>NC_044041.1:67882693-69082693 GCF_901765095.1 Microcaecilia unicolor
TGGCATCTTCTAGATTCCCCGTGGCTTGAAACCACTGGGAAGCTAGGGTCCATTGAGCAGATCTCATGTGAGGACGAGCCATGGGAGTCACATGAACTGTGGAGGCCATATGACCCAGAAGTCTCAACATCTGCCGAGCTGTGATCTGCTGAGACGCTCTGGTCCGGGAAGCCAGGGACAGGAGGTTGTTGGCCCTCGCTTCGGGAAGGAAGGCCTGAGCCGTCTGAGTATTCAGCAGAGCTCCTATGAATTCCAGAGACTGGGCTGGCTGGAGTTGGGACTTTGGGTAATTTATCACAAACCCCAGCAGCTCCAGGAGGTGAATAGTGCACTGCATGGACCGGAGAGCTCCTGCCTCCGAGGTGTTCTTGACCAGCCAATCGTCGAGATATGGGAACACATGCACTCCCAGCTTGCGTAGGTACGCCGCAACCACCACGAGGCACTTGGTGAACACCCGTGGGGCAGAGGCGAGCCCAAAGGGCAGCATACAATACTGAAAATGCCGTGTGCCCAGACGGAATCTGAGATACTGTCTGTGAGCTGGCAGTATCGGGATGTGAGTGTATGCATCCTTTAAATCCAGGAAACATAGCCAATCGTTTTTCTGAATCATTGGCAGAAGGGTGCCCAAGGAAAGCATCCTGAACTTTTCTTTGACCAGGAATTTGTTCAGGCCTCTCAGGTCTAGGATGGGGCGCATCCCCCCCTGTTTTCTTTTCCACAAGGAAGTACCTGGAATAGAATCCCTGCCCTTCCTGCCCGGGTGGTACAGGCTCAACCGCATTGGCGCTGAGAAGGGCGGAGAGAGTTCCTCTGCAAGTACATACTTGTGATGGGAGCTGAAGGATTGAGCTCCCGGAGGACAATTTGGTGGAAGGGAGGCCAAATTCAGGGCGTATCCGCACCGCACTATTTGGAGAACCCACTGGTCGGAGGTTATGAGAGGCCACCTTTGGTGAAAAAATTTTAACCTCCCCCCGACCGGCAGATCGTCCAGTACGGACACTTTGATGGCGGCTATGTTCCCATGGATCCAGTCAAAAGCCCGTCCCCGGCTTTTGCTGTGGAGGCGCAGGAGGCTGCTTAGGCGCACGCTGTTGACGTAAACGAGCGCGCTGGGACTGTCCCTGTGCCTGACGAGGCCTTTGGGCCGGCTGGGTGCACCTACGCTTGTTATAGGCGTATGGCGCAGCCTGCCTGGCCCGGGAAAAACGTCCACCTGCTGAGGTGGATGCTGAAGGCGCCCGAAAAGAGCTTGTCGAGGGCGGTTTCCCGCTGATGCAGTTGGTCCACCAGCTGCTCGACCTTCTCACCAAAAATATTATCCCCCCGGCAAGGGACGTCGGCCAGTCTCTGCTGGGTGCGGTTGTCCAGGTCAGAGGCACGCAGCCATGAGAGCCTGCGCATCACTATACCTTGGGCCGCAGCACGAGATGCCACGTCACAGGTGTCATATATACCCCTGGACAGGAACTTTCTGCACGCTTTCAGCTGCCTGACCACCTCCTGAAAAGGCCTGGACTGCTCCGGCGGGAGCTTGTCAACCTGGTCCGCCAGTTGCTTCACATTATTCCGCATGTGGATGCTCGTGTAGAGCTGGTAAGACTGGATGCGGGTCACGAGCATGGAAGATTGGTAGGCCTTCCTCCCAAACGAGTCCAGAGTGCGAGACTCCCGCCCCGGGGGTGCCGAAGCGGTATCCCTCGAACTCCGTGCTCTCTTGAGAGCAGAGTCCACGACCGCCGAGTCATGAGGCAATTGAGGCCGCATTAACTCTGGGTCCGAGTGGATTCTGTATTGGGACTCTGCTTTCTTGGGGATGGTGGGATTAGATAATGGTCTCAGCCAGTTCCGAAGCAGTGTCTCTTTGAGGACATTGTGCAACGGCACCGTGGAGGACTCTCTAGGTGGTGATGGATAGTCGAGGACCTCGAGCATCTCAGCCCTCGGCTCATCCACAGAGACAACAGGAAAGGGAATACAAATAGACATATCCCTGACGAAGGAGGCAAAGGAGAGGCTCTCAGGTGGCGAGAGCTTTCTCTCTGGTGAAGGAGTGGGGTCGGAGGGAAGGCCCACAGACTTCTCTGAGGAGAAATATCTGGGTTCCTCCTCTTCCCCCCACGAGGCCTCTTCCTCGGTGTCGGACATGAGCTCCTGCAGCTCAGTCCTCAACCGGGCCCGGCTCGACGTCGAGGCACTGAGGCCTCAGTGGCGTCGTCGAGCGGTGGACTCCCGCGCTGGCGGGGATGAAGCTCCCTCCATCGACGTCAATGGGGACTCCACCTGCGTGGCGGTCGAGACTGGCGCTGCGTCGAAGGCCTCGGCACCGGGCTAGAGCACGCCGGCGCCGCCATCAACGGCGCCGAGGGTGCAAGCACCCCCGGCGCCGGCACAGTCTGGCGCATCAGCCCTTCCAGGATCCCCGGAAGGATGGCTCGGAGGCACTCGTCCAGGCCCGCTGTCGGGAAAGGCGAGGGGGCTGGTAGAGGCGTCGGTGCCGGAAGCTGTTTGGGTCCAGGAGACTGCACCGAAGTGCTGGCACCCTGACGTGGCGGTACCTCTACTACAGAGGGGGACCTCTCCTCTCGACGCTGCCGCTTCCTCGGCGTCGACTCATCCCTGGCGCCGGGAGCTGGATGCATCGTGGGCGACCGATGACGGTGCTTCTTCGCCTTTTTGCGGTGCCCGTCATCGGCGCTCGGTGGAACCGACGAGGAGGAAGTTGATCCCCCTCGGCCTCGAGAGATCGGGTCTGACAGGGTTCGGTCCCGAGGGCCCTGGGTAGAGGGAGTGACCGGGGCCGATTGCCCACGCGGCCTCTCACCCCTGCCTTCACCGGAGGACCGGTGGGCCGATGGGACCTGTGCTCCTGGGGTCGATGCCGTCGGTGCCGATTTCGTGGACATCGATACCGGTACCGAAGAACCGGCCGTCGATACTGATGCCGTCGAAGTCGACGTCGAGGGGCTGGCGCAAGTTCTAAAAAGACGGTCCCGAAGAACTTGCCTCGCTACCTGTGTCCGTTTCCGGAGACCGAGACACAAAGTACACATCTTGGTATCGTGCTCCGGCCCGAGGCACTGGAGGCACCAAGCGTGAGTGTCGGTCTGCGAGATATGCCGGCCGCACCGACCACACTTTTTAAATCCACTTGGGACCTTCGAGGACATCGACGGAAAAATCGCGTCGGCGAAGTCAAAGTCGTCGACGGTGGCGGTAAAAATCACACCTCAAAAATAAATCGACCGCGCGGCCACAAGGCTGCAACGCGACGCCCCCGCTAAGAGACGAGGGAAAAACAAAGTTAGCGTTTTTTTTTTTTGAAAGAAACTAACAAACGGAGAATCAACGAAAAAGAGAAAATTCGCGGCGAAAGTGCGATCCGGTTTCCGGGGCTGACAGAGAGAGAGACGAATGCGGCTCTCTCCAGCGCGGAAAAGAAAAGACTGAGCGGGAACGGTCGCGCACAGGCGGGAAGACGGCCGCGCATGCGCGGTGGGCGTGCCCTGCATGCGGGACCGCCCGCAAAGTTTTGTTCTGGTTGGTGGGGGCTGCCGTGGACGTCAATCCAGTTGTGAGAACAAGCAGCCTGCTTGTCCTCGGAGAAAGGGGCGGATTTTACGGATGTTGTAAAGAAAGAAACGACAGGTCTTGGTGATCTGCTGGATATGAGCCGAGAAGGAGAGAGAAGAGTCAAAGATGACCCCAAAGTTTCAAACTGAGGAGACAGGGAGAATGAGAGAGCCATCAATAGAAATAGAAAACGGGGGGAGTGGGGAGGTGGATTTGGGGGGAAAAATGAGAAGCTCGGTTTTGGTCATGTTTAATTTCAGGTGGTGTTGAGACATCCAGACAGCAATGTCAGACAAGCACGCTGAAACTTTGGTTTGGATGCAAGGTGAGCCCCAAATTTTATCTTGGTAATACATTGGTCAATTATTGAAAAAGTCTGTGTTTGATCTGAGTGTACAGGTGCCAAAACAAAACTATCTGCATATGAAAATAAAGATGTAGTCACAGGCAAAGAAATTATGCCTAGGTCTGGCATAAAAAGATTGAACAGTGGAGACAGCGGCAAACCCTGACACCACATGCCGCTTTCCAAGCATTAGAACAAACATCATTCAGCAAAGTATAGCTATGATTTTTCAAGAATAATTTAAACCAACCAAATACTTAAGTTTGAAATGATCTACTGGATCAAAAGCCCCCAAAATGTTAAGAACCATTTATTTATCTTGACTCAGAGCGAATCAAAGTTAACAAAGCTAAAATTAGGGACTCTATACTATGTTGACTTCTAAACCCAAACTGGGTTTTATGTAAGCATAGATGTTTGGAGAGCTGTTCTCCCACCAGATTCCATTAACTTAGACAAGAATGGAATACTTGCAGCAATTGGTATAAAACTTGAAGGCATATTAAGATCTTACTCTCAGACTTCAGGACTGGAGTTAAAATGTGACTCATACTTTCTGGATAGTTTCTAATACAAAGGATAGTATTAAGTGTTATCCAGTAAATAATTTGAGTAGGAATTTCTTTCACAAAAGCTGATGGATAGCTGTCAAGTGGAGATGAGGATTTTGTTACTTTAAGTAATTGAGATTTTATCAGAGAGAAAAAACACATTATGAAACCTAGACCATAGCCCGGTGATGGCGAACCTAGGGCACGCGGAGCCCTCTCTGTTGGCACATGCGCCGCCGGTCGCCTCACCCGAGACTTTCAGCCCTCCCACCCACCCGGCGTCAAGCATTCCTTCCTCCCTCCCACCCGGCACCAGCCCGCCATCCCTCCCTCCCTCCGAACCTGAAGAAATTTAAAAGTCTTCCCTTGTCCGAGTAGGCGGCGTCAGCATCAGCAGCGAAAAGCGTGCTGCTGGTTCGGCGCGTCTTCAGCCTTCCGTCTCTCAAGCTCTCTGGTCCCGCCCTCATTTCCTGTTAGGGCGGGACCAGAGAGCTTGAGAGACGGAAGGCTGAAAATGCGCCGAACCAGCAGCACGCTTTTCGCTGCTACTGCTGATGCTGCCTATTTGGACAAGGGAAGACTTTTAAATTTCTTTGGGTTCGGAGGGAGGGAGGGATGGCGGGCTGGTGCTGGGTGGGAGGGAGGGAAGAATGCTTGACGCTGGGTGGGAGGGAGGGTGGGTGCCCTGGTGCACGCCGGGTGGGTGGGAGGCCTGCCTGGTGCTTGGGTGAGAGTGCTGGGTGGATGGATGGCCTGGTGCGAGGGAGGGAGGCTTGGGTGGCCTGGTGCTTGGGTGGGAGTGCTGGGTGGGTGCATGGCCTGGTGCTGGGTGGAGGGGAGGGAGGCTTGGGTGGGAGGCCTGGTGCTTGGGTGGGAGTGCTGGGTGGGTGCATGGCCTGGTGCTTGGGTGGGAGGGAGGCCTGGTGCTGGGTGGCAGGCCTGGTGCTTGGTGGGTGGCAGGCCTGGTGCTGGGTGGGAGGGAGGGAGGCCTGCCGCTGGGAGGGCAGGGGGGAGAGGAGGGTGGCTGGAGGGGGGGCAGGGGGGAGAGGAGGGTGGCTGGACATGGGTGGCTGGAGGGGAGAGGAGGGTGGCTGGACATTTGTGGCTGGAGGGGAGAGGAGGGTTGCTGGACATGGATGGAGGGCAAGAAATGAAGAAGAAAGGAGGAAAGTAAAGAAATAAATGGAAAGGAAGCCCTGGAAATGGAGTTAAGAGAACAGAGAGCAGCAAAATCAGCGACTAGGACCAATATGGATAGAAAAACAAAATCACCAGACAACAAAGGTAGAAAAAAATAATTTTATTTTCATTTTAGTGTTTGGAATATGTCCAATTTGAGAATTTACATCTGCTGTCTTATTTTGCACTGGGTATACTGGAGCTGTAATAACTTACAGAAATGATTTATAATGAAAGAAAATCATGTTATTTTTTCTCCTATACTAGTATAATATTTTCAATGATGTCTGTTTATATGCGCCATGGCTGGTGTAAGGGGGTGTGGCAATCATAGGGGTGGAGTCATAGGTAGTGACCCAGCCCATAATGAGTACCGGCACTTCGCGATGAGTAATTAGATTTTGGGTTGCTGTTTGGGCACTCGGTCTCTGAAAGGTTCGCCATCACTTCCATAGCCTATCAGCAGGGATATGATCAAAGGTTTCAGTCAATAAATCATGAATAATTTCAGTAGGACTGGCAAATAATTCAGATTTTAATTTTAGCATAGAAAAAATAATCTGCCAGAGTCTGAGCGGTAGGCTGTCTAGAAAGAGCCTCCCCTCCAGAAGGAAGGAAGATAATTTGTGAACAGTTTGAAACAGTGTTTTAGAGTATAACTAGTAAAAGAGGCCCATTTCTGAGCAAATGAAACGGGCGCTAGCAAGGTTTTTGTCGCCAACACGTCCCCCTCCCTGCCCAATCCCTTCGTTGTTCTGCCATTGCTCCGCCCTCAACATCATGACGTTTGACGCGAGGGCGGGGCCCGGAGCGATTTCGCAACCCCCCGCCTCCCTCCCTGTGAACCCCTTCGTTGTTCTGCCATCAAGGTTTTCGTCGGCATCCCCCCCCCCCGCCAACCCCTTCGTTGTTCTGCCATTGCTCCACCCTCAATGTCATGACATTTGACACAAGGGCGGGGCCCGGAGCGATTTCCCACCCCCCGCCTCCCCTCCCTGCCAACCCCTTTGTTGTTCTGCCATTGCTCCGCCCTCGAGGGCGGGGCCCGGAGCGATTTTGGTGGCTTCACCACCACAAACCTTCGAACCTTTTTGAAGGAAGTCAGGGCTTGGCTTCACTGACGTCACTGTCTGCAGAACATTGAGGGTGAGTTTTATATATATAGATGTGGAATTTGAATTTGGGTAGCATAGTAAGATCTTTTTGCTAAAGCAAGCTCAGATTTGTAAGAAAAAAAAACCTCTGTTCCCTCCAAGACTGTTTCAAAACTGGATGGCTCGACTTAAGCCAAGCACACTCCAGGTAGAGAAAGCAGCTTCCAAAGTAAACATGTACCATATTTTACACCACTGGGTGAGGGAAAAATAGCAAGCAATTATTTTCTGAACGGTGTACATTTTCAAAAGAAGAAGAAAAATTAATTTGTTCAATCAAGAAAACAGATACTGCACCACAAATTGCCTTATGAATTATAACAAAATTTTAAACATCACTCTTGCATGCACAAGATGCCAGTGTTCTTAACAAGGGAGAGACACTATCAAACTTTGAGCAACAAAAAAATCATCCTTGCAGCAATGTTCTGAAGCAGCTGCAACCTGGCCCTCAATTTCTGCAAGAGGCCAAAGTATACTGAGTTATAGTAATCCAAACAAGACTAGAGTCAGACAAGACTATGTCCTCTCCCCATTTTTATTTCTCCTTATAAAAGATCTATCATGAAGAGGGTGATAAACAGATCAGCTCGAGGCAGCCCATGGAAGGACCAGTCAAACTCACAGACCTGAATTTTTGCAGATGACCGACATCACTAACAATGCCTAGAAAAGGCCTACATGACCTAGTCCTTAGTGGAGCGCATGATCTGGTGCAGGAGGTAATGGTACTAGGGCTGTTTGATAACAGTGACCATAATATGATAAGATTTGATATTGGCTTTGCAGTGAGTACACAGAGGAAGTGAATGATACATACCTGTAGCAGGTGTTCTCAGAGGACAGCAGGCTGATTGTTCTCACGACTGGGTGACGTCCGCGGCAGCCCCCACCAACCGGAAAAGGCTTCGCGGGACGGTCGGCACGCAGGGCACGCCCACCGCGCATGCGCGGCCGTCTTCCCGCCCGTGCGCGACCGCTCCCGCCAGTTGAATGACAAGCAATAAAATATGAAACACAACTCCAAAGGGGAGGAGGGAGGGTAGGTGAGAACAATCAGCCTGCTGTCCTCGGAGAACACCTGCTACAGGTATGTATCATTCACTTTCTCCGAGGACAAGCAGGCTGCTTGTTCTCACGACTGGGGTATCCCTAGCTCTCAGGCTCACTCAAAACAAGAACCCAGGTCAATTGAACCTCGCAACGGCGAGGGTACAACAGAAATTGACCTACGAAGAACAACTAACTGAGAGTGCAGCCTGACCAGAATAAATTCGGGTCCTGGAGGGTGGAGTTGGATTTACACCCCAAACAGATTCTGCAGCACCGACTGCCCGAACCGACTGTCGCGTCGGGTATCCTGCTGGAGGCAGTAATGAGATGTGAATGTGTGGACAGATGACCACGTCGCAGCCTTGCAGATCTCTTCAATAGTGGCTGACTTCAAGTGGGCCACTGACGCTGCCATGGCTCTAACACTATGAGCCGTGACATGACCCCCAAGAGCCAGCCCAGCCTGGGCGTAAGTGAAGGAAATGCAATCTGCTAGCCAATTGGAGATGGTGCGTTTCCCGACAGCGACCCCTAGCCTGTTAGGGTCGAAAGAAATAAACAATTGGGTGGACTGTCTGTTGGGCTGTGTCCGCTCCAAGTAGAAGGCCAATGCTCTCTTGCAGTCCAATGTGTGCAACTGACGTTCAGCAGGGCGGGTATGCAGCCTGGGGAAGAATGTTGGCAAGACAATTGACTGATTAAGATGGAACTCCGACACCACCTTCGGCAGGAACTTTGGGTGGGTGCGGAGCACTACTCTGTTGTGATGAAATTTGGTATATGGAGCATGAGCTACTAGGGCTTGAAGCTCACTGACCCTACGAGCTGAAGTAACTGCCACCAAGAAAATGACCTTCCAGGTCAAATACTTCAGATGGCAGGTATTCAGTGGCTCAAAAGGAGGTTTCATCAGCTGGGTGAGGACGACGTTGAGATCCCATGACACTGTAGGAGGCTTGATAGGGGGCTTTGACAAAAGCAAGCCTCTCATGAATCGAACGACTAGAGGCTGTCCAGAGATGGCTTTACCTTCCACACGATAATGGTAAGCACTAATCGCACTAAGGTGATTCCTTACTGAGTTGGTCTTGAGGCCAGACTCTGATAAGTGCAGAAGGTATTCAAGCAGGTTCTGTGCAGGGCAAGAACGAGGTTCTAGGGCCTTGCTCTCACACCACACGACAAACCTCCTCCACTTGAAAAAGTAACTCTTTTTAGTGGAATCCTTCCTAGAGGTAAGCAAGACCCGGGAGACACCCTCAGGCAGACCCAACGCAGCGAAGTCTACGCCCTCAACATCCAGGCCGTGAGAGCCAGGGATGGAAGGTTGGGGTGCAGCAACGCTCCGTCGTTCTGCGAGATGAGAGTCGGAAAACACTCCAATCTCCACGGTTCCTCGGAGGACAACTCCAGAAGAAGAGGGAACCAGATCTGACGGGGCCAAAAGGGCGCTATCAGAATCATGGTGCCGCGGTCTTGCTTGAGCTTCAGTAAGGTCTTCCCCACCAAAGGTATGGGAGGATAAGCATACAGGAGGCCGGTCCCCCAATGGAGGAGAAAGGCATCCGACGCTAGTCTGCCGTGTGCCTGAAGTCTGGAACAGAACAGAGGCAGCTTGTGATTGGTCTGAGAGGCGAAAAGGTCCACCGAGGGAGTGCCCCACTCTCGGAAGATCTTGCGTACCACTCTGGCATGGAGCGACCACTCGTGCGGTTGCATGACTCTGCTCAGTCTGTCGGCCAGACTGTTGTTTACGCCTGCCAGGTACGTGGCTTGGAGGAGCATGCCAAACCGGCACGCCCAACGCCACAGCCCGACGGCTTCCTGACACAGGGGGCGAGATCCGGTGCCCCCCTGCTTGTTGACGTAATACATTGCAACCTGATTGTCTGTCCGAATTTGGATAATTTGGCAGGACAGCCGATCTCTGAAAGCCTTCAGTGCGTTCCAGATCGCTCGGAGCTCCAGGAGGTTGATCTGCAGATCCTTTTCCTGGAGGGACCACAGACCCTGGGTGTGAAGCCCATCGACATGAGCTCCCCACCCCAGGCGAGATGCATCCGTCGTCAGCACTTTCGTGGGCTGTGGAATTTGGAATGGACGTCCCAGGGTCAAATTGGTCCGGATGGTCCACCAGAGCAGTGAAGTGCGGCAACTGGTGGAGAGGCGGATGACATCTTCTAGATTCCCGGTGGCTTGGAACCACTGGGAAGCTAGGGTCCATTGAGCAGATCTCATGTGAAGACGAGCCATGGGAGTCACATGAACCGTGGAGGCCATATGACCCAGAAGTCTCAACATCTGCCGAGCTGTGATCCGCTGAGACGCTCTGGTCTGCGAAGCCAGGGCCAAGAGATTGGTGGCCCTCGCTTCGGGAAGGTAGGCGTGAGCCGTCTGGGTATTCAGCAGAGCTCCTATGAATTCCAGAGACTGGGTTGGCTGGAGATGGGACTTTGGGTAATTTATCACAAACCCCAGCAGCTCCAGAAGTTGAATAGTGCACTGCATGGACCGGAGGGCTCCTGCCTCCGAGGTGTTCTTGACCAGCCAATCGTCGAGATATGGGAACACGTGCACTCCCAGCTTGCGCAGGTAGGCCGCTACCACCACGAGGCACTTGGTAAACACTCGTGGGGCAGAGGCGAGCCCAAAGGGCAGCACACAATACTGAAAGTGCCGTGCGCCCAGGCGGAATCTGAGATACTGTCTGTGAGCTGGCAGTATCGGTATGTGAGTATATGCGTCCTTTAAATCCAGGGAACATAGCCAATCGTTTTTCTGAATCATTGGCAGAAGGGTGCCCAAGGAAAGCATCCTGAACTTTTCTTTGACCAGGAATTTGTTCAGGCCTCTCAGGTCTAGGATGGGACGCATCCCCCCTGTTTTCTTTTCCACAAGGAAGTACCTGGAATAGAATCCCTGCCCTTCCTGCCCGGGTGGTACGGGCTCGACCGCATTGGCGCTGAGAAGGGCGGAGAGTTCCTCTGCAAGTACCTGCTTGTGGCGGGAGCTGAAAGACTGAGCTCCCGGAGGGCAATTTGGAGGCAGGGAGGCCAAATTCAGGGCGCATCCGCACCGCACTATTTGGAGAACCCACTGGTCGGAGGTTATGAGAGGCCACCTTTGGTGAAAAAATTTTAACCTCCCCCGACCGGCAGATTGTCCGGTACGGACACTTGTAGGGCGGCTATGTTCCCATGGATCCAGTCAAAAGCCCGTCCCCGGCTTTTGCTGTGGAGGCGCAGGGGGCTGCTTAGGCGCACGCTGTTGACGAGAACGAGCGCGCTGGGGCTGTCCCTGTGCCTGACGAGGCCTTCGGGCCGGCTGGTTGTACCTACGCTTCGCAAAAGAATAGGGTGCAGCCTGCCGGGCCCGGGAAAAACGTCCACCTGTGGAGGTGGATGCTGAAGGCGCCCGGTGGGAGAGCTTGTCGAGAGCGGTTTCCCGCTGATGCAGTTGGTCCACCATCTGCTCGACCTTCTCACCAAAAATGTTATCCCCCCGGCAAGGGACGTCGGCCAGTCTCTGCTGGGTGCGGTTGTCCAGGTCAGAGGCGCGCAGCCATGAGAGCCTGCGCATCACTATACCTTGGGCCGCAGCACGAGATGCCACGTCACAGGTGTCATAAATACCCCTGGACAGGAACTTTCTGCACGCCTTCAGCTGCCTGACCACCTCCTGATAAGGCCTGGACTGCTCCGGCGGGAGCTTCTCGACCAGGTCCGCCAGTTGTTGCACATAGGTCCGCATGTGAATGCTCATATAGAGCAGGTATGATTGGATGCGGGTCACGAGCATGGAGGATTGGTAGGCCTTCCTCCCAAACGAGTCCAGAGTGCGAGACTCCCGCCCCGGGGGCGCCGAGGCGGTATCCCTCGAACTCCATGCCCTCTTGAGAGCAGAATCCACGACCGCCGAGTCATGGGGCAATTGTGGCCGCATTAGCTCTGGGTCAGAGTGGATCCTGTACTGGGACTCTGCTTTCTTGGGAATGGTGGGGTTAGTTAATGGTCGCACCCAGTTCCGAAGCAGCGTCTCCTTTAGGACATTGTGCAGCGGCACCGTGGAGGACTCTCTAGGTGGTGATGGATAGTCGAGGACCTCGAGCATCTCGGCCCTCGGCTCTTCCACAGAGACCACGGGGAAGGGAATGCTGATAGACATATCCCGCACAAAGGAGGCAAAAGAGAGACTCTCGGGAGGTGAGAGTTTCCTCTCCGGTGAAGGCGTGGGGTCCGAGGGAAGGCCCGTAGACTCCTCTGAGGAGAAATATCTAGGGTCCTCCTCTTCCCCCCACGAGTCCTCATCCTCGGTGTCGGACATAAGCTCATGTAGCTGAGTCCTGAACCGGGCCCGGCTCGACGTCGAGGCACCAAGGTCTCGGTGTCGTCGAGCGGTGGACTCCCGCGCCGGCGGGGACGGAGCTCCCTCCATCGACGTCGACGGGGACTCCACCTGCGTGGCGGTCGAGACCGGCACCGCAAGTGGCGGCGGTGTCGACGGCCCCGGCGCCGGGCTAGAGCTCGCCGGCGCCGGCACAGCCTGGCGCATCAGCCCTTCCAGGATCCCCGGAAGGATGGCTCTGAGGCACTCGTCCAGGCCCGCTGCCGGGAAAGGCGGTGGGGCCGGTAGGGGTGTCGGTGCCAGAAGCTGCTGGGAGCCAGGAGACGGCACCGAGGTGCCGGAACCCCGACGCGTCGGTACCTCCACAACCGACGGAGACCGCTCCTCTCGACGGTGACGCTTCGGCGTCGCCTCCTCTCCGACATCGGGCTGCACCGAGGGCGACCGGTGACGACGCTTCTTGTCTTTTTTCCGATGCCCGTCACCGGCGCCGGAGGGCATGGAGGAGGAGGAGGTCGATCCCCCTCGGTCTCGAGGTACCGGGTCAGACAGGGTTTGGTCCCGTGGCCCACGAGCTGAGGGAGTGACCGGGGCCGACTGCCCACGCGGCCTCTCACCCCCCACTCTCACCGGAGGACCGGCGGGCCGACGGGACCTGTTCTCCTGGGGTCGCTGCCATCAGTGCCGATGTCTCGGGCATCGATACCGGTACCGAAGGACCGGGCGTCGATACCGATGCCTTCGAGGTCGACGTCGAGGGGCCGGCGCAAGTTCCAAAAAGACGGTCCCGTAGAACTTGCCTCGCAACCTGAGTCCGTTTCCGGAGACCGAGACACAAAGCACACGACTTGAGATTGTGCTCCGGCCCGAGGCACTGGAGGCACCAAGCGTGGGTGTCGGTCTGCGAGATCGGCCGGCCGCAGCGACCACACTTTTTAAATCCACTCGGGACCTTCGAGGACATCGACGGAAAAATCGCGTCGGCGAAGTCAAAGTCGTCAATGGTGGCTGAAATCACACCACGAAAAAGCAAAACGACCGTGCGGCCACTAGGCCGCAACGCGGCGGCCCCGCTGGAAGCGAGGGAAAAAAGGGAGCGCGTGCCCCACACGCGCAGGGTTTCTTTTTTTCTTTTTTTTTTTTTAAAAAGAAACCGGGCGGTAACGAAACCGTCAGAAAAAGTTAGAAAAAAACATGATCAGCGTACACGCGATCGAACAATCCGGCGGCTGAACAGAGAGAGCGGCAAGGCACGACTCTCTCCAGGCGCGGAAAAAAAGGAACTGGCGGGAGCGGTCGCGCACGGGCGGGAAGACGGCCGCGCATGCGCGGTGGGCATGCCCTGCGTGCCGACCGTCCCGCGAAGCCTTTTCCGGTTGGTGGGGGCTGCCGCGGACGTCACCCAGTCGTGAGAACAAGCAGCCTGCTTGTCCTCGGAGAAAATCCAATACGTTAGCATTTAACTTTAAAAAAGGAGACTATGATAAAATGAGAACTGTGAACCCCCCCCCCCAAAAAAAAAAAAAAAAAAAAACAACTTAAGAGGAGCAACTGCAAAGGTAAAAAATTTACATCAGGCATGGATGATGTTCAAAAATACTATCCTGGAAGCCCAGGCCAAATATATTCCATGTATTAAAAAAGGAGGACGGAAGAGCAAACGACAGCCAGTATGGTTAAAAAGTGAGGTGAATGAAGCTATTAGAGCTAAAAGAAAATCCTTCAGATAAGAAGAACGAACCAACTGAAAATCACAAAAAACAGCATAAGTAATGGCAAGTCAAATGCAAAGCGCTGATAAGGAAAGCAAAGAGGGACTTTGAAAAAAAAAGATTGCGTTGGAGGCAAAAACACAGAGGGGCATTTTCGAAAGGGACATCCAAGTTTTGATGAGGACATCCTCGCAAAACATCCCCATCCAGGGGCGGGGAAACCTGTATTTTTGAAACATGATGGACGTCCATCTTTCGTTTCGATAATACGGTCAGGGACGCCCCTAGACTTGGTTGCTTCTGATTTTCAGAGATAATCGAAACCAAGGGCGTCCATCTCAGAAATGACCAAATGCAAGCCATTTGGTTGTGGGAGGAGCCAGCATTTGTAATGCACTGGTCCCCCTGACATGTCAGGAGACCAACCAGGCACCCTAGGGGGCACTGCAGTGGATTTCATAAATTGTTGAGCCCCCCAACCCCTCCCCCCCACTACTGTACACAACTATCATAGCCCTTACAGGTGAAGGGGGGCACCTAGATGTGGGTACAGTAGGTTTGTGGTGGGTTTTGGAGGGCTCGCTGTTTCCTCCACAAACGTAACAGGTAAGGGGGATGGGCCTGGGTCCGCCTGCCTGAAGTGCACTGCACCCACTAAAACTGCTCCTGGGACCTGCATACTGCTGTGATGGACCTGAATATGACATCTGAGGCAGGTATAGAGGCTGGCACAACATAATTCAAAAGATGTTTTTTGAGGGTGGAAGGGGGTTAGTAACTACTGGGGGAATAAGGGGAGATCATCCCCGATTCTCTCTGGTGGTCATCTGGTCATTTCAGGCACCTTTTTGTACCTTGGTCTTAAGAAAAACACGACTAGGTAATGTCATCCAAGTGTTCGTCAGGAATGTCCTTGTTTCTTTCGATTATGGGTCGAGGACATCCTAGTGTTAGGCATGCCCAAGTCCCGCCTACCCTACGCCCCTTTTAACTTTGGCCATCTCTGCAACAGAAACCAGTTGGGGACATCCAAAATCGGCTTTCATTTATATCGATTTGGACGACCCTGTGAAAAGGACGCCCATCTTCCGATTTATGTCAAAAGATGGGCAACCTTCTCTTTTGAAAATGAGCCCAATAGTAAAAAGGTTTTTAGGAATAATAAAAGCAAGAAGACGGCAAAAGAATTGGTTGGACCGCTAGATGACCGAGGGGTAAAAGGGGCAATCAGGGAAGACAAAGCCATAGCGGAGAGATTAAATGAATACTTTGGTCTTCACCAAGGAAGATTTGGGACAGATACCAGTACCAGAAATGGTATTCAAATCGGGTAAGTCAGAGAAACTGAATGAAATCTCTATAAACCTGGAGGATGTAATGGCAAAATTTGACAAACTGAAGAGTAACAAATCTCCTAGACCGGATGGTATTCATCCCTGAGTAATAATAGAATTAAAAAATGAACTTGCGGACCTATTGTTAGTAATATGTAATTTATCTTTAAAATCAAGCATGGTTCTGGAAGTCTGGAGTGGCCAATGTAACACCGATTTTTGAAAAAGGTTCCAGAAGAGATCCGGGAAATTATAGACTGTTGAGCCTGATGTCGGTGCCAGGCAAAATGGTAGAGACTATTATAAAGAACAAAATTATAGAACATATTCAAAAGAATGGATTAATGAGACAAAGCTAACATGGATTTAGTGAAATGAAATCTTGCCTCAACAATCTATTACATTTCTTTGAAGGGGTGAACAAACATGTGGATAAAGGTGTGCTGCTCAATACTGTATATCTGGATTTTGAAAAGGTGTTTAACAAAGTATCTCATGAGACTCCAGAGGAAATTGAAAAGTTATGGGTTAGGAGGTAGTGTGGATTAAAAATTGGTTAAACGACAATAGAAAGTAGGATTAAATGGTCAGTATTCTCAATGGAGAAGGGTAGATAGTGGGGTTCTCCAGGGGTCTGTGTTGGGACCGCTGTTTTTAACATATTTATAAATGATCTAGAGACGGGAGTGAGTTAATTAAATTTGCTGCTGACACAAATTTATTCAAAGTTGTTAAATTGCAAGAAGATTGTGAAAAATTACAAGAGGACCTTATGAGACTGGGCATCTAAATGGCAGACGACGTTTAATGTGAGCAAGTGCAAAGTGATGCATGTGGGAAAGAGGAACCCAAATTATAGTTACGTAATGCAAGGTTCCACATTAGGAGTCACTGACCAGGAAAGGGATCTAGGTGTCATTGTTGATGATCCGTTGAAACCCTCTGCTCAATGTGCGGCGGCAGATAAGAAAGCAAATAGAATGTTAGGTATTATTAGGAAAGGAATGGAAAACAAAAACGAGGACGTTATAATGCCTTTGTATCACTCCATGGGAGTTTGTTAAATTTATAATATATGCAATACAGGAAGGATTAACGTGACGGGAAGGAATGGGGAGAGGGAGGGAAATGTGAGGGGAGAGGGGAGGGCAGGAATAGGGGACTATGGGGGGGAGAAATAAGAAGTCGGAAATGTATAGTAAAGTACAATGTTTATTGTTAATGTGTTTTTGAATAAAAATGATTTAAACATAAAATGGAACTGGGGAAAATCCATTGCTTATTACTAGGATAACCAAATTTCGGACCCGGCCGAAACTTTGGCCTCGAGGGAAACTTCAGACCAGGGGGAAACTTTGGCATTGGGGGAAACTTTGGCCCCGCCCTAAACTTTGGCCCAGTGCCAAACTTCGGCTCCAGCCCAAACTTCGGCAACGGGGGAAACTTCGGCTCCGTGCCAAACTTCGGCTCCGGGGGGAAACTTTGGCCTCGGGGGACACTTCGGCCCTGGCCCAAACTTCAGCCCCGGCACATTTTGGGCCCCGTGGGAAACCGGCCCCGGCACATTTTGGCCCCGGCTCAAACTTCGGACCCAGGCCAAAACTTCGGCCCTTGGGGAAACTGGCCCTGGTCCAAATTTCTGCCCTGGCGCAAACTTCGGCACGGGGGATACGTGGGCCTCAGGGGAAACTTCAGCCCGTGCCAAAGTTCGGCCCAGGGACAAAATTCAGCCTTGGGGGAAACTTCGGCCCCGGCCAAAACTTCAGACCCGGGCCAAACTTTGGACCCATTCCAAAACTTCGGCCCTGGGGGAAACTTTGGCCTTGGGGGAAACTCGGGCCCGGCACATTTTGGCCCCGTGGGGGACTTCGGGCCCGGCACATTTTCGCCCCGGCCCAAACTTCGGCCACTGTTGGAAAAAGGATTCTGGGATTGATGGACCTTCGGTCTGTCCCAGTATGGCAATAGTTATGTACTTATGACATGACCACAAGCCTGGAAATGGAAGCTTAATCAGGTTAAGAATTAGCAACAATAAATTTAAGGTCATGAACATTGGTGACATTCTAAAACACACAAAGATAAAAATCAGCCAGCTACCATCTGAGGATGTTCAACAACTCGCCTACATTGGAAGCACTGTATCCAATAACAAGAGTGTGGTAGCAGGCGTTAATTGCAGAACTGGCAAAGCACCTGCAGTGTTACAAAAATGGTGCCCAATCTGGTTGATGTCCATCAAACAACAACACAGCTAAGTCATTATAAAGCTCTATTGTCACACCAAACACAATTTACAGCAGTGAAATCTGGAAAACAACAAACTGCCCAGAAACTAAGTTTATTTAATTAATGCTGCCTGCAGAGAATACTAGACACTATCTCACCTGATCACATTCCCAACGAAGAGATCTTGCAACAGAGTGGCTCACACAAGTTAGGACAGACAGTCCTGAAGTGTATGTTGTGGCTTGGTGGTCATATTTTGTAAGTGTTGGAACAGTGCACTCCTAAAAGCAGCAATACATTGGATTCCACGTTGTGGAACGAGACTACTCAAGAGCTAGCACTCAACATTTAAAGACAACCTGCAAACTATTGACATCACATGGGAGATAGAAGAATCCACAGCAGCCAACAAAACGCACTGGAGAACACAAATTGCCCAATGTGCTTAGTATGAAGTTTGTGTATCTTTTGTCTCGAAGGCAATGTCTCCAGATAAGTAATTTTACACATACCATGAAATGAATGCACCTCACTCCTAAGTCAGGGTATATGGCGCATCCCAGTCCCTCAAATTGATTGCCATCATTTGTTGTAGTGCTTGCATTGTGCAGGGACTGTCCTTCCCCATGTTTAAACTTGTACAGCGCTGCGTAACCCTGGTAGTGCTATAGAAATGCTAAGTAGTAGTAGTAGAGTTCATAAGATGTTACACCCAAGACAATGCAATATTTCTGTATCCTTCTGCCACATTTTCTTGGTCTTTAAGGAGCTTCTCTCTCTCTCCACAAAATTCAGAGTAATTGCTTGGAACTGACACCTTAATGATCAATGTCATTCTAGTCTCTCTTTTACCGCTGTGTCAGGCTTCCTTGCATCCAACTTTTTATTGGCTGGGATAGGGGATATCATAGGTTGTCATAACCCTCATATGCTACACAATTTGTTGGGATCATGACCCTATGTTTTTACAGTTCACAGATGATATAATAGTTAAGTTTTCAATAAAACACACCACCTTGTTTTGCCTTTCTGTATAAAATGTTTCTGCCATCAGCACTTTCCAGCCAGCTAGAAGATGAATAACTATTTCCAGCTTTTTTTTTTTTTTGTTTTAAACAGAACCTACAGATGTCTGTTGTACCAATTTTTTCTATGCTCACTGTGAATCATCCTCTCCGTAATCCAGTTTTAGGCACTTATAAAAATACTAATTAAAATTTTTATAGACCACATTCAAAGACTCAGGGTAGTTTACAAGTTTTAAGCAAATAAAATACAAGACAAAAAATCCCAAAACATTTCAGAAAACAACCACATGTTAAATATTTTTTGAAAGCTGCAATAGTCATTCTCTAATCTTAATTCTAAAAGGACTCCCATTGTTCAAGGGCAACTGCTGTCAGCACCTGTTTACAAATTGAGTTTAATAAAACCTGAGATGGAAGGAGAATTTTATTATGATGAAAGAATAAGGATTAAACCAATGAAGAATTTTAGATGAAAAACAGAACTCAATCCTTGCAGAGACTGGGAGCCAGTGAAGTAATCTTAGCAGAAGA
The DNA here is from genome assembly GCF_901765095.1 of Microcaecilia unicolor. Lineage (NCBI taxonomy): Eukaryota > Metazoa > Chordata > Amphibia > Gymnophiona > Siphonopidae > Microcaecilia > Microcaecilia unicolor. The sequence continues at coordinate 67,901,734 of NC_044041.1, forward strand.
GTGACTCATATTTGCATTTGTGTAGAATTATTTTAGCTGCACTGTTCTGTAACAACTGAAGCCTTGGTATGTTTCCTTTTGATGGGCATAAACATTACAGTAGTCCAACTGAGAGGATACAACGGCATGGGCTATTTTAGAAAATCTTTTAATGAAAAATAATCCAAAACCTACCATAATTTGAAAATATGGAAAAACATGGATGGTGAAATTAGGCTTTACCTGCTACTTTTCTTTCCTCCAGATCCTCCAGACCACTCAAGACGCTTGGGTTATGCACTCCTACCAGCAGAGGGAGACTGAGAACACTAAAACTTCTTATACAAGTAGCCTGTGCAGACCTTCTACTAACCAGTAAAACAGAACAAAACACCTCCAGCTAAACAAAACCACTGAATCCACACTCAGATCTCCTCCCCTTAAGACTGGGGAATTCAACTGCAGATGGGCACAAACGGTACCACAAACTGCCCTTAGTAAAACTCCAGGACTCAAATCACAGGAGCTACTAGAAATATCAGCAACTGAAGTCTAAAGAAATTATCATACTGAACTGTCCGATACACTGGGTGGGCTCTTGAACGGTCTGGAGGATCTAGAGGAAAGAAAATGAGCAGGTAAGACCTAATTTCACCTTCCTCAGCAATCCTCCAGACCGTACAAGATGCTTGGGACGTACCAAAGCAGTAAACACATCTAAGGGTGGGACCTGCGAAGCCCAGAGGACAGGACTGCAGCTCCAAAACTGGCATCCTCCCTTGCCTGTACATCCACTCTGTAATGTTTTTTTTTTTTTTTTTTTTTTTTTTTTTACCATTTATTTTATTATTTTCAGATATAAACATATCAAAACAGAGAACAACTTTAATACAACCATATTGCTTAACACCTTTTCTGGGCTGTTCCCCATTTCTAATTCCACTCATTCAATTTCTCAGAACCCCTCTCACCCTTTCCCTTCCTCTCCTCCCCCTCCCCCCCCCCCCCTCTCGACCTACTCATGCGTGCCTAACATTTACTGGCTCTTAGTGTCCCGGGAGGACAACCACTGTTCATAAAGCTTCCAAGTCTTTTGATGTTGTATTAAATGTCCATTCCGTAGCGCTGTGAGTTTGGACATAAGGCAAATGTAGTCTAATTTCTGCAGGACTCTATGAAGGCCCGGCAGTGATGGTTGTTTCCAAGCCGCTGCTAATACCAGCTTGCCTGCCACAAACAGTTGTCCAGCAAACTGGTGTATTGGATTTGGAACTCCTTCGGGTTTAAAATGTAGCAAACAATAATCCATCTTCATTGGGTAGGTTATCCCAGTGACCTCAGTCAGAAATTTCAGAAGCATTGTCCAGTATGTCTGAGCGTGTGTACAGGCCCACCAGATGTGGAACATGTCCCCTATTCCATCGCACTGTCGCCAGCATGTAGCTGAGCATCCTCTAAACATCTTTGCAATGCGATGCGGGGTATAGTACCAGCAGTATAATATCTTGTGTCCATTCTCAATCATAGAACTAGAAATCGAGACCTTAAGCAAAGATTTAAATGCTAATTTCCATTGTTGAAAAGTATATGTTTCCTTCAAGGCTTCATTCCATATAGCTAAATAATGTTCTACGGGGTTGGAGTATAGAAGCAATGCTTCATAGAGTCTTGATATGCTCCCCTTACCTCCCCCTCTCATCATACACATTTCTATCTTAGTTTCTGATAAGTTAAGCTCATCTCTTGCCCTTCGCTTTATAAAGTCCTGTACTTGGTAGTATTGGAAAGCCTGTAAGGAGGATAAACCATGTTCCCTGCAGAGCTCTTCAAACGCTATTGTCGTATTCTCTTCCCACATTTGGCCCAACGTGCACAGACCCATATCTTCCCAGCCACAGTAGGCCGTGTCATGTCTTCCTGGTGTAAAGTGTGGAGCAAATCTAAGGTACATGTGCCGAAAAAACTTACGTCCTGGAAAAAACTGTTCTCGCACCCCACTCCAGGTGTGCAAGGGCCACTGCATCAGCGGCGGGCATCCCTTGATAAGTTCATCCAACTCCTGTTTAGCTAGCCATGGAATAGCCCTAAGCGGGAAGGGGCCCACCCAGCCCTGCTCCATCCTGACACTCAATTTTTCTGTGTCTGTGAACCAAGCCGCTATTGTTCTAAGATGTGCCGCCTGGTAATATAGGGTGATAGAGGGGACCCCCATCCCTCCCTGCTGCCTTGGTTGGTACATAACTTCTCTTCTAACTCGTGGTGGTCTTTTTTTCCAGATGAAGGAGAAGATGTCCCTCTGGAGGCCTCGTAGGAAGCTATCTGGGATGGAGATTGGTAATGCCATAAAGAGATACAGTATCCTTGGGAGTACTACCATTTTTACTGCACTTATCCTCCCAACCCAGGACAACTGTAGACCCCCCCATCTTTGCAAGTCTTGCAGCAAACGCTTCGCTATCTCGGGGAAATTAACCTGGTATAGCTCCTTGATGTCTCTGGGAACACTCTGTAATGTTTGACAAAAGAATGCAGGGAGGACCACACCGCGGCTCTACAAATGTCCACCGGTGGAACAAAACTACTCTCTGCCCAAGAAGCCGCCATCCCCCTAGTGGAATGTGCCTTGAGCCCCACCGGCACCGTACGGCCATGCAATATGTAAGCCGAAGAGATGGCATCCTTCAACCACCGAGCTATAGATGCCTTAGAAGCAGCCGCTCCCTTCTTGGGCCCCCCATGAAGGACAAATAACCTGTCCGAAGACAATTCCTCCAACCTGCGCAAGTAAACCTTTAACAATCTGCGCACATCCAATTTTGCCAAACAACGCTGAGAAGCATTCCCCGTCCGGTCCCCCAAGACCGGCAACAAAATCACCTGATTGACATGAAAGGAGGATACCACCTTAGGCAAAAACGAAGGCACTGGACGCAGCGAAACCTTTTCCTTAGAAAACCACAGAAACGGAGGCCTACATGAAAGAGCCTGAAGTTCCGAAATCCGGTGAGCCGACTATATGGCGACCAAAAAGACCACCTCATAGTAAGGTCTTTTATCGAACAAGACTCCAAGGGCTCAAAAGGAGAACCCACCAAAGAGTCAAGAACGATGTTAAGATCCCACTGTGGAACTACCGGCCGCTGAGGAGGACGAAGCAACTTCACCCCCCCTCAAAAAACGGACCCCATCCGGGGAAGACGTAACCGACCTGCCCTGCACCTTACCCCGAAAAAGCGCCAAAGCAGCCAGCTGCACCATCAAAGATGACAATGAAAGGCCCTTCTCAAAACCATCCTGCAAGAAATCTAAAATGCATGACACAGAAGCTGTCGAAGGGACTCACGCCCGGTCCCCACACCAATCTTCAAATATGCGCCACACATGCACATAGGCCAAAGACGTTGAACGTTTGCGAGACTGCAGCATCGTCTGAATCACCTGAGGGGAAAACCCTTTCCTTCTCAACCGTTCCCTCTCAAGGGCCACACCGTAAGAGAGAACCGAGCCGGATCCGGCATGACAATTGGACCCTGACACAACAGCACCGAGCCCCCCCAGCCGCAGAGGCTTGCCTTCTAACAAGCGCACCAGATCCCCGAATCACGGCAGACACGGCCAATTCGGAGCCACCAACAACACCGGACCTGCAAGATCTACCCTCTGTAGGACTCGACCTATCAAGGGCCACGGGGGAAACACGTACAGCAATACCCGCTGAGGCCACGAAAGGACCAACGCATCGATTACTTCCGCTTGTGGATCCTGACACCGACTGAAATACCGAGGAACCTGAGCATTCTGTGCCGACGCCAGGAGATCCACTAATGGTATTCCCCACTTTAGAACTTTCTGGTCGAACACCGACCGGTGCAGAGACCATTCCCCGGGGTCCAACATGTGTCTGCTTAGAAAATCCGTGTTCACGTTGTCCACTCCGGCCATGTGCGCCGCAGAAATCTGCACTAGATGCCTTTCCGCCCAACTCATGAGCGGAGCCATCTCAATTGCCAACCGCGGATTCTTTGTACCGCCCTGCCGGTTGACATACGCTACCGCTGTCGCGTTGTTGGACAGGACTCTTACCCGCCTTTCCGACCACACTTGAGCGAAATGCCAACAGAGCTAGCCGAATCGCCCTCGTCTCCAACCGGTTGATAGACCACTGAGCTTCCTCCGTCGACCACCGCCCCTGCGCGGACCGACCGAGACACTGAGCTCCCCAGTTCAGCAGACTGGCATCCGTTACCAGAATCACCCACTGAGGAGGTTCCAACGGCATGCCCTTTTTCAGATGGGCTGAGCACAGCCACCACTGGAGACTGCGCCGAGGAGCCCCCCTCAATGGCAACCGCAACTCCAAACTGTGTACTTGAGGAGACCACCTGGACAACAGAGCTGCCTGAAGTTGACGCATATGCGCCCTGGCCCATGGTACTACCTCTATTGTCGCTGCCATGAGGCCCAGAACCTGAAGGTACATTCAAACCTTTGGTCTCTGAACGGACATTAACAGCTGGACCTGCTGCTGAAGAGAGGCGATCCGAGAATCTGGCAGAAAAACACGACCCACTGCTGTGTCGAACCGCACTCCCAAGTACTCCAGACTCTGCGATGGGATCAACTGACTTTTGACTACATTCACTACCCATCCGAGCGATTCCAGAAATGTGACCACCTGAGCCATCGATGCAACACTGTGAGCCCGAGACTTCACTCGGATCAACCAGTCATCCAGATACGGATGCAACAGAATTCCCTGCCTCCGCAAAGCCACTGCTACCACCACCATTAACCTGGAGAAGGTGCGTGGAGCCGTTGCCTGACCAAAAGGCAGAGCACAGAACTGAAAGTGACTCCCTAAAACAGCAAAATGAAGGAAACGCTGATGGGCCTCTCGAATCGGCACGTGCAGATACGCTTCCGTGAGATCCAGTGACGTGAGAAATTCTCCCTGACAAACAGCCACTATGACCGAGCAGAGACTCCATGTGGAAGGATGGCACCTTGAGCGCCCCATTGACCCTCTTGAGATCTAAAATGGGTCGAAACTGGTCCTCCTTCTTCGGCACCACAAAGTAAATTGAACAACAACCCATTCCCTGCTTGTGCCGAGGAACGGGTACCACAGCTCCCAACTGGATTAAGCGACCCAGAGTCTCTTGAATAGCCTTTAACTTGACTCGAGAGTGACAAGGAGAGGGAAGAAACAGATCCGGCAGCGGGTGCTCAAACTTGAGCGCATAACCGTCACGACCGACCTACAGCACCCACCAATCTGAAGTAATTTGGGTCCACCCCTGATAAAACAAAGTCGTGCCCCGACCTTCACCAGAGGCTGGACCCACACACCTTCATAAGGAGGACTTATTACCATTTCCGGCACCTCCGGAGGAGTCCCGACCTCCTCAACGACCCCCTCGAAAGGACTGTGTCCGCTGGAAAAACCGGCTTTTAGAAGGAGACACATCTGCCTGGCCTGTACCGCCTCGCGTCCTTAAACCGATCTCTAGCCGAACCACCTCGACTAGCCGCCTTAGGCCGTAACTCCGGTAACCGTGAGACCTTGGTATCCCCAAGACCACTCATCAGTTTATCCAAGTCCTCTCCAAACAACATAGAACCTTTGAAAGGTAGAGAACACAACTTTGCTTTAGAGGCCGCATCTGCCACCCAGCCCCTAAGCCAAAGAGCTCTGCAAGCTGTCACCGCCAGAGCCATATTCTTAGCCGAAACCCTTAGCAAATCATAAAGGGTGTCTGCCAAAAACGAAGACCCCATCTCCAATTTGGCCAGGTCCTGAACCAAATCAGTCCTATCTAACACAGGCTCATCCAAGAGCTTCTCCGCCCAACGGAAACAAGCTCTGGCTACCAAGCCCCCACACACAAGAGGCTTGCAAGGCCAAAGCCGACAAATCAAAGCTGCGCTTCAGAAAGGACTCTAGCTTCCTATCCTGAGGATCCCGTAAGGCTGTACCGCCATCCACCGGAATGGTCGTAGCCTTAGGAACCGCCGTAACCACCGCATCCACAGTAGGTGGTTTCAGCAGGGCCAAATCTTCCGAAGGCAAGGGATACAGCCGCGCCATAGCCCTAGACACCTTACAAGCAGCCTCTGGCACAGACCATTCCTGAAAAACCATGTCCCTAATGGCTGAATTCATGGGAAAGGAATGGGAGGCTCTCTGAATCCCCTTAACCAAGGGATCTACCTGGGGTCCCTCCGCAGAGGGAGTGGCCACCGGAGCAAACTTCAAAGTAGAGATCACCTGATCAATGAGCTCTAACAACTCCTCCTTATGAAAAATGCGAACCACTGAAGAATCTTCTGCAGGCTTTAGCCCATCCTGATCCTCAGACACATCTAAGAGATCCTCCTCTCCTGGGTCACTCCAAACGTCTGACCCAGGCAGAGAAAGTATCTCCATAGGCTCCGAAATATCCACCCGTGGGCGCTTAACTCCCACTGAGCTAGCAGCCTCCAGGGAACAAACAGCCTGAGAGGGGCCAGCTCTCCAGGCATTATACAGAGACCAAACAAACTCAGGGGGGAAGCCAGACCCCCCCCCCCGACGCTGCTGAAGCCCCAACAATACTTCCCGCAGTCTCCGCGGCAGACCCCCCCTCGCTCCCGAGGCGGCAGGTCAATCGCGTGATCCGCAGATAAACTAGGTACGCTTCCCGCCACACACGAGCCCGCCGGCACCGGTATGGAATGCGCGGCCAAAAGGGCCGCGCTTCCCGCCAAAAACGGCTGTTGAGGCTGACCCGGGACGCGCAGCCAAAATGGCCACATTTCCCGCCAAAACCGGCCCCGTTGTTGCCGGCCCGGAATGTGTGGTCAAATCTCCGCCCAACACCTCCACCGACTCAGGGGAAAGCACGGGGGGCAAGAGCGCTGACAACGTAGGCTCCCCACAAAATCTACATTGGCCACCTTTCACTTCAACGCCGTGCTTCACTCAAAACAGACACCTCACCGGCTTAGACATAATGGCCGCGAACACAATAAAAACAAACAGTTGCTTTGTGCTCTGACAGACTAATAGGCAAAATCGCTTAAGCCAAGAATGCCCTTGAAGACGTTTTATCTCTGGACTGCCACAAGAACGGCCAAAATAGCTGCCTTTTAAAAACGTTTATTTTGGTCACGTGATGCTAGGCGGAAAGAGGGACGCCGCTTGTTAGAGCTCCGAGGCCCCTTGAGTAACAACAGCCCCTAGCACCACCAAAATCAGCTGAAAAAACCCGAGAAGTGCAGCGAAAGTGATCGGAGTATCTCTGCAACAAGCTTTTGGCTCCTTAGCCCGAAACGAGCCGGAATGGCCGCTAAAACAAACCAGAAAGGAGGAGCCCGGAGTCGCGTGGGCGACAACAAGATGGCGGAGGTTGGCGCCACTGGAGATTCGGTGAGCTCCGTCTGTGCGGCGGAGGTAGCCGCTGAGGTCGCGACCTTGTTGGGAACCTCTGTAGATAATAAGCTGCAGAAAATATCAGATAAACTAGAATCGATGGATGGGAAGTTGGAATGCCTAAAAACGGACCTGTCCGGGTTCCAGCGGAGGATGTCTGATGTAGAGGACCAATGTCAGCAATATGCCACGGTGCAAAAAGATATGCAGAAGCTGGAGAAATTGGAAGCAAAGATCGAAGATCTGGAAAACAGATCTCGGCGAAACAACTTAAGGCTGATCGGACTGCCGGAATCCCTGCGCGAGGTAGAACTGCGCAAATTTTTAGAAACATGGCTGCCCAAAGTTCTGGGCCTGCCCAGGATGGAGAAGGTATTAAAGATTGAACGGGCACATCGGTTGGGCCGAGCAGGGCAGAATTCAGAGAGACCACGAGCTGTCATTTGCAAAATACTTAATTATGCCCACAAGCAAGAAATCTTACGGGAGTTGCGGCTCCGTGGGAAAATACAGTACGAAGCCCATAATATCCTCTGCTTCCAGGACTTCTCTGCTGCAGTGGCAGCTCAGCGAAGGCAATTCGTAGACACCTGTAAGCGTCTGTATGAGAGAAAGGTCAGCTTCGCTTTGTTGTACCCAGCAAAGCTGAGAATTTACCACGAGGGCAAGGTGCACTTTTTCAGCTCGCACATGGAGGCTATGCAGTTCGTCAACAGAATGGGCCAGCATGCAGAGGAAGGACAGGTGGAATCGAGTGGCCACCAGAGCCCATGAAGTGGGCAGCGAGCTGGGAAAAGCAGGATGCCTTACAGAGGATGGGCTCCCAAGACAGACCAGACAAAGCCAGTGTAGGTTGTTGGAAGCTTTAAACACGCAAGCTGCAGCTGAACAGAACTTAATGTACATAATAAGGCTGAGTAAATGTGCAGAAGATAATTTAAGCTTTATGAACTAGTAAATGTCATACTACTGTTCTTAGCCTTTGGAGGGGTACAGATTAACTGTTAGTAAAAGGGTTAAACCCCTGCAGGAGGGTTATGTTTTAATTGTTTCCAATTTGGATGGTGGGCGTTGGGGGGGGGGGGGGGAAGGGGTCGTGACTCGTTCTCTCGCGAGAACTACAGATAGGGATTAAAGGGGGAGGGCTTAGGGATCAGGTAGAAGGTGGAGGGGGGTAGAGGAGGAGGAGGGGGGAGTTTTGGGGTCTTTTTTTTTCCTCGGAAACGCAGGAGGGGTGCAGAGTCCAGGATGAGTATGGGGAGATTGTTGGGGGGGGGGGGGACACCCAAGGGCTGGCCCTCATTGTAGAAGTTGTAAAACTGGTCATGGTCATGTTGGGGGAGCAGGATAGGGTCACTAAGTTAATCTCCTGGAATGTGGGGGGGGAGGATCTCATCACCCATAAAGCGTACGAAGGTCTTACAAGCTTTGCGGAGGCATGGAGCAGACATAGCGTTTCTCCAGGAAACTCACTTGACTGCGGAGCATGATAAATTTAAGAAAAGTTGGGTAGAGGAGGCAGTGGGGGCTCCGGCAGTGGGGAAAAGGGGGGGGGGGAGTATTGATACTCTTTCGTAAGGGCCTACAGCTGCATATAAAGCGTGTGAAACGGAGTGCAGAGGGTAGATACGTGCTAGTGGAAATAGTAAAGGGAAGTACCACCTATGTCTTTTGTAACATTTATGCCCCGAACGTCTTTAATCATAAATTTTCCAAAACCCTGGTAGAACTGCTGAGCCCCTATCCAAATGGCAATATCATCTTGGGGGGTGATTTTAACACGGTGTTTGATCCTCAACAAGACAAAAGCAACCCCCACGCCTTAAAGTCTAACTCCTTTATGAGGGGCCTGCCCTTTCTCTGTTCGACACTGGACTTGGTTGATGTGTGGAGAGTGCTGCACCCTACACAGAAGGATTACACACATATGTCCAGGGCACACTCGACGCAATCGCGTATTGATTATCTGTTGGTCTCGTGGGGCCTGTTCTCTAAAATCTTATCTGCGGAGATAGGGCCCAGTGAGATCTCAGATCATTCAATGATATGGGTGCAGCTGCAAATGGCCGGTGGGGGTGGGGAGGGCAGGGCGGTTGGTGTTTCCCGATTGAGCTATACCGGGACCCACATTTTAAAGCTTTTATACAAGATAAATGGAAGGAGTTTGAGGAACACAATAGTGGTCATAAGCAGCAAGCAAGCTTGTACTGGGAAATATCTAAGGCGGTCATGAGAGGGGAGGTTATAGCCTATAGAGCTAGGGCTAGGAAAATGTGCGACAAAGAAATTCTTCATCTGGAGAAAGAAACCAGGATGAGACGGATTAGTTATGGGAGAGTGGCAACACATGATAACAAAAGAGCCCTTCTAGAGTCACAAAGAGAACTGAATGAACTATTACATCAGAGGGCGCATAAGTCACAGGCATACTATAAACATCAATTATTCCAATATGGAAATAAGGCGGGGGCGTTGATGAGTCGGTTAGTACATGGTAAGGGGGGGCCCGCTAAGATCCTGCAACTAAAGGATAAGGGAGGGTGGCTGTTACAAGGAGAGGGAGCGATTATAGAACGCTTTAGGGACTATTATCAAGCATTGTATGCGGAACCCTCAGACATTGTGCCAGATAGTGAGGTGTATTTAGCTAACCAAGAACTACCTAGAATATCGGAGGCGCAAAAGAGTTTATTGAATAGGCCAATAGTGGAGGGGGAACTAATGCTGGCACTGCAGCACAGCCATATCCATAAGGCACCGGGGCCCGATGGGTTTAGCATAGCCTATTATAAGCTATTGCAGGAACAGGTGACGCCACCTCTGCTAAATCTTTTCAATGACATGGTCAAATCTGGGAGCATGTCAGACTCACTCAATGTAGCCAAAGTGATAGTTTTACTGAAGCCGGGCAAAGAGGGGACGGAGGTGGGGTCCTATAGGCCCATCTCCCTCCTGAATAGTGATGTCAAACTCTATGCAAAGATACTGGCAAATTGGTTGGTGCGGGTGCTTCCCGGTCTAGTGGCACCCCCTCAGGCAGGCTTTGTGAGGGGACGGCAGTCAGTCAGCAATATCAGAACCTTATTGGCATCTCTGGAGACAATGGAGACACAGAAACGGCCTTCTCTGTTAGTTTTGACGCAGAGAAGGCCTTCGACCGCGTAGTCTGGAACTTCATGTTTGAAGTAATGGCAAGGATGGGGATCGAAGGTGCGTTTAGGAGCGCGGTGGGCGTGCTCTACTCAAACCCCAGGGCGTACATGTGGCTGAATGGGGAGCGTTCAGCACTATTCCAAATTCGGCGAGGTATAAGGCAGGGATGCCCTCTGTCCCCCCTGTTATTTGTCCTTTCATTAGATCCCCTAATTAGGGAAATCGAGGCGCACCCGGAGAAGGGGGTGACCTGGGGCCCGTACACTTTTAAGGTCTCCGCCTTTGCTGATGACATCTTAGTACATCTTACGCAGCCAAGGCGCTCTCTTGACGCATTGTTGGAACTTTTCCAGGAATACGGGGACTTTGCAGGATTTAAGATTAACTATTCCAAGTCTCAGGCACTCACGGTTAGTCCCGAGGTGAGAGGGATGTGGGGAGACTCCTTCCCATTAAAATGGGCTTCGGGATCGCTTAAGTATCTAGGGGTAAGGGTTAGTATGAAAACTGCTGAATTGCATCAGCTTAACATTTCCCGATTGGTTGAGGCGATAAGGGGACAGTTGAGTAGTTGGAAGGCTCTACCGTTAACACTGCTTGGGAGAATACATTTGTTTCGAATGGTAGAATTCCCGTGGTGGCTCTACACCTTCCAGGTGCTGCCTCTGAAACTTAAATGTAAGGATTTACAGCAGATTTACAAATGGGTGCGGAAATTCATCTGGAGAGATTCAAAACCTAAACTCCCCTTGAAGCTGCTGATGGGTGGATGGGCGGAGGGAGGGATGGGACTTCCAGATCTCCGTCGTTATAATCAAGCTTGTTTGCTGCGACACCTGGGGGATTGGTTATTGGACAGACAGGATTATACGCCCCGGGGTGTTGAACAGGAATATTTTAAACCGTATCACCTATATTACTTACTGCAGTGCCCAGGGAGTGCCTTGCCTAGTCCGGTGGGTAGTAGTGTGTTATTAAGACCCCTTCGAGGGATTTAACGGGAAGCTGGGGGGTGGCGGGAGATACCTCCGACCTTTTGCCACTACAGGGTAATCCTCAGTTCGCCCCAGGGTCAGAGACGAAAGTATTCCGCTGCTGGGCGGAGTTAGGTATAACACGGTTGGAACATGTTCTTAGTTTCCAAGGCCAATTGTTGAGTTTGGGAGCACTGGGGGTAGGTATAACTCAGAGTCATTTATTTGCATATTGTCAGCTGGCCCATTATGTACGTTCCTTGGACCAAAGGAAGTTAGGTGAGAGGCACGGACGAAGAGTGAGGGAATTCTATGGATCCATGCCTGGTAAGAGGGTGTCGGTTTCAGGGCTAGGGCCTAGGAGGAAGGAAAGAGATGGGGGTCATTTGCACAAAATGGGGCCGGGACCTACAGCAGCCAAATTTACAAATTGACTTTTGGAAATTGGTTTCACGCATTCCTTCATTATCGGGAAACGCTAATCTTAGGGAGTGTCAATATAGAATTCTGCATAGGGCATATATGGCCAAACCCCAAGTATTCCATAAGGGAGGGGTTCCAGACCCATTGTGTGCCAAGTGTCAACGGGGGGAGGGGCACGCTGTTTCATTCCCTATGGGAATGTCATATGATACAAAATTATTGGAAGCAAATAGCTCAGTACTTGGAGGCTGTGATGCACCATAAGATTCAGTTCACTCCTCAGGGGGTTCTACTCGATCAATATGAAAGGTTTCATCTTTACCACAAAGGGGCTCGGCAGTTTGTCAAGAAGGCAAGTATAATAGGGAAGAAGCTTATCCTGAATAACTGGATGAGTGCAGAGCCGCCAGATTATTGGCACTGGAGAAACCGACTTTACGATATGTTACTGCAGGAACGAAGGGTGGTGGGATCCTCCCCCAAGGAAAGCATTTTTGGAGATCTGGAGCTCCTACATACAGTCGTTATCCCCTAAAGCTTGTAGCTTTATATTGAATAGCCTCTGACTCGGTACCATAGTACCTCCTGTAGGGTTGCTATACATAGATATATATATATTCTTTTTTTTTTCCTCTCTCTTTCTCTCCCCCCTCCTCTAGCATATGGTCACTAGTTGGTTTGAAGAAAAAGGCTCATGATAATTTGTAATGATCAGATGTAATAGTCATTTAAGGGAGTTTGGAGGAGGGGGGGGGGGAGGTGGTGCGGGAGGGGGGAGGGGACTTGGAAGGGTTGGAATGGGGGGGAGGGAATGAACATAAAAAAATTTTCTGTTGAACATGAAGGGAATGTGATGGTTGTAAACATATACCTTATAATTTATCTGGTAGTGTGAAGCCAGACTGTTGTGTTTCTCGTTCAATAAAAAAGATTTAAACATAAAAACGTTTATTTTATTATTTTTTTTAAAACCTCGTTGCTGAGGGGGGGTCACGTGATGCGCTGAGAGAGCAGGACGTGTGATCTCTGCTCTCCGAGGCCCGACGCCCAAAATCGTCAACTATTCTCGCTAAAACCTCTTGAGAAGGTCAGAAAAGACTAGAGAGAGGAAGCTTACCCACCGATGGACAAGTTTGTCGAAGCGCAACCAAAAACAATGCCAGCCCGCAGCGTTAAAAAAGAAAAAGAAAAAACGCGAGGAGCGGACGCTGGCGCAGATCAGCCAACGGCACGAGGCGGGTTTGCCCTCTCCGAGGAACAGCTACTGCAAATAACGACGGCAGTAACCCAAGCGCTGGAGCCGCGCCTAGAACGTTTATCGACACAGATAGAACAGTTCGAAGCCCGTCTGACAGAAGCTTCCAAGCGAACAGGAGAGTTAGAGAAGTGGGTGTCAGACTTGGAAGATAGCCACCCCCCGATGCAGCAAACAATGAAGCAGCTGCAGAGTACGGTAACAGCGCTAAATGAAAAGATCGACGATCTCGAGAATAGATCGAGACGGAGCAATTTGCGTCTCATTGGTCTGCCAGAATCGATCAGCGACCCAGCATTAGCAGAGGTCGTGGAAAAATGGCTTAAATCAGAATTTGCTTTATCAGACCACGCTGGGGCACTCTGTCTGGAGAGAGTTCACAGAGTAGGCCGGAGACAAGATGGCCACCAGGCACCGCGTGCAGTCATATTAAAGGTACATAACTACCTACATAAACTAGAGATTCTGAGAGGATACAGATTAAAGAGAGAGACCACCAAATATGACGGCCATTTGATTCGAATTTTCCAGGACTACTCGGTATCTCTACAAGAACGACGGAAGAAGTTTAACCCGTTGTGCTGCCGTTTGCAGGAATTGCAGGTCAGATTTATGTTTATCTACCCAGCGGTGCTACGTATACGACATGGAGACAGATGGAAATCGTTTGACACAGAGCTGGCAGCCAAGGAATACATCGCAGAATTGGAAAGCAAGTTGGCTCCGCAGCCGGCTGAGGAAGGGGGAGAGTGAGACTGTTCTTGGACTTTGCAGTGGACTGATGCAGTGAGTACAATAAGCTGTGAGAACACCTCTTAGTTATACAGCCAACAAGGGCGGGAGGCCTCAAGCATTGTAGGGGCTCCCAACTTAACGAGGGCAGATGTATAGAGAACGGGTACACAGGTTAGATTCTTGGGAGGGGGGGGGGGGGGTAGGGAATAGGGTGGGAAGGGTTAGAGAAAGGGGGAGCATAAGATTTCATTTGGGAACACAGAATATAACATTGGTACCAGTTAAGAAAACACATAGCAACACCAGGTACAGAAGAGAGGATAGTGACAAAACGATGTGCAGTGGGAAAAAGGGAGCTCTGGGGCAAGGCTGGGTGCCCTGGAGACATAAACAAAGCATCTTAGCGTTGCCAGGACAGCCTGTTACCCCTGTATGTCACCTGCTAGGATTCGCCTGATCTCTTGGAATGTGGGGGGCATCTCCTCTCCAGTTAAGAGAACTGAAATACTTGCGGCCCTTAATCGCCATAAAGTAGGAATAGCCTGCCTTCAGGAGACCAGACTTTCACAGGAAGAACATGAGAAGCTGAAGCGCCATTGGGTGGGGGAAGTTTTTAGCTCCCCAGCAATAGGTCGAAAGGGGGGGTAGCGATCCTGATTCACAAAACACTATTATGCACAGCAAAAATGATGTACAAAGATGGTGAGGGAAGATTGGTGGGGATACAACTTAATCTACAAGGGAACGAGATACTGCTGGCCTCAGTGTATGGGCCAAACTCCTCAGCACAAAAATTTTATGCACAACTGTTAACCTGATATCAAGACAGAAAGGTGCGGCCCTTAATAATAGCAGGGGACTTAAATCTGGTGATGGATGCAGAGTTGGACAGATCTAGCCCACCTCCCAAAAGTCTGACTTCTTCCCCCTCGGTGTTAGAAACCTTTTGTCAGGGAATGGGCCTGATAGATCCTTGGAGGATCCTCCATGGGGAAGAGAGGGATTACACACATACCTCCAGAGCACATCACACACAGTCCAGAATAGATTATATACTGGTAACACCGGATCTCTTCCCCAAGATCACTGCAGCCACAATAGGCCCGGAAGAGATCTCGGACCATTCTGCCATTTGGGTGGACATTGAATCGGGGACTTTCTTCCAGAGGCCATCAGGGTGGAGATTCCCAGCATATTTATTCTCCTCTAAAGAATTCCAAGGCCACTTGCAAAAGAAATGGGAGGAGTTTCAGGCACATAACTCGGAACACGTAAAGGATACTGTTCTTTTTTGGTCTACCGCCAAAGCCGTACTCAGAGGTGAGATTATTGCCTACGTCAGTAGACGGAATCGACAAATCACCCAGGGAATCATAGACCTAGAGAAGAAGTTAAGAGGGGCGAGACGCAGATACATTCACTGTGGATTGAAATTCCATGTGCAAAGGGGAAAAGGATAGTGATAGGAGTGTACTACCGTCCGCCTGGCCAGGACGAACAGACGGATGCGGAAATGTTAAAGGAAATCAGGGACGCAAACAAACTGGGCAACACAATAATAATGGGGGATTTCAATTACCCGCATATAGACTGGGTTAATGTAACATCTGTACACGCAAGGGACATAAGATTTCTTGATGAAATCAAGGACAGCTTCATGGAACAGCTAGTTCAGGAGCCGACAAGAGAAGGAAAAATACTAGACTTAGTCCTTAGTGGTGCTCATGATCTAGTGCAGGGGGTAACGATACGAGGGCCGCTTGATAACAGTGATCATAATATGATCGGTTTTGATATTGGCATTGAAGGAAGTGAAACTAGGAAATCAAGTACGCTAGCGTTTAACTATAGAAAAGGTGATTACGACAAAATGAGAAAAATGGTGAAAAAAAGACTGAAAGGAGCAGCTCGCAGAGTAAAAAACTTGCATCAGGCGTGGATGCTGTTTAAAAACAGCATCCTGGAGGTTCAGGACAAATATATTCCACGTATTAGAAAAAAGGGAAAAAAGACTAAACGTCAGCTGGCGTGGCTAAACAGTAAGATAAAGGAAATCATTAGAGCCAAAAAACAATCCTTCAGAAAGTGGAGAAGAGAACCAACTGAAAGTAACAGGATAGATCATAAGGAATGCCAAGCCAAATGCAAAGCGGAGATAAGGAGGGCAAAAAAGGACTTTGAGAAGAAATTAGCGTTGGAAGCAAAAATACATAGTAAAAATTTTTTTTAGATACATTAAAAGCAGGAAACCGGCCAAAGAGTCGGTTGGGCCGCTGGACGAAAATGGTGTTAAAGGGGCGATCAAGGAGGACAAAGCCGTAGCGGAGAAATTAAATGAATTCTTTGCTTCGGTCTTCACCGAGGAGGATTTGGGGGGGACACCGGTGCCGGAAAGAATATTTGAAGCGGGGGAGTCGGAGAAACTAAACAAATTCTCTGTAACCTTGGAGGATGTAATGGGTCAGTTCAGCAAGCTGAAGAGTAGTAAATCACCGGGACCTGATGGTATTCATCCCAGAGTATTAATAGAACTAAAAAATGAACTTGCGGAGCTACTGTTAGAAATATGCAATCTGTCCCTAAAATCGAGTGTAGTACCGGAAGACTGGAGGGTAGCCAATGTTACTCCGATTTTTAAGAAGGGTTCCAGAGGAGATCCGGGAAATTATAGACCGGTGAGTCTGACGTCGGTGCCGGGCAAGATGGTGGAGGCTATTATTAAGAATAAAATTGCAGAGCATATACAAAAACATGGACTGATGAGACAAAGTCAGCACGGATTTAGTGAAGGGAAGTCTTGCCTCACCAATCTAATGCATTTTTTTGAGGGGGTAAGCAAACATGTGGACAATGGGGAGCCGGTTGATATTGTATATCTGGATTTTCAGAAGGCGTTTGACAAAGTGCCGCACGAAAGACTCCTGAAGAAATTGCAGAGTCATGGAATCGGAGTTAGGGTATTATTATGGATTAAGAACTGGTTGAAAGATAGGAAGCAGAGAGTAGGATTGCGTGGCCAGTATTCTCAGTGGAGGAGGGTAGTTAGTGGGGTCCCGCAGGGGTCTGTGCTGGGTCCGTTGCTTTTTAATGTATTTATAAATGACCTAGAGATGGGAATAACTAGTGAGGTAATTAAATTTGCCGATGACACAAAATTATTCAGGGTCGTCAAGTCGCAGGAGGAATGTGAACGATTACAGGAGGACCTTGCGAGACTGGGAGAATGGGCGTGCAAGTGGCAGATGAAGTTCAATGTTGACAAGTGCAAAGTGATGCATGTGGGTAAGAGGAACCCGAATTATAGCTACGTCTTGCAAGGTTCCGCGTTAGGAGTTACGGATCAAGAAAGGGATCTGGGTGTCGTCGTCGATGATACGCTGAAACCTTCTGCTCAGTGTGCTGCTGCGGCTAGGAAAGCGAATAGAATGTTGGGTGTTATTAGGAAGGGTATGGAGTCCAGGTGTGCGGATGTTATAATGCCGTTGTATCGCTCCATGGTGCGACCGCACCTGGAGTATTGTGTTCAGTACTGGTCTCCGTATCTCAAAAAAGATATAGTAGAATTGGAAAAGGTACAGCGAAGGGCGACGAAAATGATAGTGGGGATGGGACGACTTTCCTACGAAGAGAGGCTGAGAAGGCTAGGGCTTTTCAGCTTGGAGAAGAGACGGCTGAGGGGAGATATGATAGAAGTGTATAAAATAATGAGTGGAATGGATCGGGTGGATGTGAAGCGACTGTTCACGCTATCCAAAATACTAGGACTAGAGGGCATGAGTTGAAGCTACAGTGTGGTAAATTTAAAACGAATCGGAGAAAATTTTTCTTCACCCAACGTGTAATTAGACTCTGGAATTCGTTGCCGGAGAACGTGGTACGGGCGGTTAGCTTGACGGAGTTTAAAAAGGGGTTAGATAGATTCCTAAAGGACAAGTCCATAGACCGCTATTAAATGGACTTGGAAAAATTCCGCATTTTTAGGTATAACTTGTCTGGAATGTTTTTACGTTTGGGGAGCGTGCCAGGTGCCCTTGACCTGGATTGGCCACTGTCGGTGACAGGATGCTGGGCTAGATGGACCTTTGGTCTTTCCCAGTATGGCACTACTTATGTACTTATGTACTAACCTACTCAATCCCACTATGAGACACTGATGGCTACTAGGGTGGCCTTAAATAGTCTACTACATGAGAGAACAAAGAAATCCCTGCTGTACAGGAAGTACCAGTTGTACAAATTTGGGGACAGAGCAGGAGGAATGATGGCCCGTCTGGTGAAGGGAACCCGGAGACCGCATTTCATTTCCGCTATAAAGACACCTGGGGGCAAGACTACAAATAACTTATCAGAAATAGCTCAGACTTTTCAAGATCACTTCGCCACCTTATATAGGGGGGGGGGAACAGAAAAAGTAGGCCTCCGGGAGAAAATTCAGAAATACCTACAAGAGAGGAAATTGGGGAGTATTTTGACGGACCATTTAGCCTCTCTAAATATCCCGATAGAGGCCAAAGAGTTACAGACAGCCATTAGAGCGCTGAAGTTACATTCCGCCCCTGGGCCCGATGGCCTGTCCGGCGAATTTTACAAAATATTAACATCACAGATAATAGGTCCTTTAACAGAATATCTAAATACGGTGGTGGAGGCGGGGTGTTTCCCAGCACATGCGAATACGGCTGCTGTTAGCCTTATACCTAAACCTGGTAGAGACCCCTTGGACCCTAGCTCCTACAGACCCATATCACTCATTAATGTAGAGGCAAAACTACTGTCCCATATTTTAGCAGATAGATTGGCGCCCCTAATGCCTCAACTAGTACAGGAGGAACAAACTGGCTTCATTCGGGGCCGCCAGTCAGTCCTCAACGTGCGGAAATTACTATTAGCCATGCTGGCTAGACCGGGTTCAGAGGCCCGTGGGTTGCTTGTGAGTTTAGACGCGGAACGCGCTTTTGATCAGGTGGAATGGCCTTTCATGTTTGAAGTCCTGAAAGACAGAGGGTTGGCAGGGTGGTTTTTTCAAGCGATAGAAACATTGTATACACGCCCACGAGCAATGATAAGAGTAAATGGGATGTACACAGATAGTTTTGACATCGAAAGGGGCACAAGACAGGGATGCCCTCTGTCACCATTGCTTTTCATATTGACTCTGAAGCCCTTATTGGCAGAAATTCGATCGCAGGGCAACATTAAGGGCATCCAGGTGTATGGGAGGGAACTGAAAGTACTTGCATACGCAGATGACGTGCTGATGTTGCTGAGTGACCCACAGGCCTCGCTTACATCACTCCTGTCTGTGATAGAGAATTATGGGAAACTTTCGGGATATAGGCTTAACTTGGCTAAGTCACTGGCCCTTCCGCTGAGTGAGATGGTACGGAAAGAGTGGAGAGGCCAACAACCACTGCAGTGGGCACAACATCAAATCCGTTATCTGGGGGTCACAATCCCAGTAGACATGGAAGCACTATATGAGAGTAATGTTTCGCCCCTTGTGACCTCGACCAGGAGATTATTACAGGCATGGAGTGCGTGCCCTCTCTCTCTTTCGGGTCGGATAGGCCTTTTTAACATGATGATTGCCCCTAGGGTGGCTATATATATTTCAGATGCTGCCCTTGTACCTGAGGGAGAGGGAGGAGCGGACTCTTAATCAGCTCACACAGAAGTTTTTGTGGAATGGGAGAAGGCCTAGACTCCCTATTCAGATATTACAGAAACCAAAAGCACATGGGGGAATGGGCCTGCTTAACATACGTTACCTCACTGTAGCTAGTTCTATGAGGCACATAAAAGACTGGCTAGCAGGAACCCAGGATTTTTCGATAACACCTTTAGAGATGGCTCTGGCTCCCACTGCACATCTAGGATGGGGATTGCATGCGCCGGGACATAGATTAGATGAGGGGCTGGGGAAGAATCCATTATTACTGGCAGCAAGGGCAACATGGAAGTGGCTCTGTAAGAGACATAACTTTGATTGGAGGGCGACTCCATTTCTGCCACTGTATCACAATCCGGATTTTCCCGAGGGATCCACCTCTGCAGCCTTCGCCCGATGGCGGACAAGTGGGATACAGTATATCTACCAACTAGTGACGGAGGAGGGCAAGATACGTCCATTTACAGAACTGCAACAGGAATTTAAGCTGACCGAGAAAGACCGCTTTGCCTATCTACAGGTGCATCATTACATCAGATCTCTGGGATGGTACAACTTAAGTGAGGATGTTCAGGACATTTTAAACACTGCACTGACTTTAGGGGCACAGAACCCGGTACCCCTGAAATACCACCACAGATACCTACAAGACTCAACAGAGGACATAGATTACCGAACCGTGGCGAGAAAATGGGCGGCAGACCTGAAGGTGGAGATCACGGAGGATACATTGAGTGGTTTCCTGACCTCCATACAAAGTACTTCGGTCTTCACCCGCTTTTGGGAACTACAATATAAATTTGCCCTTCGACTTTATGTTTCTCCAAACAGAGCCTTTAAAGCAGGATATGGACAGTCTGATATCTGCCCGTGGTGTGGTTTCGCTCAAGCCTCCCTTGGACATATGTTCTGGACTTGCTGCCACACGACATTGCTATGGGCACAGATACTGCGTGAGACTAGGAAATATTGGGGTCATAAAATTCAGCGACAACCCCTACTCCTTTTTGGAGAATTCAAGTGTGCTGGACCCACTCCCTCAGGTCTTCGCGCTTTCCTACAGAGGGCAGCATTGATGGGGAAAAGAGCCATATTGCTGCACTGGAGAGACAGTAGAGCACCGTCCATAGCGGACTGGAGGATACAAATGATTGAATTATTGAAGTTAGAGAGGCGCGGAATTCAAGATTTGACATCAAGAGGTCGGACACTGCAGAAAACATGGGCGAACTTTTGGGACACTTTGCAACCCACTGCACGAAGTAGAATCCTCAATTCATAGTACCTAATAGTGATAGTAATGTTAACATTAATAATCTTGTGCGGATAGGGAGGGAAGGGAGGGGAGAAGGGGAGGGGATATGCTAAGTAGGAGGAAGGGAGGGTTGGGAGGGCTAGGGATAGAGAGGGGAGGGGGTTGAGGGGAGGGGGTTGAAGAGGGAGGAATCGGACGGAGGGAAGGGTTGGGGGGATGGGAGAAAATATAAATGATATGTTGATGCTTGGCTAGATGTTGATCATTGTGATTTTCACTGTTGGTTGCATATGTATTGGTTCTGTTTCCATTTGTTGCGCAATGATAATAAAAAAGATTTAAACATAAAACCTCGTTGCTGATGCCTAAACGCCTCAAGGGTACAGAACGAGATCTGTAGCCGAGGTCAAGCAGTCCTCCAGAGGAAGAGCACAGGGGGAGGTACCCGGCCACCCGGGTGTGACACCCCATAGGAAATAAGAAGCCCCTTAGAACTTGCACCGTGTAATAGAGATCCAAGTGTGGGTTCTCTAACATTTACAACCCAACCTAGAAACCCCAAACGGGCCTACCAGACTGAGTACACTGCACAGGCTGCACACATCTACCCTCTGTTGAGACTGAGAAAATACTGGTTAGTAGAAGGTTTGCACAGGCTACTGGTATAAGAAGTTTTAGTGTTCTCAGTCTCCCTCTGCTGGTAGGAGTACATAACCCAAGCGCCTTGAACGGTCTGGAGGATTGCTGAGGAAGTTATCATTTAATCTGAATTCCATCTCAAAGGAGGAATGAGTACTCCCAGGTTCCTGACAGTTGTGTTTAACAAAAAAGCCTTTTCCTCAATAGGTATTTGTACAGGCTTAGAACAATCTCTGGCACCAATCCATAAAAGGGCAGCATTTTCAACATTACATAAGTAATGCCATACTGGGAAAAGACCAAGGGTCCATCGAGCCCAGCATCCTGTCCACGACAGCGGCCAATCCAGGCCAAGGGCACCTGGCAAGCTTCCCAAACGTACACACATTCTATACATGTTATTCCTGGAATTGTGGATTTTTCCCAAGTCCATTTAGTAGCGGTTTATGGACTTGTCCTTTAGGAAACCGTCCAACCCCTTTTTAAACTCTGCTAAGCTAACTGCCTTCACCACTTTCTCCGGCAACGAATTCCAGAGTTTAATTATACGTTGGGTGAAGAAGAATTTTCTCCGATTTGTTTTAAATTTATTACACTGTAGTTTCATCACATGCCCCCTAGTCCTAGTATTTTTGGAAAGCGTGAACAGACGCTTCACATCCACCTGTTCCACTCCACTCATTTTATATACCTCTATCATGTCTCCCCTCAGCCGTCTCTTCTCCACGCTGAATAGCCCTAGCCTCCTTAATCTTTCTTCATAGGGAAGTCGTCCCATCCCCGCTATCATTTTAGTCGCCCTTCGCTGCACCTTTTCCAATTCTACTATATCTTTCTTGAGATGCGGTGACCAGAACTGAACACAATACTCAAGGTGCTGTCGCACCATGGAGCGATACAACGGCATTATGACATCCTCACACCTGTTTTCCATACCTTTCCTAATAATACCCAACATTCTATTCGCTTTCCTAGTCGCAGCAGCACACTGAGCAGAAGGTTTCAGCGTATTATCGACGACGACACCCAGATTCCTTTCTTGGTCCGTAACTCCTAACGTGGAACCTTGCATGACGTAGCTATAATTCGGGTTCTTTTTTCCCACATGCATCACCTTGCACTTGCTCACATTAAACGTCATCTGCCATTTAGCCGCCCAGTCTCCCAGTCTCGTAAGGTCCTCTTGTAATTTTTCACAATCCTGTCGCGATTTAACAACTTTGAATAACTTTGTGTCATCAGCAAATTTAATTACCTTGCTAGTTACTCCCATCTCTAAATCATTTATAAATATATTAAAAAGCAGCGGTCCTAGCACAGACCCCTGAGGAACCCCACTAACTTACCCTTCTCCATTGTGAATACTGACCATTAAACCCCACTCTCTGTTTCCTATCCTTCAACCAGTTTTTAATCCACAATAGGACATTTCCTCCTACCCCATGACCCTCCAATTTCCTCTGTAGCCTTTCATGAGGTACCTTGTCAAACGCCTTTTGAAAATCCAGATACACAATATCAACCGATGGGAACGAAGAGTGAGGGAATTCTATGGATCCATGCCTGGTAAGAGGGTGTCGGTTTCAGGGCTATTAACATTAATAAGACTCCATTCAATTTGATATTCTAGTCAAACATTCAGTTGACTAAGTCTATATTGAGTTGTCACAACGTAAAATGATTTGATGTAACAAGGTGACTATAGCTCTCTAATTACTTACCATTCCCTATCCTCCACCTGCCCCCTTCTCTATCATTTTCCTTCGTCTTCCCATTCCACTCCTCTTGCCCTTCACCCTCCCTCTTCCTTTCTTCTATTCACCTACCCATTCCCTCCCCCTTCCCACCTGTATCCTTCCACTTCCTTCTTCAGCTCTAGGAATGTATAGTCTCAGTATATACAGATTCTTAGAGAGTAACTCATAAGCACAGAGGAGTTTTCTCAGTCATACATCCATCTGTCAAGGTATTTAAGAGGTCAGTCAACAATTCAAAAGCTATCTGAGAATACAGGAATCAAACTGGTTAATGGCTTGTATCCATTATATCTTTTTAAAATTAGTTTTAATCTTTCTTTTAGTACTTTATGCTAGATTGTTCCTTCCTCTATTCCTGAACTAGGGCATAATTCTGGAGCTATGACCTGCCCAGCACCAAGGACGTCTCCAGGAGAATCTGCCTATGTGGGAAGGGTTAAGGCAGATGTTGTAGTTAATTCAATCATTAGGCATGTAGATAGCTGGGTGGCTGGTGGATGTGAGGATCACCTGGTCATTTGCCTGCCTGGTGCGAAGGGGACGGATATCACTTGTCACCTAGATAGGATTTCAGATGGTGCTGGGGAGGAGCCAACTGTCTTGATACATGTGGGTACCAATGACATAGGAAAATGTGAGAGGGAGGTTCTGGAAGCCAAATTTATACATCTTCAAGGTCAGCATTTTCTGAAATGTTCTCTGTTCCATGCGCAGGACCAGAGGCAAGTAAACCTCTGAAACCTCAATGCGTGGTTGAGATGCTGGTGCAGGGTAATAGATTTAGATTTGTTAGGAAGTGGGCAACATTCTGGGAGCGGGGGAGCTTGTTTCGAAAGGATGGACTCCACCTTAACCAGGATGGAACCAGGCTGCTGGTGCTAAAAAGGAGACAGAGCTTTTAAACTAAAATGGGGGGAAAAGTCAACAGCCACAGACAAGCACATGGTTCGATGTGGAATATCTTTGAAGGATACTACTGAAACAGGATCTTTAGGAAATCCCGATAGAGAGGTTTCAATAACAGTGAAAGAAAGCCAGGAATGTTTAATGGGTGAACAGTTTAAAGGATGCAAATTATCCCCATCAACTTCTAATCCAGCTTGTACACTCAAGGAAATAACACAATTTGAAGTTTCTATATATAAATGCTAGAAGCCTAAAAAAATAAGATGGGAGCATTAGAGTATATAGCACTAAATGGAGAGGTAAATATAATAGGCATCTCATAGAGCAGGTGGAAGGAGGAAAAATCAATGGAACACTGGGATCACAATGATAGAGTGGATCCAATCTGGGGGGGGGGGGGGGGTTGCACTATATGTTAGAAGAAATTGAGTCAGACAAAATAAATATTCTACATGAAACAGCAGCGTGGAATCCTTCAGAATAGAAATTCCATGTGTGAAGGGAAGGATTATACTGATTGTTCATTCTGTCCAGGTGGACAGTAGTACAGCACTGACAGATGAAGAAATGTTTACAGAAATTAGGAAAGCTGGGAAAGTGGACAACATAAAGGTGATTTTTAGTTACCCCAATACTGACTGGATAAATGGCACATCAAGGAAGTAAAATTCTTAGATGTAATAAATGACTGCTTCTTGGAGCAACTGGTCCAAGAATCGACAAAAGGAGGAACTAGTTTAGATCTAGTCTTTAAATGGAATGCAGGGCACGGTACGAGAGGTAATGGTGTTGGATGATCAAATTTGAGCTATCTGGAGTGGTCACTAAGGAAATTTACTGTTGCAACATTTAATTTTCGAAATGGCGACAACAAAATGAGGAAAATGGTTAAAAAGCAGCTAAAAGGATCAGCCACAAAGGTTAGGACTTTAAATCAGGCATGAACGTTGTTTAAAAATACCATTGTGGACGCCCAGATCGGAAATGCCATGTATTAAAGGTGGAAAGAAGAGCAAACAACCAGTGTGATTAAAAGTTGAAGTGAAAGAGGCTATTAGAGCCAAATAACATACTTAAAAGAACAAGAACAAAAGTGCTGTCCAGCTAGATGCAAAGCATTGATAAGAATGCTACAAGAGGATATGAAGAAAAACTTTCTGCAGACACACTCATAGTAACATCTTTTTCATGTACATCAGAAGCAGAAAGCCTGCATGGGAATCTGCGGGACTGATAGATCACAAAATAAGAAAAGGGGCACTTGGCGAGGACAAGGCCATAGCAGAAAGATTGAATGAATTTTTTGCATCAGTCTTTACTGAAGAAATTGTAAGAGATCTACCTGTACCAGGAATGGTTTTCAAGGGTGACAAAACTGAAAGATCTCAGTGAACCTGGAAGATGTACTGAGCCAAATCAACAAGAGTGGTAATCATCTGGACCAGATATACATTCCTGAAAGAACTCAAACATAAAATTGCTGATCTGATGTTAGTGATCTGCAACCTGTCATTAAAATCATCCGTAGTACCTGAAGATTAGAGGGTGGACAACTAATGCAGATTTTTAAAAAGGGTTCAGGAGTGATCTGAGAAATTACAGACTAGTAAGCCTGATCTCAGTGATGGGCAAAATAGTGTAAACTATTATAAAGAATAAAATTACAGAACACAGACAAACATGGTTTAATGGGACAGAGTCAGCATGGGTTTAGCCAAGGGAAGTCTTACCTCACCAATTTGCTTTACTTCTTTGAAGGCATAAACATGTGGACAAAGGTGAGTCAGTTGATGTAGTGTATCTGGATTTTCAGAAAGCTTTTGACAGTTCCTCATGAGAGACTCCTGAGAAAATTAAATATTGATGGGACAGGAGGCAATGTCCTTCTGTGGATTGGGAACTGGTTATTGGACAGATGACAGAGGGTAGGGTTAAATGGCTATTTTTCTCAATGGAGGAGGGTGGAGTGCTGCAGAGATCTGTACCGGAACCAGTGCTATTTAACATATTTATAAATGATCTGGAAATCGGAATAAGTGAGGTGATTAAATTTGCAGACACAAAACTATTCAAAGTTGTCAAAACACATGGATTAGAACAAATTGCAGGAAGACCTTAGAAAACTAGAAGACACGGCATCCAAATGGCAGATGAAATTTAATGTAGACAAATTCAAAGTGATGCACATCGGGAAGAATAATCTGAATCATAATTACCTGATGCTAGGGTCCACTTTAAGTGTCAAGCACTGAAAAAGATATTGGTGTCTTAAACATGCTGAAATTTTTGCTCTGTGTGCGGCAGCAGCCAAAAAAGCAAACAGTATGTTAGGAATTATTAAGAAAGGGATGCAAAATAAGGCATTATTATGCCTCTATCCACTCCATGGTGCGTTGGTTCTGGTCACTGTATCTCAAAAAAGATACAGCAGAATTAGAAAAGGTTTAAAGATGTGACCAAAATGATAAAGGGGATGGAACTCCCATATAAGGAAAGGCTAAAGAAGTTAGGGCTCTTCAACTTGGAAGAGAGATGGCTGAGGAAGGATATGATGGAGGTCTATAAAATCCTGAGTGGCGTAGAATGGGTAAAAGTGAATTGATTTTTCACTCTTTCAAAAAGTACAAAGACCAGGAGACACTCGGTGACATTACATGGAAATACTTTTAAAACAAATAGGACGACAGCTTAAGAGACGTTGGGAGGTAGATGTAGGTCAAGATTTAACTTCTTGGGATATTGCAGCGCATCTTAAGAACATCCCACAATTAATTAATGGTGCAGGATATAGAGAGTGTGCATATAGAGTTATACATAGAGCATACTTCTCACAGGTTCAGCTATTCAGAGCAGGTGGAATAAAGACACCCACTTGCTTGAAGTGCAGCTCAGCTGATAATTCTTTATATCATGGATTTTGGGAATGTCCGCTTATAAGATGTTTTTGGAAGAGGGTGGTGGCATTTCTTTCTCTTATGATGCCGAAATGTGTACAGGGAACGCCTGCCCAGGTGGTGCTTGATTGTCTGGACACATTTAGGGGGCTCAGAGCAGGTGAAGCCTTGCTGTGTCGCAAGCTTTGCTTGATAGCAAGAAAGTGCATCTTGCAAAAATGGGCTTCACAAGACAAGCCAGAATACTGGCACTGGTGAAACCAAGTACATCAGGTAATTACTTGGGAAGCACAAGAAGCTAAAGGCTCTTATAAACGTAAGCTCCGATTTCTTGGGATTTGGAACCCCTACTTAGCCAAGATAACACAACAGGGAAGAAGTCTAATCCTTAATAAATTATGATTGATATTATACTTAACGCTGGTGCACGGTGAAATAATTATATGGGAATAAAACAAATAGGAGGAAACATTTTTTCACTGCTTGGCTCCTCCGTCTCCCCACCAAATCGGCTATGTATACATTGAGAGCCTGAATGGCATTAAAGACTACCTCTAATATCTGTCCATCCAAAATGATCTATGTGCCGCCCCTGCCAGTCCTCACCTTACTCAGAGGGGGAGATGTTACTGTCAGGAAGGTAGGCCAGAGCAGGCCAGTGGCCTGGACAAATAAGAACAGAATAGAGGGATTGTACAGACCTGTCACATAGTTTAAATATGAACATGATTCAGGACAAGGATCTTGGATCAGTGTGTGCAAACTGTGTGGCAGTGCTGATGAGAATGTATGGGAGTTCAGTGCACTAAGCATGGCAGAAAAGGTGACATTATGGTATGTGTTTTAACATTAGCTCCATATTGCTACAGCATCCATAGCTTGTATTTTAAGGAGTTAAGGGAAGGTACCAGGAGATGATTTTGGAATATAAGGAATTTAGAGCAACAAATTGTAGCTGGACAGGACAAAGAAACGAGATAAGAAGCAGGAAAGATCATTCTGAAACTTGGGAGGGATGAAGACTGGGTGAGAGGTAAGTGGAAAGAATAGATAGGCAGATGAGGAGGGATAGAGAGATGGGTGAAAAAAAAACCTATAAAATAAGAAAACACATTAGCCCCTGTGGGAGGATCTGGTGGGCCTCTGGGGAGCCAGGTATCTGCTAGTTATCTTTTTTCTATTTTTTAAGAATTAGTAGCTGCTTGCAATTTGCTTTTGCTTATACTTACTGACTGCTGTTTGGAGTGAAGAAAAAAAGTTGCTGACTTGACAAACAATTGTGTGAGAATCATTTGGGTAAGCTTCACCCATCGCTGAGGTGGTATGAAGAAGGTAAACCTCACAAGTGAGTGTATGCTTGAGCTGCACTCTGGCAGTACACACCCCATAGAATTTGGGACAGTAAATTTGGGTTGGAATGCGAGGTAGGGATTGGGAAGGGATTTGGGAGGATGGGGAGAAAATTGGAAATCTGGGACTTGAATTGTTTATATTTGATTGTTTCTTTTGACAGCTCTGTATTTGTCATCGATAAAATAGATTTAACAAAAAAAAAATAGTCCTATTAGGATCCTGATATTAGGAATAACACACTGTTCATCTCTATACTACAGACAAAATGTAATGTGTCACATTTTTATGGTGAAGTTAATGTACTTAATTTAAGAGTTTTTGTTTTGTTTTTACCATTTTAAGGCAGTTATCCAGGAATTTGGGACACTATCAAAGGTTTTCTTATAATCAATCAATACTACACAGATTTCTGCTTTTCTTAGCAATGGCCATGATGGCTTTATTGAGCAAAAGCTTGTCTTTTGTTCCATATACTCCCATTTGATCACCCTTCTGCTCTATAGTTTATGTTATTAGAGTTAATAGATGTCAACAGAACCTATGACCACATTGCAATGGACAGCCTATAGATTGCAGGTAGGCAAGTTATTGGTCTGAAATTGTTGGAAAGGTTACTTGCATCTCCTTTTGGAAATTGAGGTGTTCTTCCTGTTATTAGACAATGTGGTGTCAAATCTGGCTACCTGATCACCTAGAAGTAGCAAACTGCAAAAATCAATTGAAGGGATGTTAGAGGCAAAAGCTCTAGTCTATTTTCTTCATAGCTCTACAATTTTTATGCTTCAGTTGTTGCTTTCAATTTATTATTGGAGCATGTGAATTCAACATTTTCCTCCATTAATGCAGTGTGTTTGTTTTATATTGGATCTTCTTTGCTTTGCCATGATATTATTTTTCCTTCAATGTGATTTTCCCCGAGGGGGCATCTTCCTCTTTTCCCTCTGGCTCTAATAATTGTGGCTGCACAATACAGCATTTGGTAAATTTCTGTAACGTCAATAGGTTTTCTCTCTTTACAGGCTATGGCCTAATCGTACTCTACTTGAGATGTTAAATTCAACATAGGTAATCTTTCTCTGTTCTGGAATCCAGCATATTTATCTATGTCCAAAGAGGCCAGCAGCCCAATTGCTAATTCATCCATTCTGAGTCTTTGTCCTGCATTTCTTCCTCCTCAGTTGACTCCTGTTCCTGTCCTTCATTTTTAGCCCACTTAAGTTCAAGGTGGGCTACAAAAGTGAACATAACCAGAAAAGCTAAACTAAAATACAGATCAACTTATCCCATCCCTACAATAAAAAAATAATAATCTGATTACCCATTCCCAACAGATTAACCACACAATATCATTATACAAATCACACACACCAGCCAGCCACCCCTAACAAAATTCTCCTCCCTCCTTCCATAAATAACCTGGTTAATTACTCCCAAATTTACTTGAAAACATCCAAATCTTCATTTTATATAGAAGCCACTTACAATCCTCCTCCACTCTGCTTTTAAGAGGTAAGACTGAAAGGCTGTTAATTGTGCTGTTACAATGATGATGCTTCTACATTTATGCCTGAATTGTATACACACAGATGTGATCATGTATATATATTATGGATGACAACTTAATAAAAAATAAAAAAAATAAAACCTAGTACACCATAAATGTATTTTTTATAAGTTAGCTGCTACACTAGAAATTGTTAAAGAACTGCATCTATGGCCATGATGGCCAATGAATGAGTCTAGTTGAACATTTCTATCCTGCAGCCACTTTTCAGCTCCATTTACAAAGCGATCGTATCTAAAGCTCAAGAAACTACTGGCATGGCAACCAGATGCCAAAGCCATAAAAGGAAAGAAAAGTATACTTTCATATGTACAACACATCTATACCAGCTGGTGAAACTCAGCACCATTCTGAGTTTATGTTAAAAAGATATCACTACTACAGCCACTGCAGGACACAATAAGCTAAAGTTTTATAGCAAGTAGACTTCCTTAAGCTTAATAACTAGCAGCACCATAGTCATGTTTGTCTAACTTCCTTTTCATATTGAAACAGCATGTGAAGGTTTTCACATGCTATTTTATGTTTACATGCTTCTGCTACTTCATTACAAGAAGACATTCCTTCATTAGCTTTGTTATTTAAGAAATTACCATAAGGAACAGCATTTCAAACAATGTTACTTCTTCAGAATCAAATGTTAAAATCAACTAAATTCTGAGAGATTAATATAACGAGACAGAGTGGGTGGCCAAAACAAACCTGAAATCAGTGAGCCTGAAGAGCAGTTCTATTTCCATCAATGACTCATTGGCTGCTATGGGGATTCCATTTCATACAGTTCCTTACAGCTGCACTACTGTTTCATGTAAGTGGAACATTTTACATGATCAAGGACACAAAGACAGGTGTTTGCAATCCAAATGGATTTTTCTTTATTCAAACAGGGGTAATGACTGGTTAGTGCAAAATGCACCACTGCCTTTACCTGAGGGAAATCTCCATCAACCCCTTGCAGAAGCTGCATTCTCCACTCGACACATGGACTCTGGGAGAGGTCCAGACCTGCACTCATCACATCTAGTGTCGAGTAACAAAAGCAAAAACTACACTCAGTAGAATTGGTTGGGTTTTCATAACTCCCAAAATTTCTGGGATGACCAGACCCCTTCTATCTCTCCTCCCACCCCCTCCCAAAACAAAACTATATAGGCGCAAGAAGTTAACTACCCCCTCGCCACCTAGTGCCAACAACCCTGTTCTTAAATTAAAAAATAAGCCAGCATACATAGTAGAAAATTTCTCTTAAAAATTTCACAATCTGTAAATGTATAATTTTTCTCTCAACATAAAAGTTTACAATATATGGTAAACGAAAAGGCTCAGGGAAATATTTTTCAAAAACAAAACGAAGAGAGCCAGGAAACCTGAAGTGTGTATTTAAAGCTGCAGACAGTTTTAAAACCCTGTAGTTTGGAGCCAGTGACTTTGCTGATGGGTAAGAGGTGGGAGGGGAAAAAAAAAAAGATTGAAAAACTGCAGTCCAAACACCAACAACCTTTCCTTCAATATCCATCCTGCCACAATGGTTTCATCTGGGCATGCGCATCAAGGTGATTGTCCCAAGTTCCCAGATATCCTTTTGTGGACAGGATTCCCTGAGGTGCTGCGCTTACTAGCGTCTATAGGGGTGAAATCCTTGTACATTGTGGTTCTGTCCTCGTCCAAAACCACTGCCCCCTGCAGGTGGGCCACCCGAAGTTGGTGCAGAGGGTCCTGCTGTATATGAGGGGGGCTGCTGGCTGGCATCAGTGAAGCTTTGTCCAAAACCACTCATGTCTTGACTATAACCTGCTAAAGAAAAGGCTAAAATTAAAATTGAATTGTCTCTAGTACACAGAAATATTAGTGATCCTATACATCTGAAGTCCACCATGAAGTTACAGCTATGCCAATCTTCTCTGTCCCTTCTAGTCCTCAAAAAATCCCAAATATCTCTTACACTGGGAGAGAAATTGTATCAGCACTACCCCATGTAACCAGAAGATGAAGCACTGTTTGATCCAATAAAGAGATTATATCGTGCAAAATTAAAGCTATTTTTTTTTTGTTACATTTGTACCCCGCACTTTCCCACTCATGGCAGGCTCAATGCGGCTTACATGGGGCAATGGAGGGTTAAGTGACTTGCCCAGAGTCACAATGAGCTGCCTGTGCCTGAAGTGGGAATTGAACTCAGTTCCTCAGTTCCCCAGGACCAAAGTCCACCACCCTAACCACTAGCCCACTCCACCACTTCATTCCAGCAATTTCATATATTCCAGTGTGTGCAGTTGAGGCTGGAAGCGTAAGCCTTATGAGTATGTGAGACCAAATTATTGCAAAAGATTTCAGTACAATAAAGCATTAACACAATAGAGTACTCAGGCATAGTTCTATCTAAGCACGAGATCCTAGAAAAGGAGGTACAAGCAAACAGGAATCTGGCTGCTCAAGTGATCAAAAGCCATCCCGCCAGAAAATTATCTGTATTGTGCACGTCCACTCTGTACTGAAAGTCTTAGAAGTGGTCTATGAAGCTGGTATATGACAGTGCAAGATTCTACATTTGGATCAGAGGACTATAAAAGATAAAAATCTTAGATAGGTGCAAATGAAAGCTCATGGTGCCAAACCCCAGCCCTGGAAATACAGAGGAGGAGGAGGAAGCAGACCAGAAAGGAGAAATTAGGTATTACCTGATAATTTTCTCTTAATTCCACCAGATCAATCAACACCACATGGATTATGCCCACCTACCAGCAGATGGAGACAGAGAAAAAAAGTCCTGTGTGCTTTACCCAAAAAGGGCAACAAGCAGCCTTAGAGTTTCAGCATTTCGAATGACATAGCAATGGATCACTTTTTTTTCCTTGTCTCTTGAAATGTCACTATTTCTACTCATATTAGCATACTGCTAAACAGGCTTTTGAAAAGTTAAACTGTTGGAAGAAATTGAATGTTGAGAACTGTTAATTTTCCACTCTTGTTCAACAAAAGAGCAAGATTACAGCAATTTAAAGTAGTCTAAAGACCGGTGATATACTAGGGAGGGCCTTTGGACTGTCTGGTGCAAACAAAGGAAAGAAAATTAGCAGGTAAGATCTACTTTCTCCTTCCTTAGTGCCCTGACTAGACCACCAGCAGCTGTAGAATGTAGCAAAGCACTTCTCAAGTTGGGAGTTACTCTAATAGCTATAGCTTGTCCAAAAAACCTGAAACATTCTATACTACCATAAAATGAAAAAATGCACATACATCTTTCATGCGTATTTATAATGCCACAAGAATTGAATGATGTATGCACTGTAAATCCTTTTTGGCACTTACATATTTTAATATGTTTAATAATTTGTTTAATAACAAAACCAAACACCAAGAAACCAGACATATAATAAAAATCAACACAACCAAGTCCCAAACGGAACCCTACAGACAAATCCAAATGGGATAAAACGCCAGATCAGTGATAACTAAAACAGCGACTTTAACAGACTGGATCATCGCAGACAATCTGGACCTCCTATTCATCACTGAAACCTGGATTCATGACCTTAAAGACCCTATAATCCTAGATCTATGTCCACCGGGATACAAAATTAACCAATGGACAAGAAACGGAAAGAGGAGGAGGAGGAATAGCAATTATATACAAATTCAAGTTTATCATCACAACAATAACCGAATCTATTCTACCGCAACTTGAAATCGCTTCAGTAAGAATTAACCACCCAAACCTGCAAGAACACCTTACCGCAGTCTTGCTCTACAGACCACCAGGCAACTGGCAAGAATCCCAAACATACCTCATAGACTTTATCTCGAACACCTGTGTCTCCAGCTCAAATCTCATCATAATAGGAGATATCAATCTACATCTCGAAGATCTCAATTCAATCAGTACCCAAGAATGCGATGAGTTCCTACAATTATGGGGACCTTCATAGGACACACACACAACCTACCCACAGAAAAGGACACACTCTAGACATCATCACACACAACTTTGATCTCGACACAAACCTTACACTAACAGACACAAAATGGACACCAGTACCATGGTCAAACCACTATAAAGCAAACATTTCCCTCCAATGGCGAACAAAAGGACTACCGAATAAACATGAACGCAAAACTTACACCACGAGAGGAAAAATAGACCCGGTAATATTCTGGCAACAGATTTACCACGATTGGTCAATAAAAACAGACACAATCCAATTCCTATTAGAATGGGACGACAGATGCAGATTCACACTAGACAACATTGCTCCAACCCAAACAAGAACCTCAAACAGAAAGAACTCAACACCTTGGTTCAACGAAGAGTTGAAAAAACTCAAAACACAAGTCAGAAGGTTAGAACGAGCTTGGAATAAAAAGAAAGACGACACTACACTTAACGCCTGGAAACAACTTCAAAGAAAATACAAATACACCATAAGACAAACCAAAAGACTACATTACAAAACCATAATTGGACCAAATTACAAGGACACACAAACTTTTCCAACTCGTGAACAAACTATTAGATATCACACCAGTCACTACCAACAGCAAAGACACCCCTGGAGCAGACAATCTCGCGAGATACTTCAACGAAAAAATAGTACAACTACGACTTAAAATACCTATCAGCACCATCGAGTACGCTGAACTCCTTAACTGCCTAGACCCAGCCCCTGGCATTCACCCAGCAGACAGGACCTGGACTAACTTCGAGATATTATCGGAGAACATCATTTCCCAAACGCTCAAAAATTTTGCCAAATCACACTGCAGACTAGATATATGCCCAAACAACCTGATGACATCTGCTCCTCAACAATTCATACACGACATAACAAAACATCTGAACTATATGCTACAAAATGGACTTTTCCCGAAGGAAAAAGGAAACATTTTACTCACCCCCATACCCAAAGATGCAAAGAAAAGTGCCAGTGAACTAACTACAGACCAGTAGCATCCATTCCCTTAATAACCAAATTAACGGAAGGGCTGGTGACCAAACAACTTACAAACTATCTAGATAAATTTTCAATACTTCACGATTCCCAGTCAGGATTTCGGTCTAACCACAGTACCGAAACTGTATTAGTAACTCTCATGACTACATTCAAACAAACGATCGCATCTGGTAAGAACATACTACTTCTACAATTTGATATGTCAAGAGCTTTTGACATGGTTGACCACGGAATTTTACTGCACATCCTTGAATACTTCAGAATTGGAGGCAATGTCCTCAATTGGTTCAAGGGATTTTTAACCACAAGATCATACCAAGTAACATCTAATTCGACTATTTCAGCCGCGTGGGTACCTGAATGTGGAGTACCACAAGGATCCCCCCTCTCGCCGACTGTATTCAACTTAATGATGATACCATTGGCCAAACTACTATCAAATCAAAACCTTAATCCATACATTTACGCAGATAACGTAACGATCTACATCCCATTCAAACAAGACCTAAAAGAAATTTCCAATGACATCAACCAAAGTCTCAATATCATGCATTCTTGGGCTGACGCATTTCGGCTAAAACTCAATGCAGATAAAAGCCAGTGCCTAATACTCACAA
Source organism: Microcaecilia unicolor (assembly GCF_901765095.1). Taxonomy (NCBI): domain Eukaryota; kingdom Metazoa; phylum Chordata; class Amphibia; order Gymnophiona; family Siphonopidae; genus Microcaecilia; species Microcaecilia unicolor. The sequence continues at coordinate 67,937,266 of NC_044041.1, forward strand.
CACAACAAGAAAGAATTCACCGCCATTAACACACCAACTCTAAACCTTCCTATCTCAGAAACCCTAAAAATTCTTGGAGTCACTATTGATCGGCACCTATCACTAGAGAACCACGCAAAAAACATAACCAAGAAGATGTTCCACTCTATGTGGAAATTAAAAAAAATAAGACCTTTCTTCCCAAGGAGTGTTTTCCGCAACCTGGTACAATCAATGGTGCTCAGTCATCTAGACTATTGTAACGCACTATATGCCGGCTGCAAAGAACAAATAATCAAGAAACTCCAGACAGCCCAGAACACTGCAGCTAGACTCATATTTGGCAAACCAAAATTTGAAAGTGCCAAACCCCTACGAGAAAAACTACACTGGCTCCCACTCAAGGAATGCATCAAGTTCAAAATATGCTCACTAGTTCATAAAATTATCCATGGAGATGCACCAGCTTACATGTCAGACCTGATAGACCTACCACCTAGGAATGCCAAAAGATCATCCCGCACATTCCTTGATCTGCACTTCCCCAGCTGCAAAGGAATGAAATACAAAATAATGCATGCGTCAAACTTTACCTACCTGAGCACACAGCTATGGAACGCACTGCCACGCAGCTTGAAATCGATATTCGAAAGAACGAATTTTCGCATACTATTGAAGACATCTCTTCAATAAAGTGTACCACAAAGCTCAACAATTGTGAATATGCACAACTCGCACATCTATATTCAGAACTTGTTTCTTAATATCTGCTTGTACACTATGATTTCATTTATTATGTTTGTTTTATTATCATCATGCAATACCAAATGTTTATCTATTAACATTGCTCCACTACTCATGATGTATTGTAAGCCACTTTGAGCCTGTAAAGAGGTGGGATAAGGTGGGATACAAATGCAACAAATAAATAAATAAAAATAAATAAATATATATTTGTAATTTTGATATTTTAATTGATGTCCTTTTATATAGTCTATATACATGGAACTGTTCACACTCTTAAGATTTGCCTGTCATATTATTGTGTAATTTGTCTTTTCCAATTATTTATTTTTTTGTGAAAATTTTTTTAATGGTCTAGATTAATTTGATGATTTTAAATTATTCTATTTGATTGTTAGTTTCTGTCCCTGATGTAGCCTAAGGGTAAGAAGTGGCCACGTTGGGCATTTGATTGAATAAAACTGAATAGCACACCACTTTTTCTGGTCTGCTTTATTACTTATTACTTCTGGTTTTAGATCATCACCTCTTTGTTGTTGCCGAGAGTCTGCCCAGGAGGTCAGAATACCTCTGGTAGAAAAAGCTTTCAAATCTTTACAAAGTAGCTTTCCTTGAAAAATACATTACACTGAAAACATTTGCTTTTTTTGTCCTTGAACAGAAGTAGATTTAGAGGCTGTTTTGCCATATCTGGTTCCTGCAGAGAGAAAACAAACCATCAGACTTTAAAACAGTAGATTACAAGAACAGGAAAAAAAAATGTCTGCCCAAAAATGTTTCAAACTCAGAATCCTGCAAGGTAAGAGACAGCTCCTAGTCAGACAGTTTTGAGGGTGAGATCCTTCAATATCACTTTATTAAGGGGCTGGAAGGCAGAAGTCTTAGTGCCTTGAGGACCAGATTCAACCCACGCAGAAAGACAGATACACGATATCATTTAGAAAATTGCACCATAGCCAGATGAGTTGACAGACAGGACCATACTATAGGATCTGAAATAATGAGAAAAATGCTACTTAAATAATCCTAAAGTAACACTAGGATGAGAGGGAAAAATGCAGCAAGATGGAACCAGGTCTCTGAGCACAGCATGGCTCAAGAGTCATCATAATGTCATGTGCACCTGTAGAGATACACTGCTTCTTAGCTTGAAGAGCAGCAAGGACTTCCTGCAAGTAAACATCTTGCCTTTAGTGCAACTGCTCAAAGGTAAAACTGTAAAGAGAATGGAAAAAGAATCTCTGACAACTGGACCCTGTAACCAAGGTCCCTTTGTTCATTCTGGAAAGATACAGTGGCTAACCAAAATTGAAATGAGTTAGATGGACAAACCAAATTCTCCCGGGCCAGACAAAAGAATTAGAATTAAAGGACCCAAGTGAAATGGAAATGCCTGTATTGCCTGACCTTACCCTCAGGAGAGGTGGGAATACCTACGGAAAACTTCCTGTGAAAACAAAGCTGCAAAAAATGCATCCACACATTCGGATCCATTCTTTCCATCAAGAAAGGAAGAGCTAACTTTGAGGTTGGCATATGTACAACTTAAGAGTAAGATAAGTGCAAGGCTGCAAGAACATCTCCCACTTCCCCAGATTAAGAAAATTTGCTTTAATATTCTATACACTGTTTAGAGGCACTGACAGAGAAAGAGGAGCAGCTTTACCGAAGAAACAGGTGGTGTACTTTCTTGTTCACTGCAAGATTAGATTGTCAAGCTTGTCTTAATGGGAACAACTCTAGTCCCTACTTCAGAGAACACCCTTACTCATCTTCTGAGAAAATGAGATATAAAGTCATGAACAGCTAGACAAACCGAAAGGTGCACTACAAAAGGTCACTCATCCAAGCGTTAGCCCTGGTAGATCCTGCTTAGATATACAAGAATAGTTGGAAGGTATTTAGATTAGGGATGCATTCTGATTAAAAATTGTAATCATGATTAATCGTGTGATTAAATGTAGGCATAACCAGGAGTTCATATGGGGGTAGGGGAAGCACATATTTCCTATTTCCTCTCCCACCCAACCACATCAGGTATCATACCTTTGCTAGTGGGAATGCGGAAGGTTGCTAGGCCAAGAAATCCACTGCCAAAGCCGATCCCTTCCTCCTTGTACTGCCTCAAGAGTGAGGAAGATAGTTTAGGGATCATAGAAGAGGAAAGAATCAGGCTGTCATTTCTGTGTATCTAGTTCAACACTGGTTCGAATTAGTCAACCAAATATGCAGTCCAATTCTTTCTAGATGAAAGAATTTCAATTACTAGCATCATTTTCGTTCAGGAAAACATTACAAACATGTTATGCTCAGAAATGCTAACCCTATATGGAAAATGCTAAGCCCCTAATGTAGAGAATAGAAATGGCTGGACCAGAAACGGTGTAATTTCTGTTTCTTACCTTTGCTTCTTTTTCGTTATGCCTAAGTGTCAGGGGAAAGCAGCTGCTCTTTCTTCCCAGCAGAGCAGTTCCCTGGCATTGGGACCCATCGAGAAATTTATTATGAAAGTTGGCACTCAGATGACAATGCCTCCGAAGAACGCCGAGAGCTTGGAGGGTCAATGACGAGTGGAGATTAGGCTACTCCCTTTGGGCCTAATGTCACTCTAAGTCCGGAAATTAGATTGCCTCCTCCTCAGCCTGTGGCTTTGGTCTTACCGGATCAGCTGGAAGTATTACAGATTCTGGAGGATAAAATTTCTCTCCTTTTACTCGTGTATATTTGCCTGAGATGAAAAGTTTTGATAAGAAGTGGGAAGCATCACAAGCCCTTGATGAACCACTGAATGTTTCAGCTATATTAGATCCATCTACTGTAGAAACTGGTCATCAGTTCTAATCTGACTGCTACTTTAGCTTTATCACCTGATAAACAATGATTATTGAATATATTCTTTAGGCACAGTGATGAATTGTTTTTTTGATATGAAAATTAAGTCTTTCCTGATGTCTCTAGCACACCCAGCTACCGAGGAAACAATTTATTATGATGAGAACAGGGGTATTTCAGCTGGAAGCCACCTTCTTTTTGAGATATCCACACAAGCATGTAGTCAGGCTTCAGTCTTGTAAATATGTCTTCGTTGCCTTGTCTCAGCTTACTGCCTTTTTGGCAACTAAACAGACCGACTTTATTATAACTTTGAGGTTTAGGATAATTATGTCTAATTAGCAATAGTAATTGAGTTATTCTGGTCATTTTCTTTGTTACTTATTCTTTTGCTTAGTTAATGACCCTCTATTTTGTATAGCTTGGATCCTGTATAGGGGACTTGATAAATCAGTATGCCTTATGTACTTATTTTTCCTTTTGTATTTGGGCATATTGTATTACTTTCTGAACAAGTGTATAATTTTTTTTTTTTTGTTACACTTGGTACCCTGCGCTTTCCCACTCACAGCAGGCTCAATGCGGCTTACATGGGGCAATGGAGGGTTAAGTGACTTGCCCAGAGTCACAAGGAGCTGCCTGTGCCTGCCTGAAGTGGGAATCGAACTCAGTTCCTCAGTTTCCCAGGACCAAAGTCCACCACCCTAACCACTAGGCCACTCCTCCACTAAATTGTCCTGGTCACACAGCTGGTATTACCAATCTCAAAATTTTTATTCTGAAGGTTGGAATGTACAATATGCAATTCACTCTTTTGAGATCTAAAATGAGATGACATAGGCCTTCCTTTTTTATTTTTTTTTAGTACCATGAGGTAAACAATTACTTTCAACGTCCTTCTGAGCCCCTAGGACCAGATCCACCGCTTCCTAGGGGTATAAGATTTTTGTTAAATCTTTTTACTGAAAAATCAAACAGCACAATGTCTCATTTGTCCACTGTCTATACATTTCTCAATCCTAAGTTACTCCCTCCCCACAAGATCAGGTTAAAGAGCCAAGTACTTATGATATAGTATACAAAGAGATGATAACATTTCCACGCATAAGAGCAAAGGAAATTGAACTGTCATACCTGATATAAGAGAAAAGGGCCTTGTGTCTTATAGCCTTCCCCTCAATTACAGGTCCCTTACTGCAAAGTAATGAATACTATCCTTCTCATATTCTCCCACCACAGAACAAATAAATAAAGACCCCTGCTAGCCGAGGGACACGAATCCTTCACTCTCACTCAAATTTACAACGTGCTCAAGATAAAACTCCTAACCCTATGACTGAGGGAATCTATATAAGGGTTACAAATTGACAAAAACGTTTTTTTTTTCTTTTTAAGGGATGGGTAGAAAAAGTATGGCATGTATAGTTGCTACTTTGGTGGGGGAAGATATGGAAAACCCAGAAAGAATCTGTGAGAGGATGCAATAACTCCAACTTTCAGCTATGCTTTATTACATACAAGACTCACTGCCCAGAAATGAGCAGACAGGGAGTCAACAGAACTGGGCTAGTGGCTGGTCCCCACTAGCAAGTGTTTTGTTGTTGGAACTGCTGCAGGAGAGCTGAATTTTAAACCACACAGCCTTTGCCTATCCAAAACTAGCAAAATGCCCCTCCTGTGAAAGTAATCTGAAAAAGGGGAACATGGGCAGAATGAATATGCAGTAACAAATCATGTTTGCTATATAAACTTGTTATGAATGGATTGTCCACTGATGTTTTTACTTTTTTAGAATGGATGTTTTTAGCTTGCTGTGCTTTCCTGTCAAATAAATGGAGTTCTTATATGTTATTTTAAATTTTGATATTTTATTGTTTAAGATGTAAACCGTTCTGGTTTGTGTATGTAATAAGAAACGGTATAGAAAATAAATAAACGATTTGCCCCTTTGATGAAGTCACGGGGCATCTTTAGTACCATGAGGTAAACATGGCATGCTTCATAGGACAGCAGAGATTCAAGGTCCTTGATGTTTCCCCTATGCTGTTCTCAAAAGACATCTGACGTACTTGAAAAAGAGCATACTGAGGGAAATGAACAGCTCATTCTGAATCCTTCAGTTTGGCAAAACTTAGTTCTGCTTGGGGGGTGGGGGGGAGGAACCCTCAAAGACCAAACCGTTACTAGGACCTCTAGAACTTTTCCTAATAACATGGCTAAAATAAGGAAGACCACTGAAATGCATCTTGAACTGTATTACAAGACCAATTTGCCAACCCCAAAAGAGCTTCTGGACAACACTACCAGTGTTATGCCTTTTGCCTAAATATATCTTCAGATATGCAGCTTGCACTGGTCCCTTAAGGACATTCAAGAAAGTTAAATTGTAACTCTGTTGGACTCGTAGGCATTGCACACCATTGGCTGAAGACCCAAGATTGAGACATGGAACACCTGTTTCAGCAAAGATTCCAGCCTGAAATCCTGGAGACCCATTAGAGCAGAAGATGCTTCCACATGAATAGGGCAAACCTTTGAAAGGTTTTCAGATCTCCTATAACATAAAATTCTCAGAGACAGGCTCTATGGCCTCTAGGAACATAGAAATGATTTATAACATTATTCTTTCAGCAGAGTTGGATTATGGAATGGTATTCCCTTCGCTCACTGGGAGGTCGCTATGTTTTAGTTCCTCTGCTAGGGAACTAGGTCTGGTCCTAAAGACTCCTGGAGGATAGAGACTGCAGCCAACATTATTGACATTTCCACTCACCCAGCCCATCCAAACTGTTTTTCTGCTTCACTGAGTGTCCCAGACTTGAAAGTTCAGTGCTCTTAGCTGCTCCCTGAGAACACTAAGATCAGAAGGCTTGGAGAAAAAGATCCATACAGGCTCTGGAAGAAAAACCTCTGCTTCCTGAGTTCCTACAGGACTGCTTGAGGTTACTAAACAATATCCTGGGAACCTCTGACCAGACAGGGAGCCAACAGAACTGGGCTAGTGGCTGGTCCCCACTAGCAAGTGTGTTGTTGTTGGAACTGCTGCAGGAGAGCTGAATTTTAAACCAGACAGCCTTTGCCTATCCAAAACTAGCAAAATGCTCCTCCTGTGACCAGGACATGGAGAGTCTGGCATCAGACATATTGCCTGATGAGACTTTAACTGCCACCATAAGTAGCATTTGGCATGCTTCATAGAGGCTTACATGCAGAGTGCTACCTTCCTCAGACACAGGGGCAGCTCCTTTATGCAAGACCATTGCATCAGCCTACATGCCCTCGAAGAACAGTGCTTCCACCAACGAAGGCTTGTGGTCCAAAGTCTAAGCTGCCCCTGAACTGGGAGTTGATGATGGCTCCCCCCACTCCTACTGCAATATGGATAAAAGATCTCACCTCCTACTGCAGTACTATATACTGAAGTAAATCACAGGAAGGCTCCTTATTTGTGTTGACTTTAAACTCCATTCAAGAAAAACCCACAAGCCAGGGGTGGTGGGTGAGCATGTAGTGATTTAAAAAAAAAAAAAAAGAGGATTGGTGAGGTACGCAACACTTCTACAGGTACTACCTCCTCCCCTCACTCAACTGAAGCCCAGTTCCCCACCTGGCTTAACAGCTGACTCAGGAATCTAGAAGCTGTACAGTCCACCTGCTGGAGACAGAGAAATACTGACATTGTAAGGCTGCATAGTGCCCTTATTTTGTGAAGTACAGAGGACCATCCACTGGTAGAAGAGCATAACTCACAGGCTCAGAACTGGTCTGGTAAGGACACTAAGAGCTCACTCCTCATATATGAACAAATGCGAATAAAGACTAGTCATCCCTGTCAAAAAATATTCTCCATATTTAGCTGCATTATATTCTTTGCCACATTTCATCCTCATGCAGGAGGTAGCAAACTATATATATGACAGGCTTCACAAATAGGTAAAAAGAGCCTGCAGATATGTTTTGCTATCATACATTTATGGGCATAATTGCATCCATGCTTACAAGGCCTCTAATCAATGACCAACGTATGTCATGAGTGCATACACAAAGGGAAAGGCTTTCAATAATTAAACCACTATTTAAGCAATCACCATCTTAACAAACCCTGATATTAAACCAGCACTTGAGTTTAAGACCTGCAGTATTACAGAATGGAATAAATAAAGCTGCTGGGTTACTTGTCCAGTGTCATCTAAGGGAAAATTTAAGATAAATAAAATGCATGCTTTTAGCAGCTTAAGAAGGAATGTCAAACATGGAATCTTTGCAACTATTTAATGTTTTACTTACCTGAAGTAAAATCCCTCAGGTAAGAAAAACAATTTTATAGCAGCAGTCACAGAGATGTGGTGCCCAGAGTATCATAACTGTGATATACTTATACCAGGCTATAAGCAACAAAAGGACAGGATAGGAAGGAGAAGAAAGCTGTACTACAGGCAAAAAAATATTAAAGCCATAGAACTACAGGGCTTATGAGCTGAGGAGCTGGCACTGTGAACTGATCTGGAAAGTGGGAATTGAACATCTGTTTACACAGGTGTGACATACACTGTGCAAATAAAAAAGATTTAATTGAAGACAGTCATGATGAATGTTTACGGCCCAAATGCAAGCCAAGAGGGATTTTTCGCTGAATTGGACCAGGTGGTTCAGAGACATATAGAGGGCTCTCTACTTATTGGTGGAGATTTCAATCTTACCCTACAACCCCATCTAGATAATTCTTCGGGCAACACACGATATGGCCATAGAGATAGAGCAAGACTGCAAGAATTTATTGCCCACTGGCACTTAAGAGATCTATGGGGCCAGATAAATCCACGAGAGCGAAAGTACAAATACTACTCCACAGTGCACCAGTCATATTCTCGGATAGATTTCTGGCTAGGGGAGGTAACAGTGGCAGGGATTGTAGGGAATCACCAGATATTGCCCAGAACCTGGTCGGATCATTCTCCGGTTCTGATGCAGCTGATGTTGCCCAGGATGCGGGAAATGAAAAGAGAGTGGCGTTTGGATGATGCGCTTTTGCAAGACCCACTTAACGTAACGAGCATAGAAAAAAATATTAAAGAATACATTCAGTTTAACGACATTGGGGCGGTCTCACCCATTATAGTCTGGGAGAGCTTTAAAGCAGTTATGAGAGGCCACTTGATAGCGTTGAAGGCACACGTTAGGAAGCAGCGATTGTCTAAGGAGGCCACCCTCTGGAGACTCCTGGAGCGGGAAGAAGCCAAGCTCCATCAAGGGGGGTTGGGGAACTCACAAGCAATCCTGGACGGTATCCGCCGCCTCCGGAACCAAATATGCGATCTGGAGCTGGCGGACTTGTCTGAGAACCTTCAGAAGGCCCAACAGTCACACTATGAATTTGGTAATAAGGCTAGCCGCCTCTTAGCCTACAGGCTTAAACAACAAGCATCCCGCAATACAATTGTAGGCCTAAGAGACGAGGGAGGAGTGATTCACACAGACCCCAATTACATAGAAGAAGCATTTAAAGATTATTATGAAAAACGATATGATAGAGGGGCAGAGATATTGACAAAAGATATAGAGACCTACTTAAAGGACACAGAGCTTCCCAGATTGGCAACTAGTGCTAACCAATTACTATCACACCCCACTGAACTGGAAGAGATCATTTGCACTATAAAAGGACTCCCAACAGGAAAAGCCCCGGGTCCCGATGGATTCACCAACAAATTTTATAAGACATTCGGGAAACTCTTAGCGCCCTTATTGTTACAGGTATTCAATTCGTTAGAGACTAGTATGGGACTCCCGCCAACGTGGAACTTGGCTAACATAACGGTTATTCATAAAAGAGGGAAAGACCCCCAATTGTGCTGATCATACAGGCCTATTTCCCTCTTGGGGATAGATTACAAAATCTTTACAAAGATTTTAGCGACACGGCTGCAGAAATATCTGCCCTCCCTGGTCCATGAAGATCAGGCAGGTTTTGTGCCTGGGAGGCAGACCTTCGATAACATACGCCGAGCCTTGCACATGATCTACTACGCACAAGACACACAATCCCCCCTATGCATCTTGTCCCTAGAAGCCGAAAAGGCGTTTGATAGAGTAAGTTGGGCTTTCCTGTTTGGGGTGTTAGATAAGATGGGATTTTCAGGGCGATTTTTTCATTGGCTCCACCTGATCTATAAGACCCCCAGAGCTTCAATTCGATTAAACGGAAAGCTTACGGAGCCTTTCCTTCTACATAGAGGGACACGGCAGGGGTGTGCACTATCCCCCTTACTCTTCGCAATAGTGATGGAGCCACTGGCAGTGAGGCTTCGAACACACCCGGATATATGAGGCCTGCGATTAGGAAGACTAGAGATCCAGGCTTTACTCTTTGCGGATGACATCATGCTGATGTTAAGAGACCCTGAGACCTCTTTCCCAAAAATACTAGAGACCCTATATGCCTATGGGGGAGTCTCGGGCTTTAAGATTAATTTAGACAAGTCCGAAGCACTAGATATAAACTTCCCCACAGAACAGAAAGCTAGGTTACAACAGACAGCCCCGTTCCGTTGGGCATCGCGGTATATTCAGTACCTTGGGGTCAATATTCCGCAAAGCATTGATGAGCTCTTTCAGTGTAATTTCCCTGACAAAACGCGCAGAATCTTCCAAGATCTGCAGAGATGGGATGGCCTGCAATTGTCTTGAGTCAGGAGAATCAGTGCAGTTAAAATGGTAATACTCCCGAGGGTACTATACCTCTTTATGGCACCACCGATCTCCATTCCAGAGGCCTTCAGAGAAAAGTGTTCTCCTTCATCTGGAAGAGACGACCCCCAAGAGTTAGAAGAGTTGTCATGTATCAACCAAGGGAGCGAGGAGGGATGGGGGTCCCTTCTTTTGCCTTATACTTCCAGGCAGCGCATCTGAGAGTAATAGCTGCGTGGTTCACAGATATGGAGAAAATTGGTATACAGATAGAGCAGGGCTGGGTGAGACTTTTTCCGCTTAGGGCTATTCCATGGTTGGCTAAACAGGAGTTGAATGAGCTACAAAAAAAAATGCCCACCATTAATGCAGTGGCCCCTGACCACGTGGAACAAGGTTCGTGAACACTTTCGCCACATGTATCTTAGATTTGCTCCTCACTTTGGCCCGGGGAGGGAGGACACAGCATACTGTAATTGGGAAGACATGGGACTGTGTACACTAGAACAAATGTGGGAAGCAGACAAGACAATACCTTTCGAAGACCTACGCAGGGAACATGGATTATCCCCCCTGCAAGTGTTTCAGTATTACCAAGTGCGGGACTTTATAACTCGAAGAGCAAAGGGAGAGCTTAGCTTATCAGAAACGGGGATAGAAAGTGGATTGGTGAAAGGGGGGGGGGGGGTAGAGGAAGTATTTCCAGACTTTATAGAGCGCTCTTACTATACTCCAATCCGATAGAACATTATTTGGACAAGTGGGGTAAGGCCCTGGGGGAGACATACACACCTCCACAATGGAAACTAGCATTCAGATCCTTGCTTAAAGTTTCTATCTCTAGTGCCATGGTTGAAAATGGCCATAAAATACTATATTGTTGGTATTATACTCCGCATCGCATTGTAAAAATGTTCCGAACAAGCTCCGCTAAATATTGGCGGCAGTGTGATGAAACGGGTGATATGTTCCACATCTGGTGGTCCTGTAAACATGCTCAGGCATACTGGGCACAGACTTTGCAATTTCTATCTGAGGTAACAGGGGTGACCTATCCAATGAAAATGGACCATTGTTTACTGCACTTCAAACCCAAGGGAGTTCAGAACCCAATACACCAATTTGCTGGACAAGTGTTTGTGGCCAGCAAACTGGTTCTGGCAGCAGCTTGGAAGCAACCATCGCTTCCAAGCCTCCAGAGAGTCCTGCAGAAACTAGACTACATATGCTTGATGTCTAAACTTACTGCACTGTGAACCGGCCGACTGATACAACATCAAAAAATTTGGAAACCCTATGAACAATGGCAATCCTCACAGCGCATCTCTGGACAGTAAAGACTAAAATGCAGTGTTGCAAAAGGTAGATTTGATAAGATACTGATAGGGGAAGGGAGGGGGGATGAAAAAAAGCATAACAGGGTTGACTGGAAGGAACCTGTTATGGCAGTTATTGGTTAGTAATTTTGCTGTATTAGAACTGTTTTCTTTACTGTCGAGTGTATACATGAAAATAATAAAATAAATGGTTAAAAAAAAAAACCCGAGTCATGATACCATTTTGAGAAAGGCGAACTGCTATTGATAGCTCGGTTCATTTTACTGGATATACATTCACCTATAAGTAGGGATATCCTGCATTCTTTACAGGGAGAACTGTTCTGTTCCTGCAACTGGTAATCACATGCAGGATAGGATGATACTGGAACAGATACTTATGAATAGAAATAGGTAGTATGTGATCATCAGATGGTGTAGTTCAGTATTAGGACACAGGTAGAGAAGGTTGGTTAAAAAAGAGAGGGTTCTTAGACTTCAAGAAAATCAAGATATGAAGAATACTCAAAGAAGTTATTAGCTGGATGGGAACAGTTGGGGGAAGTAGAAAAGCAGTGGGCAAATTATTTAAAAAAACCCATTTTAAGGGTGACAAACCTTTACTGTTTGAAAAGTAAATAAAAGGAAAACGGTTAGCCTTATATACTACAAGAGACTGCAGAAAGAGGAAGACAAGCAAAAATATCTGCAAATGTTAAGAGAAGCTGGTAAAGTAGTCAGGACAGCAAAGATGAAAATGGAAGAAAAATAGCTAATACAGGAAGTCAGGGAACAAGACTTTTTTAAAATATGCACGAGACAGGAGGAAGTGCAAAGCTGCATTGTGAGACTCAAAACTGAAGGAGGGGGGGAATACATGAAGAGTAAAGTGAAATTACTTAAATAGTTTTGTTCTGTGTTCACAGATGAGGGGCTAAGAGCAGGACTTCAGAGAACAAACAGGAACAGACATGAGGCAGATTGCAAATGATTTTCAGAAGACTGTATTCATGAAGAGCAAGCTAAACTAAGTTATCCCTTGCTGGACCCAGTAAAGGAGTTTGCTCAATATGGGAGGTGTTCAAGCACCCATAAACCTGGTACCTATGATGGCAGCTCCACTCTAACCCTTTCAATGCTTCTTTAGAGCATGGAGTGGACCATAAGTACATAAGTATTGCCATACTGGGAAAGACCAAAAGTCCATTGAGCCCAGCATCCTGTTTCCAACAGTGGCCAATCCAGGTCACAAATACCCAGCAAGATCCCAAATATGTACAAAACATTTTATACTTCTTATCCAAGAAATAGTGGATTTTCTCCAAGTTCATTTAATAACGGTCTATGGACTTTTCCTTTAGGAAGCCGTCCAAACCTTTTTTCAACTCCACTAAGCTAAACACCTTTACCACATTCTCTGGCAACGAATTCCAGAGTTTAATTACACGTTGAGTGAAGAAAACGTCTCTCCGATTTGTTTAAATTTACCACATTGTAACTTCATCGCATGCCCCCTAGTCCTAGTATTTTTTGGAAACCGTGAACAGACGCTTCACATCTACCCGTTTAACTCCACTCATTATTTTATAGACCTCTATCATATCTCCCCTCAGCCGCCTTTTCTCCAATCTGAAGAGCCCTAGCCACTTTAGCCTTTCCTCATAGGGAAGTCGTCCCATCCCCTTTATCATTTTCGTCACCCTTCTCTGCACCTTTTCCAATTCCACCATATCTTTTTTGTGATGCGGCGACCAGGACTGAACACAATATTTGAGGTGCGGTCGCACCATGGAGCGATACAAAGGCGTTATAACATCCTCATTTTTGTTTTCCATTCCTTTCCTAATAATACCTAACATTCTATTTGCTTTCTTAGCCACAGCAGCACACTGAGCAGAAGGTTTCAACATATCATCAACGACGACACCTAGATCCCTTTCTTGGTCCGTGACTCCTAACATGGAACCTTGCATGACATAGCTATAATTCGGATTCCTCTTTCCCACATGCATCACTTTGCACTTGCTCACATTAAACGTCATCTGCCATTTAGATGCCCAGTCTCCCAGTCTCGTAAAGTCCTCTTGTAATTTTTCACAATCCTCCCGCGATTTAACAACTTTGAATAACTTTGTGTCCTCAGTAAATTTAATTACCTCACTAGTTACTCCCATCTCTAGGTCATTTATGGTGAAATTAGGCCTTACCTGCTAATTTTCTTTCCTCTAGACCCTCCAGACCGGTCAAGATGCGTGGGTTATGCTCGCCTACCAGCAGAGGGAGACTGAGAACACTAACTTCAACTATGTACATATAACCTGTGCCCATCCCACAAAAGCCAGTATACACTTAGCAAAGCAGAGAAAACCCCCTGCAACCTGAACTCTGAATCTAGAAAACCCCTGTACCTGGAAAACCAATAGTCAACACCAACAGTGTGCTCAGACAGACGGAACGTCAAGCGCCCCGCTCTGTCAAGTATTATGGGCGAAGAAAACTCTCCGACCCCGTGAAAGAAAAGGAATAGTCATAGCAGAACACGGCTCAAATACTTCTGATACGAACATGAACACGGCTCAAATACTTCTGATACGAACAATATCTCTGAAAATCCATAGGGCGGGCTCATGACCGGTCTGGAGGGTCTAGAGGAAAGAAAATTAGCAGGTAAGGCCTAATTTCACCTTCCTCAGCGACCCTCCAGACCGGTCAAGACGCGTGGGAAGTACCAAAGCAGTAGAAACTTAAGGGTGGGACCCTCGAAACGCAGAAGACAGCACAGCCGCTCCAAAACATGCATCCTCTTTTGCCTGAACATCAATCCTATAATGCTTCACAAAGGAATGAATGGACGACCATGCCGCTGCCTTACAAATATCCTGCGGAGGAACAAAACTACTCTCCGCCCAGGAAGCAGCAACCCCCCGAGTTGAATGCGCCTTAAGTAACGGGGGCACCTAACGCCGCCTCAACAAATAAGCCGAGGCAATAGCCTCCTTCAACCACCTAGCCAGAGTCCCCTTGGAGGCCGCAGCCCCTCTCTTGGGACCTCCAAACAAAACGAACAACCTATCCGAAGCCCGGAATTCTCGCGTTCTGCTCAAATAGGACCGCAAGGCGCGCCGAACATCCAACTTAGCCAACCGACGCTGAGAGGCATCCCCCGAACGATCTCCCAACACCGGTAACGAAATCACTTGATTCACATGGAACGCTGAAACCACCTTAGGAACAAAGGAAGGAACCGTCCTCAAAGTCACTTTCTCTTTCGCAAAGGACAGAAAAGGCTCCCTACAAGACAAGGCTTGCAACTCAAACTCTACGAGCGGAAGCAACGCCACCAGAAAAACTGTCTTCAAGGTAAGATCCTTACATGTGATGGACGCCAATGGTTCAAACGGAGGACCCACCAGAGTCTCCAAGACCAAATTCAAATCCCAAGGCAGAACCATCGGACGACGGGGCGGCCGAATCAACTTCACTGCCCTCAGGAACCGCCCTACGTCCGGAGAAGCTGCCAAGGAGACTCCTCGAATCTTACCTCTGAAACAAGACAAAGCAGCAACCTGCACCTTCAGGGAAGAAAGGGAGAGCCCCCTGTCCAAACCATCCTGCAAAAACTTCAAAACCTCCATCACCGAAGCCCGCAAAGGGACAACATTCCGTTCAAGACACCAACTCTCAAAGATGCACCACACCCGCACATAAGCCAACGACGTGGACTTCTTACGCGACCGCAACATTGTATCAATGACTCTGGCCGAGAAACCCTTCTTCCTCAATCTGTGCCTTTCAAGAGCCAAGCCGTAAGCAAGAATGGAGAGGGGTCGACCATCTCGATCGGCCACAGTCTCACCCGAGACCCCAGGGGAAAAGGATCCTGCACTAACAACCGCACCAGATCTCCGTACCATGGCCGACGAGGCCAATTGGGCGCTATCAGAATCTCTAAGCCGGGATGACGACCGATCCGCTGTACCACGCGGCCCACCAGCGGCCACGGCAGAAACACATAGAGCAACTGCTGAGTCGGCCACAGCAGAACCAACGCGTCGAGACCCTCGGCTCGAGCATCTCTTCGATGACTGAAGTACCGCACGACCTGCGCATTGTCGGCCGATGCCATGAGATCCAACACCGGCCGACCCACTGCAACACTATCCACTCGAACACAGAGTGATGGAGAGCCCACTCTCCGGGATCCAACATGTGCCTGCTCAGATAATCCGCGTCCACATTGTCCACTCCTGCTACGTGGCCTGCCGAAAGAGCCTGAAGATGAGCCTCTGCCCACCCCAACAACTCCGCTGCCTCTACGGCTAATCCTGGGCTCTTCGTCCCCCCCTGCCGATTCACATAAGCGACGGCCGTGGCATTGTCGGAAAGAACTCTGACCGCCTTGCCCTCTAGCAGACTCTGGAAGGACCGAAGAGCCAACCGAATTGCTCGAGTCTCCAGGCGGTTGATGGACCACGACGCCTCTTCCGACGTCCATCGCCCTTGGGCCACCTGCCCTAGACAATGCGCTCCCCAGCCTAACAGACTCGCATCCGTGGTCAGTACCACCCAATTCGGCACCTCTAGCAGCATACCCTTCGCTAGATTCGGAGTGTGAAGCCACCAGCGGAGGCTGCGTCGAACCCTCTCCGGCAGCGCTAACCGCTCCTCCAACTCCTGGGACTGAGGGGACCAACGAGTCAACAACAAACTCTGCAACTGTCTCATGTGGGCCCTGGCCCAAGGTACTACCTCTATAGATGCAGCCATCAGACCTAACACCTGAAGATACTCCCGCGCCGCAGGCGCCCTCTGAGCTCGGAGCTGACGTATCTGAATCTGCAGTTTGGAAATGCGAGGAGCCGTCAAAAACACCCGGCCTCGCTCCGTGTCGAACCGAACTCCCAGATATTCTAGAGACTGTGACGGAACTAGGTGACTCTTGGCCAGATTGACAACCCAACCCAGCGACTGCAAAAAGGTCACCACCCGGGCGGTAGCCTCCTCGCTCTCCGCCTGCGTTTTGGCTCGAATTAACCAGTCGTCGAGATACGGATGCACCAAAATGCCCTGCAACCGTAAAGCCGCTGGCACGACTACCATCACCTTGGAGAAAGTGCGAGGAGCTGTAGCCAGGCCGAACGGGAGCGCACAAAACTGAAAGTGACTCCCTAACACCACAAAACGAAGAAAACGCTGGTGCGCCTCTAGAATGGGGATGTGTAAATAAGCTTCTGTCAAATCCAATGAAGTCAGAAATTCCCCTTCCTGAACCGCTACAATGACTGAGCGCAACGTTTCCATCCGAAAGGAAGGAATCTTTAGAGCCGCATTGACCCTCTTGAGGTCTAAAATGGGCCGAAAAGAATCCTCTTTCTTTGGCACCACGAAGTAAATGGAGTAACAACCGGTACCTCGTTCTTCTGGCGGAACAGGCACCACAGCGCCTAAATCTACCAGTCGTGACAGAGTGTCTCGCACTGCCCTTGCCTTGCGCCTTGAATGACAGGGAGAGACGAGAAAGAAATCGGACAGAGGACCGTCGAACTCCAGCGCGTACCCGTCTCGCACTATCTGCAGCACCCACTGGTCTGACGTGATTTGGGCCCACCTCTGGTAAAACAAGCGTAAGCGAGCCCCCACACGAACCAGAGGCTGGACCCCAAAACCATCATTGCGACACACGTGACGTACTGGCCGCTCCCGAAGAGACAGCTCGCCCCCCCCCCCCCCGGCGGCCCCCACGAAAGGGCTGGGTTCTCTGAAAATAACGACCCCGGAACCCCCCCGAGGACCTACCCGGCCGATACCGTCTAGCTTCCTGAAAACGGCCTCGCACCGCAGAGCCCCTAGACGCCTTAGGCCGAAGCTCTGGAAGCCGCGGGATCTTAGTATCACCAAGACCCCTAACCAACTTATCCAATTCGTCTCCAAAAAGCAAAGCGCCCTTAAAGGGAAGCGAACACAACTTTGCCTTGGACGCGGCATCTGCCAGCCAGCCCCGCAACCACAGGGCCCTTCGAGCCGCCACTGCGAGAGTCATGTTCTTCGCCGATGCACGCAACAAATCATATAGCGCATCCGCCAAGAAGGACGAGCCCATCTCCAACTTTGCCAAATCCTGCACTAAGGCGGCTCTATCAACCTGCGGGGCATCTAGCAGCCGCTCAGCCCAGCGGAAACATGCTCGAGCCCGGGTCAAATTTGAGCATAGCAGACACCTGCTCAATAAGATCCGCCAATTCCTCCCTGTGAAAAATGCGGACCACCGACGGATCCTCCCCGGGCACTGTCTCTCTATCTGGCCCGGACAAGGACCCCTCCTCCTCCTCCAGGGGACTAAAGTCGCCCTCTGACTCTGGAGGAGAAAAACAGTCCAAGTCCTCAGCCCACTCAACACGTGGCCTCTTAGCGCTCAAGCCCGCCCCCAGACTAAGGGGCTCCGTGCGCGACGGTCCCGCCTGCCAGGCCTGAAATAAGGACCAAACAAATTCCGGAGGGAAACCCATCCTTCCTGAAACGTCCCCTCCAGAAGCACCAGCCACCGGGCTGCCCTGAGGGCCGCTGACTAAATCCGGAATTCTAGGGCCCGAATCCAAGATGGCGGCGGTTCCCGCCAAAACCGGGACCGCCGCTGAACCGCTAGCCGAAGCCCCTGCAACCTCCTGCAAGGCTGGCGCGGGAAGCTCCGCCGCTAACACCGGCGGAGCGGAGGACTGAGTCTTCGGTTCCCCGCAAAAGCGGCAGGAACCGCCAATCGCATCAACCCCCCGACGCGCGCAAAAACGACAGCGAAGCGGCTTCGAGGACATCTTCGCGCCAAATCCTCCCCAAACGTAAAGAAAATGGGAACTCACCCCAAAGAAGCCACTCACAGCTCAACTCGAACGGCTGCCCAGCTCCGGCACTCCGGAGTGCAGCTGCACAGCTCTCCACACCGTCTGGGTCTTTTTTTTTTTTTTTTCAACTTTATTGCAGCACAATTTGAGCCCTGCTGCTATTACATCCCTGGCACTCAAGGCTGCAATATAAAAACTGCAGCCGAGGCACAAAGCTGCCCAAACTGGAGAGCTAGCTCGGGGGAGGGACCCGGCCACCCGGGTGTGACACCCCAGGGGGGACACTGGCAGGCCCCACCAACCCCCAGCACACAAAGTAGTCCAGGCACAGGGATGTTCCTCAGGAATGACCAATAGACCAGCCTAAAACTCTCAACTGATCCCTGACTCCTAACAGACCGGACAAGCTGCACAGGCTGCCTGTCTACCCTCTGCTGAGACTGAGAAAATACTGGCTTTTGTGGGATGGGCACAGGTTATATGTACATAGTTGAAGTTAGTGTTCTCAGTCTCCCTCTGCTGGTAGGCGAGCATAACCCACGCGTCTTGACCGGTCTGGAGGGTCGCTGAGGAAAAATATGTTAAAAAGCAGCGGTCCCAGCACAGAGCTCTGGGGAACCCCACTAACTAACCTTCTCCATTGTGAGTACTGCCTATTTAACCCCACTCTCTGTTTCCTATCCTTCAACCAGTTTTTAATCCACAATAGGACATTTCCTCCTATCCCATGACCCTCCAATTTCCTCTGTAGCCTTTCATGAGGCACCTTGTCAAACGCCTTTTGAAAATCCAGATACACAATATCAACCAGCTCCCCTTTGTCCACGTTTGTTTACTCCTTCAAAGAACTGAAGTAAATTGGTCAGGCAAGATTTCCCCACACAAAAGCCGTGCTGACTTGGTCTCAGTAATCCATGTCCTCGGAAATGCTCTGTAATTTTGTTTTTAATAATAGCCTCTACCATTTTCCCCGGCACCGACGTCAGACTCACCGGTCTATAATTTCCCGGATCTCCTCTGGAACCTTTTTTAAAAATCGGCGTTACATTGGCCACCCTCCAATCTTCCGGTACCACGCTCGAGTTTAAGGATAAATTGCATATCACTAACAGTAGCTCCGCAAGTTCATTTTTCAGTTCTATCAGTAGTCTAGGATGAATACCATCCGGCCCAGGAGATTTGCTACTCTTCAGTTTGTAGAACTGTCCCATTACATCCTCCAGGTTTACAGCGAATTCATCAAGTTTCTCCGACTCATCAGCTTTGAATACCATTTCCGGCACCGGTACCCCCACCCAAATCTTCCTTGGTTAAGACCGAAGCAAAGAATTCATTTAATCTCTCCGCTACAGCATTGTCTTCCCTGATCGCCCCTTTGGTCCCTCTCTACAAAATAGAAGTAAGGAGTAGTTGGGAACTACAGGGCCAGTTGTCTTGACCTCTATCTTGAGCAAATTAATGGAAACTGCTTAAAAAAAAAGAAGATAGTGCATTTGCTGGAATCCAGTGTACTGCAGGATTAGAGGCAGCATGATTTTACAAAAGGTAGGTCTTGTCAAGACAAATCCGATTAATTTCTTTGATTAGGTGACCACAGATCTAGAGTGGATGAAGTATACTTTAGCAAGGCCTTTGACATAGTTTCACACTGGCAACTTATAAACTGAAAGCCCTAAAAGTGACTGAATGGGCTAAAAACTGATTGCGTTGTAGTACAAAATGGAGTTCACTCTGCAGTCTGGGCTGTTACCAGTGCTGTGTAGCAGGGATCAATTCTTGATCTTTTTCTTCTTTTACATTTTTATAAGCAATATTGCAGAAGGGCTGCCTGGTAAATTTGCCTCTTTGCAAATGAAACCAAAAATCTGCAACAGAGTAGATATCCTGGAAGGTGTGAAAAACATAAGGAGGGATTCTACCAAAGCTTGAGAAATGGTATAGAGTGGGGCAGCTAAGCTTTAGTGCTAAAATAAGTAGGATCAAGCATATGGGCTGACAAAAACCAAGAGAGCAGTATACTATAGGGACTGAGGTACTTCTGTGCATGAAAAAAGAGCAGAACCTAGGGATGATCTATCTGATGACTGCTAGATGGTTCAGAAGGTGTCTACTAAAATGGTCAGGGGTCACTCTAAAGCTTATGGGAACATAATTAAAAGACTTCAATATGCATACTTGAAAAGAAAGGCAGGAGAGGGGAGATATGAGCGTGATTAAATACCTCCATGGCATTAATGCACAGAAGGACCTCTTTCAATTGCAAGAAAGCTCTGCAACAAGGGTCATAAGATGAAGATGAATCCAAAGAAAGATTTCTTTATAAAAAGCTGGTGGATGCACGAACATCTCCTGTATCTGTATTCAATGAAGCATGGAACAAGCACAGATGATCTGAGAGAGATGAAGGAATTGTAGACTTAAGAGTTAGTATGATTTGGCAAATTGGGAGGCCATACTCTACCTGCAGTCATTTTCTATTTTTGCAGGGATGAGGGAACAAGTAAAAACAATCCGTGGGAAAGAAGAGAAACAAGATGCAGTCAACAGGAGGTGCAGCCAAATTATAGCTTTCCATCTTAACATTCACACACAAGTTCTACATATTGAAGTCCCTCACAAATGGCTATATTTTCTATCATGAAACCACTAATTAAAACAAGACCATCCACACCATATCTCCCCTCAGCTTGGAGAAGTGAGGGGAGATATGATAGAGGTCTATAAGATAATGAGTGGAATGGAACGGGTCGATGTGGAGCGTCTGTTTACACTCTCCAAAATACTAGGGACAAGGGGACATGTGATGAAGCTGCAGTGTGGTAAATTTAAAACAAATCGGAGGAAATTGTTTCTTCACTCAACATGTAGTTAAACTCTGGAATTCGCTGCCGGAAAGGTGATTAAGGCGGTTAACTTAGCGGACTTCAAAAAGGGTTGGACGGTTTCCTGGAGGAAAAAGCCATAGAATGTTATGAATGGACGAGGAATACAGTATTTCTAGGATGGGTGGGACAAATTGCTTGTTCTTTTGGCCTCTGTCGGTGACAGGGTGCTGGGCTCGATGGACCCTTGGTCTGTCCCAGCATGGCGATGCTTATGTACCTTTGTTTCTCCTATAGTTTACAGTGGATATAAGCCCTGCTGTAAGCTACCCTCCAGACCAGTCTCAGTGAGATCAAACATTAATTACCCAATAACATCAACCTAGATCCACATTGTGCATAATATGAATATCCCCAGTGGGTAAATTTTGAGCAAAACTGGGGACCAAACCTCTTGAAATATGAGGTTTATCCCTTAGGGACCAAGTCATTTGTTCATATTTCAACATGCTCAAAACAACTTCTCTGAGAATCTAGTTTAGAAACTGCTCTAAACTATGAGAAACATCCTGCAAACAGATGGCAATAAATGCTCTGTTAGCCCAGTACAAATACAGTCATATGAAAAGTTTACAGAACAGTTTTAAATTATTAATTTAAGGAATAAAGTTATCCAAACCCACATCACCCGTGTGAAAAAGTGACCAAATTTAATTAATTTGATTCAGCTGACTGAACACAGCCAGGTTTGATTGCAGCCAGCCCTACTGAATCTAAACCTCACCATGAAAAGTCACTACAAAGCTTCTAAAAAAACACTGCCACTATCAAAGGAACATGAGAAAAAAAGTTGTTGAATTATCAGTCTGGAAAGGGTTACACTGCCATTTCTAAAGTTCTGGGACTAGTGAACTACAGCGACAGCCATTATCTCCAGATGACTTGAAACAAGGGTGAATCTTCCCAGGAGTTGTCAGTCTGCCAAAATTAATCCTAGGGTGCACAGTGACAACTAATCCAAGAAGTCACAAAAAATATCCCAGAACATCCAAATCTCTCTAGCCTCAGCTAAAGTCAGTGTTCATGACGCCACAGTAAGAGAAATACTGAGCAAAAATGGAATTTGTGGGAGACTAACATGGTGGAAACCACTGCTATCCAAGAATAATGTCAATGCTCATCTCATATTTGCAAAATCACAACTGGATAATCCCCAAGTCTTGTGGGCTAATGTCCTCTGGACAGATGAAAGTGGAACTCTGGATAATGCAGGTACCATTATGTCTGGTATAAAGCAGACATAATGGTGGTAGTGTAACGGTCCGAAGATGCTCTGCTGTTTCAGGACATGGAAAAAAGCGTAGTTGCTTACCTTAACAGAGATTTTCCGTACACGTTAGGGAAATGCAGTCACATTCCAATGTGATGAAGGAGTTATTTAGCACATTGTCTGCCAGCTTGGTACATGATGTTATCTCATGCTCGGCCCAGAGAGAGGGGAGGGTGGGCTAGCAGTGATTTTTGATAAAGTTATGGGGTACTTCTAGAGTTCTATTTCCTGGTCTAGTCTCATTTTAGTGGCTTAAGATGCAGTTTCCATTCCCGCTAGCTCTGTTTTACTGTCCTCTTTCCTTGTCTATGGGAAATTGAAATTTGGTTCTTCAAAGGTTTGGCAGAATTGGTGGTTTTATTTATCTAACCTTGTTATATTGGAGGACTTCAATGTGCATGTGGATAATCCATCTAGCTCAAGCATTTGCCATTTCTTCAATTTTCTGACTGACTTGGGCCTAACCCAATTAGTTCAAGGGCCTACACATGTAATGTGAACGTGGATAATCCATCTAGCCCAAGCATTTGCCATTTCTTCAATTTCTGACTGACTTGAGCATAACCCAATTAGTTCAAGTGCCTACACATGTAGAGGGTCATACCTTGTACCTGATTTTATCAGGCCTAGGGAAGCGAACTCCTTGTAAATTCCTTAATGACAGGCCTGGGTGTACCACTGTCGTAGATGTATCGTTTGGCTATCCCTATCATTGTGTCAGAGGTGGATTTTGCTGAGGACACAACAGAAACTTTCAGTGGATTGACCCCAGCTCATTGCACTCCACAAACACAGAAGAAAACTCACAGCGGAGACAGAAAAGATGATGCAAAAAAACTCCTAATGGACTAAAAGAAGTTCACAGCAAAAGTATATCTAGTTTGTACTCCGCAGAGTCCAAGTGTTCTTAAATGTTATCACTAACAGTAATCAGTCAGGCAATATACACATTACCTCACATCCAGCAAAAGGGACTCCTGAGGCAGGCCGGAGTGGCCGAAACACGACTCGTGTTGAGTCCAGATTGTTTCAATAAACTTTTGCTGTGAACTTTTTTTTTGTGTCTAGTAGGAGTTTTTTGGCATCATCTTTTCTGCCTCCTTCACTGTGACTCAGCTCATTGCAACCATTTTTAGGTCTCTTGCAGGACACATTCCAACAGTCATTCCTAGAATAGCGGGCAAAGGTATAGAATTTGGTGCTTAGGGAAGCAACGGACACCACAGCACCTCTGCAAGCAGTTATTGAAAAGATATACTAGGGAGGGCTGAGCGCAAATGGAGGAAACATCAAACAGCAGAATATGCCCATTTATTGCGAGAAGCAAAGTTATTATACCCTCTTGGGTGAAGGTTGCCAAGGTGGCCTATTATGCCTATTTATTGGAGCTTGCACATAATTCTTTTCATTAAATAAGGAGCTGCCTGAAAACAAAAAGGGTAAGCGCTCTAATTCTATGCCACTGGTGAATGCCTTGGCATGGCATTCACCAGTGGCATAGAATTAGTGTGTGCTACCATAGGCGCCAACTCCGTGGGTGCTCGAGCACCCCCAATATTTCACCCACCAGAAGTTTGTTCCCTCCCTCTGAGTTCCAGGGTCGCCGGCTGTCCCTCCCTCCCTCCGAGTTCCAGGGTCGTCCTCCCTCCCTCCCAGGCCCCCTCCCTCCGAATTTTAAGTCATCTTGACTTACCTCTTCGGAGTTACAGCGGTAAAAAGCGTGCAGGCTCGGCCCTTAGTTCAGTTTTCCTCTCTCTCTCTCAGCTCTGGTCACACTCTCATTTCCTGTTTCCGCAAGGGCGGGACCAGAGCTGAGAGAGAAAGAAGAGAAAACTGAACTAAGGGCCGAGCCTGCAAGCTTTTACCGCTGCTGCTGGCTGCCGTAACCCTGACGAGGTAAGTCAAGATGACTTTTAAAATTCGGAGGGCCTGGAACTGGAAGGGAGGGAGGGAGGGACCCTGGAACTGGGAGGGAGGGGGGAGGGAAAGGAGAGAGAGGGGGGAGGGAAGGGGGGCCTGGAACTCAGAGGGAGGGGGGACCGGGGGAGTATGCACCATCTGTTAAAAAAAAAAAAAAATTCAGCACCCCCAATCATTTTGAAAAGTTGGCTCCTATGTGTGTTACTGATTTGAGCAGGATACACTGGATGTTTCAATTTATGATGGTCTCGGTAAATTTAGAAAATTTGAATTGGGATAATTTTCAACTTCCTGCATGAGTGAGATTTTCCCGCCATTTGAAGGGGTTAAAAGTGGTGGTTGGGGGAGGGGGCAGCTCCCTCGATCCAGTACCTTTTACCTGGCTGAAGATGCCAATATATGACTTGACGCCACTAATTTTTAATATGGTATGTAGAAATTTGGAGGAAGGGGTTGTTCCTGTATCTTGGAAGCAAGCAGTTGTTTGTCCTGTGACAGAAATAGTATTTAAACAACTGGTGACCCATGTAGATAAGATTGGAGCCCTTAGTCTTTAAGAATCAGAGGATTTAGGACTGGACATGGAACAGAAACATTATTGATCTAGTTACCTAGTGATGTTAGGAGTAATTTGAAAAAAGAAAGTATAGCGCTGGCAGTTTTGTTAGATCTGGCTACAGTGTTTGATTTGCTGGATCATCAATTGCTATTGCATAGGCGCTCAGCAATTGGTCTTTCCGGACGTGTTACATTGGTTTAATTCCTTTTTTACTGTGCATACTTTTCTTGTAAAGGATATTACCAAGAGACTCGTCATATCGCCTCTCTTGTGAAGTTCCACAAGGGTCATCTCTCTCACCCTTGTTCAATATATTTCTGGCCCCTCTAATCTTTTTGATTCAGACTTATGAAGTGGGTGTTTATGTATATGCGGATGACATTTTACTAGTGAGATATTGTGCATTGCAGGATTTAGACCTTACTCTCCCCTTCAGGATTGTTTGCAGGCTGTGTCATGCTGGCTTACACAATTAGTCCTAAATGCTGAAAAGACAAAGGCTTGCTGGATTGTAGGTCATCTACCACATTCTTCATTGATGTCCACCTTGCTAGGTAGACAACTGCATATCTTAGACTCTGAAGTACTTGAGAGTCATCATTGGTCTGGTCAGGTTTTTACATTTTGCGTAAGCTTCAGGATCTGCAGTAAGTTTGAT
Organism: Microcaecilia unicolor; assembly: GCF_901765095.1. Lineage (NCBI taxonomy): Eukaryota > Metazoa > Chordata > Amphibia > Gymnophiona > Siphonopidae > Microcaecilia > Microcaecilia unicolor. Next base: position 67,962,949 of record NC_044041.1, read on the forward strand.
GAAAACTGCGCTACATATATTGCATGCTTTGCTAATTTCTAAACTGGGTTATGGGATATATGCTGGCCTTAGTCCGCATTTGATAAAGCGTTTACAGATTTTGTAAATGGCGGGGATGGCTTCCAATTTATAAGATGTAAGAGATCTACCTGCACAAGAAGTGGTTTTCAAGAGTGACGATGTGGAGGAACTGAAAGATGTACTGAGCCAAATCAACAGGTTAAAGAGTGAAATCACCTGAACAGGATGGTATACACCCCAGATTACTGAAAGAACTGAAACATGAAACTGCTGAACTGGTAGTGATTTGTAAACTTGTCGTTAAAATCATCCATAGTCCCTGGAGGGTGGCCAATGTAACGCAGATTCTTAAAAAGGGTTCCAGGGTGATCTAGAAAATTACAGACCAGTAAGCCAGACGTCAATGCTGGACAAAATAGTAGAAACTTGTTACAAATTAATAAAATTACAGAACACAGACAAAAATGGTTTAATGGAACAGAATCAGCATGGGTTCAGCCAAGGGAAGTCTTGCCTCACCAATTTGCTTCATTTCTTTGAAGGCTTGAACAAACATATGGATAAAGGTGAGTCGGTTGATGTAGTGTTATCTAGATTTTCAGAAAGCTTTTGAGAAAGTTGCTCATGACAGACTCCTGAGAAATTAAAGTATCATGGGAAGGGTTATCATATGGCTCCAGAAAAAGGAGGACACATTGACCCAATCTGGGTTTTGCTTCCATTGAAAGCAAGGGCAGTAAAACCCAGACTGGTTCATCTGTCCTCCTTTTTCTGGTGGCCATATGGTAACCCAGTCATGGGATAGGAGGCAGTGTCCTTCTGTGAGTTAGGAATTGGTTACTGTATAGAAGACAGAGGTAGGGTTAAATGGCCATTTTTCCTCACCATGCTCTGTGACTGAACCCAACTGGAAAAAGTCTCTATTTGCAATATATGATATGATTTTTGTGTAGATGGTTTCCTGGCTGCTAAGAGCACCTGCTAACCTTGCTCAGAGAAGGTGATTGTGTTTAAGTCCTGCTCAATCTCCAGGCCATAAGGGACAAGCTGCTGAGGTCTGCAGGTTTAGAAGACAGAAACTAAATTTATCTGGGCTAATGAGCAATTAGGAGCATTTGTACAATGTCTGCAGAAATCTTCTGAAAAACTTTGGAAATGAGGGAAGACAGGAAAAGCAGAGCAGGCGGCCCTGATTCTACTGAATTGCGAAAGCATCTGATGCTATCCAGTTAGGGCTTGGGTGAATGGAATAGAATAGGGAACATTGAGTGTTGTCCTGTGATGCAAAGAGATCCATTGCAGGGGTTCCCCAATGACTGAAAAGCATTTGAACTCTTTTGGAATCTACAGCCCATTTGTGAGGGTTCAATTTGCAACTTAGAGCTTCTCAGTAGATAGAGGGAACCTGATCCTCTTTGTTTGTTTATACAAAACAACCACTCCTAACCCAGTACCATCAGGTTTTCAGGATATCCACAATGTATATTCACAAGTTAGAATTGCACATTCATTGTGGATATCCTGAAAACACGATGGGACCAGGTGTGCCCTAAGGACTGGGTTGGGAATGGATGATATAGAACATGGTCACTTGATTGGTCCTGATGAGTGAAACTCAGGAGTGTAAGTGCAAGGCCTGTGGCTCTGAGTTCTAATACGTTTATGAGGAATATTTGATCGACTGGGTTCCAATAAAGCGAATGCTACATACCTGTAGAAGGTATTCTCCGAGGACAGCAGGCTGATTGTTCTCACTGATGGGTGACGTCCACGGCAGCCCCTCCAATCGGAATCTTCACTAGCAAAGTCCTTTGCTAGCCCTCGCGCAGCGCCGCGCGCACACGCGCATGCGCGGGCCGTCTTCCCGCCCGAAACCGGCTCGCGCCGGCCAGTCCAGTATGTAGCAAGACAATACTCTTAAGGGAAGACACAACTCCAAAGGGGAGGCGGGCGGGTTTGTGAGAACAATCAGCCTGCTGTCCTCGGAGAATACCTTCTACAGGTATGTAGCATTCGCTTTCTCCGAGGACAAGCAGGCTGCTTGTTCTCACTGATGGGGTATCCCTAGCCCCCAGGCTCACTCAAAACAACAACCATGGTCAATTGGGCCTCGCACGGCGAGGACATAACAGAGATTGACCTAAAAAAATTTACCAACTAACTGAGAGTGTAGCCTGGAACAGAACAAACAGGGCCCTCGGGGGGTGGAGTTGGATCCTAAAGCCCAAACAGGTTCTGAAGAACTGACTGCCCGAACCGACTGTCGCGTCGGGTATCCTGCCTGCAGCAGGAATGGGATGTGAATGTGTGGACAGAAGCCCACGTCGCAGCTTTGCAAATTTCTTCAATGGAGGCTGACTTCAAGTGGGCTACCGATGCAGCCATGGCTCTAACATTATGAGCCGTGACATGACCCTCAGAGCCAGCCCCGCCTGGGCGTAAGTGAAGGAAATGCAATCTGCTAGCCAATTGGATATGGGTGCGTTTCCCTACAGCCACTCCCCTCCTATTGGGATCAAAAGAAACAAACAATTGGGCGGACTGTCTGTGGGGCTGTGTCCGCTCCACGTAGAAGGCCAATGCTCTCTTGCAGTCCAATGTGTGCAGCTGACGTTCAGCAGGGCAGGAATGAGGACGGGGAAAGAATGTTGGCAAGACAATTGACTGGTTCAGATGGAACTCCGACACGACCTTTGGCAAGACTTAGGGTGAGTGCGGAGGACTACTCTGTTATGATGAAATTTGGTGTAAGGGGCCTGGGCTACCGGGGCCTGAAGCTCACTGACTCTACGAGCTGAAGTAACTGCCACCAAGAAAATGACCTTCCAGGTCAAGTACTTCGGATGGCAGGAATTCAGTGGCTCAAACGGAGGTTTCATCAGCTGGGGTGAGAACGACATTGAGATCCCATGACACTGTAGGAGGCTTTGACAGGGGCTTTGACAAAAGCAAACCTCTCATGAAGCGAACAACTAAAGGCTGTCCTGAGATCGGCTTACCTTCCACATGGTAATGGTATGCACTGATTGCACTAAGATGAACTCTTACAGAGTTGGTCCTTGAGACCAGACTCAGACAAGTTGCAGAAGGTATTCAAGCAGGGTCTGTGTAGGACAAGAGCGAGGATCTAGGGCCTTGCTGTCACACCAGACGGCAAACCTCCGCCAATGAAAGAAGTAACTTCTCTTAGTGGAGTCTTTCCTGGAAGCAAGCAAGATGCGGGAGACACCCTCTGGCAGACCCAAAGAGGCAAAATCTACGCCCTCAACATCCAGGCCGTGAGAGCCAGAGACTGGAGGTTGGGATGCAGAAGAGCCCCTTCGTCCTGCGTGATGAGGGTCGGAAAACACTCCATCTCCACGGTTCTTCGGAGGATAACTCCAGAAGAAGAGGGAACCAGATCTGACGCTGGCCAAAAGGAGCAATCAGGATCATGGTGCCTCGGTCTTGCTTGAGTTTCAACAAAGTCTTCCCCACCAGAGGAATGGGAGGATAAGCATACAGCAGACCCTCCCCCCAGTCCAGGAGGAAGGCATCCGATGCCAGTCTGCCGTGGGCCTGAAGCCTGGAACAGAACTGAGGGACTTTGTGGTTCACTCGAGATGCGAAGAGAATCCACCAAGGGGGTGCCCCACGCTTGGAAGATCTGGTGCACCACTTTGGAATTGAGGCGACCACTCGTGAGGTTGCATAATCCTGCTCAGTCTGTCGGCCAGACTGTTGTTTACGCCTGCCAGATATGTGCTTGGAGCACCATGCCGTTCCGGCGAGCCCAGGTCCACATTGCTGACGGCTTCCTGACACAGGGGGCGAGATCCGGTGCCCCCCTGCTTGTTTACATAATACATGGCACCTGGTTTGTCTGTCTGAATTTGGATAATAGGGTGGGACAGCCGATCTCTGAAAGCCTTCAGAGCGTTCCAGATCGCTCGTAACTCCAGAAGATTGATCTGTAGATCGCGTTCTTGGAGGGACCAGCTTCCTTGGGTGTGAAGCCCATCGACATGAGCTCCCCATCCCAGGAGAGACGCATCAGTGGTCAGCACTTTTTGTGGCTGAGGAATTTGGAAGGGACGTCCCAGAGTCAAATTGGTCCAAATCGTCCACCAATACAGGGATTCGAGAAAACTCGTGGACAGGTGGATCACGTCCTCTAGTCCCCCAGCGGCCTGATACCACTGGGAGGCTAGGGTCCATTGAGCAGATCTCATGTGAAGGCGGGCCATGGGAGTCACATGAACTGTGGAGGCCATGTGGCCCAGCAATCTCAACATCTGCCGAGCTGTGATCTGCTGGGACGCCCGCACCCGGGAGACGAGGGACAACAAGTTGTTGGCTCTCGTCTCTGGGAGATAGGCGCGAGCCGTCCCGAGAATCCAGCAGGGCTCCTATGAATTCGAGGTTCTGCACTGGAAGAAGATGGGACTTTGGGTAATTTATCACAAACCCCAGTAGCTCCAGAAGGCGAATAGTCATCTGCATGGACTGCAGGGCTCCTGCCTCGGATGTGTTCTTCACCAGCCAATCGTCGAGATATGGGAACACGTGCACTCCCAGCCTGCGAAGTGCCGCTGCTACCACAGCTAGGCACTTTGTGAACACCCTGGGCGCAGAGGCGAGCCCAAAGGGTAGCACACAGTACTGGAAGTGGCGGGTGCCCAACTGAAATCACAGATACTGTCTGTGAGCTGGCAGTATCGGGATGTGTGTATAGGCATCCTTCAAGTCCAGAGAGCATAGCCAATCGTTTTGCTGAATCATGGGGAGAAGGGTGCCCAGGGAAAGCATCCTGAACTTTTCTTTTACGAGATATTTGTTCAGGGCCCTTAGGTCTAGGATGGGACGCATCCCCCCTGTTTTCTTTTCCACAAGGAAGTACCTGGAATAGAATCCCAGCCCTTCTTGCCCGGATGGCACGGGCTCGACCGCATTGGCGCTGAGAAGGGCGGAGAGTTCCTCTACAAGTACCCTCTTGTGCTGGAAGCTGTAAGACTGAGCTCCCGGTGGACAATTTGGAGGGTTTGATGCCAAATTGAGGGTGTATCCTTGCCGGACTATTTGCAGAACCCACTGATCGGAGGTTATGAGAGGCCACCTTTGGTGAAAAGCTTTCAACCTCCCTCCGACTGGCAGGTCGCCCGGCACGGACACTTGGATGTCGGCTATGCTCTGCTGGAGCCAGTCAAAAGCTCGCCCCTTGCTTTTGCTGGGGAGCCGCGGGGCCTTGCTGAGTCGCACGCTGCTGACGAGAGCGAGCGCGCTGGGGCTTAGCCTGGGCCGCAGGCTGTCGGGAAGGAGGATTGTACCTACGCTTGCCAGAAGAGTAGGGAACAGTCTTCCTTCCCCCGAAAAATCGTCTACCTGTAGAGGTAGAAGCTGAAGGCTGCCGGCGGGCGAATTTGTCGAATGCGGTGTCCCGCTGGTGGAGAGACTCTACCACCTGTTCGACTTTTTCGCCAAAATGTTGTCCGCACGGCAAGGCGAGTCCCGCAATCCGCTGCTGGATTCTATTCTCCAGGTCGGCGGCGCGCAGCCATGAGAGCCTGCGCATCACCACACCTTGAGCAGCGGCCCTGGACGCAACATCAAAAGTGTCATAAACTCCTCTGGCCAGGAATTTTCTGCACGCCTTCAGCTGCCTGACCACCTCCTGAAAAGGCTTGGCGTGCTCAGGGGGAAGAGCATCAACCAAGCCCGCCAACTGCCGCACATTGTTCCGCATGTGTATGCTCGTGTAGAGCTGGTAAGACTGGATCTTGGACACGAGCATAGAGGAATGGTAGGCCTTCCTCCCAAAGGAGTCTAAGGTTCTAGCGTCCTTGCCCGGGGGCGCCGAAGCATGTTCCTAGAACTCTTAGCCTTCTTTAGGGCCAAATCCACAACTCCAGAGTCGTGAGGCAACTGAGTGCGCATCAGCTCTGGGTCCCCATGGATCCGGTACTGGACCTCGATCTTCTTGGGAATGTGGGGATTACTTAATGGCTTGGTCCAGTTCGCAAGCAATGTCTTTTTCAGGACATGGTGCAAGGGAACAGTGGACGCTTCCTTAGGTGGAGAAGGATAGTCCAGGAGCTCAAACATTTCAGCCCTGGGCTCGTCCTCCACGACCACCGGGAAGGGGATGGCCGTAGACATCTCCCGGACAAAGGAAGCAAAAGACAGACTCTCGGGAGGAGGAAAGCTGTCTTTCAGGAGAGGGAGTGGGATCAGAAGGAAGACCCTCAGACTCCTCGTCAGAGAAATATCGAGGATCTTCCTCTTCCTCCCACGAGGCCTCACCCTCGGTGTCAGACACAAGTTCACGAACCTGTGTCTGCAACCTCGCCCTGCTCGACTCAGTGGAGCCACGTCCACGATGGGGGCGTCGAGAGGTAGACTCCCTCGCCCGCATCGGCGAAGCTCCCTCTGCCGACGTAGTCGGGGAGCCTTCCTGGGAGGTGGCCGCGGTCGGTACCGCACGCGGTACCGACGTCGGGGACCTCAACCTGGGCGATGGGCCAGCCGGCGCCACGCTCGACGGTACCGGAGGCGCAAGCACCGCCGGTACCAGAAGGGTAGGGCGCAACAGCTCTCCCAGAATCTCTGGGAGAACGGCCCGGAGGCTCTCGTTTAGAGCGGCTGTAGAGAAAGGCTGTGAGGTCGATGCAGGCGTCGACGTCAGTACCTGTTCCGGGCGTGGAGGCTGTACCGGGCTGTCCAGAGCGGAGCGCATCGACACCTCCTGAACAGAGGGTGAGCGGTCCTCTCGGTGCCGAATCCCTCGGCGACCCAGAGCTCTCGGTGCCGACATGGGGAGGAGACCGGTGTCGATGCTTCTTCGATTTCTTCCGAAGCATGTCACCGGAGCTCCCCGGCACCGACGAGGAGGACGTCGAATCCATCCGTCGCTTCCTCGGGGCCGAGACTGAAGAAGGTCGATCTCGGGGGGGCTGTACCGCAGGAGCCCTCAGGGTAGGAGGAGACCCACCCGAGGGCTCACCGCCACCAGCAGGGGAATGGACAGCCCTCACCTGCACTCCACCCGATGCACCACCATCCGACGACATCAGCAGACGAGGTCCTGGTACCACCGACGTCGATGCAGCTATCCGATGTCTCGGCGCCGATGCAGAGGCCCGATGCCTCGATGCACTCGATGCAGGGGCGGCCGAGGAAGATGGTCTGGACGCTGACGACGTCGATGCACTCGAAGATCCCGGTGCCGATGCCGACGAAGAGCCCGAGAACAACACGTTCCACTGGGCTAGTCTCGCTACCTGAGTCCGCCTTTGAAGAAGGGAACACAGACTACAGTTCTGGGGGCGGTGCTCGGCCCCCAGACACTGAAGACACGACGAGTGTCGATCAGTGAGCGAGATAACCCGGGCGCACTGGGTGCACTTCTTGAAGCCGCTGGAAGGCTTCGATGTCATGGGGCGGAAAAAATCACGCCGGCGAAATCAAAAAGCCGAAATGGCGAAAATTGAAGCACCAAAATTTAGAGGGAGAAAAAATCTCGACCGAGGCCGAAAAGAGGCCTACCCCGACGACGAAAGAAAACTTACCGGGGCAAAAAGCTGGAAGTACGGGGAGGATTGACACGAAACCCGGTCGGAGGGTTTCCGGAGCACTTCCCGACTAACAAAGCTTTCCCGAAGGAAAAAAACACGCTCAAACAGAATTTGGACGCGCGAGGTCGACTTTCCGGGGCTCGACACGGCGAAAACACGACCGTACCGAGTGCGGACAAAAGAAGACTGGCCGGCTCGAGCCGGTTTCGGGCGGGAAGACGGCCGCGCATGCGCGGTGCGCGCGGGCGCGCGAGGGCTAGCAAAGGACTTTGCTAGTGAAGATTCCGATTGGAGGGGCTGCCGTGGACGTCACCCATCAGTGAGAACAAGCAGCCTGCTTGTCCTCGGAGAACCTTGTATTCACCATGGGAGCAAGTGGGCTCCCCAATCTATTTTGGAAGCATCTGTGGTTAAAATTAGCTGGGGCAGTGGAAGCTGAAAAGGACATTCTGAAACTAGATTGTTTTGGTTTAGCCACCACTGAAAGGAAAGAGGCACTCTTGTTGAGAGACAGGAGATGCTGATTCCAATGTAGTTTCAGGTACCACTGAAAATGATGCATGTGCATTCTGGCTAACGGTACCACATGAACTGTGGCAGCCGTATGCCCTAGGAGTTGAGATATGCAGGCTGAGGTTGTATGCCTGCACTCTATTGTAGCAACGATATGTTACAGGGTCTGTAACTCCTTTGCTTCCATTGTATCCAAACAGGCTCTGACAAATTGTAAGGACTGAGTCGGGGTTAGTGTAGCCTTTCCAGCATTGATAAGGAATCCCAGATGTTGAAGCATGGTCTACGGTGGCACTTACAGAACACTGCACAGCAAATTGGGTAGGCACAAAAATAACTGAGTCATCTAGATAGGGAAATACAGTGGCCTTGCTTTCTGAAAGCTGCAGCTACAGCAGCCAAGCATTTTGTAAAAACTTGAGCGGCTGAAGACAGACAAATGGAAGAATCTTGTACTGGAAGTGTTGATGAAGTACAGTGAAACTTAAGAAATGCCAGTGGCTGGAATGAATTGGAATGTGGGTGCTGGCATCCTTGAGGTCTAGGGCAGCAAATCAACAAAAGATGGATGATGGTAATGGAGTTCATTTTGAAATTTTCTTTGTTCAGGAAGAAATTGAGATTGCAAAGGTCCAGAATGGGATGAAGACCTCCTGAAAAAGATCTTTAAATAGAATCTTTCATTTTAATTTTTAGGAATGTGCCTTCAATAGCAATGATATTTCTTCCTGTAATATAGCTAGATTCTTTGTTCAGGAAGAAATTGAGATTGCATAGGTCCAGAATGGGATGAAGACCTCCTGAAAAAGATCTTTAAATAGAATCTTTCATTTTAATTTTTAGGAATGTGCCTTCAATAGCAATGATATTTCTTCCTGTAATATAGCTAGATGGTAGCTACTGGATTTGGGTCTCATGTGGAGATTTGGGAAGAAGATTTTTGATGAAACCTGAGAAATAAATCTGCATGGACTCTTACACATGTATCTGAATAAAAGCAGTTCTGCAAAGAAGTGTGAGCTAAGCTTCCCCAACAGCAATGTGAAAGACTGATATCAAATTATAGGAAGTGTTGGGTTGCAATTATTACTACTAAAGGTGGCAGAACCAGTGATTAAGTTTAGGTGGCAGTTACTTTTTCAGATGGGCGATATGGAAGTTGGATAAAGCAAAGTTACTTACCTGTAGCAGGTGTTCTCCAAAGACTGCAGGACATGTATTCTCACATATGGGTGATGTCATCCGACGGAACCTGGTGTGGATGCTGCCCAGCATATCTCTTGAAGAGGCCTTTGGCAGCATACCACAGCACATGCGCGGGTGCCCTCCCACCTGATGCTCAAGCATGAGACTAGCAGTACAATACTATAGCTGAAGAAATACAACTCCAAGAGGAGATGGGAGGGTATGCGAATATACATGTCCTGCTGTCCTCAGAGAACACCTGCTACATTTAAGTAACTTCGCTTTCTCCGAGGACAAGCAGGACAATGTTTCTCATGTACGGGAATCCCTAGATACCAGGTTCACTGAAAAAAAACATTAGGCCAAGAGCAACTCGCAATGATGAATCCCTGGAAAGCGAATGCTACATACCTGTAGAAGGTATTCTCCGAGGACAGCAGGCTGATTGTTCTCACTGATGGGTTGACGTCCTCGGCAGCCCCCTCCATCGGAAAGTTTACTAGCAAAGGCCTTTGCTAGTCCTCGCGCGCCCATGCGCGGCCGTCTTCCCGCCCGAAACCGGCTCGAGCCGGCCAGTCCAGTATGTAGCAAGACAATACACTTCAAGGGAAGACTCAACTCCAAAGGGGAGGCGGGCGGGTTTGTGAGAACAATCAGCCTGCTGTCCTCGGAGAATACCTTCTACAGGTATGTAGCATTCGCTTTCTCCGAGGACAAGCAGGCTGCTTGTTCTCACTGATGGGGTATCCCTAGCCCCCAGGCTCACTCAAAACAAGAACCATGGTCAATGGGCCTCGCAACGGCGAGGACATAACTGAGATTGACCTAAAAAATTTACCAACTAACTGAGAGTGCAGCCTGGAACAGAACAAACAGGGCCCTCGGGGGGTGGAGTTGGATCCTAAAGCCCAAACAGGTTCTGAAGAACTGACTGCCCGAACCGACTGTCGCGTCGGGTATCCTGCTGCAGACAGTAATGAGATGTGAATGTGTGGACAGATGACCACGTCGCAGCTTTGCAAATTTCTTCAATGGAGGCTGACTTCAAGTGGGCTACCGACGCAGCCATGGCTCTAACATTATGAGCCGTGACATGACCCTCAAGAGCCAGCCCCGCCTGGGCGTAAGTGAAGGAAATGCAATCTGCTAGCCAATTGGATATGGTGCGTTTCCCTACAGCCACTCCCCTCCTATTGGGATCAAAAGAAACAAACAATTGGGCGGACTGTCTGTGGGGCTGTGTCCGCTCCAGGTAGAAGGCCAATGCTCTCTTGCAGTCCAATGTGTGCAGCTGACGTTCAGCAGGGCAGGAATGAGGACGGGGAAAGAATGTTGGCAAGACAATTGACTGGTTCAGATGGAACTCCGACACAACCTTTGGCAGGAACTTAGGGTGAGTGCGGAGGACTACTCTGTTGTGATGAAATTTGGTGTAAGGGGCCTGGGCTACCAGGGCCTGAAGCTCACTGACTCTACGAGCTGAAGTAACTGCCACCAAGAAAATGACCTTCCAGGTCAAGTACTTCAGATGGCAGGAATTCAGTGGCTCAAAAGGAGGTTTCATCAGCTGGGTGAGAACGACATTGAGATCCCATGACACTGTAGGAGGCTTGACAGGGGGCTTTGACAAAAGCAAACCTCTCATGAAGCGAACAACTAAAGGCTGTCCTGAGATCGGCTTACCTTCCACACGGTAATGGTATGCACTGATTGCACTAAGGTGAACCCTTACAGAGTTGGTCTTGAGACCTGACTCAGACAAGTGCAGAAGGTATTCAAGCAGGGTCTGTGTAGGACAAGAGCGAGGATCTAGGGCCTTGCTGTCACACCAGACGGCAAACCTCCTCCAATGGAAGAAGTAACTTCTCTTAGTAGAGTCTTTCCTGGAAGCAAGCAAGATGCGGGAGACACCCTCTGACAGACCCAAAGAGGCAAAGTCTACGCCTTCAACATCCAGGCCGTGAGAGCCAGAGACTGGAGGTTGGGATGCAGAAGCGCCCCCTCGTCCTGTGTGATGAGGGTCGGAAAACATTCCAATCTCCACGGTTCTTCGGAGGATAACTCCAGAAGAAGGGGGAACCAGATCTGACGCGGCCAAAAAGGAGCAATCAGAATCATGGTACCTCGGTCTTGCTTGAGTTTCAACAAAGTCTTCCCCCCAATCCAGGAGGAAGGCATCCGATGCTAGTCTGCCGGAGGTCTGAAGCCTGGAACAGAACTGAGGGACTTTGTGTTTGGCTCGAGATGCGAAGAGATCCACCAAGGGGGTGCCCCACACCTGGAAGATCTGCCGCACTACACGGGAATTGAGCGACCACTCGTGAGGTTGCATAATCCTGCTCAGCCTGTCGGCCAGACTGTTGTTTACGCCTGCCAGATATGTGGCTTGGAGCACCATGCCTTGACGGCGAGCCCAGAGCCACATGCTGACGGCTTCCTGACACAGGGGGCGAGATCCGGTGCCCCCCTGCTTGTTGACATAGTACATGGCAACCTGGTTGTCTGTCTGAATTTGGATAATTTGGTGGGACAGCCGATCTCTGAAAGCCTTCAGAGCGTTCCAGATCGCTCGCAACTCCAGAAGATTGATCTGTAGATCGCGTTCTTGGAGGGACCAACTTCCTTGGGTGTGAAGCCCATCGACATGAGCTCCCCATCCCAGGAGAGACGCATCCGTGGTCAGCACTTTTTGTGGCTGAGGAATTTGGAAGGGACGTCCCAGAGTCAAATTGGACCAGATTGTCCACCAATACAGGGATTCGAGAAAACTCGTGGACAGGTGGATCACGTCCTCTAGACCCCCAGCGGCCTGATACCACTGGGAGGCTAGGGTCCATTGAGCAGATCTCATGTGAAGGCGGGCCATGGGAGTCACGAACTGTGGAGGCCATGTGGCCCAGCAATCTCAACATCTGCCGAGCTGTGATCTGCTGGGACGCACGCACCCGCGAGACGAGGGACAACAAGTTGTTGGCTCTCGCCTCTGGAAGATAGGCGCGAGCCGTCCGAGAATCCAGCAGGGCTCCTATGAATTCGAGTTTCTGCACTGGGAGAAGATGGGACTTTGGGTAATTTATCACAAACCCCAGTAGCTCCAGGAGGCGAATAGTCATCTGCATGGACTGCAGGGCTCCTGCCTCGGATGTGTTCTTCACCAGCCAATCGTCGAGATATGGGAACACGTGCACCCCCAGCCTGCGAAGTGCCGCTGCTACCACAGCTAGGCACTTTGTGAACACCCTGGGCGCAGAGGCGAGCCCAAAGGGTAGCACACAGTACTGGAAGTGGCGTGTGCCCAACTGAAATCGCAGATACTGTCTGTGAGCTGGCAGTATCGGGATGTGTGTGTAGGCATCCTTCAAGTCCAGAGAGCATAGCCAATCGTTTTGCTGAATCATGGGGAGAAGGGTGCCCAGGGAAAGCATCCTGAACTTTTCTTTTACGAGAAACTTGTTCAGGGCCCTTAGGTCTAGGATGGGACGCATCCCCCTGTTTTCTTTTCCACAAGGAAGTACCTGGAATAGAATCCCAGCCCTTCTTGCCCGGATGGCACGGGCTCGACCGCATTGGCGCTGAGAAGGGCGGAGAGTTCCTCTACAAGTACCTGCTTGTGTTGGAAGCTGTAAGACTGAGCCCCCGGTGGACAATTTGGAGGTTTTGATGCCAAATTGAGGGTGTATCCCTGCCGGACTATTTGGAGAACCCACTGATCGGAGGTTATGAGAGGCCACCTTTGGTGAAAAGCTTTCAACCCCCCCCGACCGGCAGGTCGCCCGGCACTGACACTTGGATGTCGGCTATGCTCTGCTGGAGCCAGTCAAAAGCTCGCCCCTTGCTTTTGCTGGGGAGCCGCGGGGCCTTGCTGAGGCGCACGCTGCTTACGAGAGCGAGCGCGCTGGGGCTTAGCCTGGGCCGCAGGCTGTCGGGAAGGAGGATTGTACCTACGCTTACCAGAAGCATAGGGGCCAGTCTTCCTTCCCCCGAAAAATCTTCTACCTGTAGAGGTAGAGGCTGAAGGCTGCCGGCGGGAGAACTTGTCGAATGCGGTGTCCCGCTGGTGGAGAGACTCTACCACCTGCTCGACTTTTTCTCCAAAAATGTTGTCCGCACGGCAAGGCGAGTCCGCAATCCGCTGCTGGAGTCTATTCTCCAGGTCGGCGGCACGCAGCCATGAGAGCCTGCGCATCACCACACCTTGAGCAGCGGCCCTGGACGCAACATCAGAAGTGTCATAAACTCCTCTGGCCAGGAATTTTCTGCACGCCTTCAGCTGCCTGACCACCTCCTGAAAAGGCTTGGCTTGCTCAGGGGGAAGAGCATCAACCAAGCCCGCCAACTGCCGCACATTGTTCCGCATGTGTATGCTCGTGTAGAGCTGGTAAGACTGGATCTTGGCCACGAGCATAGAAGAATGGTAGGCCTTCCTCCCAAAGGAGTCTAAGGTTCTAGGGTCTTTGCCCGGGGGCGCCGAAGCATGCTCCCTAGAACTCTTAGCCTTCTTTAGGGCCAGATCCACAACTCCAGAGTCATGAGGCAACTGAGTGCGCATCAGCTCTGGGTCCCCATGGATCCGGTACTGGGACTCAATCTTCTTGGGAATGTGGGGATTACTTAGTGGCTTGGTCCAGTTCGCAAGCAATGTCTTTTTCAGGACATGGTGCAAGGGAACAGTGGACGCTTCCTTAGGTGGAGAAGGATAGTCCAGGAGCTCAAACATTTCAGCCCTGGGCTCGTCCTCCACAACCACCGGGAAGGGGATGGCCGTAGACATCTCCCGGACAAAGGAAGCAAAAGACAGACTCTCGGGAGGAGAAAGCTGTCTCTCAGGAGAGGGAGTGGGATCAGAAGGAAGACCCTCAGACTCCTCGTCAGAGAAATATCTGGGGTCCTCCTCTTCCTCCCACGAGGCCTTACCCTCGGTGTCAGACACAAGTTCCCGAACCTGTGTCTGCAACCTCGCCCTGCTCGACTCGGTGGAACCCCGTCCACGGTGGGGGCGTCGAGAGGTAGACTCCCTCGCCCGCATCGGCGAAGCTCCCTCCGCCGACGTAGTCGAGGAGCCTTCCTGGGAGGTGGCCGCGGTCGGCACCGCACGCGGTACCGACGTCGGGGACCTCAACCTGGGCGATGGGCCAGCTGGCGCCACGCTCGACGGTACCGGAGGCGCAAGCACCGCCGGTACCAGAGGGGTAGGGCGCAACAGCTCTCCCAGAATCTCTGGGAGAACGGCCCGGAGGCTCTCGTTTAGAGCGGCTGCAGAGAAAGGCTGAGAGGCCGATGCAGGCGTCGACGTCAGAACCTGTTCCGGGCGAGGAGGCTGTTCTGGGCTGTCCTGAGTGGAGCGCATCGACACCTCCTGAACAGAGGGTGAGCGGTCCTCTCGGTGCCGATGCCTGCTGGGTGCCGAATCCCTCGGCGACCCAGAGCTCTCGGTGCCGACATGGGGAGGAGACCGGTGTCGATGCTTCATCGACTTCTTCCGAAGCATGTCACCGGAGCTCCCCGGCACCGACGAGGAGGACGTAGAATCCATCCGTCGCTTCCTCGGGGCCGAGACCGAAGAGGGTCGATCCCGGGGGGGCTGTACCGCAGGAGCCCTCAGGGTAGGAGGAGACCCACCCGAAGGCTCACCGCCACCAGCAGGGGAATGGACAGCCCTCACCTGCACTCCTGACGATGCACCTCCGTCCGACGACATCAGCAGACGAAGTCTCGGTACCACCGACGTCGATACAGTCGCCCGATGCCTCGGCGCCGATGCAGATGTCCGATGCCTCGATGCAGTCGATGGAGCGGCAGCCAAGGAAGATGGTCCGGACGCTGACGACGTCGATGCACTCGATGCCTCCGGTGCCGATGCCGACGAAGAGCCCGAGAACAAAACGTTCCACTGGGCTAATCTCGCTACCTGAGTCCGCCTTTGTAACAGGGAACACAGACTGCAGTTCTGAGGGCGGTGCTGGGCCCCTAGACACTGAAGACACGCAGAGTGCCTATCAGTGAGCGAGATTACCCGGGCGCACTGGGTGCACTTCTTGAAGCCGCTGGAAGGCTTCGATGTCATGGGCGGAAAAATCACGCCGGCGAAATCAAAAGCCGAAATGGCGAAAATTGAAGCACCAAAATTTAGAGGGAGAAAAATCTCGACCGAGGCCAAAAGAGGCCTACCCCGACAACGAAAGAAAACTTACGGGGCAAAAACTAAGAAATACGGGAAGGGCAGAGAACCCGAAAGGGTCTTCCGGAACACTACCGGAGCGCTTCCCGAACTTTTTCCAAGGAAAAAAGGACAAAAACACGTCGAAAAGGACGCGCGAGGTCGACTCTCTGGGGCACGAACGGCGTAACACGACCGTACCGAGTGCGGACGAAAGAAGACTGGCCGGCTCGAGCCGGTTTCGGGTGGGAAGACGGCCGCGCATGCGCGGTGCGCATGGGCGCGCGAGGACTAGCAAAGGCCTTTGCTAGTAAACTTTCCGATGGAGGGGGCTGCCGAGGACGTCAACCCATCAGTGAGAACAAGCAACCTGCTTGTCCTCGGAGAAAGGCATATAACCTGAAACTATATATAGGTGTAGCCTGGGACAGAAGGAAAAGGGCCTAGGATTTGGATTCTTGACACCAAATTCTGCAGAACTGTGCTGTCCAAAACGGCTGTCACACCAGGAACTCTGCTCAAGGCAGAAGTGAGATGTGAATGTGTTGATGGAAGCCAATGCTGCATCCCTGTAAATCTGATCTATTTGACCTCAACAGGGGTACCATGGCTCCGACAATGTGAGCCAAGGCATGTCCCTCTAGAGTCAGCTTAGCCTGGGAAGAAGCAAAATAAATGCCGTCTGAAGCCAATTAAACAAAATGCATTTACTAATATTTGCCCCCGATCTGTTCAGATTAAGAGAGACAAAAAGCTGAATGGACTACCTAAAGGCCTTAGTCCTCTCCAAGTAAAAAGCCAAGGCTCGCTAGCAGCCCAAGGCGTGGAAGTGCATTCTCACTGGGATGGGCACGAAGATTGGAACAGAACGTTGGTGGGATGTTTAACTGATTAAGATGGAAGTCAGACAGCACCCTAGCAAGGAACTTAGTGCGTATGAAGAACTACCCTGTTATGATAAAATTTCATCTAAGGCGGATCTGCCACTAGAGCCTAAAGCTCACGGACTGCGAGCTGATGCGACACCACCAAAACATACTCCAAGTGACAGTAATCTAGCTGCTCAAAAGGAGCTTTTATCAACTGGGTGAGAACACCAAGGTCCCATGACAATTGGAGGTTTGAGAGGGGGCTTTGTCAACAGGAAAACTTTAATGACGAGAACAACCAAAGGATGTGTATAGACATGGTGACAAACACTGCTCGCATTAAAGTGAATCCTGGCCTTAAACCAGACTCAGAACTGCAAGAGGTATTCAAGTAGATTTTGTGCAGAGAAAGTAGGAAGACCTTGCCCCCAACACTACACGGGAAACCTACATTTGAAAATATAACACCTCTTGGAGGAATGCTTTCTGGAAGCCAGCAAGACCCTGGAGACAACCACAGGCAGCTGCAAGGAGACAATCAGGCTTATTTTCGAAAGTGATCGCTGGCCATTTTCCGACATAAACCGGGAGATGGCCGGTGATCTCTCAAAAGCGGCGAAATTGGTATAATCGAAAAGGTGCTTTTTTGACACCTTCACCGCTTTCCCGTCGCCAAGCCGGCAAAAGTTCAAGGGGGCGTGTCGGCAGTGTAGTGAAGGCGGGACATGGGCGTGGCTACCAGATGGCCGGCTTTCGCGGATAATGGGGAAAAAAAAGCGACGTTAATCAGTATTTCGCCGGGTTTACTTGGTCCTTTTATTTTCACGACCAAGCCTCAAAAAGGTGCCCCAACTCACCAGATGACCACCGGAGGGAATGAGGAATGACCTCCCCCCGTACTCCCCCAGTGGTCACCAACCCCCTCCCACACTTAAAAAAATAAAAATAAAAACCTTTTTTGCCAGCCTCAAATGTCATACCCAGCTCCCTGACAGCAGTATGCAGGTCCCTGGAACAGTTACTGGTGGTTGCAGTGGACTTCAGGCAGGCGGACCCATGCCCATCCCCCCCCCCCCCCCCACCTCTTACACTTGTGGTGGCAGGTGTTGAGCCCACCAAACCCCCCCCAAAACCCACTGTACCCACATGTAGGTGACCCCCTTCACCCACAAGGGCTATGGTAATGGTGTAGAGTTGTGGGAAGTGGGTTTTGGGGGGGCTCAGCATCCAAGGTAAGGGAGCTATGCACCTGGGAGATATCTGTATATATTTTTTTAATTTTTAAATGTGCCCCCTAGGGTGCCCGGTTAGTGTCCTGGCATGTCAGGGGGGCCAGTGCACTACAAATGCTGGCTCCTCCCACGACCAAATGCCTTGGATTTCGCAGGGTTTGAAATCACCAGCATTTTTTTCCATTATCGCAGAAAACGAAACCGGCCATCTCAAACCCGGCAAACTCTGGCATTTGGCCAGGCCAAACCGTATTATCGAAAGCAAAAATGGCCGGCCATCTTTTTCTATAATACAGTTCGGCCAGCTGTTTGCGGCGCCGCCAAAATAGATCGCCGGCAATCTATTTCGCCGGCGCCGTTCGATTATGCCCCTCAAAGCGTACGCTCCCACGATCCAGGCTGTAAGGGCCAGGGAGTGTAAGGTGGTATGCAGAAAAGACCTCTTTTTTTGTGATAAGATTGGAAAATAATACAATCTCCACAGCGCTTTGGAGGAAAACTCCAGAAGTAGAGGGAACCAGATCTGCCTCAGCTAGCACAAAGCGACGAGAATCATGATTCCCTAGATTTGCCTAAGTTTGAACAAGATCTTCCCTATGAGAGGGATCAAAGCAAATGTATATGGAAGTCTCATTCCCATAGGCAGGAGAAAAGCAGTTGATGCAAGCCTGTTACGTGACCTGAGCCTGGAGCAAAATTGAGGTACTTTGTTGGCGAGACCAGTGGCCAATAAGTTTCATCGTGGAAGAATCCCACTCTCACAGAAGTGACAGTCAACGCTCATATTGAGACACCACTTGTGAAGTTGCATCACCCTGCTCAGTTTGTTTGCCAGGCTGTTCTCCTTCTCTGCCAGGTATGTAGCCTACAGCACCATTTCGTGGCTGGTGGCACTGGTTCACATTCCAACTGCTTCCTGACAAGGGGTAGGATCCCATATTCCTCTGCTTGTCCACATGGTGCATGGCTACCTGATTGACAGCTGATCTCTAAAAACTATCGGAGTGTTTCAAATTGCCCATTGGTACTCTCTCTCAGGCGGACCAAGTCCCCTGGGTGTGAAGCCTATCTACATGGGCTCTCAAGCCCAAAGTGGATGCATTTGTGGAAATTTGGAATGGCAATCGCAGGATCAAAGTGGTCCAGAATGTGCACTAGAGCAATGACTGAGTAATTTCTGGGGACATGTGGATGACATCCGCTAGGTTCTTCTCAACTTGAGATGACTAGGAAGCTAGGGTCCATTGAGCACCTCTGAATAACAGGCGTGTAACAAGTATTGTAGAGGCTCTGTGGCCTAGCAACTTCAACATCTGCCAAGCTGCAACCCGCTAGCTGCTATGGGACTTAGTGACAATGGAGATGAGGGCAACTGTCCTAGCTTGAGGCAGGAAGTCCTGAGTTTGCATCATTTCAAGCAGGGCTCCAATGCATAGGTGGGCTTAGGGTAGTTGATGAGAAACTCCAGGAGCTCCAGCACTCAAATAATTCTCTGCATGGACATCTGAACACTTCTCCTTGATGTGCTCTCGACTTGCCACTCACCCAGGTAGGGCAAAATATGGAATCCCATTCTATGGAACAATGCCACGACTAGTGCTAGACACTTCATGAACACCCCGGGAGGCTAAATAGCCGAACATGGTACTACTAGTGACGCTCACCCACCTGACATCTGAGACTCTTCCTGTGGCTCTGAAGAATCTGAATGTGAGTGCACGCGTCCTTAAAATTTAAAGCATAGCCAATTAAGTCACCTGAATCATGAGAAGGGTGTCCAAAGAAATTATCCTGGAGCTCTCTGACTAGTTATTAGTTCATGGCTTGGCTTTGAGGCCCAAGATGGGAGAAAAAACCCCTCCCCACCCCGTGTACCTGCAATACAGTCCCATCTTTCTTGCCCTGGTGGAATGTGTTCTACCGCATTAGTCTGGAGTTTGGAGGAGACTTGCTCTGCAAATACTTTTGTGTAGAGAGCTAAGGTCTGAAGATTTTGGTAGGCAAGCTGGTGGTCTTTGCCAATTCACAGCGTAACTGAGCTGGTCTATCTAAAGAACCCACCGGTCAGAGGTTACAAAGGCCCTATATGTGAGATTTCCTTATTGGGAAATCTTCAGAGTCTGCTACTTCGAAGGCAGCTATGTTCTCCAGGAGGCAGTCAAAAGTTCACACCCTGCTGCAACTGAACCTCCTGTGTACACTGTCAACATGGGAGGGAGTATGGGAACTGGGCCTGCTGAGGAGTGTGGGAAGAAGGGGAAAATCTATACCCATGAGAATAGTAGCTACTGCTTCTAGGCCCACAAAAGACCTCCCAGAAGAGGACAATGCAGTTGGAGGTGACCAAAAGAGGGACTTTATGTGATTCTAATCTGGTTAGTGACCTGTTTCACCTTGTCCCCCAAAAGATTATTTCCACAGCAGGGATATCAAGATCCAAGACATGCAGCCAGGAAAACGTGCACATGGACGTAATGTCAAAATATCAAAGATGCCTCTGGTAGGATTACGTCTACAAACCTGCTTTCTGGTTCAGCAGCCTTATCCACACAGTTTGCACCTCAATAGATTGAAGTGTAGAGCTGATAGGTCCAATTGCAGTTAGAAAGCATCAAGGTCTGATTAAATTGGGCAAACATGAGGTATGAGACATCAAAGTTCGCGCGCTCTCTCTCTCTCTCAAGGGCAGACAACTACTAAGGAGTAGTGTGGTAACTGGACCTTTCTGGCTTCTGTACGAAGTGTCTATTTTATGAGATGCCATTGGACAGAGGCGCCTAAGTGGAGATCCAAAGACCAGAACAGTGAGCAACGTAGCTCTAATCTGACCCTCAGTCTTCAATTTGAAAATAATCTCCTCTGCCATTTCCTGTACAAAGCTTGTCAAAGATATGCCTTCAGGAAGAAACTTACACCTTTCTTGTGGCGGGGAGGGGCCAGATGGTATCATAGGACTCCTCCACCAAGGAGTACTGCGGATCTCCCTCAGACACCCACGAAAGGTGCAAAGTGTACAGCATCGTGTATGTAGAAATAAGCAGTAGTAGTAGTAAGTACAAGTCTGCACTTGCAGGCCAGACTGATGGCTATGCATCGAAGAACACTGAGGTACAGGTCTGCATTCAGACCCTGGAGAAATTTCCCTCAAATAATAGTTAAGCTCTGCAACTCACTGCTGAAGGATGTGGTAACAGCGGTCAGTGGATCTGGGTTTAAAAAAGGTTTGGATAATTGCTAGAGGAAAAGTCCACAGTCTATTATTAAGATGGACATGGAGGAAGCCACTGCTTGCCTTGGGATTGGTAGCACAGAATGGTGCTACTAACTGAGTTTCTGCCAGGTACTTGTGAACTGGATTAGCCACTGCTGGAAGCAGGATACTGGGCTAGATGGATCATTGGTCTGACCCAGTACGGCTATTATGTTCTTAATAGTTCTCTTGGAGCCAATGCCTTTCAGAGACCAGCAATGCTAATGCTCTGGAGCTCCTGACACCAAGGGTAAGTGATATCAATGTTTCTCTGCCAATGCTCAGTGCCAGTCCTTATAAACGTGCAGTACCGATGAGGATGTGGAACACACACACCTCCACAGTGTCGAGCCTGATGCTAGCTGGTCTCAGGGAGCTGGTTCAGCAGCCAAGGCAGATACCTGCAAGTACCTGTGTCTGGAATAAACTCAGCCATTGGACTCGTGTCACCAATGCTGATGAAGAACCAGATTGAATGCCAGAAAGATTTTCACATGGAGCTTCCTAGGCACTTTTGTGTCAGAGAACATGATTAAGACCCTTATGATTCGGTCCCAAGCAGTGGACTCACCAGATATGAGGGTCAGTGCCCAAAACAACCCCAATGCACCAAGCACACATGCTTAAATCTCATAAGTACATAAGTATTGCCATACTGGGAAAGACCAAAGGTCCATCAAGCCCAGCATCCTGTTTCCAACAGTGGCTAATCCAGGTCACAAATACCTGGCAAGATCCCCAAAAAAGTGCAACACATTTTATACTGCTTATCCCAGAAATAGTGGATTTTCCCCAAGTCCATTATTAAATGGTCTATGGACTTTTTCTTTAGGAAGCTGTCCAAACCTTTTTTAAACTCTGCTAAGCTAACCGCCTTTACCACATTCTCTGGCAACAAATTCCAGATTTTGGCAACAAATTCCAGATTTAATTACACGTTGAGTGAAGAAAATTTTCTCCGATTCGTTTTAAAATTTACTACATTGTAGCTTCATCGCATACCCCCTAGTCCTAGTATTTTTGGAAAGCGTAAACAGACGTTTCACATCTACCCGTTCAACTCCCCTCATTATTTTATAGACCTCTACCATATCTCGTCTCAGTTGCCTTTTCTCCAAGCTGAAAGGACCTAGTCGCTTTAGCCTTGCCTCATAGAGAAGTCCCCATCCCCTTTATCATTTTCGTCGCCCTTCCTTGGTACCTTCTGGGACATGTAGTGGAAAACAGCCCAAATCAAAGGGCTCAGTGGGTGAGGGGAGTAACTTTAAAATACACCCGAAAACTGTCGATACAACCTGGAGCTAAGATTGCCTTGGACTGATAAATTTAAAAAATATCAGAAACGCTCAAAACTCATTAGGGCACACATTGAAGTAGAGAAAATTTTTTAAAAGACGTGATAAAGGAGCACAAAAATCCATTAGGGAAGGCACCACAAAGAAAACGTTTTGATGTGCTAAGAACAGATCACAGACACGATGTCTCTGCTCCGTGGAAAACAAAGACTGCTAGTTCTGCGCTTGCATGTCAGAAGGAAAGTCTGTACATGTGTGGTGGGATGTTGCCAAAGGCCCCTTATAGAGATATTATACTGGCACCCTCTGCACCGGGCTCTGTCAGATGACATCACCTATATGTGAGAAACAATAACCTGCTTGACCTCATTGAACTATTTCTTCAATAAATGAATGTAAAAATTGTGCTGTGTTTACTCCAATCCCCTCTGTCTAATATTACATTTTGTATAAGGATCAGAAACCACTGAGTTCGATATATGCAATAGTAGGGGAAATCAGGGGGTTGGAAACGGGACTTCTTCACATCACTATATATTAATTAAAAGAAACTCAGTTAAGTACTTGCGGAGAGCTGGTACATTTCCAAGACTAAAAAATATTTTGAAGATCCTAACTCTAAAACTGTAAAAGTATCTCTCTGTACTTCAACTGCTAGAACCACAGCAGCCCTAGTGAAATCTGGCAGACTGATTATTAACACCCCTCAATCGCATAACATGGGATCATACTGGAATGCCATCTATAAGATCATATAATAAACCAACCCTCAGCAGGCAACCAAAATACTGTTGATACACATTTCTATTTGTACATCTAAGAAATGCAAATCAGACATTTATCACAATTAGATCATCCTTCTACTAGCAAAAATTAAAACAGGTCAAGGCATGAGCCCATCTTCTCCACACTGTGCTGCCTCCTTCCCCTCTCTCAGAAAACCCATCCTTGCAAAGCAATTAGCACATACTGAGAAAACAGCTCAACTTTCACTACATTCTTGCTTGGCCTGTCCATGCTGAGTGGGAAATGAAAGGAGCAGGTAAATCCCTTGAGAGCCTGCTGCAGTGTACCAGGGAAGGACAAGAGAAATACTGGCACTACATAAGCTGTAAACTGTTTGCAAAGAACAGAGTCCAAGCAAACAATTTCCAAACAAAACAGCATTTCTTCCTCATGTGTTCAATTCAACTCTGAGATCTCTTCCAGTGCTTACTGTAAAATATGGGATCAACTGGGACTTATATTTGTTCCACCTGTATGTGACCTTAGGCAAAGTCTTAGATTACCCAACTGCTTAAATATTTCTGTTGCTTTTTAAAAATCTATACAGCAACAAAACCAGTAACCCCCCTTTTACTAAAACATGGTGAAGGTGTAAATTACATTTGAAAACTTGGAAAAGCACTAATTTATTAACAAAACTTGTTAATGGGCTCTTTTCAAAGTGGTAAAGGAGCAAATGCTTAGTGTGGTACTCAAATCATAGAGCTCTATAG
Organism: Microcaecilia unicolor; assembly: GCF_901765095.1. Taxonomy (NCBI): domain Eukaryota; kingdom Metazoa; phylum Chordata; class Amphibia; order Gymnophiona; family Siphonopidae; genus Microcaecilia; species Microcaecilia unicolor. The sequence goes on from NC_044041.1 coordinate 67,986,520, forward strand.
CACCTAGGCATTTACACTAACTTCCCACATAGGTAGAATTTACATGAGGGGATTATCTAAAAAAATGTATATGACAGTGGAGGAAAAGGAGAAATTAGTTCTTACCTGCTAATTTTCTTTCCTCAAGTCCCTCCACACAAGTCCAGACACTTGGAGAAAAACTGTGGAAAGGAAGAACAAAACAGGAAGGTCTGCAGGCAGGTGACAGTTACTTCCCTTAACAGGGCCCTTCAGTTGTGGTGGTGGGAGAACAAACAGGTATTAACACCCCTAGGCACAAAAGGGGTGGCATAGCTGACCCCTGCTTGCAAACCTTCCTGCTCTGTCCTTCCTTTCCACAATGTTTCTCCAAGCATCTGGATTGGTTTGATGAGGCAATAAGGAAGTAGTTAATTTGTATCAACTGACCATCTGTTACTACCTTGCAAATATCCTCAGCCACTACAAAGGAAGACTTTACACAAAAAGCTGCCCTCTTACAAGGCAGGCACAGGATTAGATAAGTGAAAAACATTGTGATAACAGGTCACACTTAGTGCTCTGTTGAAACTTTAGCAGATTATCAAGAAATAACCCTTAAGTATTCAAGAGATAAATGGAGGATGCCTTTAATAAAACATCTTCAAAATGTTTTGGTTCAGAATGTTGTAGGGAACACAAGTGTCTCCTTACAGGGCAATTTTAAGGGGTACATATGGTCTGAACAATTTTCAGAGGGTCCTTCACTCACATCAACAAAATAAGTGCCCTGACTTTGTATAAAAAAGTTTCATCTAAAGCTACACAGTACCAAATGTGTAATCAATTCTAGTAAATAAAACTGTTACATGGTCTGAGAACTCAACCTGATTAAACAATCAGAAAGATAATGAAGATACATACCTGTAGCAGGAATTCTCTGAGGACAGCAGGCTGATTGTTCTCACGACTGGGTGACGTCCACGGCAGCCCCAATGATCGGAAATCTTCCTAGCAACAAAAGTTTGCTAGAGCCTTCAAGCGCGCGCAAACGCGCATGCGCAGCCATCAGCTTCCCACCCATCGTGCAAGAGTCTCATTAGTTCGATAAAGCAAAGAAGGAAAAGACAACTCCAAAGGGGAGGCGGGCGGGTATTTGAGAAAAATCAGCCTGCTGTCCTCAGAGAATACCTGCTACAGGTATGTATCTTCATTTTCTCCGAGGACAAGCAGGCTGCTTGTTCTCACATGTGGGGTATCCCTAGCCCCCAGGCTCACTCAAAACAACAAAGAAAGGTCAATTGGGCCTTGCAACGGCGAGGACATAACAAGGATTGACCTACGAAGAAACATCTGAGAGTGCAGCCTGGAACAGAACAAAAATGGGCCTAAAAGGGTGGAGTTGGATTCTAAACCCCGAACAGATTCTGCAGCACCGACTGCCCAAACCAACTGTAGCGTTGGGTATACTGCTGAAGGCAGTAGTGAGATGTGAATGTGTGGACTGAAGACAACGTCGCAGCCTTGCAAATCTCTTCTATAGTGGCTGACTTCAAGTGGGCCACTGACGCTGCCATGGCTCGAATACTATGAGCCGTGACATGATCCTCAAGAGTTAGCCCAGCTTCGGCATAAGTAAAGGAAATGCAATCTGCTAGCCAATTTGAAATGGTGCGTTTCCTGACAGCAACTCCCCTTCTGTTGGGGTCGAAAGAAACAAACATTTGGGCAGACTGTCTGAAGGGGCTTGTCCGCTCCACATAGAAGGCCAATGCTCTCTTGCAGTCCAAAGTATGCAACTGATGTTTAGCAGGGCGGGTATGAGGACGGGGAAAAAATGTTGGCAAGACAACTGACTGGTTCAGATGGAACTCCGACACCACCTTCGGCAGGAACTTAGGGTGAGTGCGGAGGACTACTCTGTTATGATGAAATTTAGTATAGGGAGCATGGGCTTGAAGCTCACTGACTCTACGAGCTGTAAGTAACGGTGGCAGCCACCAAGAAAATGACCTTCCAGGTCAAATACTTCAGATGGTAGGAATTCAGTGACTCAAAAGGAGGCTTCATCAGCTGGGTGAGAACGACGTTGAGATCCCATGACACTGGTGGAAGTTTGACAGGGGGCTATCACAAAAGCAAACCTCTCATGAATCGAACAACTAAAGGCTGTCCAGAGATAGGCTTACCCTCTACACGTTGATGATAAGCACTAATTGCACTAAGGTGAACTCTTACGGAGTTGGTCTTGAGACCAGACTCTGATAAATGTAGAAGGTATTCAAGCAGGGTCTGTGTAGGACAAGAGCGAGGATCTAGGGCCTTGCTATCACACAAGATGGCAAACCTCCTCCATTTGAAAGAGTAATTCTTTTTAGTGGAATCTTTCCTGGAAGCAAGACTCGGGAGAGCCCTCAACATCCAGGCTGTGAGAGGCAGAGACTGGAGGTTGGGATGCAGAAGTGCCCCCTCGTTCTGAGTAATGAGGGTTGGAAAACAGTCCAATCTCCACGGTTCTTCGGAGGACAACTCCAGTAGAAGAGGGAACCAGATCTGATGCGGCCAAAAAGGAGCTATCAGAATCATGGTTCCGCAGTCTTGTTGAGTTTCAACAAAGTATTCCCCACCAGAGGTATGGGAGGATAGGCATACAGAAGACCCTTCCCCCAATGAAGGAGAAAAGCATCCGACACTAGTCTGTCGTGGGCTTGAAGTCTGGAACAGAACTGAGGGACCTTGGGATTGGTCTAAGTGGCAAAAAGATCCACGCTCGGAAGATCTGGTTGCATTATCCTGCTCAACCTGTCGGCCAGACTGTTTACGCCTGCCAGATACGTGGCTTGGATAAGCATGTCGTGAGCGCGAGGCCAAAGCCACATCTGGACGGCTTCCCGACACAGGGGGCGAGATCCGGTGCCCCCCTGCTTGTTGATGTAGTACATGGCAACCTGATTGTCTGAATTTGAATAATTTGATTTGACAGCTGATCTCTGAAAGCCTTTAGAGCGTTCTAGATCACTCGCAACTCCAGGAGATTGATCTGAAGACATGATTCCTGGAGGGACCAAGCTCCTTAAGTGTGAAACCCATCTACATGGGCTCCCCACCCCAGAAGAGATGCATCCGTTGTCAGCACTTTTTGTGGCTGAGGAATTTGGAAGGGACATCCCAAGGGTCAAATTGGATCGAATTATCCACCACTGAAGGAAATTGTGAAAATCGGTGGATAGCTGGATTGCATCCTCTAGATCCCCTGCAGCCTGAAACCACTGGGAAGCTAGGGTCCATTGAGCTGATCGCATGTGAAGATGGGCCATAGGAGTACATGGACTGTGGAGGCCATATGGCCTAGCAGTCTAAACATCTGCCGAGCTGTGATCTACTGAGATGCTCTGGCCAAGGAAACAAGAGACAGAAGGTTGTCCGTCCTCACCTCTGGAAGATAGGCATGTGCCGTCTGTGAATCCAGCAGAGCTCCTATGAATTCTAGTTTCTGAACCGGAAGAAGATGGGACTTTGGGTAATTTATGACAAACCCCAGTAGCTCCAGGAGTTGAATAGTCATCTGCATGGACTGTAGAGCTCCTGCCTCTGAAGTGTTCTTCACCAGCCAATCGTCTAGATAAGGGAAAATATGCACTCCCAGTCTGCGTAGCGATGCTCCGACAACTGCCAAGCACTTTGTAAAAACCCTGGGCGCAGATGCGAGACCAAAGGGCAGTACGCAGTACTGCGAAATTGAAGGTACTGCCTGTGATTTGGAAGCACCGAGATGCGAGTGTAGGCGTCCTTTAAGTCCTCGTTTTCCTGAATTATGGGAAGAAGGGTGCCCAGGGAAAGCATCCTGAACTTTTTCCGGACTAGGAATTTGTTCAGGCCCCTTAGGTCTAGGATGGGGCGCATTCCCCCTATTTTCTTTTGCACAAGGAAGTACCTGGAATAGAATCCCAGCCCTTCTTGCCCTGGTGGAACGGGCTCGGCCGCATTGGCGCTGAGAAGGGCGGAGAGTTCCTCTGCAAGTACCTGCTTGTGGTGGGAACTGAAGGATTGAGCTCCCGGTGGGCAATTTGGAGGTTTTGATTCCAGATTGAGAGCGTACCCGAACTGGACTATTTGAACAACCCACCTGTCGGAGGTTATAAGAGGCCACCTTTGGTGAAAAAACATCAACCTCCCCCCCCCAACAGGTAGATCGTCTGGTACAGACACTTTGATGTCGGCTATGCTGCTCTGGAGCCAGTCAAAAGCCCGTCCCTTGCTTTTGCTGGGGAGCCGGAGGGGCCTTCGGTGCACGCCGCTGACGACAGCGAGCCTGATGGGAGCGAGCTTGAACAGGCTGTCGGGAGGCAGGAGTGTACCTATGCCTATTAGAGAAATAGGGAGCACTCCTCCTCCCTCCAAAACACCTCATAGAAGAGGAGGTAGAAGCAGAAGGCGTCCGGCGGGAGAGAGAATCCATAGCATCATGATGCCTCTTGAGGGTATCAACCATATCCTCAATCTTCTCTCCAAAAATATTATCCCCCTCCCCCCCCCCGGCAAGGAACATCCGCCATTCGTTGCTGGGTCTTCTGATCCAGGTCCGAGACATGCAGCCATGAAAGTCTGCGCATCACAATTCCTTGAGCAGCTACTCGGGATGCGGCATCAAAAGTGTCGTAGGCTCCCCTGGCCAGGAATTTATGACACGTCTTCTGCTGCCTGACCACCTGGTGAAAAGGTTCAGCAAGCTCGGGAGGGAGAGCGTCAACTAAACTGGACAGTTGCTTTACCGAGTTCCGTAAGTGAATGCCGGTGTACAGCTGGTATGCTTGAATCTTGACGGCGAACATTCCAGCCTGATACGTATGCCTCCCAAAAGAATCCAAGGTCCTAGACTCTCTGCCCGGGGGTGCCGAGGCATAGTCCCTAGTACTCTTGGCTCTTCTGAGAGCAGAGTCCACTACCATGGAATCGTGAGGAAGTTAGGCCTTCACCATTATTTATTTTATTTTTAACCATTTATTTTATTATTTTCATGTATAAACTCGACAATAAGGAAAACAGTTCTAATACTCCATTATTTATTTATTTGCTACATTTGTACCCCACATTTTCCCACCTATTTGCAGGCTCAATGTGGCTTACATTATATTGCAAAAGATATAATTATGAGCAGAGTAAGAGGTTTGTTCTAAATTAACATATTACTATGTAAGAATTAAGGAAGGTATGTCTGTGGAATAATTTACATAATACATAATAAAAAAGAAAAAATATGATAAAATGGCTAATATAATCAGTTTAGAGGGATTAGTAGGTAGTTGATTTAGATATAGAATAATCAAGTTCTAAGGAAGATACTTATTGTAAGTTTTTTCGAACAAGTGTGTTTTCAGTAATTTCCTAAAGTTTGTTAAGTTACGTGTTATTTTTATAGTGTTTGGTAGTTTGTTCCATGCTTTTGTGCAGAGGTATGTGAAGGTAGATGCATGTATTGATTTGTATTTGAGTTCTCTACAATTAGGGTAGTGGAGGTTCAGGAACGTACGCAACGAACTGTTGATGTTTCGTGCTGGTAAGTCAAGTAGGTCTGACATTTATGAAGGAGCTTCTCCATGGATGATTTTATGGGTCAAGGTGCAAATTTTGAAGGCAATATGATCCTTTAGTGGAAGCCAATGCAATTTTTCTCTAAGGGGTTTGGAGCTCTCATATTTCGCCTTACCGAATATGAGTCTAGCTGCGGTATTCTGTGCAGTCTGAAGTTTAATAGTTTTTTCCTTGCATCCTACAAAAATGGAATTACAATAATCCAGGTGGCTTAATACCAATGATTGCAGCAGCGTACGAAATACTTCCCTTGGGAAAAAAAGGTTTCACTCTTTTCAGCTTCCACATTGCAAAAAACATTTTCTTACAGGCTCACCATGGTCTCTGTACTGGGACTCGGACTTCTTGTTGACAACTGAATTAGAGAGACGGCAGGACCAATTCCGCAACATCACTTCCCTGAGTGTATTGTGCAGGGGGGCCATTGCAACATCTGCAGGCGGAGGATAATCCAGGACCTTGAACATCTCAGCCCTGGGCTCATCCACAGCCTCCATGGGAAATAGAATGTCCCGAGACATTTCCCGCACGAAAGATGAAAAGGTAAGACTCTCAGGTGGAGATTGTCAAACCTCAATAGGCGGAGTAGGATCAGACGGAAGCCCCTGAGAATCTTCCTCCGAAAAATATCTGGGATGTTACTCCTCTCCCCATGAGTGCTCCTCTTCGGTATCGGACAGAAGCTCTCGAAGAGCACCCTGAACCCGAGCCTGTCTCGACTTTGAGGATCGATGTCCTTGTGGGGGTTGTCGAGAAGTGGACCCTTGCCTGCACTCCGGCGAGGCTTCCTCTGCCGACGTCGAGGGAGAGTCGACCCGAGTGGTAACCGGCTCCGGCACGGAGGCACAGGAGATGGGCCAGACGCCATCTCAGCAGTAGGTACCAGAGGCGCAAGCACCTCTGGTACCGAAGCAGATGGACGAATCAGCCCTTCCAGAAGACCTGGAAGCATGGCCTGGAGACACTCATTGAGGGCTGCCATCAGAACAAGCTGTGAGGCCGGTACAGGAGTCGGCGCCAGAATCTGAGGGGTTTTGAGAGCCGGTACCTGGCTGCCAGACGACCTACGCATCGGCACCTCCTGAATGGAGGGTGAGCGGACCTCCCGGCACCGACGCTTCTCGGGTGCCGAATCTCTCGGCTCCCCGGAGCTCTCAGTACCGTGTCTGGAAGTCGATCGATGGTGATGCTTCTTCGCCTTCGCTCGATGCCCATCATCGACACTCCTCGGTACCAATGAGGACGTGGAATCCTCACACCTTCTCGGGGTCGGGTCCAACTCAGGGCGGTCCCGGGACCCCTGCATAGCAGTAGGCTTCAAGACGGGCGGAGACCCACTCGATGCCTTGCTGCTCCCAACTCGAAGTGGTCTCTTGGCAGCCATTACCTGGACTCTTGGTGCTGCTTCCCTCGACGTCGATGCCGCCGGTACCGATGCCAACGTCGAAGGACCGGACCAATCTGAAAAAAGCCTCTCACGCTGAGCCTCTCGAGCCACCTGGGTCCTTTTTTCCATTAACTTGCACAGCTTACAAGCAGCTGGATGACTGTCGGGCCCGAGGCGCTGGAGACACCAAGCATGAGGATCGGTAGACGAGATGGTCCGGTTGCACCGGGAACAGCGCTTGAAGCCGCTGGGAGTCCTTGATGACATGGGAGGAAAAATAGCATTCGCAAAATTAAACGGCTCGATGGTGGCAATGAAAAGAGGCACAAAAGAAGGAAAAAGGAACGCGATCGAGCAGTCTGAAGGCGGCCGTGACGAAAAAGGAAAGGAGAGGAGAAAAAATAAAGAAACAAAGGGAACAACTTTGTTTTTGTTTTAAATTTGAAGAAAAATAAAGAAAAAAAGGGAAAAACTGGGGCGCGGTAAACGCGACAAAAGTCCCCTGGGCCAAAAATCACGAGGAGTCACAAAAAAAACGCAGCCCCTTCGCGAAGCAGAAAAAAGAGAACTGAGGGAAGATCGCGGACAGGAAGTCACTCGCGCATGCGCGGTGCGTTGTCCCCGCGCCCGTCTCGTCACTTCTAGAAGTTTTAAAATTTTTTCTTTTAACTCTGGAGCTCCTGGGCTGTCGCGGACGACAACCCATGTGTGATGATGTCCAGCCTGCTTGTCCTCGGAGAAAGTGGGATTACAGCCTGTAAATTAAAAAGGCAGGTCTGTTTACCCCACACAAGCCCTAAATGGCCAATTGGCTTTAAAACCAACATCTTCAAAAGGCACTTGTTAATGACAGAGCAGCAAACAGAAGCTGCCACATGTAAGAATACTCCACCAACTACCTGAAACCTATAGTTCACCCACAGCTATAGTCTCCTATCCAAAACCACAATCTGTCAAAGGTGGCAGAACTTCATGAAGCATTTCATTGTACACCAGCTCACTATTCTAAGACAACAGACAACGGTCACCAGTGTGTGTGGTGGTGGTGGGTGGGTGGTGGGGGGTGGGGGGGCTAGAAAGGATGATCTAATTCTACCTACCGTCTCTTACCTTTTTTGGCCTTCTTGGCAACTTAGAGATCAAATCCATTCGGATAATTTCACAAAGCAGGCATTTCCTAGAAAGAGTGATTTCTTCAGGCTTTTTATGTGGGAATGGATTAGGCATGCACTACAAACGCCCACCATGAACACCCACTTCAGGCTGTGATGCTACTGTTTCCCCAACCCAGCAAGAGGAAAGAGAGCACTGTCCCAGCAACAGGATACAGTGCCCCTGGTCTCAAGGAGCCAGTGCCTTTTTTTTTTGGAAAGGGGAAGGAGGGGGCAGATTAGGCTGGATCACATGAAGTGCCCAGGCAGAACTAGATCACAACATACTATGGTAACTGAAAGGGGGCTAACTGTGAATTACTACCAAACTGGTTTTTCATATTTGACCCCTTTGAAGCGGAACATTCAGAGCTCCCGTTGTTAGCGCAGATGTGTTCCACTGGAGGCCATGTCAGGCATCCTTTGCTCCCAGTTACAAAAAACACACAACAAAAGTAAAAAAAATAAAAACAAAAAAAAAATAAATAAAAACACAAGCTGGAATGGATTCCTTTACATCTTTTTTTCTAATGAATACGTACCATACTGACTGAAGGGAAACTCTGGCTGAGCTGTTGGTGGTTTGCTCAAATCCTGAGCTTGCTGAGATGCTGGGGGAAAAGCCAATGGGGTTGCTCCAGGAGTTGCAGGTGGAGGAGGCACTCCAGGGGGAGCAAATTGATCAGGTGGCGGTGGTGGAGCACCATAACCAAAACCTGAGAATAAAATACACTAACTTTATTACAAAGTAGAATCACATTTTTCTCTATTGCAGAGGCAGTAAGACTTCACAGTCTGGCGAAGGCTTCACCTACATCTCTAGCGTCCCCTTTCAGAGTACAAAACCCTGTTTTTAAGGATCAGGGCAAAGCACAAAAGCCCAACACACTATATACAGGAGTGCACATCTATAGCTAGAGAAAAGCCATACAAACTTTATTCTATAAATAGGGCGGGGCAGGGCAGTACCCAGGTTGTGAGCTCCTTTGGGAGTACAATATATCAGACAAATCCAAGTGAATAAACTACCTTGCAATGTCACCCACAGTGGTCCTAATAATTTTGGAAGCATACTCATATCACTATTCTGTAGAGCAGTACTGAGTTGCTTAAGATGTTTTATTGAACACCCCAGAAAAATATAAGATACAGAAGTTACATGCACACTGTTTTAAGAGGTTGGAGATTTTGTCTGTCTTTAGCTTTTGCAGCCTACGCCCAGGACAAGGAATAGTGCCCGGGAAAGGATGCAGAATCAAACTACTGAGATTTGTCACTTTTTTTTTTTTTTTTTTTTAAGGATTTCTCATATTTATCGTTTTCCTTTAGGAATAAACATCTTTAGATATCTACACACCATTTTAAATTCTAGCAAATTCAGATTTACCAGTGTCTATAGATGACTGAAAACCTGCGGCACAACTCAATAGCAAACAAGACTTAGCATAAAACAACTTTATTAAAAATCAAGCAGAAATTTACCCATACATTTACTAAAGAATCATAAATAACATCTTCAGAATGCGCACACAAATACAACTGAGCAGAGAAAGAGCTGCATTACACAAAGAGGTCCTCTGCTGTTGGCACTTACTGAATGGTGGAGGGGTGCCATAGCCCTGAGGAAAGCCTTGTGGTGGTGCAAATCCACCTGGTGGCGTTGAAACTAGGTAGGAGGCAAAGGGTGGTGGAGGTGGAGGTGGTGGTCCTCGGCCTGCGGGTGGTCCAAACCCACCTAAAGACATTCAATAATAAAATAATTAGATTGCATACTCAGTGCAGAAGTCAGGTTTATAGATTCTAGCCAGTGCAGGGATACAGAACAGTACAAAAGTGGGCCCTATTAGACCTGCCAACTATAATTTATAAATAAAACTACTGGAAACTTAGTGCATAAGTATTGCCACACTGGGACAGACCAAAGGTCCATCGAGCCCAGTATCCTGTTTTCAACAGTGGCCAATCCAGGTCACAAATACCTGGCAAGATCCTAAAAAAGTTCAATACATTTTATGCTGCTTACTGGCAGACATTTATGATTCAGGATGATGCTTTGAAAAACAAGGTCTCCCCCCCCTTTCTTCCCCTTCATCTCACCACTTTTATCTTTGACATCAGGGAAAGATGATTGATTATGTACTTAAGTGTTTTCCCCCTTCTCCTCAGTTTCTTTTAAATTTAGTCATTCATTTTATTGTTTGTGTAGACTTTGGTGAGTTGTTTATAATAATAATAATTTAAATGATTTACGAGTAAATTAAAAACAAAACACTGGAAACCATGACAAATGAACACATGTTCATCCAAGGCTTGTGCTGCTTCCCCAAAGTACTATAGTACTTACTGATGGGCTGTGCTGCTTGCATCCACATTCCTAAAAGAAAGAACAATTTATGGAAGTGTTAGGAGAACAGCTTCAGAATGTTTGGGTTCACCCCACAAAAGCATCTGCTTTTTGTCTCCAGTTCCCCATGACCTAGTCCTTGCTGCAGAGTCAAGCAGTGCAGTTTGCAGGGGAGAAGACTAACTAAATCAGCAACTGATACAGTGGGGAGCATGAAGCCTTAAGGGCTATAGAAGAAACAGCCGCTCTGGATGGCTTTACAATAAAATAGAATGCTTCTTCATAGCCTATGTTTAAAAAAAAGTTTTTCAGTGACTTGAAAGATCAACACTGTTCATGTAAAGTAATATTCAGATTGCAGTAAAGATATTACCTTGTGGACCAAATCCTGGTTGCCAAGGAGGAGCAGGCTGCCCTGGCCAACCATTGGCATTTGGCATGGCCCTGCTTCCCCATTGACTGGCTCCTTGCTGGCCTGGAGTTTGGCTTTTGGTATCTCGAGGTTCTGCTCGTTTCACTTCCACCTAAAAAGACAGGATACATTCAGAAGAGTAGTCACTTGCTAATGCATCCCTCCCCCCTCCCCCACATCTCCATAGTTAATTCTACACTTAAGCACCTTAAGACTTACAACTAAATACTTAATTTAAAACTTATTTAGGCCAGTAAAATTTAATAAAATGTTTCTCAGGTACAATAGTTAGCAACTATAAGACACCAAAAGCCCTGTGTGCATACTTGATTATACAAAAAAAAAAAAAAAAAAGTCATTTTAAACCCACTCTTGAAAAAAAAAATTAATAAAACTGCAGCACCTCTTAAGAGCTGCTGGAATATTGCATGGCAGCCAAATGCCCTTTTCCCCTCAGAGTATCTTTGGATACCTCTTCAGCAATGATTTAAAACTAGGGGTTTTTTTTTCCCTATCTAAAAAGGGTACAAGGTGTGCTGTTGCATCGAAGTTCTCTTTAGAGCCACCCTATAATAGTCAGCACCTCTCATACCTGAGAAACACAGCCTTTTAAAAAAATATACTTTGCCTTTTTCTACTTTGATTTTATTTAAATATCTAAATGGAAGATAAAGACTTACCTTCCCATGCTAACGCTTAAAGAATCTCAATTTAATTAACTTGAAAATAATGTCAGAGGGAATGGAAGTGGTAAAGAGAATCTTATATTATATCTAACAAAACAAAACAAAAAAAAACACATGCAAGGTAATACAAAAACTGGACAGTTTTGAGTCAATAAGAAGCAAATTTTCATACTGTGTTGTAGGTTAGCATCCCAGAATACAAACACTTTCCTATCCAAAACACTGCCTGCAGAGTAATTGACTCACGCTCTTACTAATCTCAGCTGTGCACTCTTCACTCTGATTGTGGGCCCATTTTAAAAGTATCAGGAGTATGACTCAGAAGTGCTCATCCACTCCTATTCATATCAGAGCAAACAGGAAATCATCAGTACAAGGGCAGACTGGGCTTTTTCCTTTTTTGCATATCTGTATGAAAGGAAGGCTGTACAACACAAACACTTACAAAATTAAACTAAAAACTTGTTTCATCAATATGGCAGTTCAGTAATTCAACTGCATTTGCTACAAGCTCTAAGGGGCCTAAAGATGACAGAATATTATGCCCTACATGAATGTTTCTTAAACCAGCCCTGATCAGGTGTTACCTCAGAAAAAAAGTCACTACTGCTTGAAAGCTCAGATCTGTCACAAGAAACACCAGTGGTGGCTCTCAAATGTGCTTCTCTACTTCCTAAAAACAGCAAGAGATCCCCGATATAGGAACCTACAGCATGTAGGGCATGGCCTGCTGGGCCCTGCTTTGTGCAACATGCATTGCATATAGCACAGTCACTTAGGAGGATTTCAGCACTTCCCTAGCTTTTCTTTTGGCCACAAATTCTCTCCCATGTCCATATCGCATGCTACAAGGAAGCTGGTAAGATCTGGGCTTCAAGAAGTTAGGAAACTATACCGCCCATCACAGATAGGGGTGCTGATGCATACCTTTCCAAAGGGATAAGTAGTGCTGATATAACATTTTACTGATAAAGCATCACTTTCAGGAGCTGTGTTTTCTTTCATAAGAGCATCTGCCTGCTCCTTTACATACCAGATCAAGGGAAAGCACAGACCAAGTTGTTCAGCAGATCTCAGAAGAGGAAGTGATACCACCACTTGCCACTCACTAAGCCTGGGGAAAGCACAAAGTAGAGCAGCCAGAGGTGTTCCCTTCTCATAATGAATACAACGGATGGGCTGACAGATGAACAGCTTCATGTCTAATGGAACTGTTTACAAACTACACATTCAGAATGGGCTACTTTTCCTTGAGGCTATTCATTTTGTCAACACTTGCTGCTTTAAATATAATATATATTTTTAAGTATGTGCATATTAACACAGTGGCTGAGATATCCTATGTAAAATCTGGGAGTGAATGTTTGATAATAAACATTTCTGGTGCAAGACAGTGCATCTAAGCAGTAATTATAAAATAGCAACATTCAGCATTTCCGAAATTCTGTAAGCTGCTCTTTAGTATTATTAGGAAGAGTTATACAAATGACATTACACACCGCAGCAAATGGCCATGTCATAGAAGAACCATACAACACATATAGCAATCCTATACCAGTGTGCAATATCATTACCGACTCTTAGTAATATTGCTGCCGCCAAACAATGACTCACTGTAGTACAGCGAGGCAAAGGACAGCAATATAAAATGCCCATGTGTTAAGGGACTCTGAGCATCATTTTCAGTGAGGATACATTACCACTCACTTACAGTTACCAAAAGAAATGGCAGCAATAATAAAATATGTAATTTAAAAAATAAAAACCCACACCACTCCCCTTTATTCCCTTCCTGCTCTTGGCTTTCCTTTATCCAGTATACACTGACATTTCCAGAAGGGTAAAAATCCTTTCAGAACAGGAAGGCACAGAATTTTTCACCCTCTTGACCTGACAACACAGTATGAACAGGTGGTCACTCAACTGTATGGTGGTTTAATACTAAGAATTTGTGGGTTTGTACTAAAGTTTCACAGTAAGTGACCAATTAAAAAATATTACTACCAATCCTTCAAGATGTATTTCATGATTTGTTTTGTTTCTGGTTTGAATTGTATCATAGAATTGTTCTGAGCCTCTCTGTGGCATATTAGTACTACAAGTTTGGCCTGAAAAGCACATCTGAAGGAGTGGTACTTTAAACCAAATCTTAGGCAGCTTAGTAGATTTTGCTGGATACACAGAAAAAAAAATGCTTCTCACAAAAATAGCCATCTCTACTGCCGTAAAGCCTGCAGTCATAGTGCACTCACAATCTGCTCAAATTTAAAACAGAATCCCAAGTATCTCTGTCACAGGAGCCTCTTGAATAAGCAATTAAAGACTCCTTCCCTTTTCATTTCACCCAAAACAGATTACATTACAAGTAACAGCCCAAATTATCTGAACCTTCAACAGTACTATGGATTGCCAGTGAAATCCACAGATGCCCCAGACTTGGTTTCATCTTAAGATAAAATAAAACTACAACTACACACTTTTTTGCCCATGATGTCGTGAAAATGCATGTTGACAGCCTGGTCCACTGATTGTTCGTCCTCGAAAGTTATAAATCCAAAACCTAGCCAACGACGAAGAGTGAATCAAGGTAGCAGGGTGTTGTGACACAAAACAGGATGATGAACAGTATTAAGGGCAGACCAAGGGTTCAAGAAGACTTTCAGATGTAAGCTATAAATGGCAATAATAATTTAACCTTGGAAGCAGCAGCCACAATAACGAGCTGGAAAGAAATCCCCCAGTCACAACAGTCCCAGAGGGCAAGATGGGTCTTACCATCCTGAGGGGATTGGAAAAATATACTTACAACACATCTACCCTCAATCAAATTTGCAATAAAGCTGGTGACAGCTGTATGAAACAAGCCAGGGGGATGTTTTTTTTTAGGGGGTGCTATATTTGGTATTTTGCACCACCCAGAATCTATGTTACAAATAACAGCTCAGATAAAAGTAAAGAACTTGCAACTTGATGCATGAAAAGTAAATCAAGTCCATTCAAGATCTGATATGTAACTTCAAATTCTCTCCAAGAAAAACAGCTTTTCTGAAAGTCCACAGTTCCCCCTTGGTTGGCAATTTGCTTTGCAGCTAGTGCTGACAGCAGCCATATATTGCTCTAAAGCGTTAAACAGAAATACAGTACTTCTAACAATTAGTGTCTCTAAACTTATCCAACAAGGTTGGGTAAGCTCAAAGAGGCCTATGGAGAAGATTCTATAAAAATACACAAAGATACAGGCCAAAATCATTTTCAGCAGCTCAAATTCTGCTGTCAGCAATAAGAGAAAGAGACAACACTGAAAGGAAGTGTCAAAAGAACTAAGGAAAACAAGAGAAAAACCCTTTTCATTTCCCAGACACGAGTCCAGCAGTGTAAACGAAGTTCTGTTGGAATGTGATCACAGACAGCAGCATTCCACTGCACTGTTAAGACACAGGCTCCTAGCCTCTCAATTCTGTAGTCACAGATATGAAAGACCCACTCCTTGATATGTGGGGTAATGAGAAATTTGCTGACTGAGAGTGGTAAGAATTTTAGTGAAGGAAACAGAATTTATCACAATCACCACAAGATGATGAGCCCTTCCTCCCTAGGGTCCATCAGCACCACAGAAAGGTAGAACTGCTGTAGCCCTTTGCTCTGGAGGGGTGACATGAAAGCTAATGAAAGACTGTGCCCTTGCAACTACCTCTGGGCACACTACACCATCAAGCAAGGCACTTGCCTTCAAATTTCTTCAGCATTTAGCTACCTTACATTGATTAAAAGATACATCTATACAGAAACTACTTGCTGCACTTAAAATGACTTTACACATCTGATCTTAAAACTGGTGAAGGTTACATGTACATACTTCTGTTTAAACAAAGAAGACCCAAGATTTACAAAACTGTCATGGATAAAAAAAAAACAAGAATGCTGAAGCTTCGTTTACACCTGCACTGGAAGACAAAGCCCGTCCCCTTCTCTGCCTCTGGAACTGGCCTGTACCTGTGTGATATTGCTTATCAAATACCTAAAGAAGAGAAATCTTGAGAGATTGTTAATCACAGTGGAACAAGTCACAGAGAAAAGAAAATACTTAACATTACTGTACTTTACTATGAAACACTTAAATATGGCCTAAGGATGTATAAGTATGTCTTAATTTAAAAATGGAGAGAGACTTAAAAGCTTAAATATGGAGTGATGTTTATATTCCTTGATAATGGAATCAGTAAAGAACTGAAGGCTCAGATGGCAAACTATTCTGCAGCATGTAACATGGCAGGGGACCGGAGCAGCTCCAAGGATTCCAAAGTTCTGTGCAAAACATGAGGCGCGCTGTATACCACATGGGTATGGAAGTTTGAGAAGGCAGGAAATCATGCAACAAGACAGAGCAGGTCACAAGTGTAGCCTCTGCAAATATCAGATGAAATGTGTTTCTTTAAATAATGGTTACTGTTCCTTTCTTCCATCTATACAGCTATGTTTCTGTCCCACTACTTTA
This sequence comes from Microcaecilia unicolor, assembly GCF_901765095.1. Lineage (NCBI taxonomy): Eukaryota > Metazoa > Chordata > Amphibia > Gymnophiona > Siphonopidae > Microcaecilia > Microcaecilia unicolor. The sequence continues at coordinate 68,002,545 of NC_044041.1, forward strand.
TTCTTTACACTGGCTCCAAACTCACAAGTGAAATTTAGTGATTTTGTTGTTAGAGTGTCATGTCAGAATGGGCCTGCCTATTTAAGGAAGAAACTGGCAAGGTCTGCATCATTTGCTCAAGTCATGGGGCCTTATCTGCTATTTTTTTTTTTTTTTTAAGTATTTTATCTAATTTTATATTTTACAAGCATTAACTTGCAAAAAAGAAACACAGAAACAGAATGCTTTCATTGACTATAACATTAAGAACAAATTATTGAGGATTATTACAACAAACTATGACTTTCTTAGACCACTTAAAAGGAGGGGAGGGTACTTTACAGATAAGGAGATCCGTATCAGAAAGAAAAACAAACACAAAATAGGTATATGGTCTGTCCTTAATTTCCACATATTATACATAATCAATACTTTCTCTCATTCCTTCGGTATACTGGAGAGCTTTTTCATATCTAGGAATGTATGAAGTTGTTCAGGTACAAAGAAAACATACTTATTTCCCAGATATCTTACTAGACATTTACAAGGGTAGGCTAGTAAAAATGTTGCTCCTATTACCCGTGTCTCTTCTCTAAGAGCTAGAAACTGTTTTCGTCTATCCTGTGTAGTCTTTATGACATCTGGGAAAATCCATATTCTCTGTCCACAAAACATTTTTGAGGAATTTTTAAAGTAAAGTTTCAATACTGAGTTTAAATCCTGTTCAAAGACAAATGAGGCAATTAATGTCTGCCTGTTAGTAACTTCCGTCAAAAAATCTTCCAGTAAAGCTGATATATCTTGAATTTCCAAAGGCTCCTGATTCGGTGGCAAATTTCTCAGTCCATTTGGATTAACCCCAGATTGAGAAGGTAAAGGCAAATAATACACCTTATTTAAAGGAGGGATAGCTGTTGAAGGATAATGTAAAATCTCCAGCAGCTATTTTTTAAAGAAATCTATTGGGGTTAATCCTACAGTCATAGGAAAATTTAAAATCCTTAAGTTCAGTCGCCTATTACAGTTTTCAAGTTGTTCAGTTTTCCTAGAGATTGAAATTTTATCTTTAATATATCAGTAGTAGATTTTAAATCTTTTACTTCCTGTTGCGTTTGTTGTATCTGATTCATCGAATCTAGCTTTACTTTTTCTAATGAATTAGTTAGTATTTCCACTTTACTCACAAGAAGAGCCGTTTCTTTAGCAGATTTTGAAACAAGTGTTGTCAGGGATTGAATAGCTCTCCAAATAGACTCTAAGGAGAACTCCGTGGGAGCTAAAAGCTCTCCGATCACATCTCCTGTAGCCTGAGCTGGTGCACTGCCGAATGAGGCTCCCACAGAAACAACTTCCGATAGTGCTGGTTCCTCTGCACTTCATTCAAGAAACACAGGACACGGAGGAGGATTTAGATCCGGAGGTGGTAGTGATATCTCTGGGCCGAAGAGAGCCAAAGCTCCTCCTTCGGCTCTCAAAGTGGGATCATCCGTTCCGGGTTGTGGAAGGTTCGACACGTAACTGTCAATCGTCTGCTGGATAGGAGAGGATGTTCTGGCCGACAGCAGAAGACCTTTTACATTCCCCTTCCTTTTAGTGTGAGGCATATTAGCAAGAAAATAGTAAGAAGTATACCAGCAGAAAATCCGATCGAACCGCTAACGTGTTCAGGACGCCATCTTAGGACCGTCCCCTCTACCTGCACAACAGTGATTTTCAAACCTGGTCCTGGAGGCCTTATCTGCTATTTCTACCAATAAAGTAGAAAGGAAATCAAAGATGTAAGCCATGGCTTTTCCCCATGGCTGCCCTTTTGCTTTGGAATAAGTTACCAATTGATATTAGGCTGCAGCAAAACTGTTTTCAGAAGCAGCTAAAACACAGGCTCTTTTGAGGGATTAGCAGCTTTTGGGTGCCCAGCTTCTTAGCTTGGTCTGGCAGATTTCTAGTTTGTTGGACTGTATGGTTGGTTATTTTATATGGACTTACCTGTTAATTTCCTTTCCTTGAGTCCTGCCAGACCAATCCACATATGTGGATTATGTCCCCTGCCAGCAGATGGAGCAAGAGAAAAAGCTCAGGCCTGACCACTCCCCTTTATAAAGGGCCGGTATTGCCTTCAGTTCCATAGTATCATATGTCAAAGACAAGATAATTGTAGCAATCAAATTTTGCTCCAATTCACTACCCAAACCTGATGCAGTTAAAATCACTGTCACTAATCCAGGAATTGGCATTCCACATACCAAGGGTATGACTACCTTCAGAGTGAGCTACAACATACTCACTGTTAGTTTTCTGAATTGTCTGACAGAACCTTTAAACCCTCATGGCTTCCATATACGAGTTCTTGGCTGGTTTGGTAGGACTTAATGAAAAAAACCTAACAGGTAAATTTAACTTCCTTATTGTCCATGCCAGAGAGGTCCAGACAAGTAACATGTACCCGATCTCTACCCAGACCAGGTGGGAGGAAACCCTGATAGCTCTTAGAACTTTTACACCTAAGATGTACACACTCAAGACCCACATCCCCATGTTGAGGCACTTGGGGCCTCATATCTAATTGCGCTAGTGGTTCCTGCATGGCATTGCTGACGGAGCCCATTCAAAGTGAATGGGCTTTGCCAGCATTACCACGAGGCCCTTAGAGAAGGAATGCAGTGCAGGCAAGGTCACTGCCCTGTCATCATCCTCTGGAAAGATAGATTCTAACCCTGAGCTCTAATTGAATGGTCAAGCCAGCTCTCTGGGGCTTGCCAGCTTCTACTGGTGGGGTCTGAAGTGATCATCTCCATTCCTTCTCTTGAAACTGCTGTCTTAAGGGTAAGAGTAATGCATATGATATACTGCCTGTGTAGCAGTTTACATATTATATGTAGGTACTTTAGCTGACCCCAATGGGCTCAAATTTCACTGTACCTTATTAGAACATATTAGGTGACCAAAAACCTATTAAAAATTCAGACAGAACTGGGCACCTACAAACACCTCAAAGGTAACTGAAAACAGATCAGAGTAGGGGTGCCTATTCTCAAATCAACTTCACATGTGGCTCACTACTGCTCTTAATGTTGAGTCCTGCGTAGTGTCCAATCAAGAATACTCCAAGTGCTACTGTGAAGCAGAGCTAGAACTCTTTGCGACAAGCCTCTGAATTTAGACCAGTACTGGGAGTGGGTGACCCAGGAGGTGAAAAAGGGCTGCCCCGTAAGCACCTCCAGCCAACCTCTGAATTTTGGTTCCTCAAATTCCAAGAATTCTCTAACAGACATTACCCTCTTGGAGAATATCAAAACTGCACCACAAGTTCGAGATCATCATGTCTGCCATTCTATGTTGGAGCTCCCAAGAAGCATGGCCATAAACATTGTGGCCCTGTGCACTAGCCTCAGCCAGGCAACACAGAGAATCCAGCCAAATGAGCTCCTAGCCATTAATCTGTCCAGGAGTTTGTTAGGTTCAGCACAGGGATGTTTGAGACCTCCCTCCTCTGTATATAGTTACCAACAGGGAGGTTACCATGGCCCCACATCCAGGGGATGTTGGACCTGACACAGGCAATGAGTCATGGAGCCAATGCATATAGCTGCTAGAAAGAGAGACTAAAGACCAAAAACAGATTAAACAGATAAACAACTTTTATCATGCGGGTCATTTAATGCTGGGCTTTTCTCAGATTGTGCTTTTACAAGACCGAAACATTCCATATCCTTCTCTTCATCAGGAAGGGAATACAAAACCCTTTTTTATAGACCACTGTAATGCTGGAATCAGGTATCACCAGCCCAAGGAGGTCACATCTCCCACTATCAGATGTAACAGGAAGCTTTGGGGCATAGGTGACCTACGACTACCCATGACAAACACAGAATCTCTACAAGAGGAAGGAATAGTAGAAATTGTTAGTACAGGTGGGCAAACTAGACTGGTTGTCATTTTCTATATTTCTATGTATTTAGGAATACAAGATCCTCAAAGAGATCATCTCATGTCCATCTGAGAACTAACTGGAAAGCCAGCCTTAGAAATAAGGGTCCAAGCTTCTCTTTTCCTCGAACAACCTCCCCATTTAGAAACTACCTTCTCAGAAGGGAATGATCTCCCATTCCTTTTGTTACAGTCAGTGAAATACTCTACCATTCCTAACATTTCCAAGGTCAACCTGTGGTACCTTCCATGTAGCAACAGATTAGAACTAGGATGGGCTCAAAGCAGAGCTTGAAGGCACTGCTGGAGCAGGACTACCCAGGACTTCTTTCTTCTTTAGTTATCCTCAAGCTACGATGCCCAATTAATGAGCATAGGCTGATTCTTCCGGGTCCTAACAGGGCCGAGTTGGAGTCACCACAGTGCTCACTATTATCTGGCATCCAGTATATGGGACAATCATCCTCTTTCGTTTAGATCAGTCATCCTACAAACAATTTAGAGTTAGATTGAAAACTCATTTTTACTTATAGCCTTTGAGGACACTAAAGTGCTACACAAGGGGCAGCAGTAGTATTGCTGAGAATGTTAGTTTGATTGCTGCCTTCAGAATGAATTCAATCTTCTTGAATGACTGTCTATCCTGTATCTACTGGAGTTCTAATTCAGGTTTCTTATATTTTAATTATATACACTGCCTCGATCTGACATTGGCCAAGATTGGCAATTCAAAAGTTTTTAAACAAACAAGGCTAACCCTGGCTTTAAAGGCACCCTTTACCTGTATCTTGTGAACGTAGAGATCTAGTTCTGCAGGCTGTTCTTACCAGTGCTCCCTTAACTGGGATGAGAGAGAAGTGCACCCGACATGTATGTGATACCACTTGCTGAAATATTAACTTGGTAGAGGAACTGAAGTTGTGCAGGCTCTGCTGTGTCTGAGGGTAGATATGAAGCTTTCACAAACGTCTACATTTCTTCATCAAATGGAGAGAGCGCACTAAACTTGTGAATTCTTCATGCAAAGCAGCAATAAAGTGGCTGCCAATTCCACAAACACAGGAACACTTACCAAGTCTTATTCCATGCACAGCACATGGGCCATAGCTCAGTGTTGGAAACCCTCCATTTTGCTTATGGCTGATTGCTACCTTCTACAGATCACACCTGTCCCTCCTGATGCCTGCCTGTTCCCAAACCAGAGCAAACAGTGGGGGCTGATGGAAAAACAGACCAGTAGTGCTCACACAAAAGTTTTATTACATTAATGAAGGCTTGATACAACAGGAGCCGTGTTTCGGCAGTAGCACCTGCTTCAGGAGACTAAACAAATAAAAATACAAAAAGTAAAAGAAATACAGAATAAAAAACACAAATATGCAAAAACAAAGGGAATATGGTGAAACAGTACATTACATAGCAGTAAGCATACAAAAATCATGCATAAATCAATGTATAAAAGAACAATGTACAGCAAGTAAATCGACTTGTGCATTCCAAAGAAGGGCCAAAAGAACTACACATCTAATAATCAAATAGTATGTAAAATATTAACAGATTAGATCACCAAAATTGTTTTTTTTTTTTAGAAATTACAGAATAAAGTGACTATAAGGAACATACCAAACCACTAAAATAGGGCTAAACCAAATAAAGCGATTAAAGCTATAACAATACAGTATAAAAAGGATAATGTACAAAAAAAAATAAAAAACTGGAAACCAATGTGTGAAAAAATGATTACATAATCAATGTATAAAAAAATATGAAAAAAAATGATAAACCTAAAAATGTAAAAATATATTGTGTTGTATCAGTAAATAGTAAACAAATATGCACTGTAAAAACAAAATTACCTAAACCTTATGCCCTGAAAAGAGCAAGTCACTAAAAAAATAATGAAGCCTCATATTAAAGTGTTTTTCTAATTCACTATCTCTCTATATAAAATGCACCTCCAACGTTCTATTGAAGCCTCTCTTAGCAAAGTGAAGGGGGTGAGATCGCATTGTCTGCCCCGCCCACGCGTCAAACATGATGACGTCGAGGGCGGAGCTATGACACAACCAATCGCATCGCTCGGCAGCGAAGCGTCGAGAGCGCCGCCTCCTTCCCTGACGCTTCGCTGCCGGAACCGCCACGGAGGTAAATTTAAAAACAAGAAAAAAAAAAAAACGCATGTTGGGGGGAGAGAAGAGGGTGGCCAGTAAACTACAACAATGGGAGCGGGAGGGCAGGGGAAAAACCACAGCATGGATGCGAAGGGGGGGGGGGGGGGGGGGGGGGGGAGAAGAGGCCGGCCCAGGCTGCCACATGGGAGAGGAGCACGGATGCGAGGGGGGGTCATGGAAGGGAGAGAGGGGACTTGCTGGAAAAGGATGAATGGAGGCGGCAGGGGACAGAGGAGCATGGATGGGCATGGATTGGGAGGGCAGGGCTCAGGGAGAGAGGGGAATTACTGGAAATGGATGAATGGAGGGGGCAGGGGACAGAGGAGCATGGATGGGCATGGATTGGGAGGGCAGGACTCAGGGAGAGAGGGAAATTGCTGGATAGGGATGAATAGAGGGGACAGATGGGCATGGATGGATATGGATTGCAGGGCAGGCCTCAGGGAGAGAGGGCAATTGCTGGATAGGGAAAATGGATGGGCCAGGTGACAGATGAGCATGGATTGGAAGGGCAGGACTCAGGGAGAGGGGAATTGCTGGATAGGGATGAATGGAGGGGACAGATGGGCATGGATGGATATGGATTGCAGGGCAGGCCTCAGGCAGAGAGGGGAAATGCTGGATAGGGAAAAATGGAGGGGCCAGGTGACAGAGGAGCATGGATGGGCATGGATTGGAAGGGCAGGACTCAGGGAGAGGGGAATTGCTGGATAGGGATGAATGGAGGGGACAGATGGCCATGGATGGATATGGATTGTAGGGCAGGCCTCAGGCAGAGAGGGGAAATGCTGGATAGGGATGAATGGAGGGGACAGATGGGCATAGATGGATATGGATTGCAGGGCAGGCCTCAGGGAGAGATGGGAATTGCTGGATAGGGATGAATGGAGGGGGCAGGTGACAAAGGAGCATGGATGGGCATGGATTGGAAGGGCAGGACTCAGGAAGAGGGGAATTGCTGGATAGGGATGAATGGAGGGGCCAGGTGACAGAGGAGCATGGATTGGACTCACACTGTCACTCTGACTCTCAAACAGTCACTCTCACATACACTCTCCCAAACATACACACTCCGAGGAAAACCTTGCTAGCGCCCGTTTCATTTGTGTCAGAAACGGGCCTTTTTTACTAGTAATCTATAAAAGGCTGTGGCGAAATGAAAAACACAGAACAGCATGAAACATGGCTCATGTTGAGTGAATCCTTCATTAATGTAATAAAGCTTTTTGTGTGAGCACTACTGGTCTGTTTTTCCGTCAACCCATTTTGCTCGTGTCTGACTTATGGAGCAATGTTTCTTCTGTTTGCTTAATCTTGCTCCCAAACCAGACCAGATGCACTAGATGACACAACTACTACGATTTATCTGCAGACTGTCACCTCCACCATATCCAGACATAGTGAAAACAAGTGGTGGTGGTGGGTTAGGGTTTGATCACTTCGGATTCCCTGGCCCCCCCCCCCCTCCCAAGTATCCAAATCTGACACAGTGCTACAGGTCAGTGGGAAGCAGTCTAGGAGACACTATGTAGTCAGTAGCTCTGCCGTCAAATCCCACAAGTGAGGCACCAAACACCATCCAGTACTGGACCCACTGGTGTGGGAACTCAGCCTCCAATGAAGTCTATTCCCAAGGGGGTGGGGAGAATGAACCACAAAGGACTGTTGCTTGCACAGCTCTCTGAACTCGGTCTGATCCTCTGGGAATCTGGGCCTACAGACCTCCAGGGAATGCCCTTACTTGTAAGCTGTTACAGAAGGCTGCACCATCTTCTAAACCAAAAGAAATACCATGAAGCTGAAGGCAGCATTAGCCACCTCTAAGGGGTACTAAGTCAGCTCTGCGCTATTGTTCTCTGGCTTTGTCTGCTGACAGTTCATAACCCACTTATACAGACTGGTCTGGAACTGCTGATAAGGAATATAGTTACTAGGTTGTTAGGGGAAGATAGGGATGCCCAAAGGTGCAAGGTGATATATTTTGAAGATACAATGTTGATGGGTTCATTGAGTTATAAATTGCCCCAGGTCTTATGACAGAGGAGATTTATTTTGATTTATCTTGTTTTAACGCATTAATTGCTGCATGTGTGTTTGTTCTTGTTATGCTTTTTTATTCTCAATGTTTACTCTATATACTGCCTTCATTCCTGGAAATGTGGCTTACAACTTTCTCCACAACTTTCATTTGAGAAGTGCCCATTTGAAATAGTGAAAAATGAGAACATACTGAATCAGCAAGCGTATTCTATTTCTTCTTTTTGTAAACTGGAACATATGCTGTTTGTGCCTGGGGCAGAGTGGAACCACAAGCTCTCTGTGTCAAGGTGGCTTCATGGGCCAGTGTGGAAGTGCTCTCCCAATACTATTTGCAATGCACCAGAACGAGATCCTTAAGAAGCTGCAACATTTTCACCCCAGCCACATTGTCAAAAAATACAATTTATGACAACCAATCTATATTCATCTCCTGCTGTGAAACCAGTGCAAGCAGACGGATCGAAGGGGCTAACCATAACAGACATAGCCAGACAAGAGCACAAACAGCAATACCATGGCAAGCATGAAGCAGATTAGAAGGCAAACATAATGTTGCAAGATGAAAGAAGCAAACCTAATTAGAAAATTTTTAAAAAGATGGATTTTTTTTCCCCACAAAACACTTCAAAAATGGGGAAAAATACCTCAAAATGTGGAAATTAGCAAATAAGGGGGAAAAAAAAAAAAAAAACTTAGGGAGACAGAAAGTAGATACTCCCCTTTGGACTGGATGAAAAAAGTCTAGTGACCGAGTCAGAATACTGTTTAGATTCTTTACCGAGGCAACAAACTTCATAAATGTTTTTAAATGGTGTAAAATAGTTTGCCATCTGAATAGAGGAGGATGAATTTCAAGGACAAACTGAATCAGTATTTACCTCGAGGCCTCTGTTTCTCTGCATCATAAATCATTACAACTTCGGTGACCTGGAAAAGAGAAGAAAAACTCAGCAATGATTATGGCCAGCAACATGATTATCTCCAATTATATCTTTCAGATTAGATATAAAATAAAAAGGAAACATTTAACGTGATTCAATTTGCTAATTCATGTTTTTAAATATAGAATGTACGCCATTGTGCCACTGAACTTATCAGAACTGTATGAAAACAATACAGCAAAGAATCGTTTGCTAAAACTGTATATGTTTATATAAACAGTACAGTTTGTGTATAAAATCAATATGCATCTAAAATTGATAATGTCCAAAAAAAAATTCTTAAATAATTTGAAAATCTTATTTGAGAAAGTTGCCAAATAAAGGAAAATACTGTCAAGCTGTGGCATGTCAGCTGTCCGCACTTCACACAGCAGCACAGCTGTCTGTCTGCAGACTACATGCAGTTAAACTGCAGGAGTGGCATCCTAACATGGCTGTGCAAAATAAATTGTCTGAATGGGGCAGCCATTCATACATACATCACTTCCAATTTGAAAACAAAAAAAACATTTTAATTACAATAAATAAATAAATGACTCGCCATATAAACACACTAGAGAACACATTAAAAAGTTCCCCATTACAGGGGGAAACACGAAGAATAAGAGGGCAGGGAGGGTGGGAAGGGGGAAGGGGAAATAGTAGGTATAAAGATGGAAGAATGAAACATTATACTATGGTGGAAACTAATAATTGATTTGTTGTACTAATATAGGACAAAGAAGGTGGAACAATATTTGGTTATGTTAGATGCTGACAATAATGTAATGTTCTGTTGAATTCATGGATAATACAAATTGATGAAACACACAGAGGAAGAAAATGAAACACACTATCCCTGTGTAAGATAAATACTGTTTTATTATGTTATTACAAGATAATTGAGGAACAGAAAAATACTTGTATTAGTTTTATAATGTTTACAAGATGCGGATGTGTTGATTTCTTTCATAATAAAAAACAGTTGAAACATAAAAAGTTCCCCATGTTTCAAAACTGTGTTAGGACCAAGATTTCCTTTAAAAAAAAAACCTTGAGCCAACAGCGGAACCATCACGCTACCGACGCCTCCCCCTCCCTATCAAATTAACAATCCAGATCCATACCCACCCCATTAACTGCCTCACGTCCCATATCTAAGGTACAAGAATTACCCCTTCTCCACGATAAATTGGCAAGAAATCAAATAAAATACATTATAATGTGAACATCTGACAAAAAAATCATTTTATTATTTTTATTTTTATATATATAACAATATTCTAAGAAGTTACACTTGTCAGGAAAGTGTTATATCAAATTAACAGGCATAATAAAGAAAATACATATATTTCAACACTCAAGTCTACATTATTTTAGGGACATCCTATACATATGAGGATTAATATAGAATAATATTCTCAAAGGAAATACAGCATCTAGAAGACACTCAGAAACGTTAACCAGTTACGACTCCGTCAACTCTTTTAGATGTTATAGAAGACGATAACTGTGATGGATTAGTAAAACATACTTGTTTGAATCATAGGAAATTATACATTTGCAAGGAAAATGAAGATAGAATGAGGTGCCTAATCGCAAAACCTCTGGTTTTAATATCAAGAATTGCTTGCGTTTCTTTTGTGTTTCCTTCGAAACATCAGGAAACAATTGTATTTTTAGTCCCAAGAAAGGTATATCCTTATGCTTGAAAAACATCTTAAATAACCATTGTTTATCCAGGATTAAAGTCAATGTGGGTACCAAGGTTGCCGCAGTGGCCTGTTCAATATCGGAAGTTTCCAAGAGATTTGTAACATCCAAGGGTTCTTGTTGTTGCTGTGATATTTCTTGTAATTTTTGAGGTACATAATAAGCCTGAGTAATAGGTGGAAAATTTACCTCGGGTATTTTCAAAACATCCTTAAAATATCTTTTTAGCATCTCTAAAGGATTTACCATTTGAAGTCTTGGAAAATTTACAAATCTCAAGTTATATCTCCTCATATGATTTTCAGAAGTCTCCATTTTATTCCTAATATTGGATATATCTTTCAGCATAAGTATTTGAATGTTATCCACTTTTGTAGCTTTTTCTTCTATTTTACCAGTCTTATCAGAGACAAAAAAAAATCATTTTATATGCAATAAGCAAGATAGAAAAAATCAACAGCAATAGTCCTGTTTAATTCAACCTCGGGGTCCAAGTTACCAAGTCGCCCCACCCTTATAAAGGAAGCAGCCATCTGATCCTAGCAATGTCGAGCTGGAGCTGCACCCCTTTCAATGAGGCACAGATCCAAACCTACTGTAACAACCAGTTATCAAAACCAACTTTTTGATCTGTGTCCTCTCAATATGCCAGTTACCCCAGCTCTTCAGTGGGTGTCATGATATCAAACTGAATGCTCTGTAGTGTGAGCAAGCATCAAACATCTTATATGTCCAAAAGAAAAATAAAGACAAACCACCACTTTGCTTCTGTTCAACCACTCCATCCCAAATACCAGGTAGCAGGTGGTGCTCCACGATCCAGTACATACCAATCCAAGTTAACAATAACATCCAAGCTTCCAAACCGAGCTTTTGATCTATATCTTTTATTTTCTGCCTGTCAGCTCAAATTTCACCCTTACTCACCCTTCTCTTCCTCTTTTCATCTACCTGTCAAATCTCCATCTCCAGCTCTCCCATTCCCCATCTCAGTTCTTCCTTAGCCCTCCATTCCTTTTACCATATTTCTACCCTTTCTGAACATTATCATATAATAACATATAATAACACCTCTTCCTCTTTTCTACTCTATACAACTATGTAATCTTTGCTATATCTCTGTACCCATACATTGTAAGCCACACTGAACCTGCTATTGAGTGGGAAAGAGCGGGGTATAAATGCTACAAATAAATAAAATAAACGGACGAGATCACGTGGTGCCATGAGCTAGGCAGCAGCAGCTAGCAAGAGCTCCGGAGCCCCCATCTCACCACTAAATATAATACCAGATATTAACACCGCTTTTTCGTCTACTCGGGACGCCTGTCACATATGGACAGATATTTGAGGAATAATCCGGCCGGAATGGCGCAACGTTCCGCCAAAAAAGAAAAAACAAAACTGAGCGGAGAGGAGCCCAAAATGACTGACGAAATGGCGGTGGCGGCAAAAGAATTCACCGAGGCGCAACTAGATCAATTAACTGCAGCTATCGCAAAAGCCTGGGAACCTAAATGGGCGGCTTTGGACCGCAAGCTCAAGGGCTTCAACTCACAGCTCGATGGGTTAAAAACACAGGTGGCGGACGCAGAGGTCCGGATATCTGCATTGGAGGATGATTCCCAGGGCTATGCCCCTGATATCGCCGCACTAAAACAGCAACTCTCTGAGCAGGCGAGTAAGATCGATGATATTGAAAACCGCGCCCAAAGAAATAATATCCGTATCGTAGGGTTAGAAGAATCCCTCCCTGAGCGCAACCTAGAGGTATGGCTGGAAAATTGGCTCTCCAAAGAACTTGCCTTAACAGATACAATGGGCGCGCTGGTAATTGAAAGGGCCCATCATGTAGGCCGGAAACAGGAGACTCAGAACAGGCCGCGTGTTGCCGTGGCGAAGATCCTAAATTACAGACATAAGATAGAAATTTTACAAGGATTCAGACTTAAAAGAGACTCACTCAAGCATAACGGGAAGAACGTTCTGATCTTCCAAGACTTCTCAGCAGACGTACAGGAGCGGCGGAGGCAATATCATCCGTTGTGCACAACCCTGGTAGCGAAAAAGATCCGCTTTGCAGTGCAGTATCCAGCGAGACTCAGAGTCATGATAAAAGACACATGGCAGACATTTAACTCGGAGACTGAAGCTAAAAAATATTTGGTAGACCATAACATCATTGAATCCCTGTAATCTGGCTTTGAGGCCAGTGAATAAGTGAGGTATCAGAAGGTTTGATGAGATTAACTGCATAGTTATTAATATGATGTTTACTATTACTGCTTACAGGTGGGATGGGGACCCCAGGCACAAAACGAGATCTTTAATTCTTCTCCTGAATATTAAGGGGAGGGAGTGGGTTAATTGGAGGGGAAGGGAAGGCCGGGGGGGGGGGGGGGGGGGGAATAGGGATTTCCTGTAGTTTTGTAAGTTTCTGTATGCTGTGGATGGTTTTATGGCAGGCAAAAGCAGATGGATTAGGGGAAGAAATCGGGGTATGGAGGGACCAAGGGGAAAGCCCTAAATCTAAGAGGAACCAGTTGGAACAGACCGTGCTGGATTCTCTGGGTGGAGGTGAGGAGATTACAGTATGCCAGCCCGGATAATATCATGGAACGTGGGGGGCATTAGCAACCCCATAAAAAGAGCAAAAATACTGCAAGCTCTAAACAGGCACAGGGCAGATGTGGTCTGCTTACAAGAAACACGATTGAATGATATAGAACATTCAAAATTGCGTAGAAGCTGGGTAGGAGAGTGCCACTCAGTAGCAGCGCGGGGGCGTGGGGGAGGCCTAGCCATCCTAGTTAGGAAAGGAATATCATGTACTATAGAGGTGCTTGAACAAGGAAAGCAGGGAAGATATCTTGTTGTAAAAATATGGCTTCAAGGGCTTGATTTTTTATTAGTAAACTTATATGGCCCGAACGAACATTCTTAATGGGTTGGCTAATAGATGTTTACAATATAAAACAGTAAAAATAATAGTGGTGGGAGATTTTAATCTAGTCTCAGACCCACAACAAGACACCACAAGCTCGTCATCTTCCTATTACTCGGGGCAAAGGCGTAAAGAGTTTTTCACGTTCCAAAGAATGTTGGACTTAGTTGATGCATGGAGAATATTACATCCAGGCGAGCGAGAGTATACCCATAGATCTAGAGCCCATGGCACGATGGCACGATTAGACCACACAATGGTAGAGCGATTATTCCCCATGGTCACCGCAGCAGAGGTGGGTCCGGAGGACATATCAGATCACGCTATAATCTGGCTAGATCTGGAGATGCCCACAGATAAACAAGGAGGTGGGGGCTGGAGATTCCCAACGTTTTTGTATAATGATTTACACTTTAAGGCATTTCTATGTAAAAAATGGGAAGACTATGAAAGGAATAACAGTGAATATGCTTGGGGTCGAACTAGTTTATTCTGGGCCTCCTCAAAGGCAGTTTTAAGACGGGATATTATTGCCTATTGCAGTAGGAGGAAAAAAGAAGATTGGCGAGCATCTTGCAGCTAGAGCAAAAACTTCAGAGGGCAAAAAGGAGATATGCAAGTAAGCCTAACCAGACAACATTAGATGACCTAAAAGCCATACAGACCACATTGAACACTTTACTACATGAGCGAGCGACACGGTCATCTCTTTATTACAAATATCGGTTGCAAAGGTTTGGGAACAAATCAGGAGCCCTTTTAGCACGGATTATTAGAAATTGGGGGGGGGGGGGCCCCGGGCGATACCTGCTTTGCGGGATGCACAGGGGACGCTCACCAGTTCTAGAGAACGTATAGGGCAAATGTTTACCGAATACTTTTCGGATCTATATGCAGCCAGCCCACAGGAATCTCAACAACAAACGCAAACATTCCTAGAGGGACTTAGCTTACCCAAGTTAACAGACCTAGAAGTAGAAAAATTAAATGCCCCATTGTGTCCGAATTGCAGCAGGCCATTAAATCCCAGAAACTCCGGTCGGCACCTGGCCCTGACGGGTTTACAGGGGAATATTACAAATTGCTTCCCCCCAGTGCGTTGTTGGCTTTGCTGGATTACTATGAGGGTGTGATCAGTCGGGGTCAGTTTCCTCAGTATGCTAATGAGGCGCTGATCACGCTGATCCCCAAGCCTGGGAAAGCAATGGATAGAGTGGAGTCCTACCGGCCAATATCGTTGTTGAACGTTGATATAAAATTACTTGCCAAAATTCTAGCTAACCGGTTGGCGGACATTTTACCTAACCTAATAGGCCCAGAACAGGTAGGATTTGTGCGGCAGAGACAAGCAACACAAAATGTACGTAGGCTCCTACTGGCTATGGCAACTTGCTTGGAGGAAAAGTGGCCAGCATTGGTTGTTGCTTTAGATGCAGAAAAGGCATTTGACCAGGTCCGATGGGACTATTTATTTTGTGTATTAGGTCAGATGAGATTTTCAGGATGGTATCTACAAGCGCTCAAATCCATGTACTCTCATCCTACGGCAAGAGTGTTGGTCAATGGGCTCCGTGAAAAAGTGTTTAAGACAGAAAAAGGCACTAGGCAGGGCTGCCCCCTCTCGCCCCTGCTCTTTGTACTATCTTTAGAGCCTCTACTATGTGCACTCCGAGAGGGGGGAAGGGGGAGCCTATTCCGAAAGGATGGGCTCCATCTTAACCAGAGTGGGACCAGGCTGCTGGCATCGGCGTTTAAGAAGGAGATAGAGCAGCTTTTAAACTAGAAATGGGGGGAAGGCCGACAGTCGCTCAAAAGAGCATGGTTCGGGATAAGGTATCTTTCAAAGATATCACCATAACAGGGAAGATAGAGTATCCTGATAGTGAGGTTGCAAAAGAGATTGTAGTAGATCGGGTATCTTTAAATAACAATAAAAATCAGACAAAAGATTGCCAATTAATACTGTCAAGTACTAAGCATGATGTACTTAGGAACAACAAACATAGTTTGAAATGTCTATATGCGAATGCCAGGAGCCTAAGAAATAAGATGGGGGAGTTGGAATATATTGCACTAAATGAAAAATTAGATATAATAGGCATCTCTGAGACCTGGTGGAAGGAGGATAACCAGTGGGACACTGTCATACCGGGGTACAAATTATATCGTAGTGATAGGGTGAATCGGATTGGTGGAGGGGTAGCATTGTATATTAACGAGAGCCTTGAATCAAATAGATTGAAAATTCTGCAGGAAACAAAACACTCCTTGGAATCACTGTGGATTGAAATTCCATGTGCAAAGGGGAAAAGGATAGTGATAGGAGTGTACTACCGTCCGCCTGGCCAGGACGAACAGACGGATGCGGAAATGTTAAAGGAAATCAGGGACGCAAACAAACTGGGCAACACAATAATAATGGGGGATTTCAATTACCCGCATATAGACTGGGTTAATGTAACATCTGTACACGCAAGGGACATAAGATTTCTTGATGAAATCAAGGACAGCTTCATGGAACAGCTAGTTCAGGAGCCGACAAGAGAAGGAAAAATACTAGACTTAGTCCTTAGTGGTGCTCATGATCTAGTGCAGGGGGTAACGATACGAGGGCCGCTTGATAACAGTGATCATAATATGATCGGTTTTGATATTGGCATTGAAGGAAGTGAAACTAGGAAATCAAGTACACTAGCGTTTAACTATAGAAAAGGTGATTACGACAAAATGAGAAAAATGGTGAAAAAAAGACTGAAAGGAGCAGCTCGCAGAGTAAAAAACTTGCATCAGGCGTGGATGCTGTTTAAAAACACCATCCTGGAGGTTCAGGACAAATATATTCCACGTATTAGAAAAAAGGGAAAAAAGACTAAACGTCAGCCGGCGTGGCTAAACAGTAAGATAAAGGAAATCATTAGAGCCAAAAAACAATCCTTCAGAAAGTGGAGAAGAGAACCAACTGAAAGTAACAGGATAGATCATAAGGAATGCCAAGCCAAATGCAAAGCGGAGATAAGGAGGGCAAAAAAGGACTCTGAGAAGAAATTAGCGTTGGAAGCAAAAATACATAGTAAAAAATTTTTTAGATACATTAAAAGCAGGAAACCGGCCAAAGAGTCGGTTGGGCCGCTGGACGAAAATGGTGTTAAAGGGGCGATCAAGGAGGACAAAGCCGTAGCGGAGAAATTAAATGAATTCTTTGCTTCGGTATTCACCGAGGAGGATTTGGGGGGGACACCGGTGCCGGAAAGAATATTTGAAGCGGGGGAGTCGGAGAAACTAAACAAATTCTCTGTAACCTTGGAGGATGTAATGGGTCAGTTCAGCAAGCTGAAGAGTAGTAAATCACCGGGACCTGATGGTATTCATCCCAGAGTATTAATAGAACTAAAAAATGAACTTGCGGAGCTACTGTTAGAAATATGCAATCTGTCCCTAAAATCGAGTGTAGTACCGGAAGACTGGAGGGTAGCCAATGTTACTCCGATTTTTAAGAAGGGTTCCAGAGGAGATCCGGGAAATTATAGACCGGTGAGTCTGACGTCGGTGCCGGGCAAGATGGTGGAGGCTATTATTAAGAATAAAATTGCAGAGCATATACAAAAACATGGACTGATGAGACAAAGTCAGCACGGATTTAGTGAAGGGAAGTCTTGCCTCACCAATCTAATGCATTTTTTTGAGGGGGTAAGCAAACATGTGGACAATGGGGAGCCGGTTGATATTGTATATCTGGATTTTCAGAAGGCGTTTGACAAAGTGCCGCACGAAAGACTCCTGAAGAAATTGCAGAGTCATGGAATCGGAGGTAGGGTATTATTATGGATTAAGAACTGGTTGAAAGATAGGAAGCAGAGAGTAGGATTGCGTGGCCAGTATTCTCAGTGGAGGAGGGTAGTTAGTGGGGTCCCGCAGGGGTCTGTGCTGGGTCCGTTGCTTTTTAATGTATTTATAAATGACCTAGAGATGGGAATAACTAGTGAGGTAATTAAATTTGCCGATGACACAAAATTATTCAGGGTCGTCAAGTCGCAGGAGGAATGTGAACGATTACAGGAGGACCTTGCGAGACTGGGAGAATGGGCGTGCAAGTGGCAGATGAAGTTCAATGTTGACAAGTGCAAAGTGATGCATGTGGGTAAGAGGAACCCGAATTATAGCTACGTCTTGCAAGGTTCCGCGTTAGGAGTTACGGATCAAGAAAGGGATCTGGGTGTCGTCGTCGATGATACGCTGAAACCTTCTGCTCAGTGTGCTGCTGCGGCTAGGAAAGCGAATAGAATGTTGGGTGTTATTAGGAAGGGTATGGAGTCCAGGTGTGCGGATGTTATAATGCTGTTGTATCGCTCCATGGTGCGACCGCACCTGGAGTATTGTGTTCAGTACTGGTCTCCGTATCTCAAAAAAGATATAGTAGAATTGGAAAAGGTACAGCGAAGGGCGACGAAAATGATAGTGGGGATGGGACGACTTTCCTATGAAGAGAGGCTGAGAAGACTAGGGCTTTTCAGCTTGGAGAAGAGACGGCTGAGGGGAGATATGATAGAAGTGTATAAAATAATGAGTGGAATGGATCGGGTGGATGTGAAGCGACTGTTCACGCTATCCAAAAATACTAGGACTAGAGGGCATGAGTTGAAGCTACAGTGTGGTAAATTTAAAACGAATCGGAGAAAAGTTTTCTTCACCCAACGTGTAATTAGACTCTGGAATTCGTTGCCGGAGAACGTGGTACGGGCGGTTAGCTTGACGGAGTTTAAAAAGGGGTTAGATAGATTCCTAAAGGACAAGTCCATAGACCGCTATTAAATGGACTTGGAAAAATTCCGCATTTTTAGGTATAACTTGTCTGGAATGTTTTTACGTTTGGGGAGCGTGCCAGGTGCCCTTGACCTGGATTGGCCACTGTCGGTGACAGGATGCTGGGCTAGATGGACCTTTGGTCTTTCCCAGTATGGCACTACTTATGTACTTATGTAAGATAAAATTAGAGGTGTTTCCATAGGGACTCGGTGTATCAAGGTGCTGGCTTACGCGGATGATCTTCTGTTGACCCTGACAGGTCCAGGGTGGTCTGTAAAAGAACTGTTAGATAAAATTACACAGTACGGACAACTTTCTGGGTTTAAGTTAAATGTGTCCAAGTCAATTGCGATGGGAATTGGAGCAGATGAGGGGAGAAACTGGGGGGACAGGTTACCTTTTCAGCAAGCGAAGGACCACAAAGTACTTGGGAGTGGTGGTTCCGGCAGATATCAATAACTTGTATGATCTTAACATTAATAGGCTTTTGAGAGAGACAGAAACTAGCCTGAAGGCGTGGGCCGGGCTCCCTCTTTCGTTATTGGGCCACATTGCCCTATTTAACATGATCATAGCACCCAGGTGGTTGTATGTATTGCAAATGTTACCATTGTATATAAATAACACGCATGAACAAAAGTTGAGGGCCTTGACGCAGAAATTCCTCTGGCGGGGCAAAAAAGCCCGTCTCGCATTTACCACGCTCTGCGTGCCAGTGGAACATGGTGGACTGGGGCTGATGAACATAAGATATTTAAATATTGCTAGTGGTATGAGGACAATTAATGACTGGTTCCGAGGCACAACAGATTTCACAGACACTCCACTGGAACTTGAATTCACAAAGGGGATTCATTTTAGTAATTATTTACATTCTGCTGGGACGCCGGTGCCTCATGTTTTGAAACGGACAAGGATCATGCCATGTGCGGTGGCAGTCTGGAAATGGATTTGCAAACTCCACCACTTTTCCTCGAAAGTGACACCATACCTACCAATCTGTGGCAATGCAGCATTTGCTCCGGGACAGATATATGCAGTGTTCCATAGGTGGAAGAGACGAGGGATGGAATAC
Organism: Microcaecilia unicolor; assembly: GCF_901765095.1. NCBI lineage: Eukaryota > Metazoa > Chordata > Amphibia > Gymnophiona > Siphonopidae > Microcaecilia > Microcaecilia unicolor. The sequence goes on from NC_044041.1 coordinate 68,022,117, forward strand.
TTATTGCAAGTAATTAATAGAGAAGGACACATAAAGCCATTTATTGAATTACAAACAAAATATGGGATACTACAAAATGAAAAATTCTTTTATGAGCAATTGAAACATTATGTGACTTCACTGCCTTGGGAGTCCTTGGCAGAAGATGCACAAGAAGAATTATCATCGGCATTCTCCCTTGGAGCCCAGCAGAAGGTGCCCTTATCTTACCACCACCGCCACATAAAAGACACAGCAGAAGAGCCAGATTACTCGCGTTTGGCCCGACTGTGGACAATAGATCTCCGCACCAAAATTAGTGCAGCCCAGATTAGGTCCCATGTGCTGTCAATAAGACGAATCACATACCAGTCCATACATTGGGAATTACAATACAAGTTCGTGCTGCGCGTGCATGTGCCCCCCAAACGAGCATTTTATATGGGATTCTCTCCCTGGGGGGAGTGCCCGAAATGCAGAGCAGAAGGAGCAAACTTGGGGCACATGTTTTGGCAGTGCAGAGAAGTGGAGAGATTTTGGAAAGAACTCATGAAATATGTAAATTCACTTTGGAAACAATGTTGGACTTACAACTCAACCCTTTTGTTTGGTCATCTAATAATTAGGCACCCCACAGATAAAGGCTTCACATCATTTGTCTAACGAGCTATTATTGTGGGCAAACAAGTCATACTAACAGAGTGGTTATCGACGAGAGGCCCGACACTACAGCAGTGGAGGACACGCATGATGTGGATGCTACGCATGGAAAGAATGAGCGTGCCTGATATCAACTCGCAAATGGGAATACAATTTCAGAAGCGGTGGACCCCATTTTGGAACACTCTAACCCCATCAGCACGCAGTTATCTTTTGAACTTATAATAGCATACAATAATACATTGAGAAAGAATGTCAAGAATAAGGAAGTTGTTGGGGGGGGGGGGGGAGGGGGGGAAGGATGGGAGTTGGGGGACAAAATGGAAATGGATGGTTAACAGTTGGTTAATAGATGTACTAAAGTTATTACATGGTTCTGTATACCAATAAAAATGATTTAAACATAAATAAAATAAACTTAGTGAAATTTAAAGGGAACATCATGGAAGCAAATAGCAGGCAATGAATGGAAAGATAAAATAATGCCTTCGCCAACAGCTTTAAAACTACTAATGAAAATAACACAAATTGCAAAATCCTCCTGCAGAATCTTGAATGACCAAACATTATAAAAAGCAGATGGATAAACACCTTAAAGTAAATAAAAAAAAAAATTAAAAAAATACACACACACATACATTACAAAACACCCAAAAGCATCTCAAAAAGAATCAAAGGCCTCTCAAGAAAGAAAAACCTCTACACCCACACTGACCATTCTGTTCCTCTGTTTTATAAAGCGGTTACTTACCTGTAGCAGGTATTCTCCAAGGAGAGTAGGCTGATTGTTCTCACATCTGGATGACGTCCACGGTAGCCCCAGGTCCGGAAAATCTTCCTAGCAACAAAGCTTGCTAGAGGCTTCGAGCGCGCGCACCGCGCATGCATGGCCATCTTCCAGTCCGTCCTGGACAAATGAGGAGAAAGAAAGACTCTCCGGAGGAGAAAGCTTTCTTTCTGGCGAAGGAGTGGGATCAGAAGAAAGACCACAAGACTCCTCGGAAGAGAAATACCTGAGATCTTCTCCATCCCAAGAGGCATCCTCCTCGGTATCGGACAAGAGTTGTCTAACTGCAGTCCGAAACCGGGCCCGTTTCAACGCCGACGAACCATGTCCTCGATGGCGTTGCCAAGAAGTCGACTCCCATGCCGGCGACGATGAAGCTCCCTCTCCAGCAACTGTCGACAGGGAGTCGACCTGAGTGGCAGCCGATGCCACAGGCGGTACCGGTGTCGGGGACCTCACCACAGGCCTCGAGCCAGCTGACGCTTCCATCGATGGTACCGAGGGCGCAAGCACCCCCGGCACCGAAACAGGCTGACGCAGCAACCCCTCCTGCAGACCTGGAAGAATGGCTTGAATGCGCTCGTCCAGAGTCGCTGTTGAGGAAGACTGCGGGGTCAGTGTAGGAATTGGGTCCAGAATCTGTTGAGGTCGAGGAGGCGGTACTGGGCTGCCCGAAGTCCGACACACCGACACCTCTTGGATGGAGGGTGAGCGAGCCTCCCGGTGTCGGCGCTTCACGGGTGCCGAATCCTTCGACACCCCGGAGCTCCTGGTACCGTGCTTAGAGGGAGAACGATGACAATGCTTCTTCGTCTTCGCTCGATGGACGTCATCGATACTCCTCGGTACCGACGAGGAAAACGTGGAATCCACACGCCTCCTCGGGGTCGGGTCCGAGAGTGGTCGGTCACGTGGGGCCTGCGCAGCAGGGTCTTCGAGGCAGGTGGTGACCTACTCAATGGCTCACTGCTCCCAGCATGAGGTCTCCGGACAGCCATTACCTGCGCTCCTGAGGTCGATGCCATCTCCGGTGCTGATATCAACACCGCGACCACGGTACTGATGTCGAAGCCGAAGAAGCGGGTGAAGCTCCGAAAAGATGATCCCAAAGAGCTTGTCTCGACGCCTGTGTCCGCTATTTCAAGCTAAGACACAACTTACATGCATCTGGGCGATGGTCGGGCCCAAGGCACTGAATACACCATGCTTGAGGGTCAGTACCCGAGATCGCCCAGTTGCACCGAGTACACTTCTTGAAGCCGCTGGGCGTCCTCGATGACATGGAAGGAAAAATAGCAGCAGCGAAATCAAAATTCTCGATTGTGCCAAAAATAAAGGCACAAAAATGAGAAACGCGTACGCGCGGCCTAAGAGGGCTGCGACAAAAACGAAAGGAAACTTAAAGGGACCAAACTAATAAATTAGATTTTTTTTTACTGTAAGGACAGGGCAAAGAAAAAAACTTAAAGGGAAAGAAAAAATAGCGAAATAGACTGTGAAAAACCGAAGGCTCTTTCACTGGGCTGTGGGGGGAAGACCGACAAGCAGCCGCCCTCTACCGCGGAAAATGAAAGAACTAAACGGGACTCTTGTGCGACGGGCAGAAAGATGGCTGCGCGCCCGCGCACTCGAAGGCTCTAGCAAAGTTTGTTGCTAGGAAGATTTCCGTCCTGGGGCTGCCATGGATGTCACCCAGTCGTGAGAACAAACAGCCTGCTTGTCCTCGGAGAAAGATACTTACCTGTAGCAGGTATTCTCCGAGGACAGCAGGCTGATTGTTCTCACATGTGGGTTGACGTTCGCGTCGGCCCAGGAATCGGCATTTAGCAAGCAAAATATAAAAAACTTTTGCCAGTCTTCTAGTGCGTGCAACGCACATGCGCAGACTGATTTCCCGCCCGTCGCGTGAACACATTCCCTCAGTTAAATCAAAAACCATAAAAAGAAGCAAATAACTGCAAAGGGGAGGTGGGCGGGTTTGTGAGAACAATCAGCCTGATGTCCTCGGAGAATACCCGCTACAGCTAAGTATCTTCGCTTTCTCTGAGGACAAGCAGGCTGCTTGTTCTCACATGTGGGGTATCCCCTAGCAACCAGGATCACTCAAAAAAACGAACATTGGTCAACTGGGCCTCGCAACAACGAGAACATAACTTAGATTGACCTGAAACCATAAACAACTAACAGCGTGCAGCCTGGAACAGAACAAAAAAGGGTTTAGGGAGGTGGAGTTGGATTCTAAACCCCGAACAGATTCTGCAGCACTGACAGCCCCAACTGACTGTCGTGTTGGGTATCCTGCCAAAGGCAGTAGTGATATGTGAATGTGTGGACTGGTAACCACGTTGCAGCCTTGCAAATCTCTTCTATAGTGGCTGACTTCAAGTGGGCCACCGACGCTGCCATGGCTCTAACACTATGAACCGTGACATGACCCTCAAGAGTCAGCCCAGCTTGGGCGTAAGTGAAGGAAATGCAATCTACTAGCCATTTTGAAATGGTTCGTTTCCCGACAGCAACTCCCCTTCTGTTGGGGTCGAAAGAAACAAACATTTGGGCGGACTGTCTGAAGGGGCTTGTCCGCTCCACATAGAAGGCCAATGCTCTCTTGCAGTCCAATGTATGCAACTGATGTTCAGCAGGGAGGGTATGAGGACAGGGAAAAAATGTTGGCAAGACAATTGACTGGTTTAAGTGAGCCACTGACGCGGCCATGACTAACAACATTAGCCATGACATGGCCCTCTAGAGTCAGCCCAGCTTGGACATAAGTGAAGGAAATGCAATCTGCTATCCAATTGGAGATTGTGTGTTTTCCGATGGCGACTCCCCTCCTGTTGGGATCGAAAGGAACAACTGGGCAGACAATCTGAAGTGCTTTGTCTACTCCATGTAAAAGGCCAATGCTCTCTTGCAGTCCAAGGTATGCAAACTGCTTTTGCCAGGGTGGGTGTGAGGACGGGGAAAAAATATTGGCAAGACGACTGGTTCAAATGGAACTCGGACACCACCTTTGGCAGGAACTTAGGGTGTGTGCGGAGGACTACTCTGTTGTGATGAAATCTGATATAAGGTGCATGAACTACCAAGCCCTGAAGCTCACTGACCCTACAAGCTGAAGTAACAGCCACCAAGAAAATGACTTTCCAGGTCAAGTACTTCAGATGGCAGGAATTCAGTGGCTCAAAAGGAGGTTTCATAACACTGGTGGAGGTTTGATAGTGGGCTTTGACAAAAGCAAACCTCTCATGAAGCGAACTAAAGGCTGTCCAGAAATAGGCTCACCCTCTACACGGCAATGATAAGCACTAATCGCACTAAGGTGAACTCTTACGGAATTGGTCTTGAGACCAGACTCTGACAAGTGTAGAAGGTATTCAAGCAGGGTCTGTGTAGGACAAGAAATAGGATCTAGGGCCTTGCTGTCACACCAGACGGCAAACCTCCATTTGAAAGAGTAACACCTCTTCGTGGAATCTCTTCTGAAAGCAAGACTTGAGAGCCACCCTGCAAAAGACCCAAGGAGGCAAATTCTAAGCTCTCAACATCCAGGCCGTGAGAGCCAGAGCCTGGAGGTTGGGATGTAGAAGCGACCCCTCGTTCTGAGGGTTTGAAAACACTCCAGTCTCCATGGTTCTTCAGAGGACAACTCCAGAAGAGGGAACCAAATCTGACGGGGCCAGAAGGGTGCGATCAGGATCATGGTTCTGCAGTCTTGCTTGAGTTTCACCAGTTTTCCCTACTAGAGGTATGGGAGGATACGCTTACAGGCGGCCTGTTCCCCAATGTAGGAGAAAGGTATCTGACACTAGTCTGTCGTGGGCCTGAAGTCTGGAACAGAACTGAGGACTTTGTGATTGATCTGAATGGCAAAAAGATCCACTGAGGGGGTGCCCCACGCTCGGAAGATCTTGCGGACTATGCCCATGTTCAGTGACCACTCGTGAGATTGCATTATCCTGCTTAACCTATCAGCCAGATTGTTGTTTTCGCCCAGCAGACAAGTGGCTTGGAGAAACATGCCGTGACGACAAGCCAAAAGCCACATCTGGACGGCTTCCTAACACAGAGGGCGAGATCCGGTGCCCCCCTGCTTGTTGGTGTAAAACATGGCAACATGATTGTCTGTCTAAATTAAGATAACTCGGTTGGACAGTCAATCTCTGAAAGCCTTTAGAGCGTTCCAGATCGCTCTTAATTCCAGGAGATTGATCTGCAGACCTCTTTCCTGAAAGGACCAGGCTTCCCTGAGTGTGGAGCCCATCTACATGAGCTCCCCACCCCAGGACAGATGCATCCCTCGTAAGCACTTTCCTTTGGCTGAGGAACTTGGAATGGTAGTCCCATGGTCAAATTAGATCGAAACATCCACCATTGAAGAAAATTCCAAAAGTTGGTGGATAGTTGGATTACATCCTCTAGATTCCCCACAGCTTAAAACCACTGGGAAGCTAGGGTCCATTGAGCTGATCTCATATGTAGATGTGCCATGGGCGTTACATGAACTGTGGAGGCCATGTGCCCCAAAAGTCTCAACATCTGCCCAGCTGTGACCTGTTGAGAAGCTCGAACCATGGACACCAGGGACAGAAGGTTGTCCGCCCTTGCCTCGGGGAGATAAGCTCGAGCTGTCTGAGTGTTGAGCAGAGCTCCAATGAATTCCAATTTTTGGACTGGGGTGAGATGGGACTTGGGATAATTTATAACAAACCCCAGTAGCTCCAGCACCTGAATAGTCATTCGCATGGACTCCAGAGCACCTTCCTTCGAGGTGCTCTTCACCAGCCAATCGTTGAGATAAGGAAACACATGCACTCCCAGTCTGCATAGCAACGCTGCGACTACAGCTAGGCATTTGGTAAACACTCTGGGAGCAGACACCAGGCCAAAAGGCAGTACACGGTACTGAAAGTGCTATATTCCCAGCCGAAATCGAAGATACTTCCTGTGAGCTGGAAGTATCGAGATGTCGGTGTAAGCATCCTTTAAGTCCAGAGAGCATAGCCAATCGTTTTCCTGAATCAAGGGAAGAAGGGTGCCCAGGGAAACCATCCTGAACTTTTCTCAGATAGGAAATTTGTTCAGGGCTCTTAGGTCTAGGATGGGATGCATCCCCCCTGTTTCCTTTTGCACGAGGAAGTACCTGGAATAGAATCCCAGCCCTTCTTCCCCTGGTGGAACAGGTTCAACCGCTTGGGCCTGTAGAAGGGTGGAGAGTTCCTCTGCAAGTACCTGCTTGTGCTGGGAGCTGTAGGACTGAGCTCCCGGTGGGTAATTTGGAGGCTTGGATTCCAAACTGAGGGTGTATCCTGACTGGACAATTTGAAGAACCCACCGGTCGGAGGTTATAAGAGGCCACACCTTTGGTGAAAAAACATTAACCTCCCCCCAACTGGTATGGACACATTTACTGAGGCTATGCTGAACTGGAGCCAGTCAAAAGCCCATCCATTGCTTTTGCTGGGGAGCCACAGTGGCCTTAGGCGCACGCTGTTGACGAGAACGAGCGCGCTGGGACTGAGTCTGGGCAGGCTGCCGAGAAGCAGGAGTGTACCTACACCTAGCACAGGAATATGGAGCACTCCTCTTCCCTACAAAAAACCTCCTAGATGAGGAGGTAGTAGCAGAAGACACCCGGGCGGGAGAGAGAATCCATAGCATTGTTATGCTTCTTGATCTGGTCACCTCTACTTTCTCACCAAAAAGGTTATCCACCCGGCAAGGAACATCTGCTATTCGCTTCTGGACCAAATGATCCAGGTCAGAGACACGCAGCCATGAGAGTCTGCGCATCACTATACCTTGGGCAGCAATTCTGGATGCTACATCAAAAATGTCGAATGTACCCCCTGGCCAGGAATTTTCGACACGCCTTCTGCTGCCTGACCACCTGGTGAAAAGGCTTGGCCTGCTCCGGAGGGAGTGAATCAACCAAGCTGGACAGTCGCCTCACTGAGTTCCGCAAGTGAACACTCGTGAAGAGCTGGTATGTCTGGATCTTGGCAGCAAGCATAGTCCCTAGTGCTCTTGGCTCTTCTGAGGGCGGAGTCCACCACCATGGAATTGTGAGGTAGCTGAGACCTCATCAATCCAGGCTCACCGTGGATCCAATATTGGGATTCAGGTTTTTTTTCAGGATCAGGGGATTAGACAGAGGGAATGACCAGTTTCGCATAAGGACTTCCTTCAGTACATTATGCAAAGGAGAGTTGTGTAGGAGTATTTCCCTGTGTGTCTCACCTTGCGGGCCTTGGCCTGTATAATCCTATGACAGCAAAATGGAGACTGTAAACTCTGACCCGCACATCTCTGTGTCAGCAAGAAACAGCTTTGCAGCTTGTGGAAAATTACAGCAGAAGCTCAACACCAAGGACATGCTGTGGGCAAACCAGGCCCCCTTATCTCCCTGAGAGGCTGGCTCCAGCAAGGCGGGTGAGAAACAGAAAATGCATACCAAAATGTAACAACTTGAAGGTCAAGAACAACGGACTGTTCTTGCCAGGCAGTGAGCCAAGAAAGATCCAGATTGGTCCCGGCTGGTCACCTGTGCATCAGGGACTGAGGAGAGCGGGAACAAGGAGAAGAGAGTTAATCGAAAACCTTGGAAGAAGGTGGAGGTGGAAAGAAGACCAGTGAGACTTAATAAGGTCCACCAACTGATGATCTGGAGGAAAGTATCGTGGTTCAGCTGTACCTGCACTGAGTGACCTGTGCCCTCTTTGTCTTCTGCAGAGTTCTATTCCAGCTCTGACTAAGACTCGCTGCCATTTCAGCTTGAGTCTGTGAGGTGTCCCGTGCATTCCCGGAAGACGACCCTGAGGTCAGCCTGGTGAGAAACACGGTGATTCATTTCCTACTAGTCGGGGGCTAGTTAGTGGTATTTACCTGAGCAGAATGCTGGTGCCATCATACTTGTGATCAGGAGAAGCTGCTAATAACTGTACTACCTCGTAACATAGTGTGACTTATCAGTGGTGTAATATTATCTGGTAACCAGTAAGAATTAGTGTTTAGTAGTGTGACGTATGAGTGTAATTTTTATCAGCCAGTAATTTTGTATTCAGCCAAAGCTTTGCAGAGTTCTATTTTGTATACCTTAGTTATATTTTCTTACCTGATATACCATAATAAATCTAATATATATATTCGGCTTGCTTTTCTAGTCGCATTCCTTTCTCTCGGAATTACTATATAGGCTCTAAACCAAGGTTCCCGCCCCCTAGACCGAGTGCTGAGCAGTCTGTGTGCAGATAGTTTTGTTTGGGGAATCTTGGACGCAGATAATTTATTAGCTGTGATAACGATCCTACAGTTGCAGCCTCACTACACGGAGAAGGATAATCCAGGACCTCGAGCATCTCAGCCCTGGGCTCACCCTCAACCTCCATAGGGAAGGGAATAACCGCAGCCATTTCCTGGACAAAGGAGGGTCCAAAAAAACAGCAAGGCAAACGATCTGCGAAATCCAACGTAGAAAATGAGTAAGCAGATCAGTATATTATCTAAAATATTTTATTGAAGATACCATACTTAAGACAGTTGCCCAACACAGGGCTTTGATAGCAGACTACTTGCTGGTGATTTGGAAACACAACAGGACACGCTGTTTGTGCTGGGTTTTTTGCATTTCCTTTTTCCTTGTCCTGATATGCAATTTGCAATTGTTCTTATTCGTAGAGATACAGACTAGCCCCTGACGCAGCCCTTTTGTGGGCGAAACACGGCCTGTGTCGGGCAACTGTCTTAAATACGGTATCTTCAATAAAATATTTTGGATAATATACTGATCTGCTGGACAAAGGAGGTAAATGATAGACTCTCCGGAGGAGAAAATCTCCTTTCTGGTGGAGGGGAAGGTTCAGAGGGAATCCCATAGGACTCGTCAGAAGAAAAGTACCTGGGATCTTCCTCTTTCTCCCACGAACGCTCATCTTCAGTATCGGACAAGACAGCCCTCAGAGCAGTCTGAAACTGAGCCTGCCTTGACGCCGAGGAACAACGTCCTCAATGGTGGTGCCGAGAAGTCAACGCCCGCCTGGACTCTGGTGAAGCTTCCTCCACCAACGTCTAAGGGGAGTCGACCTTGGGGGCAGGCGGCACCGATGTCAGGAACCTCACCACAGGCAAAGGGCCAGATGCCACTGAAGCAGACAGTACAGAAGGCGCAAGCACCCCGACACCGAAACAGACTGGTGCAGCAATCCTTCCAGCTCTGGAAACAGGGCCCTGATGCGCTCGTCAAGAGCCGCCGTCAGACAAGGCTGCGGGGTCGGTAAAGGAGCCGGTGGCAGAATCTGTCGAGGCTCGGAAGCAGGTACCGGGCTGCCAGAAGACCAATGCATTGGCACCCCCTGAATAGAGGGGGAGCGATCCTCTCGGCGCCAACGCTTCTCGGGTGCCGACTACCTCGATGCCTCGGAGCTTCCGGCACCATGTGTCGAAGGAGAACGATGACGGTGCTTCTTTGCCTTCGCTCGACGCCCGTCATCGAGGCTCCTTGGTACCCCTCCTGAATAGAGTGGGAGCGATCCTCTCGGCGCCGACACTTCTCGGGTGCTGATTCGCTCGACGCCCCGGAGCTCCCGGCATCGTATGTCGAAGGAGAATGTCGACGGTGCTTCTTCGCCTTCGCTCGATGCCCTCCTTGGTACCGATGAGGACGTGGAATCCTCACGCCTCCTTGGGTCGGGGGGGGCCCTGCATAATAGGAGGCCTCGAGACAGGTGGAGATCCACTCGATGCCTCACTGCCCAGCGTGAATTGGTCGTTCAGCAGCCATTACCTCCGCTCCCGACATTGATGCTTCCCTCATTGTCAAAGCTGTTGGGCTTCTCGAGACGCTTGGGTCCGTTTCTTCATACAAAGACACAGACTACAAGCAGCTGGGCTATGGTCGGGCTCAAGGCACTGGATACACTAGCCATGGGTATCGGTACCTGAGATGGTCCAGTTGCACCGAGTACAACATTTGAAGCCGCTGGGTGTCTTCGATGACATGGAAGGAAAAACAGCTTCGGTGAAATCAAAAGACGTGATTGTGCCTGTTAAAAGAAAAAAGGGCACAAAAAAAAATAAGGGAATAACCCGGCCGCGTCGAAAAACAAAGGAAACTTTAAAAAGTGAAGAAATCTAAAAGACACTACGGATTTTTTTTTTTTTTTTTTTTGAAAACTGCACAAAAAGTAAAATAAAGAACAAATAGCGAAAAATTTGCGAAGACTCTTTTCCTGGGCCTGAGAGGAACGGAAATAAAAACCTACCGCACCTCAACACGGAAATAAGAAAACTGAGGGAACGCGTTCATGCGACAGGCAGAAAATCAGTTTGCATATTCGCGGTGTGTGCTGCTCGCGCACCAGAAGATTCTGGCAAAAAAAAATTTTATATTCTGCTTGCAAAATGCTGATTCCTGGGTCGACGCGGACGTCAACCCACATGTGAGAACGTACAGCCTGCTTGTCCTAGGAGAAGTCAAGTTACGCTGCTCTTCACTTCAAGCATCCACAACAATTGGCAATCAAGACTAAGACCGAAGAGACCATTAAGACAGAAGAGAAATTCTGCAGAGGCTGCATATACGCTTGCACCCAGGAAACTATGGTAGCCACCATGGACCTTAAAGACTTGGCAGATAATCCTACACTGGATGAGCTGTTAAACCTGTGTATGGAACATCAACCTCTGCTTCAAGTAAAACTCCAGGTCCTGGTATCAAAGTTCGCTCCAAGATATTCAAAATCATCTGGGAGGGGGTCAGTCTGCTCTTGGTCAGGCTGACCATCCAACTGAGGGACTGAAAAATCTCCAGCACTCAGATCAATGCCCAAGTGCTCTCCTGGGCCCAAGTTGGCTCCTACTGTCCAGAAGAGGATGTTGTTTGAAATCTTCTTGGCAGAAGAAAGCAGCTACCACCGCTATGATTTGGTAAATGTCCTGGGGGCAGTTGCCAGGTCAAATGGGATCACCTGGAGTTAAAAATGGTGCTCTAGAAACCACGAACCTCAAACTCTTTTGATGTAGGGGCCAAATTGGAACGAAGGTAGACTTCTGAAGTCCAAGGTGGTCAGAAACTTTCCCAGGTGGACCATTGCAATTACTGATCACAAGATTTCCATTCTGAAATGAGAATTTCATAGCACCCGGTTCACCCCTTTTGAGTTCTAAAATGGGTCCAAAAGGTATACTCTATTTTTGGGTTCCATAAAGTAAATGGAATACTTTCCAGCACTTCACTCCTCAGGAACTGCCACTCCTTGCCATACCAGGTTTGAGAGCTGCCTGAACTACGTTTGCAGAGGCGTGGCACAGAAAACACCATAAAAGCCCCTGCCAGGCACTGGGAAACCTCTAGGTTGTAACCCTGCCCAACTACACCCAGGATCCATTATCTGGACATGATTTGTGCCCATTCCTCAGCCAACTGAGAGATGCCCCTGACCCTCCTTCCTGATCCGTGGAGAAATGGAGAAAACTATCATTAAGCTGCTCTGGAGGAACATGAAGCACGCACTCACTAGCCGTTTCACCTTGAAAGGAGCTAGAACAAGACTGATATTGACAGCACTGAAAAGCACCCAGCCAATTGGGCTAGTAATACTTCATTTCCCAAAATTTAGATCAGCCACCCAAACACTGAGAATGCAGAGGATTGAACTGTCCTCCGGTAATCTGAGGTTTGAGTTCCCCCAATTTCTTAACCAGTTTTGCAGGTCTTCACCAAAAAGCAATTTCTCCCAAAAGGGAAGTCGCATGGTCATTAAAGCCATGTCGACCGACCAATTACAGAGCCATAAAATATACCAAAAAGCAATTTCTCCCAAAAGGGAAGCCACATGGTCATTAAAGCCATGTCGACCGACCAATTACAGAGCCATAAAATATACCTGGCTGCAACCACAGCCACCGTACACCTAGCCATATCCTAATGAGATTATTCAGGACATTCACCACATATATGAAGCCTATTTCCAGATAAGCTGCATCCACAGGAGAATCTACATCAGGAGTTAGTCCCTGGCCTATTTGTACCTAGCACAAACTCCTCAGACATAGGTCCTATAGATTGATGCCTGGAGACTCAACAGAGACCTCAAACATTGTTTTTGAGTACAGATTCTGGCTTATGACCTTAAATATCCTTCAGATTGGTACCACCTTCTTGGTAACAGCCGTCACCAATCCATCCACATTACGTTGCTACCAATCTTTTTCCTCTGGACCAGAGTAAAGCTTTCTAAAGGCTCTACCAACATTCCACTCTGCGGAGATGAGGGTCTTAATTGCAGAATGCAGAGGGAAAGCTTTAGATAGCTTCATAACACTTAAAATGGGATCCCTCACCAGGGTCATCTCCTGAGGCAAGAACTCTAATACCGAGGGCTTCCAAGGTTTTCACAATGACCACAGCAATTCTTGCCTGTGGAAAAGCCCCACCACCAAAGGGTCACCTCTATCCCCAACAGGGATCTCTCCTTCCTCAAGGAGGTCCACTAGGGAGGAAGATCTAGCTTTACTACTACTACTTGACATTTCTATAGCGCTACTAGGGTTACGCAGCGCTGTACAATTTATGTTTCAATGGTTTTTATTGATGACACATAGAAAAGCACAATCCATCTTAACATAGCTTGTTTCAATACAGGTCAACAGAACTCAATAAAATAACATTTCTGAATTAATACTTTCGTGTAGCCATCAAATGTTTATAACTTTCCCCCCCCCCTTCCCCCCCCCCTTTCCTACTCCCTCCTCCCTTCTTATGTACCCCTCTAATGTGTCCCCCCCCCGTGCACCCTCTTTAAATGTACTATTAGTCATAGTTTATTAAGGATTAGACTTCTTCCCCGTTGTGTTAACTTGGCCAAGTAGGGGTTCCAAATCCCAAGAAATCGCAGCTTGCGTTTATAAGAGCCTCTGGCCTCTAGAGCTTCCCAAGTAAGTACCTGATGTATTTGATTTCGCCAATGCCAGTATTCAGGTTTGTTCTGTGAGGTCCATTGTTGCAAAATGCATTTTCTTGCTATTAAGCAAAGTTTACGGCATAGCAAAGCCTCACCTGTTCTGAACCCACTAAATGCGTCCGGACAATCGAGCACTACCTGAGCAGGTGTACCCTGTATACAATTTGGCATCATGAGAGAAAGAAAAGCCACCACCCTCTTCCAAAAACATCTTATAAGCGGACATCCCCAAAACCCATGATATAGAGAGTTGTCGGCTAGGTTACACTTCAAGCAAATGGGCGTCCTTATTCCACCTGCGCGGAATAGCTGCACTTGTGAAAAGTAGGCTCTGTGTATAACTCTGTACGCGCATTCTCTATATCCTGCGCCAGTGATTAAGTGTGTTATATTCTTAAGATGTGTTGCTATATCCCAAGATGCTAAGTCTTGGCCTACCTCTACCTCCCAACGCCTCTTAAGCTGAGCCAGCTCTTTTCCAGGTACTAATGACCAAATTTTCTTTTGTAGATTCGAGATGGAGGGAGCCTCATTAGAAACTTCAGCAAATAGGTTTAAAATTTTTTCTCCCAAACGAAATTGAAGTGACACCTTATTAAGAGAGTTAACATAATGTTTCAACTGACAATGTGCAAAGGTGTCACCCCACCGAATTAACTCTTGAGGGATTAGATGATTTAAAAGTTTAAGCTCTCCTGTGTGGCTTACCACTGTCTCCAGGCTAGTGAAGCCCTGTGCTTCCCAACGCACAAAAACTGAATTTTCTTGTCCGGGTCCAAACATCGGGTTCCCTCTAATCGTTAAGAGTTCCGACACCTGTGGGTCTCCCCCCAAAAGTTTCCCCAAAAACCTCCATGCATCTCGTACAGGTCTCAAAAGAACAGATTTACCTCCCGAATGTGCCAGTGATGGACCATCCCCATGCAACAACGAGACCAATTGGTATGGTTTAAACAATTCCCTTTCTATGCCCAGTGGTGTATGGTAATCAGAGAGACAAATCCAATCACGTACCTGTCTCAAGTTACATGCTATGTTATAGAATTTAATATTGGGCAGTCCTATACCACCTTGTTTCCATCCCCCCAAAAGTAAGGGCAACCGTATCTTTGCCTTTTTATAAGCCCAACAAAACCTCGTCACCAATCTATAAAACAATCGTATATCCCTCTGTATTAATCTTATTGGCAGTGTTTGCATAACATATAGCCATCTAGGAAGAATTACCATGCGTATCAAGCACAATCGACCTGACAATGACAGTGTCAATGCCTTCCAAGCATCCAACTGCTGCCTTGTTTTCTCTAACAGCCATTGCATGTTGGTTCTTTGTATGTCCACTGTCCTTGCAGTCAGTAGTATACCCAAATATCGAAAGGAGCTCTCCACCCATCGTAGTGGAAACTGTCCCACCCATGTTCTACGGGTCTCTGCTGTTATAGCCAGTGCTTCTGATTTATCGTAATTAATTTTAAATCCTGAGTATGTTCCAAATTCTAAGAATATTTCCAATAAGTCTGCCAGTGATTCCCGAGGCTTAGTGAGCACCACTAGCAGATCATCAGCAAAGGCTGCCACTTTAAATTCTTGATCACCAAACTTCACCCCACTGATTGACGTACACGAAGAGATATCGCGGATCAAAGGATCCATATATAGTGCAAAAAGTAAGGGTGAGAGTGGGCAACCCTGCCGAGTTCCCCGTTGAATTTTAAATACTTCGGATTGCAACCCATTCACCCACAATTTAGCCTGCGGCGCTTCATATAGAACTGTTATCGCCCTCATAAACCACCCCTGAAATCCGTATTTTCCTAAGACAGAAAACAAAAAAGGCCACTCCACCCGATCAAATGCTTTTTCGGCATCAAAGCTGATCATAATGGCTGGGTCACCCGTGTTCTCTAAACGTTCTAGGGAAGCTAAAATACATCTAAGGTTTCGAGTTACCGACCTTCCTTGAACAAAACCCACCTGTGCCTCGTGGATAATACTTGGAAGCACACGTCTCAACCTGTTCGCCAAGATTTTTGCAAAAAGCTTGACCTCTTGGTTAAGAAGCGAGATTGGCCTGTAAGATGTTGCTAGGGTGTGATCTCTTTTAGGTTTAGGCAGTACTATTATTTGGGCTAAATTAAGATGTTTTGGTAACTGGCCATACTCTACCCAGGAATTAAATGCTGCAGTTAAAGGTGAAACTATAGAGTCCCCCAATACTTTGTAAAATTCTGCTCTTAAGCCATCCGGGCCCGGAGCTTTGCCAAGCTTGCAGCTTCCTATGGCCCAGCTCACCTCATCGCTGCTAATAGGAGCATTCAAGGCCTTACATTCTTCCTGTGATATATGTGGTAGCAAGACATTTTCTAAATAGAGGTCTTCGCTAATTCCACTTTCCTCTCCTGGCTTATACAGTTGCTGGAAAAATTTCTGAAAGACATCTCTTATTTCTTCATCTGCGTGACATAGTTTACCCGCATCATCTCTAATAGTTAGAATATGTCTGGATACGTTCTTGGAATTAATCAAATTCGCTAGCATTTTGCCCCCTTTATTCCCATATCTATAAAGTTGGAATTTGTAATATGCCTGCGACTTAACTGCCCTATCATGTAGTAAAGTATTCAACGCAGTCTGGGCACTTATAATATTTTGTCTAATCTGGTGAGTGGGCTGTTCCCCAAATTTTTTCCGTAAACCAGTTATATGTTTTTCTAAACGTAAAATTTCATTATCTCTGGCTTTCTTGTGGTGACTGACATAACTGATTATGTCTCCCCTTAGTACCGCTTTTGCAGCTTCCCAAAATAAAGCAGCCCTATCTTTCATCTCTTCATTATTATGTGAATAATCCTTCCACTTGTTTACAAGGAACTCCCCAAATTTCCCATCTTTATAAAGGTAACTAGGAAAGGACCAACCTCTTCCCTTTCCTCCTTGATTCCCCCCTTTCCATGTCATCGACACTGCTGCATGATCTGAAATTATACAAGGGCCAATCTCCGCTCCTATTACATCTGAGAAATTCTCACGTGAGGCTAATAAGTAATCAATCCTAGAATGAGTCTCATGTGCTCTGGACTGATGTGTATAATCCCTTTCTGATGGATGGAGAACTCGCCATACATCTATAAGGCCCAATATTGAGCAGAAATCTGGCAGTCCCCTCATTTTCGATACCCCTTGCCCTGCCGGGGGATTAGATTTATCCATCTGAGGATTCCAAGCCGTATTAAAGTCTCCCCCTAGTACCAAAGGTGTAGATTCTATTTTGGACAAGATTGTAATTAAATTTTTATAAAATTTTTGATCAAGTTGGTTTGGGGCATATATACTACCCAGGAGCAACTGTTGTCTGTTTATTGTTGCCCGGCAGAAAATAAAGCGACCGTCTGGATCCTTCACAATGTTATTGATTTGCATTGCCACCCCTTTTCTGACTAAAATGGCTACTCCTCTTTTCCGTCCCACTGCCGCTGAGGCCACACAATCCCCTACCCACCATTTTACTAATTTGGCATGTTCACTGTCTGACAGATGCGTCTCCTGCAGGAACACTATATCTGCCTTAATACGTTGTAAATACTGCAATATTTTAGATCTTTTTATGGGGGAGTGAATACCCCCCACATTCCACGTAACTATCTTAACCATGTTCCTTATAGAAAGTATTACTTAACCCCAATTATTTAACATCATATCTGGGGAGAAACCTGCCCAGCCACTGGTCCCCCCCCTCCAGTATCTCAAAGTTTTCATCAACACGTACATCATAATAAGTTGCTTTTGCAAAAGATTCATTCCTAATCTTCTTGTCTGGTGCACTTTCCTAAGTATCCCTCCCATCCCCCTTCCCGTCCCTCCCCAATACATCCCATCCAAATTCCCCTTCATTCCCCAACTATCCCTCTGCGAGATCTTAGTCACTATTGACACCTCCCCCTCACCCCGCATCCAACCAACCAATATTAACTTATGTGTTAGCCCTTCTTATTTATTTATTTAACCAAATTATTGCTTCATCTCTTCCTTCGCCAATACTCCATCTCACTTATTGTACAGATTATATATTGTAAATAACCTCCCCCAGATCTATATTTACCCAGAGAAACAGTTGTAACATTTTTAACCATTCTATCATTATTCCCGCCCTCCCCGACTTAAGCCAGGGTGAGCAAGCACCATTCCTCAGTGCCATCAACGCTGCAGACTTTGATCACCATCAATTTGCTTAAACCTTTTCATGGCGATCAAAACAATATATTTGTAAATCAAGAACAAATTGAACTATTTATAACAGATCATCTCACTAACATTGCTTTGTTAATAATGATCATTCATTCTACAAACATCCAATCACGAATTGAACCTTTCAGCCTCCGGTTAGCCCGTTAATGATAAGTTTTCCTCTGATCCCTCATGGAGGCACATATATTACTTCATTCCATCAGCAGATTGTTTACATCAAGCTTACATACTGCTGCCCCTGATATTCGAGGGGCTACCCTTTATGTAGTGTCCAGACATTATTTTGCCGGCCAGGTTGGAGCCCAGTACTAAACAGATTAGATATAGGGCTCTGTTTCACTCTTCTGAAACTGAAAAGTGGTTCACACTTTAGTAATTAATATTAAACCAGTAGGTAACCCATAATTTCCATCATAGCCGGTCCACTCCAACATTTTCTTTTGCACCTCTCTGCTGCTTCTGAACTCTTTGCCAACCTCCAGCCCCAAACTCCGTCTGCAGCAAGAAAAGACCAGAAGTCAAACAACTTTTCTCAATTCCACCATTAGAGCCTGTCAACCGCTAAGACTCTGCCATTATATGGTGTTCATTAAGCTTATTCTCGGCTTCTGTTGCTGTCTGAAAGGTCTGCCAACGATCTTGCACTTGCACCCGTAGTTTCGCGGGATATTGTAGAGCAAACTATCTTTTTTGCCGCCAGCTTTGAACAGATAGGGTGGAATTTTCTCCTCTGCTCCTGGACTGCTTGGGTGTAATCCTGAAAAATCAGTATATTTTGTCCTCCATATTTCAATGAATCTCTTCGTATCTTGAAGCCCTGAAGGATCTCTAGCTTATGTTTGTAGTTTAAAATTTTTGCCACTACTACCCTGGGCCTGGCATTTATCTCCAGTTTCCTTCCCACGCGGTGTGCGCGCTCAATCACCAACGGGCCCGCCGAATCCGTCAAGGCCAGCTCTTTTGTCAACCAAGCCTCCAGCCATGGTTCCAGATTGCGCTCTGGCAATTGTTCCGTAAGTCCCACAATGCGTACATTATTCCTTCGCGATCTGCTTTCCAAGTCTTCAATTTTTAACTCCTGATCTCTCAGTTTTTGTTGTAAATTTCGCAAATCGGGACCATAACTGCGTGTGTCGTCCTCAATTGCAGAGACTCGCGTTTCTAAATCACTTGTTCGAGTACCCAGACCGTCCATTGCCATTTGGAGATTATCTAATTTATCATTTAGCGCTGTCCATTTCAGAGCCCAAGCGCTCGTCATTGCGCCGGTCAACTGGGAGAGCTGCTGTTCCGTAAAACTCGACCCCGCCGCTTCAAGGCCTACCTCCGCCATCTTGCCCTCTGCACTGCTCGCCTTGTTTTTTCCCTTATTAGTCAACCGTTGGGTCATTGCTGTTGGCGATTTCGTGAAATATTTTTCCATACGCTTTTGCTGTGTTGCTCAGCGGGTTTTGAAGGACTTCTCCGTGATAGATGAAGCTGTTTGCGGGATGAGGGTCTTGGAGCCGAGGCAACACGCTGCTAGCTCAGCTCATGACGTCACGTGACCCCTCGCGCTGTACAATTTAATAAAAGAGGGCAGTCCCTGCTCAAAGGAGCTTACAATCTAAAGGACGAAATGACAAGTTGGGGTAGTCTAGGTTTCTTGAATAGTGGTTAGGTGCCAAAAGCAACACTGAAGAGATGGGCTTTGAGCAAGGATTTGAAGATGGGCAGGGAAGGGGCTTGGCGTATGGGCTCAGAGAGTTTATTCCAAGCATGGGGTGAGGCGAGGCAGAAAGGGCGGAGTCTGGAGTTGGCGGCGGTGGCAGAGAAGGGTACTGAAAGGAGGGATAAGTCTTGAGAGCGGAGGTTACGGGTAGGAACGTACGGGGAGATGAGGGTAGAGAGGTAGGGAGGGGCTGCAGAACGAGTGCATTTGTAGGTTAGGAGGAGAAGCTTGAACTGTATGCGGTACCTGATCGGAAACCAGTGAAGTGATTTGAGGAGAGGCGTGATGTGCTCTCACGTAACAACTGAACCCAGCGACAGAGCCCCAGTCCTCACTGTCCCCCCCATCCTACACCACTTAAGCTGGAACTCCTTCCTCTGCCTCCCTAGGGGCAGAAGCAACACTATCCGATAGCAAATGTGGCCCTTGAAAGTATTTTAATAAAAGGATCTGTGCAGAAGCAGAATAAATTCTGGGGAGAAAGATTCTCCCACTCCTAGATCGCTCCTGGACCCTACTTGAAGCTCCCCTTGGTTGACTTGAGGAGCTAATGAAAAGACTCTCCACAGATATAGCAGAGCTCATGGCTGGCAGTTCCTCTGAGGAGCAGGAGCCTTATAGATGGGACCTAGGAGGTTCATATCCTTGGGCAAAGTACTCACATTATCAGCCAAGCTCAGCCCTGCTGAGCTTTCTCCACAATCCAAGTGCCCTGCTGATCCTCTGTGGAAATTACCACATTGCTCTGTTGCTCCTATGGTTACAATAGTGGAAGCAGCACTTGGCACGCTCTACCGGGGTCCCAACTGCACCAAATGCTGTCCTTAGGCAGTGCCAGTGGCACTGCTAAATTCCTGCTCCTAACTGAAGTATGTGTTGTTCCAGGTACTGCTATAACCTTGCAGCTCAAATTCAACCTGGAAAAAAAAAAGCCTCCTTCAAGCTCTGCAGGAAATAAGTCGTCCATCCACTCCCAATAAAACTGCCATCCCCGGTACTTACCAGCAGGGCTGTGGTGTTGGTATACCAAACCTTCAACTTCTATTTTTCTACTGTCCGGTCCCTACTGATTTTTTTGTGCTGATCTAAAGTACTGATAAATTTAACTTTAGATCCAGGACAAGAGATATGTATAAGTATAAAATGATTTTAAAAACCCATAATATATGGTACATTTATTTTAAAGCTGGAGTCGGCGTTTGAACATTTTTAATGACTCCACCCAAAATTGCTTCTAATTCCACAGTCCTGCTTACCATGCATATCCTGCGAGGAATTTAGGTCTCTCCAGCTTCTGCACCCATGCCTTTGTTTTGTTTTTGGAGGGGCGACCCAAAACACTAACAAGTATAAACCAACTCCTCTGAGAACTGGGTCAGAAGTCAGCCTTACTAAGGAACTGCACAACTAACTGTCATTATCTGCTGGAGATGCGTTACTGAGGAGCTCTCTCTGCTAAGTGCCCTTATAGGGACAAGGGGTCACAGTTTGTTCTCTGTCTCCATCTGCTGGTTGAATGATACAACCGGTTAGTTCTGGACTGGTGAAATGAGAATGCTAAGGAAGCATCCTTTCAGGTTTCCACCATACATTTTCAATCCCCTTTTCCATTTTACCAAACTTTGACACACAGGGCTGGTAGTCTCAAGAGACACCACAGAAATGTCATTGCCCCTCCTAGCTTTCACAGGCAGAGAAACAATGTTACAGAAATAATACTCTGCCATGAGAAAGCATGATTTTCATCTATTTTCCATGTAATTTATATTGGTTAAAAAGTTTCCAGCTGTTCTTTAGTAAAGAGCTTTAAGAATGGGTATCATTTAAATGTAAAATGGTATAAATTCCAAGTTACAGATTTATTAGATACACCACCTAATTAGTGTACCTAATTAGTGTATCTAGGCAGTTTACAACAGAAATAAATGAAATGTACTACACAAAACTGAAGTGCTTCCAGCGCAAGGAAATCTGTAGTAGCTGCATTCAAGTCAGAAAAAATATCCCGTATCTATTAAATTAAAAAATAATGGACTGAGTACCACAGATGGCAGTTCTCAGTCCTGAAGTATTATCTTAAATCCTTGTTCTCGATATTTCTAATAACTGTGGTGGATAATGATTTTAAGCCAATCTCTATTTGTCATGTTTTGAAGACTTCTATTGTGCAATTTCCATATCATACTCTCTAAATACAGTACTTCATTCCTTTAGCCTTGCAGACATGCCTAAACAAGCGTTCTCCATAGACACAAAAGCTCCTTTACAACTTTAGAGCAAATAAATTAAAAATTTTACAAGAAAGGGTAAAGGATATAATTTTAGAAGACAGCTATAACTCACCACGCCAAATCGTTTGAAGTATTCCCTGAGCTCTGTTTCACCACAGTTGTGAGGGATTCCACCAACAAAAATTTTATTTGATTTATTACTGTCACTCTTTGATCCTTTCTGCTGAATCAAAAGGAGGATAAAATCTTGTTACTCCATACAATTAAAACGAATCTATTTACTGATGCTCAATAGCATATGAATATAGTAACAATTCTCGTTACAAAGATACATACAGCAGGTATGTTTAGGGGGAGAGTTCTACCTAGATACTACTTTCATCTGGTGTACCACAGTGTTCTGCATTGTCCGTTTAGCCTCTACTTGAGGACTAATGGAGAACTTTTGACAAGCTATGGAGCTTACTATTGCATATATTCAAAGGATATATAGTTTCTTCTTCCAGTTCATTCTAGCTCACCACTACTGATCACATATCAAGTATCACCTTTGATACGCTGTTGATTATATCAGAACGGTTTACAATGAGGGGCATAATCGAAAGAGGCGCCCAAGTTTTCCTGAGGAGTCCTCGCAGGACGTCCCAGCGAAGGGGCGGGGAAACCCATATTATCGAAATAAGATGGGCATCCATCTTTCGTTTCGATAATACGGTCGGGGATGGCCAAATCGTGAAATTTAGGTCAACCTTAGAGATGGTAGTCCCCAATTTTCGGCGATAATGGAAACCGAGGATGCCCATCTCAGAAATGACCAAATGCAAGTCCATTTGGTCATGGGAGAAGCCAGCATTCGTAGTGCACTGGTCCCCCTGACATGCCAAGACACCAACTGGGCACCCTAGGGGGCACCTGCAGTGGACTTCATAAATTGCTCCCAGGTGCATAGCTCCCTTACCTTCGGTGCTGAGCCCCCCAACCCCCCCCCCCCCAAAACCCACTATTCACAACTGTACAACACTACCATAGCCCTTATGGGTGAAGGGGGGCAACTACATTTGGGTACAGTGGGTTTCTGGTGGGTTTTGAAGGGCTCACATTTACCACCACAAGTGTAACAGGTGGGGGGGGGGGGGGGGGGGGGGGGATGGGCCTGGGTCCACCTGCCTGAAGTCCACTGCACCCACTAAAACTGCTCCAGGGACCTGCATACTGCTGTCAGGGAGCTGGGTATGGCATTTGAGGCTGGCAAAAAATATTTTTCAAGTTTTTTTTTAGGGTGGGAGGGGATTAGTGACCACTGGGGGAGTAAGGGGAGGTCATCCCCGATTCCTTCCGGTGGTCATCTGGTCAGTTCGAGCACCTTTTTGAGGCTTGGTCATAAGAAAAAATGGACCAAGTAAAGTCACCCAAGTGCTCCTCAGGGACGCCCTTCTTTTTTCCATTATCGGTCGAGGACACCTATGTGTTAGGCATGCCCCAGTCCCGCCTTTGCTATGCTTCCGACACGCCCCTGTGAACTTTGGTCGTCCCCGCAACGGAAAGCAGTTGAGGACACCCAAAATCAGCTTTCGATTATGTCGATTTGGGCGACTCTGGGAGAAGGATGCCCATCTCCCAATGTGTGACGAAAGATGGGCGCCCTTCTCTTTCGAAAATAAGCCTGAATGTATAATAAAATTATCACATATGCTTAATAATAGCTTTATCATGAATGTCAACAGCCTCTCTCGCTATCCGAGCAAAACAGAAGCACTCATGTTAAATCATATGACCTTCCCTGTACCATCAAAACTGCTAGTTGGTGAACAGGTGTTTAAAATATCAATTGGGATTTATTTACTGCTTTTCTGAATGCATTCATCTAAGGCAGTGCACAGCAAATATGATCTGGACATAGGCAAAAGAATTATAGCACGGGAAAAAAAACATTAATTCAAACAAGTACTGTAGTACATATTACACTGTCAACAGCATATCATGCAAAAAAAAAAAAAAACCCACACACTAACCACGTTAATAAATGGCATAGGAAGTAAATGGAGGTGGAACATATAGTCAGAAAATTAACAGTTTGATAGTAAATAAGGGTAACAAGTAGCGGAGTAGCCTTATAGTTAGCGCAATGGGCTGAGAACATAGAGAAATGGGTTTGAATCCCACTATGACTCCTTGTGCTCTGGGCAAGACTCACCATCCAGTGCTGCAAGTACAAAACAGTTTGTGAGCCTACCAGGGACTTGCATATACTAAATGTAAACCACTTTGGCTCTACAACAGAAAGGCAGTATATCAAATCCATGACCCCTGAAAATAGAAAACAGCACATGAAGTCAGAAAAAGTACTTGAAAATGACCTTAGCTAGAGTAGGAGTAGATAAACAAACACAGTATTAGCCCTTGATTCTTTCATTAAAGCTTCAGGAGAACAGCCAAGCTTTCTTGCTTCTTGAGGTAGAGATAAAAGCAAAGCCTTTCAGGAAGAGGGGCCCACTCCAGAGAAAGCTCTTTAGCAGGTGTCAGATCACTCAAGGGCCAGATGCACTAAACAATCGTTAGAGCCCTTCCCTTACCGATTCCCTTAGGGAGTCAGTAAGGAACGGGCATGCATTATGGAAAGGGAATGCAAATGAGCTGCTCATTGTAGCTCACTTGCATTCTCTATTCCATCATTAAACAGTCGGCCAATCAGCCAGTTGAGCATGCTCAGAGCAGCCAAGCGTTATGTTGGCTGCTCTGCGCATGCCAAATACGCTGCGCCACTCACCTCCTCCGATGCGGCTCGATCAGTGCAGTTGAGGATGCCCACCCAAAAAAAAAAAAAAAAACCAGTCTATTTTGGCCGTCATTCCCCCCCACACCATAATAAAAATGTCTTTTTTGGCCGTGCTTCACTCAGCTGAGAGACCTGGAAGTCTCTGAGCCAATCACAACGCATTTAGCTGAGCCACAAAATGGACGTTTTTTTTTTTTTTTGGATGGGCGTCCTCTACTGCACTGATCGAGCCGCATCGGAGTGGTGAGCGCTGCGGCGTCTTGGGGGGGGGGGGGGGGGGGGGGGATGACGGCCAAAATGGACGTTTTGTTACTTTTGTAGCAGTTTTTCAATCCCGCGCAGCCCCAATGAGAGGTACAGACCTCTCGTTAGAATTTCCAGCGTTAAGGCAATCGGAAAAAGTTAGTGCATCCCATTACAATAGGGTTTCTACACAATTTGCTCATCTGCATTCCATTCTCGTTAGCTGCTACCGTCGTCGGAAAAAAGTCTTTAGTGCATGTCAGGGTTTACTACTTTCTCGTTAATGGCTCGTTAAGTTTAGTGCATCTGGCCCTCATTTCCTTTGGAGATGTGGTTAAGGATTGTCCTCCTTGGGAAGACATTAGCAACCTTGGAGGTGTGCAGAGAGAGATCCTGTTCAAGTAGTCTGGCCATTTCCCTTAAGGGCCTGAAGATCAGTTTTAAATTTACCTGTATTGTACTGGCAGACAGTGAAGGTTTTGCAGAAATGGTGTGATGTGATCATGTCATTTATAACTTATCAGTCATGTTGTGGCATCCTGAATAAACTGGAGCTGGTGCAAAGTCTGGAGGCTTTATTGTATGCTAACCATCCAATGAAGGGATAAGTGAAACATCACAAAATGGGAATTTAAGCTAAGACTTTCTTTAAACTTCTTATATATTGCTTTCCTAGCTAAACAAAAACCCCACCCAAAGCAGTTAATTTAAAACAAAAACCTACACTGACATGTGCATACAACATTTATACACAGCTCTTCATACTCCAATATATATCTTTTAGGACTGACTGAACCTAACCTACCTGAACCAGACACCCCCATACACACTTTCCAATTAGGGAAAAGGCCAGGCTTTCAGATGTTTCTGGAAGAGTCCTATTTCATTTTAACATTAATGCTTCCAGCAAGTCATTCTATAAACAGGACACTACTACAGAAAACACCCTATTTCAAGACCCTACCTTTTTCATCTCCCTCACTGATAAAGTATTCAACCTCCTGCTTTGATTAAAGTATAACGTTCTCCCTGGTGTATACTAACCAACCAGTTTCTGTAAACATAATAGACCTGCAGTGTGTAACATCCAAAACGTTAAAACCAAAACTTTAATTGCACCCAAGTCTACCTTATAGTTATAGTTTATTCATTTATATTCTTCCAGAATCTAGGCAGATTATGAGGAAACAATAATAAAAATTGCAATAAGAACACAAATGGGCGAACGCCTTTATGGTACTATGTAAGCCACATTGAGCCTGCAAATAGGTGGAAAATGTGGGATACAAATGCAATAAATAAATAAATGTCAGCATACATCAAACATTCAAATGCATATCAGCGGTTCCTCTCACTAAGGGTGCTTCACGGACATTGGTGACCTCATTGCCATACTCCAATGGGATCCAATGCTGGTGTGCTTCAGGTTCCACATGACTTCCAGCATTTTTGTCCCTCTGTGCAGCTGAGGTTGAATCCTTCCCTCTTCCACAAGAGGGGACTGGACAATGACCAATCCTGATGGCCTCTATATCAATGCTCAAAGTCGAGGATGATCAAGATATTAGATGTTGATGCATCCCCAGTGTGAATACAGCTCTGGGAACTAGAATAATTGGTTCTTCTAATGCTGATTAACCTGAATTATTCAACACCAAAAATTTGCTTGTGGAATTGTAGCTAGGTCCCAGGTACTGCAGGCATCAAGTATGGGTATCCATTATGGATATGTTTCTGTTGCACCAGGAGAACTTCTTAAAGCCACTGGGAACTTTTTTCTTGGACATGTTCAGAAAAATAGCTGCAGTGAAATCAAATGACTTAATGGTGAAAAATGCCTGCTCGAATGGGTGTCCAAGGCCTACTGAGGCCCAAAGCAAAACCGCAGCTGTTGGGGGAAAGACTATTCCCACAACAGAGACAGGACCTATACAAATAATGGCAGAAAAACGCCTCAGACCAGTGGTGTAGCTACAGGTGGCCCCCCCCCTTGCTTCCTTCTTTCCTCAGGTCTGTCCAAAGATCAGCTACTCTCTCCCGATCGTTGCTGCTATTGCCTGCAAACGTAGTGAGATACATCAGGGAAGGGGAATTGTTGGGTCATAGGTGAGGACAAATACGGAATACGGGGGGGTACAGGAGAGGAAAAGAGATGAAGGACAAAGGGGGTGTGTGGTCTGAATAGTCCACCCAAAATAACTGGTCTGGCTACGCCACTGCCTCAGAGAAAAGAGAAAAAAAAAAAAAGACACACAAGCTGAGAGTTACACTCTATGGAAAAGTGGCGACTGGCTAGGTCCCATGCAACAGCGAGAGGAAGGTAGATGTGCAAGCATTCATGGTGAACACTTAAAAAAAAAAAAATGTCTACACAAAGAGGGAGAGTTGCTCCCACATGGGGTTCTGTCATATGTGGAAATGCAAGATCCATGAAGCACCCCACAATTCACTAATATGATTTATAATTGGGTCTGGTGTTAAGGGTTAAATGATCTCATCGAGAAATGTGTAACCACTGTAAATGCCTTCATTTTTTTATTCCTAAGAATTTATAATTGCTCATCAATATCTCAATGTCCACATCAACACCCTGAGGAAAGATCCACATCAATAGCACCTATACTCCCTTTTTGCTATATCTAAAACCTTCATTTTGTAGAGACAACAATGTCAATAATATTGTTTGTCTCAACCTGGACAAAAACCAATTCATGCATTATTCAAATCATTCTCTTCTACAAACTCGCTGAACTCCATAAAAAGCAGGACTAATTCCATGAACTTTCAACAGTGCTTCTAAAAAAGGGAGGGGGAACCTGACAACTTGCCAAACAACCACCTCCCCCCTCACCTGTTCTTCACTCTGCACCTCACAAACCCCTCTGAAACTAATCTTTTTACTTTCAATATCTACTACTTTCATTTGTAAAAAAAAAAAAAAAATTATATATATATATATATACACACATACATATATGTGTATGTGTGTATACATACACACATACATATATGTGTATGTGTGTATACATACACACATACCAAATTCTCACAAGACACTAAGTATTTCTTCACTCACCTTCCTCTTCCTCAATAAGGTAAAATTATGTATCATACCTGATAATTTTCTTTCCATTAATCATAGCTGATCAATCCATAGACTGGTGGGTTGTGTCCATCTACCAGCAGGTGGAGATAGAGAGCAATCCTTTTGCCTCCCTATATGTGGTCATGTGCTGCCGGAAACTCCTCAGTATGTCGATATCCAAGCTCCATCCGCAGGACTCAGCACTTAGAGAATTACACCCACAAAGGGACACTCTGCCCAGCTCACCACCGCCGAAACGGGGGAGGGGAATTAACCCAGCTCATCCCCACACAAGTGGGGGAGGGGAATCCGTCCAGCTCATCCCCGCGGAGCAGGGAAGGGACACCACACCCGCCGATGCGGGGGGATCTGGCTTATCCTGCAACCGCAGGAGGAGCTGACTGACCCTAACACCGCCGAAGCGGGAGGGGTACAAAGCTGCCCTACTGCCGCACGAAGCGGGAGGGAGCGCCGGCAGAATTTAAGTCTCAATCCAGCCCCGTAAAACGGAGGGGAGAGGGATGCAGCAGCTCACTGTAACACAAATTCGTCTCAACTCTTGAAGAATCCATTGAAAAAACTTGAACACGAAGTCCTCCTGAACAGGAACTGAAGACTAAACTTGAACCTGAAATGCAACCAGAATATAACCAATACAGATGTCTGGGAGGGACTATGGATTGATCAGCTTTGATTAATGGAAAGAAAATTATCAGGTATGATACATAATTTTACCTTCCATATCATCATGCTGATCAATCCATAGACTGGTGGGATGTACCGAAGCAGTACTCACCCAGGGCGGGACATTGAAATCCCTGACCGCAACACTGAAGCTCCAAACCGGGCCTCCGCCCGAGCACCCACAGTCAAGCGGTAATGCCTGGAGAAGGTATGGGCCGATGCCCAAGTTGCCGCCTTGCAAATCTCTTCCAAGGAGACGGACCCGGCCTCTGCCATCGAGGCCGCCTGAGCTCTAGTGGAGTGAGTCTTCAGCTGGATAGGCGGCACCTTCCCCGCGGCCACATAAGCCGCTGCAATGGCTTCCTTGACCCATCTTGCCACTGTAGGCTTAGCAGCCTGCAGACCCTTACGAGGACCTGCAAACAGGACAAACAGATGATCCGATTTCCGGAAATCATTGGTCACTTCCAAGTATCTGATGATGACACGTCTCACATCCAGATATTTGAGAGCAGAGTATTCCTCTGGGTAGTCCTCCCTACGAAAGGAAGGGAGACAGAGCTGCTGATTCACATGGAAGCGAGAAACAATCTTGGGCAGGAAGGAAGGCACTGTGCGAATAGTCACTCCTGCCTCAGTGAACTGCAGAAAAGGCTCTCGACATGAGAGCGCCTGGAGCTCGGAAACTCTTCTGGCTGAAGTGATAGCCACCAAAAAGACTGCTTTCAACATCAGGTCTTTCAGAGATGCCCTCGACAAGGGTTCAAAAGGCGGCTTCTGCAAGGCTCTTAGCACCAGGTTGAGATTCCACGCAGGCACCACTGAGTGCAGAGGAGGGCGCAGGTGATTAACTCCCTTGAGAAAGCGCACCACATCTGGCTGCGAAGCCAGGGAAGCACCCTTCAGGCGGCCCCTGAAGCAAGCCAGAGCCGCTACCTGGACTTTAAGGGAACTGAGCGACAGGCCTTTCTCCAGACCTTCTTGCAGGAACGCCAACACTGAAGAAATTGGAGCAGTGAAGGGAGAAAGTGATCCTGCTTCACACCACGCTGCAAAGATACGCCAAACCCTGGCGTAAGCAGTAGAAGTAGAGCGCTTCCTCGCTCTCAGCATAGTGGCGATGACCTTGTCTGAGAAGCCCTTCTTTCTCAGACGCTGCCGCTCAATAGCCAGGCCGTAAGACCAAAGGAGGAGGGATTCTCCATCACCACGGGACCCTGATGTAACAGGCCCTGCTCCACTGGCAGCCGCAGAGGATCGTCGACTGAGAGCCTGATCAAGTCCGCATACCAGGGACGTCTGGGCCAGTCCGGACCCACCAGGATTATCCGGCCCGGATGCTTTGCCACCCGGTCTAGCACTCTGCCCAACATGGGCCAGGGCGGGAACACATAGAGAAGCTCTTGTGTCGGCCACTGTTGGAGAAGAGCATCTACTCCCAGGGATCGAGGGTCCCGTCCTCTGCTGAAAAAGCGCGGCACTTGGCAATTGGCCGATGACGCCATCAGATCTAGGCTTGGCTGGCCCCAGCGCTTCGTGATGTCCAAGAACGCCTGAGCAGATAGCTGCCACTCTCCGGGCTCCAAGGTATGGCGACTGAGAAAGTCCGCCTTGACATTCATGACTCCGGCAATGTGGGCCGCTGACAGCTGCTCCAGGTTCGCTTCCGCCCACTGGCATAGATTCATGGCCTCCTTGGCTAGAGGGGCGCTCTTGGTACCTCCCTGGCGGTTGACATAGGCCACAGCCGTGGCATTGTCCGACAGGACCCGTACTGGCTTCAACGCCAGTACCGGGATGAACTCCAAAAGCGCCAACCGAATGGCTCTGAGTTCCAGGAGGTTGATAGACCACTTTGCCTCTGCAGGAGACCAGAGCCCCTGCGCTGTCCTTCCCAAGCAGTGGGCTCCCCAGCCCGACAAAGAGGCGTCCGTCGTGACGACAATCCACTCCGGGGTCACCAGAGGCATTCCTGCAGACAACTTGTCTGTCTGCATCCACCAGCTCAGCGCCTTGCGCACTGCTGGGTCCAAAGGAAGGCGCACAGCATAATCCTCCGACATCGGAGTCCAGCGCTGCAGCAGAGAGTGTTGTAGTGGTCTCATATGAGCCCAGGCCCAGGGCACTACTTCCATCGTGGCCGTCATAGAGCCCAACAGCTGCACATAGTCCCAAGCCCGAAGAGGAGAGGCTACTAGGAACTGGTCCACCTGAGCCTGAAGTTTGACAATCCGATTGTCTGGCAGGAACACTCTGCCCACTTGGGTGTCGAATCGAACTCCCAGATACTCCAGGGACTGAGTCGGGCACAGCTGGCTCTTCTCCCAGTTGATGATCCACCCCAGGGAGCTCAAAAGAGCAACTACCCGGTCCACAGCTTTGCCGCACTCTGCATAAGAGGGGGCTCGGATCAACCAGTCGTCCAGATAAGGATGGACTTGTACTCCTTCCTTTCGCAGGAAGGCTGCGATGACCACCATTACTTTGGAGAAGGTCCGCGGAGCAGTAGCCAACCCGAAAGGGAGGGCTCTGAACTGGAAGTGTCGTCCCAGGACTGCAAAATGCAGAAAGCGTTGATGAGGAGGCCAGATGGGAATATGCAGGTACGCTTCCTTGATGTCCAAGGAAGCCAAGAACTCTCCTGCCTTCACTGCCGCTATAACAGAGCGGAGAGTCTCCATGCGAAAGTGCCGCACTTTCAAGGCCCGATTGACCCCTTTGAGGTCGAGGATAGGCCAGACAGAACCTCCTTTCTTTGGTACCACAAAGTAAATGGAGTAACGTCCCTTGCCAATCTGATTTTCTGGCACCGGAACGACCGCACCCAGGCGTATAAGGTTGTCCAAGGTCTGCTGCACTGCCACAGCTTTGACCAGAGACTTGCAGGGAGAGAGTACAAACCCGTCTCTTAAGGGTCGGCAGAACTCTAACTTGTAGCCGTCTCTGATGACTTCCAGCACCCAAGCGTCTGAAGTTACTCTGGTCCACTCGCCCAGAAACGAGGACAGGCGTCCTCCAATCTGCACTGGGCCATGGACCAGGACCCCGTCATTGGGTACGAGACCCTGGGGGAGGGCCGGAGGGCGTACCTCCGGGACGGCGGTCTCTGCGAAAGGAATGCTGCTTGGGGGAGAAGTTCCTTTTGAAGGAAGAGGGGGCAGAGGAGCCCGACTTGCCCGGGCGGTACCGACGGGCTTCCTGAAACCGTCCTCTGGAGATACCGGGGCGAGCACTGGCCCGAGCCCTGACCTCTGGTAACCTCTTGCCCTTAGACGTGCCGAGATCGGTCACGATTTTGTCCAGCTCGACCCCAAAGAGCAGCTTGCCTTTAAAAGACAACTTAGCCAGGCGCGACTTAGAGGCGTAGTCCGCAGACCAATGTTTCAGCCAAAGCCAGCGCCGCGCAGAGACTGTCTGAGCCATGCCTTTAGCCGAGGCTCTCAAGACATCATACAGTAAGTCTGCCAAATAAGCCAAGCCCGATTCCAGGGCCGGCCAGTCAGCCCTCAAGGAAGGATCCGAGGGGGAAGCCCGCTGCACCAACGTCAGGCACGCCCTGGACACATAGGAGCCGCAAACTGAGGCCTGCAAACTTAAGGCAGCCGCCTCGAAGGACGACCTTAAAGCCGCTTCCAATCTTCTGTCTTGGGTGTCCTTTAGTGCCGTGCCACCTTCCACCGGCAACGCCGTTTTCTTAGTCACCGCAGTGATTAAAGAATCCACGGTAGGCCAAACAAAGGCCTCACGCTCTCTTTCAGGCAAAGGATAGAGGCAGGACATAGCCCTAGCCACTTTGAGGCTCGCTTCCGGGACATCCCATTGAGCCGAAATTAAGGTGTGCATGGCATCATGCGCGTGGAAGGTTCTAGGCGGGCGCTTCGTCCCCAGCATAATGGCGGAGCCAACAGGGGCTGAGGGAGAGACGTCCTCCAGAGAGGAAATCTTCAAAATGCTCATGGCCTGCATTAACAGGTTGAGCAAATCCTCTGAGCGAAAGATCCGTGCTGCAGAGGGGTCATCCGCTCCATCCGAGCGGGAATCCGTCTCCTCCAAGGAATCCCCAAAGGACCGTTGGGAGAACTCAGATACACTGCCCTCATCTACATCAGAGGAAACAGCGTCCTCTAAGGCCTGGGCATCCACCCGAGGGCGTTTACTTCCGGGGGCCTCAACCCCTTTATCTGACAAGGGAGAAGGGGCAGCGTTCTGCATAAGGAAGGCCTGATGCAGCAGCAAAATAAACTCGGGGGAGAAACCCTCCAAACTGTGCAATTCAGCAGCCTGGGCCACAGCCCTAGACGCACCCTCAACCGGCGCTCGCAAGAGCGGGGGGAGAACCATGCTGCGCATCGAAGATGGCGTCCGGCGCGACACTCCGCGAAGGAGCCGCGCGGGAAGAACGGCGCTTAACTTTAGCTGCTTTTTTGCCGTCGCCCAAATCAAGGGCGGCCATGGCATGAATGTCTCCCAGCTCAAGGGCGGCCCAAGAAGAAGCCGTCTGAGCAGAGTGGCCAGCCAAGATGGCGGAGGCGAGCAGCGGGGGATGGGCGTTTATGGCGGGAAAAACCGCCGCGCCGGAGGAAGACCCGGGACACTGACCGGCCTTCCAAACTGACACCCAACAAGGGCGAATCAGACTTTAAAACCCCCGCATCCCCGCTAGAAGCGCACACGCGGTCCGGGAAGCGATTCTTCGCGCCCTCGCCCTCCGACGCCATAGGCCACGTGGAGATCAATCGGGGAACCCCCTGCCCGCTATAAAAAGGTAAAAATTACCTGCTTCTCGCTCCGAGCTGTAACGACCTGGTGTCCCAGTGAGTAGCTGCAATAAACGTTTAAATAAACGTCGAAATAAACGCCCTTAAGGACGTTCAAAATTTTTTTTTTTTTTTTTTTTTTAACGGAGCCAGCGGGAGGGGGGAGAAAAGGAGGGACCTGGCGCCACCAGGTTTGCACTTGCTCAAGAAGAGCCCTCAACCCCAGGCACTCAACAAAACCTAAAAATTAGGCTTGGAGGCCTAGCCAGAGCTGCTGCTGTGTGTGACCACCACCTGCTGAGATAGAGAACATACTGAGGAGTTTCCGGCAGCACATGACCACATATAGGGAGGCAAAAGGATTGCTCTCTATCTCCACCTGCTGGTAGATAGACACAACCCACCAGTCTATGGATTGATCAGCATGATGATATGGAACCAACAATGCCAAACAACACATGAAACTATATACCCAAATAAAATTTTGACTTCACAATCTGAGCTGATTATTTTTCCTTCACCATTTCTTTAAACTCAGTATTACCTACTTATTCTCTAACAGTGTTGTACAGTAACTAAGTAAATGTAACTTGTATTGTACTTAAAGTTTTGTTACTTTTACTTGTAAAGTAGTAGAGGATAACATTTGTTACTTTTACTGAAGTAATTTTTTCCAATTTTTACTACTTCTACTCAGTTACATCTGAACATGGCAAAGACTGAGCTCCTTGTCTTTCCACCCAAACCCTCTTCCCCCACTTTCCATCTCTGTTGACAACGCCCTCATCCTCCCCGTCTCTTCAGCCCGCAATCTCGGAGTCATTTTCGACTCCTCCCTCTCCTTCTCTGCCCATATCCAGCAGACAGCTAAGACCTGTCGCTTCTTCCTCTATAATATTAGCAAAATTCGCCCATTCCTCTCTGAACAGACCACCCGAACCCTCGTCCACTCGCTCGTTACCTCTCGTCTTGACTATTGCAACCTTCTCCTCACTGGCCTCCCGCTTAGCCACCTATCCCCCCTTCAATCTGTCCAAAATTCCGCCGCACGTCTTATCTACCGCGTGAACCGATACTCTCATATCACCCCTCTCCTCAAGTCGCTTCACTGGCTCCCGATCCGCTACCATATACAGTTCAAGCTTCTCCTATTGACCTTCAAGTGCACTCAATCTACAGCCCCCCATTACCTCTCTACCCTCCTCTCCCCGTATGTTCCCACCCGTAACCTCCGCTCTCAGGACAAATCACTCCTATCTGTACCCTTCTCCACCACCACTAACTCCAGACTCCGCCCCTTCTGCCTCACATCACCTTATGCCTGGAACAGACTTCCCGAGCCCATACGCCATGCGCCCTCCCTGCCCATTTTCAAGTCCTTATTCAAAGCCCATCTCTTCTCCCTTGCTTTTGGCGCCTAACCACCTTCCCCATTCATGATACCTACACTGACTACATAGTTTGTTACCTTTAGATTGTAAGCTCTCTTGAGCAGGGACTGTCCTTCCCCATGTTTAAACTTGTACAGCGCTGTGTAACCCTGGCAGCGCTATAGAAATGCTAAGTAGTAGTAGTATATGTAAATAATTCCTCAGTAAACCAAATGAAACAGGATTTTGCTATTGCAAACCTTGTCACGCAAACGTGGATAATCTCTTTAAATTTTGCTGTTCAGCGAGTATAACCTATAAGAACAGTGGAGTTTGCCTGTGTTTGTTGAACTGGTTACTGGCCTCTAGCCAAATAGAACAGTGATGAATTGGGTCACTTTAAAGTGGATATGAAGCTGATAGCAATTCTTGGTGAACATATGTCTATGACAGACTGCTCATCATCCCATGGGAAATTTTATATTGGGGCAACAGTCCACTGAATTGATAGTCTTTAGGGAGGAAGTCTGCTTGTCTGGCCGTAAGACTGAAGAGTTTCCATACAGACAATGAATGATTCCAACTTTGTGAAAGCCTTCTTTGTAATTGGACAGCATGACGATAATGAAGATGGTTTATGTCCCAGAAACACTAAAGAAAGACCCCGATCAAGTAAATAATATCACATTCATTGTTGATTTAAATCTTGAATTGATGATGAATGTGACTGTTGGGCAGAATGGATGGACCATTCAGGTCTTTATCTGCCTTCACTTACTATGTTATGTTAAGATAAAGATGAAGATGAATATGCAAGTGATGAATACTTCTAATGCTGATAATGAGAATGCTATATGGAAGTGTTTCAGAGATTCCCTTGATCATAACCTGCAGACCCAGTCAGAAGACATCACTAATATTGCAACATGGCCTGATTTGAAGGAACTTTTTTTATTAGACTGAACAATCCACTTTCTGCTAATGCAGTTGTTGAACCTTTCTAGCTGTACTGAATTAATGACTCACAAGCGCACTCTCATCAGTGACAGTCATTTTCAAAAATATAGTTTTACTAAAAGCAAAGTGGATTGAATTGTAGAGCAATAAAGACGTAGGGATAAAAACATTAATAGTTGCATTTATTGTCGTTCTGGTACTTTTACTTTTTACTCAAAAAGTATTATATTTGGCAATAACATTTTTATTTTTGTAAATGTGTTTTTCACTGTACTTTTTACTTGATTATTAATAGAAATCAAACAAAATAAAACATGGAAAAGAAAATACCGTATTTTTCGGACTATAAGACGCACTTTTTTCCCCCAAAATTTGGGAGGAAAATGGGGGGTGCGTCTTATAGTCCGAAGGTAGCGCGTTCGGGATCGCCCTCCCCTACTTACGTGACGCGATGTTCCCTGGTGGTCTAGTGACGTCGGGGCAGGAAAGAGCCCCCTCTTTCCTGCCCAGCGCGCTGCTCTCCGTCCTCCTGACTGGTTCCTGACGGTCTCGGCGAGATTCAAAAAGGTGCTGCTTGGGTCGTGGAGGTTTAGGTATGATCGTGCAGATTTTGTGGTGTTTCTGGTTGGCAGGTAGATAAGGTCTGTCATGTATCCCGGTGCCTCACCGTAGATAATTTTATGGACAGTTATGCAGATTTTGAAAGTGATACGTTCTTTGATTGGTAGCCAATGCAGTTTTTCTCAGAGTGGTTTGGCGCTGTCAAAACGTGTTTTTCCAAATACAAGCCTGGCTGCTGTGTTTTGGGCGGTCTGAAGTTTCTTTATGATTTGATCCTTGCATCCCATATAGATTCCATTACAGTAATCTGCGAGGCTTAGTACCATTGACTGTATCAGGATACAAAATATTTCCCTCGGGAAGAATGGTTTCACACGTTTGAGTTTCCACATTGATAAAAACATTTTCTTTATGGTGGAATTTGCCTGGGTCTCTAGTGATAGGTTACGGTCGATTGTTACTCCGAGAATTTTCAGACTGTCTGAGATAGGGAGGGTGTACATGTTTGTGGGTTTGTATGTATTGTATTGGGATGAGATGATGAGAGTGTGTTTTTTCAGTATTTAGATGGAATGCATTTGCCCATGAGTTCATGATGTTTAAACTTAGCATGATTTCATTGGTGATTTCCATCAGATCATGTTATGTTTGAAGGAGATGTATAATGTGACGTCATCAGCATAGATAAATGGGTTAAGGCCTCCGGTGGATAAAGTCTTGGCTAGTGGAGTCATCATGAGGTTGAAAAGGATCAGTGATAATAGTGATCCTTGCGGTACTCTGCAGCCTGGTTTCCACAGTGACGATATGTTTGTTTTTGATTTCACTTGATATGTTCTTGTGGTTAGGAAACCCTTAATCCAGTTGAGAGTGCCATCACTGATTCCGAAGTATTCTAGGAGTCTTAGCAATATGTTATGGTTAACCATGTCGAATGCACTTGACATGTCAAATTGGAGGAGGAGAATACTCTTACCAATTGCTACTTCCTGCTTGAATTTGTTTAGAAGTACTGTTTCGGTGATGTGTAGGGGTCGAAATCCTGATTGTGACTCATGTAGTATAGTGAATTTGTGTATGTAGTCATTGAGTTGTTTGGTCACCAGTCCTTCCATTAGTTTGACTACTAATAGGATAGATGCAACTGGACAGTAGTTGGTAACGTCATTTGTTTTTTTTCTTGGTGTCTTTTGGTATTGGGGTGAATAGGATGTTGCCTTTCCTTTAGTGTAGATACCCTGTTGAAGCATGAAGTTTAAGTGGAATGTAAGATCTATTATGTTTCTGCCTGTGGAGTGGGACGCACACAGATAAGACTTAATTCTGATATTATTTCTGTGGTTTTGGGCATTTCTGATGCATTTCAGTACAGCTCTAAAGATAGGTTACAGCAAACACACTCCACAGGTCTTAAGCCCGTAGATGGGAAGGCGGTAGAACTAGAGGACATGAAATGAGATCGAAGAGGGGGCAGACTCAAGAAAAATGTCAGGAAGTATTTTTTCACGGAGAGAGTGGTGGATACTTGGAATGCCCTCCTGCAGGAGGTGGTGGAGATGAAAACGGTAACGGAATTCAAACATGCGTGGGATAAACAAAGGAATCCTGTTCAGAAGGAATGGATCCTCAGAAGCTTAGCCGAGATTGGGTGGCAGAGCCGGTGGTGGGAGGCGGGGTTACTGCTGGGCAGACTTCTACGGTCTGTGCCCTGAAATGGTAAAATTACCTGATAATTTTCTTTCCATTAATCATAGCAGATCAATTCATAGACTGGAGGGTTGTGTCCATCTACCAGCAGGTGGAGATAGAGAGCAATCTTTTGCCTCCCTATATGTGGTCATGTGCTGCTGGAAAACTCCTCAGTATGTCGATATTAAAGCTCCATCTGCAGGACTCAGCACTTAGAGAATTACACCCACAAAGGGATACTCTGCCCAGCTCACCACCGCCGAAGCAGGGGAGGAGAATCAACCCAGCTCACCACCGCCAAAACGGGGGACGGGAACCCACGCCCGCCAACGTGGGGGGGGGGGGGGGGGGGCTGCTTATCCTGCTACCGCAACCGAGGGAGGAGCTGGCTTACCCTAGCACCGCCGAAGCAGAAGGGATGCAAAGCTACCCTACTGCCGCACAAAGCGGGAGGGAGCGCCGGCATAATTTAATTATTAATCCAGCCACCGTCGAAACGGGGGGAAAGGAAGCAGCAGCTCACTGTAACATAAAATAGTTTCAACTCAAGGAAATTCCAACTGAAGAACTTGAACCTTAAGTCCTCCTGAACAGTAACTGAAGATTAAACTTGAACCTGAAACATAACCAGAACACAAACAATACAGATATCTGGGAGGGGCTATGGATTGATCGGCTATGATTAATGGAAAGAAAATTATCACGTATGATACATAATTTTACCTTCCATTTCATCAAGCAGATCAATCCATAGACTAGTGGGATGTACCGAAGCAGTACTCACTCAGGGCGGGACATGGAAATCCATGAACGCAACACTGAAAAACCAAACTGGGCCTCGGCCCGAGCCGCCACATCCAAGCGGTAATGTCATGAGAAGGTATGAGCTGACGCACAAGTTGCTGCTCTACAAATCTCTTCCAAGGAGATGGATCTTGACTCTGCCATCGAGGCTGCCTGTGCTCTAGTAGAGTGAGCCTTCAGCTGAATAGGCGGGATCTTCCCTGCAACCACATAAGCTGCCGCAATTGTCTCCTTGACCCAACGTGCCACAGTAGGCTTAGATGCCTGCAGACCCCTATGAGGGCCTGCGAACAGCACGAACAGATGATCCGATTTCCGGAAATCATTGGTCACTTCCAAGTATCTGATGACGACTCGTCTAACATCCAGACATTTGACAGCAGAGTACTCCTCTGGGTAATCCTCCCTCTGAAAGGAGGGTAGACAAAGCTGCTGATTCACATGGAAGTGAGAAACAATCTTGGGCAAGAAGGAGGGCACTGGGCGAATCGACACTCCTGCCTCAGTGAACCGCAGGAACGGCTCTCTGCACCAGAGCGCCTGGAGCTCTGAAATTCTTCTGGCTGAAGTGATAGCCACCAAAAAGACCGCTTTCAACGTCAGGTCCTTCAAAGATGCCCTCGACAAGGGCTCAAAAGGCGGCTTCTGCAAGGCCCGTAGCACCAGACTGAGATTCCACGTAGGCACTATCGAGTGCAGAGGGCAGGTGATTAGCCCCTTTTAGAAATCGCACCACATCTGGCTGCGAAGCCAGGGAAGCACCCTTCAGACGACTCCTGAAGCAAGCTAGAGCCACCACCTGGACTTTAAGCGAACTGAGTAACAGGCCTTTTTCCAGACCTTCTTGCAGGAACGCCAACATTGAAGAAATTGGAGCAGTGAAGGGCGATACAGAGCCTGCCTCGCACCACGAAGCAAAGGTACGCCAAACCCTGGCGTAAGTAGTAGAAGTAGAGCACTTCCTCGCTCTCAGCATAGTGGCGATGACATTATCTGAGAAGCCCTTCTTCCTCAGTCGCTTCCGCTCAATAGCCAGGCCGTAAGACCAAAGGGAGAGGGATCCTCCATCACCACGGGACCCTGATGCAAGAGGCCCCGCTCTGCTGGCAACCGCAGGGGACTGTCCACTGAAAGCCTGATTAAGTCCGCATACCAAGGACATCTGGGCCAATCTGGACCCACCAGGACCACCCTGCCTGGGTGCTTTGCCACCTGGCCTAGAACTCTGCCCATCGTGGGTCAAGGCGGGAACACGTAGACAAGTTCCTGTACCGGCCACTGCTGGAGAAGAGCATCGACTCCCAGCGATTGGGGGTCCCGTCCTCTGCTGAAAAACCTTGGCACTTGGCCGAGGACGCCATCAGGTCCAATCTCGGCTGGCCCCAGCGCTTCGTGATGTCCAAGAACGCCCGAGCAGACAGCTGCCACTCTCCGGGATCCAAGGTATGGTGACTGAGAAAGTCCGCCTGGACATTCATGACTCCCGCAATGTGAGCCGCCGACAGCTGTTCCAGATTCGCTTCCGCCCCCAGACATGGCTTCCCGGCTAGAGGAGCGCTCCTGGTACCTCCCTGGCGATTGACATAGGCCACAGCCGTGGCATTGTCCGACAGGACCCGTACTGGCCTCAGCACCAGTAACGGGAGAAACTCTAGAAGCACCAACCGAATGGCTCGGAGTTCCAAGAGGTCGATGGACCACTTCGCCTCCACCGGGGACCACAGCCCCTGCGCCGTCCTTCCCAGGCAGTGGGCTCCCCAGCCCGTCAAGCAGGCGTCTGTCGTGACGACAACCCACTCTGGGGTCGTAAGAGACATTCCTGTGGACAGCTTGTCTGGCCTCAGCCACCAATCCAGCGCCTTGCGCACAGCTGGATCCAAGGGAAGGCGTATAGCGTAATCCTCCGAAACCGGAGTCCAACGCCGCAGCAGAGAGTGCTGTAGTGGTCTCATATGGGCCCTGGCCCAGGGCACTACTTCCATCGTGGCCGTCATGAAGCCCAACAGCTGTACATAGTCCCGAGCCCGAAGAGTAGAGGAGGCTAGGAACCGGTCTACCTGGGCCCGAAGCTTGAGACTCCAGTTGTCTGGCAGGAACACTCTGCCCACTTGGGTGTCGAATCGAACTCCCAGATACTCCAGGGACCGAGTCGGGTGCAGCTGGCTTTTCTCCTAGTTGACGATCCATCCCAGGGAGCTCAGAAGAGCAATAACCCTGTCTGTAGCTCTCCCACACTCTGCATAAGAGGGGGCTCAGATCAGCCAGTCGTCCAGATAGTGATGGACTTGCACTCCTTCCTTGCGGAGGTAAGCTGCGATGACCACCATTACACTTTGGAGAAGGTCCACGAGGCAGTAGCCAACCCGAACGGGAGGGCTCTGAACTGGAAGTGTCGGCCCAGTACTGCAAAGCGCAGGAAGCGCTGATGAGGCGGTCAGATGGGAATATGTAAGTAAGCTTCCTTGATGTCCAAGGATGCCAGGAATTCTCCCCTTTTTACTGCAGCTATTACGGAGCGGAGAGTCTCCATCCGGAAGTGCCGTACTCTCAAGGCCCGATTGACTCCCTTGAGGTCAAGAATAGGCCGAACAGAACCTCCCTTCTTTGGCACCACAAAGT
This sequence comes from Microcaecilia unicolor, assembly GCF_901765095.1. Classification (NCBI taxonomy): domain Eukaryota; kingdom Metazoa; phylum Chordata; class Amphibia; order Gymnophiona; family Siphonopidae; genus Microcaecilia; species Microcaecilia unicolor. Next base: position 68,063,235 of record NC_044041.1, read on the forward strand.
AAATGGAGTAACGTCCCCTGCCAAGTTGATCTACTGGCACTGGAACCACCGCGCCCAGGCGGATCAGGTTGTCCAAAGTCTGCTGCACCCGCCGTTGCTTTGACTGGAGACTTGCAGGGAGAGTTCACGAACCCGTCTCTCAAGGGCCGGCAGAACTCCAACTTGTAGCCGTCTCTGATGACTTCCAGAACCCAAGCGTCTGAAGTTACCCTGGTCCACTCTCCCAGAAATGAGGACAGCCGTCCTCCTATCTGCTCTGGGCCATGGACCAGGGCCCCATCATTGGGTTCGAGACCCTGGGGGAGGGCTGGAGGACGAACCTCAGGGACAGCGGTCTCTGCGAAAGGAATGCTGCTTGGGGGGAAGTTCCGCTTGAAGGAGGAGGAGGAAGAGGAGCCCAACTTGCCCGGGCGATACCGACGGGCTTCCTGAAAACGGCCCTTGGAGGAACCAGGGCGCGCACTGCCGGCCTGTGCCCTGACCTCCGGCAACCTCTTGCCTTTAGACGTGCCGAGCTCCGTCACAATCTTGTCCAGCTCGTCCCCAAAGAGCAGCTTGCCTTTAAAAGGCAACTTGGCTAGGCAAGATTTAGAGGCATGGTCAGCCGACCAATGCTTAAGCCATAGCCACCGACGGGCAGAGACTGTCTGAGCCATACCTTTAGCCAAGGCTCTCAAGACATCATACAGCAAGTCTGCCAAGCAGGCCAAGCCCGACTCCAGGACCGGCCAGTCCGCCCTCAAGGAAGGATCAGAGGGGGAAGCCCGCTGCAAAGCGGTCAGGCAAGCCCTGGCCACATAGGAGCCGCAAACCGAGGCTTGCAAACTTAGGGCGGCCGCCTCAAAGGCCAACTTTAAGGCTGCCTCCAATCTCCTGTCCTGAGCGTCCTTCAGGGCAGTGCCACCGGCAGAGCTGTCTTCTTAGTCACCGCAGTGATTAAAGAGTCCACTGTAGGCCAGAGAAAGGCCTCCCGATCACCCTCAGGCAGAGGATAGAGACGGGACATAGCCCTGGCTACCTTAAGGCTCGCTTCAGGGGCATCCCATTGAGCCGAAATTAAAGTCTGCATGGCTTCATGTACGTGGAAGGTTCTAGGCGGGCGTTTAGTTCCCAGCATGATAGCTGAGCCTGCCGAGGCTGAGAGAGGGCCTTCCTCCGGTAAGGAAATGCTTAAAATGCTCATGGCCTGCACTAACAGGTTGGGCAAATCCTCTGAGCGAAAAAGCCGTGCTGCAGAGGGGTCATCCGCTCCATCTGAGCGAGGATCAGCCTCCTCCAAGGAATCCCCTAAGGACCTTTGGGAGAACTCAGATATGCTGCCCTCATCCACATCAGAGGAGACAGAGTCCCCTAGGGCCTGGAGATCCACCCAAGGGTGTCTGATCATAGCCGCCTCATCACCCTTGTCAGAAAGGGAAGCAGGAGCAGCGTTTTGCATAAGAAAAGCCTGATGCAGCAGCAAAATAAACTCAGGGGAAAAAAAACCTCAGTCTGTGCACTTCTGCAGCCTGGGCCACGGCCCTAGAGGCACACTCAACCTGCGCTCCAAAGGGCGGGGGAGAGATGCGCTGCGCATCCAAAATGGTGCCCGTCACGTCGCTCTGTGAAGGAGCCGCGCGGGAAGAATGGAGCTTCAAATTCGCCAACTTTTTACCGCCGCCCCAGTCAAGGGCGGCCATACTATTAACGTCTCCCACCTTGAGGGCGGCCCAAGAAGAAGCCGTCCGAGCAGCGTGGCCGGCCACAACTGGAAGGGCAGCCAACGGGGGATGGGTGCCTAAGGCGGGAAAAACCGCTGCACCGGAGGAAAAACCGGGGAACTTGCCCGACTCCGAAAAGGTGCCCAAAAAAGGCGTCTCTGCCTTCGAACCCCCCGCTTCCCCGCTAGACGCACGCACGCATTCCGGGGAGCGTCTTTTCCCGCCCTTGCCATCCGACACCATTAGCCACGTGGAGACCGTTCGGGGAACCCCCTTGCCCGCTAACAAAGGTAAAATTACCTGATTCTCGCTCCGAGCTGCAACGAATTGGTGTCCCAGTGAGCAGCTGCCAGGAAAGCTGTAGATTCAAAGCGCTTTCGTTTTGGTTTCTTTCTTCTTTTTTTTTTTTTTTTAAACGGAGCTAGCGGGAGGGGGGAGAAAAGGAGGGACCTGGCACCACCAGGTTTGCACTTGCTCAAGAAGAGCCCTCAACCCCAGGTACTCAACAAAAACCTAAACAATTAGGCTTGGAGACCTAGCCAGAGCTGCTGCTGTGTGACCACACACCTGCTGAGATAAGAGAACATACTGAGGAGTTTCCGGCAGCACATGACCACATATAGGGAGGCAAAAGATTGCTCTCTATCTCCACCTGCTGGTAGATGGACACAACCCACCAGTCTATGGATTGATCTGCTTGATGAAATGGAATGGCAGATACAAATCAAGGTAAGGTATACACAAAAAGTAGCACATATGAGTTTATCTTGTTGGGCAGACTGGATGGACCGTGCAGGTCTTTTTCTGCCATCATCTACTATGTTATGTTACTATGAAGCGATGGGGGGGGGGGGGGGGGGGGGGGCAGATCGTATTAGTTAGCTGGGGCAGGTGTCCAGTTGACAATGGCTGTTGGGAGTATTGTTTTATCGCCTGGGTAACTGTGTCGATGCTGAGGAGAGCAAAATTGGACTATATTTCGGTCAGCCAGGTATTCACCAGGGTTTGGGTCTCAACCATTAATGAAGTTTTCTATGTCCATGTTGTTCTGAGGTAGGGTTTTGCGCAGGTTTACGATTTTCTCATTGAAATAGTTAGCAAGGTTGTCTGCATATGGAACGTCAGTGTTGGTTGTGGTGACTGGCGTGTCTAGTAGTTTGCTCACGAAATGGTATAGTTTCTTCGTCTTTTTGTAGTCCGGCCCAATTTTAGTTTTGTAGTACAACCTTTTGGTCTGTCTTATTGCGTATTTGTATTTCCTTTGTAGTTGTTTCCATGCGTTGAGCGTGTGTTCATCTTTTCTTTTTTTTTCATGTGCGTTCCAGTTTCCTAGATTGTGTTTTTAGTTATGTCTACGTGAAGTTCTTATTTGTAAGGGTGCTATTTCGCATAGTATGTGTCTGCATCTTTTGTCCCATTCTGAGAGGTAATATGGATTCCGTTTGTGCTGTCCAATCGTTGTTGTATATCTGTTGCCAGAAAGTAACCGGGTCTATTTAGCCTCTCATGGTATAAGTTGCGTGTTCTCGTGTGTGGAGAGAACTCCTTTTTCGCCATTTTAGGGATAGGTTTAGCTTGTAATGGTTGGGTCCATGGTGTTTCTGTCCATCTAGTTTGTGTTATGGTTAGGTTCAGATCAGTGGACAGTTTGTATGAGATGAGGTCGAGTGTATGACCCTTCACGTGGGTTGTTTGCATGTGTGGCCATGTAAGGTTACATAGATGAAGGAAGTCCTTGCAATCTCGTGCGCTGGTAGAGTTTGGGTCTTCAAGGTGAAGGTTAATGTCTCCTAATACTAATGTATTGGAGTTAGATACACATATATTTGAAACAAAGTCCATGAAGTCCGCCTGGCTTTCGAGTAGTTCCTCGATCCTACTCGAGTTTCAGAAAAGTCTTCCCCACAAAGAGTATTTGGAGGATACACATACAGGAGACTGTCCCCTGAAACTGGAGAAGAACTGAAAGACCTTGTTGCAGTGAGTGGTGATAAGATCTACTGAGGGGATTCCTACTTGGAAGATTTGTCTGGCAGTAGCCATGTTCAGAGACCATTCATGAGGTTGCATCTTCCTCCTGTACCTCCCTACTTGTTGACACAGTATACTGCAACATAATGGTTCAGATGAAAACAACTAATCTATGAAAGCCTTCACAATCTCCCAAATGGCTCGCAGCTCCAGAAGATTTATGTGAAGAAAAGTCTCCTGAGAGGACCAGTGGCCCTGAGTGTGAAACACATCTACATGGGTCCCCCAGTTCAGGGTGGATGCATCTGTTGTAAGCCTCTTGGAAGTTCCAAGGTGAGACTGGACTGAATCGTCCACAAGAGTGACTCTTGAAGGTTGAGAGTGATCAAGACTGCATCCGCTAGGTTCCCTGAGGCCTCAGACCACTGGGCAGGGTCCAAAGAGCTTCTCTTAAATGGAGACGTGCAATGGGAGTTACATGCACTGTGGAGGCCATGTGACCCAACAGACAACATTTGTGAAGCTGATATGTAATGGACTTCCACTGGTCTAACACCTCAGCCCCCAGGTCTGAGAGGAAAGCTATCACATCTCTGATAGCTGCTAATGCCTCAGCTGACCCTCTAGTTAGTATGAGATAGTCTGCAAATGGAGACACTTTATGCTCCTTACCTCCGACCTCTAAGCCTTCAATACCGAATACTAAGTTTATGTCCCAACAGTTCCATCACCAGGGCAAACATGGGCAACCCTGTTGAGTGCCCTATACAGAACAAAAGGGGAAGAATAACTATCATTCACCCAAAACACTGACTAGGGGCTGAGTATTGAGAGGAGAGATACAACTAATAAAGCGATCCCCAATACCCACTTTTTGCGACATTCTTAGCATCCAATCCACCCGACTGAACTCTTTCAGCATCCACCACCACTGCTATCAAAGGCACCTGCTGTTGATAGGCTTGCCAGATGATATATTTTTTTTGTTACATTTGTACCCCACGCTTTCCCACTCATGGCAGGCTCAATGCGGCTTACATATTATATACAGGTACTTATTTGTACCTGGGGCAATGGAGGGTTAAGTGACTTGCCCAGAGTCACAAGGAGCTGCCTGTGCCTGAAGTGGGAATCAAACTCAGTTCCACAGTTCCCCAGGACCAGAGTCATTCATAAGTACATAAAGTACATAATAGCCATACGGGATCAGACCAATGGTCTATCTAGCCCAGTATCCTGCTTCCAGCAGCAGCCAATCCAGGTAACAAGCACCTGGCAGAAACCCAATTAGTAGCACCGTTCCATAAGCCTCACATCCGCTTTACACTGTATTAATTCCATCATCCTCACACTCGCTTTACACTGTAATAATGTCCCCGTTCCCTCACAGGGTAATTTCAGCAATAAGTACCTCAGGAAACTGGGGGCCCAGGTTTTGTCTCATCACAGTAGATAGGAGGCAGAATTGGGAGTGACTTATGAGGAACAGGAGTGGGTCAAAATGGAGGTGGCAGTTAATATACAATAACGTAAAGGTCTTTGACAAATGCAATCTGATGCCTGCCTCCCCTGAATGAAATCTACTTGGTTGAGATGAGTTAAAAGGGCATATAACCAGCTAAACGCTCAGCTAGTACCTTCGCCAAAATTTTCTTATCAATTCCCAACAGCAAGATCAGTCTATACTCTACCACACTCAGAAATATCTTTACCAGCCTTGGGTAACACTGTGATCCCCACTAGCTGCATATAATACGGTAGTGCCTCTCCAGCCTGCAGAAAGTTAAACAGCCGAGTAAGCAAATGGAACAACCTGAAACTGAAACGTTTTGTAAAACAAGCCACTGAAATCATGTAAGCCCAGTGGACCACCTCCTCCATAATTACCAAATCCAAATGAGCATCTGTTTCTGCCAGCATGAGGAGCTGGAGGGTTGCAAGATATTCAGTCACCACCTGTGGATCCCCGATGTTCCGGGGTATATAGCTTCTCGTAAAAGGCCTTAAAGCAGTCTTGAATTATGGCTTCCTGATGCAAGAGCCCCCCCCCCCCTCCCCATTTTTGTCCTTATTGGACAAAATATTCCCTTTAGCTTGCTTGACCCTATGGGCCAATATGTTAGCCCCATTACCGGATTCAAAATATTTTTGCTTCACTCTAATTGAAACAATCTGCTTATCATGTAATGTTCCTACAGCCCCTCCAATATACCTAATAGTTACCAGCAGAGACCTCCTAGGGGACACTGCTTATGGTGGCTCTCCACTAACACCAGCCTACTCCAAAGCTCAGACTCTTTTCGAGCCTGTTCCTTCTTCCTAGCGAATGCCAGAACGATAAATTCCCCTCTCAACACTACTTTCAAACTCCCTCGAACAACATCTGCCATATGTTCCTTCACTTTCTGATCCCCAAAGAAGACTGTCATTCAACTGTCAATACTTTGTGCCCTCGTCAGCATTTCCAGGGCACAGCGTCAGCTACATCAGTGTGTGCTCCATCTCCCAACCCCTTTTCATCGCTGCACTAGCAAGTAGTCGATATGGGAGTAGGAAGAATGGACTGCTGAGAAATATAATTGGTCTCTCCCACATTGGCACTCCCCCCCACATATCCACCAGCCCCTAAGATTTCTGGAAACTATGTTTATCTGCCTTTATTCCATCCCCTCCACCTCCAGGCTTATCCCACTGAGCGTTTAGTGCCAGGTTGAAGTCCCCTCTGATCAACAAAACCCCCTCCCTAATGTTTAGAATCATGTCACAAGAGGTGATCCAAAAAAGGCTCCCTGGCCTGAATTTGGGCCACAGACAGACACTCACCAAGGTGATGCAGACCCCATGGATAGTCCCCACCAACCTTCCCCCTTCATCCTTGTAACTTTATTCCAATATCACAGAGGCTCTGGAAGTAAATAAAATTCCAACCTCCACGTTTCTCCATTCAAGCCTATTTGATGTCATGCAATTCCCCATAAAATCTTTAATGAGCAGGAGCTTGTCATGCTTGTAAACAGGACACTTCCTTAAGCAACAGCTGGTGTTTCTGTGGCAAATTCATCCTTTTATACTGAGAGTATCCATTTTAAGACTTATTAGCAGTTTCCCAGGATACTGCTGAACAACCCACCCCTATGTTTACACACCAGCATCCCACAGCAAAGGATCATTCTATAAATAGGACTCCCCTCCCTCCCCCCCACCACTCTCATCCAGCCCCATCAACCCCCCCCCCCCAACCATCACCACCACTACCTCACCCCAACACACTCTCCAGCACCTCTCCACAAATTTCCCATGAGTCCAGCAAGGCCATGACAATATTCATTTCACCTCTACAAATTTCACCCTGCCCCCTCACATTCACCGTCCTTCCCCCTCACCATGTTACCATTCCAAGCAGTTAGACGCTGGCAGGATTTTGTTGGAATTTTGTCACTTTCTTAATCGTATCTTTCTTTTAGAAGGTTAAAATATGTTTCTTCTGCTCTTAGTCCCTGTGACCCGCTTAGAACTGAAAGGTGGTAGTGGGATACAAGTTTGATGCAATGTAATGCTACCACCCACTCACCCCTGCTGCCAGGTCACACCACCCCCATCATTCAATCACCACCTCTCCCTAAATGAAAACCACAGTAAATAAAGTTGATGAATGAAACCCCTGCAACAACCTAAGTTCATGTCCGTCGTGCCTGCCTCTATTCACTTTGCCGCGATTGAGGCAGAGTCGTCAGGGGTGAGCCAGGTTTCAGTCCAACCATGCTTGCCTGAGGTATTTACAGAAAGCTTGGTCTTGGTAAAGAGCAGGGTTCATACGCCACCTATTCATCCCCGACTTCTCTCCCCACCTGATTTGGGCCCACACTGGAGCGTGGTCTGAAATAACAGACTCTCCAATCTCCACTCGCTCTGTCATTCTCACCAGGGACTTGCTCAAAAGCACATAATCAAAGTGCGCATGGAACCGTGTGGGTGAGAAAAAAATGTGTACTCCTTTTCTTCCACGTGAAGGAGCCTCCAGATATCAATCACTCCCAATTCAATAGCTATTTTCACCCCCTTCCCCTCATGATCCCTACCCGCTTGCTTTGATGGTTTGCAGTCTATAAGTGGGTCACTGGTGATGTTAAAATCTCCCCCCCCCCCCCCCCCCCCCAATATGAGCGGGTAGTCATCAAATGTAATAAGCTTAGCTATTAATAGAGCAAAAAACTTATGTGAGTATATGTTAGGCGCATATATGCTACATAAGGCTACCTCTTTCCCTGCAAGAGGCCCGCCACTATCACAAAGCAACCATCTGGGTCCTGATACATTCTATGCATTTCAAATGCCATGTTCTTTTTTAATAATATTGCTACTCCTGTCGGCTGTTATAAGAGGCATAATATACTTCCCCCACCCAGTCCCTCTTTAGTTTGACATGCTCAGCATTCCCCAAGTGTGATTCACAATGCAACATCAGCTTGTTGCTTTCGCAGTACCTTAAATCTTTTAACTGGTGAGTGTACTCCATCTACATTTAGAGAAACAACTTTCAGATTAGCCATTTGAAAATGACCTCTACAGTCTTCTACTAAGAATTATTTCCACAGTGGTTGACCTTAAGGGGTCTCCCAGCCAAACCCCCAAGGCATTCCTATATTACTACTACTATTTAGCATTTCTATAGCACTACAAGGCGTACGCAGTGCTGCACAAACATAGAAGAAAGACAGTCCCTGCTCAAAGAGCTTACAACGTGAGATGCGATAGAGGCCTCCCTTTCCTGTACAGTGGACAAATCTTTCCCCGACCCCTTCCACCCCATCCGCCCTCCCTAGAAAGGCCTCCCCTCCTCCAGCCTTCCACCCCTCCCCCCGAACCATACACCCCACACTGACACCACCACACCCTCATCCGTGACACCCCACTCACTCCCCTGACCAGCACCAAATCCCCTGACCCCATTTGCTACCCAGATCCCCCCTTTTTCTCAAATGACTCTCTTGTAGTCTTCTCCCTGTCTCCACCCACTTTCCCTTGCGACCCCCCTGCCTTTCCCAAATCAGTTCTAAACATCATATAACTACACCATGTGTGTGGAAACTACAATATTAGCACCACTGCAAATAATAACAGAGAAATAACATTGCCATAACAAACAATAGCAAAACATGAAATGAGGTACGAGAGGCATAAATACTTGTAATCCATAGCATGTAACTGAGCCAATTTGTCTCTGCATATGCTTGCCCACTCAGTTCACACGCGCTTGATGCCAATTCGTTGTTGCAGAAACTCATAGATGACGTCCCTCACATCCTGACCGTCAGAGCAGTTACTCATCTCCAAGAGTGCTTCTGCTAAGTTATTTCTTGTTTCTGTCCAGCCACAATGGGCACCTCTCCTGCCTGCCAACTCCAAACTGCTCAGGTGCTCTTTCCAGCCAACATACACCTCTCTGTCCATCTTAATTCTGCTTAGGGTAAAAAAAAACTGCCATTCATCCACTACCAGCCAAAACAGTCCAAACAGCTGCAGCCTCTTCTCATGGGCTCAGTTCTGCAGACGCTCCACGTATGACTCTAGGTCTTTGGGATCTGTGAAAAATATCGCCTTGTTGTCCTGTAGGACCCGTACGTTTGCAGGAAAAAGCATTGCAAACTTCACTCCTTTTTCAAACAGCTGCTTGCAGTGCTGCCCCATCTTCCTGCGTTGCTCCGATACAGTAGCTGAATAATCTTGGAACAATAGAATTTTATTGCCCTCAAACTCGAGCTCCTTTTTTTTTTCTAAACGCTTGCAGGAGTTTCTCCTTATCAGCATAGTTGAGTATTCTGGCAATAACCGTCCGTGGACGTTTTTCTCCCTCTTTCAGCATGCCAATTTTATGGACCCTTTCAACCTTCAATGCTTTCTCAGGGCCCTGAAAGCCCAGCTGTTCTGGTATCCACAACTCCATTAGGTGCCATAAGTCTATCTTTTACTGATTCAGGGAGACCCACGACTCTCACATTGTTTCTCCTGCTCCGATTCTCAAGATCATCTAACTGCTGCTCCAGCTTTTCACACTTTTGCTCAAGAGCCACAAGCCTTGCGCCTCGTGTCCACCACCTCCGCTCTGTCCTCCTGCCTGGAGATTCACTCCTCTGCTTGCTGCAGTCTAGCCCTTTGCCTCTCCACTGCCTCTCTTATCCACCGACGATTGAAATTTAGATAATTTCTCCTCCAGTATGGTGGTAACCTGCTGAATCAGCTCCTTGAAGGCATCTGCCGGCTGACTGGCCTCCCCCCGCGGTCTCCGCCGCCGCCGCCATTTTGGCGTTCACTTCCAACACGCGGGTCTTTTTGAGCCGCTGATTCTTTGCGAGCATGCCAGGCTCCCAACCTCTCTCTCTCTCCATCTGTAGCACGGATGCACAGCCCAGCTCTTCCGCGGCACAAACCTTCAGGTTGGTTTTTTTATTAAGAGATTCTGCGGGTTAATTTAAACAATTTAGGGTGAATCAGGAGCGGAGCCAGATCGCAAGCGTCCGTTTAGCTGCGTTGCATCACGTCTGTTTAACCAGTTCTTAATCCACAATAGGACCCTGTCTCCTATCCCATGACTTTCTAATTTCCACAGGAGTCGTTCATGTGGTACTCTGTCAAACACCTTCTGAAAATCCAAATACACAGTATCAACCAGCTCCTTTGGTCATGTGTTTATTCACTCCTTCAAAGAAATGGAGCAGATTGGTGAGGCAAGATTTCTTGGCTAAATCCATGTTGGCTTTGTCCCATTAATCCATGCCTATGTATATGTGCAGTAACTTTGTTCTTTATAATAGTCTCCACCATTTTGCCTGACACTGACATACAGTTGCATGACCTAAGGTGAACAAGACCAAAGGGGGTCATGCCCCTTTGATGGAACTGTGTGTACATTTTGCAGTTTGGTTGCTGTTATCAGCATGTAAGACTGAAGACTAATCCCTGCCTATTGTTCCATCTTTTCCTCTTGATAAGCCATTACTGAAACACAATTTCACGTTGGGAAACAGAGTTGGGAGATTGAACTGTGCTTCCGCATTACTGAAGAACTCCATGAAGTTATGTTTTAAAGATATTTTCTTGATATCGGTGAACTGGTAACATTTTTTTGGACACCACCCAACAACCGTGGGAACAATTTGAGAATTAAGTCATCAACAGCAGTTAAGTTATATTGTTTTTTCATGGACATTTGATTATATTGTTGACCGCTTGTAGATTTTCTCTCACAATTTAGTTTGTGATACGATGACTGAATTTTGTGGACGTCAGTTCTTTTGGTCATGACCTAATATCTTATTCTGAACACAATATGCACGTAATTAGAGGACACTAAGGGGGCTCACTTTCAAATCATTTAGACAAAAGACAAATTGTATGCTTAGGTGTGGCTAAAGCTTCTGCTGAGTGAGCTGTAGGCAACCCCATTTCCAAGGTCTGACTCCTGCCTGAAGGAAACTCACAGATAAGACTTGTTCTGGCTTTATTTCTGGCTATCCCTACCTTACAGTTGCGGTTTTGGGCAATTCTGGTGCATTTCTTATCCTTGTCTTCCCCTAATCCCAACCAGCGGTGTACATAAGGGGCTTAATACAGTTCTAGGGAAAGGTTTTACAGCAAACACATTCCACAGGTATTAGGTTTGGTTAAGAAACAGAACCCCTAAAGCTACTGCTTTCAGTACAGCTTCTACCACTGTCAAGACCAAACCCTTGGACCAAGACAAGATTTTAGTTTCATTCGATAAATGCAAATACATTGAGTCCCTTGTGAAAGAAGTACAAGAACTAAGATAAGAAGTGGTAAGGCTAAGAAACATCTGGGACAACCAGAAATCTGACCCAGAGATGCAGGTCAAAACATTGAGGATTTCCAACAAAGGGAGAGAAGATCTTGGGCAGAGCATAGCTGGAAGCAGGTCACCAAGTCCCACAAGATCAATCCTCCAACTCCACCTTCTATTCAGCTAAAGAATCGGTTCACAGCCGTGGAGATAGAAGAGTTAGAAACACCTAAAAAAACAGGAGGAAACAATGACCAAAAATGCCATCACAGCCAGACAATTGGTCCAAAGAAAGCGAAAGGTACTGGTGGTTGGAGATTCACTTCTAAGGTATACCGAAGCGCCCATCTGCTGCCTGGATATGTTGTCCAGAGAGGTGTGCTGTCTGCCGGGTGCCAAGATTCGCAATATTGTGGAAAGTTTGCCTAGACTCATCAAGCATACGGACCACAAATGATACAGCTAAGTATCCTACTGAACATATCGTACGAGACTTCGTGGCTTTGGGTCAGAGGGTGAAGCATCTAGATGCGCAGGCGGTGTTCTCATCGATCCTCCCTGTCGAAGGTAAAGGTCGAATGAGAGAAGCTCGCATCTTGGAGATAAATGTGTGGCTGCGTGGTTGGTGCCGACGAGAGGGTTTTGGTTTCCTAGACCCTGGGATGATTTTCCAAGAGGCACTGAGCGGTAATGGTGTCCATCTGTCAAGGAAGGGAAGGAGTGTCTTCAGCAACAGGCTGGCTAAAGTACTAAAGAGGGCTTTAAAGTAAAATTGATGGGGATGGGTATAAAAGGCCACAAAGCCATAATTAACCCCAAGGAAGGTAGGACACCTAATGCCTCTATAGAAGGGAATAAAAACAGTAAAATCTTGAGAATCTTGTATACCAATGCCCATAGTTTGGGAAACAAAAATGAGCCTAGGGGGGTGGAGTTGGATTCTAAACCCCAAACAGATTCTGCAGCACCGAATGCTCAAACCGACTGTTGCGTCGGGTATCCTGCTGAAGGCAGTAATGAGATGTGAATGTGTGGATTGATGACCATGTCACAGCCTTGCAAATCTTCTCTATAGTGGCTGACTTCAAGTGGGCCACTGACACCACCATGGCTCTAGCACTATGAGCCGTGACATGACCCTCAAGAGTCAGCCCAGCTTGGGCATAAGTGAAGGAAATGCAATCTGCTAGCCAATTTGAAATGGTGCGTTTCCTGACAGCAACTCCTCTTCTTTTGGGATCGAAAGACACAAACATTTGAGCGGACTGTCTGAAGGGGCTTGTCCCCTCCACATAGAAGGCCAATGCTCGCTTGCAGTCCAATGTGTGCAACTGACGTTCAGCAGGGCGGGTATGAGGACAGGGAAAGAATGTTGGCAAGACAACTGACTCATTCAGATGGAACTGCGACACCACCTTTGGCAAGAACTACTCTGTTAGGATGAAATTTAGTATATGGAGCATGGGCTACCAAGGCTTGGAGCTCACTGACTCTACGAGCTGAAGTAACAGCCACCAAGAAAATGACCGTCCAGGTAAAGCACTTCAGATGGCAGGAATTCAGTGGCTCAAAAGGAGGTTTCATCAGCTGGGTGAGAACGACATTGAGATCCCACGACACTGGTGGAGGTTTGACAGGGGGCTTTGACAAAAGCAAACCTCTCATGAAATGAACAACTAAAGGCTGTCCCGAGATAGGCTTACCTTCTACACGGTAATGATAAGCACTAATTGCACTAAGATGAACTCTTACGGAGTTGGTCTTAAGACCAGACTCGGACAAGTGCAGAAGGTATTCAAGCAGGGTCTGTGTAGGACAAGAGCGAGGGTCAAGGGCCTTGCTGTCACACCAGACGACAAACCTCCTCCATTTAAAAGAGTAACACCTTTTAGTGGAATCTTTCCTGGAAGCAAGCAGGACTCGGGAGACACCCTCCGACAGACCCAAGGAGGCAAAGTCTACGCTCTCAACATCCAGGCCGTGAGAGCCAGGGACTGGAGGTTGGGATGCAGAAGCGCCCTCTCGTTCTGAGTAATGAGGGTTGGAAAACACTCCAATCTCCACGGTTCTACGGAGGACAACTCCAGAAGAAGAGGGAACAAGATCTGACATGGCCAGAAGAGCGCGATCAGTATCATGGTTCCATGATCCTGCTTGAGTTTCAGCAAAGTCTTCCCTACCAAGAGTATGGGAGGATTCGCATACAGTAGGCCCTTTCCCCAATGAATGAGAAAGGCATCTGACGCTAGTCTGCCGTGGGCCTGAAGTCTGGAACAGAACAGAACTGAGGGACCTTCTGATTGATCTGAGTGGCAAAAGGATCTACTACCAAGGGGGTGCCCCACGCTTGGAAGATCTTGCGTACTACTCTCGAGTTGAGAGACCACTCGTGAGGTTGCATTATCCTGCTCAACCAGTCGGCCAGACTGTTTATGCCTGCCAGATACGTGGCTTGGAGAAACATGCCGTGTTGGTGAGCCCAAAGCCACATCCTGACGGCTTCCTGACACAGTGGGCGAGATCCGGTGCCCCCCTGCTTTTGGATGTAGTACACAGCAACCTGATTGTCTGTCTGAATTTGAATAATTTGATAGGACAGCCGATCTCTGAAAGCCTTTAGCACGTTCCAGACCGCTCGTAACTCCAGGAGATTGATCTGAAAACCTGCTCCCTGGAGGGACCAACATCCTTGGGTGAGGAGCCCATCGACATGAGCTCCCCACCCCAGGAGAGACCTATCCGTAGTCAGCATTTTTTGCGGCTAAGGAATTTGAAAGGGATGTCCCAAGGTCAAATTGGAGCGAATTGTCCACCAATGTAGGGATTTGAGAAAAACTGTGGACAGTTGGATCACGCCCTCTAGATCCCCCGCAGATTGAAACCACTGGGAAGCTAGGGTCCATTGAGCTGATCTCATGTGAAGACGGGCCATGGGAGTCACATGAACAGTGGAGGCCATGTGGCCTAGCAATCTCAACATCTGCCGAGCTGTGATCTGCTGAGACGCTCGTATCCAGGAAACAAGGGACAGGAGATTGTCTGTCCTCGCCTCGGGGAGGTAGGCATGAGCAGTCTGGGAGTCTAGCAGAGCTCCTATGAATTCTAGTCGTTGAACTGGAAGAAGGTGGGACTTTAATTTATCACAAACCCTAGTAGCTCCAAGATTCAAATAGTCATCTGCGTGGACTGTAGAGCTCCTGCCTCCGAGGTGTTCTTCACCAGCCAATCGTCGAGATAAGGGAACACATGCACTCCCAGTCTGCATAGAGACGCCGCCACGACTGCCAGGCATTTTGTGAACACTGTGGGCGCAGAGGCGAAACCAAAGGGTAGCACACAATACTGAAAATGCAGTGTTCCTAGACGGAATCAAAGATACTACCTGTGAGCTGGTAGTATCGGGATGCGAGTATAAGCATCGTTTAAGTCCAGAGAGCATAGCCAATCGTGTTTCTGAATCGTGGGAGAAGAAGGGTGCCCAGGGAAAGCATCCTGAACTTTTCTCGGACCAGATATTTGTTCAGGGCCCTTAGGTCTAGGATGGGACGCATTCCCCCTGTTTTCTTTTCCACAAGGAAGTACCTGGAATAGAATCCCAGCCCTTCCTGGCCCGGTGGCACGGGCTCGACCGCATTGGCGCTGAGAAGGGCGGAGAGTTCCTCTGCAAGTACCTGCCTGTGCTGGAAGCTGGAGGACTGAGCTCCCGGTGGGCAATTTGGAGGTTTGGAGATCAAATTGAGGGAGTATCCTAGCCAGACTATTTGGAGAACCCACTGGTTGGAGGTTACAAGAGGCCACCTTTGGTGAAAAAACTTTAACCTCCCTCCTACCGGCAGATCGTCTGGCACGGACACTTTTATATCGGCTATGCTTGCCTGGAGCCAGTCAAAAGCCCGTCCCTTGCTTTTGCTGGGGAGCTGCAGGGGCCCGTTGGGGCGCACGCTGTTGACGTGAACGAGCGCGCTGGGGCTTAGCCTGAGCAGGCTGGCGGGCGGGTGGATTGTACCTACGCTTATAATAAGCATAGGGAGCATTCCTCCATACCCCATAAAAACGTTTACCTGTTGAGGCAGATGCTGAAGGCGTCTGGTGGGAGAGTTTGTCGAAGGCGGTGTCCCGCTGGTGGAGCTTCTCTACCACCTGTTCGACCTTCTAGCCAAAAATATTATCCCCCCGGCAAGGAGCATCCGCAATCCGCTGCTGGACTCTTAAGTACATCAGTAATGCCACACTGGGACAAGACCAAGGGTCCATCGAGCCCAGCATTCTGTCCAAGACAGCGGCCAATCCAGGCCAAGGGCACCTGGCGAGCTTCCCAAACGTACAAACATTCTATACATGTTATTCCCGGAATTGTTTTTTTTCCCCAAGTCCATTTAGTAGTGGTTTATGGACTTGTCCTTTAGGAAACCGTCTAACCCCTTTTTAAACTCTGCTAAGCTAACTGCCTTCACCATGTTCTCCGGCAACAAATTCCAGAGTTTAATTATGCGTTGGGTGAAGAAACATTTTCTCTGATTTGTTTTAAATTTACTACACTGTAGTTTCATTGCATGCCCCCTAGTCCTAATATTTTTGGAAAGCGTTAAGACGCTTCACATCCATCTGTTCTACTCCACTCATTATTTTATATACCTCTATCATGTCTACCCTCAGCCGTCTCTTCTCCAAGCTGAAAAGCCCTAGCCTCCTTAGTCTTTCATCATAGGGAAGTCGTCCCATCCCTGCTATCATTTTAGTCGCCCTTCGCTGCACCTTTTCCAATTCTACTATATCTTTCTTGAGATGCGACGACCAGAATTGAACACAATACTCAAGGTGCGGTCGCACCATGGAGCGATACAACGGCATTATAACATCCTCACACCTGTTTTCCATACCTTTCCTAATAATACCCAACATTCTATTCACTTTCCGAGCCACAGCAGCACACTGAGCAGAAGGTTTCAGTGTATTATCGACGACACCCTGATCCCTTTCTTGGTCCGTAACTCCTAACGTGGAACCTTGCATGACGTAGCTATAATTCGGGTTCTTTTTTCCCCACATGCATCACCTTGCACTTGCTCACATTAAACGTCATCTGCCATTTAGCCGCCCAGTCTCGTAAGGTCATTCTGTCATTTTTCACAAACCTGTCGCGAGTTAACGACTTTGAATAACTTTATGTCATCAGCAAATTTTATTACCTCGCTAGTTACTCCCATCTCCAGGTCATTTATAAATATATTAAAAAGCGGCGGTCCTAGCACAGACCCCTGAGGAACCCCACTAACTACCCTTCTCCATTGTGAATACTGCCCATTTAACACCACTCTCTGTTTCCTATCCTTCAACCAGTTTTTAATCCACAAGAGGACATTTCCTCCTATCCCATGACCCTCCAATTTCCTGTAGCCTTTCATGAGGCACCTTGTCAAACGCTGTTTGAAAATCCAGATACACAATATCAACCGACTTCCCTTTGTCCACGTTTGTTTACTCCTTCAAAGAATTGAAGTAAATTGGTCAGGCAAGATTTCCCCACACAAAAGCCGTGCTTGACTTGGTCTCAGTAATCCATGTCCTTGGATGTGCTCTGTAATTTTGTTTTTGATAATACCCTCTACCATTTTCCCCAGCACCGACGTCAGACTCACCGGTCTATAATTTCCCGGATCTCCCCTGGAACCTTTTTTAAAAATCGGCGTTACATTGGCCACCCTCCAATTTTCCGGTACCACGCTCGATTTTAAGCATAAATTGCGTATCACTAACAGTAGCTCCACAAGCTCATTTTTCAGTTCTATCAGTACTCTAGGATGAATACCATTCGGTCCAGGAGATTTGCTACTCTTCAATTTGCTGAACTGCCCCATTACGTCCTCCAGGTTTACCGTGAAGTCAGTAAGTTTCTCCGACTCGTCCGCTTCAAATATCATTTCCAACACCAGTATCCCACCCAAATCTTCCTCGGTGAAGACCGAAGCAAAGAATTCATTCAATCTCTCCGCTACGTCTTTATCTTCCTTGATCACCCCTTTTACTCCTCGGTCATCCACCAGCCCAACCGATTCTTTTCCTGGCTTCCTGCTTTTAATATACCAAAAAAAATTTCTGCTATGTTTTTTTTGCCTCTAATGCTATCTTTTTTTCATAATCCCTCTTGGCCTTCTTTATCTGCGCCTTGCATTTGCTTTGCCACTCCTTAAGCTGCTTTTGTTATTCTCCAGGTCAGAGGCAGGCAGCCATCAGAGTCTGCGCATCACTATACCTTGAGCAGCGGCCCTGGACGCAACATCAAAAGTGTTGTAAACACCCCTGGACAGGAATTTGCGACACGCCTTCAGCTGCCTGAACACCTCCTGAAAAGGCTTGGCCTGCTCCGACGGGAGCTTATCGACCAAGTCTGTCAGCTGGCGCACATTGTTCCGCAAGTGGATGCTCGTGTAGAGCTGGTATGACTGGATCTTGGACACGAGCATAGCAGAATGGTAGGCCTTCCTCCCAAAAGAGTCCAGAGTTCTAGACTCCCGCCCCGGGGGCGCCGAGGCATAATCCCTAGTACTCTTTGCTCTCTTGAGAGCCAGATCCACAACTCCAGAGTCAAGAGGCAACTGGGTCTTCATCAACTCTGGGTCCCCGTGGATCCGATATTGGGACTCAATCTTTTGGGGAATAGAGGGGTTACTTAATGGTTTCGTCCAGTTTGCCAGCAATGTCTGTTTCAGGACATTATGCAAGGGAACAGTGGATGACTCCTTAGGTGGCGAAGGATAGTCCAGGACCTCGAACATCTCAGCCCTGGGCTCATCCTCAGTAATCACTGGGAAGGGAATGGCCGTAGACATTTCCCGGACAAATGAAGAGAAAGATAGACTCTCAGGTGGAGAAAGCTTTCTCTCTGGCGAAGGAGTAGGATTAGAAGAAAGACCACAAGACTCCTCGTCAGAGAAATATCTGGGGTCTTCCTCTGACACCCACGAGGCCTCCCCTTCGGTATCGGACACAAGTTCTCTGACTTCAGTCTGAAGCCAAGCCCGCCTCGACGCCGAGGAACTAAGTCCTCTATGGCGATGCCGAGAAGACTCCCTCGCCGCCGGCGACAAAGCTCCCTCCAGCGACGTCGACGGGGAGTCAACTTGGGTGGCAGCCGAGGTCGATGCCGCAAGCAGTACCGGCGTCGCAGTCCTCACCACGGGCGGGGAGCCAACTGCCGCATCTCTCAACAGTACCGACGGCGCAAGCACCGGCGGTACTGGAACAGTTAGTCGCAGCAGCCCTTCCAGAATCCCTGGAAGAATGGCTCGGAGGGGCTCGTCTAGAGTGTCTGTCGAGCAAGGCAGTGGGGCCGGTACAGGTGACGAACTCAGAATCTGCCTGGGGCGAGGAGGCAGTACCAGGCTGTCCGGAGAAGAGCGCATCGACACCTCCTGTATGGAGGGAGAGCGGTCCTCCCGGCGTCGACGCTTCATGGGTGCCGAATCCTTCGGCGCCCCGGAGCTCTCGGTACCGTGACAGGAATGTGACCGATGACGGTGCTTCTTCGCCTTCGCTCGAAGCATGTCACCGGTACCTCCCGGTACCGACAAGAAAGATGTGGAATCCACACGTCTCCTCGGGGCCGGGTCCGAAAGGTCGGTCCCGGGGGGCCTGTACTGCAGGAGCCCTCGAGGCAGGTGGAGACCCACTCGATGGCTCACTGTTGCCAGCGTGGGAGGATCTGTGGACAGCCATCACCTGCGCTCCTGACGTCGATGCAGTCTCCGATGCCGACATGGATACCGACGATGACCTCGGTACCGCTGGCACCGTCGAAGAACCGGACAGGGCTCTGAACAAAAGGTTCCACTGAGCCAATCTCACCGCCTGGGTCCTCTTCTTCAGCTGAAGAGACAAAGTGCAGGCGTCAGGGCAATGATCAGCCCTCAGACACTGAAGACACAAAAAGTGCCTATCAGTGAGCGAGATCGTCCAGCTGCACCATGTGCACTTCTTGAAGCCGCTGGTAGGCTTCGAGGACATGGGCGGAAAAATCACACCAGCGAAATCAAAATTCACGATGCCAAAAAAATGCTTCAAAACTGGGAAAAACCCGTACGGGCGGCCAAAATGGCCGCACACGATGACGAAAGGAAACTTACGTGGAACAAAACTAAGGAAAATACAGGAAAGTAAAACTTTTTTTTTTTTTGTAAACAAAAGACGAGCGAACTTGCTCAGAAAACACTCCGAAGAGCAGCGAAAAACGCTGTGAGGGCTCTCCTGAGGCGCAGAACAACCGAAAACAGCCGTCCTGAGCCGCAGAAAAAAAAAAAAAAAAAGAGACTGAGGAGCATGCTCGCGTTACGGGCGGGAAGACGGTCGCGCATGCGTGCGCAAGGGCTAGCAAACTTTGTTGCTAGGAAGATCTCAAATCCTGGGGCTCCCATTGGATGTCACCCATCAGTGAGAACAAGCAGCCTGCTTGTCCTTGGAGAATGGCAATGGCGCAATAGATTTCATGCTCTACTCATGTTTGAACTTCAGGACTCCCTAAATAACTTCAAAACACAACGTAACTTCTATCTCACTTGGGAGCAATATATAAGTAATTTGGCACATAGGGCCCGTAGTATAAATCTTAATAAACTTAGGGCCCTATCAGGCTCACATTTAAGCTTATAAGGGTTTGAAGAGGGGGGGGGGGGGGGGGGGTTGGGGGAGGGCTCATTCGTTCATGGAGTTATTACACAATCTTAGTTATTGGTTCCTATGGGAGAAGGGAGGCTTTGGGTGTGATTAGAATAGGGAAGGAAATTGCATTAGTGGAGACAAGAATGCATGTCTGTATTAAAGTTAAAGCCTCTTGTTACTGAAAAGGGCAGGGATAAGGATATCAATATGTTATAAGTTGAAACGTGTGATTCTTGCACATACTTTGCATAAGGAAAGATATATAATTATCTTTTGGTTGTACATGCTTTGAATTATCATCAATACAAATGTTGAAACATAAAGACAATCTGAACCTCTGAAGGGCACTAATGCCCCCTCCCATCCAGTTACCTGGCCTAATTACATCAGATCTAGGCTGCACAAGACACACACCTGCTGGAGACTATACTCACTGTCTGTAGGCTGCACAGGATACTTATAGGATCACTCTGAATCCAGTTCTCAGTCTCCATCTGCTGGTAAGTGTGTGCAAACCCACACATATCTATTATAAGATAGCTATGAAAGGGAAGTACTACTGATAGGTGATTTTAATATGCCAAACGTTGTTTGGGGAGTTCCTGCTGTGAGGTCATCTAGAAGGGTATCTTGGATTCTCTACAGGAAGAATTGTTCCAGAAGTCGGTAATGGAACCCATGTAGAATGAAGCTATTCTAGACCTGGTGCTTACAAACGGGGAGGGTGTTTTGATGTTACGGCAGGTGATTATTTGGCATCTATCACCAGATGCTGCGTTCAATATTAAGACACATGAGAGGGTTTATTCAAGATTGAAGGTTCTAGACTTCAACAGAACTAACTTTGCCAAGATGGGGGGCTATCTCAGTGAAGAGGTACTTGGATGGGAAGAGCTGAAGGAAGTAGAACAGCAGTGGGCAAAACTGAAAGGAGCTCTTTTAAAGGCGACAAACCTTCATGTTAGAAAAGTATGTAAAAAGTAAGAGGAAAAGATGGACACTTTGAGGCATATTTTCAAAGCACTTAGCCTTCCAAAATTTCATAGAAAACTATGGAACTTTGGAAGGCTAAGTGCTTTGAAAATATGCCTCTTTCTTTGGTTCTCAAATGTAGTAGCTGAAAAGGTAAGAGAAAAAAGGTTAGTCTTCATACGTTACAAGATGACTCAAACAGGAAGACAGGCAAAAATAGCTTGAAAAGCTGTCAGGAAAGCAAAGATACAAATGGAAGAAAAGATAGCCAGTAAATTAAAACTGGGGGACAAGACATGTTTTTAGATATGTAAGTGATAGAAGGAAGTGTGAAAATGGCATAGTGATGCTCATGGGTGAAAGGGAGGAATATGTAGAAGCTGATAAAAATAAAGCCGAACTGCTTCACAATTATTTCTGTTCTGTGTTCACAGATGAAAGGCTGGGGGTAGGATTGCAGAAAATAAACACTAATGGGAATGGATGTTCAGTAGACCAGGACCAATTCTCAGAAGACTGTTCGGGAGGAGCTAGGTAAACTAAAAAGAGATAAAAGCGATGGGGACTGATGGGATACATCAAAGGGTGCTCAAAAACTCAGAGGTTTTGGCAGCTCCGTTGTCTGACATCTTCAGTGCTTCCCTAGAGTGTGGCGTGGTCCCTCTGCACAAGAGTGGAAGGAGGAGGATGGAATTACAGACCTGTTAGTCTGACCTTGGTGGTGAGTAAACTAATGGAAATGCTTCTGAAGCGGAGGATTGTGAGGTTTCCAGAATCAAATGGACTGCAAGACCCAAGGCAGCATGGCTTCACTAGAGGAAGGTCTTGTCAGACAAATCTGATTGACTTCTCTGACTGGGTGACCAAACTGTTGAATATGGGAGGGGTGCTAGATGTAGTGTACTTGGATTATAGCAAAGCTTTTGACAAGGTTCTGCATCAGTGACAGATAACTAAATTGAGTGCCCTCGGTATGGGACCTAAACTGGTTAAATGGAAGGTGACAGAGGGTAGTGGTAATTGGAGCTTGCGCAGAGGAAAAGGATGTAATCAGTGGTGTACCACAGGGATCGGTCCTTGGGCCGGCTCTTTAACATCTTTGTGAGCGATATTGCGGAAGGACTGTCTGGTAAGGTTTGTCTCTTTGTGGACGATACCAAACACTGCAATAGGGTAGATACCCCTGAGAGTGTGGATAGCATGCCGAGAGAGATCTGGCAAAGCTTGAAGAATGGTCCCGCAATTGGCAATTCAGATTTAATTCTAAAAAATGCAGAGTCGTATACTTAGGTTGCAAAACTCCAAGGGAAAGGTATAGTATAGTGGGTGAAGTACTTCTGTGTATGAAAGAAGAGCAAGACTTGGGGGCAATTGTGTCTGATGATCTCATGGTGGCCAAACAGGTAGAAAAGGCAACGGTCAAAGCCAGAAGGATGCTCAGGTGCATATGGAGAGCAATGGCCAGAAAAGAAAAAAAGACGTGATAGTGCCCTTGTATAAGTCTCTGGTGAAGCCCCATTTAGAATACTATGTGCAATTGTGGAGACCACACCTACGAAAAGATATAAACAGGATGGAGTCGGTCCAGAGGGTGGCTACAAAGTGGTCAGTGGTCTCTTTCATAAAGTGTATGATGAGACTTAGGCTCTTAATATGTATTCTCTGGAAGCAAGGCAGGAGAGAGGGGATATGAGAGAGACATTTAAATACCTCTGGGAGGAAGTAATGTCATCAGAGAAGATGGCTGCGTGAGAGTCGTGGTCCGATGGTCCCACAGCGAATTTAGCAAATATCCCCCCTGATTCGTAGCGATCCACTCTGGGAAAAGCGAAGAACAAAATACCCTGAGCCAGGAGGAAAGATAGAGGGGGGAAGCAGAGGCGTGGAGAGCCGGTAAATCTCTCCCAATTCATGTTCACAAGTGGCGCAACTCAAAAGCATATGGCGGCTCCGGGAGGAGGAACCCCCAGCACGCAGGAGCTAGCAGAACAATCAGATGGCGATGTGTTCCAAACGCAAGAGCAGGTTCAGCGCGACAAGGGAGGCTTCCTGGAACTGCGCTGATGGTTGTAAGAAATCCGCTCAAAGGCGGTGCGTACCGATCTGGCGGCCCTGGGCGCGGACCTGCGGGGTGAGATAGCGGAACTCGGACACAGAATGGAGGAAGCGGAGGGCAGATTGGATGACCACGCAGAGGTGATGGGGGCCATGGATCGGCAAATTACAGATATTTGCATCGGACAGCAGCGAGTAGCCGATCAGCTAGAAGACCTGGAAAATCGGAGCAGGCGCTACAACCTAAGATTTCGTGGCCTGCCCGAAACGCCCACCTACCAAGATGCAGAGTAGGTAGTACAGCGGGTGGTCAGTACATTGCTCTCCACCACGGAGGCACCAATTACACCAGAAAAGGTGATTTTGGAGAGATCGCACCGAGCGTTGGGACCGAGCAGAAACAATCTCCCAAAAGATATCATTGCATGCTTCCAGGACTTTAAACTGAAAGAAAGAGTAATAAAAGCAGCGCGACAATCGGAGGAATTTAAGTGGGACTCATACAATGTGGAAATATATCACGATCTGGCGGCAGTTACCCTGAAAAGGCTGGCTGAGCTGAAACCAGTGACAGTCAAGCTGCAAGAGATGGGACTTAGATACCGTTGGAGTCACCCATTCGCGCCGATCTTCTATAAAGATCGGAAACAGCACCAGGTCAAGACGATCACGGAAGCATGTGCGATTATCCCGGAGGGAGAGACAGCGCCAACCCCATCAAGCTCCGAAAGTCAACGGATGGCTATAGGACTGCGCCCCCACCCAAAGTGGCAAAGAGCAGGACGCAAAATGCTGGAACATCAGCAGTCGGCGAGCCGCCTACCATGAAACAGTCGAAGATCCTGGTAGCAGGCAAGTATGCGACCTGACGCTAGCAAGGACTGATGTGAGACACTGCATTGAAAAAGTTAATGGGAAGTGAAGTTGCAGGATAGTGGGGAGGAGGAGGAGGATGGTCAGATGTTGGGGGAGATGGGCTATAGGAGGGCAGAAAGAGATGGCAATACAGTGGGTGAAATAAGTTAATGAAGGGGAAACTACGAAAGAAATCAAACAGCAGGGGACAGGAGTCTCACTTCCTCTCATGAAGCACCAATTCAAATACGGAAGAGGTGCAAAGGATTAAGGGGTTGGGGCAGGGAGTGAAGGGAGGGAGGGGAAGAATATGGGTGCATAGGAGAGTAATAATATTCAGTGGCGGGGGGGGGGGGGGAGGAGGAGGGGGATGGGATAGGGCGGGGAACCTTCTCAGTAGGTGGTGCGGGTGGAGAGGGCAGGAACAATATAAAATGCTAAGATGGAATATGTGTGTAACTATAAATGTCCGGGGCCTTAACACTCCGCAAAAACGTAAACAGATGTTTGGTGAAATGGTCCGCTTAAAGGCAGATGTAATATTCCTCCAAGAAATACATTTAAATACCTCTGTGGTATTAATGTACAGGTGGTGAGCCTCTTTCAAATGAAGGAAAACTCTGGAATAAGAAGGCATAGGATGAAGTTAAGAGGTTATTGGCTCAGGAGTAACCCAAGGAATACTTTTTTACAGAAAGGGTAGTGGACACATGGAATTGCTTCCCAGTGGAGAGAGTGGAGACAAGGACTGTGTCTGAATTTAAGAAAGCGTGGGACCTCTTAGGAAAAAGGAGATTGAGGTTGCTGTTGATGGGCACACTGGATGGGACATTTGGCTTATCTGCTGTCATGTTTCCATGTTTCTACAGCTGGACTGAACTTGGAGGGATGCTCAGAAATTACATATATGTTGGGAGGCAAATCCATGTGTGGGATCTTTGCCAGTATGTCTTACCAAGACAAAACCCATAAGGCTGAGGTTTGGGGAATAGAAGGAAAAAAAACATATCCAGACTTGAAGACTCAACCAGGAAAAGTCCATGGACCAATCCAAGGGAGTCACAAAGACACAGGACTCAGCCATTACATATAGGGTAAGGACTGCACCCAGAGGAGTGAGGAAATCCAGTTGCACTAGTCCAACCTACACCATCCGATAGAGGCAGAGAAATACTGAGAAATTTCAGGCTGTACCAAATCTTATACTGTGATGTCAGCTTCTTTGCCTTCAGCAAATGGTGCAGGTAGGGAGACCCAAAATTTTTGTTTGAGCTAGTACAGCAGGATGAAAATGAATTTTCAATAGTTTCCCTTTGAAATTTCAGGGCCAGCAGATGTAAAGCACATGCTGTAAAGTTCATATGAGGATTTCAAAATGAAAATGCCCACCCAAACTTAAGCTCCCCAGTGCATGTACTTCTGGATGCTGAGAGGGTGACAATTTCAGCCTTGAAGTTTACTCTGGTCACTTATTCAGGCAAGTTCTTCTGAAGATTTCCATCCAGAATACTGAAAAAGGAGAAATTAGGTCTTACCTGATCATTTTCTTTCCATTAGTTCTTCACACTATTCCAGGACAAGTGGGTAGTTATGTCCATCGACCAGCAGGTGGAGATAGAGAATACAGAACTGAGCACCACTACATAGCTCCCTGCTCCCAGAGGAGTATCCATCCTCAAGCAAGGAAGAAAACACACCCAATCAGGAGCATGGTCAGCAATCAACATATCCAGCCCCAAGAACCATTCAAAGATAAGGCCCCTGGAAAACAGGAAACAAAGACAGTACATAGAGCCACCAACAAAGGCGTCGCACCACTATTCCTTGAATAGTGTGAAGAACTAATGGAAAGAAAATTATCAGGTAAGACCTAATTTCTCCTTCCATTACGTTCATTCCCACTATTCCAGGAGAAGTGAGATATTCAAAAGCTATCCCTATGAGGGTGGGAAACCGAATCTGCCATATGCAGAACCGACGCCCCAAATGTAGTTGCTGCCTGAGCAGCACCAGCCATTCTAACATACTTACTGAAGGTATGCAGCGAAGCGTACGCCGCTGACCTACAGATAGCCATCACAGAAGACAACGAAGCCTCCGCCCAAGATGCAGCCACACGTCCAGGAGAGAGAGCCTTCAACCTGAGAAGCACCTCCCAGGATTCAGGCTGAGACCACAGCCACCTTCATCCACTGGGGAAAGAAAGCCTTGGGCAACACGAGACCCCCCCCCCCCTGCTGTTTACCAAACAGCCCAATAGGACCAAACGAATGGCGAAAAACATCGGGAACTGTGAAATGCAAGAACACCCTGCTAAGACCAGAAGCTTTCAAAAAACAGACCGCTGACTATGGAAAAAGGCCAACAAACACTAAGGCAAGAAGCATGGTAATGCCCCAAGTGAGACCCCTGCCTCCAAAAAACAGATAAAGGGACCTTCCAAGAGAGATAGAGACTGAAGTTACGAGAAGCAACAGGTTGACAGAAACACCTCAAAGAACAGCGTGGACAAAAAGAGAACTAGACAGGTGCTTTAGCCAACTAAGCCATGGTGCCACAGAACGAGGACCACCTATCAACAGGCTCAAACGGGGAGTACTGAAGCACCCAAAGGACCAGAAAAAGAACTCAGTCCAGAAGGAGCAGCTAAAGAAGACTCCTGCAAGCAGCCCTGAAAGCAAGACAGGACCCCCACTGGAGCTACAGCACTAGCCCCATGAATTTCCCTCCTGCCAAAAAGCCAGGAAGTGGCCCAGAGAGGACGCAATGGCGACACAAAACCTCACAGCATGCCAGACTTAGAAACACACTCTGGCAGATGGTGATGAAGAAGAGCGTTTCCTGGCCCGAAGCAGGGAAGCCACCACTGAAAGCGAATAACCTTTCTTCCTCAGCCGAGCCCTCTCCAGGGCCAGGCTGCAGGACCAAAGGAAAGGGGGGGGGGGGGGGGGGGGGAGAGAACCTCCATGGCCACTAGGCCCCGACAGAAAGACCTCAACACTGAGGGAATCACAATGGCTCACTAACCAGGAGCCTCACGAGATCTGCATACCATGGAAGCCATGGCCAGGCTGGAGACCAGGATCACCCTGCCCCAAAGGTCTGCCACTCTCCCCCACAGCCGGCCTAAAATCAGACAAAACATACCTCCAACCAGGCAGCCCAGGGACTGCACCGGGAAACAGACTGCTGCTGCCACTGCAAACAGGCCCATGCCGCAGCCCTCAACCCAAGACAGCCCGCAACGGGAAAGACAAAGGGCTACCAATTGAAGCCTGCAGCTCCTAATGCAAACACCTCCAAGACGGGCTACAAGGTCTGATTCAGCGTCCCATCTAGCAGATTCCGCGAAGCAATGCCGCCAGCAACCAGGAAGGGAAAAATCAAGGTGACTGTAGACACTGAGTCCAATGTAGGGAACAGAGCTTCTCCTTCTCCCTGCACTAGAGAAGAGAAGTGGGCCATGGTTCTCCCAACCTGCAGGTCTGAGTCAAGTGCACTGTACATTGTGGTAAACAGGCCCTGAATGACCATTACATTGGGAACACCTTGGACAAGCCCCTGAGGCCCTAAGCAAGGCTAGCCGCCCGACTCTCCTCCAGAGAACCCCAAGGGTTTCGCTATGGGGAGCGCTGCTAGCGCCACCGAAAACGGACCCGAACTCCCCCGGCTGAAACAGACCGAGCACCTGAGGGTCATCCCCCTCCCCCAGAGGGAGCTCACCCTGCACCAAGGGCTCTGACAGAAGAGACTCCATAGAGCAGCCCAACTGCAGCAAAACAAAACGAAGACTCCACGTGTTATCCACTGCGAACTCCTGGGAGCCAGCGGGGAAAAACCCCGTCCCCCAGGAGATGCTAGGGCCGCTGGAGAAGGAACTACTTGCACCAACCCAAAGTCTGGAGAACAAGCCCAGAAGGGTAGGCTCTGACTCAGCCCCCCCCCCCCCCCCCCAAAGAGATCCCCACTGCTACAGCTGTCTGCACAGGCCCTTGCTCCAGCAGAGAACAAAATGGCTGCCATTCCCGCCTCCCTCTGAGGCGAAGCGCCGAGATGCTGCACTGGGGACCAGAGCTGCAAGAAACGAATTGCTGCGACTGAGGGCGCTCTGTGTGCATGAGCCCCAACTCAACCCCTCCATTCGGGAACCGGACTGCACACCGTGCAGCAGCCCGAGGAGGATCCCCGACGGGCAGCTCCTCACACTCCCAGCGGGGGCTGCTATTAACAAAGATTGCCGCAGGCAGGAAAGCATGTGGCGTACCGTGCTACACACTTGCTTGTTTTTCGTGCGCTTTTTTTTTTTTTTTAAACTGGAGCGCAACACAACTCAACCATAAAGCTTTTTTTTTTTGTGAGCACAGACACAAATCGCTCCCAAAGACGTCCTGAGGCCAGAAGCACAGCAGAGAACACACTACCCCGGGTCCATGCTCCCAGGGGACACAGCCACCACCCCCGTCATGGCAGGGCACAGCACCACCGGCCCGCCAAACTCACTGCGCTGCCTGCATTGTTCCTTATCTTCTGAAGCAGACTGGTTGCTGAGCAGGTTCCCCATAAGAACACTCCAGGGGGGAAAGCATGACAGGGACCCAGCACCACCAGGTATGTCTACCCATTATGCTCAACCGGGAACCAGTTGACCAACTGGACCAGGAGCAAGGACTCAGAACCAGAGACAGAGGAAGTCTGTCCATCCTCCTGATGGAGATAGAAGATACTGAGAAGCTGAGCTGCCAGCAGGGAGCTATGTAGTGATGCTCAGTTCTGTATTCTCTATCTCCATCTGCTGGTCGATGGACATAACTACCTACTAGTCCTGGAACAGTGGGAATGAACGTAATGGAAGCTTACATTTGTGTTTTCCCAAAATAGGCCATAGGCACCATACATTCCCTAGAACCGAGAGCCAGGCAGACCACATGGATCAAAACCTGCCCACAAAGATGCAATGGCCAACCAGACCAGGAGTTTTGATAAAATTAATGTCTTACTATATACCATTCCCTAGTTCATGACCTCATTGTGGAAAAAAATTAGGATACGACTTAAGCTGGATAAATCCTTCTGACACATTGCTATAAGGGTGACTCAGGCTCACAGATCAGCTTTTGTTATTAAGACTTAAAGTACTCGATATCATCTGCCTCTTCTCTGTGCAAATATAAGGTGTATTATAAGCAGCAGTTCAATTTCTTTGCCAGTTAATGTACCAACTCTTACCCATCCATCCCTGGGCCGTGTTCGCTCTGGTTGCATTCCCCTTGGTGTACATGGCTTTGGATCAATCTGCAAGAAGACTGAAATCTGTCAGCACTGAGAATGAAAAACATGTCTACAGAAGAGGGTTTAAAGGCAGCAGCTCAAACTTATTCTCTACTAAATCAGCTAAATACCACAGAAGTAAAATTTAAGTATTTATGTACCACAGTGATGCAGCAATTTCTTTCAAATCACAAAATAAATCCCAGGATACCCTATCTACTCCAAAATACACACACTTTGGTACTCTAATCTGGGACAAATCCCATCAACACTTACAGACAAGCTGCAACTAATACCCAAAACACAACTGGTTGTGATATAAAGTGTAATCAACTCAAGCATTTTATGTGAAAAGACTTTCTGTATAACTTCACTGGGCAATCAATATCCCAAGCTACACATTCCTAAAATTCAGATGATTCATCCAGTAATACAAGAAAAAAAAACACTTACATTTCGGCCATCCAGTGTGTGCGGCCTGCTGGCCAAAACTGTTCCAACACAGTTAGGATCTTTAAATTTCACAAAGCCAAACCCTCGAGACTGGTTTGTAGTTTTATCTTTCATTATTACACAATCAACAACTTCTCCATACTGGGAAAAGTAGCCACGGAGAGTTTCTGTATAAAAGAGAGATTATATATGATGATTGATACAGTTATAAGACCTTTTGGCCTATACCACCTACCTCTGCCTAGTTTTAGAACAGACTGATCTTTGATCTTCTCCCTCCTTTTACACTTACTACCCCTCTCTGAACTTGTCACAGAATTGGCTGCCAACACCTATGTTATGAGTGGCAACTAAGCATTTGCAACTCTCAGTTAAACAGAATCCTTTGGATTCTCCCACCTATCAGCTTGACATGATGACTGTCTTTAACTTATCTTCTGGAACCTGAGGCCTGCCATGTGTTTAAACGTTTGTGTAGGTTGCCTAGTGGTTGTGATACTGGAAAACCTTCCCCCTGAATCAAGTACTCATGTCAGGATAAAATTTAGGTGAATACCTTTTAAGCCAAACATACCCAATATTCAAAGTTTACAAACTGGATACAGAAGGTTAAACAGGTTGAAAATTAAAGATGTAGACCCCATATTTGAACACCCTTACCACTCAGGTTCACTCCACCGTTTTGAATACAATGTACATCTGACCATTTATAATGCGTTGTAAGTTTGGGGGCTTTGAATAGCTTTGTTGCATGGTATTTTCTAGTGTTGTTTGAACATGAGGATATTGGGAATGGGGAGGGTTTGTGGGCTCTAATACAGATTCAGGATGGGTAGGGGATGGGGTGGGGTTTAACCACAAAATGCTGTCTGTCATTACCCTTGGTTTGGTTGTCTCTCATTGCGCTTGTTTCTTGTCTTTCTGGTATTGACATTAAGGTAAAATTAGTTCTTACCTGATAATTTCCTTTCCATTAGTCCCAACAGATCAATCCAGAGACTGGTGGGTTATGTCCCTCTGCCAGCAGGTGGAGATAGAGAGAACATCTGAGGCTCACTATATGTGGTCATACACAGCCACCCAAACCTCAGTATTGTTGCTACCAAAGCATGTGGCACAAGAAACCCCGCTCCTAGGGCCAATCCAACTGATTAAATGACACCCTACAACCGCAAAAGCGGGAGGAACTCATGCAGCTCACAGGAAGATATTCGTTCCAACCAATGCTGAACCAAACGAACGATGTAAACAAAAACGTTTAACACTCTGAAACAATAACAGAACATCAACTTATAGGATGGGCCTCTGGACTGATCTGTCGGGACTAATGGAAAGAAAATTATCAGGTAAGAACTAATTTTACCTTCCATAGCGTCCCACAGATCAATTCAGAGACTGGTGGGATGTATCCAAGCAGTCATTACTCAGAGCGGGACCCCGAGATTCCAGCTGCTATGACAAGATGTCCCTAATGCAGTCTGCTCTAGCCACCACATCCAGACGATCATGTTTCGAAAATGTAAGGACTGACAACCAAGTCGCCGATCTGCAAATCTCATCCAGGGATACTAGACTCGACTCCGCCAAAGAAGTTGCTAGTGCTCTAGTCGAATGAGCTCGAACATGAAGCGGCGGATCTTTCCTGGAAGAAATGTAAGCAGACGTAATCGCCTCTCGCAACCAACGGGCGACTGTGGCCTTTTTACGTCCCGCGAACAGGACAAACAGATAATCAGAACTACGAAATTCATTTGTTACCTCCAAGTATTGAAGGAGAATACGACGTACATCCAAACACCTCAGAGCTCTGAAATCTGAGGGATAATCCTCCTTACGAAAGGCCGGTAGGTGGACCTGTTGATTCACATGAAAACGAGAGACTATCTTGGGCAAGAACGAAGGCACCGTTTGTACCGACACCCCCGCCATCGGTAAAACGCAGAAAAGGATCCCTACAGGACAAGCCCTCCGCGCCAAAGCTATAGCCACTGAAAACAAAGACTTCAAAGTGAGATCCTTTAACAATAACCGAGACAAGGCTCAAAGGGAGGCCGCTGGAAAGCCCGCAACACCAAGTTCAGATTCCAAGAGGGCAAGACCGGCCTGAGCGGAGGTCGCAGATGATTCACTCTGCGTATAAAATGAACAATGTCCGGATGAGAAGCCAGAGAGGACCCTTGATGATGGCCTCAAAAACACGCCAAGGCCGCTACCTGTACTTTCAATGAAGCCAAAGGCAAGCATTTTATCCTTCCTGCAAGAAGGCCAGAATGTGGCACACCGAGGCTGTAGGAGAAAGCCCAGCTGCCGTACACCAAGACTCAAAGGTCTACCACATCCGAGCATAAGCAGTAGAAGTGGAACGCTTCCTGGCCTGCAACATTGTGGTAATCACTGTCTGGATACCCTTTCTTTCTTAAACGCGCCCGCTCAAAAGCCAGGCTGTAAGACCGAAGGGGGAGGGGTCCTCCATGATGATCGGGCCCTGATGAAGTAACCCTCGACTTGCCTGCAGCTGCAACAAACTGTCAACCTGCAGACAAACTAAATTCACGTACCACGGGTGGCGAGGCCAATCCAGAGCCATCAAAATCGCCCGTCCCTTGTACCGAGCCCACCATGGGCCATGGCGGAAACACAAAGAAGATGGGACTGACGCCATGGCTGAAGGAGCGCATCGATCCCTCTTGAGTGAGGGTCCCTGCCTCTGCTGAAAAACTGCGTAACTTTCGCATTGCAACTGCGTGCCATGAGGTCCAACACCGGAACTCCCCATCGCACCGTGATCTGTGCAAAGCTTTGGGCAGAGAGCTCCCACTCTCCCAGATCCAAATCATGACGACTCAGAAAGTCCACTTCGATGTTTAGCGAACCGGCTATGCGAGCCGCCAAAAGCAGGGGAATGTTGTGTTCCGCCCAAAGGCAGAGCAAAGCCGCTTCCTTCACCAGGGAGGCACTCTTGGTGCCCCCCTGACGGTTGACATATGCCACCATCGTCGCACTGTCTGAGAGGACACGGACCAGCCTGCTCTTTACTAAATGGCAAAACTCCCGAACAGCCAGCAGGACCACCCGAAGCTCCAGCTGATTGATAGACCAGGAGGTCTCCGCCAGAGTCCAAGTTCTCTGAACTGTCTGACCTAAACAATAAGCCCCCCCAGCCCGCCGGACTGGCATCCGTCGTGACCACAATCTAATCTGGAGTCGCTAAAGGCATCCCCCGACTCAGATTGCTCGGGCTCAGCCACCAACGCACGGCCAGATGGACTACCGAATGAAATGGGAGCCAAACTGAATAGTCCTCTGTCAGAGGAGACCAACGACAGAGAAGGGAACTCTGATGAGACTGCATGCGACTCCGAGCCCACGGTGCCACATCCAAAGTAGCTGCCATAGACCCCAAGACCTGAACATAATCTCAGGACCTGGGAGCTTGCATCAGTCAGGTTCCGAATTTGATCCTGGAGCTTTTGCTTCCGGGTCCTCTGGTAACACTGCTCCCGTCTGGGTATCGAAAAGCACTCCCAGATATTCCAGGGATTGGAAAGGAACCAGGTGACTCTTCTCCAAGTTGACAATCCAGCCCGTGAACGCAGGAGGCCGACTACTTTCTCCGTCGCCTGCACACACTCCTGAAAGGAAGGGGCCCGTATCAGTCAATCGTCTAAGTAAGGGTGCACTTTCACCTCGTCCTTCCACAGAAAAGCTGCCACGACCACCATCACCTTGGAAAAGGTCCTGGGAGCAGTCACCAGACCAAAAGCCAAGGCCCGAAATTGAAAGTGCTGGCCCAAGACTGCAAAAAAGAGAAACCGGTGGTGAGGAGGCCAAATGGGAATGTGCAAGTAAGCCTCCTTGAGATCCAGGGAGGTCAAGAACTCCCCCGGCTGCACAGCGGCCATTACGGACTGCGTTTCCATGCAAAAGTGACGCACTCACAGTGCCCTGTTCACTTCTTTTAGATCGAGAACAGGCCGATAAGATTCGCCTTTTTTGGGCACCACACAGTAAATGGAGTAACGACCCAAAAACCGTTCCTGTACAGGCACAGGAACCACTGCCCCCAGGTTGAGTAGGCCTTAGAGAGTTTCCTTGACCACTGCCACCTTGTGCAGTGCCTTGCAAGGAGAGTCTATGAAGAAATCTGCGAGCGGCCGACAAAATTCCAACTTGTACCCACCTCGCACCATGTCCAGAACCATTCATCTGAAGTTACTGTGGCCCACTCTCACAGAAACAAGGACAGCTGTACTCCTACCATAACCAAGAGATGAGCCAAGGCCCCATCATTGTGCGCAGGCTTCTGGTGCTGTTCTTGAGGGAGCATTACCTGAGCAACGGTCCGCACGAAAGGACTGCTGCTTCTGTGGAAAACGCGGCTTCCCAAAGGAACCCGCTTTACCCGGACGATACTGACATGACTCCCTAAACCGAGAGCGCCCAGGTGCCGCTCGAGTAGCGGACCTTGGCTTATCCTCGGGCAAACGACGGCCCTTGGAATCCCCCAGGTCCTTAACAATTTTATCCAACTCCTCACCAGAGAGAAGCTTACCTTTGAAAGGTAAACACGCCAACCGAGACTTCAAAGCCATATCAGCTGACCAATGGCGCAGCCATAACCAACGGCGTGCTGAAACTGCAAGCAATACTTCCATCGCTGAAACTCGGAGTAGATCATAAAGGAGATCCACCAAGTAAGCGAGACCTGCCTCAAGAGACGGCAAAGCCTCCACCAGGTCGTCAGGGGACGCTGCCTTCTGAACCCATGACAGACAAGCTCTGGCCGCAAACGAGCCACAAACAGATGCCTGAAGCACCAACGCCGCTACATCAAAGGACAACTTGAGAAAATCCTTGAGAGCCATTCCGCCCTCCACGGGCAAAGTGGTCTTCTTCATAACCGCAGTAATTAAGGAATCCACTGTGGGCATACATAAAGTTTCCAATTCTCCTTCTGGAAGTGGATAAAGGCGCGCCATGTCTCTCTCCACTCGCAACCCTGCCTCCGGCGTGTCCCACTGTGCAGCAATCAGAATTTTCATCACCTCATGAATATGGAAAGTTCTGGTAGGCCTCTTGGTCCCTGACATAAAGCAAATGCTACATACCTGTAGAAGGTATTCTCCGAGGACAGCAGGCTGATTGTTCTCACTGATGGGTGACGTCCACGGCAGCCCCTCCAATCCGGAATCTTCACTAGCAAAGAATTTGCTAGCCCTCGCGTGCCGATGCGCACCGCGCATGCGCGGCCATCTTCCCGCCCGAAACCGGCTCGTGCCGGACAGTCTCATATGTAGCAAGACAAAGAGAAGGGAAGACACAACTCCAAAGGGGAGGCGGGCGGGTTTGTGAGAACAATCAGCCTGCTGTCCTCGGAGAATACCTTCTACAGGTATGTAGCATTCGCTTTCTCCGAGGACAAGCAGGCTGCTTGTTCTCACTGATGGGGTATCCCTAGCCCCCAGGCTCACTCAAAACAACAACCATGGTCAAACTGAGATTGACCTAAAAACTTATCCAACTAACTGAGAGTGTAGCCTGGAACAGAATAAAACATGGGCCTAGGGGGGTGGAGTTGGATTCTAAACCCCGAACAGATTCTGAAGCACCGACTGCCCGAACCGACTGTTGCGTCGGGTATCCTGCTGCAGGCAGTAATGAGATGTGAATGTGTGGACAGATGACCACGTCACAGCTTTGCAAATCTCTTCAATAGTGGCTGACCAAGTGGGCTACCGACGCTGCCATGGCTCTAACATTATGAGCCGTGACATGACCCTCAAGAGCCAGCCCAGCCTGGGCGTAAGTGAAGGAAATGCAATCTGCTAGCCAATTGCATATGGTGCGTTTCCCCACAGCCACTCCCCTCCTGTTGGGATCAAAAGAAACAAACAATTGGGCGGACTGTCTGTTGGGCTGTGTCCGCTCCAGATAGAAGGCCAATGCTCTCTTGCAGTCCAATGTGTGCAGCTGACGTTAAGCAGGGCAGGAATGAGGACGGGGAAAGAATGTTGGCAAGACAATTGACTGGTTCAGATGGAACTCCGACACAACCTTTGGCAAGAACTTAGGGTGAGTGCGGAGGACTACTCTGTTATGATGAAATTTGGTGTAAGGGGCCTGGGCTACCAGGGCCTGGAGCTCACTGACTCTACGAGCTGAAGTAACTGCCACCAAGAAAATGACCTTCCAGGTCAAGTACTTCAGATGGCAGGAATTCAGTGGCTCAAAAGGAGGTTTCATCAGCTGGGTGAGAACAACACTGAGATCCCATGACACTGTAGGAGGCTTGACAGGGGGCTTTGACAAAAGCAAACCTCTCATGAAGCGAACAACTAAAGGCTGTCCCGAGATCGGCTTACCTTCCACACGGTAATGGTATGCACTAATCGCACTAAGGTGAACCCTTACAGAGTTGGTCTTGAGACCAGACTCAGACAAGTGCAGAAGGTATTCAAGCAGGGTCTGTGTAGGACAAGAGCGAGGATCTAGGGCCTTGCTGTCACACCAGACGGCAAACCTCCTCCATAGAAAGAAGTAACTCCTCTTAGTGGAATCTTTCCTGGAAGCAAGCAAGATGCAGGAGACACCCTCTGACAGACCCAAAGAGGCAAAGTCTACGCTCTCAACATCCAGGGACCGGAGGTTGGGATGCAGAAGCGCCCCTTCGTCCTGTGTGACGAGGGTCGGAAAACACTCCAATCTCCACGGTTCTTCGGAGGACAACTCCAGAAGAAGAGGGAACCAGATCTGACGCGGCCAAAAAGGAGCAATCAGAATCATGGTGCCTCGGTCTTGCTTGAGTTTCAACAAAGTCTTCCCCACCAGAGGTATGGGAGGATAAGCATACAGCAGACCCTCCCCCCAGTCCAGGAGGAAGGCATCCGATGCCAGTCTGCCGTGGGCCTGAAGCCTGGAACAGAACTGAGGGACTTTGTGGTTGGCTCGAGATGCGAAAAGATCTACCAAGGGGGTGCCCCACACCTGGAAGATCTGTCGCACTACACAGGAATTGAGCGACCACTCGTGAGGTTGCATAATCCTGCTCAACCTGTCGGCCAGACTGTTTACGCCTGCCAGATATGTGGCTTGGAGCACCATGCCGTGACGGTGAGCCCAGAGCCACATGCTGACGGCCTCCTGACACAGGGGGCGAGATCCGGTGCCCCCTTGCTTGTTGATGTAATACATGGCAACCTGGTTGTCTGTCTGAATTTGGATAATTTGGTGGGACAGCCGATCTCTGAAAGCCTTCAGAGCGTTCCAGACCACCCGTAACTCCAGAAGATTGATCTGCAGATCGCGTTCCTGGAGGGACCAGCTTCCTTGGGTGTGAAGCCCATCGACATGAGCTCCCCACCCCAGGAGAGACGCATCCGTGGTCAGCACTTTTTGTGGCTGAGGAATTTGGAAAGGACGTCCCAGAGTCAAATTGGACCAAATCATCCACCAATACAGGGATTTGAGAAAACTCGTGGACAGGTGGATCACGTCTTCTAGGTCCCCAGCAGCCTGAAACCACTGGGAAGCTAGGGTCCATTGGGCAGAACTCATGTGAAGGCGGGCCATGGGAGTCACATGAACTGTGGAGGCCATGTGGCCCAGCAATCTCAACATCTGCCAAGCTGTGATCTGCTTGGACGCTCATACCCGCGAGACGAGGGACAACAAGTTGTTGGCTCTCGTCTCTGGGAGATAGGCGCAAGCCATCCGAGAATCCAGCAGAGCTCCTATGAATTCGAGTTTCTGCACTGGGAGAAGATGGGACTTTGGATAATTTATCACAAACCCCAGTAGCTCCAGGAGGCGAATAGTCATCTGCATGGACTGTAGAGCTCCTGCCTCGGATGTGTTCTAAACCAGCCAATCGTCGAGATATGGGAACACGTGTACCCCCAGTCTGCGAAGCGCCGCTGCTACTACAGCCAAGCACTTCGTGAACACTCTGGGCGCAGAGGCGAGCCCAAAGGGTAGCACACAGTACTGGAAGTGACGTGTGCCCAACTGAAATCGCAGATACTGTCTGTGAGCTGGCAGTATCGGGATGTGTGTGTAGGTGTCCTTCAAGTTCAGAGAGCATAGCCAATCGTTTTCCTGAATCATGGGGAGAAGGGTGCCCAGGGAAAGCATCCTGAACTTTTCTTTGACCAGATATTTGTTCAGGGCCCTTAGGTCTAGGATGGGACGCATCCCCCCTGTTTTCTTTTCCACAAGGAAGTACCTGGAATAGAATCCCAGCCCTTCTTGCCCGGATGGCACGGGCTCGACCGCATTGGCGCTGAGAAGGGCGGAGAGTTCCTCTGCAAGTACCTGCTTGTGCTGGAAGCTGTAAGACTGAGCTCCCGGTGGACAATTTGGAGGTTTTGAGGCCAAATTGAGGGTATATCCTTGCCGGACTATTTGGAGAACCCACTGATCGGAGGTTATGAGAGGCCACCTTTGGTGAAAAGCTTTCAACCTCCCTCCGACTGGCAGGTCGCCCGGCACTGACACTTGGATGTCGGCTATGCTCTGCTGGAGCCAGTCAAAAGCTCGTCCCTTGCTTTTGCTGGGGAGCCGAGGGGCCTTGCTGAGGCGCACGCTGCTGACGAGAGCGAGCACGCTGGGGCTTAGCCTGGGCCGCAGGCTGTCGAGAAGGAGGATTGTACCTACGCTTACCAGAAGAGTAGGGAACAGTCCTCCTTCCCCCGAAAAATCATCTACCTGTAGAGGTAGAAGCTGAAAACTGCCGGCGGGAGAACTTTTCGAAAGCGGTATCCCGCTGGTGGAGTTGCTCTACCACCTGCTCGACCTTCTCTCCAAAAATGTTATCCGCACGGCAAGGCGAGTCCGCAATCCGCTGCTGGAGTCTATTCTCCAGGTCGGAGGCACGCAGCCATGAGAGTCTGCGCATCACCACACCTTGAGCAGCGGCCCTGGACGCAACATCAAAGGTGTCATACACCCCTCTGGCCAGGAATTTTCTGCACGCCTTCAGCTGCCTGACCACCTCCTGAAAAGGCTTGGCTTGCTCAGGGGGGAGCTTGTCCACCAAGCCTGCCAACTGTCGCACATTGTTCCGCATGTGTATGCTCGTGTAGAGCTGGTACGACTGAATTTTGGCCACGAGCATAGAGGAATGGTAGGCCTTCCTCCCAAAGGAGTCTAAGGTTCTAGAGTCTTTGCCCAGGGGCGCCGAAGCATGCTCCCTAGAACTCTGAGCCTTCTTTAGGGCCAAATCCACAACTCCAGAGTCATGAGGCAACTGAGTGCGCATCAGCTCTGGGTCCCCATGGATCCGGTACTGGGACTCGATCTTCTTGGGAATGTGGGGGTTAGTTAATGGCTTGGTCCAGTTCGCCAGCAATGTCTTTTTGAGGACATGATGCATGGGTACTGTGGACGCTTCCTTAGGTGGAGAAGGATAGTCCAGGAGCTCAAACATTTCAGCCCTGGGCTCGTCCTCCACAACCACCGGGAAGGGGATGGCCGTAGACATCTCCCGGACAAAGGAAGCGAAAGACAGACTCTCGGGAGGAGAAAGCTGCCTTTCAGGAGAGGGAGTGGGATCAGAGGGAAGACCATCAGACTCCTCGTCAGAGAAATATCTGATGTCCTCCTCTTCCTCCCACGA
The DNA here is from genome assembly GCF_901765095.1 of Microcaecilia unicolor. Lineage (NCBI taxonomy): Eukaryota > Metazoa > Chordata > Amphibia > Gymnophiona > Siphonopidae > Microcaecilia > Microcaecilia unicolor. Next base: position 68,102,575 of record NC_044041.1, read on the forward strand.
GGCCTCACCATCGGTAACAGACACAAGTTCACGAACCTGTGTCTGACGCCGTGCCCGGCTCGACTCCGTGAAACCCCGGCCACGGTGGGAGCGTCGAGAGGTAGACTCCCGCGCCCGCACCGGCGAAGCTCCCTCTGCCGACGTAGTCGGGGAGCCTTCCTGGGAGGCGACAGCAGTCGGTACCACAAGCGGCACCGACGTTGGAGACCTCACCCCGGGCAAGGGGCTAGCCGGCGCCTCACTCGACGGTACCGGTGACGCAAGCACCCCCGGTACCGGAGGGGAAGGGCGCAACAGTTCTCCCAGAATCTCTGGGAGAACGGCCCGGAGACTCTCGTGCAGAGCGGCTGTGGAGAAAGACGTGGAAGCCGATGCAGGTGTCGATGTCAGAGTCTGTTCCGGGCGTGGAGGCTGTTCCGGGCTGTCCAGAGTGGAGCGCATCGACACCTCCTGAACAGAGGGTAAGCGGTCCTCTCGGTGCCGATGCCTGCTGGGTGCCGACTCCCTCGGCGACCCAGAGCTCTCAGTGCCGACACGGGAAGGGGACCGGTGTCGATGCTTCTTCGACTTCTTGGGACGAAGCACGTCACTGGAGCTTCCCAGCACCGACGAGGAGGACGTAGAATCCAGCCGTCGCTTCCTCGGGGCTGAGGCCGAAAAAGGTCGGTCTCGGGGGGGCTGTACCGCAGGAGCCCTCAGGGTAGGGGGAGACCCACCCGAAGGCTCACCGCCACCAGCAGGGGAATGGACAGCCCTCACCTGCACTCCAAACGAAGCACTACCGTCCGACGACATCAGCAGACGAGGTCCCGGTACCACCGACGTCGACACAGTCATCCGATGTCTCAGCGCCGATGCAGAGGGTCGGATGCCTCGATGCACTGGCGGCCGAGGATGAAGGTCTGGACGCTGGAGACGTCGATGCACTCGATACCCCCGGTGCCGATGCCGACGAAGAGCCCGAGAACAAAACGTTCCACTGGGCCAATCTCGCTACCTGAGTCCGCTTTTGTAAAAGGGCGCAGAGACTACAGGCCTGCGGGCGGTGCCCAGCCCCCAGACACTGAAGACACGACGCGTGCCTGTCAGTGAGCGAGATTACCCGGGTGCACTGGGTGCACTTCTTGAAGCCGCTGGGAGACTTCAATGACATGGGCGGAAAAATCTCGCCGGCGAAATCGAAACTCGTAATTGCGGTAGGCACCAAAAACGAGGGGAAGAAAAAATTCGACCCGAGGCCTGAAAAAAGGCCTACCCCGAAGACGAAAGAAAACTTACCGAGGCAAAAACTGGAAGTAGAGGGAAGGGAAAAAGACCAGAAAGGTCCTCTTCCAATCTTTTTTTTTTTTTTTTTTGAAGCGAAACCAAAAAAGGAGATGCGCGAGGTCAACTTTAGGGGCGCGAACGGCGAAACACGACCGTACCGAGCGCGGACAAAAGAAGACTGGCCGGCACGAGCCGGTTTCGGGCGGGAAGACGGCCGCGCATGTGCGGTGCGCATCGGCGCGCGGCTAGCAAATTCTTTGCTAGTGAAGATTCCGGATTGGAGGGGCTGCCGTGGACGTCACCCATCAGTGAGAACAAGCAGCCTGCTTGTCCTCGGAGAATGGAAGGAGTTACCACTGTCATGGAACCACAATCCGGAGGAGATATGTTTAACACCTCCAAGGCCTGCAGAATAAGGGCCGGATGCTACTCCTGGCGAAAAAAACGCGCTGCCGTAGGATCATCACCACTCTCAGGAGATCGCCTTCCTCCAGCGTATCCGACCTAGCCACCCTAAAAATAGATGATAACTGACCATCATCTATCACTGAAGCCACCGAACCCGTTTCCAGGTCCTGTGGCTCTAGGCGTGGCCACTTAGGCAGTAAGGGGGGGCAACACCCCACCCCGGAAGGGGCTTCAAAAGCCACCTTAGTGGAGTCCCCCGAGCACTTAAGCAAAAAGGCTTTATACAACAATAGAACAAATTCTGGGGAAAGAGGGTCTTCTGTTCCAACATCCCTTTCCCCTGCCTGCAGCAACCTCTATCTCCTCCTCACAGACAGGCACAGACGCAGGCAATGCACAAGGAAGATTCAAAATGGCACCGGGAGAGGACTGGCCCGGAGGAACTAGGCGCGAAATACGTCTCGCTGCCGTTCCAAGCGCTAAAGCACCCTTGCCCCGACCCAAAATCGGACCAGAGGAAAAAACAGCGTCTGCTGACGCGCACCCCATCGGGCCAGAAAGGGCAGCAGCCGACACCATCCCTGAAGAGACCTGGTCAGAAAAGGCGCCAAAAACCTCCTCCCCCGAAAACACCAACGCAGCGCTGCAGGAGGCCGCCAACTCTAAAGCCGAGCACCTCCCCCCCCCCCCGACTCCGTGCGGATCCCGTCGTCGGCTGGACGTTCTCCCTACATGGCCTCACGAGGGCAAGCTACACAAATCCCCGACACTGCTCTCCAGCTCCCACACAGAGAGCAGCGCTTCACTATCTCAGATGGAGCCGCCAGCGCACCCCTTCCCCACACACTCACCACCGCCAGGAACGAAAACCTGCTGCTGAGAGCGCTGTGGAGGAAATTTTTTTTTTTAAACACAGATCTGATCCTCGTGTAGCTGTAGAAGGGGTCCCAAAAGTGCTATGGGGGGAGGTAGGGAGGGACCTGGTAGCACCAGGTGTACACCGCTCACCAAGAAGAGAGGTCTCAACCCCCTAAAGAAGGCTCAACTCGTCCTGAGCGAACAGGTGAGGAGCACAGAAACCAGAGCTGCAGAGTTATGACCCTCCACCTGCTAGATAGAAAGAATACTGAGGTTTGGGTGGCTGTGTATGACCACATATAGTGAGAGTCAGAAGTTCTCTCTATCTCCACCTGCTGGCAGAGGGACATAACCCACCAGTCTCTGGATTGATCTGTGGGACACTATAGAAAGATATTAAAACATAAATAGGTTGAAAATGTGCGTTGACGGGGCATTTTGGACCTGCATTGCTCAAAGTCGCAGATAGAATTGTTTCATTTCCTTCCCTACAGGCCTTGTTATCCCCTATCAGTCATGCAAAGTTCCTCAGGTGACCTACTACAGCTAACATCTATACTGACTTCCACATCGGACTGCAGCTCTCATCTCAAAGCTCAGGAAAGCCTTAAGTGTTCCCATGCTAGTAACTGCTCCTCGCCAATTCATAATATAGGTGGTAACAGAATAGCTGAGGAGAGGGAGCAAATATGACCGCATTCCTTACTGTACATGAACTGAAAAGCATCATACCTTGAAGAACTAAAGAACCTTCAAAAGACTCTCTAGTCTCACCTGGAGCGTCCCTGGGGGTAACAAAATGGGAACCAGCTTGATGTTCTTCTGCAACCACCATAGTCTACATCTCCACAGCATCAAAAACCGCAGATCTTCCTCCTACGAGAGCCTGTGAGAGAATCTCTCCCTCAGAAGGAGCTGACGGTGCCATTATGGGAGCAGCCTGTTCTGTCTGATTCTCCTCAAAGCTTTATTTTTTTTTTTTTTGTTACATTTGTACCCCGCGCTTTCCCACTCATGGCAGGCTCAATGCGGCTTACATGGGGCAATGGAGGGTTAAGTGACTTCCCCAGAGTCACAAGGAGCTGCCTGTGCCTGAAGTGGGAATTGAACTCAGTTCCTCAGTTCCCTAGGACCAAAGTCCACCACCCTAACCACTGTCCTCACTTGGATTTCAGGGCTCTGTTTTTTCTTGGTTTTCTTCTTATCTCTCCCAGCGTACCTTTAGTGTATACTCTAGTGGATCCTCCTCTACTTCTATCTCACTGTCAGTTGGTGTACCTCAGGGATCTGTCCTGGGACCTCTTCTTTTCTCCATCTATACTTTTCCTTGGTACTCTGATCTCATCCCATGGTTTTCAGTATCATATTTACGCTGATGACTCCCAGATCTACCTCTCCACACCAGAAATCTCAGCCAAAATCCAGGCCAAAGAATCAGCCTGCCTGTCTGACGTTGCTGCCTGGATGTCTCAGTGCCATCTGAAACTAAACATGACCAAGACTGAGCTCCTTATCTTTCCCCCTAAACCAACCTCTCCTCCTCCCCCATTCTCTATTTCCGTGGATAACACTCTCATCCTTCCTGTCTCATCAGCTCGTAACCTTGGGGTCATCTTCGACTCCTCCCTCTCCTTCTCTGCACATATTCAGCAGACTGCTAAAACCTGTCGTTTCTTTCTCTATATCACCAAAATTTGCACTTTCCTTTCTGAGCACACTACCAGAACCCTCATCCGCACTCTTATCACCTCTCGCTTAGACTATTGCAACTTGCTTCTCACAGGTCTCCCATTTAGCCATCTCTCTCCTCTTCAATCTGTTCAAAATTCTGCTGCACGACTAATATTCCACCAGTGTCGTTATGCTCATATTCGCCCTCTCCTCAAGTCACTTCACTGGCTTCCTATCCGTTTCCACATACAGTTCAAACTCTTCTTATCGACTTATAAGTGCATTCACTCTACAGCTCCTCAGTACCTCTCTACTCTCATCTCTCCCCACATTCCTCCCTGGGAACTCCGTTCATTGGGTAAATCTCTCTTATCTGCACCCTTCTCCTCCACCGCTAACTCCAGACACCGTTCCTTTTATCTTGCTGTACCATATGCCTGGAATAGACTTCCTGAGCCGGTACGTCAAGCTCCATCTCTGGCCGTCTTCAAATCTAAGCTAAAAGCCCACCTTTTTGATGCTGCTTTTAACTCCTAACCCTTATTCACTTGTTCGGAACCCTTATTTTTATCATCCTCACTTTAATTCCCTTATCTCTTGTTTGTCCTGTTTGTCTGTCCTAATTAGATTTTAAGCTCTGTCGAGTAGGGACTGTCTCTTCATGCTCAAGTGTACAGCGCTGCGTACGTCTAGTAGCGCTATAGAAATTATAAGTAGTAGCAGTAGTAGATGTTCACCAGACCAAACTGGACTCTAGGAAGCCTGCTCCTTTATTGCAAAGCAGAGCAAAACACACTGACTGTGGATCAGAAGGGAAAGATGAAGATGGCCAGAATCTTTCACTTGGATAACTCTTAGGAATAAGAAGGTTTAAACAACTAGATCTGAAAGGTGGAGATGAACCACACCATGTTTCACTTTTGTTGCCTATATGTAGTCGAAGATGTATGTAATGTAAATGTCTTTGCAAGTAGTTGCCTGACTGGCATGCAACCTTCCAGCATTAAAATAATTCTACCTGTGTGCCCCATGCTTCCAACTCATCCCCCACCACTTCCCACCTGCTTCTACATGCTACTCAACTATTTGGTACTTATGCAGAGGTATACGGGCCACGGTTGTGACGAGCAGAGCCAGTAGGAAGGCTGAAATTAGAGAAATGCATTCGAGTCTCGACAGAAACACTGCCCTTTCCTCCCTTTTCAAACAAGATCCATGGGAGACAGACAGGCCTATCAGAGACTGAGTGCCACTTAAGTCTCCCTTAGTACAACTGCCCCAACCCCCTTTCCAGCATGAATATTTTTCAATCACAAAATATGTGGTTAAAAAACTGGCAATGAGACTGAACAGTACAGAAGTACAAGACTTGAAATACTGTATCTATTCAATGGTTAAGAGCGAAATCTCCCCCAAATCAATTTATTTTTCCCATGAAGACTACCACTACAATGACAATTCTTGGTCAAAGGTCAAAGATCATGGCTCCCAAACATACTCAGCCTGGCCATAGGTTCTTCCCCTTCCTGGGGGATTGTGTATTGCCCTTTGCTACATCCCAAGCCATACTGGCCCATGAATCAGAGAGGGTGGTAGATGTCTGGAATACCCTCCAGCAGCAGGTGGTGGAGGTGAAAACAGTAACATAATTCGAAAATGTATGGGATAAACACAACAGAATCCCATATGGAAGCTGTGGAACCAAACTTAGCAGTAATTAGATGGCAACATCAGTAATTGAGAAGCAAAGCCAGTGCTGGGCGGACTTCTACGGTCTGTGCCCTGATCATGGCTGGACAGACTTGGATGGGCTAGAGTGGGACTTCAATAACAGCTTCAGTAGTTGGAGAACAATACCAGTGCCAGGCAGACTTCTATGGTCTGTGCCCTGAAAATGGCAAGGCCAAATCAAGATCACATCATACCTTATGCTATGAGTTTATCTTGTTGGGCAGACTGGATGGAACATACAGGTCTTTACCTGCTGTCATTTACTATATTAATAGTTCAAGCTCACATGGCAAGTGGTGAGAGTGAACCAGCCCCTCCAAGATTTTTGTTTGTGGTATAATACATCTTTTTTTCTTCAGCATATGCAACTTACCTTGTGTTGTGCTCCAGTCTAGACCCCCTACAAAGAGCTTTCTGTAATAAACAAGAAAATAAAACCTTGGTTAAAAATGAACTATGCAACAAAGTTATTTTTATGTTCTTCAGAAATGCATTAGCTACTAGAGAATTATCACTAGTGCTAGGGGACCCAAACAAAGGACCAAGTGTTGTGGGTTGCAGAAGGGGTGGCAAACCTGCAGTATTCTGCCAAGAAAACACGAAGGGAATCATGGTGAGGCTGCTGACAGCGAAACTCAACACCAAGAAATGGGTACAGAAAGAGGCAAAATACAATCCGTGTGCTGGTGTATTTGGCTGAAAATTCTTTTCCCACTGGTTTATTATTTCACTACAATTAAATTCAGATTATAAAATAAATCTACAGTTAGGGATACAATCAAGAAATATCCATTCTAGTTCACTTAGGTGAGGAGCCCTTGGGACATTTTTGCATTACAATTTAATTTTACAACATCTTCACATATCTATTACTGAAAAGGCACCGTGGACTGTCACACAGCAGTACAAACCTCCACCGTGTAACGATTCATTTTCAGCTTCTAATGAAATGCATTAGTCAGTTGGGATGTTTTTCCAACGTGATATCTACAATTCGTGATAAATTTTAAAATGCTAGAGGAAGTGACACTGCATAGGATGGAAGCCCAAAAGTGAAACTCCACCAAGACACTAGTAAGTACAGTGATTTGCTCCAGATTCCCTCTCCCAGACATACGACATAACATACATATAAAAGTGCGGAAACCTTGACAGCATCTTGAAAGCATTTGGAGAAATTTAAATGCATTGCGGAAAGCAGCAAGCGCCAGCAAACTGACGTGGGTGAAAGTGAACCCAAGAAAAGAAAAATGAGTGTGGATCTGACTCTGAAGACAATGACCACGTGACTGACAGGACAAGTGAAGATAAGATGACAAAGTGGGATATGCTGAAATGGATTACATAACTGAAAGAGGAGATGGTGGCAATTACATCAGATATTCAAGGCACATTGGCTGAGATAGGTCACCATACAGAGCAAGCGGAGAAAAAGGTTGACCACTTTGATAAAGAGCTCAAAGAAACCACTACCAAGCATGAACAAATAAGAGATGCACAAGCCACTAACAAATACGAAACAATAGAGATAGGAACTTAGTGATCTCATGGATGATTTGGAAAACAGATCAAGCCACGGAAAAATTAAGACTAACCTGATAATTTTCTTCCCTTTAGTCACAGCAGATGAATCCAGGAACTGTTGGGTTGTATCTGCCTACCAGCAGGTGGAGATAGAGAACACTGAAACAAGGCAGTGACCCTGGACGTCCAGCTCCTTGCATCTTCAGTATACAAAACTTCCAAAGCAGAACGTAGAAGAAACACAACCGCTCCCTGAACTGGAGCAATAATATAAATGAAAGAGGGACTTTCTCAACCTCCTGCTTCACAACAGCAATTATAAAAAATTGTTTGCATTTATCTAGAACATCTGCAAAATCTTCAAAATCTGTGCCAGGCCCAAAACATCCGTATCAAACAAAGACAGACAGGGAGGGATCCTGGATTCATCTGCTGTGACTAAAGGAAAGAAAATTATCAGGTTAGTCTTAATTTTTCCTTCCTTATCAACAGCAGATGAATCCAGGAACTGATGGGATGTATCAAAGCACTCCATAACTTGGGTGGGAACATGCAGCCCCGTGAGAAAGAACCTGTGCACCAAAATGCGCATCCTGTTGCACTGCAACATCCAGCCGATAATGCCGAACAAAGGAAAGCTGAGAAGTCCAGGTAGCCGCACGACAGATCTCATGAAGAGAAAAAACACCTGTTTCAGCCCACGAAGACATCACCCTTGTGGAATGCGCCTTAAATGCTTTGGTGGTGATCTACCGGCCAACAGGTAAGCAGAAAAGATAACTTCCTTAATCCAGCGAGCTATGGTGGCTTTAGACGCAGGATAACAGCGCCTCAGTCCCGCCAACAAAATGAAAAAGTGATCAGAAGACCTGAATCATTCAACATCTGCAAGTACTGAAACAGAGCCCTGCGGACATCCAAAAGACACAACTGTCCAAAGGAATCCGGAAAGTCTTCCTTACGAAAAAAAGGAAGAAAAATTGGCTGACTGATATGAAAGGCTGAAACAATCTTGGGCAAGAAAGAAGGCACAGTACAGACTGTAACACCGTATTCAGAAAACTGCAGAAAAGGATCCCGACAGGGAAGAGCCTGCAGCTCCGACACGCTACGTACGGAAGCCATAGCCACAAAAAAAAAAAAAAAAAAAAAGAACGTTTTAAGAGTTAAATCCTTCTCCGAAGCGTGCTTGAGAGGCTCGAAAGGGGGTTTCTGAAGCACTCTCAGCACGACCTCCAGATTCCAAGATGGACACGGCGACTGCAAAGGAGGACGACGATGTAAAGTCCCCCTCAGAAACCGGACAATATCCGGATGAGCAGCCAGAGACAAACTGGCCACTCTCCCACGGAAACAAGCCAACGCCGCCACCTGAACCCAAAGAGAATTGTAAGCGAGACCCTTCTGTAAGCCGTCCTGAAGAAAATCTAACAACTGCGAAACTGAAGTACGCATCGGCGAAACAGACCTCGTAGCACACCGAGTCTCAAAAGCGCGCCAAACACGCGCATAGGCCGCGGAAGTAGACCACTTGCGAGCCTGCAAAAGGGTAGCAATAACCTTGTTAGAATATCCCTTTTTTCATAACTTAGCCCTCTCAATAGCCAGGCTGTAAGACCAAAGCGGGAGGGATCTTCCATAGCAACCAGACCCTGATGCAACAGGCCCGGCAGAAGAGGCAAACGAAACGTATCTGCCACCAACATTCGCCTGAGATCCGCGCACCACGGATGCCTCGACCAATCTGGAGCCACCAGAATCATCCTCCCGCGGTGGAGACAAATGCAAAGAAGAACACGGCCTATTAAGGGCCAAGGAGGAAACGCATAAAGGAGATCCGAAGACCACGGTTGAGAGACAGCATCCAGCCCTGCCGATCGAGGATTCCTCCTTCTGCTGAAAAATCGCTCGACCTTGACGTTTGAAGCTGACGCCATGAGATCTAACCGTGGAGTGCCCCATTTGGCACAAATCTGAAGAAACACCCCCTCTGCTAACTCCCACTCCGCTGGGTCGACTCAATGCCTGCTGAGGAAATCGGCCTGCACGTTGTCCTGACCGGCAATATGAGCCGACAACAGGTGGTGCTCGGCCCAGTCGAGAATTTGGGCCCTCTGTTGCTAGAGCCCTGCACTGCGTGCCCCCCCCCCCCCCCCGACGGTTGATTTAAGCCACCACCGTCGTGTTATCTGAAAGAACTCGCACAGGCTGACCCTCCAGAATCCCGCAGAAGGCAAGAAGAGCTAGAAAGAACTCTCTGAGTTCCAAACGATTGATGGACCAAGTCGCTTCTGAAGGCGACCACAAACCCTGAGCAAAGTGGCCGAGACAATGAGCCCCCCCACCCCGCTAAACTGGCATCTGTAATCACTAACCGCCACAGCGGGTGTGCCAGTGGCATCCCCCAGCACAATTTGTCATTGGACAGCCACCAAGCCATGCTGCGCCTGGCCGCAGGGAGCCAAGGCAGTCTGCGCTGATACTCTAGAGAGATCGGGGACCACTGAGAAAGCAGAGAACGCTGTAGGGGACGCATACGTGCCCTTGTCCAGGGAACCACTTCCAGGGTGGCCGTCATCAAACCCAGAAGTTGAACATTATCCCAAGCCCGAGGTTGCAACATTCGCAAGAGAAGCCGAATCCGACTCTGAAGCTTGAGACACCTGCTGTCGGGAAGAAAGATCAACCCCAGCGCCATGTCGAAACGCACCCCCAAATACTCGAGAGACTGCGAAGGGGTCAGATGACTTTTGCAGAAATTGACCACCCAGCCCAGAGACTGAAGAGAAATAACTCTGGCTGTCGCAAGTCGGCTCTCTGTCTCCGAATTCGCCCAGATGAGCCAATCGTCAAGAAAAGGATGCACTCCGACACCTTCTCTTCGGAGGAAAGCGGCCACCACAACCATGACCTTGGAAAAAGTGCGAGGAGCAGTGGCGAGACCAAAAGGCAAAGCACGAAACTGGAAATGCTGACCTAACACTGCAAATCGGAGAAACCGCTGATGCGGCGGCAAAATCGGGATATGCAGATACGCCTCTTTGAAGTGGAGCGAAGTGAGGAACTCTCCTGGCTGCACCACTGCAATGACTGAACACGAAATGACGCACCGAGGGGCTCGTTGACTCTGCGCAAGTCGAGAATCGGTCTGAAGGACCCACCCTTGTGAGGCACCACAAAATAAATCGAGTAGCGACCGCAAAAGCGTTCATCGAGGGAAACGGGAACCACCACCCCGAGATCCAACAGAGAGACTTGCTGCTTGACAGCCGTACCACAGCGGGGCTCCACAAAAGCGTCTCCTACTGGAGTCGCAAACTCCAATTGGTACCCGACTCTGATCAAATCGAGAACCCACTGATCTGACGTAACTTTGGCCCACTCCTCTAGAAAAAGGGACAAACGACCTCCTACAGATGGAACCGAGGAGTAGACCGGCGCCCCATAATTGTGCCGCACGTCACTGGACTCCTTGCTGCTGACCAGCCGCAGCAGAGCGTTTGTAAGAACGAAAGGAACTCCTGTGTTAGAAACGGGAGCACTGAGGGAAACCTGAAGACTGTCCAGAACGGTATCTCCGAGCCTCTCGGAAGCGAGGCCTAGAAGAGGAGGAAGAGGAGAAGGGAACAGTCCTGGAAGACTGCCTCGGCCTGCCCTCCAGAAGACGCTGGCATTTAGAATCCCCAAGGTCCTTAACAATCTTCTCCAAATCCGCCCCAAATAAAAGAGAACCCCGAAAAAGCAACCTCACCAGACGTTGCTTCGAGGCCATGTCAGCCGCCCAATGACGGAGCCAAAGGAGCCGCCGAGACGACACCGCCAAAGACATCTGCTTAGTCGATGCTCTAACCAAATCATAAAGAGCATCAGTCAGGAAGGCCAAAGCTGACTCCATTCGAGGCGCCACCTCAGAGAGAAACAGAACCCTCCGAAGACTGCTGAAGCCAAGATAACGAAGCTCGAGCTGCATAAGAACTACAAATAGCAGCCTGCAGAGCCAAAACCAAAACCTCAAAAGAGCGTTTCAAGGAGAACTCCAAACGCCTGTCCTGAATGTCCTTCAAGGCAACTCCTCCCTCCACAGGAAGAGTAGTCTTCTTAGTAACAGCTGTTACTAGCGAGTCTATCTTAGGCAACCCAAAAAGAGCCAAATGAGCCTCTGGAACTGGGTAAAGGTGGGACATCGGCCTTGCTACTTTCAGAGTGCCATCAGGTTTAGACCACTGCGCCGAAATAAGCTCTTGAACGGAGTCATGGACCGGGAAAGTTCGACAGCTTCCTAGTACTAGCCATCTTGGGATTAACAGCAGAAGCAGTATTCCCCCCTCAGGGTCCTCAATGCTGAGAGCCTGCAAGGCATCAGAAATAAGAGACGGGAGCTTATCCCGGTGAAAAATCCGAACCGCCTTAGGGTCATCCAACTCTTGCGGCAAAATAGAGGCCTCCTCAAGATCCTCACTCCTCGCGGGCCTAGCAGACCCCTCAGACTCCCCAAAAAAAGAATGGGGAGGAGAACGAGGTGGGAGAGAAGAGCCATCAGAGAAGGTAGACACCTGCCTGCGCTTAGGATCCAAAGAAAGCACAGGGGCTGAAGTCATCAGGAGGCTAGCAGAACCCGGAGCGTCCGCAGCAGCAGAAGAATCCCCAGGCTGAAAAGCAATTTCAGAGGACTCAGACAGGGCTTTCTTTAAGAGACACGCCCTATGCAGCAATAAAACAAATTCAGGGGAAAATAATTCTCCCTGACTCTCCGCCCCCGAACCCGAGGCAGAAGAGGCTCGAGCCTCCCTCGGCAGCGACACCGGACACCCCCCTGCACTCACTTGTCTACCGCCGAAATTCGCATCTCAGCCAGTGAATCCAAAATGGCGGCCGCAGCGAAATCAGAAGGGCGGGAATCAACGCGAACCGACAAAACGGCTATAGTGCCTGGCCCCGAAGCGTCCAGGCAGTTCGCGCTGCACACTCCCGCTGCGTTCCTGCGTTTCCTGCAGCGGAAGCAGCGTTTAACGGCCTCAGCCACCATCGCCCCCGAAATCAAAATGGCGTCGCTGCCCCAAAAAGGAAACTCACCCTGCTCTGAAGAGAAGCAGCTAGAACCCTCCCAGGAAGAGCAAACAGCCCAATCCACACTGACACACACCCAGTCACAGCGATCTCGGGAGAAACTGCAGCGTCTGCCAAGTCAGAAGAGAGCCTCAAGCAAGTAGCTGCTCAATCGTCTTTAGACTGTCTTTTTTTTTTTTTTACTGTAAGGAAAGCAGTCAGACAGCAAGCAGAACAGAAGCTTGGAAGGTAGGAAAAAGGGAGTAAGGCAGGGACTTAGAAACCAAGTATGCCCTCAAAGTGGGCACCACCAGCCTCACATCTCCTGCTCAACTGGCAAAAGCTCAGGAGCTCTCCAAGCAGAAATCCAGTAGCTGCCAGGAATCCATCCACACCTGCTGGGAGATAGAGATATAATGAAGATAAAAAGAGCTGGACGTCCAGGGTCACTGCCTTGTTTCAGTGTTCTCTATCTCCACCTGCTGGTAGGTGGATACAACCCATCAGTTCCTGGATTCATCTGCTGTTGATGACAAGGAATGTAATTTGCACTTTAATGGGACCCTGGAACTGAACATTAGGATTATGCAGGGACTGTGCAAGAATTTTGCAAGCACTTACTATAAAATACATAACATATGGCTATGAAAACTATGAACATCAAAACTAAGTGCTACTACTACTATTTAGCATTTCTATAGCACTACAAGGCGTACGCAGCGCTGCACAAACATAGAAGACAGTCCCTGCTCAAAGAGCTTACAATCTAACAAACAAAAAATAAAGTAAGCAAATCAAATCAATTAATGTGTACAGGAAGGAGGAGAGGAGGTTAGGTGGAGGCGAATGGTTACAAGTGGTTACGAGTCAAAAGCAATGTTAAAGAGGTGGGCTTTCAGTCCCGCTGCACAGCAACCTAGGCCACAAAATGGTACAAGACATTATAGCTTGTTTTTCATGATTATAGTCTAAAGCAGCAGCTTGGTGCGCAGCCTGGGCACAAAGAGATACATGGGAAAGACTGCAAGGTGACTATGTTCCAAGACTTGGCATGGGCAACACCTCAAAAATGGAGAGAACTGAAGGAAGTGACTGGCTATCTGCAAAAATCAAATATGAGATATAAGTGGCTTTACCCATTTGCCTTATGGATTACAGTGGAAGGTAAATCTTGAAATGTAAAAACTTGAAGCAAGAAGCATGCTAGAGGAATTGGGCTGCCACATCTTACCGGTGACAGAAAAACTACAGCTGGCTTTCTGGTGCCTAGGACAGACTATACATGGCACAGGATCCCAAGAGGATGGGAGCATCTGCAGAAAATCATGTAGCAGCAGGCGACGTGAGCGTAATTGAGAGCCAGACAGAGGACTGGATAATACAGAGTAATGGGATTTTTCTGGTTAAACTGGCCTCTGCAAGCTGAAGAGTCTGTTTGGAGGGGAGAGAAATTTGGCTGCTAGTATGGAATGTGCATAAGTAGCGTATTGGTGACTAGAAGGGAAAAGTTGTCATCTGTTGGGGGGAGGGGAAGATCAATCGAATCATCTCAAAGATGGGCACTTTCCTCTGGGTGGAGAGTTGATTGACAGCGGGCGTGATCAGCTATTGCTAAGAGAAAGAGGGGAAAAAAAAAAAAAAAGAGAACTATGGGATGACAAGTGGAGAGAGGTGATGATGGGTACCTGGAATGTTAATGGGCTTAATGACCCTGGCAAGTACAGCATTGTCTTTAATAAGTTAAAGAAACTGAAATGGAATATATTGTTACTACAGGAAATGCACTTGAGAAAGCAGGCCCAGCACCTGTTGCAGCACAAGGGGAAAAGGAAATGGGACTTGATGTATCATCTTTCTGTGGTTTTCATAACTACATTCAAAGCGGTTTATATAGTATACACAGGTACTTATTTGTACCTGGGGCAATGGAGTGTTAAGCAACTTGCACAGAATCTCAAGGAGCTGCAGTGGGAATCGAACCAAGTTCCCTAGGATCAAAGTCCACTGCACTAATCACTAGGCTACTCCTCCACTCCACAAAGACTTAAAGGGATATTTTCCCTACACGTGAGGGGGGGGGGGGGGGGGGAGTGGCATACTTATACATAGAGAGTTACCATTTGTAACTGCTGATGTCTACAGGGACCCCAAGGGTAATAATGAAAAAAACAAGGATGTTACTCACCTGTAGCAAGTGTCCTGTAAGGACAGGAGATGACACTATCACATACAGGTGATGTCAATTGATGGAGCCCAGCATGGAGACACTCCCCAGCATTCACTACTGTAAAAGTTTTGGCCAACATGCACATCATCATGTGCAACCAAAGCAGTCTAAAAAAAGGAACTCTAGGAGGTGGGCGGGTATGAGAAAATTAGTTACATGTTAATTTTCTTTTCATTTGTCCTGAAAAATCAATCCAGAGACTTGTGGATTATGTCCATCAACTAGCAGGTGGAGAAAGAATGTCAGAGCTCAGCAATATAGGACCCTGGCAGCAGCCTCACTTTCTGTACTATCAATACCCAAGCCTCTATAGAACAAAAGAACAAGCAAAAATGAGCTGTCACAGCAAAACGCACCCTGCTAACACTATAGCCCATGCATCGTTCAACGCCACAGGGCGCACATCCAAAATCTTCATACATGTGCCCGAACAAGATGTACCACAGCGAAGCCTGTAGCACATGCGAGCCAGAAGTACTCATCATCCGGTACACCATTTCTTCCTCTTTCTGGGAAATTAGAGACCGGTAAGCCCGACGTCGGTGCCGGGTAAAATAGTGGAAACTATTACAAAGAATATAATTATGAAACATGTAAATAAACATGATTTAATGGGACAGAGTCAGTATGGTTTCAGCCAAAGGAAGTCTCGCCTCAACAATTTGCTTCATTTCTTTTAAGGTATGAATGAACAGGTGGATAAAGGTGAGCCAGTTGATGTGTACCCTAGATTTTCAGAAAGCTTTTCACAAAATTCCTCAAGTCTCTGGATTGATCTAAGGTATGCTATGGGAAGTGAGAATGTGTCCCCTGTTGTCCTCAGAAATCACCTGCTACATATGACTAACTTCACTTTCTCCGAGGACATCACATTTTCAGATACAGGACACCCTGGCTACCATGCTGTCCGAAATTTTAAAAGGGAGGACAAATGAGGATTGCAACAGGAAAGGTCTATGAAGTTATTTTTTTTATCAACCTGGAACAGAAACAAAATGGGCCCTTGGAGGAGGGGAGTGAAGTTGGATTCTAGACCCCAAATAATGCTGAAGGAATGTGTGCCCAAACTGGCTGTCACACCAAGAATCTTGCTCTAGACAGCAGTGAGATGTAAAACATATGAACGAATGACCACGTCGCAACGTTGCAAATCTTTTTACAAAGGCTGATCTTAGGTGGGCTACCAATACAGCCATATGACATGACCCTTCCAAGTAAACCCAGTCTGAACATAACTAAAGGGAATGCAACCTGCTAGCCAACTGGATAAGAGTGCTTACCGATGGCTGCTCCCATCCTGTCAGGGTCATAAGAAACAAAAAGCTGTGTGGAGCATCTATAGGTTTCAGCCCAGACAGGTGGTCAAGTGTGTCTCTTGCAGTACACAGTGTGCAATGTGTTTTCAATGGAATGGGTTCTGCCTACAATCTTCCCAAAACAACTGACTGGTTAAACTAGAACTAAACTAAATTTGGGAACAAACTTATGAGTACATAAAACTACTCTGTTGTGATGAAACTGTGTGCAAAGTGGATCAGCTATTACAGCCTGGAGCTCACTGCTGGCTGAAGACACCACCACCAAAAAAGATATACTGGAATTAGAAAAGGTACAGAAAGGACACCAAAAATGATAAAGGGGATGGGACGACTTCCCTATAAGGAAAGGCTAAAGCAGCAGGCTCTTCAGCTTGGAAAAAAAGACGGCTAAGGGGAGATATGATAGAGGTCTATAAAATGAGTGGAACGGGTAGACGTGAATCATTTGTTTACACTTTCCAGAATTACTAGGACTAGGGGGCACGCAATAAAGCTACAAAGTAGTACATTTTACAACAAATACAGAGTGGAGTAGCCTAGTGGTTAGAGCACCAAGTCTTGACATCCAGAGGTAGCCGGTTCAAATCCCACTGCTACTCCTTGTGATCTTGGCCAAGTCACTTAACACTCCATTTCCTCAGGTACAAAATTAGATTGTGAGCCCTCCAGGGACAGAGAAATACCCAGTGTACCTGAATGTAACTCACCTTGAGCTACTACTGAAAAAGGTGTGAGCAAAATCCAAAATAAAAATAAATAAATAAATAAGAGAAAATATTTCTTCACTCAACGTGTAATTAAACTCTGGAATTCATTGCCAGAGAATGTGGTAAAAGCAGTTAGCTTAGGGGGTCTTTTACTAAAGATTAACTTGAGTTATCTGCAGCAGGGCCAATTTTATTCCTATGGGCCCTAATGCAGCTAACTCGAGCTAACCTTTAGAAAAAGACCCCCTTAGCAGGGTTTTTAAAAGGTTTGGATAGCTTCCCAGAAGAAAAGTAAATAAGCCATTATTAAGATGGACTTGGGGAAAATCCACTGTATATTTCTAGAATAAACAACATAAAATATATTGCACTGTTTTGGGATCTTGCCAGGTACTTGTAACCTGGATTGGCCACTGTTGGAAACAGGATTCTGGGTTTGATGGACCTTCAGTCTGTCCCAATATGGCAACACTTATATACCTGTTCAGTGTTTCAGGGGCAGAAGCTTCCTTGGAGCAAAAGAGGACCCCCATCCCTCAGCACTGCTGCCCAGAAACTTGCCAGCAGCCCAGCAAACAGAAGCAGGTACACTCAGATTTCTCCATATGCCAGTGGCAGACCCCTTCCGAGGCCACCCACACATCACAGCAGCCCCTCCTGGGCCTATCTTGGTGGGTAGTTGGCACAGAAATGTCCCCACTCAATCCTGTGCATGGCCAGTTCCAGCTGCCATTTTGAGATTAGAACCAGCAAGGACGAAACTCAGTCAGCCTCTAATCTGGCTTCATTTTTCTATAAATGGGCCAGAGTACTTAAAGAATGTTAGCCCTTTACACACCTTTCAGGTCCTCTCAAGGATCATCACTATCTGTATCCTCGACAAAAGAAATTGTACAATGGGATACCCGCCAGCAAGACTTTTCAGGAGTAGCCCCCACACTCTGGAATTTACACTCAGAAGGGCTATGTATAACTCGAGACTTCTTCTACTTCAGGAAGCAGATAAAAGCCCGGCTCTTCTCCCAAGCCTTTAATACATACAGTGACTATCTTACAATTTTATTAACAGCATAACAATAGTAAAATGACCAAGTATAAACATAAATACAATAAATTAGGTAATTTCAAATTGAATCCTAATAGGACTATCATGAAACAGTATCAAAATTAAACACATTTAACAGTACTGAAATTCAAATACCAGAGATACAATACAATGTTTGCATTATACTAACGATACACCTAATAAGTACGCATTAAAACATTCAACTAACAGATATGATGCAAATGTTTTTCTACAATACAGTTTACCATAGGTCAGGGACTAAGTGCCAATATATAGATGGTGACAAGATGTGTGGTAGAGTCAGTTGGGAGGGATAGATGGTTGGCTAAACTCAAGGGAACTTCATTGTACAGTTGTAAGATATAAGTAATTGATCTTAGTGTGTGTAGCAAGCTAGGCCAGGTGCAGAATGGGTGTTTTTATGTTAAACTGTACCTGCTCTACACAGTCTTGGGTGAATCTCTTCATAAAGATGATTAATAAACCACAATTTATTTTTGTTACATTTGTACCCCGCGCTTTCCCACTCATGGCAGGCTCAATGCGGCTTACATATTGTATACAGGTACTTATTTGTACCTGGGGCAATGGAGGGTTAAGTGACTTGCCCAGAGTCACAAGGAGCTGCCTGTGCCTGAAGTGGGAATCAAACTCAGTTCCTCAGTTCCCCAGGACCAAAGTCCACCACCCTAACCACTAGGCCACTCCACTCAAATAAAAATGTATCTGGATGAGTTATTTAGCGTCTTAAGAGAGACATTAATTGCTTTATTGGGGTGGGGGCAAGAATCTTGAAGAACACAGTGGCGGTGTGCTGAGTTGGTGGGGGGAGGAGAAAGTTATTTCCAATTTAACTTGGTACTACTGGGCAATGCAGTTAAGGCAGCTTCTAGACCGGGACACTGAGGAAGACAAAACTAGTGAAGGTTAAACAATGTAAATTTCCACCCCTCCGAAGGGACACCACCTTGTAGTGGTGGAGGGGCTTCTGTGTTTCAATGACTCAGAGGGCTATGCTGAAGGGTTACCCATATCAGACAGGCCTCTGAGGAGAAACCAGACAAAGAGTGACCCAACTAGGGAGAGTGGAAAGATGGCGACATGACGCTCGTATGCTCAACGGCCCAGCTGACCTCTGAAGTTCTGTCTTTGTTTACTTGAAATTTCCTCTCTGCAATTTCAGTTACCTTAACTGAGAGGAAGGGGACAATCGGGGGTCAGCTGCCGATGGCCAGTGTTTTGTCCCCTGTGCAGCAAGTGTGGGACCGCTGCATAACGAGCTGCCCACAGATGACTGGGTTGGTAAGTCCTTTGATTAGCGCCGGCGAAGGAGCGTCGATGCTCTTGGACCTGGAAACAACTTCATCCTCCCCAAATCATTTAACCACCATGTCCAAAGGAGTGGAGGATTGAGTAAGGAGTGTATGCTGAAACGGAAGTCATTTACAGCTGAACCCGTGTCGGCAGTGCCACTCCTAAACCCACAAGAGCTATCAGCTTGGAGTTTTTGGCTCCCGTGGAGGTTACATTGAATATCATCTAGAAGGCGCTGCAGGACCTAATGGTGGTAGTAAATAAGTTTGCTTCTGATATAATCTTATTAGTGAGTCACATGGATAATCTAATCGCATCCTTTGAGAATGAAAAATTGATACGGCAAATGAAGTTCTACAGGAATAGGAAATGGTTAAGATTTTGAAGATAATAGACCAGAAATATTTGAACAAAATGAATATTATTAAAGATGATTAATATCGAGATTGTTGTTTTCCCAGAGTTCCGGGTACGACTCCTAAAGTTTTTTCCTCTGAAATGATTCCACTTAATATATTTATTCAAAAGGAGTGAAGCCTGTGAAACTGGGATTACCTTAATCAGTGGGAATTGGATTAGAGACTCAAGTGTTTGTATTGTTTCTGGTTTTATAAGAGAAAAAATGAAATCAGTTGAATTATTTCCATTAATATTGGACAATAATTATGTTTCCAACGAAATAAATTGACTATACACCGTTTTGGGTTTGAAGAAGCCAACCAGACGATCAATGTGGAATGATGATACAGATAAATAATAACTGGGGATAAAATGAAGATGCATACCTGTAGCAGGTATTCTCCGAGGACAGCAGGCAGATTGTTCTCACGACTGGGTGATGTCCACGGCAGCCCCCGCGGAACAGAATTCTTCCTAGCAACAAAAGTTTGCTAGAGCCTTCGAGCGGGCACGCGCACCGTGCATTCACAGCCATCTTCCCGCCCGACGCGTGAGAATCCCGGTTAGTCCAAAAAAAAAGCAAAGAGGAAAAGACAACTCCTAAGGGGAGGTGGGTGGGTATGTGAGAACAATCAGTCTGCTGTCCTCGGAGAATATTTGCTACAGGTATGTATCTTCATTTTCTCCAAGGACAAGCAGGCTGCTTGTTCTCACAACTGGGGTATCCCTAGCCCCCAGGCTCACTCAAAATAACAAAAAAGGTCAATTGGGCCTCGCAACAGCAAGGACATAACAAGGATCGACCTACGAAGAAATATCGAGAGTGCAGCCTGGAACAGAACAAAAATGAGCCTAAGGGGTTGGAGTTGGATTCTAAACCCCGAACAGATTCTGCAGCACCGAATGCTCAAACCGACTGTTGCGTCGGGTATCCTGCTGAAGGCAGTAATGAGATGTGAATGTGTGGATTGATGACCATGTCACAGCCTTGCAAATCTTCTCTATAGTAGCTGACTTCAAGTGGGCCACTGACGCCACCATGGCTCTATGAGCCGTGACATGACTCTCAAGAGTCAGCCCAGCTTGGGCATAAGTGAAGGAAATGCAATCTGCTAGCCAATTTGAAATGGTGCGTTTCCTGACAGGAACTCCTCTTCTTTTGGGATCGAAAGAAACAAATGTTTGAGCGGACTGTCTGAAGGGGCTTGTCCCCTCCACAAAGAAGGCCAATGCTCTCTTGCAGTCCAATATATGCAACTGACATTCAGCAGGGCGGGTATGAGGACGGGGAAAGAATGTTGACAAGACAACTGACTGGTACAGATGGAACTCCGACACCATCTTTGGCAAGAACTTACGGTGAGAGTGTGAAGGACTACTCTGTTATGATGAAACTTAGTATAGGGAGCATGGGCTACCAAGGCTTGAAGCTCACTTACTCTACGAGCTGAAGTAACTGCCACCAAGAAAATGACCTTCCAGGTTAAGTACTTCAGATGGCAGGAATTCAGTGGCTCAAAAGGAGGTTTCATCAGCTGGGTGAGAACGACGTTGAGATCCCATGACACTGGTGGAGGTTTGACAGGGGGCTTTCACAAAAGCAAACCTCTCATGAAGCAAACAACTAAAGGCTGTCCAGAGATAGGCTTACCCTCTACACGATAATGAAAAGCACTAATTGCGCTAAGATGAACCCTTACGGAGTTGGTCTTAAGACCAGACTCTGACAAGTGTAGAAGGTATTCAAGCAGGGTCTGTGTAGGAGAAGAGCGAGGATCTAGGGCCTTGCTGTCACACTATACGGGAAACCTCCTCCATTTAAAAGAGTAACACTTCTTGGTGGAATATTTTCTGGAAGCAAGCAAAACTAAGGAGACCCCCCCCCCCCCCCAGAAAGACTCAAGGAAGCGAAGTCTACGCCCTCAACATCCAAGTCGTGAGAGCCACAGACTGGAGGGTTGGGATGCAGAAGCGCCCCCTCGTTCTGAGTGATCAGTGGGTTGGGAAACACTCCAATCTCCATGGTTCTTGGGAGGACAACTCCAGAAGAAGAGGGAACCAAATCTGACGCGGTCAAATAGGCGCAACCAGGATCACGGCCCCGCAGTCTTGCTTGAGTTTCAGCAACGTCTTCCCCACCAGAGGTATGGGAGGATACACATACAGAAGGCCCTTCCCCCAATGCAGGAGAAAGGCATCTGACTCTAGGCCCGTAAGACCAAAGCGGCAAGGATCTTCCATAGTCACCGGACCCTGAATTAACAAGTTCGGAACCCAAGGCAAAGGAAGAGGCGCGTCCACCAGCATCCGCCGGAGATCCGCGTACCATGGATGCCTTGGCCAATCCGGGGCGATGAGAATCACCAATCCTCAATGCACACAAATCCGAAGTAGAACTTGCCCTACCAAGGGCCAAGGAGGGAAC
Organism: Microcaecilia unicolor; assembly: GCF_901765095.1. Classification (NCBI taxonomy): domain Eukaryota; kingdom Metazoa; phylum Chordata; class Amphibia; order Gymnophiona; family Siphonopidae; genus Microcaecilia; species Microcaecilia unicolor. The sequence goes on from NC_044041.1 coordinate 68,124,536, forward strand.
ACATACAGGAGGCCTGAGAGCCAAGGCTAAGCCAGAGCATCCAAGCCCGCAGAGCGAGGGTCTCTCCTTCTGCTGAAAAAGCAAGGGACTTTGGGGTTTACGCTTGACACCATGAGATCCAAGCCTGGAGTCCCCCATTTGGCACAAATCTGAAGAAAACCTTTGTCTGCCAGACTGCCGGGTCTGCTTGCACGTTGCTCTGACTGGCTATGTGAGCCACGGACAGCAGCTATGGGTGGCGCTCGGCCCAGTCGCAGATCTGAGACGCCTCCGCAGCCAGGGCCCTGGCGATTGATGTAGGCCACTGCTGTCGTGTTGTCCGACAGAACTCGGACAGGAAGACCCTTCAGCGTCCTGTGGAAGGCCAGAAGAGCCTGAACTGCTCTCAGTTCCAAGCGATTGATGGACCATCCCGCTTCCGCAGTGGACCACAGACCCTGAGCATAGCGTCGCCGGCAATGAACTCCCCAGCCCGAAAGGCTGGCATCTGTTATCACCAAACACCAAAAGGGAAGATCCAGTGGCATCCCCTGCCGTAGCATCCTGTCGGAAAGCCACCAATCCATACTGTGCTGGGCCGCAGGAAGCCACCGTAGTCTGCGTTGGTATACCTGGGAAATCGGAGACCATTGCTGAAGCAGAGCAAGCTGCAGCAGTCTCATGTGAGCTCTCGCCCAGGGAACCATCTCTATGGTGGCCATCATCGATCCCAGGAGCTGAACAAAGTCCCAAGCACGAGGGCGAGGTACCCGCAGGAGCAGACGGACCTGATTCTGAAGCTTGAGCCACCTGCTGTCGGGAAGAAAAATGAACCCCGAAGCCGTGTCGAACCGGACCCCCAAAACTTCTCGAGAGACAGAGGGGGGTCAGGTGAATTTTCAGCATATTGACTACCCAGCCCAGAGTCTGAAGAACTGTAACAACTCTGGCTGTGGCAAGTCGACTCTCGTCTGCCGAATCCGCTCTGATGAGCCAGTCGTCGAGATAAGGGTGAACTCTGATACCCTCTCGCCTGAGAAAGGCAGCCACTACCACCATGACCTTGGAAAAAGTACAAGGGGCAGTCGCCAGGCCGAAAGGCAAGGCGTGAAACTGGAAATGTTGGCTCAATACCGCAAACCGGAGAAACCGCTGATGCGGCAGCCAGATGGGAATATCCAAGTACGCTTCCTTGAGGTCCAGAGACGTGACAAACTCTCCTGGCTGTACCGCCGCAATGACGGAGTGCAGGGTTTCTATGCAGAAGTGTTGCATTCCTAAGGCCTCGTAGACTCTGCATAAGGCGAGGATAGGTCTGAACGACCCGCCTTTTCGAGGCACCACAAAATAGATGGAGTAGCAACCGCAGCTGCGTTTAGTGGGAGGAACCAGAACCACCATTCCGAGCTTCAGCAACACCTGCAAGGTCTCATATACTGCCGCCCGTTTGATGGCAGTGCCGCATCAGGACTCCAAAAACGCGTCTCCTACTGGGACGGCAAATTCTAGCCAATAACCTTCTCTGCTCAGGTCTAGGACCCATTGATCCGAAAAATCTTGGTCCACTCCTTGAAAAAGAGGGAGAGACGACCCCCTACTGTGGGAACCGATGAGTGGACCGGTGCCCCATCATTGTGGAGGACGCCCCTGAACTCCTGGACGTTGCCCGGATGCCGCCGCACGTTTGTCCGAACGAAAAGAGTTCCTCTGCTGGAAACGGGTACACTGACCACACTCCGCAGAGCGCCCCGAGTGATACCTGCGAGCTTCGTGAAAACGTGGCCTGGAAGAGGAGGGGAAAAAAGGACTTTTAGAAGAAGGTCTCGGCCTATCCTCAGGCAACCGTTGGGACTTAAGAGTCCCCTAGGTCCTTAACAATCTTCTCCAAATCCTCCCCAAATAAAAGAAGGCCCCAAAAGGGTAACCTCACCAGCCTTTGTTCAGAGGCCATGTCAGCCGCCCAATGCCGGACCAAAGAAGGCAGACATCTGCTTAGCCGAAGCTCTGACCAGATCATAAAGGGCATCAGCCAAAAAAGACAGGGCAGACTACATACGCGGGCCGACCTCAGAGAGGGAACCCGCTCCACTGGCAGGTTACTCAATCACTTGCTGCAACCAGGAAAGGCAGGCCCGAGCTGCATAGGAACTGCAAATAGCCGCCCATAAGGAAAGGCCCGAGATATCAAAGGACCACTTCAGCGCGGATTCCAGCCGCTGGTCCTGCATATCTTTCAAAGCAACCCCTCCCTCCACCGGGAGAGTAGTCTTTTTAGTCACAGCCGTGAATAAAGCATCCACTTTAGGCATCCCAAAGAGGGTCAACTGACTTTCCCTCAGGGGATAAAGGTGACACATAGCCCTGGCCACCTTCAAGGGACCATCAGAGTCAGACCATTGAGCTGAAATAAGTTCTTGGATGGAAGCATGCATGGGAAAAGCCCGAGAAGGCTTCTTATTACTAACCATCCTAGGATTAATAGAAGAGGCAGCGCCCTCGTCAGGATCTTCAATACAAACGGCCTGTAAGGCATCAGAAATGAGAGCTGGCAGCTCATCGCGGTGGAAAATCCGAACCGCTTTAGGGTCATCCAACTCCTGTGGCAAGCAGCCACCCACATCTGGATCAACAGTTTGTGAGCGCCTGCCAGACCCCTCAGACTCCCCAAAACTAGATCACAGGGGAGAACAGAGTGAAAAGTCCCCCTCAGACGGGGTATTCACTCGTCTACGCTTAGCATCAGCCAAAAGCTCAGGGGAAGAAATAAAGTCTCCAGCAGACGCTGGGCTATCAAGAACCGGAGGCAACCCAGACCAACAGGAATTGTCAGGAGCCTCAGGCAGTGCTCTTTTTAACATAAAAGCCTCATGCATCAGCAGCACAAATTCAGGGGAGCAAAACTCACCCTGTACATCCGCCCCCACATTGGGGGAAGCGGAGGCAAAAACTCCTCTAGAAACCTCAAAGCAAGGTGTCCCCCTGCACTGAGACCCCTCTGCAACCGCGAGGGTCAAGTCACGCGGCGCCTCCAAGATGGCGGCCGCTGCCAACTCCGGCGGGCGGGAAGAATCACCGCCCGCAATGCTTGTGCCAGCATTAGCATCTAGGCAGTATGTGCTGCAAAGCCCCGCTGCTGATCTGCGTTTCCCACAGAGGGAGCAGCGCTTAACCCCTTCAATCTAAGAAAATGCTGCCACCTGCAACAGGAGAAACTGTCCCATATAGAGGCCAGCTGAAGAAATTGCTTCTCTCAGCCAATGGCCACTGCAGCTCTCGAAACCAGATCCCCATTCTTCTGACCAGCCAGAGGACAGCATGAGGCTATGCCGGGAGGCATTTCTGCTCAACAGGTCAGGAATCTGATGATCCCACTACAGTATGGGTGTTTCGTAACAAGGATTCGCCTTCCTATATATCTAAGGCTCTCCAGGTTCTGAATATGTCTTCTTCTGATCCTGAAACCGCTGCATCTGATAACCTTAAAATGGCGAGCACTAGAAGACCACTTCAGTCTTTAGTGATGCATGAAGCTATGTAGGAAGTCACTTCCGTTCAGTGGGTCAACCCAGACATTGCCCCACTATGCAGTGGTGTAGCTAGGTGGAGTGCAAGGGGACAGCTGCTCCCCTAAATGAATTCTGAATAAAAATGGTGCCTATGCAGAACAGCCCTTCAGCTCCACACTGACACCTATTTTACAAAAGGTCTGCTACCCATGACATCAAAACCACTATACCCACATCTGCCAATCTAAAAATGGTGAGCCAGCATGGCTTTTGAAACTATTACCTTCCTAAGGTCCCGAGAACAGCATGAAGCAAATATTTGACCAACCAAACTTGCTGATCACTTCTAAATAGTATAGGAGTACATGGTGAACATCCAAGAAGAGGCAAAGGAAGAGGAATGGGATGGAAGGCAGAAACCACGGTAAGCAGAAAAGACAGGACTGTGCGCCCTGTCACCCTTTTAGTAGAAATCCTGAGGATCTCGGATGAAGTCGGGAGTTCCGAGACCCCGCCTGGACTGGATCGCTGAAGAAAACTAGGCTGCCCTGGACGATAGTCCTGCTGTTGTAAAGATAAGGACAAGTCTGACCCGACCGAAAAGAACATGCAGACATGTCCTCAGGAAGACACTAAGTCTGAGTCACTCAGATCTTCTGCCAACTTTACTGAGTCCTCAAACAATAGCTTGCCCTGAAAAGGGAACTCAACCAGCCGCTGCTAGAAGCTGCATCTGCCACCCAGCAGCACAACCACATCAAATAACTTGAACGTATTCCCATACCCCTAGACCTGGTAGGGAAAGTAGAACCTGACTTGGGTTGGCATCTGTTGCTGAGAGGCAAAAAGAAGAAAGAACTTCCCAAGTCTATATGGAACATCACTCCCCAATAAGCCAAGATTTGTGCTGTAAACAACTGACTTGGTGACATTGATTACCAATCCTAAGGACTGAAGAAGGGTAGGTATGTTGGATGAAATCTGCAGACTCTCTTGATAGACGGAGCCAATCACGGGGTATGGATGAACCTGCAATCCATCCTTGCAAAGGAAAGCTGCCACTACCACCATAACCTTTAAAAAATGTTTTTGGTAAGTGGAAAAGCTGAATGACATGGTCATAAATCGATAAGGTCCCTCTGCAGGAAGGAGCACTGGGAATATGAAAGTACAGTTCCTTGAGGTCCAGGAAGGCTAGGAACTCTCCCCTCCAGACTGAACTATTACACATTGCAAGGTTCCCATTATGAGAAGTTGAACCATAAACACCCTAGACTCTTATGTCATCCACACTCAGCTGGAAGCTCCCTGGTTGGCACTACAAAGCAAAGAGAACTTCCCATTCCCCCAACTGCAACTGGGGACAGACTCGATTATGCCTAAAGGCAGAAACGTTGGCAAGGTGGCAAGAACTGCCTTATATTAGCATTTGGGCTTGCACGTAGACACCAAGAAAATCTGTAGTGAAGTCCAAGTTGTAACTGTGCGATAGAAAAACTAAGACATTGAGCTGAGGAAATCTTGGTCCATTCCTCCTGAAACCCATACAGGAGTCCTGCCTGAGTAGTCCAAGACTCCATCATTGGGAGATGCAGCAGACATAGGTTGACCTGCAGTTGAAACCAAGCTCATTCTACCAGCAGCCAGGTGGCTAGTTGCAGTAGAAGCGGAAACCCTGAAAGTGGTTTTCCTTGTCCAACGAAACCTACAACAAAACGGAGAGGATTAAAAATCATCCTTAGACTCGTCCCCTGGCAACCTCTGAGACTTGGAAGTCCCTCAGGTCGGAAACTTGGAAAGATTCCAAGATGGCAACTGAGCAGGACGTGGGAGAGGAACGCTCATCTTAAGAACTTAAAAATTTACTTTTTTCCCCACGAACGAGCATGCCATAGAGGAACTCACATACACACAATGCCCACCCTAAAGAACATCCATAACAACCCACCCACAATACACCAACCCTATGTTCAACCTATCAACAACTCACCAAACCAAAGACACATTAACCAACCAAAAGGAAAAATCTCCGGATATGACCACCACCAACAAAAAGAGGAAAACAACAGCAACAACAAATTCAACCACCGAAGAAACAGACAACTAATAAAAATAAACACATCAAACCCCCCCACAGAACCATACCACTCAATCCAACTAGGATACATCAATGCAAGATCAGCAGTAAGCAACTCAGTAGATATACTAGACTGGATCACCACAGACAATTTAGACCTTCTATTTATCACAGAAACCTGGTTCCATAACCCCACAGACCCCGCCATCTTAGAAACATGCCCATCAGAATACAAAATCACCCACTGGACAAGAAATGGAAAAAGAGGGGGCGGAATAGCCATAATTTACAAACCCAAATTCACGATCACAATCATGGGTGAATCTATCTCACCACAACTTGAAATTGCATCGACAAGAATTAATCATCCAAACCTAATAGGACACCTTAACACAATCCTATTCTACAGGCCACCAGGAAAATGGCAAGACTCCCAAACACAACTCATGGACTTCATCTCGAACACCTGTGTATCTGCCTCAAACATCCTTATAATAGGAGACATCAACCTACACCTTGAAGACGACACCTCACCAGGCATACGAGAATGCAAAGAATTCTTAAAACTCTGGGATCTGCACGCACCCAACACGCAACCAACACACAAAAAAGGACACACACTAGACATCATAACAAACAAATTCAACTCGGACTCAACTATCATACTTACTGACACAAGATGGACACCTACATTATGGTCAGACCACCATAAAGCAAATGTCTCTCTCTACTGGCGAAAAACACACATAAACACAATCAATAAACATGAGCGAACAACATACACCACGAGAGGAAAAATAGACCCCACAACATTCTGGCAACAGATCTACCAGAACGAATGGTCAACAAACGCTGACACCATCCAATTCCTCCAAGAATGGGACAATTTATGTACAACAACATTAGATAAAATCGCCCCAATCCAAACCAGAACATTACACAGGAAAAAATCAAACCCATGGTTCACCGAAGAGCTGAAAAAACTTAAAACACAAGTCAGGAAACTAGAACGCGCATGGAACAAAAAGAGAGATGAACAAACACTAAATGCCTGGAAATTACTTCGGAGGAAATACAAATATACCACAAAATAGACTAAAAGACTACATTACAAAACAATAATAGGACCAAACTACAAAGACACACATAAACTCTTCTACCTTGTGAACAAACTGTTAGACACCACACCAGTTACAAACAACGGCAAAGACATACCAGATGTTGACAACCTTGCAAAATACTTCAAGGAGAAAATTATACAATTACGACTTAAAATACCCGCCAGCCCTATTGAATACGCCACACTTCTAGATTGTCTAGACCCAGAAGACGGAACCTGGACCGAATTCGAACTACTATCAGAAGACCTCATCTCTGAAACACTTAAAAGATTTGCCAAATCCCACTGCAAACTAGACATATGCCCAAACAACCTCATGAAATCTGTTCCTCAACAATTCATAATAGACCTAACGAACCATGTAAACTTCATACTACAAAACGGACTTTTTCCAAAAGAAAAAGGAAACATTTTATACTCACCCCAATACCCAAAGATACAAAGGAAAGCACAAGCGAAATAACCAATTACAGACCAGTAGCATCCATACCACTAATAACCAAAATAACCGAAGGAATGGTAACTAAACAACTCACAAACTATCTAAACAAACACTCAATACTGCATGATGCCCAATCAGGATTCCGGTCGAATCACAGCACAGAAACAGTATTAATTACCCTTATGACTAAATTTAAACATATGATCGCAACCGGCAACAATATACTCCTCCTACAATTTGACATGTCAAGTGCCTTCGACATGGTTGACCACGGAATCCTATTACACATACTTGAATACTTTGGCATTGGAGGAAATGTCCTAAACTGGTTCAAGGGATTCCTAACCCAGCGTTCATATCAAGTCACATCAAATTCAACCACGTCTATTGCATGGACACCTGAATGTGGAGTACCACAAGGATCAACCCTCTCACCAACCATTTTCAACCTAATGATGATCCCCTTGGCAAAACTCCTATCAAACCATAACCTCAACCCATATATATACGCCGATGATGTAACAATATACATCCCTTTCAAACAAGACATCAAAGAAATCTTCAATGAAATCAACCAAAGTCTACACATCATGAACACTTGGGCAGATGCATTTCGTTTGAAACTAAATGCAGAAAAAACTCAATGCCTGATACTCACCTCCCAATACAACACGAATGAATTTACCGCTATAAACACGCCAAAACAAAACCTTCCAATCTCAGAAATGCTAAAAATCCTTGGAGTCACTATCGACTGCCACCTAACACTCGAAACTCATGCAAACAACACAACCAAAAAGATGTTCTACTGCATGTGGAAACTGAAAAGAATAAGACCATTCTTCCCAAGATCCGTCTTTCGCAGCCTAGTGCAATCCCTCGTACTCAGCCATCTGGATTACTGCAACTAACTATACGCAGGTTGCAAAGAGCATATACTGAGGAAACGTCAAACAGCCCAGAATACAGCAGCCAAACTCATCTTCGGAAAACCAAACTATGAAAGTGCAAAACCCTAATGAGAGAAGCTACACTGGCTTCCACTCAAGGAACGCATTACTTTTAAAGTATGCACATTAGTCCACAAAATCATTCACGGTGAAGCCCCAGCCTACATGTCTGAGTTAATAGACTTACCACCCAGAAACGCTAAAAGATCATCCCGATCTTTCCTCAACCTCCACTTCCCTAATTGCAAGGGCTTGAAATACAAGACGCTGCATGCGTCAACCTTTTCTTACATGAGCACGCAGTTCTGGAATACACTGCCGCGCAACCTGAAAACGATCTACGAGCAAGCCACCTTCCGCAAACTATTGAAGACCCATCTTTTTGATAAAATTTACAGAAAGAACCAAAACACAAAGTCCACACTCACTGTCCAGTAATGCATCAATACATCCACTTCTGAACTCTCATCCCCCGTAATCTCACCTCACTTATACCTTTACTCAAAGAAAAATGTATACCATATGTCTTCTTGTTATTATAAATTGCCCTTTTAGCTTCCCGTTGTCTCCTTCCAATGTTTCACGGTTCTTTTCCATTGTTATATTCCTTAACGATACCTTGATTTTGTCTCGCATAACTCTTCACAATGTAATCCATAACCGAGTTGTAACAAATTGTTTCCCATCATTCATAATGTATTGTAAGCCACACTGAGCCCGCAAAAAGGTGGGAAAATGTGGGATACAAATGCAATAAAATAAAATAAATAAAAATAAGGGACCTCCCCTCCCGAGGCTAGTGCCCCCCTCTTCGGGACAAACGTCCATCTCCTCGTTTTTGGTGTCTACCCTGATGGGTGCTTCCGCTACCGGGGCAAGAGCCCCGGTTTGGTGAGCGAATTTTCGCTCAGTCCGCTAGGACCAGCTACCAACCCCCCCCCCCCCCGCCACAACCAGACAGGGCCGTAGTGCCAAGCGCCAAAGCGAACAGCGACTCGAAGGGGCGGCAGACCTAGCAAGAGGTGGCAGAGGATTCCATCTTGCTGGAGGGGACTCAGGTTTCGCCAGGTATGGCGATGGGAGAGGTGGCAACAAAGGGGATCCAGAACATTGATTTTGAGGAGGAAACTTCTTTGTGCACCATGGCAATCCAGCCCCTGGTGAAACCCTAGGAATTATCACTGGAATCTATATGGTCAGCTCTTGAGGCCTTGCATAAGGGAAAATTAGGTTCTTACCTTGGTAATTTTTTTTCCTTTAGTCACAGCAGATGAATCCATTACAAATGGGTTGTGTCCACCTACCAGCAGGGGGAGATAGAGAGCACTGAAAACCATAGCGCCTCTTGGCCAGCTAGCTCCATCTGCCTCTCAGTATTTGAAGCTTCCAAAGCAGTGTTACACCGCAAAGTAAAATAACATGAACTTTCCTCACAGCAAACAAACGCCCCAGAACAGGAGCAGTAATTCAAAGGAGGGACGAACTCAACCTCCTGTAACAGAACAGAAATCCTGAAGTCTGTTTTCCAACTTCTCCCAATGAGGGAACATATCTACAGGAAAAACTGAACCCAAAACAGCATTAATCAATCAATCAATCTGGGAGGGCTCATGGATTCATCTGCTATGACTAAAGGAAAGAAAATTACCAAGGTAAGAACCTAATTTTCCCTTCCTCGTCATAAAGCAGATGAATCCATTACGAATGGGATGTATCAAAGTAATCCCTAGATATGGTGGGAACAGGCCACACCACGCGTCAGCACTTGTGCCCCAAAATGCGCATCCCTCCTGGCAGCCACATCCAGCCTGTAATGTCGGGCAAATGAGAACTTAGACACCCATGTCGCTGAACTGCATATCTCTTGAAGACAGAGTGCTCCAGTTTCAGCCCAAGAAGAGGAAATCGCTCTTGTGGAATGTGCCTTAAAGGCTTCAGGTGGAGGCCGGCCAGACCGCAGATATGCTGAAAAAATAGCTTCTTTGAGCCAATGAGCCAGAGTAGCTTTAGACGCTGGAGACCCTCCTCGAGGACCTGACAACCAAACAAAAAGGTGATCAGAGGTCCTGAAAGCATTTGACATGCGCAGATATTGCAACAGAGCCCTTCGCACATCTAGAAGGTGCAAATGCAGAAATGGGTCTCGACAGGACAGCGCCTGGAGCTCAGACACCCGTCTCGCCGAAGTAATGGCCACAAAAAGACCGTCTTTAGGGTCACATCCTTCTCCGAAGCTCGCCTAAGCGGCTCGAATGGCGAACACTGAAGGGCCTTTAAAACTAACCCCAGGTTCCAGCCAGACACGGAGCCCGCACAGGAGGATGCAGCCAAAGCACCCCTCTAAGAAAGCAGCCAGGGAGAGGCCAGCCACCTTCCCCTGAAACATGCTAAGGCTGCAACTTTAACACGCAGGGAATTATAGGCCAAGCCTTTTTGTAAACCATCCTGCAAAAAGTCAAGTATCGGCGAGACAGAAGCCCGCATGAGTGTAATCGCTTTAGCAGCACACCAAGCCTCAAACTGGCGCCAAATCCAAGCATAGGCAACAGAAGTGGAACGCTTGCGGGCCTGAAGGAGAGTGGAGATGACCCTTTTGGAATAGCCCTTGTCTCTCAACTGCGCCCTCTCAATAGCCATGCCGTAAGACCAAAGCGGCAGGCGTCCTCCATGGTTACCGGCCCGTGACAACAGGTTCGGTACCAGAGGCAAAGGAAGGGGAGCCTCCAACAGCATCCGCCGGAGGTCCGCATACCACGGCCACCTGGGCCAATCCGGGGCAATGAGAACCACCTCGCCTTGATGCAGCCAAATCCGCAGGAGTACTCACCCTATCAAAGGCCCAGAAGGGAACACATACAGGAGGCCCTGAGGCCAGGGTTGAGCCAAGGCATCCAACCCCGCCGAGCCAGGATCTCTCCGTCTGCTGTAAAGCACGGGACTTTGGCATTTGCGCTTGATGCCATAAGATCCGCAACGGGCGTCCCTCATTTGGCACAGATCTGAAGGAACACTTTTGTCTGCCAGTTCCCCACTCCGCTGGGTCGATTTGATGCCTGCTTAGATAATCGGCTTGCACGTTGCTCTGATCTGCAATGTGAGCTGCTGACAGAAACTGCAGATGTAGCTCGACCCAGTGGCAAATCTGCGCAGCCAGTGCCCTGCACTGAGTGCCGCCTTGTCGATTTATGTAGGCCACTGCTGTCGTATTGTCCGACAGAACTCTGACAGCCAGTCCCTCCAGGGTCGTGTGAAAGACCAGAAGTGCCTAGAATATCGCTTTCAACTCCAAGCAATTGATGGACCACTCCGATTCCTCGGGTGTCCAGAGACCCTGGGCATGCCTTCCTTGGCAATGTGCCCCCAGCCCTGCAGGCTGGCATCTGTTACCACCAGGCACCAATCGGGAAGCACTAGCGGCATTCCTCGCCACAATATGCTGAGCCACCACTCCATACTGAGCCGGGCAGCAGGGAGCCACGCGAGTCTGCGCTGGTAATCCTGAGATATTGGAGACCATAGTTGAAGCAGAGAACAATGCAGAGGTCTCAGGTGCGCTCTCGCCCATGGCACCACTTCCAAGGTGGCCGTCATCGACCCCAACAGTTGGACTATGTCCCAAGCTCGTGGGCGACGAATCCTCAGGAGCAGACGGACCTGATTCTGAAGCTTGCACCGCCTTTGCTTGGGTAGAAAGACAAACCCCGAGACTATGTCGAACCGGACCCACAAACATTCTAGAGATTGAGAGGGGGGGGGGGGGGTCAGGTGACTTTTGGGTATATTGACGACCCAGCCCAGAGACTGAAGTACTGAAACCACTCTGGCTGTTACATGATGACCCTCTTCTGCAGAGTCCGCTCTGATGAGCCAGTCGTCGAGGTACGGGTGAAGCCGGATACCCTCTCGCCTGAGAAAGGCAGCTACTACCACCATTACCTTGGAAAAGGTTCAGGGAGCTGTGGCGAGGCCAAAAGGCAAGGCCCGAAACTGGAAATGTTTTCCCAACATCGCAAACCGGATAAACCGGTGATGCGGGGGCCAAATAGGAATGTGCAAGTAAAGCGAATGCTACATACCTGTAGAAGGTATTCTCCGAGGACAGCAGGCTGATTGTTCTCACTGATGGGTGACGTCCACGGCAGCCCCTCCAATCGGAAACTTCACTAGCAAAGTCCTTTGCTAGCCCTCGCGCGCCCGCGCGGCCGTCTTCCCGCCCGAAACCGGCTCGAGCCGGCCAGTCCAGTATGTAGCAAGACAATACACTTCAAGGGAAGACACAACTCCAAAGGGGAGGCGGGCGGGTTGGTGAGAACAATCAGCCTGCTGTCCTCGGAGAATACCTTCTACAGGTATGTAGCATTCGCTTTCTCCGAGGACAAGCAGGCTGCTTGTTCTCACTGATGGGGTATCCCTAGCCCCCAGGCTCACTCAAAACAACAACATTGGTCAATTGGGCCTCGCAACGGCGAGGCCATAACTGAGATTGACCTAAAAAATTTACCAACTAACTGAGAGTGTAGCCTGGAACAGAACAAACAGGGCCCTCGGGGGGTGGAGTTGGATCCTAAAGCCCAAACAGGTTCTGAAGAACTGACTGCCCGAACCGACTGTCGCGTCGGGTATCCTGCTGCAGGCAGTAATGGGATGTGAATGTGTGGACAGAAGCCCACGTCGCAGCTTTGCAAATTTCTTCAATGGAGGCTGACTTCAAGTGGGCTACCGACGCAGCCATGGCTCTAACATTATGAGCCGTGACATGACCCTCAAGAGCCAGCCCCGCCTGGGCGTAAGTGAAGGAAATGCAATCTGCTAGCCAATTGGAGATGGTGCGTTTCCCGACAGCCACTCCCCTCCTATTGGGATCAAAAGAAACAAACAATTGGGCAGACTGTCTGTGGGGCTGTGTCCGCTCCAGGTAGAAGGCCAATGCTCTCTTGCAGTCCAATGTGTGCAGCTGACGTTCAGCAGGGCAGGAATGAGGACGGGGAAAGAATGTTGGCAAGACAATTGACTGGTTCAGATGGAACTCCGACACGACCTTTGGCAGGAACTTAGGGTGAGTGCGGAGGACTACTCTGTTGTGATGAAATTTAGTGTAAGGGGCCTGGGCTACCAGGGCCTGAAGCTCACTGACTCTACGAGCCGAAGTAACTGCCACCAAGAAAATGACCTTCCAGGTCAAGTACTTCGGATGGCATGAATCCAGTGGCTCAAAAGGAGGTTTCATCAGCTGGGTGAGAACGACATTGAGATCCCATGACACTGTAGGAGGCTTGACAGGGGGCTTTGACAAAAGCAAACCTCTCATGAAGCGAACAACTAAAGGCTGTCCTGAGATCGGCTTACCTTCCACTTGGTAATGGTATGCACTGATTGCACTAAGGTGAACTCTTACGGAGTTGGTCTTCAGACCAGACTCAGACAAGTGCAGAAGGTATTCAAGCAGGGTCTGTGTAGGACAAGAGCGAGGATCTAGGGCCTTGCTGTCACACCAGACGGCAAACCTCCTCCAATGAAAGAAGTAACTTCTCTTGGTGGAGTCTTTCCTGGAAGCAAGCAAGATGCGGGAGACACCCTCTGGCAGACCCAAAGAGGCAAAGTCTACGCCCTCAACATCCAGGCCGTGAGAGCCAGGGACTGGAGGTTGGGATGCAGAAGAGCCCCTTCGTCCTGCGTGATGAGGGTCGGAAAACACTCCAATCTCCACGGTTCTTCGGAGGATAACTCCAGAAGAAGGGGGAACCAGATCTGACGCGGCCAAAAAGGAGCAATCAGAATCATGGTGCCTCGGTCTTGCTTGAGTTTCAACAAAGTCTTCCCCACCAGAGGGATGGGAGGATAAGCATACAGGAGGCCCTCCCCCCAATCCAGGAGGAAGGCATCCGACGCCAGTCTGCCGTGGGCCTGAAGCCTGGAACAGAACTGAGGGACCTTGTGGTTCACTTGAGATGCGAAGAGATCCACCAGGGGGGTGCCCCACGCCTGGAAGATCTGTCGCACTACACGGGAATTGAGCGACCACTCGTGAGGTTGCATAATCCTGCTCAACCTGTCGGCCAGACTGTTGTTTACGCCTGCCAGATATGTGGCTTGGAGCACCATGCCTTGACGGCGAGCCCAGAGCCACATGCTGACGGCTTCCTGACACAGGGGGCGAGATCCGGTGCCCCCCTGCTTGTTGACATAGTACATGGCAACCTGATTGTCTGTCTGAATTTGGATAATTTGGTGGGACAGCCGATCTCTGAAAGCCTTCAGAGCGTTCCAGATCGCTCGCAACTCCAGAAGGTTGATCTGTAGATCGCTTTCTTGGAGGGACCACCTTCCTTGGGTGTGAAGCCCATCGACATGAGCTCCCCATCCCAGGAGAGACGCATCCGTGGTCAGCACTTTTTGTGGCTGAGGAATTTGGAAGGGACGTCCCAGAGTCAAATTGGAGCAAATCGTCCACCAATACAGGGATTCGAGAAAACTCGTGGACAGGTGGATCACGTCCTCTAGACCCCCAGCGGCCTGATACCACTGGGAGGCTAGGGTCCATTGAGCAGATCTCATGTGAAGGCGGGCCATGGGAGTCACATGAACTGTGGAGGCCATGTGGCCCAGCAATCTCAACATCTGCCGAGCTGTGATCTGCTGGGACGCTCGCACCCGCGAGACGAGGGACAACAAGTTGTTGGCCCTCGCCTCTGGGAGATAGGCGCGAGCCGTCCGAGAATCCAGCAGGGCTCCGATGAATTCGAGTTTCTGCACTGGGAGAAGATGGGACTTTGGGTAATTTATCACAAACCCCAGTAGCTCCAGGAGGCGAATAGTCATCTGCATGGACTGCAGGGCTCCTGCCTCGGATGTGTTCTTCACCAGCCAATCGTCGAGATATGGGAACACGTGCACCCCCAGCCTGCGAAGCGCCGCTGCTACCACAGCTAGGCACTTTGTGAACACCCTGGGCGCAGAGGCGAGCCCAAAGGGTAGCACACAGTACTGGAAGTGGCGTGTGCCCAGCTGAAATCGCAGATACTGTCTGTGAGCTGGCAGTATCGGGATGTGTGTGTAGGCATCCTTCAAGTCCAGAGAGCATAGCCAATCGTTTTGCTGAATCATGGGGAGAAGGGTGCCCAGGGAAAGCATCCTGAACTTTTCTTTGACCAGATATTTGTTCAGGGCCCTTAGGTCTAGGATGGGACGCATCCCCCCTGTTTTCTTTTCCACAAGGAAGTACCTGGAATAGAATCCCAGCCCTTCTTGCCCGGATGGCACGGGCTCGACCGCATTGGCGCTGAGAAGGGCGGAGAGTTCCTCTGCAAGTACCTGCTTGTGCTGGAAGCTGTAGGACTGAGCTCCCGGTGGACAATTTGGAGGTTGTGAGGCCAAATTGAGGGTGTATCCTTGCCGGACTATTTGGAGAACCCACTGATCGGAGGTTATGAGAGGCCACCTTTGGTGAAAAGCTTTCAACCTCCCTCCGACAGGCAGGTCGCCCGGCACTGACACTTGGATGTCGGCTATGCTCTGCTGGAGCCAGTCAAAAGCTCGCCCCTTGCTTTTGCTGGGGAGCCGCGGGGCCTTGCTGATTCGCACGCTGCTGACGAGAGCGAGCGCGCTGGGGCTTAGCCTGGGCCGCAGGCTGTCGGGAAGGAGGATTGTACCTACGCTTGCCAGAAGTATAGGGAACAGTCTTCCTTCCCCCGAAAAATCGTCTACCTGTAGAGGTAGAAGCTGAAGGCTGCCGGCGGGCGAACTTGTCGAATGCGGTGTCCCGCTGGTGGAGAGACTCTACCACCTGTTCGACTTTTTCGCCAAAAATGTTATCCGCACGGCAAGGCGAGTCCGCAATCCGCTGCTGGATTCTATTCTCCAGGTCGGCGGCACGCAGCCATGAGAGCCTGCGCATCACCACACCTTGAGCAGCGGCCCTGGACGCAACATCAAAAGTGTCATAAACTCCTCTGGCCAGGAATTTTCTGCACGCCTTCAGCTGCCTGACCACCTCCTGAAAAGGCTTGGCTTGCTCAGGGGGAAGAGCATCAACCAAGCCCGCCAACTGTCGCACATTGTTCCGCATGTGTATGCTCGTGTAGAGCTGGTAAGACTGGATCTTGGACACGAGCATAGAGGAATGGTAGGCCTTCCTCCCAAAGGAGTCTAAGGTTCTAGCGTCCTTGCCCGGGGGCGCCGAAGCATGTTCCCTAGAACTCTTAGCCTTCTTTAGGGCCAAATCCACAACTCCAGAGTCATGAGGCAACTGAGTGCGCATCAGCTCTGGGTCCCCATGGATCCGGTACTGGGACTCGATCTTCTTGGGAATGTGGGGATTAGTTAATGGCTTGGTCCAGTTCGCAAGCAATGTCTTCTTCAGGACATGGTGCAAGGGAACAGTGGACGCTTCCTTAGGTGGAGAAGGATAGTCCAGGAGCTCAAACATTTCAGCCCTGGGCTCGTCCTCCACAACCACCGGGAAGGGGATGGCCGTAGACATCTCCCGGACAAAGGAGGCAAAAGACAGACTCTCGGGAGGAGAAAGCTGTCTCTCAGGAGAGGGAGTGGGATCAGACGGAAGACCCGCAGACTCCTCGTCAGAGAAATATCTGGGATCTTCCTCTTCCTCCCACGAGGCCTCACCCTCGGTGTCAGACACAAGCTCACGGACCTGTGTCTGCAACCTCGCCCTGCTCGACTCCGTGGAACCCCGTCCACGATGGGGGCGTCGAGAGGTAGACTCCCTCGCCCACATCGGCGAAGCTCCCTCCGCCGACGTAATCGGGGAGCCTTCCTGGGAGGTGGCCGCGGTCGGCACCGGTCGGGGACCTCAACCTGGGCGATGGGCCAGCCGGCGCCACGCTCGACGGTACCGGTGGCGCAAGCACCGCCGGTACCGGAGGGGTAGGGCGCAACAGCTCTCCCAGAATCTCTGGGAGAACGGCCCGGAGGCTCTCGTTTAGAGTGGCTGCAGAGAAAGGCTGAGAGGTCGATGCAGGCGTCGACGTCAGTACCTGTTCCGGGCGTGGAGGCTGTTCCGGGCTGTCCAGAGCGGAGCGCATCGACACCTCCTGAACAGAGGGTGAGCGGTCCTCTCGGTGCCGATGCCTGCTGGGTGCCGACTCCCTCGGCGACCCAGAGCTCTCGGTGCCGACACGGGGAGGAGACCGGTGTCGATGCTTCTTCGATTTCTTCCGAAGCATGTCACCGGAGCTCCCCGGCACCGACGAGGAGGACGTCGAATCCATCCGTCGCTTCCTCGGGGCCGAGACTGAAGAAGGTCGATCTCGGGGGGGCTGTACCGCAGGAGCCCTCAGGGTAGGAGGAGACCCACCCGAGGGCTCACCGCCACCAGCAGGGGAATGGACAGCCCTCACCTGCACTCCACCCGATGCACCACCGTCCGACGACATCAGCAGACGAGGTCCTGGTACCACCGACGTCGATGCAGCTATCCGATGTCTCGGCGCCGATGCAGAGGCCCGATGCCTCGATGCACTCGATGCAGGGGCGGCCGAGGAAGATGGTCTGGACGCTGACGACGTCGATGCACTCGAAGATCCCGGTGCCGATGCCGACGAAGAGCCCGAGAACAACACGTTCCACTGGGCTAGTCTCGCTACCTGAGTCCGCCTTTGAAGCAGGGAACACAGACTGCAGTTCTGAGGGCGGTGCTCGGCCCCCAGACACTGAAGACACGACGAGTGTCGATCAGTGAGCGAGATAACCCGGGCGCACTGGGTGCACTTCTTGAAGTCGCTGGAAGGCTTCGATGTCATGGGCGGAAAAATCACGCCGGCGAAATCAAAAGCCGAAATGGCGAAATTTGAAGCACCAAATTTAGAGGGAGAAAAAATCTCGACCGAGGCCGAAAAGAGGCCTTCCCCGACGACGAAAGAAAACTTACCGGGGCAAAAAAGCTGGAAGTACGGGGAGGATTTACACGAAACCCGGCGAGGGGTTTCCGGAGCACTTCCCGACTAAGGTAAAGCTTTCCCGAAGGAAAAAAACACGCTCAAAACAAATTGGACGCGCGAGGTCGACTTTCCGGGGCTCGACACGGCGAAAACACGACCGTACCGAGTGCGGACAAAAGAAGACTGGCCGGCTCGAGCCGGTTTCGGGCGGGAAGACTGGCCGCGCATGCGCGGTGCGCGCGGGCGCGCGAGGGCTAGCAAAGGACTTTGCTAGTGAAGTTTCCGATTGGAGGGGCTGCCGTGGACGTCACCCATCAGTGAGAACAAGCAGCCTGCTTGTCCTCGGAGAAGCTTCTTTCAGGTCCAGAGACGTGAGAAACTCTCCTGGCTGTACCACCACAATGACGGAGCGCAGGGCTTCCATGCAAAAAAGCTGCACTCTTAGTGACTTGTTGACTTCAAGTCGAGTATGGGCCGAAAAGACCCTCCTTTTTGCGGCACCACAAAGTAAATGGAGTAACGACCGTAGCCGATCTCGGCGGGAGGCACAGGGACCACCGCCCCGAGGTGCAACAAGCCTTGCACGATCTCCTCTACTGCCGCCCGTTTGACGGCAGAGCCGCATCGGGACTCCACAAACACACCTCCCACTGGGGCATTGAATTCTAATCTGCAGTAATCTCTGATCAGGTTCAAAACCCACTGATCTGAGGTAATCTTGACCCATTCCTCAAGAAAGAGGGAAAGACGTCCTCCAACTGCAGGAATCGAGGAGTGGGCCGCCCATGAACTCCAGGCTTTGAGCCAGCCGCTGCGGAACGTTTGTCCGAGTGAAAGGAGTTCCTCTGCTGAAAGCGGGCACGTGAAGTAAACCCAGCAGAATGCCCCGGGCGGTACCGTCGAGCTTCACGGAAGCGAAGACTGGAAGAGGAGGGAACCGCCTGACCCTTGGAAGAAGGCCGCGGCCTATCTTCGGGCAAGCACTGGGGTTTAGCATCCCCCAGGCCCTTGACAATTTTCTCCAACTCCTCACCAAATAGGAGAAGGCCCTGGAAGGGCAACTTCACCAACCTTTGCTTAGAGGCCATGTCAGCCGCCCAATGCCGCAGCCATAAAAGGCGGCGAGCGGCCACCGCCACAGCCATCTGTTTAGCCGAAGCTCTGACCAGATCATACAGGGCGTCAGACAAAAATGACAAGGCCGACTCCATCCGCGGTGCCACCTCCGCTCCATCCCCGGGCTGTTCCACTGCCTGTTGCAACCAAGCGAGGCAGGCTCGAGCAGCATAACAACTGCACACAGATGCCCGTAAGGCTAGGCCTGAAATCTCACAGGACCGTATGATTGCTGATTCCAGACGTCGGTCCTGCATGTCCTTCAGGGCGACCCCTCCCTCTACTGGGAGGGTACTCTTTTTCATCACAGCCGTGACTAGGGCATCCACTTTAGGCCAAGCGTGCCAAGTGTTCCTCAATGAGAGGGTATAAGTGCCCCATTGCCCTGGCAACTTTCAAAGGCCCCTCAGGGTCAGCCCACTGAGCCGAAATAAGCTCTTGGATGGAGTCATGCAAAGGAAAGGCTTGAGCAAGCTTCTTAGTACTTGCCATCCTCGGATTACCAGAGGAGGCTTCGCCCATCACAGGATCTTCAATAGAGAGAGCCTGTAAGGCATCAGAAATAAGCGCTGGCAGCTCCTCGCGGTGGAAAATCCTAACCGCAGTGGGATCATCTAGATCCAGTGGCAATCCTTCACCTTCCTCTGGCTCTTTGGACCACGAAGGCCTGCCAGACCCCTCAGAATCCCCACAGCCCGACCACGGGGGGGGGGGGGGGGGGGTGCGCCACTCTCTGATGGGAAATTTACCCTTCTGCGCTTGTCTTGCGGCCAACTGTCTGGGGAAAAAACGCCTGACAGCAATCCCGGGCCCGTCTCCACTGGAGGGGAACCAGGTAGCAACGCACAGTCAGACATCTGCGTCAGAGCTCTTTTTAACATGAACGCTTTATGTAAAAGCAACACAAACTCAGGGGAGAAAGGCTCACCCTGGCCTCCCGGTTCCAATCCGGGGTAAGCAGCTCCTCTGGTAGCCTTCATCCGAAGCTCCCCTCTGGCCTCAGACCCCTCCGCTCCTGCGGGGGTCGAGCCATGCGGCGCATCCAAGATGGCGCCCGCTGCCAGCTCTACCGAGCAGGAAGAAACCTTGCTCGCCGTGCTTGGGCCGGCCCTGACGTCTGACGAGCACGATTTACAGAGCCCTGCTGCGGATCTGCGCTTGCCACAACGTAAACAGCGCTTAACAACCTCTGCAGCCATCGCCGAAAACGGCAGAAAATTTCAAAATGGCGGATTCACACCAAAACGTCCCGATCGTGGGCCCTCCCCAGAGGAGCTACAAGACTCTCTTACCTCACCAGACCGAGTCACAGAGCTCCGGTCACGCTGCACAGACAGAAGGAAGCCTCAGAATCGCAGCGCTAACAAGTGCATCGCGTTTGTTTGTTTTTTTTAACGCTGTGAGGAAAGTTAGAGGCAACAGCTACAGAGGCACTCCGGAGGTCCAGGAGAGTGGGAAAGGCAGGAAAAGGACGAACCAATGTGCCTGCATCCACATAGAAGAGTGTGGGAAAGGCAGGGAAAGGACATACCAATGTGCCTGCATCCACATAGAAAAGTGTGGGAAAGGCAGGGAAAGGACATACCAATGTGCCTGCATCCACATAGAAGAGTGTGGGAAAGGCAGGGACAGGACAAACCTATATGCCTGCATCCACATAGGGGGAAGGGTAAGGCAGGGAAAGGGCTAACCTATGTGCCTTTAAAGTTAAGCTGCAATAGCCACAACACCCCTGCTACAACTGTCAAAAGCCCAGGAGCCACCCCAGACAGATTTTTGAAGGAGCTGAATAAGCTGCGTCCAACCCTGCTTGGGAGATAGAGAATACTGAGAGGAAGATGGAGCTAGCTGGCCAAGAGGCACTATGGTTTTCAGTGCTCTCTATCTCCCCCTGCTGGTAGGTGGACACAACCCATTCGTAATGGATTCATCTGCTTGACAAGGAACTAACCTTTCCTTGAATCCTCCACTTAGTTTTTATACCTTTTCTGTGTAGATGACATCTACGTAACAAACACACATTCGATTGTACTGGAAAAAGAACTCAACAACAGTATCAATGAAAACACTGATAAGTTTTGGTACACCAAAAAGCTTAACTAGCTGGAAAAACGTTCAATTTACATTTACCATTTATAAACAGCTAAAGGACCCTACTGTGCAGTCTTTTTGGCAACAAACAGAAGTGGAGAGTAGGAAAATATCTGGACTGACTGCATCTCTTTCACCCTCTGCATGCTTATTGAATTATGGGTATACAGAATGGGGAATATCAGGAGGGCAGCTCTCATTCAGTGTTTTGTGGCAAGTGGATGTGAAATATCTCAAACATGGGGGGAAAAAAAAAAAACAACCCACCTCAAGTGGCAAAATGGAAACAGAGGTGCAATGCAGCATGACCGCTGGACTGCATTCAACAGGGCTGTTAACTACATGGAAGGAGAGAGAGGAAGGTGGGGATGCATTGTCAGAAACCTGTCAATCTGAATTATGTTCAGACTGTCAGAATCCTGTCAATATGAATTCATTATGTTCTGCTTATTTATTTTTGTAGTCGTTGATATTGTACATGTATACAAAGGTGGACAAGTTTGGTGAAAGAGGGCATGAGGTTGACACAAGAACTAAGTCTCATTAAGCCTTGAAGAGTCCAGGCTTTTTTTCTCTTTTGGAAAGAGGGGGTAGGGAGATTATGGGGGAAAGGGAGGGAGCAATAATAAAATAAATACTACAGAACAATATTCCCATAATTTGCTGTAACCAGCCATAAGTTATGTTGTTTGCAGTTGGTGAATATATGCAATGTTTATACTTGGCCATATGTTTTTCTGCGTATCAAATACCTAACAGAAGCTCTACCTATGATTATGTATCCCAATTCAAGGTACTGCATTATTCTGCCTTTCAGTAGCTCTTAAGCATTAGATAAACAGCAGTGGTGAGCATTTTCAGCTTCCCTCTTGCTCCCAAGCCTTGTGAGTGGTAATATATCTCTTCTTCTCCACTGGGGTATCAAGTTCAAGTTCCATTTTTATTTGATATACTGCCTTGCAGACATGTCATCAAGTTGGTTTACAATATAAATTAAATTTATAATAATGAATACAAGATAGTAGAAAAATTAACTTCAATTTTGAATAGAAAAGGACAAGAAAAGAAAGGAGAACAGTTGCTCCATTAGTGCATTCACAATGAACATGGAATCACGAAACATATCTTAAGATGGAACCATCAGATGCAGTGTGGTAGTTATAATAAATATCTATAACTATATTAATAAATCCCACCTTGAACGTTCTGAAGCTCACTCCAAGGCAGAGAAGCTCACTCCAAGACACAGAAGCACAAAAATCCTGTAGTCTTCATAGGCTAGGACCAGTCACCCTCACTCATAGACCCGCCCTCAGCCACGCCCCATCTAATATAATAAAAGGCACCCTCAACGTTCTGAGGACAACGTTCTGAAGTCACTCAGACTCCCAGAACGGTTCGTAAGTTCGTGGTGGTGAAGCCACTGAACGACTTGCTGCCCCGCCCTCGCGTCAAACGTCATGACGTCGAGGGCGGAAAACCAACAGAAAAATGAAAGCAGGGACCGCATCAAGGAAGGGGGAGGAGTAGGGAAACACGCGGAGCGTGTTTCCCTACTCCTCCCCCTGCCAAGGAAACGCTGGCTACCAACCGCGCCGCGCGCCTCAGGTAGCCCCGCCCCGACCGCCCGAGCACCACTCTCCCTCCCTCCCAAGTTCAGCAACGCGCGACGGCGACGTGGTGGGGGCGCTCCGCCCCAGATGTCAGCGGGTGGGGGGTGCTGCGAGTCCGCTCCCGGCGCTGTCCTGCCTTTAAAACCCAATTTGAAGCGCTGGAATAACAGGCAGCAGCGCCTCGCGTCTGCCCTTCTACTAAAAATCTCTTCGACGACGTCATTGGGCCTTCCCACATTGAGTCCCGCCCTCCTCTCAGGTAACTTCCAATTACCGCGAGGGCGGGTGGGACTCAATGTGGGAAGGCCCAATGACGTCGTGGAAGAGATTTTTAGTAGAAGGGCAGACGCGAGGCGCTGCTGCCTGTTACTCCAGTGCTTCAAATTGGGTTTTTTTTTTAAGGCAGTGAGGGTGGTGGGCCTGGGCGGCAGGAGAATGGAGCTGGTAGGTGGGAAGGGACTCAGATGGGAGAAGGGTGTGGGGCTCTCAGGTGGGGGGGAGGGGGTTCTCAAATGGGAAGGAGACTGAGGTGGGAGGGGTTCATGGATGGGAGAAGCAGAAGGGGGTGGGGAGGGGGTTCTTGGATAGTTGAAGGGGACGGGTGGGGAGGGGACTGGGGTTCTTGGATGGGAGAGACTGGGGAGGGGGTTCTCGGATGGGAGAAGGGGACGGATGGGGAGAGGACTGGGATTCTTGAATGGGAGAAGGGGACTGAGGTGGGGAGGGGGTTCTTGGATACTTGAAGAGGACGAGTGGGGAGGGGACTGGGGTTTTTGGATGGGAGAGACTGGGGAGGGGGTTCTTGAATGGGAGAAGGAGACTGAGGTGGGGAGGGGGTTCTTGGATGCTTGAAGGGGACGGGTGGGAAGGGCACTGGGGTTTTTGGATGGGAGAGACTGGGGAGGGGGTTCTCGGATTGGAGAAGGGGACGGGTGGGGAGGGGACTGGGGTTTTTGGATGGGAGAGACTGGGGAGGGGGTTCTTGAATGAGAGAAGGGGACTGAGGTGGGGAGGGGGTTCAAGGATGGGAGCGCTTCATGAAACCCCATACACACTCACTCTCTCATCTGGCAGCGCTTCCTGTACCCCCTGCCCCCCCCCCCCCCACACACACACACACACACTCCCTCACTCTGTCATCTGCCATTGCTTCCTGAACCCCCCCCCCCACACACACACACACACACATACTCACTTACTTTCATCTGGCAGCGCATCCACAATCCCCCACACCCCTCTTCTTCCAAGCTGAACCCCTCCAACACATCCCCCCCACCCCACACACACACTCTCTCTCTCTCTTCCTCTCCTCCAGCACACCAATTGCTTAGGTGCAGTGGCAGCAATCTCAGACACCAGAGAAAGAGGGGGGCCTGACACCATAGAGAGAGAGGGAGGGAGGGAGGGAGGTATCTCTGTCACACACACACACACTCTCTCTCTCACAGACTATGTGTTTCTGTCTCTCACTCTCATACACTCTATGTCTCACATTGTATCACATTCACTCTCTATGTGTCACACAGTCACTTACATACTCGCTTGGTCTCATACACTCAGTCTCACAGACAATCTGTGCCTCACACACACTCTCATTCACGCACACACTGTATCTGTGTGAAACACACTCTCTCTCTCTCTATCACACTGTGTCTCCCATACGCAATTGCACACACTCTCATTCTCACACACACACTCTCTCACAGACACGCTCACACCCATACTCACTCTCTCTCTCACACACACACTCACACTTTCACTCTCTCTATCACACACAGTCACTCTCACATACACTCTCCAAAACATACACATTATGAGGAAAACCTTGCTAGCGCCCGTTTCATATGTGTCAGAAACGGGCCTTTTTTACTAGTCTGTACATAAAACGCTACCTCAACATTCTGAAGACAACCTGCTGAAGCCATCTGCAAAATCCCTAAACAGTTCGTAAGTTCATGGTGGTGAAGCCATCCAACTCACCATGTCTCTCTGCCCCGCCCTCGAGGGCGGAACACAGAGAGAGGGTATGATACATACCTGTAGCAGTTGTTCTCCGAGGACAGCAGGCTGATTGTTCTCACGACTGGGTTGACGTCCGCGGCAGCCCCCACCAACCGGAAGAAGCTTCGCGGGACGGTCGGCACGCAGGCCACGCCCACCGCGCATGCGCGGCCGCCTTCCCGCCCGTGCGCGACCGCTCCCGCCAGTTGAATGACAAGCAATAAAATATGAAACACACAACTCCAAAGGGGAGGAGGGAGGGTAGGTGAGAACAATCAGCCTGCTGTCCTCGGAGAACAACTGCTACAGGTATGTATCATACCCTTTCTCCGAGGACAAGCAGGCTGCTTGTTCTCACGACTGGGGTATCCCTAGCTCTCAGGCTCACTCAAAACAAGAACCCAGGTCAATTGAACCTCGCAACGGCGAGGGTACAACAGAAATTGACCTACGAAGAACAACTAACTGAGAGTGCAGCCTGACCAGAATAAATTCGGGTCCTGGAGGGTGGAGTTGGATTTACACCCCAAACAGATTCTGCAACACCGACTGCCCGAACCGACTGTCGCGTCGGGTATCCTGCTGGAGGCAGTAATGAGATGTGAATGTGTGGACAGATGACCACGTCGCAGCCTTGCAGATCTCTTCAATAGTGGCTGACTTCAAGTGGGCCACCGACGCTGCCATGGCTCTGACACTATGAGCCGTGACATGACCCTCAAGAGCCAGCCCAGCCTGGGCGTAAGTGAAGGAAATGCAATCTGCTAGCCAATTGGAGATGGTGCGTTTCCCGACAGCGACCCCTAGCCTGTTAGGGTCGAAAGAAATAAACAATTGGGCGGACTGTCTGTTGGGCTGTGTCCGCTCCAAGTAGAAGGCCAATGCTCTCTTGCAGTCCAATGTGTGCAACTGACGTTCAGCAGGGCGGGTATGCGGCCTGGGGAAGAATGTTGGCAAGACAATTGACTGGTTAAGATGGAACTCCGACACCACCTTCGGCAGGAACTTTGGGTGAGTGCGGAGCACTACTCTGTTGTGATGAAATTTAGTATATGGAGCATGAGCTACTAGGGCTTGAAGCTCACTGACCCTACGAGCTGAAGTAACTGCCACCAAGAAAATGACCTTCCAGGTCAAGTACTTCAGATGGCAGGTATTCAGTGGCTCAAAAGGAGGTTTCATCAGCTGGGTGAGGACGACGTTGAGATCCCATGACACAGTAGGAGGCTTGATAGGGGGCTTTGACAAAAGCAAGCCTCTCATGAATCGAACGACTAAAGGCTCTCCAGAGATGGCTTTACCTTCCACACGATAATGGTAAGCACTAATCGCACTAAGGTGAGTTGGTCTTGAGGCCAGACTCTGATAAGTGCAGAAGGTATTCAAGCAGGTTCTGTGCAGGGCAAGAACGAGGTTCTAGGGCCTTGCTCTCACACCAAACGACAAACCTCCTCCACTTGAAAAAGTAACTCTTTTTAGTGGAATCCTTCCTAGAGGCAAGCAAGACCCGGGAGACACCCTCAGACAGACCCAACGCAGCGAAGTCTACGCCCTCAACATCCAGGCCGTGAGAGCCAGGGATTGAAGGTTGGGGTGCAGCAACGCTCCGTCGTTCTGCGAAATGAGAGTCGGAAAACACTCCAATCTCCACGGTTCTTCGGAGGACAACTCCAGAAGAAGAGGGAACCAGATCTGACGGGGCCAAAAGGGCGCTATCAGAATCATGGTGCCGCGGTCTTGCTTGAGCTTCAGTAAGGTCTTCCCCACCAAAGGTATGGGAGGATAAGCATACAGGAGGCCGGTCCCCCAATGAAGGAGAAAGGCATCTGACGCTAGCCTGCCGTGTGTCTGAAGTCTGGAACAGAACAGAGGCAGCTTGTGGTTGGTCTGAGAGGCGAAAAGATCCACCGAGGGGGTGCCCCACTCTCGGAAGATCTTGCGTACCACTCTGGAATGGAGCGACCACTCGTGCGGTTGCATGACTCTGCTCAGTCTGTCGGCCAGACTGTTGTTTACGCCTGCCAGGTACGTGGCTTGGAGAAGCATGCCGAACCGACACGCCCAACGCCACATACCGACGGCTTCCTGACACAGGGGGCGAGATCCGGTGCCCCCCTGCTTGTTGACGTAATACATTGCAACCTGATTGTCTGTCCGAATTTGGATAATTTGGCAGGACAGCCGATCTCTGAAAGCCTTCAGTGCGTTCCAGATCGCTCGGAGCTCCAGGAGGTTGATCTGCAGATCCTTTTCCTGGAGGGACCACAGACCCTGGGTGTGAAGCCCATCGACATGGGCTCCCCACCCCAGGCGAGATGCATCCGTCGTCAGCACTTTCGTGGGCTGCGGAATTTGGAATGGACGTCCCAGGGTCAAATTGGTCCGTATGGTCCACCAGAGCAGTGGAAGTGCGGCAACTGGTGGAGAGGCGGATGACATCCTCTAGATTCCCGGTGGCTTGGAACCACTGGGAAGCTAGGGTCCATTGAGCAGATCTCATGTGAAGACGAGCCATGGGAGTCACATGAACTGTGGAGGCCATATGACCCAGAAGTCTCAACATCTGCCGAGCTGTGATCTGCTGAGACGCTCTGGTCTGCGAAGCCAGGGCCAAGAGATTGGTGGCCCTCGCTTCGGGAAGGTAGGCCTGAGCCGTCTGGGAATTCAGCAGCGCTCCTATGAATTCCAGAGACTGAGTTGGCTGGAGATGGGACTTTGGGTAATTTATCACAAACCCCAGCAGCTCCAGAAGTTGAATAGTGCACTGCATGGACCGGAGGGCTCCTGCCTCCGAGGTGTTCTTGACCAGCCAATCGTCGAGATATGGGAACACGTGCACTCCCAGCTTGCGTAGGTAGGCCGCTACCACCACGAGGCACTTTGTAAACACTCGTGGGGCAGAGGCGAGCCCAAAGGGCAGCACACAATACTGAAAGTGCCGTGCGCCCAGGCGGAATCTGAGATACTGTCTGTGAGCTGGCAGTATCGGGATGTGAGTGTATGCGTCCTTTAAATCCAGGGAACATAGCCAATCGTTTTTCTGAATCATTGGCAGAAGGGTGCCCAAGGAAAGCATCCTGAACTTTTCTTTGACCAGGAATTTGTTCAGGCCTCTCAGGTCTAGGATGGGACGCATCCCCCCTGTTTTCTTTTCCACAAGGAAGTACCTGGAATAGAATCCCTGCCCTTCCTGCCCGGGTGGTACGGGCTCGACCGCATTGGCGCTGAGAAGGGCGGAGAGTTCCTCTGCAAGTACCTGCTTGTGATGGGAGCTGAAAGACTGAGCTCCCGGAGGACAATTTGGAGGCAGGGAGGCCAAATTCAGGGCGTATCCGTACCGCACTATTTGGAGAACCCACTGGTCGGAGGTTATGAGAGGCCACCTTTGGTGAAAGAATTTTAACCTCCCTCCGACCGGCAGGTCGTCCGGTACGGACACTTGTAGGGCGGCTATGTTCCCATGGATCCAGTCAAAAGCCCGTCCCCGGCTTTTGCTGTGGAGGCGCAGGGGGCTGCTTAGGCGCACGCTGTTGACGGGAACGAGCGCGCTGGGGCTGTCCCTGTGCCTGACGAGGCCTTCGGGCCGGCTGGTTGTACCTACGCTTCGCAAAAGAATAGGGTGCAGCCTGCCGAGCCCGGGAAAAAACGCCCGCCCGCGGGGGCGGGTGCTGAAGGCGCCCGGTGGGAGAGCTTGTCGAGAGCGGTTTCCCGCTGATGCAGTTGGTCAACCATCTGCTCGACCTTCTCGCCAAAAATATTATCCCCCCGGCAAGGGACGTCAGCCAGTCTCTGCTGGGTGCGGTTGTCCAGGTCAGAGGCACGCAGCCATGAGAGCCTGCGCATCACTATACCTTGGGCCGCAGCACGAGATGCCACGTCACAGGTGTCAAAAATCCCCCTGGACAGGAACTTTCTGCACGCCTTCAGCTGCCTGACCACCTCCTGATAAGGCCTGGACTGCTCCGGCAGGAGCTTATCGACCAGGTCCGCCAGCTGTTGCACATTGGTCCGCATGTGGATGCTCATATAGAGCAGGTAAGATTGGATGCGGGTCACGAGCATGGAGGATTGGTAGGCCTTCCTCCCAAATGAGTCCAGAGTGCGAGACTCCCGCCCCGGGGGCGCCGAGGCGGTATCCCTCGAACTCCGTGCCCTCTTGAGAGCAGAATCCACGACCGCTGAGTCATGGGGCAACTGGGGCCGCATGAGCTCTGGGTCAGAGTGGATCCTGTACTGGGACTCTGCTTTCTTGGGAATGGTGGGGTTAGTTAGTGGTCGCACCCAGTTCCGAAGCAGCGTCTCCTTCAGGACATTGTGCAGCGGTACCGTGGAGGACTCTCTAGGTGGTGATGGATAGTCGAGGACCTCGAGCATCTCGGCCCTCGGCTCTTCCACAGAGACCACGGGGAAGGGAATGCTTATAGACATATCCCGCACAAAAGAGGCAAAGGAGAGACTCTCAGGAGGTGAGAGCTTCCTCTCCGGTGAAGGCGTGGGGTCCGAGGGAAGGCCCGTAGACTCCTCTGAGGAGAAATATCTAGGGTCCTCCTCTTCCCCCCACGAGTCCTCATCCTCGGTATCGGACATTAGCTCATGTAGCTGAGTCCTGTACCGGGCCCGGCTCGACGTCGAGGCACCGAGGTCTCGGTGTCGTCGAGCGGTGGACTCCCGCGCCGGCGGGGACGGAGCTCCCTCCATCGACGTCGACTCCACCTGCGTGGCGGTCGAGACCGGCACCGCAAGCGGCGGCGGTGTCGACAGGCCCGGCGCCGGGCTAGAGCTCGCCGGCGCCACAGTCATCGGCGCCGAGGGCGCAAGCACCCCCGGCGCCGGCACAGCCTGGCGCATCAGCCCTTCCAGGATCCCCGGAAGGATGGCTCTGAGGCACTCGTCCAGGCCCGCTGCCGGGAAAGGCGGTGGGGCCGGTAAGGGTGTCGGTGCCAGAAGCTGCTGGGGGCCAGGAGACGGCACCGAGGTGCCGGAACCCTGACGCGTCGGTACCTCCACCACCGACGGAGATCTCTCCTCTCTGCGATGACGCTTCGGCGTCGACTCCTCTTCAGGGTGCACCGAGGGCTCCCGGTGACGGCGCTTCTTATCTTTTTTCCGGTGCACGTCACCGGCGCCGGAGGGCATGGAGGAGGAGGAGGTCGATCCCCCTCGGTCTCGAGGTACCGGGTCCGACAGGGTTCGGTCCCGTGGCTCACGAGCTGAGGGAGTGGCCGGGGCCGACTGCCCACGCGGCCTCTCAACCCCACTCTCACCGGCGGACCGGCGGGCCGACGGGACCTGTTCTCCTGGGGTCGCTGCCATCGGTGCCGATGTCTCGGGCATCGATACCGGTACCGAAGAACCGGCCTTCGATACCGATGCCGTCGAGGTCGACGTCGAGGGGCCGGCGCAAGTTCCAAAAAGACGGTCCCGCAGAACTTGCCTCGCAACCTGAGTCCGTTTCCGGAGACCGAGACACAAAGCGCACGACTTGAGATTGTGCTCCGGCCCGAGGCACTGGAGGCACCAAGCGTGGGTGTCGGTCTGCGAGATCGGCCGGCCGCAGCGACCACACTTTTTAAATCCACTCGGGACCTTCGAGGACATCGACGGAAAAATCGCATCGGCGAAGTCAAAGTCGGCAATGGTGGCTAAAATCACACCACGAAAAAATCAACCGACCGAGCGGCCACTAGGCCGCAACGTGGCGTCCCCGCTAGTAAGCGAGGGAAAAGGGGAGCGCGTGCTCCACACGCGCGAAAAATTTCTTTTTTTTTTTTTTTTTTTTTTTTTAAACAATACAAACAAGATGAGAGGAAACCGAACGGGAATCCAAGCGACGATCCGCGTAAACGCGGTCGAAAATCCGGCGGCTGAACAGAGAGAGAGGCAATTGCACAACTCTCTCAGTCGCGGAAAAAAAGTAACTGGCGGGAGCGGTCGCGCACGGGCGGGAAGGCGGCCGCGCATGCGCGGTGGGCGTGGCCTGCGTGCCGACCGTCCCGCGAAGCTTCTTCCGGTTGGTGGGGGCTGCCGCGGACGTCAACCCAGTCGTGAGAACAAGCAGCCTGCTTGTCCTCGGAGAAATTACTTTACACATTGGTTGCCACCAAATTCAATTATTGTAATATTTATGCCAGCCTTTCTGATATCTCACTTCGTAAACTCCAGTCTGGAACACTGCTATTTGTATTCTCTCTCATGCCTGCTGCTACAATCATGTTACCCCGTTTCTGAAAGATCACTGTCTCCCCATAAAGCTTCAGATCATCTATAAAAGATTTTGACCGTCACCTTCAAGGCCCTATGTTTAGGTTCTCTTCCTTATCTGGCCAACCTCATTACCCCTATTGTCCTGCACTTGCTCTCTGTTCTGTTTCTGACTCCCATCTTTCTGTATTACCCTTTCATTGCGCCCGTCTCAACTCTACATGTCATTCGTCATTCTTTTGTCTGGCTCCTTTTCTCTGGAATTCTTTACCACCCCCCCCCCCCCCCCCCCCTAAGATCCAAGCTCATTTACTCATTTCCACTTTCTCCTTAAAGCCCACTTATTCTCCCAGGCTAAGTTCTTACCAACAGTCTGGGTTTTGTGTGACAGGCTGTAGTACGCAGTCAGCCTTTTTGACCTCACTCATGTATTTCCTCTGTCCAATTAAAAATTGGCATTCCTTTCCTTTTTTGGTATTGTACACTGCTTTGATTTGTGATGAAAGGCAGTATATCAAACACCTGAACAATGCAACTCTAGTGTTTAGGGTTCATATGTCAGTGATATATAATCATAAAGCACCCTCCCGTGTGATAATGAGCAAACCTTTAAGGTTTATTTGGATATTGTTCAAGCACAACTCACTCTGTGTGTGTGCATATATATATACACACACATATACTGATTGTATTTCATAAATGATGGGATACGCTGTCCATGTCAAAAACTATGTTGGCTGCATGAAACACCCTTTGAGAATTTGAGAATTAGATTCCTTTAACACAAAAGTCATTATAATTGGTTTCACATTGTCATCAATATGATCACACTTTTCAGAATCTGGCCATGATCTTCAACTAGCCAAACGACAGCAATTTTGGATTTTTCAAACCGGCACCTTCTGGCCTTAATAAGCACATTGAATGGAACATTATTCTATGGAATTAAAGCCAGGACATTGAGCTTGTTAACATGATCATGCTGATTTGACAGTATTAAACACTGATAATTATTTACTCAGACCCATTCTTCATGCATTTTCATGTTGACCGTTGTCACTAGAATAAAATAACTATTAGTAGTGTCCAGGGGCGTAGCTACGGGTGGGCCCAGGCCCACCCATTCTCGGCTCAGGCCCGCCCATTTGGATGTCCTTCTCCAATCGGAGGCGGAGGGCTGTACGGGGGTG
This sequence comes from Microcaecilia unicolor, assembly GCF_901765095.1. Classification (NCBI taxonomy): domain Eukaryota; kingdom Metazoa; phylum Chordata; class Amphibia; order Gymnophiona; family Siphonopidae; genus Microcaecilia; species Microcaecilia unicolor. Next base: position 68,156,718 of record NC_044041.1, read on the forward strand.
TGGGCGGCGTGGCTTACATGCTCTACCGCCTGCTCTTCGTGCCCCGCCACTCTCGCGCTACCTGCACGCCGCCTCCTGGAAGCCCCGCTGCGGGCGGCCGACATCGATCCCAAGACCCGCGCCGCCTTCCTGCTGGGCGGGGCCGGCATGTACGCGGTGGTGGCGCTGGTGCACACGGCGCTGGAGCAACCCGAGGCGGCCGAGCAAGCCCTGGAGCACTTCCAGCAGCTGGGCCCCGTCTGCGCGCCCTCCTCAGATTTCCTCCGCGGCTTCGACGAGCTCTTCGTGGGCCTTAGTCTGTGCGCCGCCCTGGAACTGAAGCAGAGGCTAGGACAGGAGGTAAGTCGGTGTGGAAGCCTCAAGGTGGGCCATCTATGGTAACCAAGAAGTAGCTGTGGAATGAACTATTGACCCTTACATCATCTGATGTATGGGATCCTGTTGACACTGATTCCTGAAGGTTTTTTTTCCCTTGGGTTTCACTCACCTGAGGAGGGGGGTTGGTATGGGAGGGGGAGGTGTATGTGTGCTTGGTTTCTTGGGGCTACAAATAGGGGCAAAATTGGATGGCAGGAGGCCTAGATCTGAACTTTATCTCAGATAAGAATCAACTGAGGAGTTGAGTTTTGAGTTTATTTTTTATATCACTCTGTACCAGGGGCGTAGCTACGGGTGGGCAGCCTAGCGTACCACGTCGCTGGCAGCCGGGCATCCGCTCAGGTCTCCCAGGGCAAGCTCCGAAGTTCCGAACATCAGCCCGCCGGCGCCTACCTTCGGGAATGCACTGCAGGGCTGCGCAGGCAGCGCGTCATAGTGTTTCCCATGATTCCATCCATCCTACGCGGCGGTAGCAGCACTAATGACTGGACGTGCGCACATGCACGCACGCAGGTTTGAGGCGAACCTCAGCCTGGCCCTGCCTGGACGTGGGAATTGGTTTGGGAACAGGAAGTTCGAGACAGACGAGAGATCATTCCAATCCAGAGTCAAGTTTCAGCACTCAGCAGTGTCTCCATAACTTTACTGCCAAGGTAAGCAGCAGCTGCCTGCTGCCAGCAGCCCAGCCCAGCAGCTGCCAGCAGGTAATAAAATTGTAAATGCTTTTTTTTTTCATCATAATCATCATGTAATTTTTTTTTTTAATTAAGGCTAGCTCAAGAATTAGGTGTCTGCTTTGGTTGAATCGTAGCTGCCGTCTTCTGAGTATGTTTGTCTCTAGTTACTCTAGGTTGATAAGATGGTCGTTGATAACCTATTTTAGAATGATAAGATGTTCTGTAATTCTTGCGTTGTTGAAAACAGGGCTTTGAAGAAAAATACAAAAGCTTTTTATGATTAGATTTTTGTAGTTGTGGGCTCAGTGGTTGTATATTTCATATAATGTTTTTTTGGCTGGGGATGATCTCTGCAGTGGCCAGGTTAAAATAAAAAAAAAGTTTTATGTTTAATGTAGGTGGGTTTTTGGATGGGGGTGGTCTCTGAAGTACCCAGGTCATTAAAAAAAAACTAAAGGTTTTATATTTCGTGCTTCAGGGTGGGGGAGGGGGAAGATTGGGAACAGGGGAGATGCCAGACTATGGGGGTAGGACAGGGCTGAAGCTAGGCTACAGGGAGGGGTGGGGGGTAGGGTAGGGCTGATACATAGCTACGGGATGGATGATAGGGAAGGGCTGATGGGCTACGGGGATTGATGGGGGGTGGGTAGGGAAGGGAAAGGAAGGGCTGATGCTGGGCTACGGAGATGGAGGGGGGGTAGGAAAGGGAAATAAAGGTCTGATACTGGGCTACAGGGATGATTGGAAGGGGGAAAGGACTTCAAAGCTATTTACCTATGTTCTTTTTAATACAGTTTAATCAGTCATTTACATTTGTTATAAACTAAACTTTGAAGGATATATGCCATTTCTGTAATTATATTGCAGGATCCTGACATATGTGTTGAGATGTTTGCTATTATAGTAGACTTAAGTCTTGTCAAATTTAAGATATGGGATAAAGTAACTCTATTTAAAAATATCAGTTTTTCCATTAAGTATGTGTATGGTTTATGCTGATGCAGGGCAGCTGTTGGGCAGACTAATTAGAAATCCATCATCCAGTGCAATCTAAGGCATTATTTTGTAGTATTCCAAGAAAAACTACTCATACCTGTATACATAGTGCCCACCCATATTACCTCTGGGCCCACCCAAAATGTCAGGTCTGGCTACGCCACTGGTAGTGTCATTCATCTATTACAGAGTTTTCACCCTGCAGCGCCATATTTATTTAAGCAAGTCTTCAACAAAAGTTTTCTCGTGTGGCTCCATTCAAGTACCTAACCCCTGATGTAGTACTTTAACAAAACTTGGCGAGCTGGGATCCGAGGACCTCATTAACTGAATTGCTTTAGGAGTGAAGGACTTGGTCAGTTGTGAATAGTTGCATCAGATAAGTACTTTTTTTCTGGGAGTACTTAAGGTTTATTTGGACACTGCTTAATTATATCATTGCTCTGAAGGGTACCCTATGATTACATATCAGTGACTGGGTGGCTGGCTGGCTTCACATCAGGCTCTGTAACTTAGATTAAATAATTACATTTTCTGCTTATTTACAACCCAGTCCTCAATTTTACTTTGAGCTTCTTCCATTTATTTTGGCTGGAGAAAGGAAATTTTATCTTCCCTTCACATTACAAATAACTCTCCTTATGCCCTGTGATCGAAGCTAGATCTTTATTTACATCTAACACTCCTCCTGGACAACAAAGAAAAAGTCCACAGCAACCTGCATCAATTGGACCATCCAAGGATATCAGCACTCTAAAGTTCATACCTGCAATCCATGAGTTTAAATTTTATTTTAACTATATAATCTATTTCTAAAATTCTGAATCTGTTAGATTCCTTAAAACTAAAGGCATCAAACCCTCTGCAAAAAAAAAATCACATTGAAGTGCTAAGTACAGCCATTTGTTTCTCTAGTGCTGGAAGCCTTTAATCTCACAGACTTGGTCTGAATTTACAACTTTAAAAAGGTCTGTTCTTTTAGATTTTTTAAAGCCTTAACCCTGCATTGCCAACTAGTAAAGCTGCTGATCTACAGGGACTGCAGTGCCACCCAGTGAAATTTTGCCTACCTAGCTAGCTTCTGACAAAAAATGTGCATTGGTCAGAAAGACCATGCGAGCATCCCAGTGGTGTGTGGAAGAGAAAACCATAATCCCACCAACCAAAGAGAAGGCAAAAGTGCCGAAGAGGTCAAACACCTACATAACAGTACTTAAAAGATCACCTCATTGCCACACCAAAGCTATCCCCAGACGACCCTTGGGAACTACAGGACTGGTGAATGCCAAATCAGCTACAAAGAAATCCTTGGTGATCCATGATGCCATACATGAACAGCATCTTGACAACCTTCCTAGGAATAAGTGAAACCTGGCTAGATGAAAGTGGGGTTCTACCACTGGCTAAACTATGCCCAACAGGTTTCAACATCCATCATCAACCAAGACCAGGAAGATGGGGTGGAGGGGTAGCAGTCTTGATTCGGGATACAATCAAACTGCGCAGAATATCCATCCCCCAGCTACATGAATCAGAATCTTTTTTAATCCATCTTGAAGAGGAGAAACCAATGTGGCTGCTCATGATATACCGAGCACCTCGTAACAACACATTATCTGTGCAAGAACTCCTACACCTGATTACTCAAATGACCTTGAATTGCCCTAGGCTGGTGATCATGGGAAACTTCAATCTACACACATCGAAACCCCAGATACCACCACCGCTGCCTTTCTGGACACAATGACAGCAATAGGATTTACACAAGTGATCAATTGTCCAACCCACAAAAAGGGTCACATACTAGACCTGGTATTCTACAAAGGGATGGATATCCCAGAATTCTAGGATAACAGTACTGAAATAACACCCCTATCATGGTCAGACCATTTTCTAATTAAAGTCTCCCTAAGTGACCACCTGAAACAAATGGCACCTCCCAGAGTTTGGAAGGAGATCAGAGACAAAAAAAAAAGCTGACCACTGAGAATTTCCTAGAGGCCTTGGACTATCCACATGTGGATGAAGACAACAACAGTGTCAGAACAAGTTGACATCTGGAATACACACTTAGCCAAGACCTTAGAGAAAATGGGACCACTAAAAAAGGCAGTTTTCTCCAGAACTTCGGATCCTTAAACGCAAAGGACAACAACTGGAAAGGAGATGGCGTAAATCTCGCCTGGATGAAGACCGACTAAACTGTAGGAAGCACACAGCAAAGTACCACCAAGCCTTAACAGCAACCAAATAACAGTATTTCTCTCAATGCATTGCACAGGCTGCCAATTCAACCAAGCAGTTGTTCAGTAAACAGCCTACTGCAACCCCCACAACAGAACCCACCTGCCCAGGCTAAACTGAACTGCAATGAGTTTGCTGCATACACTGCCAACAAAATTAAAAGTCTCTGCCAGGATTTACAGGCAATCCCACCCAGTACCCAACCAACCAGGGGTGCACAAACTCACCCCCTCCTAACATAGACAGATGGGACACTTTTAACCCAATGACAGAAGAGAGCCTTGACAAAATCCTAAAAGACCTTCAACCAACTACCTGCTCCCTCGACCCCTGCCCATCAAAGACAGTACAGCAGGCAAGTATGGTCTTTCTAAAAGGCGTCACAAAAATTGTGAACATCTCTCTTTCTAATGGACAACTACCAACAGCATTAAAAAGGGCAGTGGTTCGCCCTCTGCTAAAGAAAAACAACCCTGACCAGGACAAACTTAAAAGTTACAGGCCAGTATCCAACATCCTATTTCTATGGAAACTCATAGAACAAACTGTCTGTGTTCAACTTAATGGCTGGCTAGAAGACAGAAACTGACTAGATCCATGTCAATCTAGATTCAGACCTAGTTATGGAACAGAAATGGTCCTCATACCCCTACTAAATGATCTTCACAGAAACAGAGACAAGGGATTTGCCTCGATATTAGTACTGCTAGATTTCTCAGCAGCTTTTGATACTGTGAATCATGGTATCATGCCAGCATGACTAACAGGTATCAATGAAACAGTACTTGCCTGGTTCAGATCCTATCAGGCAGGCAACAATCCATAATGTTTGGCAGCAACTCATCACCACCATGGACACTGACCTATGGGGTACCACAAGGATCGATACTGTCACCTATTCTGTTCAATATCTACCTCAAGCCACTAGCTGAGCTGATTCGGTCAACGGACACTCAATTCTATATCTATGCGGATGATGTGCAGCTACTCATACCCATTGAACCTGACTTACCTACAGCCTTGAATAAACTGATTACCTGTCTGACATCAATTCAAGAATGGGATAAACACAAACTTTGCCTGAACCCAAGTAAAACCAAGCTTCTCTGGGTCATTAACACAAGTGGATACATACCTGACATCAAAATCCATTTTGGTAAGTACGAACTCCCCCTCAAATCACAAGTCAGGAACCTTGGAATACAGCTAGATTCAACACTTACTCCGATTCCCTAAATCCAAGCAACCTTCAAGAGCTGCTTCTATCTACGACAGCTACGCAGCCTCTCTCCTTACTTCGAGAAGATAAATCTTATCCCAGTTGTGCATGCCATGATAACATCAAGACTGGATTACTACAATGGTCTGACTACAAAGGGCCTGTACCAGCTCCAGCTGATTCAGAATGCAGCAGCAAGACTCACAGAAGGTTGCAAGCGACGTGACATCACACCATTTTTGCAAAAACTTCATTGGCTACCAGTTTAATACAGGGCTAAATTTAAAACTCTACATCTGATCTTCAAGGCCCTGAAAAGGAATAGCTCTGAGTACCTGAAGAATAGGCTGAACCTCCACACACCGCCAAGGACACTACGGTCCTCCCAAGGACTATCACTATTCACAACCCGTCCAAAAGACATTACATGACGTGATAAACGCAAGCGAGCCTTCTCCAGAGTAGCCTCCACACTCTGGAATGCACTGCCTGAAAAGCTCCGTTTAACACAAGACTATCTCTACTTCAAGAAGGTGAAAGCTTGGCTCTTCAACCAGGTCTTTAATGGAAGACGTAACTAACTTGTTAGTCTCACTCACACAAGGAGTGACTTGGGCTGCACATACTGCAGCAGAACATTTTTATCCACTCCTACCCTAGCTGAGTTAATATTTAACCATTTCTCTGACCTCATGTGCAACTTTCTTTAAATCAGTCACCTTACTTTCTAACTCTTCTTACCCTCTTACCTATCTGTATGTTCCACCTTTGCTTTACCCTTCACCATCGATTAAAATGTTCTATTACCTATTGTGTTGACATTGTAAGTAATATACCAAGCCATACTTTGTATTTGAATATTTTTACTGCTGTAATTGCCTATTGCTCATGTTTGATCTATTCTTACTGTACACCACCTTGAGTGAATTCCTGCAAAAAGGCGGTAAAATAAATCCTAATAAAATAAATAAATGAGCCAAGTAGCAGCCTAAAACAGGGTTGTACTGATGGCTTACATTCACGATATGAGAGCTCCTCCACATATTTAACCACTTTTTTTCATATATATTTCTGTTCAGTGTTAATTTGTATTATCCCAGGATTACAGCTGTGTATAGTTTGCACCTGAGGCACTGGAGGATTAAGTGATCTGCCCAATTTCACAAGGAGTGGCAGGGGATTTGGCTTCTTGGGTGCTCAGCCTCCTGCTCTACCAATTAAGCTACTCCTCTATTGCACCTGGAAATACACATACTCATCTATCCATAGGACAAAATTCCTGCTAAGCAGACTGAAGGGGCTATTTTTTTTTTCATCTTTACCTGCCATCATTTACTATGTAGTGCCTTCAATACTTTGCACCATAGAGCATTAAATCCCATAGCCTTCTATAAAAAAAAAAAAAAAATTAAGAAACTGCTCACAAGCGTAGGATTCAAATATAAGTAGCTGACAACCTGACCTGGTTTCAGCTTGAGGTTTCTTCAACAGACTTAATAGTCTTGCAACTGTACAGCACTGCAAATGTTTCTGTAATATTTTGCTGTTTAATCTTTTTATGTTCCAGATTTGCTTCAAATATTCACATTTTGTTCAATAAGGCCTAACAGGTAATATTCACAAAGTTAGCAAGTCTGGTTCATTTATCTGGACTCAAACTTGATATTTGACTAAAATTAACAATTTTTTTTTAGTGTTAATAATCCGAGTAGGAGGCTCGCTATTGACTGTCCCTTAGCGAGACACAACCTAAACAGGCACACTCTGTGTAGAACTGAGGTCTTACTTAACCATGCAACAAAAGTGGTAGTAGAACACCAAGTAGAGTGAACACAGTTGAAAAAAGGAAGGCACGCCAAAAGAAACAAACTGAGACAAACACACACGGAAAAATATATAAGATTCTTGGCCACAGAATCGCTCCTACTGCAACTGAGGGGAAAATCGTCCTCAAGCCTCCCCTACACCACTCCCCCCCTATCCTAAGAAGGGCATCCAAGCCCACCTCCCCCCACCCCTTCTCCAAGTAAGAGCAAGCATCCTGGAGTCCGAGCCCAGACTTTTCCCCGCAAATCCCCACCTTAAACATGGGAATCCTGGAACCCATTCTCAACTCTACTACACACAAGGATCCGATCCCAAACATTCTATCCCCTAAGTATCGACACCCCGGTGCTCATTCTCTAATTACACCCTCGCCACCTAGGGCCCAGATCCCGATTCCCAATCTACTCCTTGCCCATTGATCCTTACTATAAGCAAGGACAGCTTAGGCCCACTCCCGAGAACTCCCATCCACCATCACCATCCTCACCACTAGGACCTCGTTCCCCAATCTCCTACCTCCAACGCCCGAAGACTCACTTCCCAAGCCCACTCTGCACTCCCTGCTCCAGTGCAGCATCCGCCGCCGCCGCCACCCGGTACGTAACCCTAAACCACGCCGATTAGGCGTTAGGCCCCCACTCCCTAAGCAAGGGCGGCCAGGGACTCGACCCAGCCCCCGCTGACACTCACCCGACCTCGTCTCCTCCCACGCTGTTCATGGCGGCGGGATATGGCTGCTCTTGGCCCCGCCGTGGTCTAGGAAGGTCACGGTCACCGCCGCAACCCCGTCCAACCGCCTCCCGCGCGCGCCCTCACCAACTGAATCTGCGCAACGGCAGAGCCAGCCTAACGGCACGGCGCCTCACGCGCAACGGGGTCTCCCGGCCGGCCACGGAGCTATGATGTCAACACGTACAACAGCGTGCAGTGTTCCGTGGTGTACCTGGGAAGTGCAGTGCTGGACGATGTTACTGGGGGAAGACTCAAACTGTACTCAGAACACAATTGAAATTCATGTTTGATTATATAGTTCATGTTAACTAAAAGGCCAGGATAAGTAACAGAAAGCAACTTTTATATTACAGTATATTTAGGGATCCTTTTACTAAGCTGCGATAAAAGGGGGCCTGTGCTACTACTACTACTTATAATTTCTAAAGTGCTACTAGACGTACGAAGCGCTGTACACTTGAACATGAAGAGACAGTCCCTACTGACAGAGCTTACAATCTAATTAGGACAGACAAACAGGACAAACAAGAGATAAGGGAATATTAAAGTGAGGATGATAAAATAAGGGTTCTGAACAAGTGAATAAGGGTTAGGAGTTAAAAGCAGCATCAACAAGGTGGGCTTTTAGCTTAGATTTGAAGACTGCCAGAGATGGAGCTTGACGTACCGCCTCAGGAAGTTTATTCCAGGCATATGGTGCAGCAAGATAAAAGGAACAGAGTATGGATCTAGGGTTGGAAAATTGGATGGGGGGGCAGCGAGTGTTTTTTGACGTTAACTGAGGCCCCCTTTTACCGCAGCCAGTAAAAGGCTAACTTTTTTTGCTCAAAGAAATGAATGTGTGGTAAGTCGTGAACCGCTTGCCATGTGGCCATTTTGGGTGGAAGCACCGCCACTCATTGAGGTGGCGGGAAGGGTTCAAGTGCTAAACTGGAAATAACCAGGCAGCAACTACCAGCGAAAATGGCATGCGTTGGGGGTGGGATGGTAGCCTGGCAGTAGTGGGCTTTGTTGGCATTGCCATGCGGGAACTGCTAGCGCAGCTTGATAGAAGAAGCCCTTAGTCTATTTTGCAAACACTTATTCTGGTGGTGTTGATGTCAAACAGTTTGATGGTGTAAATTCCAAATGCAGTCATTCAGGGTTTGCTTACAGAAACCAGGTTAGCTTGCTTGCGCCAGAATACCAATATTCAGTTGCCATCCTTAAGGGCAGCAAATAGGTTTTTTTACACTATCTCTACAAAGTATGCTGCCTAGTGGCCTAGTGGTTAGCGTGGATTCCCACTGCAGGCACGGGCAACTCCTTGTGACTCTGGGCAAGTCACTTAACCCTCCATTGCCCCAGGTACAAATAAGTACCTGTATATAATATGTAAGCCGCATTGAATCTGCTATGAGTGGCATTTGTAGATTCCGGTGTGAACAAATACAATGTGATGTTCTGGTAAGATGAAGTTTATATGGCAGAGCCACAATAAGAATCGTAGAGCGGAGGAGTAGAGTTATGTTCATTACGTGCTTTAGTTTCGTTGTGTAGCCGAGGTCAGGCATTCAGGTTGGATCGGGAGGGTATGCCTTTTTAAACAGGGTGGATTTTAGTATTTTCCTGAAGTTTAGGTGGTCGTACGTCATTTTCAAGGCTTGTGGTAGCGCGTTCCACAGTTGTGTGCTTATGTAGGAAAAGCTGGATGCATAGGTAGATTTGTATTTAAGACCTTTACAGCTTGGGTAGTGTAGATTTAGATATGTTCGTGTTAGATCAGATGTGTTTCTGGTTGGTAAGTCGATTAAGTCTGTCATGTATCCAGGCGCTTCGCTGTAGATAATTTTGTGAGCCATGGTGCAGATTTTAAAGGCAATGCGTTCATTGATTGGGAGCCAGTGTAGTTTTTCGCGGAGGGGTTTTGCACTTTCAAATCATGTTTTTCCATATATAAGCCTAGCTGCCATGTTTTGAGCGGTCTGAACTTTCTTTAAGGTTTGTTCTTTGCATCCTGCATAGATTCCATTGCAGTAATCTAGGTGGCTTATTACCATTGATTGTATTAGGTTGCGAAATGTTTCCCTCAGGAAATAATATTCAATCGCTGGGTAATAACAACATGTATAAATAAATAAATTTATAAAATAAACCCAAAAGTAAATAAAACGTGTTAGAGATTAAATTTACTATGGACAAATGCAAGGTGATGCACATTGGAAAGAATAATTCAAATCATAGTTACCTGATGCTAGGGTCCACCTTGGGGGTCAGCACTCAAGAAAAAGATGTGTGTCATTGTAGATAAGACACTGAAATCTAATGCTCAGTGTGCGGCAGCAGCTAAAAAAGCAAACAGGATGCTAGGAATTATTAGGAAAGGGATAGTGAATAAGATCAAAAATACTATATTCCTTAGCGTCCCTCTGGACTGGCCCAGAATGTGACTGATGGGTTGTGCACGCCTTCCTGCAAGTGGAGACTGAGAAAAAACTGCGACTCTAGCCAATAAGAGCCCTTGCCAGCTAGAGAAAGGTCTAGTAATCTCAGTCTCCAGCAGGTGGAAGGTGGTGAGCCCTTTAGTCTCAGTCCTTTTTTTCTATTCTTTAATTCTTGTTATCTTTCTAGTTAATCTTCTTGATTGTTAGATTAGTTGATTTGTTAACTGTGCCTTTAAAAAAAAATAACTTTCAGAGGCAGAGGTCCGTGGGGTTCTCTTAGTGCCTCCGGGGTGCTACACTCGGGAGGCCGAGTCCCTCTCCCCATTTCCTCCCTGATACCTCTTTGGCTGGCTATTTTAATCTTTAAGCTATTTTATTCTATTGCTGGCACTTTAAAAGTAAAGCTAAAAGATACAATTTTTCCTCAAGCTGTTCAAGGAAGGAGCTTTGGAGGTGGGGAGAGGCAGCTACTTGGGAGAAAAGATAAAATTTTGGGCCACCCGGTCTGCTGGTTTATGCAGAGCCGTTCTGGGACTGTTTCTTTAAACAGCCGAGCAGAGCAGCTTCTTCACGTCTTTGTTTTGGTGATCAGCTGTTTCTTTGCGATGTCGGAGAAACTCCGCCGCTGCTCCGTCTGTCAGCGGCGGGGGCTCGGTTCGAGTGGGGTGTGTAGGTACTGCACCGCTGCGGAGGACCAGAGTGCAGGACCGGGAAAATCGTCTGTGTCGCCGATGGGGGGATCCGATGCCGGTGTTTTGTCAGCGGTTGCGTCCCCCTCCCACCCCCCCACCCCGGTGCCGATTTCAGCGGGAAATGCCGCCATCTTGGATGCCTCGCCATCTACTGCTCCTCTGGCTCCTCTGCCTGCTGGGCCTGTTTCTGTTTCACAGATACCCGTTTTGCCTGCTGGGGAAGGAGGTTTTTCTCCTGAATTCATGGTAGAGATGTACCATGCTTTTCTCCTGCACAAAGCTGCGCCTGTGGTCCCTCCTGGGAGAAGTGTTTTGGAGGGTATTTCTATAGCTCAAAAGCGTTTTAGATTCTCTGAGGAGGAGCAAGATTTTTCTTTTTCTCTGGATCAGGAGATGCCTGCCTTAGATGAGGAGGTATGTTCTCCTGAGGAACAGTTTGCTGAGGAGCTTGAGCACAAGGCTATGCAAATGTTAGAGACACTGTAGAGATGTCTGCAACTGTATAATCGATTAAGAGCACACAGGGATGCAATATAATGATGTAAGGCTTTATAAAATGATGTGATCAATAATCAATATGACTATGTAATCAATGCAAACGTATACTTAGCATATAATCAGTATATAACCCAAGAATTAATTATTGTTAGCAATATATATACATACATATGTAAAAGTAAGATTTAACCTGCATATTAATAGGTTGAAAGATATTATCTTTGTAATCATAGTATGTTACTTAATCGCAGATATGGGTAAGCCCCAAGAAGGGTTAGAATAACAGAAACGGTGTCTATGTTGTGACCTGAATTCCAAAATCTTGGCCATACCAGCTTTTAATCAGACTCTCTAATCCGATAGTTTTACAGGATACCTTCTGGAATGGATGGTACCATAGTAAGATAACCCTGGTGTCACCCTATGAGATAGGGTGAAGAGGGGAATGTTAATATGTGTCCCAGCTTGAGACCCATCCACTGGAATAGTGGTGGGCCGAGTTACATAGCTTAAACTGCTGAAAAGCACTGACTAGGCCTAAAAATCAGATGATGGTCTTGTTGCTGAGCACCTGCAGAAGCAGGGCTGCTTGATAAGCCTTATTAGAATTTAGTGTGACATTCAAAAGCAGTGCAAAAGCCAAGATCAAGGAATTAATGGCTAAAATCCTAAAACGTTTGGTTCAGAACATGGAGTCTGTTGTAGTTAAAATGGCTCCCAGAGTCACAAGATACAAAGAAACTGATCTCTCTATATTAGGAAAGATGTTTACAAGTCCGGAAATTGACGTTATTAAGTAATATCAGAAAGGAGGGGCAGGTGGGCACCTGACCTGCGGTTAAGTATGATTCATAGATGAAAAAAAAATTAAAAAAAAAGTCTTTCTCCATTGAGTTGTATGGACTGCAAATGCTATATAAGGACTGTGCATCTGAGCTAGAGTCGGAGTCCTTCCCCAACGCGAGTTGGATGACGGCGAAGCTACGGTCCGTTGAACCCAGGATTTGACTGATGTGTGCAATAGCTGGCAGTTTCATTTGGTGAGAATAAAGACTATCTTTATCACTAAACTTCTCCAGTCTCAGTTTCAATCTCTTCCTTCTCTTCAAACTGTTTCACAGAAATACTATACACATAAGTAAATTATCTCTCACTCATGTAGACTTTATGTGTGAACATAAATGGCCAAAGATTCACCTAGATCCTAGAAGACAGAAAGTTGTGGTCATGGGAATTAGATTTGAACTGCGCCTTCTGTCACCCCCCCTACATCTCCGTGTCCGAAGGCACTCCTTTGGACCCCGATTCATCTCACCGTGGAAAGGGGTTCCGCGGAGGTCTAGAAGAGGGGTGGATAAACCAACTCCTAAAAAAACAATGGGCAGTATTCACAATGGAGAAGGGTAGTTAGTGGGGTTCCTCAGGGGTCTGTGCTAGGACCGCTGCTTTTTAATATATTTATAAATGATTTAGAGATGGGAGTAACTAGCAAGGTAATTAAATTTGCTGATGACACAAAGTTATTCAAAGTCGTTAACTCGCGACAGGATTGTGAAAAATTACAGAAGGACCTGGGTTAATGTAACATCTGTACACGCAAGGGACATAAGATTTCTTGATGAAATCAAGGACAGCTTCATGGAACAGCTAGTTCAGGAGCCGACAAGAGAAGGAAAAATACTAGACTTAGTCCTTAGTGGTGCTCATGATCTAGTGCAGGGGGTAACGATACGAGGGCCGCTTGATAACAGTGATCATAATATGATCGGTTTTGATATTGGCATTGAAGGAAGTGAAACTAGGAAATCAAGTACGCTAGCGTTTAACTATAGAAAAGGTGATTACGACAAAATGAGAAAAATGGTGAAAAAAAGACTGAAAGGAGCAGCTCGCAGAGTAAAAAACTTGCATCAGGCGTGGATGCTGTTTAAAAACACCATCCTGGAGGTTCAGGACAAATATATTCCACGTATTAGAAAAAAGGGAAAAAAGACTAAACGTCAGCCGGCGTGGCTAAACAGTAAGATAAAGGAAATCATTAGAGCCAAAAAACAATCCTTCAGAAAGTGGAGAAGAGAACCAACTGAAAGTAACAGGATAGATCATAAGGAATGCCAAGCCAAATGCAAAGCGGAGATAAGGAGGGCAAAAAAGGACTTTGAGAAGAAATTAGCGTTGGAAGCAAAAATACATAGTAAAAATTTTTTTAGATACATTAAAAGCAGGAAACCGGCCAAAGAGTCGGTTGGGCCGCTGGACGAAAATGGTGTTAAAGGGGCGATCAAGGAGGACAAAGCCGTAGCGGAGAAATTAAATGAATTCTTTGCTTCGGTCTTCACCGAGGAGGATTTGGGGGGGACACCGGTGCCGGAAAGAATATTTGAAGCGGGGGAGTCGGAGAAACTAAACAAATTCTCTGTAACCTTGGAGGATGTAATGGGTCAGTTCAGCAAGCTGAAGAGTAGTAAATCACCGGGACCTGATGGTATTCATCCCAGAGTATTAATAGAACTAAAAAATGAACTTGCGGAGCTACTGTTAGAAATATGCAATCTGTCCCTAAAATCGAGTGTAGTACCGGAAGACTGGAGGGTAGCCAATGTTACTCCGATTTTTAAGAAGGGTTCCAGAGGAGATCCGGGAAATTATAGACCGGTGAGTCTGACGTCGGTGCCGGGCAAGATGGTGGAGGCTATTATTAAGAATAAAATTGCAGAGCATATACAAAAACATGGACTGATGAGACAAAGTCAGCACGGATTTAGTGAAGGGAAGTCTTGCCTCACCAATCTAATGCATTTTTTTGAGGGGGTAAGCAAACATGTGGACAATGGGGAGCCGGTTGATATTGTATATCTGGATTTTCAGAAGGCGTTTGACAAAGTGCCGCACGAAAGACTCCTGAAGAAATTGCAGAGTCATGGAATCGGAGGTAGGGTATTATTATGGATTAAGAACTGGTTGAAAGATAGGAAGCAGAGAGTAGGATTGCGTGGCCAGTATTCTCAGTGGAGGAGGGTAGTTAGTGGGGTCCCGCAGGGGTCTGTGCTGGGTCCGTTGCTTTTTAATGTATTTATAAATGACCTAGAGATGGGAATAACTAGTGAGGTAATTAAATTCGCCGATGACACAAAATTATTCAGGGTCGTCAAGTCGCAGGAGGAATGTGAACGATTACAGGAGGACCTTGCGAGACTGGGAGAATGGGCGTGCAAGTGGCAGATGAAGTTCAATGTTGACAAGTGCAAAGTGATGCATGTGGGTAAGAGGAACCCGAATTATAGCTACGTCTTGCAAGGTTCCGCGTTAGGAGTTACGGATCAAGAAAGGGATCTGGGTGTCGTCGTCGATGATACGCTGAAACCTTCTGCTCAGTGTGCTGCTGCGGCTAGGAAAGCGAATAGAATGTTGGGTGTTATTAGGAAGGGTATGGAGTCCAGGTGTGCGGATGTTATAATGCCGTTGTATCGCTCCATGGTGCGACCGCACCTGGAGTATTGTGTTCAGTACTGGTCTCCGTATCTCAAAAAAGATATAGTAGAATTGGAAAAGGTACAGCGAAGGGCGACGAAAATGATAGTGGGGATGGGACGACTTTCCTATGAAGAGAGGCTGAGAAGGCTAGGGCTTTTCAGCTTGGAGAAGAGACGGCTGAGGGGAGATATGATAGAAGTGTATAAAATAATGAGTGGAATGGATCGGGTGGATGTGAAGCGACTGTTCACGCTATCCAAAAATACTAGGACTAGAGGGCATGAGTTGAAGCTACAGTGTGGTAAATTTAAAACGAATCGGAGAAAATTTTTCTTCACCCAACGTGTAATTAGACTCTGGAATTCGTTGCCGGAGAACGTGGTACGGGCGGTTAGCTTGACGGAGTTTAAAAAGGGGTTAGATAGATTCCTAAAGGACAAGTCCATAGACCGCTATTAAATGGACTTGGAAAAATTCCGCATTTTTAGGTATAACTTGTCTGGAATGTTTTTACGTTTGGGGAGCGTGCCAGGTGCCCTTGACCTGGATTGGCCACTGTCGGTGACAGGATGCTGGGCTAGATGGACCTTTGGTCTTTCCCAGTATGGCACTACTTATGTACTTATGTACTTATAAGTTGGTGCATAGCCTGGGTGAGGCTAAAGTTCCAAGGTTGCTGGAGGATCGTCCTAGGGGGTCTGGTCATGACACTTTCTCTGGTCGCGGTAGGGGCCGGGATTTTCGTCATTTTCGGCCAGGCAAATTTTTTAAGGGGCAGCACTCCAGATTTCTCCAAAGGACTCAGTCCTTTCAGGGAGGTCGTAGAGGGGGGCGAGAGGCAGGGGGTTCTTTTTCCTCCTCTTCCTGTCCTCAACAATGAAGATTTGCGGGCCCAGCCTCTAGTTCCAGTGGGTGCTTGGCTGGCACAATTTCAAGGGAGGTGGGCCCAGATTACTTTGGATCAGTGGGTATTAGAGGTTATTCGAGAAGGGTACGCATTAGAGTAGTTGTAGTAGTAGTAGAGTTTGCTCATCCTTTGTCGGATGCCTTCATAGAATCCCCTTGCCGTTCTCGCATCAAGGCCGGTGCCATCAGAGATACTGTCAACAGACTTCTGGACCTTCGTGCCATTTGTCCAGTTCCTTTGGCGGAGCAGCGTCAAGGCCGCTGCTCCATCTGCTTTCTGGTTCCCAAAAAGGAGGGCTCCTTCCAACCGATTTTAGATCTCAAGGCGGTGAAGCAAGCTCTCAAGATGCCCTAGTTTCGTATGGAGACTTTGCGGTCCGTCATTGTTGCGGTGAGGTCTGGGGAGTTTCTGACTTCGCTCTATCTTACAGAGGCCTATTTCCACATTCCTATTCGTCCTGCGCATCAATGTTACCTTCGTTTTGCAGTGCTCGGTCGCCATTTTCAGTTTCGGACGCTTCCCTTTGGTCTGGCGACTGCTCCTCGTACATTTACCAAGCTCATGGTAGTTGTAGCTGCAGCTCTCTGTCAGGTTCTCAGGTTCAGAGCCCACGGGGCCAGGCTCTGGAGCAAACGTGAGCCCTTGGGCTGCTGCCGAGGAGCGACAGCAGCAGGTAAAACCCACCAACCAACACTGGGCAAGCACACCGGCAGGGACTGCAGGCACTGCCCAGCGAACCGGAACACATGGACTGGAACACTGGACTGGAATTCCCCGGACTGGAGGACACAGGACTGGAACCCCCCCGGACTGGAATCCCCCGACTGGAGGACCCAGGACTGGAACACCGGACTGGAGCACACCGGACTGGTCCACACAGCTTCACCTGCACTTAGCTACTAAGCCCCCCAGGAGTTGAGCTCCTGGGTTCGAGTAGCCGGCAGGACTTACTGGATACCGGACGACACAGGGACCAGGACTGGAAACAGAAGTGCTCCTAACCCTAAACTGATCTATGTGCTCCCAAGCCCTAAACCAGCAGGAGTGTTCCTAACAGTAAACTGACAAAAGGACTTCCTAAGCCCTATACTAAACAGGAGCTCCTAAGCCCTGCTCAAGAAAGGGACTTCCTAAGCCCTAAACTAACAGAGCAGGGAACTAAACACAAAGCTAACACAGGTGCTACTAAGCACCAAGCTACAAGCAGAGCTCTACACTAATAAGCTAAACACAAAACTAACAAGCTACCTAAGCACTGCTCTAGCAAGCTAGATACAACTAACAAGGTGCTTCCTAAGCACTACTCTGGCAAGCAACCAGAAGAGCTCCTAGCACTAAAAGGGAAGACAGGGGAGCCACAAGGAAAAAGCAGGGAAGCTAACACATAAGCCAAAAGTGCTTCTAAAGCACCAAACACCAACAGCAAAGACTGCAATGCTCCCAATAGCACAAACACCAGAAATACTTCTAACAGCAAACTCTGCAGTGTTCCTAACAACACCAAACCCAGAAGTACTTCTATCAACAACAGAGCTTCCAAAGCCCTACACATAGCAATGCTTCCAAAACCAAGAGGGAAAAGCAGGGGAACCATAAGGGAAAAGCAGGAAAGCTAAACACACAGTCACCAGTGCACACTGCACTAACACTAACCTGGCCCTTAGCAAAAGCAAGCAGGGAAACTAGACACAAAGTCAGAAATGCACACTGCACCACCCTACCTAAAGCAAACACCACCGTTGCAAAGGCTCTGAAAGAAACAACACCACTTCCTTATCAAGGCCCTCCCTGATGATGTCACACTCCCTAGACCTAGGCAAAAGCACACTGACCCAGAGAGGCCCAACCCACACCAATGCAACACCGTGAAGCACTTGAAGCCAGTACACCCAAAGAGAGGTAGAGCTAACTCAGTCCACCCACACAGCTGTAGTAAAGTAAAACAATTAACCCCATGCTGCTGGAAGCTGCCAGCACAGAGAGACAGAGCCAGCTCAGAAAGGACAGACAAAAGAAACAGAAGCCAGCTAAGAAGCTGACCCCCAGAAAGAGGTAAGTTTGAGAGGGGTTCTGACCCCAATCATAACACTCTCAGAACGGGGGGCATTTTGGTCCATCCTTATTTAGACGATTGGTTGATCCGGGCAAAGTCGTACCACAAGAGTGTTCAGGCGACAGCTCAGGTCATAGAATTTTTACAGTCCCTAGGTTGGGTAGTCAATGTACAGAAGAGCCGTCTTCAGCCTTCTCAGTCGTTGGAGTATCTGGGACTTCTGTTCGACACAAAGCAGGGTCAAGTGTTTCTTCCGCCGGCTCGTGTCCTCAAGTTGCAGACTCAAATTCGTAACTTCTTCAGTTTTCAAGTCCGTCGGCAAGGGACTATCTTCAGGTTCTGGGATCCATGGAGGCAGCAGCAATCGAAGCAGTACCCTGGGCCAGGGCTCACATGAGGACTCTCCAGAGGTCACTTCTGTTAAGATGGTTGTCCCAAACGGATTCTCTTCATTAAAGGTTGCCACTTTCTCACCAGGTGAGGACCAGTCTTCGATGGTGGCTCTGAGAGGCCAATGTGACCAATGGTATGCCACTAGAGCAGCCCAGCTGGACGATGGTGACAACAGATGCCAGTCTCCAAGGCCAGGGAGCTCACTGTCAGGGACAGTTTGCTCTGGTCTCGCCAGGAGACGTGTTTTTCAATCAATCTGTTAGAGACCAGAGTGATTCGTCTGTCGGTCCAGACGTTTCTTCATATGCTGAGAGGCCGGGCAGTCCGAGTGATGTCAGATAATGCCACGGCGGTCACATATCAATCGGCAAGGAGGGATGAGGAGCCTGCCATTGGAGAGAGAGGCGTCGCTGCTGTTTCAGTGGTCGGAGGTCCATCTGGTAGCTCTTTCAGCAGCTCACGTGGCAGGGGTCCTAAATGTCCAGGCAGATTTTCTCAGTCATCACTGACTCGATCCCGGAGAGTGGTCACTAAGCGAAGTGGCATTTTGGCAACTGGTCAATTGTTGGGGGTCGCCCGGGATGGATCTGTTTGCCTCATCCGGCAATGCGAAGCTTCCTCTGTTCTTCAGTCGTCGCAAGGATCCCAAAGCGCAGGGCATGGACGCTCTTCTTCAATCATGGCCGGTTGGTCTAATGTATGCTTTTCCTCCGTGGCCTCTGATAGGACGTCTTCTTCAGAAAGTTGAAGCTCACAGGGAACGTCTGATCTTGGCAGCACCGGATTGGCCTCACAGGCCGTGGTACACCGACCTTCGGCGTCTTGTGGTGGATGTTCCCTTCAAGCTTCCGGTCATGCAAGATCTGTTGTCGCAGGGTCCAGTCGTTCATCCGGATCGATTCTGTCTTACGGCCTAGCTCTTGAGAAGGCTAAACTGACTAAAAGAGGTTATTCCACTCAGGTCATTTCTACTGTGCTTCACTCTCGCCGTCATTCCACTTCTTTTAATTATGTGCGCACCTGGAGGATATTTGAGGAATGGTGTAAGGAGTTGAGTCTTTCTCCTTTTCGTACTTTGGTTCCGCAAATTTTAGATTTTTTGCAGCGAGGCTTTGACAAGAGCCTTGCTTTGGCTTCTCTTAAAGTGCAGATTGCGGCTTTGACATGTTTTCATGGTTGTGTCCAAGGGATATCTCTTTCTAGTCATCCGGATGTGGTGCGTTTTTTGAGGGGAGTTAATCTTCGTCCTCCGTCTCAGAGTTCTTTTCCTCATTGGGATCTGAATTTGGTGCTTTCGGTTCTTACTAAACCTCCCTTCGAGTCCTCGTTGTCCTGTACTCTGAAGGACTTGACTTTGAAAACAGTATTTTTGGTGACCATTGCTTCGGCTAGGCGAGTTTCGGAGTTGCAGGTGTTGTCGTGTAGATTGCCGTTTTTGGAGTTCTGTGATGATGGGGTAGTTTTACTGCCAGTTCCTTCCTTTCTTCCCAAGGTTGTGACTCGAAATAGCCTCAGTCAGAATAAACCACTCCAACTTACGTGATCACCTAAACCTAATCCTATTTTACAGGCCACCGGGCAACTGGCAAGATTCACAAACGCACCTTCTGGACTTGATATTGAATACTTGTGTTTCCACCCAGAACCTTATCATAGCAGGAGATATCAATCTGCACCTTGAAGATACTGACTCAAGCAATGTACGCGATTACAAGGACTTCCTACAACTATGGGAGCTCTTCTGGCCAATCATACAACCCACCCATAAGAAAGGACATACACTAGATATCATCACCCACAAATTCTCAACAGAATCAAGTGGCCTAGTGGTTAGAGTGGTGGACTTTGGTCCTGGGGAACTGGGTTCGATTCCCACTGAAGGCACAGGCAGCTCCTTGTGACTCTGGGCAAGTCACTTAACCCTCCATTGCCCCAGGTACAAATAAGTACCTAAGCAGCATTGAGCCCACCATGAGTGGGAAAGTGCGGAGTACAAATAAAAAAAAAAATCTCACACTAACAGACATAAAATGGACAGTCACGCCATGGTCCGATCACTACAGTGCAAGCTTTTCCCTCCACTGGAGAACAAAAAAGACACAACAAAAACAAGAACAACAAACATATACTACAAGAGGCAAATAGACCCACTAACATTTTGGCAACAATTCTACACCAACGAATGGACAACACCCACAGACTCACCCCAATATCTCCAAGAATGGGACAACAGATGCAGAACAGTTCTAGACAACATAGCACCACTTCAAACCAGAACCTCACATAGAAAAAACTCAATACCATGGTTTAACGAAGAATTTAAAGAATTAAAAACACAGGTCAGAAGATTAGAAAGAGCATGGAGCAAGAAAAAAGAAGAACACACACTCAAAGACTGGAAACAATTACAAAGAAAATACAAATACACTATCAGACAAACTAAAAGGACGTACTACGAAACCAAAATAGGACCAAACTACAAGGATACACACAAACTCTTCTCACTCGTAAACAAACTCCTAAATACTACAACGGTTACCTCCAACAACACAGACACCCCATCAGCAACTAATCTCGTGAACTACTTCAATTAAAAAATCATAAAACTCCGACTCATGATACCTACCAATGTAACCTTGAATGTCTAAACCCAAAACCCGGGGAATGCCCAGCAGATTGATTATGGACCAACTTTGACACGCTCTCATCATACGAGATCTCACATTGGCTCGGAAAATACGCCAAATCGCAATGCAAATTAGACATTTGCCCTACCAGTCTAATAAGATCTGCACCCAAACAATTTAAAACAGACCTCACGAACCCCACAGGCTGCAAAATGGACTCTTTCCCACGGATAAAGGAAACATCCTACTTACCCCGCTTCCAAAAGATGCTAAGAAAAGCTCAATGGACCTAACTAACTATCACCCAGTAGCATCTATTCCGCTCATAACCAAACTCATGGAGGGTATAGTGACGAAACAACTTACCGAATACCTAAACAAATACTCAATTCTACATGAGTCTCAGTCAGGATTTTGGTCAAATCACAGCACTGAAACGGTTCTAGTGTCCGCATTAACTCATTCAAACAAGCAATTGCAACTGGCAACAACATACTCCTCCTACAATTTGACATGTCCAGTGCCTTTGACATGATCAATCATGGAATACTATTACATATACTAGAATACTTCGGAATAGGAGGTACAGTTCTCAAATGGTTCAAAGGATTCATGACCACAAGATCATACCAAGTAACAACGAACGCGGATAGATCACCCCCATGGATACCTAAATGTGGAGTCCCCCAAGGATCCCCCTCTCACCAACCTTATTCAACCTAATGATGATACCTTTAGCCAAACCTCTAGCCAATCAAAACCTCAACCCTTACATATATGCAGACGATGTCACAATTTACATCCCGTTCAAACATGATCTAAATGAAATCACCAACGAGATCAACCAAAGTTTCCACATCATGCACACCTGGGTGGATGCATTCCAACTAAAACTCAACGCAGAAAAAACACAATGTCTTGTACTCACCTCACAACATAACACAAAAAACTTCTCCACCATAAACACACCATACTGTTCTCTTCCTGTTTCACAAAACTTGAAAATTCTTGGAGTTATCATTGATCGAAACCTCACTCTCGACACCCACGTGAAGAACATGACGAAAAAGATGTTCCACTCCATGTGGAAACTCAAAAGAGTAAAACCTTTCTCCCCAAGACACGTCTTCCGAACCCTGGTACAATGGTAATAAGCCACCTGGACTACTGCAATGCACTGTATGCTGGCTGCAAAGAACAGACTATCAAAAAACTCCAAACAGCCCAGAATACAGCCGCCAGACTCATATTTGGAAAATCTAAATATGAAAGTGCAAAACCCCTAAGAGAGAAACTTCACCGGCTCCCACTTAAGGAACGCATTGCGTTCAAAATCTGCACGATTGTACATTAAATCATTCATGCAGACGCCCCAATCTACATGCTAAACCTTGTGGATCTACCTCCCAGAAACACCACAAAATCGTCCCGCAGATTTCTCAATCTGCTCTTCCCCAGCTGTAAAGGTCTAAAATACAAGCTGATGCATGCCACTACCTTCTCCTACATGAGCACGCAGCTATGGAATGCATTACCCACAGACCTAAAAACAATTGAGGAAATAACTAACTTTCGCAAATCTCTGAAAACATATCTCTTCAACAAGGCCTACAAAGAGAACCCATAACCCCAACAATCCACCTCACCAATCCATCCAGTTATGAAAGTCCACCTTCTAAACTTACCCACCCAATCACTTCCTTCTTCTTCTTCTTACTTAATCTCTACATATTACTAATTGTATCTGATATCCTGGAGCCTGCAAATAGGTGGGTAAATGTGGGATACAAATGCAATAAATAAATAAATGGCATTGCAGTAGTCTAGATGGCTTAGCACCATTGATTGTACTAGGCTGCGGAATACTTCCCTTGGGAAGAAAGGTTTGATTCTTTTAAGTTTCCACATTGAGTAGAGAGGTGTGGTAGCCGTGTTAGTCCACTCTTAAAGGTTATCAATAGAAATCAAACAAAATAAAACATGGAAAAGAAAATAAGATGATACCTTTTTTATTGGACATAACTTAATACATTTCTTGATTAGCTTTCGAAGGTTGCCCTTCTTCCTCAGATCGGAAATAAGCAAATGAGGTAACAGATAGTATATATGAGAGAAACATCAAAGCATTACTTTGACTGTCTGACAGAGTGGGAGGGTGGGGGTATGCATGGGGACACCAAAGCATTTCATTGATATTCTAACAGAATGGGTGTTGGTAGGTGAGAGGAGGGTACTAAACAGAGAAATAAACAGAGAATAACAGCTTTATGTTTTATAATGAGTTAGAAAACCCAGATCCTTATTAAGTCCTGTTTGTTGGGTATCAAAATATTCAATCATTCTTATTTCAAAGGTCTTACGTTCCTGTATTGTTTTAAAATTACCTTTCAGTATTCTTACTGTGAAATCACTGGGGCAGTGTTCTGGTCTAGTGAAGTGTTGGCCCACAGGGATGGGGGCCTGACTGGCACCAGCTATTTTCATGTGATGTCTGTGTAGATTGAATCTTGTCTTAAGCATCTGGCCTGTTTCTCCAATATAGCATCCTTCGTTACATTTCTTACACTGAATGATATATACCACATTGGAAGATGAGCATGTAAAATAGTCCTTTATGTTGAATATTTTTCCTTTGTGAATGACTGTGGGGTCTTGTGAAATGTTTTGGCATAGTTTGCAGCTGGCTGTGTTACAAAGGAACATGCCCTTTCTTTTCCATGTTTTATTTTGTTTGATTTCTATTGATAACCACATTGAGTAGAACATTTTTTTTGCTGTATTTTTCGCATGATCTTCAAGTGTGAGATTTCGGTCGATTGTGACTCCCAGAATTTTTAAGCTGTCTGAGACCGGGAGGGTGTAGTCCGGTGTGTTTATAAAATAAAGAGTCCTATGTTGCAGGACCATGTTATGTTTGAAGGCACTCACCCTATGTTGGCAAAGTGCCGGTGGCTGCTCAGGTTTTTGGTGGTACAGGTTATATATGTTTCTTCTGTGATTTTCCTTCTACTTTGGTACATTATTACTGGATCTTTCTCTAGCTGGCAAGGGCTCTTATTGGCTAGCTAGAGTCACAGTTTTTTTTCTCAGTCTCCACCTGCTGGAAGGCGTGCACAACCCATCAGTCACATTCTGGGCAGGTCCAGAGGGACTAAAGGAAAGCAAATTAGCAGGTAAGGCCTAATTTACCCATGCCTCTGTATCGCAGCGACTGCACCTTGAGTATTGCATTCAGTTCTGGTCACTGTATCTCAAAAAAGATACAGCAGAATTAGAAAAGGTTCAAAGAAGAGCGACCAAAATGATAGAGGATGGAACTCCTCTCATATGAGGAAAGGCTAAAGAGGTTAGGGCTCTTCAACTTGGAGAAGACACAGATGAAGGGAGCTATGATTGAGGTCTACAAAACCAAGTTATAAGAAAATACTTTTAAAACAAATAGGAGGAAATAAATAAATAAATAGGAGTAAATATTTTTTTCACTCAACGAATAGTTAAGCTCTGGAATTCTTTGCCGGAGGATGTGGTAACAGCAGCTATCGTATCTGAGTTTTAAAAAGGTTTGGACAAGTTTCTGGAGGAAAATTCCATAAGTTGCTATTGAGACAGACATGGGGAGGCAGCTGCTTGCCCTGGGATTGGTAGCACGGATTGTTGCTAATAATTGGGTTTCCACCAGGTACTTGTGACCTGGCTTGGCCACTGTTTGGAAACGGGATACTGGGCTAGATGGACCATTGGTCTGACCCAGTATGGCTACTCTTACGTTCTTATATGTTTAAAGGTGATGATACTCAGAAACCATGTGCCAGTAGTGACCAACACAAAAAGCACCGTTCCAATCACTGCACACTTCAAATATTTCTGCAAGGGGTTACCCTGCAGTAATCAGGCAGCACCGTGTGCTACCCAGTTACCGCTGGGTTAGTGCAGGAGCCCTTATTGCCACCTCAGTGGGTGGCAATAAGTGCTCCCCCCACACGGCCACGCAGTAAGAGCAATCTTACTGCATGGCTACATCTTTTTTCTACCTTTTTACCCACTGCAATAAAAAGGGACTCAGCACGTGGCAAAAACGGCCCCTGCCGCTTGTGCAGGGCCCTTTTTACCACAACTTAATAAGGGCTCCTTTATTACTAAATCATGCTAGTGATTCCCAGCGTGGTTTAGTAAAAGAAGCCCTAAATGTTCAGATCATCCTTTTCTCAAGCCTCTGACTAATATGTGGATTAAAATCTGTGATAAAGCTCACATCTCAAGATCCTTATCTTCTTTCACTCCCATCTCAGCTAAACAATTTGTCAGAGAAATGAGACTACATATGTTAAAACAGCTAAGCTTAGAGAAACTGATTCTATTCTCCACATTATTTTCCAGTTAAAGTGTACAGAAAAGCCAAAAAGATATTGAAAAAAATGATTGGTACTTCCCTGTCCTTTAATCAATATTTTCAGCTAAGGAATTTCATCTCTCTAAAATCGAATAAACACAACATATTAACATCTCCAACTAATTGGGAAACATTACTTTTTGGGAAGTTACACCAAAATAAATAGATAGCTCGATAATATCATCAATGTGTATATAAAATCTGAAACAGTACCATCGTGCATACCTATATGTCTACATGGGGAAAGAAATTAAACAAAATATGGATGAATCCTCCTTGGGAAAACATAAGGCTATATTATTTTAAATATTCCATATCAATAAGTAGAATAAGTACTCAACTAAAATCTTAGTGCGACTATATAAACTCCTCAAATTATTCATAAAGGACTACCTGAATAATTTCCTTTATATTGGAAAGGTTGTCAGTGTGAAGAAACTTTTAATCACTTGTAATGGGACTGTGTATTCATTACAAACTTTTGGAACTCAGTTCACATGGCAATATTAAAAATCATAAAAAACAAATTTCCCATGACAATAGAGACAGCAATATTAGGATGGGGCCCAATCCCTTGTCTTTCCACTGAAAACAAGTTGGGCCCTTTTTACCAACATGCTTTAAAAGGAGCCCTGTAGTAGTGTTGGTGCATGGATTTGCCATGCGCCGAGGCCTCCTTTTACCGCAGTGGGTAAAAGGCTTTAAAAAAGGAAATGGCCATGCAGTAAGTGAACCACTTGCTGTGCAGCCATTTCCCAGGGGAGCCCTTACTGCCACCTATTTAGGAGGCAGTGAGGGCTCCTGCAGTAACCTAGTGGTAACTAGGCAGTGCGTGAGGCTGCCCAATTACTGCAGGGTAAGCCCCTGATGTTAAAAAAAAATCAAAGCATTTTTCCAGTGCCGGAAATGGCGCACAGTGGAGGCAGACACGGCATTACCATCAGGCTCCTATGGTATCCTGCAATAGTGGCAACTTGGTGCACAGCGAGCCCATGGTGAGCTTGCCATGCCTTGGTAAAACAGCCCCTTTATTAGTTCAGTCCCTTTATTTGTCAGCAAGATGTGTAATAGCAACACACTGTAATGAATGGTTACAATAAGTAGAATACAGTTAAAATGGAACACTTTACATATTCTTTGAAAGATAACATCAAAACGTTTGAGGCTATATGGAACCCTTTTATTAGAAGCTATCCTTTATAATTTACTAGTAAACAAAGGCCTGTTTCTGAGAGCAGTGAAACGGGCGCTAGCAAGGGTTTCATGGTAGTGTGTATGTTTTGGAGAGTGTGTGTGTGAGTGACTGTGTGAGAGAGAGAGACAGAGTGAATGTGGTAGTGTGTGTGGTTGTTTGACATAGCATGAGTCTGTGTGTGTGTGAGAATGACAGTGTGTGGCAGGGTTCCCCCTCCTTCCTTTCCCCCCTGTGTTCCCTCCCCCCCCCCCCCCGTCATTCCCCCCCCCTTTCCTCCCCTCCCCCTTCCCTTCTTCAGGGTGGTGAGTCCCATTCCCTCCGCCTTTCTGGGTCATCCGTCGCATTGTGTTGTTGAATGTGTCTCCCTCCCTGCTGCCACTGCCACCATGATGTATGTGGCTCCCTCCTTTCTTCCGTTGCATGACGTTGAGGCTGGCTGGCTGGCTCCCTCAGAAGTTGAGGCTGGCTGCCTGCTCGCCTGCCTCCCTCCGTACCTCCCTCTCACCTTTTGGATGTCTCCGTTTCAGGGGGAAGATGTGTTTGTGTTTTGCAGCAGCGGGGTCATGATGCATCTGGCTCCCTCCTTTCTTCCATTGCACCACGTTGAGGCGGACTGGCTGGCTGGCTCCCTCAGAAGTTGCGGCTGGCTGCCTGCTCGCCTGCCTCCCTCCGTACCTCCCTCTCACCTTTTGGAGGTCTCCGTTTCAGGGGGAAGATGTGTTTGTGGTTTGCAGCAGCGGGGTCATGTTGTTTGTCAGTGTCATCTGTGGCGGGGGGAGGGGGCAGAACCGGCATCCGCGCCGCTGTTGTTCCTTGGGGGGAGTGCCGACGTGGTTCTTGGGGCGGGTGACGCATTTCTGGTGAGGGGCAGGAGCAACATGGTTTGTTAGCCCTGGGTGGCTCGTCGCGGTTTTACCTGGTTCATGCGCCGCTGTTGTTTCGGTTGTCCTAGCTCTGTGTGGGTGGCGGTTTTCCTGGCCCACCCTCGACGTCATGGGGTTTGGATGCGAGGGCGGAGCACAGCTACAGTGTGGAAATCTGGATATCTGGAACATGACTGATGGAACTGACGGAGTTTGTGGCCTCAGTAGAACGTTGGAGGTGAGAATTTGTCCCAGTCATGGCAGGCTGCTACGTTTTTTTACCTGGGGCAATGGAGGGTGTGTAGCGAGTCCTAGTCAGGGGGAGGAGTAGTTTCACTACTCCTCCCCCTGCCTGGTTCGTTGTTTGTTGGAGGGGGTTGCAGTCCCTTCACTCTCTGTGTTCCGCCCTTGACGTCATGACGTTTGACGCGAGGGCGGGGCATAGAGACAGTGATTTGGAAGGCTTCACCACCATGAAGTTACGAACTGTTTAGGGATCAGTTCTGCAGGTTGTCTTCAGAACGTTGAGGTAGCGTTTTATGTCCAGATGGGGCGTGGCTGAAGGCGGGTCTATGAGTTAGGGTGAGTGGTCCTGATAGCCTAGCTTAAGAAGACTACAGGAGTTGAAGACTACAGGAGTTCAATGCTTCAGTGCCTTGCAGTGAGCTTCAGAATGTTCGAGGTGGGATTTATTTATATAGATAAGTGCGAAAATTATATTGAAAGTGACATTGAGGGGCATAATCGAATGCGGACGCCCATCTCCATGGGCGACTATCTCCGAGGATGGGTCCGCGAAGAGGCGGGACAGACCGTATTTTTGAAAAAGATGGGCGTCCATCTTTCGTTTCAATAATACGGTTGGTGCCGGGCAAATGCATCGGATTTGGGCGGATTTGAGCTGGGCAGTATTGGTTTTCAGCGATAATGGAAACCGAAGCCCCCAACTCAAAAACGAACAACTCCAAGGCATTTGGTCATGGGAGGGGCCAAGATTCGTAGTGCACTGGTCCCCCTCACATGCCGGGACACTTGTAAAAAATAAAAAATTAAAAAATTAAAATACTTCCCAAGTCCATAGCTCCCTTACCTTGGGTGCTGAGCCCCCCAAATCCCCTCCAAAACCCACTCTCCACAACTCTACACCATTACCATAGCACTTATGGGTGAAGGGGGGCACCTAGATGTGGGTACAGTGGGTTTTGGGAGCGGTTTGGAGGGCTCCCATTTACCAGCACAAGTGTAACAGGTAGGGGGGGTGGGCCTGGGTTCACCTGCCTGAAGTCCACTGCACCCACTAACAACTGCTCCAGGGACCTGCATACTGCTGTGATGGAGCTAGGTGTGACATTTGAGGCTGGCAAAAACAAGTTTTTAAAGTTATTTTTTTTTTGTGGGAGGGGGTTAGTGACCACTGGGGGAGTCAGGGGAGGTCATCCCCGATTCCCTCCGGTGGTCATCTGGGCAGTTGGGGCACTTTTTGGGGACTTGTTCGTGAAAAAAAAGGGTCCAAAAAAAGCAGCCCAAATTCTCGCTACTGCCGCCCTTTTTTCCAACACGCCCCAGTCCCGCCTTCACCACGCCTCCAACATGCTCCCGTCAACTTTGTTCCCGCGACAGACTGCAGTTGGAGGCGCCCAAAATCAGCGTTCGATTATACCGATTTGGGCGCCTATGAGAGAAAATCCTGATTTGGGTCGAAATATGGGCGTCTATCTCTTTCAAAAATAAGCTGACTAATATATATATTTTTCTGTTTTTGAATGTGCATGTTACCTCACATTTTATAACATTGGATGGTCATACTCAAAACATTACATCAATAATTTATTTTCACTTTTATAAGTGTGAAAATTATATTGAAAGTGACCTATATTTTTTTCTGGTTTTGAATGTGCATGTTTCCTCACATTTTATAACATTGGATGGTCATACTCAAAACATTACATCAATAGTTTATTTTCACTTTGATAATTTATTTATTACCATAAATCATGGTGTGGATATCTCATCTTGGGCAGATTTTTACTAGCAGATTTTGTTAGTTGGTTACCTGTTAGTTGTATGTTTGTTTGTTGCTTGGCCAGTTCCTGCTTGTTCTATCCCTACTTGTTCCTGCTTCCAGCCCTGCTTGTTCCAGTCCTGCCTCTTATTCCAGCTAGTCCCTGGCCTTGACTCTGTCGGGCCATCCCCAAGGGCTCTCTTAAGAGCCAACCTTTTGACAAACCCTGTCATGTTCCAGGTACTCTTCTATGCACTGCCTAGTCCTATGCTTCTGCCTGTCTGAGTCAGGTCCTGCCTTCTCCAGCTCCTGGACTCTGCCAGGAAGTCCCATCAGCCACCATCGACAACAGCCTGCGCAGCACCTATGCTACACAGGTAGCGCCCACTTTGTCACGGTCCAAGGGTTCACCTTCTCCAACCATAACAATGCTTTAGCAGTTTCTCAGTGCCATTGCTTTTATTAATTCACCAAAAATTTATTGTCTTATTTGGGAACACCGCAACAGAGAATTTAGGTATGGTTGCCCTCAAAGGGTGCTGATTGAAAGCAATGTTTTCAAACTGGATGCAGTGCACAGAAATTATGGGTATTACGCTGTCCCCTTGTGTTTATGCCCAGGACCATGGACCTTGGGATGTTTATGGACTCTCCCACGATGTCAGAGGAGTATGAGCCATTGGATCACCCACTGGACAGTGATAGCTGACTTTGTCTTAACCTAATATGAGCATGAAGGTGAGGGTCTTGCAAATTTTGTTTTGTTGTTTTTGCATCAGAAGAGAACCTGGTGGCACAAGATTGCACAGTTCTGAGTCCACAGAGGGCACATTTCATCAGCGCACAGTGTTTCCATGGCCTATGGGTGCCTCAGAGCAAGTAGGAACAGAGGAAAGTTTCATGTTCTCCTTGCTAGGGAGGACCATGTTGCTTGCATTTGTTGTGCAAGTCACATAGCAATAAAAGACAGCAGATAGACCAAATGGGGTATCCTGTTTACACAAGCATATCCTGTGGCTGATGGTGCTAACACCCAAATCCTCACCTCTTGTTTGAAAAGTGCAGCCTCCTAATCTCAAGGAGTGAAGGGTAAAGAAGTGGGTTTGTACTAGGGAAAGAAAGGGAGTTGTAGCAGAATTTCCCTGTTGTGGAAAATTTTAGACCTAATTGAGGGGCCTTTTTACTAAGCTGCGTAAGCATCTATGCACGCCCAATGTGCGCCAAAATGGAGTTACCGCCTGACTACCGCGTGACTCTTGCGGTAATTTCATTTTTGGTGTGCGTCCGATTTGCGCATCTGAAAAATATTTTTTATTTTCGGCTGCGTGTAACGGACATGCGCCAAGTGGCATTTGATGCACATAGGTCATTACTGCCCGGATTCTTTACCGCTAGGTCGACTGGTGGTAAAGTCTCAGACCCAAAATGGACGCACAGCAATTTTGATTTTGCCGCACATCCATTTTTGGGAAAAGAAAAAAAAAGGCCTTTTTTACAGGCGGTGCATGCCCAAAACCACGCCTACACTACCGCAAGCCATTTTTCAGCATGCCTTTGTAAAAGGATCCCTGAGGCAAATTTTTCTTTATTTGTTTGTTTCCCAATAAGGATCTCTAAAAGACCCTGTCACTTCCTCCCCTTCCAGATACTCACTGAATGGGGAGTCTTGGCAGCCCGTGGTGTCTCAGAGCTCCTATGCAGAGACAGAGATGCAGTGTAAATGTGCTGGCCTGTAAGGTTCAGGCTTAAGGAATTGATGTCACTTATTTTATGTATGTATGTATGTATTTATTTATTTGTTACATTTGTATCTCACATTTTCCTACATATTTGTAGGCTCAATGTGGCTTACATAGTACCGGAGGGCCTTTGCAGGCTCTGGTGTGAACAAATACAAGGTGTTGTCGTGGTAAGATAAAGTTCATGTGGTACAGCCACATTAGGGAATTGTAGAACGGGAGAATTTTGTTAGATCTGTACCATGAAGCTGATCGGGCCCACCAGCCAGAGATTGTTTTCTTGCTCCCATTTCCCTATCTCTATTTGTCTCCCCTCTCCACTTTCCCTGTGTGCTTGTATATCTTTTACTATTTTAATGGAGTTCCTTTCCTTTCTGAAGTTTGTTGTAGTCTGTACACTGCTCTGCCCTGGCAGCTAGAGCGCTTTATCAAGTTCGTATAAATTACAAACTTTGGCACCAGGGCAGTGTTGTAAAAAATTAATGGTGGTGCCCTGGCACCAACAAATCTGGCACCTATGTCAAAATGGTTTACCTATTACTTGGGAGCAAGAAGGGTATAAACAAAGAAGAAAGAAGAGTAAGTTAAAAGAAGGCAAGTGAGGAGAGAAATTACAATTAACATGGAGAAGATTTTATTATTATTATTAACATTTGTATAGCGCTACCAGACGCACGCAGCGCTGAACACCTGACATAGAGAGACAGTCCCTGCTCAATAGAGCATACAATATAAAAGTAATACAGACAGACAAGACAATTAAAGGCAATGTCAATTAAGATAATTAAGACAATTAAGAGAATTAAGTAAATTAAAACAAGACAATTAAGGGCGAGGGAAGTACTGGGTGAGAAGGAACAAGGGGAGGCAAATGAGTAGTAGCTAGGAGCCAAAAGCAGTGGTGAAAAGGTGGGTTTTCAGCATAGATTTGAAAACAGGTAGAGATGGAGCTAGACGTACAGGCTCAGGAAGTCTATTCCAGGCATAAGGTGCCGCGAGGGAAAAGGAGCGAAGTCTGCAGTTAGCAGTGGAGGAGAAGGAGCAGTGGAGGACAACGACAAGAGATTTGTCCAGTGAGTGGAGTTCACGGGGAGGAATGTAGGGAGAGATGAGAGTGGAGAGGTAATGGGGAGCTGCAGAATGGATGCATTTAAAGATCAGTAAGAGAAGTTTGAATTGTATGCAGAAGTGGACAGGGAGCCAGTGAAGTGACTTGAGGAGTGGGCTAGTGTGGGTATATCGATTTCGGGGGAAAATAAGTCGTGCTGCAGAATTTTGGACAGACTGAAGAGGAGAGAGATAGCTGAGAGGAAGACCAGTGAGAAGGAAATTGCAATAATCCAAATGAGAGGTGACAAGGGTTTGGACAAGGGTTCTGGTAGCATATTCAGAAAGGAAGGAGCGGATTTTGCTAATGTTGTAGATAAAGAAACGACAGGTTTTGGCGATCTGTTGAATATGCGCAGAGAAGAAGAGAAAGTAATCAAAGATGACTCCAAGGTTACGAGCCAAGGAGACAGGGAGGATGTGAGAGCCATTAACAGAGATAGAGAATGGGGGAAGAGAGGAGGTGGATTTAGGGGGAAAGATGAGAAGTTCAGTTTTACTACTACTACTACTACTATTTAGCATTTCTATAGCGCTACAAGGCATACGCAGCGCTGCACAAACATAGAAGAAGGACAGTCCCTGCTCAAAGAGCTTACAATCTAATAGACAATCTAATACCCAACAAAAGTTTTAGTCATGTTTAGCTTCAGATGGCGTTGAGACATCCAAGCAGTAATGTCAGACAAACAGGATGAAATTTTGTCCTGGATTATGGTTGAGATTTCAGGGGTGGAGATGTAGATCTGAGAGTCATCTGCATAAAGATGGTATTGAAAGCCATGAGATGAAATCAGGGTACCAAGGGAAGAGGTATAGATGGAGAAAAGGAGGGGTCCAAGGACAGAACCCTGGGGGACACCAACTGAAAGTGGGATGGAAGTTGAAGAGGAACCACCAGAGTGAACACTGAAAGTGCGAAGTGAGAGGTAAGAGGAGAACCAGGAAAGAACAGGGCCCTGGAATCCAATCTAGGATAGCGTATCAAGGAGTATGGTGTGGTCAACAGTGTTGAAAGCAGCAGATAGGTCAAGAAGGATAAGGATAGAATAAAGACCTCTGGATTTAGCCAACAGCAGCTCATTAGAGACTTTGGTAAGTGCAGTTTCAGTAGAGTGAAGAGGGCGGAAACCAGATTGGAGTGGGTCAAGAATAGGTTCGCGCGTTCAAGTAATTTGGAGAGGAAAGGAAGAAGGGAGATGGGGCGATAGTTGGAGGGACAGGTAGGGTAAAGTGAGGGTTTTTTAAGGATTGGAGTGACAACAGCATGTTTGAAGGCCATAGGAACAGTTGCAGTGGAAAGTGAGAGATTAAGGATGTGACAGATGACAGGGATGATAGTAGAAGAGATAGTGCTAAGTAGATGAGTGGGGATGGGATCAGATGAACAGGTAGTACATTTAGAGGAGGAAAGAAGAAGGGCAGTTTCCTCAGTAGAAACTTCAGAGAAGGAGGAAAAAGAAGGAGAGTAGGGGGTGCGGATTAAGGGAGAGAGAGGTGGGGAGGGTTTGGATGAAAATTCAAGGTTAATCTTACGGATTTTATCGTGGAAGTGTTCAGCTAGGGTCTGAGGAGAAAGAGAAGGGGGAATTGGGGACAGAGGCACTTTGAGAAGAGAGTTCAGTGTGGCGAAGAGAAGTCGAGGGTTAAAGCCAAGGGAATTTGTCAATTGGATGAAGTAATCTTGTTTGGCCTGGGAAAGGGCAGACTGGAAGGAGTTAAGCATGAATTTGAAATGAATGAAGTCGGCAAGGGTGCGGGATTTAAGCCAAGAACGTTCAGCAGAGCGGGCACAGGAACGAAAGTAGCGGATTTTAGGGGTTAGCCAAGGCTGGGGTTTGGTACACCTAGTAGGACGGGGCATGGGAGGGGCAAGAGTGTCCAGAGCAGAGGAGAGAATAGTATCAAAGGAAAAAACGGCTTCATTGACAGATTTAGATGAAGATATGACTGAAACACTGGAATAAGCAGATAGGAAAGGATGGCGAAGGAAAACTTTCGTGCAGCCAAAGGTTATTACACTTGACACTAAATAGCCTGATTCTTTCAACAGATAAGACTGTAAGACAGAATGAAAGGGATCTTACAGAAATAAGTTCCCTTGATCTGGATTAAACAAAAACTGAAGGTATACTCTTGATTGTCCCCTTCAGAGATTAGTCCAGGGAATATCCAGGCTCCTGATGGAACCAGTCATGGTTTATTTATTTAATACATTTATACCCAACATTTTCCCACTAGTTGTAGGCTCAGTGTGGCTTACACAAAACTGTAGTACGGCAATGGTACAAAAAGTACAATAATACAGTTTAACAGTAAGATTATAAACAGATTGGTATCAGTTTAAACAAAAGAAAATATAAGGTATTAGTGTCCATTAATTATTTTAAACCATAAGTAAATCTTATTACGTTGAGCCTGGAGAATAAGCCTTTTTGAACAAGGTGGACTTCAATAATTTTCTGAAATTTAGATAGTTCTGAGTTGTTTTTACTAATTTGGGTAAAGCATTCCACAGTTGAGTGCCTAGGAAGGAAAAGTTGGAGGCATATGTAGATTTATATTTGAGGCCAATACAATCTGGATAGTGTAGATTTGAGTAAGATCGAGAGTGATTGGATCTGTTTCTAGGTGGTAAGTCAACCAGATCAAGCATGTATTCGGGAACTTCACCAAAAATGATCCTGTGAATCAAGGTGCAAACCTTGAAGGCAACTCGTTCTCTAATGGGAAGCCAATGCAATTTTTCACGAAGCGGCTTGGCAGATTCAAATTTAGATTTTCCAAAGATCAGTCTCGCCGCGGTGTTCTGGGCAATCTGAAGTTTCTTCAGTAGATGTTCTTTGCAACCAGCATAGATTCCGTTACAATAGTCCAGCTGGCTTAATACCATTGATTGGATCAGATTCCGGAAAACATCTTGAGAAAAAAAAGGTTTTATTCTCCACATCGAGTAAAACATTTTCTTTGTGGTGCAATTTATTTGGGATTCCAGGGTTAGGTGCCAATTGATAGTGACACCTAGAAGTTTTAAACTGTCCGAAATTGGTAGTGAGAGGTTGGGAGTAATTAAAGTGGTAGGATTATATTTATTGTGCTGAGACGATATTATCAGACAGTGAGTATTCTCAGTATTCAATTTCACATGAAATGAGTTAGCCCATTCGTCCATTGTACTCAGACCTAGGCTAATGAAATTGTTGATTTCAGCCAAGTCCTGTTTGAATGGTATATAAATTGTTACGTCATCTGCGTAAATGAATGGATTTAAACCTAATTTAGATAGGGCATTGGCCAATGGGATCATCATTATGTTGAATAGTGTAGGGGAGAGTGGCGAACTTTGAGGGACTCCACAAGCTGCATTCCAAGAGGATGATAAAATTGAATTCAGTTTGACCCTGTAAGATCTGAAAGAGAGAAAACCCTTAAACCATTTTAGTACATTTCCACCAAGTCCAAAATAATCCAGAAGATGTAATAGGATTTTGTGATTAACCATATCGAACGCACTGGACATGTCTAATTGGAGAAGAAGTATATTTTTGCCACTAGCAATTTGTTGTTTGAACTTGGATATAAGGGTAACCAGAACCGTTTCAGTACTGTAAAGAGATCGAAATCCAGATTGTAAATCGTGTAAGATGGAAAACTTGTTTAAATATTCCATAAATTGTTTAGTTACCATGTTTTCCATTAATTTAATCACCAGTGGAATAGAGGCAACTGGATGGTAGTGTCTTGTCTTCAATGTCAGTGAGCCCTTAGGTCCCGCAAGGCCCAAAAGACCTCAGAGGACAGCCGTGCAACCCCAATCTTCACCCGCGGCGACCGCCGTTCACCAGAGGTTGAGCCCCCAGCTGCGGGCGGTCAGCAGGACTGCTGGAACCGCGGGGTAGACGGCTGACCTGACTAGAGTCGGGAGTAGGGTCAAGTAACACAGTCTCTGGATAAGCGGCTAGCAATCCGTGGTCAAGAATAACACAGTCTCTGGATAGCGGCTAGCAATCCGTGGTCAAGTATAGCACAGTCTCTGGATAAGCGGCTAGCAATCCGTGGTCAAGAATAACACAGTCTCTGGATAACGGCTAGCACTCTGTGGTCAAGTAGCACAGTCTCTGGATAAGCGGCTAGCAATCCGTGGTCAAGAATAAACCCAGTCTCTGGATACGGCTAGCAATCCTTGGTCAAGAATAAACACAGTCTCTGGATACGGCTAGCAATCCTTGGTCAAGAATAACATAGACGGTTCAAGCAGTCTCTGGGCAGGTCCAGGAAGATGCAACACAGAACCGCTGCGCGGGCTTCGGGAACAGAACCTGAAGCAAGGATGTCAGCTAGGTTCTGTGTTTAAATATCGCGCCACCCCCGCCCTCGGGGAAGAAACCCACCAATCCGGCCCTGGGAGTCGGCAGAGCCCCTAGGATTGGCTCTGCCCGAGCTCCAGGCGGAGTCATCGCCCTGGTCCTCCAATCCAGGGCTAGGTAGGCGGAGCTCCAGAGCCCCCCGGCTCTGGAGCGAAGAAGACGTCGGCTCTTGCGTACCAGCGCCGCCATCTTGGGCGGCGCGAACCTCATCCCGACCTCCTTCCCCCAAGAGGCCGGCGTTCGCCGTCACCAGCCGCCGGTCCCGGCCTGACCCGCCAGTCCCGCGGCAGCGCCGGCCCCTACGCCGGACCCCCATGGCCGTCTTCTCGTGCCGCAGAGGCCGCTGGCTCCCGCTCCCCGCAGCGGGAGAGCAGGTAGGGGCGCGGAACGCGACAGTAGTTTGTAATGTCACTTGATTTTTTCTTGGTGTCCTTGGTTATAGGAGTAAGAAGGATGTTCCCATAGTCCTTAGGGAAATAACCAAATTTGAGCATAAAGTTTAAATGTGATGTAAGATCTTGAATGTATCGGGTAGGGGCGCAATTTAGTAAGTAATTGGGGCAAATATCCAATTTGCAGAAAGAGTTGGAGAATTTGTAAGTCGCTTGGGTGACTTAGAGGCATATTTTCAAAGCACTTTGGGAGGCTAAGTTCCATAGGTTTCTATGGAACTTTGGGAGGCTAAGTGCTTTGAAAATATGCCTCTAGGTCAATGGAGAGAGGGGTAAAGTGCAGCCAGATACGATCCGCTGGGTGGTCTCTGGATGTAGACTCTAGTAGGTTGAAGAAGTGATCAATGTTTGAGTTCTTTTGGGTGATAGAGTTACGAAATTTTGAGATTTTTTTTGTTGAAGTAATTGGCCAGTGAATCCGCAGATGGTGTGTCTGTGCTTGTAATGGTAACTAAGTTAGTTTATTGACAATATAGAATAATTTATTTGAGTTTGAATAGTCATAACCAATTTTTGTTTTATAATGTAACTTTCGTGCCCGTCTGGTTGCATATTTATATTTTCTGAGTGCTAGTTTCCATTCTTTGAGTGCGTGTTTGTTTTTTCGTTTTTTCGTTTTTTCCATTTGTGTTCCAATTTTCTGGTTTGCGACTTTAATACTTTTAGTTCATCATTAAACCAGGAAGTAGAATTAACCCTTTTCAGCGACTTGATTTTTAGAGGAGCTAAGTCATCAAGTACACTGTTGCATCTTGTGTCCCATTCAGCAAGGAAGTGTATAGAGTCCATATTTGCTGACCATTCATTTTCATACATTCTAGACCAGAATGCCTTAGAATCTATTCGACCTCTTGTGGTAATAGTTGTGTGTTATTGGTTTAGATAAGAACCTTTCTTTGGCCAGGTTATAGATAAATTAAGTTTAAAGTGGTTGGACCAAGGGATTTCTGACCAACACGCTTCTGTTATTCTAAAATTTCGGTCTAAAACCGTTCTGAAGGAACAAAGGTCCAAGTTATGACCTTTAATGTGGGTGGGTTCGCAGTTAGGCCATAAAAAGTCCCAAGAGTGAAAAAAAATCCTTATGTTCTTGTGTTGAGGGAGAATTCAAGTCTTCAAGATGTAAGTTGATGTCTCCCAGGATAAGTATATTGGAATTGGATAGACATGTATTAGAGATTAAGTCTGAGAAGGTAGAAAAACATTCATTCCAATTCCCAGGTGGCCTATAAAACAAGATGCAGGTCAAATAATCAAGTAGGGATTTGTCCTGGATTCTTATTGACGCAATTTAAAGTTGGGCTGAGATAGCTTTATCAATAATTTAAATCGTAAAGTTGGAGCGATAAATTAATGCGATTCCACCTCCCTTTTTTTTCTTCCTGGTCCAATGAGAAATGTTATAATCCGGAGGACATAGATCTAGTATAAGTGGATCTTTTTGGCTACGTAGCCAGGTCTCAGTTATGATGATTAGATCAAGATTTTCTGAAATGATCCAGTCCGAGACTATTATTACTTTATTAACTACGGATCTGGCATTAATATAATCTATTTGGATATTCTAGAAGGAGGCTTCCAAGTTGGGAAAGTGACAATTTTAGTAAGAGATCTTTCCTTAGTGAGGGCGATTTTGTTTGGGTCCTCCTTTTGAGTCTGCATATGTTGACCATATTTGATGATTCTTCCTTTAGATTGATGATTATTAATATGATGAGCAGAAGATTGTCTAAGATATCTTAATTGGTTATGTATGATGGTATTTATATTTTGGCCATTGAAAAGCGTGGATGATGATAGATTAATCAGTAAAAAGGAGTAGGTTATTAGAAGATATTTAATTATTTCGATGTTGAGTTGGAGAATTGAGGCTAATATTTGACATACAATGGTAGTTGAGAATACTCTGGAGTAGTGAAGAAACATTTATTGAAGTACTGACCAGTAAGATAATAAAACAACTGCTTCTAGGCTAGGTATGCAATTAGAGATTGATTGGCTAAGTACAGGTTTAAAACATTTGTTGAGAAATCTCAAATTAATCCTGTTATTTTCCTTGGGTATAAGGCATTTGGGAGTTTAGGAGGCATCAGGGCCTCTAGAAAACATAATAAAGCTCTGAATAGAATACAGGTTGATGAATGGCTCAAGGAGTAAGATGTTTATATCTTACACTGACCTGCTCACATTAATTTTCAAAGAAACATAACCATAGTTTCAGAGGTGGACACTCAGTGGCAAGCGAACCTGGTGGATCTGTCAGCTCTGTCTTCTTTTAATCACACATAAATACATACTGGCAACTATCGACAGCTTATCGAAATATGCTTGGGCTGTGTGCCTAAAAACAAAAGCTTGTTGTGAATTGACTGAAGCCTTTGAAAAGGTATTTAGTTTAGGCCGCATGCCTAAAAAAATACAAACGGATAAGGGTAAACAGTTTTTAAATAAACCTGTGCAAATGTTACTGAAAATAAAAGGAATCTGTCACTTTGTGACCAACAACAATGTAAAAGCAACTGTGGTAGAGAGATTTAACCGTACAGTAAAGTCTAAAATGTGGCAGTTCTTCACGTCACACAATGCTTTTTGTTATGTAGATGTATTGGAGGCAATGCTATGTAGCTATAATCGGAGTTTTCACAGAACCATAAGGGACCTATTGACGTGACACATCTAAATTCTCTGCAGGTCTGGAAAACGATCTATAGAGTGAATGCGAAACTAGAATCGGCTGTGAAACATTTGCAAAAGGCAATCACGGAAGACTGTCAAAAACAAAAGGTGTTTTTCAAAAGCGGTACAAACAGACATGGACTGATGAGATATTTATGATCATGGATGTGTTAATCAGAGGGCAGAAGCCTGTTTACAAAATACAGGATTATGATGGGGAAGCCATGGAAGGTTCTTTTTACCCCAAAGAACTGAAAGGCTCTACCGTATTGAAAAAGTTTTAGAAGTAAAAGGAAGGGATTGGAACAAAATAATGTCTAGTGAAATGGAGAGGATTGTCTGAGAAATTTAACAGTTGAGTACCAGCCAGAGAGGTTCAAGACATCTAAGGGGTGCGCATAAGAACCAGCATGGACGATGAAGCATTTTATAGTACAGTCCCTAGCAACGCCTCTGCAGACATATTCCCACAAAACACCAGTTCTAATTTTACAATACATTTAGCAAGATCTCTGGATTTACAAGGCTCTTGGGAAGTGGATTTGGCAGAAAGAGAGGAGAGCAGATGCTTTTAGAAGGACCGCCTGAGCCCCTTAAAAGAAAGAAACTGAACTGTGTAGCGTCTCAAAAGCCTAATGCAAGGATAAGAAGAGAGTTCATGCTACAGAGCCAGAAGATATATTTTGAGAAAAAATCATGCTTTTGTGCATGATGGCTCGGAAGAATGCATTAAATCAGAACTGGACCTCTTTCAATTGTCACCCACACAAACCAGTATAAAAAAAACACATTTATGTGGACATACCGCCTTTATTGGCCTTATTGGAAACCACACCGCTTGACTTTTACATAGCCGGTCACGGTGAAGATTATGTGGATTTGAAAAATATGTTGTATCTGACCTGTAAGATCATGAAAGAAAATGAAATGGATATCACAGGGGCAGCCAAAGTGGTGCTAGTAAATTATCTGCTAGCCTCCCTCTTCAGCCAGCTGGACATCACGATTGGAGACAGGCTAATCAGTCAGAGCAACAACTGCTACCCTCATAGAACCCTCATAGAACTGCTTCTCAGTTACAGCAAAGGACCCTCAAAATGCAGTTTACGAGTGGTCTGTTTTATAAAGACTCAACCAGGAGCCACAAATTGACAGACCCCAGTGGTTGTAATGTTGATTTAAATGAAAGGGTTCACTTTACAGCCGGTAGCCAGAAGGTATAATTACTGGGCCATTTACACAGTGATCTTTTTTTTCCAATAAAAACTTCTTATCAACAGGGTAGATGTTAAGATAAAACCGATAAGAAGTAAAGATGTCATCTGTTTAATGAGCGGGAATGCCGATGAACACTACAAAGTACAGATCCTGTCCGCCTTGTTGTTCGTAAAGAGAGTAAAAGTGTCACCAGGAGTAAGATTGGGTCACGCTGAAGCGCTGTTGAAGTCCAATGTCAAGTATGCCATTGATCACGTGGGGCTGAAGGTATTTAGTATGCACGCCAGAACACATATACATATGAACATAAGAGTAGCCATACTGGGTCAGACCAATGGTCCATATAGCTCAATATTCTGTTTTCCAAACAGTGGCCAAGCCAGGTCACAAGTACCGTTCAGAAACCCAAATCGTGGCAACACTCCATACTAGAAATCCTAGGGCAAGTTGCTTCCGTCTCAATAGCAGACTATGGAGTTTCCCTCCAGGAATTTGTCCAAACCTTTTTTAAACCCAGATACGCTAACCGCTGTTACCACCTCCTCCGGCAAAGAGTTCCAGAGCTTAACTATTTGTTGAGTGAAAAAATATTTCCTCCTATTTGTTTTAAAAGTATTTCCATGTAACATCCTCAAGTGTCCCTAGTCTTTTGTCACGGTCTCAGGGTCTCAACAAACTGTCACAGACTCAGGGACAACGTGAGCTCTTGGGCTGCTGTCGACGAACAACAGCAGCAGGCAGACCCTCCAACCAGGACTGGACTGAACAAGCAAAACTGGAGCAGACTAGAAGTGCAATAAACACACATGCAGAAACAGACCAGAAGTGCACAGAGCACACAGGCAGTTATAAGAAATCAGGACTGGATTGAACAAGCAGGACTGGAGTAGACTAGAAGTGCAATAA
Organism: Microcaecilia unicolor; assembly: GCF_901765095.1. NCBI lineage: Eukaryota > Metazoa > Chordata > Amphibia > Gymnophiona > Siphonopidae > Microcaecilia > Microcaecilia unicolor. The sequence goes on from NC_044041.1 coordinate 68,198,773, forward strand.
GCACACAGGCAAAAATAGACCATAAGTGTACAGAGCACGTACTAAGAAATAAACCAGACTGGACTAGGCTGGGAACACAGGGACAGAACCAAGTAAAGCCAGAATAGAAAACACTCAGATGGGCCGCAAGACCGAACTGGAACCCAAGCACAACAGTAGAAGGTAGAAGAGACTAGGCAGAGCTCTAGGCTGGGCCACACAGACAAACAACAGAACAAACAGGCAGTAACCAAGACTGAAGTGCTAACATTAGCACACAGACAAACTGAAGAACTAATTGCTAACCCTAGCACACAGACAAACAGAAGAACTCAGACAGAAGTGCTAAACCTAGCACACAGACAGACAAATAAGAACCAAGGCAGAAGTGACGCATAGGCACACTAACTAGGAAACAAGACAAAAGTGCTATACAAGCACACCGACTAGGAAATAGGGCGGAAGTGCTACACAAGCACACCGACAAACCTGGAGACCTTTGGCTTTGCAAAGGCCCTGAATTCATGTCCTCGCCTTCCTTATGAGGGCCTTCACTGATGATGTCACAACTACATGAAATAGATTTGGAACAGACTTAACACCAATGTGAGGCTTGGAACACAAAGGAAGTGGCAGTAGAGGCAACAATGCAAAGAAAAGAACAGACTGGAGCCACCTCTGAAGCTGACCACCGGAATACAAAGTGAGACTGAAAGTGGAATCACGACCACAGTCATGACATCTCTGTACTTTTGGAACGAGTAAAAAATCGATTTACTTCTACTCATTCTACCAACGCATTACCAACCAGGAAATCCTATTTCTGGGCCAGTTACCTAAACTCATCATCCTGGGGTTTATGGACAGCAATGCTTACAGCGGGTCCTACGGTAAAAATCCTTGTAATTTTCAACATTACAATGAATTGCGAACAAGTGCCTGGAAAGCCTCTTCAACCTGACTTTGAACACGGTCATTGCAACCGGTAAACATACGAAAAATAGCGCTTTAATGATCAACCATACGGAGTTTTACAGAGGTTATTCTTTTCTGATCAAAACTGGTAATCTGTATGGAGAAATCTGTTTTGCAAATGCTCTTTCCCATACCATAAACATGATCGTCTATGGGGTGTTTGGCAATGTAATAGAAGTTTAACCAGCGAAGAAATGTCCTGTTTGACTACATGTAACACAATGAACACTGTACAGATTTATCGTTTGCTGGAGGAGGACCTGTATGCCACAGAATTGTTTTTAGATGTTTTACTTAGCGATTGCTTACTCGGGCAGCACTTGCCGTGGAGACCATTAGCATTAGTGGTAAATACCCACCCACACGCCCAGCCCCGGTAAACACTGGTTAGCCATCTACCTGTCTCAGAACGTCGTTGGTGATTTTTTTTTTATTCTTACAGACAACCCCGTTAGTTTATTGTTTCCTAGCAGTGTTATGGACTTTTTACAAAAGCACTGTGAAACTATTGTGTACCACAACACTCAGTTACAACACCATCTATTGATTACCTATGGTCATCACTGCATGTTTTTCTTACACCACCATTGTAAAGACTTGTCTTTTGAAGAAGTTTAACAATTATAATCTGATGACCCTCTAAAAAGGATGAAATGGTGTTACAGTTTGTGAAAAATAACATTATAAACAAAGCGCTGTGTGTGTAGATCTTTTCGAAGTCTATTTTGTAACATACAGAGATTTGTTTCCTACAAAGAGTGCCATGTGGCTTCTAAATAAAACTCTGTAAAGGAATCATGTTTCTCGCATCATGTTTCTGTATAGAAAGCATTTTTATTACAACTGTACATATTACATATTTAACTACTGTCTGTTCAATGCAAATGGTTTCTTATAGATGAGGCTAATGTATTTCACAGTTTGTTTGTTTTTTATTGTAAGAGGAGGAGTTTCATGGGGTTTCACAGGGATAATGAATTTCACAGAAACCTCAGAAGGTTTTTCTTTAAGAAGTTAAAGCAAATGCCTATTGCTTGCATTACCAAGTACCGCTGAGGGCACATTGAGTTTAGCTATGGCGTTAATGAAGTCCTCCCGACCTCTGGGTTTCCTTTGTTGGGAAAAAGGGTGTGTCTGTGTAGCCCCGTGAAGTAGGTCGAGCACATTAGAAACACTGATGGGGTACCCCTTGTACACAAAAGACCCATCAGCACCCAGGTCGCCACATCTTTGTTCCTGGATAGTTTATCGAGCAACACTTTGGCGTTTTTCCTATAATGCACACCAATTCCTTTTGACCCTTCTTGAACAGGGTCAAGAAGTCCATCATTATCTAGCGACACTGCCATCTGTTTAGGACTTTGTTCAGGGAGATACAGGTTTATTTTTTTCTCTTTCCCTTTCACCCTGTCTGCCAAACGACAGGTAGCACTGTAACACAGCTGAATAACATTTGGCCTTTTCATAGTTGGTTAGTTAGGAACTTTGAAGAATACTGTAAACAAGGCTCCTACTGGCTAAGTCCGTGAAGCCTCCTCACCATCAGCACCGAGCTCTCTGTTTTCCTCTTTATGTGTTTCTTCTTCTTTCTTGGGCCTGTCTTTGGGATTGGCAACCCAAGCCCCTTTTCTTCAACAGCTCCTCGGCTGTTTTAAACCCAGTCCAATTACAGCCAGGCTTCTCTCAGCACAGTTCAATGGAGCTAGGCTGTTTCAAACACAGTCCAAGTACAGCCAGGCTTCTCTCAGCACAACTCAATAAAGTCAGGCTGTTTCTAACACAGTCCAATTACAGCCAGGCTTCTCTCAGCACAGCTCAATAAAGTCAGGCTGTTTCTAACACAGTCCAATTACAGCCAGGCTTCTCTCAGCACAGTTCCCTGGAGCTAGGCTGTTTCAAACACAGTCCCTGTACAGCCAGGCTTCTCTCAGCACAGCTCAATAAAGTCAGGCTGTTTCTAACACAGTCCAATTACAGCCAGGCTTCTCTCAGCACAGTTCCATGGAGCTAGGCTGTTTCAAACACAGTCCAAGTACAGCCAGGCTTCTCTCAGCACAGCTCAATAAAGTCAGGCTGTTTCTAACACAGTTCAATTACAGCCAGGCTTCTCTCAGCACAGTTCAATGGAGCTAGGCTGTTTCAAACACAGTCCAAGTACAGCCAGGCTTCTCTCAGCACAGCTCAATAAAGTCAGGCTGTTTCTAACACAGTCCAATTACAGCCAGGCTTCTCTCAGCACAGTTCAATAAAGTCAGGCTGTTTCTAACACAGTTCAATTACAGCCAGGCTTCTCTCAGCACAGTTCAATGGAGCTAGGCTGTTTCAAACACAGTCCAAGTACAGCCAGGCTTCTCTCAGCACAGCTCAATAAAGTCAGGCTGTTTCTAACACAGTCCAATTACAGCCAGGCTTCTCTCAGCACAGTTCAATGGAGCTAGGCTGTTTCAAACACAGTACAAGTACAGCCAGGCTTCTCTCAGCACAGCTCAATAAAGTCAGGCTGTTTCTAACACAGTTCAATTACAGCCAGGCTTCTCTCAGCACAGTTCAATGGAGCTAGACTTTGCGCGGGCTCAAAGCCTTGGGTCCCACCCTCTAGGTCAGTCTCTATTCTCCTGACCTCCTCCCGCTTTGACCCAGGCCTCTCCCCTATACCTCCAGTACTGGCTGAGCCATAGCCAAGAGCTCCATGGGTTCCTCTAAGACCAGCTCAGCCTCCTCTTGCTCCATCGCCTCTGGTTCCTCCTCTCTCTCTCCTTCAGTAGCCCAGTCCATTTTCTCCTCCTCCCACCCCTTTTTCAGCTGATTACACTTTTCTTCATTAACTCTGTTAGGCTGCTTTTCCTTCTCCTGCCACCGGTTCCACCACCTCCTCCACCAGGTGGGAGAATCAGCTTTTCCTTTTCCCTGGCGGCCCTCTTCTGGAGCTCCTTGGTTCTGCACCCTACTTCTCCTCCCCCGGAGCTCTCCTGTGGCCTTCTGGGAGTTGTAGTTTCCCATCTTTATGTCCCTTTTGGGCAAAACCTGAGCATCCCTAGGGTCTTCCCTCCTACCCTCCGGCTCTCTTTTCTCCGGTGGGTAGCTGGGGTCCCTCTTTCTTTCGGCATATTCCTTACATACCCCCTCCCTTAAGCTTTTACTCCCCAATTCTTCCCCCTTTTCTTCCTTATTCTCGCCTACCCGGGATAGGGCATCCACATTTCCCAAACATCTCCCCGGACGATGCTCCACTGTGTATTGGAAGGGTTGTAGTGCTAAATACCACCGCATTAGCCTTCCATTGTTATTTTTCATTAAATTTAGCCACTTCAGTGGGGCATGGTCCGTTACTAGCTTAAATTGCCTCCCTTCGAGATAGACCGTACACTCTTGTATTGCCCACCTAATAGCTAAACACTCCTTCTCTATGGTGGAGTAATGGTTCTCATGAGGTAGGAGTTTACGGCTTAGATACAGCACGGGATGTTCTGCCCCTTCATGTTCCTGAGACAGCACTGCCCCTAGCCCCCTCCCCGACGCATCCGTTTGTAGGATAAAGGGTTTTTCGAAATCCACGGCCTTCAACACCGGTTCATGGCACAGGGCCTGCTGCATCTGCTCTAACGCTCGCAACTCCGCCTCCCCCCACCTCAGCTGGTCCGGGCTCTTACCCCTCAACATGTCTGTTAAGGGAGTAGCCATTACAGAAAAGTGCGGGATGAATCTCCTGTAATACCCCACCATACCCAGGAACCTACGCAATTGTTTTTTCCGATTGGGTCGGGGAAAGTCTTGGATGCTTTTAACTTTATTCAGTAAGGGTCGCACCTCCCCCCGGCCTACATTATACCCCAAATACTTCACCCTATACTGGGCAAAGTAACATTTCTTCGGGTTAAGGGTAAGTCCAGCCTCCCTAAACGATTGCAGCACTGCCCCTACCTGTTTCAAATGATTGTTCCAGTCCTCACTGTGTACTACCACATCATCCATATAGGCCGCGGCATATGTCTGATGTGGTCTGAGGACTTGGTCCAGCAATCGTTGGCAGCTCGCCGCCGCCGAATTTAGGCCAAAGGGCAGCCTTTTGAATTGGTACAAGCCTATAGGGGTACTAAAAGCGGTCTTTGCTTGGGCTCCGGGGGAAAGGGGAATCTGCCAGTACCCTTTTGTTAAATCTAAAGTGGTAAGATACTGGGCTGACCCCAACCTGTCTACCAACTCTTCAATATAGGGCATAGGATAGGCATCAGCTTGAGAGATAGTATTAAGCTGCCGGAAATCAATACAAAATCTCCACTCCCCTTCAGGTTTTGGTACTAACACCACCGGGCTGGACCAGGGACTATGGGATTCCTCAATTACCCCAAAGTCCAACATTTCCTGCACTTGTTTAATGACTTCCCTCCTTTTCATTGGTGAGAGTCCATAGGGTCTTTGCCTTACTATCTTACCCCGTTCAGTTACAATGTCATGCTCTACTAGGTGGGTACTCCCCGGGCATGCTGTCAAAACATCTTTAAAGCGCTCTAAGAGCCTTCCTATCTCTTTTTGTTGCCCCTGGGGTAACCGGGGGTTAACTCCGGGCTCGCAGGGTTTGAAAATCTCTCTTATTTGAGGCCCTAACTCCTCTCCTTCCTTTTCGTCCCCCCGCGTTTGAAACCCTACCCTCGCTACCCAAGGTTTCATAAGATTAACGTGAAACGTCTGGACCCGACCCCTCTCATTAGCCACCTCATACGTGAGGGGACCGAGTCTCCTCTTCACCACCCAGGGTCCTTTCCATCTAGAGGCGAACCTATGGGGATCTTCCGAGATTAAGATGAGGACCCTATCCCCGGCGGCAAACTCCCTGTCCCGCGTCCCTCTATCGTAATATCCCTTTTGTTGTGCTTGGCTCTGTTCTAGACGGTCCTGGGCATACTCCTGCATCCTACCCAATCTGCCCCTTAGATCCTGCAAATATTCGCCCACGGACTGCTCGCTGGTTTCCGGAGGTACCCAGTGTTCCTGTACGATATCTAATATACCCCTGGGTCTTCTGCCAAACATTAACTCATACGGTGAAACTCCTAAGGAGTCTTGCACCTTCTCCCGGTATGCATAGAGCACAAAGGGTAAAAGTTGGTCCCACCCGGTCCTATCCTCCCCCAAGGCTTTTTTAGCATCCCCTTTAAGGTCCTGTTAAAGCGTTCCACCATCCCATTGGTTTGGGGATGGTAAGCTGCCGTACGTACATGTTTTATCCCAAAGGCCTCCCATACTTGTCTTAAGGTATGGGACATAAAGTTGGAACCCCGGTCTGTCAAAACTTCTTAGGGAAAACCTACCTCACAAAAGGCTGCGTGTTCGAATCACGTCGGGGTCACCACTGTTTAAATTTGCCTGTCTTATAGACCTCTTTCTGACTCCGTCACACGGGGGACTAAAGGTACTTATTTCATATATCAGGTTCTGTATAGTTTCTCTAACCTCCATTGTCACCCAATCACAAGGGGGTGGCATTAGGAGCCGTAATTGAAAACTAATTCCCATAACTACTGCTTTCTGTCCAAAACTGAGTGTCACTTGTATGTGATCTACCTTAGGCTAAATGTTAGGTAAAGAGAAGATAGAATCAATAAAAATAGAGACAGAGATAGGTTTAAATAGATAGGTACATTTTATTCCTTACCCAAAGACAAGTCTTTAAGTTGATACAAATACAGACATCAGATTCTGGGTTTATCTGCACAGCGCCCTGCCGTCTGAGAGAAGCGTTGGGGAGGACTCCGAAACTAAGGCAAAATCTCCCCTTTTTTATACACAAACCTCTCCATAGAAGTGAATGGTGAGATACTTCGCTCCTAATCTTTCTCAACTTCTGAGATCATACTTTCCCACGCGGTCTTATCAGCATGTTTTGGGAAGCGTTGAGATAACAGTTTCACATCTCCCTATTGCAATACTTTTCACACCATCTTATGAACTCTGTATGACCTCTGTATCATTTTATACAAAACTACTAAGCTCCATTTTATTCATCTGATCCATCATTCTTTCATTACAGGTGCTGATTTAAATTAAAAGTTGTACCAGTTTGTGTCAGGACTCATTGTTCAGACCTGCTTTTTGCAGATTGTCAAATTTACTTGTTGTTTTGCCTAGTCAGTACTTTTTCAGTTGTTTTAGGCTGCATAGCTTTGGCCATCACTATTCCAGTGGTAGCCTTAAACTAGAACACATATTAACTTGCAGGAAGAGCAAGTCCTTGCTCAGCCAGTCTTAGATTTTTAAACTTAGCTGGTATTTTTACAGCCTGAGTCCTAAAATCTGGCCCTCCACCCTTTCGGTGGGCATCTTGCTGTAGTATAATTATACAGTTCCCAGGCAATACCCTTGGCCGAAATGTTCCTTAAGGGCAGGGCCCATGGATACCTGGTGGCCATGTCCATAACTACTAACACATAGATATACCCTCTCTGTGACCTTGTTACTGGCCCCACAATATCCATGGCTATTCTCCTCACCGGTTGTTCTACCCGTGGCAGCGGCTTTAATGGGGCTTTAGGAGGGAATCTGTCTGATACCTTCTGACATCTGGAGCAGGACTTGCAGTATTTTTCCACCTCCCCATATATGCCCGGCCAATAAAACCTCGCCAATATTTGGGTCAGGGTGGCCTGGGAGCCCTTGAGGCATATTTTCAAAGCACTTTGGGAGGCTAAGTTCCATAGGTTTCTATGGAACTTTGGGAGGCTAAGTGCTTTGAAAATGAGCCTCTTTATGTCCGCTCAGAGGATGGTCGTGGGCCAGCCTTACCACCAGCGGACGAAAAGCTCGGGGTACCACCAGCTGTTTCCCTCCGCCCTCGTGCTCCCAATTTGGCACCCTTCTATATAGGATGTTCCCTTCTATCAGGAACCCCGGAGCTACCTGGCCTTCTCCCTGGCGCGCCCTTTCCCAGGCATACTCTAAGGTAGTGTCCGTGGCCTGCTCCCTATGAAATTGGGGAAACTGCTCCCTCAATTCTTCCGGCGCCACCGGCAGGTAACTCTCCCTCTGAGCCCGCTGAAGAGCCTCCCTTCTACCCTTCTGCTCCTTTTTTTTCACGGCTTTCCTTTTTTTTTCCCGGCCCGGTTCGCCCAATACCTCTCCCTGAAAAGGAAAAACCCCCCCTATTCCCTCTGTTTCTTCGTCTACCTCGCGGTGAGCCTGGGCCCGGGTAGTGACCAACACTTTTCTCTCCCCCATACACTCTATAAATGATGGCCAATCCCTCCCTAAAATCATCTCATGCGGCAATCTGGGTAGAACGGCCATGGCCAGCTCTAGCTCTCCGGTGGGCCCCTGTAAGTTGACCCGCTGGAGTGCGTAACGGGTCCTGGCCCCATGAATACATTGGATAGACACCCCTCCATCATAGGTCTCCCTGCCCGGGGCCCTCCTCTTTCTTATCTGTTGCCACAGCCTCCGGGAGATCATGGATTGGTCGGCCCCAGAGTCTAACATGGCGGTGATAGGTACTCCCTCCACCTTAACTTGAGTTAGGTACCTGGGCCTAACTCCTTTTTCTACCTGAGAGATCCACCCCTCCCGCCACTGGCAATCCTTTTTGAAATGGCCTACCTTACCACACTTAAAACACCCCTTGCTCCCAAAAGGAATAGCCTTTCTACTCGGGCCGGCTTCTACCTCGGTCTTTTTACTCCCTGCGGGGGTCTCCGGCTTAATTAGGGAAACTTTCGGGCCCCCTTTTTCTAACGCCTGAGTCCTGCCTCCCTCCCGCTCTGGTCCCCCCCACTGCTGGGCTTCCAGGTAACATTCCAAACCCGAGGTCACCCCCTCTACCGTCTTACATCCCCTCTTTATTAATTCGGCCCTAATTTCGTCGGGCAGACCCTGGAGGAATTGCTCCACTACTAATTCTTGCAGTACCTCGTGCAGGTTGTGTCGCTCGGGCTCCAACCATTTTTTTACTAAATCCATTAGCTTATTTGCTACCGCTTTAGGGGGGGTCCCCTTTTCCCATTTGGTGGCTCTAAACTTACGTCTGTAAGCTTGTGTACTGAGTCCATATCTGTCCTTGATAGCTTCTTTCAACCTTCCATAGTTGGCAGCCTCTTCCGGAGACAAATCCCTAAAGGCTGCCAAAGCCTCCCCGGATAGAGAAGGCACCAATCTCATGGCCCACTGCTCTTGGGGCCACCCAGCCGCCCCAGCCACCCTCTCAAATGCTGTCAAAAAATCGTCCACATTATCTTGCTCGGACAACTTCCCCCAGTTAAGTGAATGCATGGAGACATGTCCTACCGCACCGCTTCCTCCGGGCCCGTGTCCATTTGCTCCGGTTTCCCCCTCCCGGGGAACATTAGCCCCTCTCTGGAAAAAGTCTTGTAGCATGTTGAGTACTGGTTGCTGCTGATCCCGGGCCGCCATCAGAGAGTCCTCGACTATCTTGGCCGTCAGCTCCTGCTGTTTTTGGAACTGGAGCGTCATCCACCCGAAGATCTCCTTGGGGTCCATCACGGCACTGGCGCTGCCACCGGAACCCAAGATGGGTCTGCGCCTTTCTCAGCGTTGGCCCTCTCGTGGGGCTTCTCGTCCAGTCGGGTCACAGCCTCCTCTAGCGACAGGTCCTGCAGCAAAATCCCACTCCTGACACCACTTGTAAACAAGGCTCCTACTGGCTAAGTCCGTGAAGCCTCCTCACCATCAGCACCGAGCTCTCTGTTTTCCTCTTTATGTGTTTCTTCTTCTTTCTTGGGCCTGTCTTTGGGATTGGCAACCCAAGCCCCTTTTCTTCAACAGCTCCTCGGCTGTTTTAAACCCAGTCCAATTACAGCCAGGCTTCTCTCAGCACAGTTCAATGGAGCTAGGCTGTTTCAAACACAGTCCAAGAACAGCCAGGCTTCTCTCAGCACAGCTCAATAAAGTCAGGCTGTTTCTAACACAGTCCAATTACAGCCAGGCTTCTCTCAGCACAGTTCCCTGGAGCTAGGCTGTTTCAAACACAGTCCCCGTACAGCCAGGCTTCTCTCAGCACAGCTCAATAAAGTCAGGCTGTTTCTAACACAGTCCAATTACAGCCAGGCTTCTCTCAGCACAGTTCCATGGAGCTAGGCTGTTTCAAACACAGTCCAAGTACAGCCAGGCTTCTCTCAGCACAGCTCAATAAAGTTAGGCTGTTTCTAACACAGTCCAATTACAGCCAGGCTTCTCTCAGCACAGTTCAATAAAGTCAGGCTGTTTCTAACACAGTTCAATTACAGCCAGGCTTCTCTCAGCACAGTTCAATGGAGCTAGGCTGTTTCAAACACAGTCCAAGTACAGCCAGCCTTCTCTCAGCACAGCTCAATAAAGTCAGGCTGTTTCTAACACAGTCCAATTACAGCCAGGCTTCTCTCAGCACAGTTCAATAAAGTCAGGCTGTTTCTAACACAGTTCAATTACAGCCAGGCTTCTCTCAGCACAGTTCAATGGAGCTAGGCTGTTTCAAACACAGTCCAAGTACAGCCAGGCTTCTCTCAGCACAGCTCAATAAAGTCAGGCTGTTTCTAACACAGTCCAATTACAGCCAGGCTTCTCTCAGCACAGTTCAATAAAGTCAGGCTGTTTCTAACACAGTTCAATTACAGCCAGGCTTCTCTCAGCACAGTTCAATGGAGCTAGGCTGTTTCAAACACAGTCCAAGTACAGCCAGGCTTCTCTCAGCACAGCTCAATAAAGTCAGGCTGTTTCTAACACAGTTCAATTACAGCCAGGCTTCTCTCAGCACAGTTCAATGGAGCTAGACTTTGCGCGGGCTCAAAGCCTTGGGTCCCACCCTCTAGGTCAGTCTCTATTCTCCTGACCTCCTCCCGCTTTGACCCAGGCCTCTCCCCTATACCTCCAGTGCTAGCTGAGCCATAGCCAAGAGCTCCATGGGTTCCTCTAAGACCAGCTCAGCCTCCTCTTGCTCCATCGCCTCTGGTTCCTCCTCTCTCTCTCCTTCAGTAGCCCAGTCCATTTTCTCCTCCTCCCACCCCTTTTTCAGCTGATTACACTTTTCTTCATTAACTCTGTTAGGCTGCTTTTCCTTCTCTTGCCACCGGTTCCACCACCTCCTCCACCAGGTGGGAGAATCAGCTTTTCCTTTTCCCTGGTGGCCCTCTTCTGGAGCTCCTTGGTTCTGCACCCTACTTCTCCTCCCCCGGAGCTCTCCTGTGGCCTTCTGGGAGTTGTAGTTTCCCATCTTTATGTCCCTTTTGGGCAAAACCTGAGCATCCCTAGGGTCTTCCCTCCTACCCTCCGGCTCTCTTTTCTCCGGTGGGTAGCTGGGGTCCCTCTTCCTTTCGGCATATTCCTTACAATACTCATCATTTCTTCATCAAGCCTTTGAACGGCATCCATTCTAATATTTTCATGGGGAGAAAGATGTCCGTCCTCAATCTGTACGCCTCGGGCATCAACGCATTCAAATCCATGATGAGATAGCCATATAGTTTTCTGATAGTGCCTTCTAAGGCCTTGAGAAATAAATGTGTCTTGCCCAGATACATTTGTCTGCTGTTTATCTCTCAGATCCTTAAACAACATCATATATTTTGTATTTAAGGTGATGGTGCTGCTTGTTCTCTGTTGACAAAATATGCTTTGAACAATATATATAATACTTACATTTCTGTGGTGTGTATATTTGGTAAAAGCATTTCAATTTCATAATTTTTACAACCGGTTTCCATAAAATCATCGACGATGACCACCTTTACTTTATGGGGCAAAAACAACAGGTCATCATTAAACGTCAATGGCAGCAAATCCATAAAATGTATAAAAGGGTTACGGTTTGACAATTCTTCATACATAGGTTGCCAACAGGTGTAACACTATACAATTTGATCGGGTTTCATGCTAAAATTTAAGATTGGCGTGTTCTATTTTTTAACAAATAAACTTTTACCGCTATTGGAGGACCCCTCTATGGTACATGAGAAGTGATGGTGCAAGCACTTGTCAAACTCATCAGTAGCCGTAGCAAGAATGTACTGTAAAATCCTGACCGCCTCTGGATTGTAGTAAATTCTGCTTAGGATTTTTTTATACATGACTTCATAGGGTGGTGCATATTTCAACACTAGCACTACAGGGCCAGAGGCCCTTGTATGCCTTGTAGCACTATAGAAATGCTAAATAGTAGTAGTAGTAGGCGTAGCCAGGTTTTGACATCAGGGGAAGCAGACTTTTCTAAAATAGGCGCCAGTGCAAGGATGAAGGACTGGGAGAGAGGGGAGGGTTAAAATCCTCATAGGCATATGCAGTCAGTGACTCAGCTGTTTTGGGAGGCTAGGGTGCAGTTGGGGTGGGGCTAGTTAAAATCCTTAGGGTGGGGGCAATACCCATGTAAGCAGTAAAGGGATAGTAGGGGTACCTTTGAACACAGCAGTGAAGGACCCCTTCGCTGTGTCTTTGGTGCATATGCACCAGCTATTTCTCCCTAGTATCTCTATTACTGATGGTATTATGCACACTGAATACACTCCAGAGAATTATGTGCCAAAAATTCAAATAATGTATGACAATAATGCAAATTATTAAACAGAACAGTATTTGCAGTATTCTGGAAATATATGCAGGTAGTTTAACACTGGACTCCTAGTCAGTCCTACTAGCTCCCAGTCCAGCATCTTCCTGTTGGCTACGTGAACAGTGGAATTCAGCAGCATTGTAACAGAAATTCTGTAGTTACTGGCAACCATAAAATAGTCTATCAAATGTTTTAGTAAGTTGCCAAATGGCCAATAGGCTTTAGATCTGCTGGTCTTTAGTTTACTGTACAGTTACCAAACATGTTTAGAAAAGTATTATCTGTATTAACCATTATTTAATGGGTTAGAGAAGTGGACTGAGAACCGGGGAAGCTAGGGATCACATCCCACTGCTGCTCCTTGAGAGCTTGGGCAAGTTATTTAGCTCTGCATTGCCTCCTGTACAAACTTAGACTGTAAACGTCTAGGGACAGGAAAATACCTGTTGTACATGAATGCATCTCACCTTCAGCTACTACTATGAGAGGTATGAGCTAAATACAAACACAACATCCAATACCAGGCATATTGTGAAGTATTATAAAAACCAGGGCTTTTTTTGAGGGGGTACTTGGGGGTACTGAGTACCGGCATCTTTTCCATTGTCTGCTAAAATTGACCCATGGACCCCAAGCTTTAATGAAAGTGCTCAGGCTCTGCACAACAATTCTGCCTTGTCATAGATTCTGTGGCTGGTTGCAGGAGGCCTGGCTATTGTGGGTGAGTTCCTCAGTGATCACCCCCACCCTTGAAGGGTGGCCTAGCATTTGAGTACCGGCACCTTTTATGCTAGAAAAAAGATGCACTGATAAAAACCTACAAAAGTAATTCGGGAACAGTAGAGCAACTCTACTATAATAGCACTAACATCTAGGAATCTCACAACAAGGGTCTACCTAGGAAAAATCAGCAACGTAAATATTGTAGTGGGCACTAGAACATCAATATACCTATTGAAAAAGATTAACAAGCCAGATGAATACAGACTGATCCTACACAGACATTCAGTGCTTAATGGAATACCTAGCCTCCTTCACATACACAGAACATACAGACCCACATCATATACAGAATAAGTAACCATAACCTAAAAATATAAATATATAGACAAATATTAATCTGAACCTCCAAGAAGCTAGACATTGAATAGATTGCAACACCAGAAATAAAGAAACAGTGATGTGTGCAAAACAAAGATTGCAGCTGCAAATTTCAAAAACTGATATATTCCAATCACTACATTAGAAATTAACAAATACAAATAAATAAAAAAAACAGAACATAAGGTGATATATTTTCATTGCACTAACTTAACACATTTTTTGATTAGCTTTCAAAGACCAAAACTTCTTTCCTCAGGCCAGGGTGGTATAATGCTTTTATGGCATACTGTCCTGACCTGAGGAAGGTGGTTTTGGCCTCTGAAAGCTGGTCAAAAAATCTATTAAGTTGGTCCAATAAAAAGTATCACCTAATTTCCCATTTTTTAATTTTTTTTTTATTTTTATTAACTTTGGAGTTGACTAAGGGCCTGTTTTACTAAACGGCACTAGCAATTCCCGGCGCAGCAAATGAGAGGAAGCCCATTCAATTCCAATGGACTTCCTCTCATTTGCCAAGCATGAATCGCTTGCACAGCTTTGTAAAAGAATCCCTAACGTGGCTACCACACTAATTTAATCAGAATTACAAATAAAATTATTTTTCTACCTTTGTCTGGCCATTTAGTTTCTCTGGTTTCTGTTTCTTCAGTCTTCTCTTAACTCTCTCCTTTTCTGTCCATTTCTCCTTTTTTCTCTCTCCTTTCTTCTACACTTCCTCCACTACATTCATGTCTTGACACTCATCTTTCAGTTTTCTTCTATTTTTTTCTGCATTTCTATCCATTTAGATTTTATTCATTCTTACTATCCAGTCTTTAAGCTCCCTTTTTTCACTGAATCTACCTACATTTTTCCATGTTTCCCTCACTCAAGCCCATCTATTCCCCTTTCTCTTATTCCCCAGTCTTTTGTTAATTCTTTCCTCTTTCCCCCTATCATATAATATCTCCTCTATTTCTTTTTCTCCCCTTCTCCCTCCTCCACTATGCAGCATCTCCTCTTAGTATCTCTTTCTCTTCCCCACCTAAATGCAGCATCTCCACTCTCTTTCTTTCTCCCCCTGCCAACCAGCATCATCCCATCTCTTTCTTTCTCTCATTTTCCCATATTCAGCATTGCCCCCTTCTTTCTCTCTTCCCTGTTATCCAGAATTGTCCCATATCTCTCTCTGCTCCCCCATTCAGCATTAGTGTCTTTTTCTCTTCTCCCCCATCCAGCATTGTGATCTGTCTCTCTTCCCCATCCATCATTGCCCTCTCTCTCTCTTCCACCCAATTCAGCTTCACCCAATCTATCTCTGATCCCATCCACCATCTCCCTGTCTCTCTCTCTCTCTCTCTCTTCCCCCATCCAACATCTCACCCTCTTCCTCCCTATCCAAAATCACCCCCTCTCTCCTCTCCCATATCATCACCTTGCCTGTCTCTCTTCCTGCTGTCACGGTTGTGCCCAGGTTCCTTGCTTACAGACACCTCGGCCCCCGGTGGTTAAACCTGGCGGGTGATGGGAACTGATGGCTTACCGTTTCCCATGTTCCAGAAGATATGCTGGTCCAGTCCGGATCTTCCAGCCTTCCAGAGTGTTTTGGGAGTTTTTTGGAACCAAGCAGTACCCATTCTTAGTGAACTCCCTTGTAGGTTGCCTTTATTAACCAGTTTATTTTCCTTTCTAATTACACCACCTGGGTAAGTCTCTAGTTTGCCTTGCAACAGAGGTCCTCAGAGGTGTTTCCTTTGGTGAGAGTTGTTGCAATGCGTCTGTGCTATTTTTTCCTTTTGTGTCTTTGACCCTGCTTGCCTCATGGATTATTCTCCTGCCTGCTGCATGCCCAGACCCAGCTTGTTGTTGGATTATTCATCTGCCTGCTGCCTACTTGGGACCCCAGCGTGTTTCTAGTGTGACCTGCTGTTTGTCAGCCGGCTGCTGTGTCCTGCAGTTCTGCCTGCCTGTCCTGTCCGGTAAGTCCTGCCGGCCGCTTGCAGCCAGGAGCTCAACTCCTGGTGAAGGGCGGCTAAGTGTAGGTGAAGTCTTGCTCCAGTCCACTGTGTGCCAGTTCCGTTTGCCTTGTCTTGTGTTTGGGTGATTCTCCTGCCACTGCCGCCTCTCAGCAGTGGTCCAAGGGCTCACTGTCCAGAGGTTCGTTGGAAAACCTGACAGATTGCAAGGCCATGAGCTCGGAAGAGTCACCCGCTGTTAGGGAGCTACAGAGACAAATGGCTCATTGTTACAAACTTTTTGATGACTTGAACCCACGTATAGAGGGACTCGCCAGGGACATGACTCTCCAGATGGATCGATTACAGATATATGTGCAGGACAGGTGCCTAGGACCGGGAACGCTGCAAGGTTCAGCGCTGCCCCTTGCAGATGCGGTACCGGCTAGGGGTTTGGTCATGACAGGTATCTGTCTTAAGTCACCACCGAGATATGACGGTAATCCCAGAGACTGTAGAGGGTTTCTCAACCAGTGTGAAATCATTTTTGAGCTCCAGTCCCAAGATTTCCCCACGGAGAGAACCCGGATAGCTTACATTATGTCTCTGTTGTCTGGTCAAGCATTAGCTTGGGTGTCCCCTCTTTGGGAGAAGGACGATCCGGTGCTTCATGACCTCCAAGGGTTCTTGGATCAGTTTAGACGAGTTTTTGAAGAACCTGGGAAGGTTACTTCCGCAATTTCTGCACTCTTGAGACTCAAGCAAGGTACACAGACCCTGGGTGACTATGCGATTAGGTTCCGCACTTTAGCCTCTGAATTAGCTTGGAACAATGAAAGTTTGATCGCGACATTTTGGCAGGAGTTGGCACCGCAGATTACGGATGAACTGGCGGGATGTGAACTCCCCACCAGGTTGGATGAGCTAATCAAGATTTGTACTATGATTGATATTCGATTTCAGGAGCGTGGCAAAGAATGGTGCGCCATAGAAAAGATAGTTATGAAGACGTCAAGCCATCAAGTTTTACCACCGACTCCTCGTCCGTGGGAGGTTCCCCCGCAACCACCAGCAGAACCCATGCAATTAGGTCATACCCCTCTCACGATTCAAGAAAAACAGAGGCGTCGGACCCTCAATCTCTGTTTGTATTATGGGGAGATGGGACACTATGCGGTCAACTGTCCACAGAAACCCGGTTCCTTAGGGCCAGGTTTGACTGCAGGCATAGTAATAAGCCAATCTTTTAACCTCCTGCGTACCCAGTTCCTAATGCCAGCGGTACTTGACCTAGGTCACAGACAGGAGCGTTTAACTTTAAAAAAGGAGACTATGATAAAATGAGAAGAACGGTGGGAAAAAAACTTAGGGGGACAACTGAGAGGGTAAAAACTGTACAACAGGCATGGATGCTGTTCAAAAATACCATCCTGGAGGTCCAGGCCAAACATATTCCACTAATTAGAAAAGAAAGACGGAACTCCAAAAGACAGCCGGCCTGGTTGATAAGTGAGGTGAAGGAAGCTATCAGGGCTAAAAGAAATGCCTTCAGAAAATGGAAGAAGGAACCGTCTGAAAACAACAAGAAGCAGCATAAGGAGTGTTAAAGCAAATGCAAGGCGCAGATAAAGAAGGCCAAGAGGGATTACGACAAAAAAAGATAGCATTAGAGGCAAAAAAACATAGTAAAAAATATTTTTGGTATATTAAAAGCAGGAAGCCGGCAAAAGAATCGGTTGGGCCGCTGGATGACTGAGGGGTAAAAGGGACGATCAAGGAAGATAAAGACGTAGTGGAGAGATTGAATGAATTCTTTGCTTCGGTCTTCACCGAGGAAGATTTGGGTGGGATACCGGTGTCGGAAATGATATTTCAAGCGGACGAGTCGGAGAAACTTACTGACTTCACGGTAAACCTGGAGGACGTAATGGGGCAGTTCAGCAAACTGAAGAGTAGCAATTCTCCTGGACCGGATGGTATTCATCCTAGAGTACTGATAGAACTGAAAAATGAGTTTGCGGAGCTACTGCTAGTGATATGCAATTTGTCATGGTTGTGCCCAGGTTCCTGGCTCACAGTCACCGCGTTCCCCGGTGGTTAGACCACAGTCACCGCGTTCCCCGGTGGTTAGACCTGGGGAATGCGGTGAATTGATGGTTTACCGTTTCCCATGTGCCAGAAGATATGCCGGACCGGATCTTCCAGACTGCCAGATTGTTTTGGGAGTTTTTTGGAACTAAGCAGTACCCGTACCTGGTGAACTCCCTTGTGGGCTGCCTTTATTAACCACCTGGGAAGGTTCCTAGTTGCCTTGCAACAGTGTTCTTCAGAGGTGTTCCTTTGGTGTGAGTTGTTGCAGTGCCCTTGTGCTTTTACTCTTTTGTGACTTTGACTCTGTTTGGCTACTGGACTTTTCTTCTGCCTGCCGCCTGCCTAGACTCGGATTGTTACTGGACTATTCTTCTGCCTGCCGCCTGCCTAGACCCGGAGTGTTACTGGACTATTCTTCTGCTTGCCACCTGCCGGTTCTGGCTTGTTTCTGGACTATTCGTTTGCCTGCTGTTTCCCTGGAACCCAGCGTGTTGCTAGTGTTTCCTGCTGTCTGTCTGCCTGCTGCTGTGTCCTGCAGTCCGGCCTTCCTGTCCTGTCCGAAGTAAGTCCTGCCGGCCGCCTGCAGCCCGGAGCTTAACTCTGGGTGAAGGGTGGCTAAGTGTAGGTAAAGCCTTGCCCTGACCCACTGTGTTCCAGTTCCGGTCTGCCGTGTCCTGTGTCTGGGTGATTGTCCTGCCGCTGCCGCTCCTCGGCAGTGGCCCAAGGGCTCACAAACCCAGTTACCTGCAGAGTATACGTGACACAATTTATCCTTAAAATCGAGCGTGGTACTGGAAGATTGGAGGGTGGCCAATGTAACACCCATTTTTAAAAAAGGTTCCAGGGGAGATCCAGGAAATTATAGACCGGTGAGTCTGACGTCGGTGCCGGGGAAAATGGTAGAGGCTATTATTAAAAACAAAATTACAGAGCACATCCGAGGACATGGATTATTGAGACCGAGTCAGCACGGCTTTTGTGTGGGGAAATCTTGCCTGACCAATTTACTTCAATTCTTTGAAGGAGTAAACAAACACGTGGACAAAGGGGAGCCGGTTGATATTGTGTATCTGGATTTTCAAAAGGCATTTGACAAGGTACCTCATGAAAGGCTACAGAGGAAATTGGAGGGTCATGGGATAGGAGGAAAAGTCCTATTGTGGATTAAAAACTGGTTGAAGGATAGGAAACAGAGAGTGGGGTTAAATGAAACCCTTTAATGCCAACCAAGATCCCAGAAGTAAAGATTCCCTATCAAGTTGTACCGATTAATAACTCCAAAGATTTAATTGCACTAGAAACTGGGTTTGGGGATACAAATCTGTGGCTCGAATGGGCCCACTATACTACAGCGAGTCTGAATGTTTCTAACTGTTATTTTTGCGCCCATGCAAGGGCAGAACCTACAGTAGTCCCTTTTCCTTTAGATCTTTACAATGATCCAGATGGTGTATGTTAGAGCTATTGCAGGTAAAAGAAGAAATTAATCAGTCTTGTCAACATCTTGACAAACATCACCCCTACTTGCCCCCTCGGCTGAGGGTACCACCGGCATTCAGAATCCCAGACCCTGCTACAAGGTATCATACATGTCTGGACAGACATGCAGTTAAAAACCCACGGTTTCTGGGAAATTTGACCAATTGCAATACCACCCTAGGAAAAGGGGCTCTGCGAGGTCTGAACCTCACAGACTTTTCACAGGCTAGAGCCGATGTATGGTGGTATTGTGGAACCCACACCATCCACTTCACAGAAGTTGGACAGGCAGATGTGCCCTAGTCAAATTGGTAATTCCAATCATTATAGCATCTTTGATTCCTCCTCATAGCAGCTCTTCCTCACGAGTGAAGAGACATGCAATGCCTGGATCCTTTGATGATCGGGTCTATATAGATGCAATTGGAGTTCCAAGAGGGGTCCCTGATGAGTTCAAAGCTAGAAATCAGATTGCTGCAGGATTCGAATCTGCCTTCTTTTGGTGGTTGACCATCAACAAGAACGTAGATTGGATTAACTACATATATTACAACCAGCAGAGATTTGTGAATTATACTAGAGATGCGGTTCAAGGAATTGCAGCACAGTTTGATGCCACTAGCAGAATGATGCTTGAAAATCGATTAGTGCTTGACCAAATGCTAGCGGCAGACGGCGGCATATGTCGCAAAATAGGTACACAATGTTGCACCTTTATCCCCAACAACACTGCCCCAGATGGGTCAATTACCAGAGCTTTGAAAGGCCTTACCTCACTGTCAAAGGAATTGGCTGAGAACTCGGGTGTTGATACATCCTGGACTGGTTGGATGGATAAAGCATTTGGTAAATGGAAGACATTTATCATCTCTGCGGCCACCACCATAATCATAGTGGTTGCAATTTTTGTATTAGTAGGATGCTGCATAATCCCGTGTGCTAGAGGCTTAGTAGAACGCTTAATTGAAACTGCCATAACCAAGAAAGCAGCCACAGGACAATATGTCCTGTACGAAAATCTCCTTCCCAATACCACAGGAGACAACACATTGGACTATCTCCCTATGAGATGGAACAATCGCTATGCAAATGTTAGAGACACTGTAGAGATGTCTGCAACTGTATAATCGATTAAGAGCACACAGGGATGCAATATAATGATGTAAGGCTTTATAAAATGATGTGATCAATAATCAATATGACTATGTAATCAATGCAAACGTATACTTAGCATATAATCAGTATATAACCCAAGAATTAATTATTGTTAGCAATATATATACATACATATGTAAAAGTAAGATTTAACCTGCATATTAATAGGTTGAAAGATATTATCTTTGTAATCATAGTATGTTACTTAATCGCAGATATGGGTAAGCCCCAAGAAGGGTTAGAATAACAGAAACGGTGTCTATGTTGTGACCTGAATTCCAAAATCTTGGCCATACCAGCTTTTAATCAGACTCTCTAATCCGATAGTTTTACAGGATACCTTCTGGAATGGATGGTACCATAGTAAGATAACCCTGGTGTCACCCTATGAGATAGGGTGAAGAGGGGAATGTTAATATGTGTCCCAGCTTGAGACCCATCCACTGGAATAGTGGTGGGCCGAGTTACATAGCTTAAACTGCTGAAAAGCACTGACTAGGCCTAAAAATCAGATGATGGTCTTGTTGCTGAGCACCTGCAGAAGCAGGGCTGCTTGATAAGCCTTATTAGAATTTAGTGTGACATTCAAAAGCAGTGCAAAAGCCAAGATCAAGGAATTAATGGCTAAAATCCTAAAACGTTTGGTTCAGAACATGGAGTCTGTTGTAGTTAAAATGGCTCCCAGAGTCACAAGATACAAAGAAACTGATCTCTCTATATTAGGAAAGATGTTTACAAGTCCGGAAATTGACGTTATTAAGTAATATCAGAAAGGAGGGGCAGGTGGGCACCTGACCTGCGGTTAAGTATGATTCATAGATGAAAAAAAAATTAAAAAAAAAGTCTTTCTCCATTGAGTTGTATGGACTGCAAATGCTATATAAGGACTGTGCATCTGAGCTAGAGTCGGAGTCCTTCCCCAACGCGAGTTGGATGACGGCGAAGCTACGGTCCGTTGAACCCAGGATTTGACTGATGTGTGCAATAGCTGGCAGTTTCATTTGGTGAGAATAAAGACTATCTTTATCACTAAACTTCTCCAGTCTCAGTTTCAATCTCTTCCTTCTCTTCAAACTGTTTCACAGAAATACTATACACATAAGTAAATTATCTCTCACTCATAGACTTTATGTGTGAACATAAATGGCCAAAGATTCACCTAGATCCTAGAAGACAGAAAGTTGTGGTCATGGGAATTAAATTTGAACTGCGCCTTCTGTCACCCCCCCTACATCTCCGTGTCCGAAGGCACTCCTTTGGACCCCGATTCATCTCACCGTGGAAAGGGGTTCCGCGGAGGTCTAGAAGAGGGGTGGATAAACCAACTCCTAAAAAAACAATGGGCAGTATTCACAATGGAGAAGGGTAGTTAGTGGGGTTCCTCAGGGGTCTGTGCTAGGACCGCTGCTTTTTAATATATTTATAAATGATTTAGAGATGGGAGTAACTAGCAAGGTAATTAAATTTGCTGATGACACAAAGTTATTCAAAGTCGTTAACTCGCGACAGGATTGTGAAAAATTACAGAAGGACCTGGGTTAATGTAACATCTGTACACGCAAGGGACATAAGATTTCTTGATGAAATCAAGGACAGCTTCATGGAACAGCTAGTTCAGGAGCCGACAAGAGAAGGAAAAATACTAGACTTAGTCCTTAGTGGTGCTCATGATCTAGTGCAGGGGGTAACGATACGAGGGCCGCTTGATAACAGTGATCATAATATGATCGGTTTTGATATTGGCATTGAAGGAAGTGAAACTAGGAAATCAAGTACGCTAGCGTTTAACTATAGAAAAGGTGATTACGACAAAATGAGAAAAATGGTGAAAAAAAGACTGAAAGGAGCAGCTCGCAGAGTAAAAAACTTGCATCAGGCGTGGA
Source organism: Microcaecilia unicolor (assembly GCF_901765095.1). Classification (NCBI taxonomy): domain Eukaryota; kingdom Metazoa; phylum Chordata; class Amphibia; order Gymnophiona; family Siphonopidae; genus Microcaecilia; species Microcaecilia unicolor. The sequence goes on from NC_044041.1 coordinate 68,220,897, forward strand.
TGCTGTTTAAAAACACCATCCTGGAGGTTCAGGACAAATATATTCCACGTATTAGAAAAAAGGGAAAAAAGACTAAACGTCAGCCGGCGTGGCTAAACAGTAAGATAAAGGAAATCATTAGAGCCAAAAAACAATCCTTCAGAAAGTGGAGAAGAGAACCAACTGAAAGTAACAGGATAGATCATAAGGAATGCCAAGCCAAATGCAAAGCGGAGATAAGGAGGGCAAAAAAGGACTTTGAGAAGAAATTAGCGTTGGAAGCAAAAATACATAGTAAAAATTTTTTTAGATACATTAAAAGCAGGAAACCGGCCAAAGAGTCGGTTGGGCCGCTGGACGAAAATGGTGTTAAAGGGGCGATCAAGGAGGACAAAGCCGTAGCGGAGAAATTAAATGAATTCTTTGCTTCGGTCTTCACCGAGGAGGATTTGGGGGGGACACCGGTGCCGGAAAGAATATTTGAAGCGGGGGAGTCGGAGAAACTAAACAAATTCTCTGTAACCTTGGAGGATGTAATGGGTCAGTTCAGCAAGCTGAAGAGTAGTAAATCACCGGGACCTGATGGTATTCATCCCAGAGTATTAATAGAACTAAAAAATGAACTTGCGGAGCTACTGTTAGAAATATGCAATCTGTCCCTAAAATCGAGTGTAGTACCGGAAGACTGGAGGGTAGCCAATGTTACTCCGATTTTTAAGAAGGGTTCCAGAGGAGATCCGGGAAATTATAGACCGATGAGTCTGACGTCGGTGCCGGGCAAGATGGTGGAGGCTATTATTAAGAATAAAATTGCAGAGCATATACAAAAACATGGACTGATGAGACAAAGTCAGCACGGATTTAGTGAAGGGAAGTCTTGCCTCACCAATCTAATGCATTTTTTTGAGGGGGTAAGCAAACATGTGGACAATGGGGAGCCGGTTGATATTGTATATCTGGATTTTCAGAAGGCGTTTGACAAAGTGCCGCACGAAAGACTCCTGAAGAAATTGCAGAGTCATGGAATCGGAGGTAGGGTATTATTATGGATTAAGAACTGGTTGAAAGATAGGAAGCAGAGAGTAGGATTGCGTGGCCAGTATTCTCAGTGGAGGAGGGTAGTTAGTGGGGTCCCGCAGGGGTCTGTGCTGGGTCCGTTGCTTTTTAATGTATTTATAAATGACCTAGAGATGGGAATAACTAGTGAGGTAATTAAATTCGCCGATGACACAAAATTATTCAGGGTCGTCAAGTCGCAGGAGGAATGTGAACGATTACAGGAGGACCTTGCGAGACTGGGAGAATGGGCGTGCAAGTGGCAGATGAAGTTCAATGTTGACAAGTGCAAAGTGATGCATGTGGGTAAGAGGAACCCGAATTATAGCTACGTCTTGCAAGGTTCCGCGTTAGGAGTTACGGATCAAGAAAGGGATCTGGGTGTCGTCGTCGATGATACGCTGAAACCTTCTGCTCAGTGTGCTGCTGCGGCTAGGAAAGCGAATAGAATGTTGGGTGTTATTAGGAAGGGTATGGAGTCCAGGTGTGCGGATGTTATAATGCCGTTGTATCGCTCCATGGTGCGACCGCACCTGGAGTATTGTGTTCAGTACTGGTCTCCGTATCTCAAAAAAGATATAGTAGAATTGGAAAAGGTACAGCGAAGGGCGACGAAAATGATAGTGGGGATGGGACGACTTTCCTATGAAGAGAGGCTGAGAAGGCTAGGGCTTTTCAGCTTGGAGAAGAGACGGCTGAGGGGAGATATGATAGAAGTGTATAAAATAATGAGTGGAATGGATCGGGTGGATGTGAAGCGACTGTTCACGCTATCCAAAAATACTAGGACTAGAGGGCATGAGTTGAAGCTACAGTGTGGTAAATTTAAAACGAATCGGAGAAAATTTTTCTTCACCCAACGTGTAATTAGACTCTGGAATTCGTTGCCGGAGAACGTGGTACGGGCGGTTAGCTTGACGGAGTTTAAAAAGGGGTTAGATAGATTCCTAAAGGACAAGTCCATAGACCGCTATTAAATGGACTTGGAAAAATTCCGCATTTTTAGGTATAACTTGTCTGGAATGTTTTTACGTTTGGGGAGCGTGCCAGGTGCCTTTGACCTGGATTGGCCACTGTCGGTGACAGGATGCTGGGCTAGATGGACCTTTGGTCTTTCCCAGTATGGCACTACTTATGTACTTATGTACTTATGTACCTTACGAGACTGGGAGACTGGGCGGCTAGATGGCAGGTGACGTTTAATGTGAGCAAGTGCAAGGTGATGCATGTGGGGAAAAAAGAACCCAAATTATAGCTACGTCATGCAAGGTTCCACGTTAGAAGTTACAGACCAAGAAAGGGATCTGGGTGTCGTCGTCGATAATACACTGAAACCTTCTGCTCAGTGTGCTGCTGCGGCTCAGAAAGCGAATAGAATATTGGGTATTATTAGGAAAGGTATGGAAAACAGGTGTGAGGATGTTATAATGCCATTATATCGCTCCATGGTGCGACCGCACCTTGAGTATTGTGTTCAATTCTGGTCGCCGCATCTCAAGAAAGATATAGTGCAACTGGAAAAGGTGCAGCGAAGGGCGACTAAAATGATAGCGGGGATGGGACGACTTCCCTATGAAGAAAGACTAAGGAGGCTAGGGCTTTTCAGCTTGGAGAAGAGACGGCTGAGGGGAGACATGATAGAGGTATATAAAATAATGAGTGGAGTGGAACAGGTGGATGTGAAGCGTCTGTTCACGCTTTCCAAAAATACTAGGACTAGGGGGCATGCGATTAAATTACAGTGTAGTAAATTTAAAACAAATCAGAGAAAATATTTCTTCACCCAACACCTAATTAAACTCTGGAAATCGTTGCCGGAGAACGTGGTGAAGGCGGTTAGCTTGGCAGAGTTTAAAAAGGGGTTAGACGGTTCCTAAAGGACAAGTCCATAAACCGCTACTAAATGGACTTGGGAAAAATCCACAATTCCAGGAATAACATGTATAGAATGTTTGTACGTTTGGGAAGCTTGCCAGGTGCCCTTGGCCTGGATTGGCCGCTGTCGTGGATAGGATGCTGGGCTCGATGGACCCTTGGTCTTTTCCCAGTGTGGCATTACTTAAGTACTTATATTTGTATTTATATTTCTGGACTCTGGGGCGGATGGAAGCTTTATAACTGCGTCTCTGGTCCATCCATTCCCACACAAGAACTACCTAAGACCATCCCGCTCTTTTCAGTGTATGGAAGTATTCAAGGATATGTAAACACTCAAACGGTTCCCGTGAGCTTACAGATTGGCGATCACAGGGAGGATATCTCTCTATATGTCCTTCCTTCAGCAGTACAGCCCATTGTTTTGGGTCTTCCCTGGCTACAGAGACACAATCCGATCCTGGACTGGGAAAAGGGTGAGATCGTGAACTGGGGCGAGTCGTGACGAAAACTTTGTTTATTCCCTGACACCGATAGTGTGGTTGGTGAACAGCCGGACCAGGACTCAGATGCATGGACGGATATTAGTGACTCCCGGGACTCTACAACTGTTACGAGGGGAATGACCTGCACATGTGCATTACCCCCGATCAGCCAGTGCCAAGCGGAACTTGGTAATGTGCCCGGGCCCCAGGGTCTGGCCAGCAGGAGTTCTAAGACGATGCCTTGGGGCCGGTGGTCCCGCACCTTATGTAAGAAGCCAACCTCAGGCCCATAGGCGGTCGGTGGCCCAACTGTTTGGGGAGGCTAAAGGGGGCGGGGTTAGGGGTGGGGGCAAGGGGCGGGGCTTACATCCATAATTGTCTGACAACACTGAAAAAAATAAGTAAAAATAAGTCACAATTAATACCTTTTATTACATTTAGATATTAAATATGTATCATATGTCAAAGAATAAAGTGGTTGCTCAAAGCATGTACTAACCACAATTGCTCAACTGTAAAACACTATGCACAAATTTATGCAAAAACACACTCAGAACCTTACTGTACCATAACACTGGGCAGACCCTAATAAACCAGTATACCACCCATACGGAAAATGCAGACCGTCAACAATATGAAACAAGGGATCATAATATCTCAATTCTCATGTAGAGCCACAAAACACCCTTTTAGGGTGGATAGTGTTCACAATGAGCTCCTTTTATGAATGACTATATGTAGATCCTTCAAGAGGTAGTGTGTCATGATTTAGGCTCTAAAACCCTTTCTGATGTTTTGGTGCCACCTCAGTGAGGCCAATACACAATCTCTCCACTGCAAAACACTATACACAAACTTGTGCAAAAACACACTCATAACCTTAGCAAACCATAACAGCACTAATTCCAAGGACAGGAAAGGCAGCACTGTAATTACACTGGGCTCTAAAACACCAGTACACAACCTAGTGAAACAAAAAAAAACCCAAAATGGGCTGTAAATACTACACACTAGTAGAATACTGCACCTTGATTACACATGAAAACCACATGACACAACAGATATGAAGGCAAAACTGGAAAGTTACCTCAAGAAGTCAGACTCAGCATGGAGCAATACTAGAAAAATTGAAACTTACATGCAAAATATCACAGATGCACATTTCCAAAAGCTGACATATTCCAGTTAATAAATTCTGAATAAAATACTTTTTTCTACCTTTGTTGTCTGATCATTTAGTTTTTTCTATTCGCTTTGGTCCCAGTGTCTTCTGTTTTATGCAGTGTCTTCTTTCCATTTGATATTTTTTCTCTCACCATGTCCACCATCCTCCTGTGTCCTTATGCGTCCTGTCTACCATCTGTAGCCCTGTCCCTATCCTTCAGTATCCCGATCCAGCTCTTAAATTCAACAGTTTTCCCTCCATCCATATCCAGCATTTCTCCTCACTCCCCTCCATCCATGTGCATATACTTCCCTCCCCTCCATCCATGTCCAGTACCTTCCCTCTTTCTCTCCTACCATTCCATCCAGTGTCATCCCTCTTTCTCTCTCCATCCTTCCACCTATTATCCTCTCCCAATCCTTCCGTCCATTGTCTTCCTCTATCTCCCCTTCCTTCTAGACAGTTCTCTCTCTTGACCCTTTTCCATTCAGCATGTCCTCTCTCACCCCATCCTTCCAGTGTCTTTCCTCTTTCCCTCCCTACCAGTTTCTTCCCTCCTTCCAGCATTTGTCCTCTTTCTTTCTCCCTCCTTTCATCCAGCCAGCATTTCTCAGTCTGACAGCTAGGGTCTCCCCCAGTTTCTCCCCAGCAGCTTCTCTCTCTCTCTCTCCTGCCCATGTCCCCTCTTTCTCTCCCCATCTCTTTTTGGCTCTCCCCTGCTTTTTTCCATGTCCCTGGCTCTCCTTTGCTCTTTTCCATGGCCCCTCTTTCTCTCCCCATCTCTTTCTGGCTCTCCCCTGCTTTTTTTCCATGTCCCTGGCTCTCCCCTGTTCTTTTCCATGGCCCCTCTTTCTCTCGCCTCCTTTTTTCTATGTCCCTGGCTCTCCCCTGCTCTTTTCCATGGCCCCTCTTTCTCTCACCATCTCTTTCTGGCGTTCCCCTGCTTTTTTCCATGTCCCCTCTTTCTTTCCCTATCGCTCTCTGGCTCTCCCCTGCTCTCCTTCTCTCTCCTCCTACCGTTTCCACACGTTCTCTTCTCTCCCTCTGGCCCGGGCTTCTTTACAGCAGCGCTGACAGAAGAAGAAAAAGAAGCGCAGGGCCGCAGCAGCGTTCAGACATGCGCTGTCGGCTCTGCCGGTCCTCTGCTCCCGGAACGGGAAATTGACATCACGGGGCAGAGACCGGCAGAGCCGACAGCGCATGTCTGAACGCTGCTGCGGCCCTGCGCTTCTTTTTCTTCTTATGTTATGCTGGCTCCGAGAGAAGCGGCTGCCGCTGCGCTGCTCAATAGAAGCTGCGGCAGCAGAAGATTTCATCGTCGGGAGTCTGGGGGTACATTTGGAGAGGGAGGCAGGTGGGGCCGCTGTGAAGCTCACAGCTGGGCTGGGGAGGCTTAGCCTCCCCAAGCCTCTTATACAGGGCGCCTATGCTCAGGCCCTAAGCTTCAGGACAATCCGTAGAATCAGAGATCTAAGAATCAGAGGACTAGGTCGCAGCAAACCATGGTCTGTACCTCTACTCCAGCGCTGGGCATTCAACCCAGCTCTGTAGACCAAGCCCCGTCTCGCCCTCAACCAGCCATCTCACATCCCGCACCTAATTCTATGGACGTTGGGGACACGCCTAAACTTGTCAGCCGAGTCCACCAAGAGGATCCTAGGAAATCCAGACCACCCGAGAAGTCCGGGGAGGCCTTAAGAGGGAGGTACTGTCATGGTTGTGCCCAGGTTCCTTGCTTACAGACACCTTGGCCCCCCGTGGTTAAACCTGGCGGGTGCTGGGAACTGATGGCTTACCGTTTCCCATGTTCCAGAGGCGGGATGCACCTGATCCGGTCTGGATCTTCCAGCCTTCCAGAGTGTTTTGGGAGTTTTTTTGAACCAAGCAGTACCCATACTTAGTGAACTCCCTTGTAGGTTGCCTTTATTAACCACCTGGGTAGGTCTCTAGTTTGCCTTGCAACAGAGAGGTGTTTCCTTTGGTGACAGTTGTTGCAGTGCATCTGTCTCCTGGATTATTCTCCTGCCTGCTGCCTGCCCAGACCCGGCTTGTTTCTGGACTATTCTTCTGCCTGCTGCCTGCCCAGACCCGGCTTGTTGTTGGATTATTCATCTGCCTGCTGCCTACTTGGGACCCCAGCCTGTTTCTAGTGTGACCTGCTGTTTGTCAGCTGGCTGCTGTGTCCTGCAGTTCCGCCTGCTTGTCCTGTCCAGTAAGTCCTGCCAGCCGCTTGCAGCCAGGAGCTCAACTCCTGGTGAAGGGCGGCTAAGTGTAGGTGAAGTCTTCCTCCAGTCCACTGTGTGCCAGTTCCGCTTGCCTTGTTTTGTGTTTGGGTGATTCTCCTGCCGCTGCCGCCTCTCAGCAGTGGTCCAAGGGCTCACTATCCAGAGGTTCGTTGGAAAACCTGACACCTGCCCCGCACCCAGCATCAATGTCTCTCTTTCATCCCCCATCTCATTCCCCATCCAGCATCATCTCTTAATCTTCCTCCTCATCCAGCTTCCATCTCCGCTTCCATCATTATCCTGTCTCTCTCTCCACCCCCCCCCAGCATCATTATCTCTCTTCTTCTCATCCAGTATTTCTCTCTCTCTCTCTCTCTCTCTCTCTCTCTCTCTCTCATCCAGCATGGTGAAGTCTCTGCCCCCCCCAATCAAGTATCACCCATCTCTCTCTCTACCTTTACTCTCCCCTCTCTTTCTCTGCTATCCCATCCACCATGGTGCAGTCTCTGTCCCCCCCCCCCCCCATCACTCTCTCATCAAGCATCACCTGAATCCCTTTTGTCTGTCTCTTCATCCCAACATTCAGCGTCATCCCCTTTTGTCTCTTCCCCTTTCTCTCCTGATCATCTTATTTAACGTGTTTCAAGTTCGGCGGAAGAGCAGCATGGTAGCAGTAAAAACTAAGTGAAGGATATGCTGGAATCCAGCCCCCCCCCCCCCCCCCACCGCGTTGCATCTTTCATCTTCTCTTCTGCCTGTCTCTCCTGTCCGCGTGGTAACTTTTTACTTTTCTGAAGCCTTCTCCCTCCTGCGTAGCACTGCACCAGCGATTCACAGTCAGCCTTCTGCCAGCGTCGGTGCCTCTCCTGAGGTGCATCCCGCCTACTGTATTGCAACTTCCTGTTTTCCGCAGAGGTGGGACGCGCCTGAGGAGAGGCCCCGATGCTGGCAGAAGGCTGACTGTGAATCGCTGGTGCAGTGCTACGCATGAGGGAGAAGGCTTCAGAGAAGTAAAAGGTTACCACGCGGACAGGAGAGATGGGTAGAAGAGACTGGAAAAGATTAAGGGCCAGATGCATCGGGAGGGAAGGAACAGATGCAAATATTTATTAGCACAGGGCGCATAGGCGTCATTTTTTCAAAACAGCTGTTTGGGGGAGCGACCGCTCCCCCTGCGCCCCACCTAGCTACGCTTCTGTACAGGGCATATGGGGGAGGTGTACGATTAGCTGCATGTGCACACTGCATCACTCTATGTGCAAGAGCCTGACTGCAGCCGGTTGGGCTGATGGTTTTGCTAAATGAGAGGTAGAGGCAGAGCCTGGATTCTCTGCATGCTTGCTGATGGCTAGGGAAAAATGGGGAGGGGGTCGCGCTGGAGGATGCAGACCTAGGCACAAACTCATGGGCTTCTGCCTGGAAAAGGAGGCTACAGACAGAGAACAAGGTGGGGGCCAGTTGGAGAGATGCAGAGAGTGAGAGGTTTGCTTATCTGTAAACGTGAATGTCTCCAAAACAGGAAAGAGGGAATAGGGGAAGGAGAGTAGGGGGAGGCTACTGCTTAAGTACACACTTTGTTGGATGAGGCAGAGCCAGAATTCCCTATGCTAGAGGAAAGGGGGAGTGGGGGAGGCTACAGACCCCCTATTGATCTCACACAGAGAACAGCTCAGAGCTGGGATTCCATGTATTTAGTTTGCTTTTGCCAGGTTTTGAAAAAAGGGAGGTAAACTGGCTTCTGCCAGTGTGAAAGGTTCTGAAAGTAAAATCAGCTTTGTTAGGATCTCTCTATAAAAAAAGTACATCTGCCTTAGGGCTATTACTTCTTGTAAGTTTGTTGCTAGCTAGGGGAAGGGGAGGGAGTCGCAGGGAGTGGCAACAGACTGATCTCACACAGACAGACAGAACAGCCTCGCTGCTTACTGAGGAAAAGCAAACAGGCTACAGACCCTGCATTTTTAATGTCTCACTGCAGTCGCTTGGGCTGCTGATTATACGGCGGTGTGTGTGTGCACGCGTGCTGTCACACTGTTGTCTCTTGAAAAAGGAGGGGGCTGTGGGTGGATCTATAGTGAGAAGGAGGGGGGCTGTGGATGAATGACTAGAAAGAAGGAGAAGGCTATCGGTGGATAGCTACTACTAGTACTAGGGGGGGGGGCTGTGGGTGGATGGCTAGGGAGAAGGGGTGTGTGGGTGGATGGCTAGAGAGAAAAGGGGGCAGTGGGTGGATGGCATTGTCTGTTTCTGAGGTGATTGTGTCTGAAAGCAAAATCGGTGTTGCTATCTCTCTAGTCCTCCCTGTTATTCTTAAAAGTAGACAATCTAGCTTAAAAAGCTGTCCTTTTTTTTTTTTTTGAAACAGAGCTGGGATTCCATGTATTTAGCTTGTTTCTTGCTGAAAAGGAGTAAGAAACCAGGACATAGTCTCATACAGCTGTGTGTGTGTGTGTGTGTGTGTGTGTGTGTGTGTGGGGGGGGGGTTACTCTTAAAACAGCTTGGCTTTTATCTTTAAAGTGAAAAGGAATTGCTAGAGAAAGCAAACAGCTCCTGAAAAAAAAAAAAGTTTGCTCACCTGTAACTACTTTCTCTAGATCTGAGGAAAAGTTAATCTGCCTTCGGGGTTACTGCTTCTTGGAATGTGCAGAGCTGAGATTCCACTGTAAGTTTTGTTGCTAGCTAGGAGAAGGGAAGGTGGTCATGGGTGGTGGTAACAGACCCTATTGATTTCACACAAACAGTGTGAAAAAGCAAACAGCGGGCTACAGACCCAATCTCACACAGAGAATAATTTGGTTTGGTGGACAAAAAAGCAAACAGCTCCACCATTCTTAAAAAGCACATGATCCAGTTTAAAAAGGTAATTTTTGAAAGAAAAATAACAAATAAAAACAAATGCCTATTTTGTCTGTGGCTTGTTTTTTTTTTTTTTGAAAGAAAAAGAAAAAACAATGTCTATATTTCTTTTCTGTGACAAAAAATGGTTAAGGTACACATGCGCAACTAAATTCTGCCAAGGCTGTAGGGGGGCAGTGTTTTTTTTAATGTCACTTCCTGTCATATGACCCCCATCCAAGATGGCAACTAGTAATGGAAACAGGAAGTGATGTGATGCATACAGTAGTGACTGCCATCTTGAAAAAGGGGCAAGGCTGTAACATCACTTCCTGTGACCACTAAAGGGGTGGAGTTTGGGGGAGGGGCTAGGTAAATAGGACATGGCAAGGGGCATAGCTATGCAAAAGGGGTGGGGCTTGGGCAGGGTCAACATGACATGTGCATTGATATCATCCAAGGGGAAAGGAGCAGGCGTGTTTTGGGTGTAGTTTTGGTGGCGATGTCATCAAGGGGGTGGGAGTAGGCACGCTTGAGCATGTCTTCTTTTCTGATTGGCTGAAAACCCAGAAGTGGGTGTGTCATCTGTCAAAATCAATTAATTTTGATAAATGCCTTTCAGGAGGAAGAAGTGCCAGTTGCCCAGCAAATCTTTTAAAGGGCAGGCTCCCACACACTTGCTTGGGTGGGTACTCTTGCTGACTCTTGCTGCTAGAGGAAAGAGTTTTCATTGTTCCACTGGGCTGATTGCTTTTATTTCCTGTCCTTTTTTGGCATGATAAAAAGGGGGGGAAAAAGAAAGGAAAAACAGTGCTATTGTGCCCAGGGACATAGCTAATGCTTGTCTCAAGGAAGTCACCACAGACCCATTTCCTTGTATCTCTGCTCCCTGCAAAGAATCCTTTCTTCAACAACCCTAACGCCAGGTTTCCAGTGATAAGGGCGTTCTTGTTAAGGGTGCTTTTCTTTGAGGATTGGGATGAATTACCAATAGCCTAATTTAAATGCGATTTTCATGCTATCCGCACTAGTCTTTGGTGTGCTCGTCTGGCGCTAATAGTCTCAAGCGTCCACATTTGCTTCTGAGCATTGGGGTCACAGTAGGGTTACCATACGTCCGGATTTACCCGGACATGTCCTCTTTTTGAGGACATGTCCGGGCCGGTTTTGCCAGTCCGCTCGTTTGTCCGGATTTCTGGACAAATGGGCGGCCGGGTGGCGGGCCTATCCTAGCCTCCCCTCCCCTTTCCTTACTATCTACTGCCCTGGTGGTCTAGTGACCTCTTCGGGGCAGGAAAGAGCCCCCTCTTTCCTGCCCAGAGTGCTGCCTTGCCCTGCATTCTGTTGCTGTGATGGTCACCGAGAGGTGAAGCGACCTCGCGAGACTTCAACTCTCGGTGGCCATTTTGAATCCTGAGACCGTCACAACAGGATGCAGGGCAAGGACAGAGCTCCGGGCAGGAAAGTGGGGGCTCTTTCCTGCCCCGAAGAGGTCACTAGACCACCAGGGCAGTAGATAGTAAGTATGGGAAGGGGAGGTGACGGGGGGGGGGGGGCATGGGAGGTGATGGGGGGCAGGGGAGGGGAATATGTGACGGGGTGGGGTGAGGATGCAAAAGAGGCTGGTAATGGGTGGGGGGGGGGCGGGACATGTGTCCTCTTTTTCAGAGGACAAAATATGGTAACCCTAGGTCACAGTAACCTATGGAACTTTGTAAGTCTAGGCTGCCATAGCAAACTATGGGGTCTTTTTACAAAGGTGTGCTAGTGTTTTTAGCGTGTGCATTAAATATGTGTGCGCTCTATGGGCGTCTCTAGTGTTAGCATGTGCTAAACTCTAGCCACCTTTGCTAAGCACCCTTTCCATTGGCTTCCTTTGCAAAGTGGGCGGGGGGGGGGCGTGTCACACAGAGCGCACGCGGGCTTAATTGTGTTTTGAAAATGAGCCCCTAAGTGTATCTGATGAGCAATTGGAGAATATTTCATCCTTTGGGAGCTGTCGTATGATATCACTTATTTCTTGTCCTAGGAGAACCTCATTCTCCTCCGACCCTCCCATACTCCTCTCAGGTACGTTGCGGCTAGTCACTGGTCATAATCCCAGTCTGGTGCTCCGCCCCGCGTTCATAAACTCCGGCCACCCCTACCCCTTCGTTCTTCTCTCTTTCTACCGAGACGAGTGATCGACATGAGTTCAGTCACTCCTCTACCCATTTTCTCGCACGGCGAGGACTGCAAACCCTGCTGGAAGGGGGCGAGCGCCGGCTACGATGCGACAGACACGCATCTGCAGATCCTGGGCAAGCCGGTGATGGAGCGCTGGGAGACCCCCTACATGCACGCCTTGGCCTCGGTGGCCGCCTCCAAAGGTAAAGTCACTGCGCAAAACTCTTTTAAATGCCTCTTGGGGGAACAATCTTTTTCTTATTCAGATTAAACACTGCCTCCCGCACCTGCAAACTTTCCGCGCACGGGATTGACTTTCTCTCATTCCGGACTTTCACTGGGTTCTTCTCCGTCAAAGGGAACAATCCACAATACACTTTTCTAGGGCTGTGGCGTTTATTCAATATTGGAAACAGTCGAGCACCTATGGGAACCGGTGTGCGCCTTCTCATAGCCAGAACCATAGGGGATTGGATAGGATTTATCTTTAAATTTGTTCACGATTCTTTTTGAAGACGAGTTATGTTCGGATTTAGGAGGTATTTTCTATCCCCGGATGGCTTATAGTGTCTACGTTAAACTTCATGCGATACTGTGTTCATTGGGGGGGGGGGGGAAGAAGTGAATAACAACAGATTGCAAACCATTCCCGCTTTGTGCCGAGGCTGTTTGGAAGTTCTATAATTAACTGTCATTACATAGAGAAACTTTACTTTTTGTTGTAAAGAGATATTATTGGTGCCTTAAGTATTACTTTAACTTTGTCTCCATATCCGTTTGTAGTTTAATCAGGGCCTAGACTTAGTTCAACCACACTCATTGCCCCTGTCAGTAACGTGTTTTAATAAAACAATGGATAGATTTAAATAAATTGGATTTGTATTGCATATACATGTTTAAAAAGTGATGTTACTGAGACCTAGCACAATTGGTGTGTCAGAATGGGACCCCCCCCCCCCCCCACACACACACACACACACAACAAAACAGAAAAATAGACGTGTTAGGTAGAATTTGAATACAGCCAGGGGGAAAACAAACAAACAAGAAGCATCAATTCAGGAAAGCCATTCCAGGCAAGGTGTGTGCACAGAAAATGCAGAGTGTGGCATTTGCAGTGGAGGGCACAGATAAGAGAGCAGCTTGCTTGATTAATGAAGATCAGGAGGGTGGGGGAGAAGAGATGAGTAGAAACTGGTACAATCTCAAAATGACCCTCCTCCACCACTTCAGTTTTATAGTGATCTGGCAAAAGTAGTGAAGGCATTCAGGGAAGGAAAGGAGGAATTTATTCTCTGGCCTGGTGGAGTCAGGATTAGGCTCCTACAGAAGGGAGCAGAGTCCATGCTGGCCCTTGAAACAGCCAGGACCTTGCACCTATGAATGAGATTTGCTAACTATAGCAAGAGCACACCTTGTTGCATAACTCCCTCTAGGGAATGGGACTTTAAAGCCTTTCTGTGATTACAATTAAAGTAGTTTTACTTATTATTATACAGGTACTTATTTTGTACCTGGGAGCAATGAAGGGTTAAGTGACTTGCCCAGAGTCACAAGAAGTTCCAGTGGCAATCAAACCCAGTTTCCCCGATTCTCAGGCAGCTGCATTAACCACGAAGCTACTCCTCCCCTCCTTTGCACTTACATTGCAGATTTCCACAATGATTGGATTGAGAGAGAACTAACTAACTTGTCCCAATTCATGGCCTTATTGACTTTTAATCTAAAGCTTCTGATCTGTATGAACTACACTGTAAGCTCAATGGGGCAGGAACCATTTCTGTGTATGGAACTTTATAGTGTTACAAAAGTGATTGATTAGGTGCAATATTTGTATTAATGTGATGTTGGGGAAGGTATAGTATGTCAGACTATTACATTTTGTTTATTATTAGGATCATTTACTAATAGCACATAAAGTAAAGTGGGATATCTCTGTCAAAGGGAGAGCAGAAAAAATTCTGGACTAGAGTTAAGAATAGAAATGTAAGAGTAGCTGCTGTACTCATGTCACATAAGAAACTTTTCAACAGCTGCTAGTAAACCCATGAAAAAGTATCTTCTCAAGGAAGGCACAGCTGAACTGCAGCCATAACAAGGGACTTCCCTGCACTCATCCTCTGCAGGAAGAATTTAGCCAGGGTCTAGCAGGATATCTCAAATCAATGCGTGCAGTGACCACTACACCTTCCTTAATAAAATTTTTAGATCTTTTGAGGACATCTGGATTGGCAGATAGTATATTCCTTTTTGCTCTCTGGCCAGCCTCACCCGAGCTTGGAGCTTTCATGCAGCCTCATTTGCCTGCAAAGTGCACCTTCACTGTCCTTCAACCCTCTTCACATACTGGCTGGTTTTACCAATAAGAGCTCGGATTCCTTAATGCAGCAAAATGTGAGAATTAATTCTCTAAAGTACTGTTAGTATTTTCCATCACTTCTGAAAAGCCAGAAGCTGAAACTGTGCTCCTGAGTTTAAAAACAGTTTAATAACCACGAGCTAAGCTAGATGAGAGCAGTATTGCCCTTAAGAGGGATAAATTCCACAAAAAAAAAAAAAAAAAAAAAAAAAAAGAAACCCACCAAAGTGAGGCTGTAACTACATTTAAACCACAAAAAAAATCCACTCTATAGCTTGGTAGATTTCTGTTGTAGGTATCCCTCAAAAGGTGTTAAAAAAAAAAAAAAAAAAAGTTTTAGGAAGAGACCACATTGCAATATATATATGGGGAATATGGTAAAAACCACTCTCCCAAAAAGAAACCAAATGGTACTTGTACTTTTTGCTTCTGGATTGGCTTCTACTACATACACCATCATCGGTTACAACCTGTGTGTATATGAAAGCGTTTGGTGAACAAAATAAATGTCCATAAAAAGTCAATTAAGTGTTTATTTGATAAGATTTCCTTGTGGGATATCGTAAAGAACAATCATGTAATGCCAGAGTATTTAATAGCTTCTCAAAGCCAGTCTTGAGTGTATAACATCAGGAATTTGCAAAATACAAACAGGCACATATCTTAGGTGCTCCATTCAATCTGTCCAATCTGAAGGGGCTCAACAGAAACATTTACATTGATTGTAAACCGCTTTGATGCATAGTGAAGGGGTATATCAAATCTAATGTAAATGTATCCTTTTCTTGGTCTTGCATCTTGGGCAGAGGGATGGATAAGATCGCCTTGCTGCCTCCATTGTTTGATCAAAACTACATATTCCAGAAGCAGGAACTTATTGTTTTGCTGTGCCGTATTTGAAATGTTTTTAGGATTAATGAAAATAAAAGGGAAGCCATATTCTACATAACAGTAGTAACCGATATGACTTGTGCTCAAGAGCAGTCAAAACCCACACAGTACAGTGCTGCTTGGTTATTTATTGTTTTGTACCACAGGTGGACGGGTGCTGGAAATTGGATTCGGTATGGCCATTGCAGCCACTAAAGTGGAAGAGTTTAACATTGAGGAACACTGGATTATTGAGTGCAATGATGGAGTGTTCCAACGTCTTGAGGAATGGGCCAAGGAACAACCACACAAAGTACAAGCCACAAATGCCATTTGGTGCTCATAATGTCACCTAGGATTTTTTTTTGTCAGTAATTAATACATATCGCACTGTTGATCAGTATTAACATATCCTGTTACATTTGTTTTCTAGTTAATGAGATCTGCTTGGCTCTTCTTTACCTTTGCCCAGTATAACTAACCCTGCTGGCCTAGCACTAGCCTCCTGCTCTGTCACAGAACCTGCTTCTGCTTAGGATCCAAGCTCTATGTGAATTTCTTCCATGCCTCTCATAGAGGGTAGTAACTTGCCTTCTTTTTGAACAGATTGTTCCCTTGAAGGGATTGTGGGAAGATGTTGTACCAACGTTGCCAGATGAACATTTTGATGGTAATGTAAATAAAAGCCCATACTATATACTTGGAAAAAAAAAAGTAATCCCCCCTGAAAAACAAGAGAACAGAATCTTAAAAGTAATAGGCAATGAACATGAGAAGTAAATCTGTCATTGTGCAGGGATATAGGAAGGAGCAGCAGCCTGGGCAAAGTATCAAGCTGTAGAGGGTTGCAGTATACTAGGTCCCAGGTATAATATGGGAGTGGAAGAGAAGGAAGGATTCTCAGAGTAGAATGTTCCTCTTCATCGTGCGGTGATACTATATAGAGATATGATATAGCTGTCTATTATAGATACAGATATATACAGTGCAATCCGCTTAAGTGTAAGGGTCTGGGACCAAAGAAATGCATGCAGTTAACTGGAGCATGCACTTACTGTTGTGACCCAAAGAAGCTTGACATCTGATAAACATATGTACAGTACATTATAGTACAGTATACAGTCTATGTTAACTGACAGGCTTACTTGAAGTAATCAGTTATAGTCCTCTGTACACTAATGGGTCTGTGAGTTCCATAGACTATGTCTGCCAGACGGTAAAAACTGTCATAGCACTGACATCAAGTGGCCTCCAGATAGGTCCGCACGGTGTTGAGACTCTCCAGTGCTCTTGCAAAAGTGACAGGTGGAGGTTGTTGAATTTCATCAGCATGTGCCTTGCTGCTCATTTCATAATCAGCCGTTGTTGCCTGCGTGTAGGTGCATATCTCTACATCAGTGCTGTCGTCAGCTGTTTGTAGATCATAATCAACAGCTACGTAGCGATGAAACTCCTTCAGTAACACCGGCTGGGATGTCAATAACCTGTTCATCTGACATGTTTGCAACAGCTGCATCTGTTTCATCCCTCTCCACATCTTTAACAAAGCTTGCCCGCTTGTAGCAGTTCACAATGGTTGCCTATGTAACATGATTCCAGGCTTCTTTCTGTATATGTAGGGAATCCAACAGTGATAGATTATGAGCCAGTTCAACACAATTATCCTTGCCTGTCTGGTCATCCATAACGCTCATCAGACGACGTAGCACAAGAGCCTGATAATGTTGTTTGAAATTGGCTATTATGCCCTGATCCATAGGTTGGATCAGAGATGTAGTGTTTGGTGGCAGGAAGACCACCTTGACGTTAGACAGCCTAACATCATCCCTGTGTACAGCACAATTATCACAAAGCAACAAAATCTGACGCCTTTGTGCCTGCATTCTAGTGTCTAACTTCTTTAGCCACTGCTTCCAAATTTCCCCAGTCATCCGTGAATTTGCATTAGCCTCGTATGACATAGGAAGTCGCTTAACTTTCTTGAAGCAACGGGGCTGTTTGCTCTTTCCAATGACGAGGAGGTTCCAACTTCTTACTCCCATCCATATTGCAGCAAAGGAGGATTGTCAGTCGGTCCTTCGACGTTTTACCTCCAGTAGTTTCAGCATGTTTTTTTTTTCCATATTTATTTTTATTGTTTTCAATAATAAATGGAATGACGACAAGAGCATTACTAACATATAAAGCATAATATACAATATCCATTCTTTAACCTATTCAAATGCTCCCATCTCTTCCCTCCCTTAAACTTCCGCCCCTCCCCCTTCACATCTGTGTGTGCCATTAGCCAGAGGTGCCCTGGGAAGATAACCATTGTTCATAAAGATCCCAAGTTTTATAATGTTGCAATAAGTGTCCAGTTCGTAAGGCCGTAAGTTTTGACATCAAGTAGATATAGTCCAACTTACACAGAATCATTCGCCAGTAGAGACCGTTTTTGTCAGCATTGAAAATGTCACGAGGTGAAAACTCATTCAAGATGGTAGGAAGAACTGAAACAACCCAATTTTCAGCACCAAAGTCATCAGCGTCTTGTTTCACACCATGCTGTTTCTTGAATTTTATGTTCCTCTCCTTCCATCTTTCCAACCATCCAACAGTGGCTTTGAATTCAGTTAGTCCAAGACTTTCTGCTAGCTGGTTAGCTTTCTCCATAAGCAATGGACCACTGACAGGAAACTGTCAACTCCTGACTCGAGAAACCCACTGAAGAAGAGCATCTTCTACCTCCTCAGCTTTTCCCGCCTGTTTTCATTTCTGTTGTGGATTTGTATTGTTTTGCCAGTCTTCCAGAAGCTGGTCTTTCTGCTTAAAGACACGTGAAGTTTGACTAGGATTGACACCATATTCTTTAGCAATAGATGCTTGACTTTGTTTTCTAATTTTTTAAGAACTTCTATTTGTTCAGCCAGTGTTAGTCTTACAGTTGCGTGATGACGACCCCAGTGTACACTCTAACAACATTCTTTCACTTATTCTGCCTGTGGCAGCTAAAGGGGTGGTAAATTTGAAATCTCGTTGGTTGTCATGTGCCATCAGCTTGCACTTATCAGTGGCTTAGTAATGTACTGAAGAATCACAATATACCATATTATAATACTTTTTCTATTGCTAAGCTGTTTATGATTAAACCAACAAAGTAAAAAAATATATATATGTATTTTTTTTTACTTTGTTGGTTTAATCATAAACAGCTTAGCAACAGAAAAAAATTTAATAATATGGTATATTGTGATTCTTCAGTACATTACGAAGCCCCCTCCAAGTTCCATCGCAACTGGAAAAATGTTAAGGAGCCTAAGAAATCCCTTCACAAATCAGTCCTACACAGTCCATCAGTCCCAATATTGTTTATATCCACGTCCTAAAGGGCTCCCACACCTTGGTAAATAGCTTGCATTTGACTCCACTAGAGAGCTGTCAGCTTGGTCATCAAGTATATGTATTGCAACTTGGCTGTCACATGAGCCTGGGGAACTATCATTTTTGATGCTACACTGGGCAGAATCATTATGGAACTCCTACCTTCAGGAAAATGAAGCTGAGGTATTAGGGCCCCTACTGGTGTCTACATGAGACTTAAGAGGTAGTAGGGTGTTTTGACTGGTACTGTAGTGGCCTTTGTGCCTATCTCTGGTGGGACCCAGCAGTTGTGGTAGGTGGCTCCTTAACATGATTTTGCCAAGAATAGCAACAGCTAGTGAAGTCCTATATGTCTGGTTTTGGGTTGATAGTTGCCATACATATAACAGCTACTTTTCTCTCTTTCTCTGAGCAGGAATCCTGTATGATACTTATCCTCTCTCAGCAGAGACCTGGCACACTCATCAATTCAACTTTATTAAGGTATACAAAATCTACGTTTAAGACAACTGGGCTGTATGATGTAGAATTTGTTCTCAAGGGAAACGCTTAGTTGCTGTAGTTACCAAGAACTAAAAGCCTAACCACCTGATTTTCAAAACCATGCTGTATGACTGAGAGAGAGAAAAAAAAGAGCTTACACCTGCTCATTTTCTATTGATGAATCCTCACCACCCCATTCCAAGAGGTGTGGGTTTACACTCTCCCACCAGCAGCTGGAAACTGAGAATCACTAGTTTGATGGTATCACCCCAGTACGGATACTGTGCAGTCCGCAGCTAGCCAGTATTTCTGTAAGAAAGTAACAAAAATTCTTCCCCTAAAACCACTATCAAAAGGGCACTGCCCCCTTTAACCATCAGTGAGCGATAATAAACTTTGAAAGAAAACAAAGGGGTCCTGTTGACTAAGTTGCACTATAGGTGCGCTAAAACTTGCAAGTGCTAATAAGAGACACACACATTCTGCTGGGTATCTAGTGAGTGATAATTTTTAGCATGCACTACAGCTTAGTAAACAGAGCCCCAAAAGAATTGTAGTGCTACCCCCACCCCTATTCTTACCACTGCCTCCCGTTTGCTACCTCAAAATGCAGAAGGTTTTGGACTGGCCTGGAGCAATTCAAGGAATGAAAATCTAAACTATGCCGGACCAGATCAACACTCTGCAACTATCCTGAGCCCAAGAAGTTTGCACGCTTGTGAAACGCAGCTGAAGCCCCCTGCAGTAGCACTTGCACACTGTATGTTGAACTACTCATTAGCAGCTGTGGCCGTTGAGATTGCCTCTCCTAGGACCTCTGAACGTGAACAGATGATATGACTTCCAAAAATCTTGGGTCACTCAAGTACCTTCAGTCCGTGTAACTTTCTGCAACCCAAGGTTCTCTCAGAAGATGAAACACCAGCAGTAAGACCAACTTGATTAAGCTGGAAAGGAAATAAGTTGGGCAAAGAACAACCTTTTCCTGTAGGCACGTGGAGCGCTGAGATCCTTCTGGCTGCGTAAATTGCAACCAGAAACACTGTCTTCAGTGTGACATCCTCAAGTGACACAGCCCAGAGAGGCTTGAATTTTATTTATTTGCTACATTTGTACCCCACATTTTCCCACCTATTTGCAGGCTCAATGTGGCTTACATTATATTGCAAAAGATATAGTTATGAACAGAGTAAGAGGTTTGTTCTACTGGCATCATAACTAAAGTGGAGAGTACCAGAGGAAGGTCCCAAGGAGGTACTAATGGCCTCTTGGGGGGCACAAATGCTTCATGCCTTTTACACCTCCAGGTATGCTAACAAGGGATGACCTTGGACAGGATCACTGTAACAGGCAACAGCTGCTACATGCACCCATAATGAGTTTACCAAGCCCTTGACTAGGTCTTCCTCCAAAAAGGGCAAAATATCCAAGAGGAATTTTCAAAAGCCATGGTCCCTATACTGTACCACAAAAATCTGTGAAACTCAACTATGCACAAGGGAGGTGGAATTTTTTTGTTCTTTTTTGTAGACTGTCATACCCTAGTGCTAATTTGGCTGGAGTAACTCTTCCTCACCTTTTGCCATTTAAACAGACAGACTCTGACAGAATGGAGATATCTGGCATTTGGATCAGTCCTCAAAACAGGTAACCCTCCAACTGGGAATATGTCCAAGTATCAAGGCCTCCTTGGCCAATCTGGAACAACCAGAACTACTGGGCCTGGGTGTTTCTCCACCTCCGGAATTACCCTGCCCAGTAATGGCCAGTGTAAGAACTCAGAGCAGCCCAGTCTAGGACCACCACAGGCCCAGACATTGTCCATCTGAATGATGCTGCTTATTACAAAACTTTATACATTACCTTCTCTTGAAAAGAGTTTAAAAATTGATACTGAATAAGATTGAGAGAACACAGAAATGGATGGCTGGAGGCTCAACCATTGACCTCTTCCCCAAACACAGGGAAAAGGCCAGCCTGAGGTGAACCTTCACCATGTTGCCTCTGTTTCCACTGAATCCCTCGAAAGGTGAACTTATACCTGCTCCCTACCAATTTTTTGAAAATGAATATAAAAAATTCTGTATTTATAAGAAATGATATACTGTTCTAACTGAAGGAAGGTTTTGGCCCTCAAAAGCTAGTCAAAAATTTATTTAGTCCAATAATAAAGTTTATCACCTTATTCTCTATATTTTTGTTAACCTTTAGAGTGAACTAACATGGTAACATGGCTCTACATTATTTTATTCTAAACTACTTTTTTTTCTTAATTGGGTTGGTCTTAGTCTCTGGTTCCTGCTGCCTCTGTCTTCCCTTAAACCTCATGCCTGTGTTTCCTATGCATTTTGGGGTTCCCCCCACCCCCCTTCTCCATTCTTCTGTACTTCCTTCAGATTTCTTTCAATGTCCCTCTTTTTACTGTCTAGCTACAGTTTTCCACTTTCCCTCACCGTGGCTCTCCTATTCTCCTTCCTCTTATTCCTCAATTTCTCGCTAACTCTATCCTCTTCCTTCCTCCCTCCATCCAATAATCTCCTCTCTCTTGCCCATCTTTTCCTTTTCCATCCAGTCATTTTCCTCTATCCCCCCCCCCACCCCTTTCCATCCAGCATCCCTTGCCTTGGAACCAGAAGTAGCAGAAGAAAGAGTAAGTCACAATCTTCAGCCTCTATGCACCTGACTACCACAGGGCTACTATACTACTTAACACTTCTATAGCAATACAAGGCATGTACACCATACATGAAAAAAAGACAGTCCCTGCTCAAAGAGCTTACACTCTAAATAGGACAGACAAACAGACAGGGCTAGAACCGACCCTTCCTAAATAGGAAGTCTGTGTCTTGAGGGGGCAGTGCAGACTGCATGCATGGAAGCTGAGGCCCTGTGACTGTTCTGTTTTGCTGCTGAGATCAGCAGTGGCTGTGGCAGCAGAAGGGAGGTACAGAATGTCATGGCTGGGGCTACTAGGTGTCTATGTCCATGCAATTGCCTAGTGAAGGGGCCAGCTCTGTGTTTGGAAGAAATAGTAGGCCTGGTCATGTTTTAAATCTAGTTAGAGAACTCGCCTGCTGAAGATAGTGCCAAAATAGTGAACCCTGCAACACAACGCAACCAAAGCACGTAATGGACATAACACAACTCTTTTGCTCTACGATTCCCTAATGTGTCTGTTCCACATGAACCTTTCCACAACATCACTTTGTATTTGTTCATACCGGAGTTGGCGAATGCCTCTCCGGTACTATGTAAGCCACATTGAGCCTGCAAATGGGAAAATGTGGGATACAAATGTAATAAATAAATGAAATGGAGAGTTATGAGCAACAACATGGTCTACTGTGCTGGAGGAATAAATAAAAGCTAATAATCCTAAGCCCATGATACCTCTGAGGACAGAGTCACCTCACCCAGCCAATACCCCCCCTTTCCCCAGGCTTGCATCTGTTGTGACTGTAACCCCTTCTTGATCCTCCAAATCCACTGGTGCTCAAGCTGTTTTCTTCCTTTAACAATCAGGCCAGGCTCGATCTCCTTTCTTTCCAAAGTAGGATGAACTGCACACCCAAAGGTCCCAAGTCTAAGCTAAGCTCAACCTAGCATGCCATATCTTGAGCTCCTTAGTGGGTGGAAGTAGGTTGAAACTATTTAAGATTCACCTCACTGGGCTAGCCAGGAAGCCCCTCTGCAGCAGTACACAAGCCGTTCTCTGCTTGTGAGATTCTTGATCTTGCTTCAGCATTGGGGGCTCCCTCACAAAGTTAGGGGAGGCATACAAGAGGCACCTCTGCCACTATCCTAGTACCACTCAAATAGGCAGAGGGTAGGAAGAGTTGGGGAGGAGGGACCTGGCATAACTGGGTTCTGCACCCCCCCCCCCCCCCAGGGCATCCAAATCATCACCACCAGGTCATGCTCTCTGATTCCCTAACAGCACTATCCACCACCCAGAATCAAAGTTTCCCCACAACACTTCTATAACAGCCAGACTGTATAAGCTTATGTCCTTCCACCTAACAAAAAAAACAAAAACTGGCTAGTTGTAGACTACACCGGATCAATATCAAACTAGTGTTTTTAGTCTCCAGCTGCCGGTAAGAGAGCATAAGCCTAGACAGTGGACTGGTCCGGAGGGATGATGAGAGAAGATTTTCCCCAACTATCTTCTCTCAATGTCTCAGAGAGCTGGGAACTAATCCTTCCCTCCCCCCATCTTTGCTCCTGCAGGACCATGGTCACCGGCTGCTGAAACCCAGGGGTGTCCTTACGTACTGCAACTTGACATCCTGGGGAGAGCTCCTCAAGACACAATACACAGATATTCAGAAGATGTTTCAGGTAGGTCTGAGATGGAGTTGCACCTGCCATGAACTTGGCTGCTTTTTTTGAGCCATTAGCCTTTCTCTTTTTGCTAGAGCTGCAGGATACAATATGCTAGTATGCAGAGACAATGCCTGTTAATTTATAATAAACATGAATCCACTTATCAGTCTGCAATCTTTTTCTCTCACAGGAGACCCAGACTCCACACCTTCTTGAGGCTGGCTTCAAGAAGGATGCCATTAGCACTACCCTGATGGACTTGCTTCCACCAGCAGACTGCAGATACTATGCCTTCCCCCAAATGATTATACCGACAATTGTAAAACATTAATCAGTTCACAGCATCGAATGAATAATCAACAGAGCAGCTGCAATTCTAGGAAACCATCTGCCGCATTGTAGAATCTTTCTGCACCCACAATGCACTTCTACCTCTTCTCCACCCACCCCACCCCCAATTTACTATTTTCTTTAACGCTCACGTACATTACCAGCTGTTGTCTAACCTCACTCTACAGTGCCTGAAGACAAATTGGTGTGGTGTTTTCAACTTGAAGATGGATGGGAGAACAAGCAGACAGAGTTAGGTGCTTGTCTTTAAATAACTAACATTGCTAGACATGTATGTGAGAAATTCCAATAAAAAAAATAGCATTCACCATCACCTAGAACAAAAACTGTCTTCAGTTTTATCATTAGTATTTTACAAGTTTCTGCAAATCTGCTTTTATTAGAATAAAATTAAAACATTAAGTGTTATTCTTCAAAGTCAGAAGGGCCCCCTCAAGTTATAGGCTCCATCCCTCCTGTAACTGGGCAGACTGAGGAGGAGGGAAATGGTGGTGGATGTGGTAGAGACAAATGGCAAAATAACACAAGACAGCCTGGGCTCAGTAGAGAAGATAACTAGTTCTAAAAAGTAGAAATCAACTAGGATTTTACCAGGAAGGTAGATAAGAGTCTATGAATCTTACATCTTTATTTACAGTCATTTTCTATGCTTTCCCCTCCCACCCAGTAATCCAGAATATGAGTAAAGTAACCATTGATGACAAATTGAGTAGAAGCTGCCATATTACTCTTGTCAAGTATTCTCCTGCTCCCATGGGTGTGGGCCCAAGCATATCACCTCTGCAGTACACCCTACCACAACAGATGTAATGCAGCTTTCCTACAGATCAGCCAGGCCCCAGGAAACAGAATACCTGTTTTGTTTTTTCCCTCAGGCCAAGAAGGAATTTGAAAAGAGCACAGAAGACTCATTCTATGTTCAAAATTGATCATTCTGCTTTATTTATAAATACTTAAAATGCAAAGAACAAAATCTGCCATGTCCTTGTAGTGCCCTGATTTATGAAGTTCACACCCAAGCACTAACAGACTAAAGTAGAAAGGCCTCCAATACGGTGTGTCATGTGAGGTTAACTTTATACCAGCTTCAGTAAGATACCACAAACTCAAACCAACACTATGTGATTTTAGAGTGACCACCCTAGCCACAGTCCCACTATAATCCTGGACTCATTTCCGGTACCAGATTCTCATTTTCTTCTCGCGTTTGATTTTTTTCTGGAGCTGAAGAATTCCATAGAGCAAGGCTTCCGCTGTGGGTGGGCAACCTGTGGAGTACAACTATAGTCTGTAAGCAATCATTCACTGCCACCTCTTCATGCACCATTATCACTCCACATCACACGTATTACCTGGCACATAGATGTCAACAGGCACAATCCTGTCACATCCTCTCACCACTGCATATGAGTAATGGTAGTAACCCCCACCGTTGGCACAGCTAGAGGAAATAAAAATTAACAGTTAGTTTCCTCAGTCCCCCCCCCCCCCCCCAAGAGCATGTTTAGCTACAGGCAGTATTGGTACTAATCCTGCGGAATCCTAAATACACCGAGGATGGTTTACTACATTGTGTGTGCAACTTCTCTATGCACAGAGGACGAATACTGGACCTTTTGCTTTCACACAGAGAATTTCCATCTGTGCCTAGAATGCTAGTGAATCAAAATGCAAAAAGTTTTCAACATGTGGAAAGCCAATCTGTTATATACAATACAAGAAAACCACATCACAATACATATGTAGTAGAAAGGAACCAGCCTGCGATATGACAGAATTAAGCAAAATATCAATAAGCAGCAAGCACAAACCCACATATGCAGAGATAGCCTTTCATATACAAACAAGAAAGTAGAAGGATCTTTGAGCAGCACTGACCTTCCCATGGAAACCACATACCGTGGCTCTGGCATCTGGTCATACACCTGAAAGGAAACGTGTGATGTACAGCTCAAAAATGTGAGAATATATACTACTACTATTAAACATTTCTATAGCGCTACTAGACTTACGCAGTTCCTCACAATACCCAAAGAAAGGTAGGCAGGAGTCTTACATCCAGAACAAACCATTCCGGAACTGGAATTACCTTGTCTATCTTGAACTTCTGAGAAAGGCATAATCTATCTTCCTGTCCCCAGAGGGCTTATATCTAGGTTTCTACCTGAGACAATGAAGGGTTAGGTGACTTGCCCAAGATCACAAGGGCTACTCCACTCCAGAGAACCCCCCCCCCCTCCAATCAGAGCCGTCCAAGAACACATACAGAGTAAACTATACAGAGAAAAAAGTGAACCTTCCACACATGCAGGAAACTACAGCACAAGCCTTCTACATGGATACACCAGGAATGAACCATCCAGAGCAGAAGTGGGCAATACACACAAGAGTTAAACAATAAAGACTAGGGGAGAGCATCGCACACAATGGCAAAGCTCTGTGGGATGACAAATTCAACAGTTAAAACAAAAACATACCTTTCTAAGAGCTGGGGCCATTTTGTTGGTGAGCGTACCAGCAACTATCATCACATCAGCTTGACGTGGACTGGCACGAAACACTACACCAAACCTATCCATGTCATACCGAGGAGCGGCCATGTGCATCATCTCCACCGCACAGCATGCCAGGCCAAAGGTCATTGGCCAGAGGGAACTCTGCAACAGGAAACCAGTGACCAGCAAGGATGAAAGCTATGTATTTGCATTATGCGCTGTCTGACCCTACCACTAAAAATGGATCTGTCTTCTAGTATTATGACCGTTTGGGAGATGATCCTATGCACTCCCACACCGAATACTCAAGCACTGTTCCTACAATACATACTGCATAGAGTTGACAGCTCCTGTAAGACTCTCGATGCTAAGACTGCCAGTAGAAAATGTACTCGGCCCTATGATCAATGTCCTGTATTCTGATGTAGGGCCAGAGCCGAAACTGCCCAGAGTACTAATACACTGCCTGTCCTCAAGGATAGGGCCATATAATTCTCTGTTCCTACAAGCTCAGCTCATGGAACACTCACCCTGCGAGCCCAGTTCACCAGATCATCTAGCTTTGTGATGACATATTCTCCTCTGCTGCTCGGCAGGGCAGACTTCAAGGGAACAACAGCAGGGTTCTTCTGGATGCTGGGAGAGCACAGTCACCAGTAAATAAACACTGTATTTTTTAGACAAGTTTTCAGTTTTATCCAAAGCCTGCTAGTGTCACACTGTGACCACTTCTGAGTCCTGGTTTGTAACGCTCAGACACTGTGTAGCTATGGCCCAGGGTACAGGAAAAGCAGAAAATATTGTTTCATTCCATTAAGCTGCCATATGTGTTTTTCTGGAGCTGAACACATTTCTCTTTTCTCAGTTATGAAACATTCAGATTGCAGTGTAACATCACCATCACTAAACACTGGAAAACATGGGAGCTCATAGGCTGACAAGTCCCTGGTACCTGTATTCCTTCCCAGGATTCTCTAAACCAGTTTTTTTTCAACCGGTGTGGTGCACAGTCTGCAGGGGTGCCACACTGCAGTGCACTGATTTTGTTGCCAATCCTATCTTCCTCCTCCCACCATTTCACCTCAATTCTACAAACTTTGCAGTTGTCAGAAACTACTAGAACAGGCCTTCCTCTGGCCAGCCCTGGAGGATCCTTCTTCTGACATGAATTCCTTTTGCCACATGAGAGGGGCATGGCAAAGTGAGCCTCCAAATGGCCAGAGGAAGGCCTTTTATAATAGCTGCTGGCAACTGCAAAGTTTGTAGAATTGCAGCAGAGAGGACAAGAGAGACCTGAGGGGTGGGAGAAGGAAGGTAGGAAAAGATATCACACCTGCTGGAGGGAATGGGGGTGGGGAAAAGGAGAGAATGAAAATGCTGCACATAAAGGGAAGAGGGGAAGACAGGCTGCGCACAAAGGGGAGGGAAGAGGAGAAGACAGGCTGCACATGAAGGGAAGAAAAAGGGAAAACGAGATAGATTTGAGAAGGAGGCAGAAAAATTGAAGAAAGCTGAATGTGAGAGATAAGTGCTAAACAGACATAGGGCAGGAGGTGAAAAAATAACAAATGGCAAGGAGGCTCTGGAAATATGAGCACAAAGGAAAGCAGAAACAAAGATTGGAAACCAAATGATTGGAATAATAAAAAGCTCCAGACTACAAAAAAGAAAAAATTATTTTCAGTTTAGTGACTAAATGATGTCAGTGTTGAGAAATTACATCTGTTGGCTTTATTTTGCCCTGTACAGGAGGGTATGCGTTTCTTTCTAGTTCTCTGGTGTTGTATGACATGCAAAGTCCGATATCTCTGCATGTTTTTTTTGTTTTTTGCAGTTCCCTTTTTTATATCGGGTGAGTCATGTTCTGCAACTGAGGTGATTCTGCTAGCATGTGTTGTCTGTGTAGGAATCTGTAACAGTACATCTTGCTCCAGTTTTCCAGTGGCAGGTATACTAGTGTTCTAATGTATTTCAGTAGCATAATTAAATGAAATAACTACTTCTGAAGGCTACAGGTGCGGGTGGGGATGGATTATATTCCAGTGGTGTGCCTTGACAATTTTTGCACCCTGTTAAGTGTGCTGTGAGATGAAAGATTGAAAATCACTGTTCTAAATATTGTACAAATTGCTTCCACTTGCATACATTTGATGGGCTTCTGGTCTTTCCCCCCCCCCCCCCCCCCAACCTTTGTTATTAAGCGAAGAGCAATGACAAGAAATTATCACCTGGGAGCATTTTCTGTCAGGAAGTTATGATGCAAGACTTGAGTCTGAACAGCAGCCAGGAAAGTAGACCTATTAAAAAGGGCAGTAACAATGTGAACAGAAATGTACTGTATGAAAAGACAGCTACCGTTTGTACAGACTTACATAATGAGAACTGCAGCAAAGCAGTGTATCAGGGAGAGGGGCAGGGCAGTAGTAAGTCAAAAGCAAACTAGGCACCCGTTTAGGGCCTACATGTTTATTTATAAATCCAATTCATAGTTAGCTTCTCCCCATCAAGCCTGCAAGGTGGTTCATAAAGTAAATACATTCAATACATTGCAATAAAAGAGAAAAACAGAGAAAACATGGTTTTCCACTATACATCATTTCACCAAGATAAGCTGATGAAAGCAGCCACAAATTTACATACCTTCCATAAAGAGAATAATGATTCAGAGTATTCCAGGTTACAGGGCCAATGGATGAAAAGGCTTGGGTGTCCTTTCACTAAAGTATGCCAACAGATTTGGTGTGTGTTAATGATTAGCACATGCTAAATGATAAGACACCCACAGGGATATGATGGGTGTCATTTATGTGCGCTAAATCTGTTAGCATACCTTGGTAAAAGGACCCCTTGATGTTTAGTACTGACCAAGTTAAATTCAAAAAACAAACTGTTGTGAGGACCATAGGAGAAACTGTTGTAACACCAACGTAAAATAAGGAGCTTGTTCATACAAAAACTTGTTGACAAAAGTACATAAGGAGCTCATCCTTGCAAATCTTGTAAACAAGTGATAAAAATTTAGAGTCAGTTTGTTGTTGCAAAGACAATCAGTGCAGAGCATATAAAACAGGATAAATATGAACATGCAGCCTAGTATTGGTTAACAAATGCCCCACTGAATTTTGGATCTGCTGAGGTCTTTGTAGCTGATATTGAGGGAGACCTGGGTACAAGGCATTATAGTAGTTCAAGCACGATAAAACCAACGTCTGGACTACCTTCCCCCAAATAAGGTCAGAGATAACGCTCACTCTCAAGCTGAAAGAAAGTAGGACTTTCCACTGAACTGATTTTTCTCTTTTATGATTAAACGTTAATTCAGCCAAACTCCTAGAATTTTGACCTTAGGGCTCAGGGTGGTATATCAACTCTCTTAAACTATTGAGATCAATACACACCCTCCCACCCTCACCTCAGTGCAGGCAAAGTACATAGATTTTCTCCTCACCCATAACATTTCCACCTTTCCACAATTGAATCTAAATTGTTTGTGAACAAATAAATTGAACATGAACCTTCTCAGACATGCGAATTCAATGGCTCCCAAGGCAGATATTTTGCTCTTGTATGTCAGCTGCTGGTAGACAGAACAGTGAGTGCGTGTGTGTAGGATGGAGGGGGGGGGGGGAGGGCTGCAAAGGTCTGTCTTCTTTTCACACCCCTGCGCTGTTCTTAGTTGGCAGGAATGTGGGGGGGGGGGGGGGGCAGGATTTGCTTAATTTTGCTCTGTTGGTGTCTCATATTCTATACCAAATTCCCAAAATAGATAAGCCTAACCTTAGGGTTCGGTTACCAAAAACTTCTCATTTCAAGAGTTTTCAACATCACAGGTAATCATAGCAAAGCTCAAGATACAAGCATATACCCTGGACTCCAGATCAGCAGCAAAAATAAGAGAAGTACCTACTGTTATTACACACTTTAGAAGTGAAGGTTCTGTAAACTCACGGAATGACAGACTAAACCTTAGTAGCAGAAGAAATATCATCAGTAATTACATCTTTTCTTCAGACATAAGCCACATCTTTAGAAAAGAAATCTGGCCTGAAGGTGAAATTAGGCCTTACCTGCTAATTTTCTTTCCTCTAGACCCTCCAGACCGGTCAAGACGCTTGGGTTATGCTCGCCTACCAGCAGAGGGAGACTGAGAACAGTAAACTTGAAACTATGTACATATAACCTGTGCCTAGCCATCTCTAGCCAGTATACGCTTAGCAAAGCAGAGAATAAAAAAACACAACTCTGAAACTAAAAAACCCCTGTACCTGGAACACCAAAGGACAAATACCAACAGTGTGCTGAAAACAGACGAGACGTCCAAGCGTCCCGCTCTGTAAAGTCTTAGAGTCAAAGAATTCTCTCCGACCCCACAACACCTTAAAGGAATAGTCGTAGCAGAACACGGCTCAAAATACTGCTATTCATAGATACGGCTCAAAATACTGCTATGCATCGACACGGCTGCGGAATACTTCTGATAAAAGACCGGGCGGGCTCTTGACCGGTCTGGAGGGTCTAGAGGAAAGAAAATTAGCAGGTAAGGCCTAATTTCACCTTCCTCATCAACCCTCCAGACCGGTCAAGACGCTTGGGACGTACCAAAGCAGTATCCCAGCTAAGGGCGGGACCTTCGTAAAGCAGAAGACAACACAGCCGCTGCAAACCGAGCATCTTCTTTCGCCTGAACATCAAGTCTGTAATGCTTCACAAAGGAATGGATGGAGGACCACGCCGCAGCCCTGCAAATCTCTTGCGGCAGAATAAAACTACTTTCCGCCCAAGAAGCTGCTACTCCACGAGTAGAATGTGCCTTAAGTAAAGAGGGCACCGGTCGACGCTTCAACAAATAAGCCGAAGCAATAGTCTCCTTCAACCATCTAGCCAGAGTGGCCTTGGAGGCAGCTTCTCCTCTCTTGGGACCTCCAAACAAAACAAACAACCTGTCCGAGGATCGAAAATCTTGTGTTCTGCTCAAATATGACCGCAACACGCGCCGCACATCCAACTTAGCTAAACGACGCTGCGCGAAATCCCCGGCACGATCACCCAACACTGGCAACGAAATCACCTGATTGACATGAAAGGAAGACACCACCTTAGGAACAAAGGAAGGAACCGTGCGTAAAATCACTTTCTCTTTGGCAAAAGACAGGAAAGGCTCTCTGCAAGACAAAGCCTGAAGTTCCGAAATCCTACGTGCCGAAGAAATAGCCACCAAAAAGACTGTCTTCAAAGTAAGATCCTTACACGTAATGGAAGGCAAGGGTTCAAACGGAGGCGCCACCAGAGCCTCCAAGACCAAATTTAAATCCCAAGGCGGAACCACCGGGCGGCAAGGCGGCCGAAGCAACTTCATTGCCTTCAAGAACCGCCCCACGTCCGGAGAAGCCGCCAAGGATACTCCCCGAACTTTACCTCTAAAACAAGACAAGGCTGAAACCTGCACCTTCAGAGAGGAAAGCGAAAGCCCTCTGTCCAAACCATCCTGAAGAAAATCCAACACCTCAACCGCTGACACGCGCAATGGGGCATAGCCCCGCTCTTGACACCAATTCTCGAAAATGCGCCACACCCGCACATATGCCAAGGAAGTAGACCTCTTACGAGACTGCAACATCGTAGCAATCACCCTGGCCGAGAAACCCTTATGTCTTAAACGGTGCCTTTCAAGAGCCAGGCCGTAAGCAAGAATGGAGAGGGGTCGGCCATCTCGATCGGCCCCTGAACCAATCTCACCCGAGGCCCCAGGGGAATCGGATCCTGCACCAGCAACCGCATCAGATCTCCGTACCACGGACGCCGGGGCCAATTGGGCGCTATCAGAACTACTAATCCTGCGTGACGACCGATCCGCTGAACCACTCGGCCCACCAGCGGCCACGGCGGGAACACGTAGAGCAACTGCTGAGTCGGCCACGGAAGGACCAATGCATCGATGCCCTCGGCTCGAGGATCTCTTCGATGACTGAAAAACCGAGAGACCTGCGCATTGGCGGACGACGCCATGAGAGCCAACACCGGCCGACCCCACTGAACCACTATCCGCTCGAACACGGAGGGGTGGAGAGCCCACTCTCCGGGATCCAACGTGTGCCTGCTTAGATAATCCGCGCTCACGTTGTCCACCCCTGCCACGTGTCCCGCCGAGAGACTCTGCAGATGTGCCTCTGCCCACACTAGCAACTCTGCTGCCTCTAGTGCTAACCCGGGACTCTTCGTTCCTCCCTGTCGATTCACATACGCCACGGCTGTGGCATTGTCAAACAGAACCCTGACAGCCTTGCCGTCTATCAGACACTGAAAGGACCGAAGAGCCAACCGAATTTCAACACGCCTCCTCCACTGTCCAACGTCCCTGGGCCACCTGTCCCAGACAATGCGCCCCCCCAGCCCGACAGACTCGCATCCGTGGTCATCACCACCCACTGAGGAGCGGCCAACAGCATGCCCTTTGCTAGGTTCGGAGAATGGAGCCACCAGCTGAGACTGCGACGAACAACCTCTGACAGAGCAAGCCTCTCCTCCAGATCCTGAAGCTGAGGGGACCAACGAGACAACAAAGCACCCTGCAGCTGCCTCATATGCGCCCTGGCCCAAGGAACTACCTCTATCGATTCGGCCATCAGACCCAACACCTGAAGATACTCCCGCGCCGACGGCGCCCTCTGGACTCGGAAAAGACGAATCTGAGCCTGCAGCTTGGACATGCGAGAGGAAGGCAAGAACACCCGGCCTCTCTTCGTGTCGAACCGGACTCCCAGATACTCGAGAGACTGCGACGGCACTAGGTGACTCTTGGCCAGATTGACAATCCAGCCCAGAGATTGCAAAAAGGACACCACCCGACCGGTGACCTCCTCGCTCTCCGCCTTTGATTTGGCACGAATCAACCAGTCGTCTAGGTACGGGTGCACCAAAATGCCCTGCAAGCGAAGAGCTGCTGCCACCACGACCATCACCTTGGAGAAGGTGCGAGGAGCGGTGGCCAGTCCGAAGGGAAGTGCGCAAAACTGAAAATGTCTCCCTAGCACCACAAAGCGAAGAAAACACTGATGCGCCTCCAGGATGGGAATGTGCAAGTAAGCTTCCGTCAGATCTAGAGAAGTCAGAAATTCCCCTTCCTGAACCGCTACAATGACTGAGCGTAACGTCTCCATCCGAAAGGAAGGAACCTTTAGGGCTGCATTGACCTTCTTGAGATCCAAAATGGGACGAAAAGCGTCCTCTTTTTTGGGTACCACAAAGTATATGGAATAACATCCCTTTCCTCTCTCTGCTGGAGGAACAGGAACTACAGCCCCTAAAGCTATCAGACGTGACAGAGTATCGCGGACCGCTCTCGCCTTGCATGACAGGGAGACACTAGGAAGAAGTCGGACAGAGGCCTGTCGAATTCTAGCGCGTACCCGTCTCGGATTATCTGCAGGACCCACTGGTCTGACGTGATCTGGACCCACCTCTGGTAAAACAAGCGTAAGCGAGCCCCCACGCGAACCAGAGACTGGGCCCCCAAACCATCATTGAGAAGGATGGGACGCACCGGACGCTCCCAAAGAGGAACCTCGCCCTCCACGACGGCCACCGCGAAAGGACTGAGTTCTCTGAAAGAAACGACCCCTAGACCCACCAGAATACCTACCAGGCCGATACTGCTTTGCTTCCTGAAAACGACCGCGACCCGTGGATCCCCTAGAAGCCTTGGGGCGAAGTTCCGGAAGCCGAGGAACCTTAGCATCACTAAGACCTCTTACCAACTTATCCAACTCTTCACCAAACAGCAAAGAGCCTTTAAACGGAAGCGAACACAACTTGGCCTTGGACGCAGCATCCGCCATCTAGCCTCGCAACCACAGGGCCCGACGAGCTGCCACCCCTAGAGACATGTTCATCGCCGAGGCCCGCAACAAATCATACAGTGCATCCGCCAAAAAGGAGGAACCCAACTCCAACTTAGCCAGATCTTGAGTCAAAGAGGCTCTGTCCCCTGGCAGGCTATCTAAGAGCCGCTCCGCCCAGCGGAAACAAGCCCGCGCCACCAGACCTCCACAAACCGACGCCTGTAACGCCAGGGCCGACAAATCAAAACTGCGCTTCAGGAAAGTTTCCAATTTTCTGTCCTGAGGGTCTCGCAACGCAGCCCTCCCGTCCACCAGAATCGCCGTGGCCTTAGTCACTGCCGTAACCACGGCATCCACGGTTGGAGGCTTGAGCGAATTTCTATCTTCCTGCGGCAGGGGATAAAGCTTAGCCATGGCCCGAGCCACCTTACACGGCGCCTCCGGCGCCTGCCACTCCTGAGTAATCATTTCTCTCAGATCCGCATTCATAGGGAAAGAACAAGACACCCGTCTGATCCCCTTAACCAACGGATCCTGCTTTCCGGCCTCTAACGGAGCTGCCGCCGGATCAAATTTGAGGGTCGCAGCCACCTGATCAATGAGATCCGACAATTCATCTCGCTGAAAAATGCGCACCACCGAGGGATCCTCCCCAGGCAGCGCAAGCTCCTTATCATATCCAGCCAACGACCCCTCCTCCTCTTCCAGGAGGCTAAAGTCACCCTCCGAATCCGGAGGGGAAAAACCTTCAAACTCCTCAGACCACTCTACACGTGGTCTCTTCGCGCTAGCCCCCCCCCGTTCCAAGACTAAGGGGCTCCGCTCGGGACGGCCCTGCATGCCAAGCCCGATATAAACTCCAAATAAAATCCGGGGGAAAACCGATCCTACCTGAGGCATCACCCCCCGAAGGCGCTGGAAATTGGCTGCCCGGCAGTCCACCGACTCTCTCGGGCCCGTGCAGCGCCGAATCCAAAATGGCAGCGGTTCCCGCCAAAATCAGAACCGCCGCAGGGCCGCTATTCAAAGGCGCCGTAACCTCCGGGACGCTAGCCGCGGGAACCTCCGCCGCCAACACCGGTGGAACGGAGGATTGAGGCTTCGGTTCCCCGCAAAACCGGCAAACGCTCCCCACCGCGTCGACGCCCCGACGCGCACACGACCGGCACCGCAGCGGTTTCCCCGACATTTTTGCAAGCCCATCTGACCGCCAAAACAAGTGCCCCAATTGTAAGTACCAAGAAACTCACCCGAGCAGGAAAATTCAGCGTCTTACTCACAGCTGAACAGCTCCGAGGCTCCGGAGTGCAGCTCCAATAGCTCTCACCAAAGTTTGGGCCTTTCTCGACTTTTTTTTTTTTTCTTTTCAATAAAACTTTACTGCAGCCATTAATTTGAGCCCTGCTGCTGCTAAAACCATCCGGCACTCAAGGCTACAGTATGACAAACTGCAGTCGAGGCACAAAGCTGCCCAAACGGAGAGCCAGCTCGGGGGAGGGACCCGGCCACTCGGGTGTGACACCCCAAAGGGGACAAAGACGGGCCCCAGCGGACCCGCAACCCCTTGCACACCAAAATCTTCCAGGTACAGGGATGCAAAACCAGCACAGAACAAAAGAAAATAATAAAAATAAACACAACAACCTATCCAGACCGGGCAAGCTGCACAGGCTGCCTGTCTACCCTCTGCTGAGACTGAGAAAATACTGGCTAGAGATGGCTAGGCACAGGTTATATGTACATAGTTTCAAGTTTACTGTTCTCAGTCTCCCTCTGCTGGTAGGCGAGCATAACCCAAGCGTCTTGACCGGTCTGGAGGGTTGATGAGGAAGACATACTTTACCGTATTGCAAAAAAAAAAAATTAAGAAACATTGTTCATATACTGTGGTTGTTCCTGGAGATGATATGGGTCTTAAATGATGATCATTTACTAAAATAAAAATCATTTGCTATCTTCTCCAACAACATCCGTCAATGACATGACGGTAGAACGACTATAGACAGCACAAAAGCAGGCTTTGGAGGTGCTCGAGATTGTGCCTATTCCTAAATAAGGAAGTGAGTGTAAGAGTAGCCTAGTGGGTAGTACAGTGGGGAACTGGGTTCAATTACCACTGCAGCTCCTTGTGACTCTGGGCAAGTCTCCATTGCCCCAGATTAAAAAAAAAAAAAAAAAAAAAAGTACCTATATATAATATGTAAACCGTTTTGACTGTAACACATAGAAAGGCAGTATAATCAAGTCCCATCCTCTTTCCCTTTTCCTCTCCTATATAAAGCTATCACTATAACCATGAGCAGAGAAGGACTAATGCTACTTACCGCAAGCTGGAAACTCTGCGATGGGCAAGGCAAGGAACTACAAACAAAATCCAGAAGAAAGTTTATTCTCAACAGAAAAGTTAAAACTAGCCCGTGCAAGTTACAGCACTGCAGCAAAAAGCCACATGGCACTTCTGTGAAAATCTATTATTAATGGTTCATAGTGCTCTAGGTGATGTTTTCCAATTAATGCAAATTGTGCTATATTAACAGCTACTGGTGTACTTTTATTAATGCCGATCCATTTTTCATCAATGTTACCGATTGACAATACATTTCCTAACAGTGAAAAAAAAAAACACCCATAAAATTAATTTTATATTGGTGACGATATCCTGCACAAGGGAGCCTGTCTCTGATGCCAGAGGTTCTCTCAGTCTATGGTATCCAGAAATTGGTTTAGTTTAAATTGAAAACTTGATTAAACAACTTGACAGTTGGGCCTGCCTCCGGTACTTAGATCTCCACTCCCGCATCTGCCAGTCAGATCATATCTGTAGTACCAGAAGCTGAGGGCCTGTCCTAATGCTAGAGGCACCAGCTCCAGGTAAAAGACAGATACAGCAGGATCCTCCAGGATTCGATTTCAAAACCTTTAAAAGTTCATTTTTTTCTTTGCCCAGTTGTTTATAAATGGACATTTTACATATATCCTCCAAAATAAATGTTTTTAAAAGAAGACTGCTGATGTATTTAACGATGAGGATTATTCTCCCAGACTCTCCTATTTCCTTACCAATCTTGTCCTCCTTAAAAGTTGCGATCCCCCGTGCGACAGTAACGTTATATCACAGGGGGCATAACTTAGTGGGGTTGGGCGTTCTCAAGTTTAAAATAAGGTTTAATGACAGAAGGAGTGATGGTAAAATTATGTATCATACCTGATAATTTTCTTTCCATTAATCATAGCTGATCAATCCATAGACTGGTGGGTTGTGTCCATCTACCAGCAGGTGCAGATAGAGAGCAATCCTTTTGCCTCCCTATATGTGGTCATGTGCTGCCGGAAACTCCTCAGTATGTCGATATCAAAGCTCCATCCGCAGGACTCAGCGCTTAGAGAATTACACCCACAAAGGGACACTCTGCCCAGCTCACCACCGCCGAAACGGGGGAGGGGAATTAACCCAGCTCATCTCCACACAAGTGGGGGAGGGGAATCCGTCCAGCTCATCCCCGCGGAGCGGGGGAGGGACACCACACCCGCCGATGCGGGGGGATCTGGCTTATCCTGCAACCGCAACCGCGGGAGGAGCTGACTGACCCTAACACCGCCGAAGCGGGAGGGGTACAAAGCTGCCCTACAGCCGCACGAAGCGGGAGGGAGTGCCGGCAGAATTTAAATCTCAATCCAGCCCCGTAAAACGGAGGGGAGAGGAATGCAGCAGCTCACTGTAACACAAACTCGTCTCAACTCTTGAAGAATCCAAGTGAAAAAATAACTTGAACACGAAGTCTTCCTGAACAGGAACTGAAGACTAAACTTGAATCTGAAATGCAACCAGAATATAAACAGTACAGATATCTGGGAGGGACTATGGATTGATCAGCTATGATTAATGGAAAGAAAATTATCAGGTATGATACATAATTTTACCTTCCATATCATCAAGCTGATCAATCCATAGACTGGTGGGATGTACCGAAGCAGTACTCACCCAGGGCGGGACATAGAAATCCCTGACCGCAACACTGAAGCTCCAAACCGGGCCTCCGCCCGAGCAGCCACAGTCAAGCGGTAATGCTTGGAGAATGTATGGGCCGAAGCCCAAGTTGCCGCCTTGCATATCTCTTCCAAGGAGACGGAACCGGCCTCTGCCATCGAGGCCGCCTGAGCTCTTGTGGAGTGAGCCTTCAGCTGGATAGGCGGCACCTTCCCCGCGGCCACATAAGCCGCTGCAATGGCTTCCTTGACCCATCTTGCCACTGTAGGCTTAGCAGCCTGCAGACCCCTACGAGGACCTGCAAACAGGACAAACAGATGATCCGATTTCCGGAAATCATTGGTCACTTCCAAGTATCTGATGATGACTCGTCTCACATCCAGACATTTGAGAGCAGAGTATTCCTCTGGGTAGTCCTCCCTACGAAAGGAAGGGAGACAGAGCTGCTGATTCACATGGAAGCGAGAAACAATCTTGGGCAGGAAGGAAGGCACTGTGCGAATAGTCACTCCTGCCTCAGTGAACTGCAGAAAAGGCTCTCGACATGAGAGCGCCTGGAGCTCGGAAACTCTTCTGGCTGAAGTGATAGCCACCAAAAAGACTGCTTTCAACGTCAGGTCTTTCAGAGATGCCCTCGACAAGGGTTCAAAAGGCGGCTTCTGCAATGCTCTTAGCACCAGATTGAGATTCCATGCAGGCACCACAGAGTGCAGAGGAGGGCGCAGGTGATTAACTCCCTTGAGAAAGCGCACCACATCTGGCTGTGAAGCCAGGGAAACACCCTTCAGGCGGCCCCTGAAGCAAGTCAGAGCTGCTACCTGGACTTTAAGGGAACTGAGCGACAGGCCTTTCTCCAGACCTTCTTGCAGGAACGCCAACACTGAAGAAATTGGAGCAGTGAAGGGAGAAAGTGAGCCTGCTTCACACCACGCTGCAAAGATACGCCAAACCCTGGCGTAAGCAGTAGAAGTAGAGCGCTTCCTCGCTCTCAGCATAGTGGCGATGACCTTGTCTGAGAAGCCCTTCTTTCTCATACGCTGCCGCTCAATAGCCAGGCCGTAAGACCAAAGGGGGAGGGATCCTCCATCACCACGGGACCCTGATGAAACAGGCCCTGCTCCACTGGCAGCCGCAGAGGATCGCCGACTGAGAGCCTGATCAAGTCTGCATACCAGGGACGTCTGGGCCAATCCGGACCCACCAGGATTACCCTGCCAGGATGCTTTGCCACCCGGTCTAGCACCCTGCCCAACATGGGCCAGGGCGGGAACACATAGAGAAGCTCTTGTGTCGGCCACTGTTGGAGAAGAGCATCTACTCCCAGGGATCGAGGGTCCCGTCCTCTGCTGAAAAAGCGTGGCACTTGACAATTGGCCGATGACGCCATCAGATCTAGGCTCGGCTGGCCCCAGCGCTTCGTGATGCCCAAGAACGCCTGAGCAGATAGCTGCCACTCTCCGGGCTCCAAGGTATGGCGACTGAGAAAGTCCGCCTTGACATTCATGACTCTGGCCATGTGGGCCGCTGACAGCTGTTCCAGGTTCGCTTCCGCCCACTGGCATAGATTCATGGCCTCCTTGGCTAGAGGGGCGCTCTTGGTACCTCCCTGGCGGTTGACATAGGCCACAGCCGTGGCATTGTCCGACAGGACCCGTACTGGCTTCAACGCCAGTACCGGGAGGAACTCCAACAACACCAACCGAATGGCTCTGAGTTCCAGGAGGTTGATAGACCACTTGCCTCTGCAGGAGACCAGAGCCCCTGCGCTGTCCTTCCCAAGCAGTGGGCTCCCCAGCCCATCAAAGAGGTGTCTGTCGTGACGACAATCCATTCCGGTGTCACCAGAGGCATTCCTGCAGACAACTTGTCTGTCTGCGTCCACCAGCTCAGCGCCTTGCGCACTGCTGGGTCCAAGGGAAGGCGCACAGCATAATCCTCCGACATCGGAGTCCAGCGCAGCAGCAGAGATTGTTGTAGTGGTCTCATATGAGCCCTGGCCCAGGGCACTACTTCCATCGTGGCCGTCATAGAGCCCAACAGCTGCACGTAGTCCCAAGCCCGAATAGGAGAGGCTACTAGGAACTAGTCCACCTGAGCCTGAAACTTGACAATCCGATTGTCTGGCAGGAACACTCTGCCCACTTGGGTGTCGAATCGAACTCCCAGATACTCCAGGGACTGAGTCGGGCGCAGCTGGCTTTACTCCCAGTTGATGATCCATCCCAGGGAGCTCAAAAGAGCAACCACCCGG
Organism: Microcaecilia unicolor; assembly: GCF_901765095.1. Taxonomy (NCBI): domain Eukaryota; kingdom Metazoa; phylum Chordata; class Amphibia; order Gymnophiona; family Siphonopidae; genus Microcaecilia; species Microcaecilia unicolor. The sequence goes on from NC_044041.1 coordinate 68,261,005, forward strand.
TTCACAGCTTTGCCGCACTCTGCATAAGAGGGGGCTTGGATCAACCAGTCGTCCAGATAAGGATGGACTTGAACTCCTTCCTTCCTCAGGAAGGCCGCGATGACCACCATTACTTTGGAGAAGGTCCGCGGAGCAGTAGCCAACCCGAACGGGAGGGCTCTGAACTGGAAGTGTCGGCCCAGTACTGCAAAACGCAGAAAGCGTTGATGAGGAGGCCAGATGGGAATATGCAAGTATGCTTCCTTGATGTCCAAGGATGCCAGGAACTCTCCTGCCTTCACTGCCGCTATAACAGAGCGGAGGGTCTCCATGCGAAAGTGCCGAACTTTCAAGGCCCAATTGACCCCTTTGAGGTCGAGGATAGGCCGTACAGAACCTCCTTTCTTTGGTATCACAAAGAAAAAGGAGTAACATCCCTTGCCAAGCTGATTTTCTGGCACCGGAACGACCGCCCCCAGGCGGATCAGATTGTTCAAGGTCTGCTGCACTACCACAGCTTTGACCGGAGACTTGCAGGGAGAGAGTACAAACCCGTCTTTTAAGGGTCGGCAGAACTCTAGCTTGTAGCCGTCTCTGATGACTTCCAGCACCCAAGCGTCTGAAGTTATTGTGGTCCACTCGCCCAGAAACGAGGACAGCCGTCCTCCAATCTGCACTGGGGCGTGGACCAAGGCCCCGTCATTGGGTACGAGACCCTGGGGGAGGACCGGAGGGAGCACCTCCAGGACGGCGGTCTCTGCGAAAGGAATGCTGCTTGGGGGAGAAGTTCCTCTTGAAGGAAGAGGGGGCAGAGGAGCCCGACCTGCCCGGGCGGTACCGACGGGCTTCCTGAAACCGTCCTCTGGAGGTACCAGGGCGAGTACTAGCCCGAACCATGACCTCTGGTAACTTCTTGCCCTTAGACGTGCCGAGATCGGTCACGATTTTGTCCAGCTCGACCCCAAAGAGCAGCTTGCCTTTAAAAGGCAATCTAGCCAGGCGGGATTTAGAGGCGTGGTCAGCAGACCAATGTTTCAGCCAAAGCCACCGCCGCGCAGAGATTGTCTGAGCCATGCCTTTCGCTGAGGCCCTCAAGACATCATACAGCAAGTCTGCCAAATAGGCTAAGCCCGATTCCAGGGCCGGCCAATCAGCCCTCAAGGAAAGATCCGAGGGGAAAGCCCGCTGCACCATAGTCAGGCACGCCCTGGCCACATAGGAGCCGCAAATTGAGGCCTGCAAACTTAAAGCAGCTGCCTCAAAGGACGACCTTAAGGCCGCCTCCAATCTTCTGTCTTGGGCGTCCTTTAGGGCCGTGCCACCTTCCACCGGCAACGCCGTTTTCTTAGTCACCGCAGTGATTAAAGAATCCACGGTAGGCCACAGATAGGCCTCACGTTCACTTTCAGGCAAAGGATAGAGGCGGGACATAGCCCTAGCCACTTTAAGGCTCGCTTCCGGGACATCCCATTGAGCCGCAATTAAGGTGTGCATGGCATCATGCACGTGGAAGGTTCTAGGCGGGCGCTTCGTCCCCAGCATAATGGCAGAGCCAACAGGGGCTGAGGGAGAGACGTCCTCCGGAGAGGAAATCTTCAAAGTGTCCATGGCCTGTACCAACAGGTTGGACAAATCCTCTGAGCTAAAAAACCGCGCTGCAGAGGGGTCATCCGCTCCATCCGAACGGGGATCCGTCTCCTCCAAGGAATCCACAAAGGACCGCTGGGAGACCTCAGATACGCTGCCCTCATCTACATTGGAGGAGACAAAGTCCTCCAAGGCCTGGGAATCAACCTGAGGGCGTTTACCTCTGGGAACCTCAACCTCTTTACCAGACGAGGGAGCAGGGGCAGCGTTTTGCATAAGGAAGGCCTGATGCAGCAGCAAAACAAACTCGGGGGAGAAACCCCCCAGACTGTGTACTTCCGCAGCCTGGGCAACAGCCCTAGACGCACCCTCAACCGGCGCTCGCAAGAGCGGGGGAGAGACATGCTGCGCATCCAAAATGGCGTCCGGCGCGACACTCCGCGAAGGAGCCGCACGGGAAGAACGGCGCTTAACTTTAGCCGCTTTTGTGCCGTCGCCCAAATTAAGGGCGTTCATGGCATTAATGTCTCCAACCTCAAGGGCGGCCCAAGAAGAAGCCGTCCGAGCCGCGTAGCCGGCCAAGATGGCGGAGGCGAGGAGCGGGAATGGGCGTTTATGGCGGGAAAAATCGCCACGCCGGAGGAAGGACCGGGACATTCATCGGCCACGAAACTGTCACCCAACAAGGGCGAATCAGGCTTTAAGACCCCCGCATCCCCTCTAGAAGCGCCCAAGCGATCCGGGGAGCGACTCTTTACGCCCTCGCCCTCCGACGCCATATGCCACGTGGAGATAAATCGGGGAACCCCCTGCCCGCTATAAAAAGGTAAAAATTACCTGCTGTCTGCTCCGAGCTGTAACGACCTGGTGTCCCAGTGAGTAGCTGCAATAAACGTTTAAATAAACGTCGAAATAAACGCCTTTAAGGACGTTCAAAATTTTTTTTTTTTTTTTTAACGGAGCCAGCGGGAGGGGGGAGAAAAGGAGGGACCTGGCACCACCAGGTTTGCACTTGCTCAAAAGAGCCCTCAACCCCAGGCACTCAACAAAACCTAAAAATTAGGCTTGGAGGCCTAGCCAGAGCTGCTGCTGTGTGTAACCACCACCTGCTGAGATAGAGAACATACTGAGGAGTTTCCGGCAGCACATGACCACATATAGGGAGGCAAAAGGATTGCTCTCTATCTCCACCTGCTGGTAGATGGACACAACCCACCAGTCTATGGATTGATCAGCTTGATGATATGGAATCTTTGTTTTCATGGCTGCTACTGCTTACAGTATGCAAAGATCACCAGCCATAACCCAGCGCTGCGCAAACCTTCTACAAAGTTAAAACAAGGAGGTGTAATAGACTAGAGTGGAGGTGAGCCTATCTAGTCCACTGTAAGCAAGGAAGCCAATTTGATTAATCTCTATTTCCACTCCCCCACGCAGTCGTCATTACTATTCACTCAAAACAAAGCAAGCAAACCTATGAGCTGCTGCATCTGCATTGTCGTTCTTTATTGTTGATCCATTTGTAACAAGTGTAAAGCTGTTTCAGTTGGATTGGCAGGCCTTACAAGGTGGAGGATGAAAGACATAATTGAATATCATTAAAAAAAGCTTCAAAACTTATTGTAACTGGTAAACAGCAATTATAAACTCTAATTTGTAGTCATTTTTCTTCACTGTTCTTTTGTGCAATACAGATGTCCAGATTCATCTTAACTGTTCATCTTAACTGTTGTTGTAATCTGCCTTGGAAGCCTTGTGTTTCTAAAGATGATGGAATATATTGAAATTAAATGGAAGTAGAATTAAACTCTCCTTTCATTGGGGCACATGGAATCACATATTCATCTGTTTTATACACATTTGCCTTTTAGATACACAAATGGATTATTCTGTTTTGGAACATGTTTCAGGCGCAAGTGGTTTTATAAGTCCATATAAAAATAAATATTTTGTTTCATGCAGATCTCTTTTGTTTAAACATAACTACATGGGCAATAAGCTCCTAATGCAGTCTATTGATTTTCTTATATTTTTGTTCTTCTGATGTCTTATACTGTGCCAAAACTGAAAACTCTTATCTCCTTGAGGTTAAATGAAGGGACATGGGATGAGCTTATCTGGGCCACAGGAGACAGTATGACTATAACGTTGAAGTCGGTCCCCCTGCAGCAGCCATCTCAGTTTGTCAAAAAGAATAGCAAAGTAGATTTGCATTCTTTTGTTAGGGGTTGGGGGTGGAGAAGATCTAAGAGGAGTTGTGGGGGCTGGTAGAATTCTGAAGGGGCTGTGAAGGAGGAGGGTTATTTTCAAAACATTTGTCAGTACTCCAGAAGCTGCTTTGTTATTTTCAGTGCTGTTTTGTGGTTTTCATTGGAGCGCTAGATGCCTGCTTTTTTTTCTTCATTATGACAATAAAGATAGTCCTCTATAAAAATACTTGCAAATGTTTAAATGCCTTTGTGTGTGAATATTTTTTTTGACAGAAATTTCATTTATTGTAAAGCTTCCCCTATGAACATATAACATAAAAATTTAAATCGGCAAAACAGCATTAAAAATTATTGCACTTGCTGGACACAGCAGAAACTCTCTTTGCATATGTCCAAATCTTTCTGGAAGGGCTGCTTACAACTAGATCCAGCTGTATTCATTATCTGAAGGGCAGCATACACCTAGATTCAACTCTGTTTCTCAACAGAAGGGCTGCATACACCAGGATCCTGGTATACTTCACATCAGAAGAGATACATACACCAGGATCCTGCATTATTTCACATCAGAAAGGATACATACACCAGAATGGCAAAAGGTGAAAGATGGATACAGAGGGATCCTCCCGGATTCAATTACAAAACCTTTAAAAGTTCATTTTTTTCTTTGCCCAGTCTTAAGGTAGTACTTAACAGATCCAGGGATCTCGCAGATCTGGCTTTTACACCTTCTCCAGCATTTCTCTTGCACAGATTAAACCTTGGTGTACTGTGCTGCTTCAAACCAATAAGGAAGACACCCTAAGAAGCATTCAAACACTGATAAATAGAAACACAGAAAGCATTAAAAAAATAAAATAAAGCAAAAAAGATGAAAACCATAAACAGGACAAAGGCAATGGAGCACATAATCACTCAGTATTGATGGAGAACAGAGACAGAATTGGAAATGAGAAAAATATGCACAATGTTAGCTGGTTGACAGGGACATTTTTAATGGCATCATTGCACTGATGCACACCCTTTTAGCAGTGCAGAGAGATTCATGTCAAGAAAGGAAAAACTACTGTATCCTCTAAAGAAATCGTTGTTGTCCCATGAAGACAGATAAACCAGAGAATAGATAGTAATGGTTCAATACTGGTTGTCCAATGTAAGAGTGCTATCCAATTCTTATGTGCTTATAACACAAGCAGAATGCTTACATAAAAAAAAAAAGAAAAGATATAAAGCTTTAGAAAAAAAAGAAGTCCATTCTGTACACAATCAATACAACATACATAATACTTACAGACATAACATTAATTTCATCTATGTGTGCTAAGGTGAAATAATTTATATATCTCCACTCCCCAGGAAAAAAAAAGTCTTTCAAAGAACTTTTCATATATAAGAAATGTCTCACAGTACAGGACACTAGCCTAAAATAATAATTTATCGTGTCATTCTGAAATTGTTCAAATGTTATCCTAAATCTTCTACATGGAATAATCCGTCTCACCAAAAAAAAAAAAAAAAAAAAAAGGAAAAAAAATAGAAAAACGATTCTAGCCATTGTTTTTGACACTGTAAAAAAAAAAAAAAAAACAGTTCCAGGTGATCCCCAATAGAATCCTCACACAACCATGATGAGGCAGAGGAGTGGAGGAGTAGGGTAGTGGTTAGTGCTACAGACTTTGAACCTGGGAAACTGAGATTCAGTCCCACTGCAGTTTGTTTTGACTCAGGGCAAGTCACTTAACCCAACATTGACCATGTTTTAAAACAGTTTTAATGTAGTTGCAAAATAAATAAATAAACAACCCCACAGTAAGGCTATATATCAGGTCCCAATTCCCTTCCAGTTTTTTATTTCTAAAAAAAGACAAGACATAAATAAATATCATTAATACGCAGTATCTCTCTATATAAAAAGCAACACCAACATTCTATGAGGCCTCCAGCCGGAAGTGTGAAGGGGGCGAGATATCCGGTTTCCCTATGAGTGTCTGCCCCGCCCTCTCTGTAACACAGTCAGTGAAGGAAAACAGCAGAGCACAAAATCAAATCGCTGGCTCTGTAACAGTGAAGGACTCAGAGGGGGGAGGGGAGAGAGGCCAGAGGGCAGGGACACACACACTCCCACATGCACACAAAAGAAAACATTGCTAGCCCCCCGTTTCATTTGCATCAGAAACGGGGTTTTTTTTACTAGTTGTATAATAATGTATAAATCTCCTTCCACCTTGAAAAATGTTGGTTTTAACAATTGTAACATTTAGGTGTCTTTGTGCAGCATAGATAATGTGCAGGAATTAAATTTCCCCTCCCACAAGATAAAAATGTTAACACCTGTCACATTCCACAAGAACAAAAATATTTGATTGATAGACTGAAATCAACTCACATCTTCAACAACTGAAAATGCATTAAAAAAAATTGGTTACCATCTAGTCCCAGTACACATTGATGCTTATTCTTATTGCACTCATACTTCAAAAGTCCTAAAGTTGGCAGTGTAATCTTTAAAGTATTAGTGCTTTGAGAATGAGGAAATATATATTGTCCTTTGAATGTTTTCCACTCAGCCAGCAGTGGCACATCTTGCAGAGCTGTAATGGTGACAAACAAACATGTGCCATGTTGGAAAACAGTCATAAGACAATATGAATATTCTCCAAGTCAAGTTTGTTACAGCTATCAAGTGGATCAGATATGCAGATCCAAGAGTAATGCACAGTAACTCACCCTTCTGAAGAAACTCCTAAAATCAAGTACCAAACAGTTTGCAGTGTTCCCAATGGATGTAGCAGTACAAAGTTTGAGGAACATGAAGTACAGGAGATTGGAACAACTTCCTATTAATTTTCAAATAAATCAATGTAGGTTAACCTATTAAATATGTGTAATGCAATAGTATCTCTTTTATCCAACAAAATCCTCCAGAAACTGAATTTTCAAGAACAATTGAACAGATTTACATAGTGCAAGTCAGTAATCCACAACCCCCCCCCCCCCCCCACTCTAAAACTGTGGCTGATGTGATTGGTAAACTGCATTGGAGCCAAGCTGACAGCAGATGCAGGCTAATGTTTGCTTAGTTGACAACAGGTCCAAGAAAAATAGTAACAGGGATCATCTTTGCACTGTGATTGGAAGAGTTAAGAAGCTAAGGAACACAATCAGATAGGTATGGAACACTGGTGCCAGACCATGGGTGCAGGGTACTTGCACCTCATTCTGAAATTCTACCTCAGCTCATATCATCCTTCTACTTCCTTCTAGTAAAAATTGGAGACACGACAGTCCATTAGAACTGTATAGATGGCAAATACTATTAAAAAGCAAAAAAAATAACCCTTTTAACCCTCCCATGTCGTACTTTCAACAAGGTGGTTTTGATCCCAAAATACACCAGGACCCTGGTGCATGCAAGCCCTTCTGATCGGATCCTGGTGCATGCAGCCCTTCTGATCGGATCCTGGTGAATGCAGCCCTTCTGATCCAAAATACACCAGGATCCTGGTGTATGCAGCCCTTCTGATGAGAAACAGAGCTGAATCTAGGTGTATGCTGCCCCTCAGACAATGAATACACCTAGATCTAGGTGTAAGCAGCCCTTCCAGAAATGTCTGGACAGGCAAAAAATAGTTTCTGCTGTGTCTAGCAGGTACAATAAATTTTAATGCTGTTTTGCTGATTTAAAATTTTATGTTATATGTTCATAGGGAAAGCTTTAAAATAAATTACATTTCGTTGCTTGCCCAACCAAATGCTGCAATTAGAGTGGAAGGGGTGAGGTTAGGGCATGAGTAGGGAACATGTTTAGAAAGGATGACAGCAACATGATTACACCTGCTAACTGCTAAATTGTTACCACAAATCTTGCAAACGGGGGAGGGGGGAGAAAATGGGAGGAAATACTGATGACAACTGTTACTTTACCAGATCGTAAGAATGTTGTACAATTCACCCTTTTGTATATGGAATGGACTGGATGTACGCATTAAGCTGAGTCATCAATAAAAATTGTTGAAACAAAATAAATTACATTTCTGTCAAATTAAAAAAAAAATCACACACATAGGTATTAAAACTTTTGCAAGTATTTTTATAGAAACTATATTGTCATCATGAAGTAAAAAAAGCAGGAATCTAGCGCTCCAATGAAAACCACAATACAGCACTGGAAATAACAAAGCAGCTTCTGGAGTACTGACAAATAACCCTCCTCCCTCCTCTTTCACAGACCCTTGAAAATTCCACCAGCCCCCACAACTCCTCTTAGATCTTCTTCCCCCCCCCCCCAATCCCCTAACAAAAGAGAATGCAAGGAGATAAGAGTTTTTAGTTTTGGCACAGTATAAGACATCAGAAGAACAAAATATAAGAAAATCAATGGACTGCATTAGGAGCTTACTGACCATGTAGTTATGTTTAAACAAAAGAGATCTGCATGAAACAAAATATTTATATTTGGACTTATAAAACCACTTGCGGGCTGAAACATGTTCAAAACAGAATAATCCATTTGTGTATCTAAAAGGTAAACTTCTACCAAACAGATGATGATGTGATTCCATGTGCCTCAATGAAAGGAGATTTTAATTCTACTTCCATGTAATTTCAATTTATTCCATCATCTTTAGAAACACCAGGCTTCTCAAAGCAGATTACAACAAAAGTTAAGATTAACCCATCAGGAAACAGGATATTCTCACTGAAATCCGGCCATCTGAATTGTATAGAAGAACAGTGAAGAAAAATTAGCACAAACTACAGAAATTATAATTGCTGTTTGTACTAGTCTACTAGCTACAATAATTTTTGAAGTTGTTGTAGTGATATTCATTATGTCTTTTTGCCTCCACCTTGTAAGGCACTACCTATCCAACAAAAAAAACAGTTTTAGACTTCTTACAGATGGACCAACAATAAAGAACGACGTGGATGCAGCAGTTCATAGGTTTGCTTGCTGTTTTGAGTGAACGGCAATGACGGCTGCGCGGGGGGAGTTAAAACAGAGAATAACCAAATGGCTCCCCCACTTACAGTGGACTAAATAGACTCACTTCCACTCCAGTCTATTAAATCTCTTTGGTTTAACCTCCTTTAAGATTCGCCACGGAAAGACAGGAATACAGAACCGCAGCGCTGGGTTATGGCTGGTGATCACTGTGTAATGTAAGCAGCGGCGGCCATCAAAACAAAGAAGCGATCCAGTCTTCAATACTTAACAGATCCGGAAGATCCCTGGGATCCCGCAGATTTGTCTGTTTACACCGTCCCCGAGCTCCACTAGACCGCGGTACCCAGAAATCAGGATGCGTTTCTGGTACTGGGGGGCTCTGACTTTTCCAAGGTTGTGGAACCCTGGATCACTCGCGCCTGTATCAGGGAGTTCTTCCAGGCCATTTTAGTCGGGGTCTGAAGGCAGACATCCAGCACTACAGAAAATGTTGAAGGTAAAAAGGACATGTCAATAACAGACATTTTTCTGTTCTGGTAGCCCTCATTATTTTGGTATAACTGACTAGAGCAGCAGTTGTAGTTCTCTTTTTATGACAGACTGGCTGCTACGGAGCGCTCTCCTCAAGGAGATGGAGGTCACAGGACCAATGCAGCCGTTCTAGACCCTCTCTCCCGCTTGCACGCACTCACCCACCCAGGCCGCCATCTCAACGCAATAGGACAGCAAAAGATCCCGCCTCCGCTAAAAGCGGCGACAACCGATCATCCAGATTGCCTAATAGCCAACCCTAGCAGCAGCGCAATACACTGCCCGACACCTCCCCGGATGTCTGTTCACCTGAAGCGGAAATTATTCTCGCTTCGCCTCTTTGGGCTCATTTTGATGACGTTTACAGTTTAACGAACCAATCGTGTGCAGGAGAGCCTAAGACCGTCGCGGGGTGAACAAGGCGGGGACGGCACGAGCCTAGTCGGCCCATTATCTGGGCTGAATCCAGTGGGCGGAGCTTCTCGCCATATTGGTTAGTCCAAAATAATAGCAGACGTGAGAGGTTTATTAGTTTTATAAGCTTTCTAGGTTTTGCAGTCTCTCGGTTGGGGGTGGGTGTGTGTTTGCGAGGGGTCTGTGAAGGTGGGGGGGAGGGTTATCTTCAAAATATTTCTGTCAGTGCTCCAGAGTTTGCTTTGTTTACCTTTAGATTGTAAGCTCTCTTGAGCAGGGACTGTCCTTCCCCATGTTTAAACTTGTACAGCGCTGCGTAACCCTGACAGCGCTATAGAAATGCTAAGTAGTAGTAGTAGTGAAGGGGTGGAACGCCGGATACTATTCGAATACTATGAATACTACTGACCACCAGAACAACCTCATGTTTTGTGCCTACTGATGGACTCTAACTCTGCTTTTGGTCTTTTTAGCCATACTTTACTGATGCTCTGGACCTTTTGTGCCTTACATATAATAAGCCTAGACTAAGACTAGAACCTGTGCAGTTTAGACTTTTACTAGTAGTATGTATTTGTTAACCAGCAGCTAGATAACAAATTGTAGTAGTCAGCAATTTAGGGCAGCTGGCTCTGCCAGCACAGTCTCGTGATCCCTGCATAGAGGCTGTATTGTGTAAATGTGCTGGAACTTGTGCTGCTTATCAGTATATTGCCTTATATGGTATATGCAATGCCAAATAACTGTGGATAGACTAGAGACCAGTGTTGGAAATAGAGGGTTGTGTGCAAAGCCAAAGATAAGTTTCGTTTCCTGGGTTCTGTGTAAGATCCTCTGTCTGTAACTGCGCATGACTACTGATAAGAGTGTATAAGAACGAGTGTCAGGTGACGCTCAGGGAGCAGTATCCTGAGATTACTCAGTACTGTTCAATTGCTAGCAATAAAAGCTGTCCTGCCTTTGGAACCAAATTTGTCTTTTGTTTTCTGATTTTCGGACCCGTTACATTGGCGACCACGAAGGGACAACAAAAGGGAAATGGATTATATTCTTCCCCCTCCCCACTGCAGCCAGGTCGGCTCATCGACCCCCTCCCGAGAAGATGATAAGTGGCCACCGCTGATTTCAGTGTTCACCTCCCGGCAGAGGGCCGATTGATTCCGGCTGACTGGAAGTGGGGCTGTGAGGTTCCGGCAAGACACCTTTTCTATTTCAGAAAGAAGCGTACGACGGCGCAGCCTGCGACCCCGGCGGACAGGCGAGTATACTCTACGTAGTGACCGGCCCAGTAAGGACCGAAGAAGAGGCGTGATCACCCTCTTTTAGCCAGTGACTAATACGGACTATTGGTATACGACTAGGTCCCGAAACTCACTAGGCTCCGACGACGAAACCGAGCGGCGAACGGGAAGGTTTCTTGTGGCGTATGAAAATGTAGACTCTCAGGCTTCTCTGAACTGCAGATTCCATGACCTTGTGTACACGAGCTGCATGAGCCGTAGAATGGAATGTGTTTAGATAACGTGCTTGAGAACCAGATGAACTGTTCAGCAGCTGAGGAGTGCAGGTTTTTTTGTCTCAGGCTGCTATAGCGTAAAAGCAGTCCAGGGTTTGGGACCCACTCATAAGACCACAGCCGGTGGTGGGGGTGGGCTCGAGGAAATAATTACTCCGGGTGCATGTTAACAGAGTGATATGAGCCTTTGAACTTAACTGTTGCATCATGTTAGAAGTTATTATAAGATACTAGGAAAGAATGCCCGTTTCTGAGTGCAATGAAACGGACGCTAGCAAGGGGCCCCCTCCCTCCGTCCCTCGGAGCTACTCGCGTTACTTGTTCGGGGTTCGCGTTTGCCTCGCATTTCGGCCCTCGAGTGTTATAGCTCCGCCCTCGACGTCATGACGTTTTGACGTGTTGTTTTTTTCATAGAGAGATAAGATTTTGTTTCTCTGAAACAGGAGAACTATGTATTCTATAGCAGACGGTGCAAGCTTTGTATATGCAGCACCAGGATTTCGTTGCTGGGGATAATGTTGTTTATCTTTCTTGAATCTGGTTGTTAAAAAGGGTATGACAATTCATGCTTTTCTTTAAGTCTAATGGGTATAGTATTACGGAGGTTAAATATAAAGCCTCCCTTCAGGAATGCAGCCTTGATGTTCCTCCAGCTGTTTTTGTCACGCTATGTTAACTTTCAACTTTGTGATTTACTGAAAGGTGCATGATGGCATTTTCAGCTCCATGCTGCACTTGGGTTCAAAGCACGGTGCATCTGTTGTAATTTACTGTGAGATTTATGGTATCGTGTTCATTTACTGACCATAGTCCCTAAAGAATGTAAAGAAAACCACAGAAGGTATCCCACACCCCAAAAGCTAAAACATTGGATTTTAAAACTCAGATTTGTAGCTTATGTCAAAGTTACCGAGAGAGCTTGTTGCAGCTTGTTTCCTCCCCACTTCTGCACAGATACATTCAGTTTAAACAAACCCTGCATTCGGAAAAAAAAAAAAAAAAAAAAAAAAAAAAAAGGGTCCAGTTTGTGCTTTTCTTCAGGGACATATCAGCTGCCTGTAGCCATGAGCAGTTGCCTTTTATGCAAACCTTATGAGTCTCGTAGGCAGTGCAAATCACAGCTGCTTAATTGTATTGCACTAAATTTGTTTTCCTCCACTGCAGAGGAGGGATGCAAATTCCTAAGTTATTCATGAGACTTGCAGACTATTTCTTGCCTATGCTCTGTACATACCTCAGTAGGATTTGTACAATAAATGTTTGTCTGGTGAAATATCCCACGTGTATGTTCTGTACCCCAGGTAATTGAGATTTCAGAGAGATAAGGTTTCATGTGGATTTTCAGTGTTCAGTTGTTTGCTTATGACGTCACTCTTCTTTCTTTTATTGATGACTTGCTCCCTCTGCTGATCTTTGTGTGTATTACATGCACAAGTTGCTTTGGGAAAGAAAGAAAGGAAAAAAAAAAAAAAAAAAAAAAAAAAAAAAGAAGACAGTCCCTGCCCAGAGGAGCTTGCGGTCTAGACTAGGGCAGACAGATAAGACTCACAATTACAGACTTTTGTTTTTAATAATGTGATTTATGCAAAGAACCGTTTGTCTACTAAACTACTTAATGTGTTTAATTCATCATGCTTGTGATAAATATATCTGTGTTACTTTACCTTGGGCAATTGTGACTCCAGAGATATTGCCCCCTCTAGGGTAAAGGAATTTAGCTGAATGTTCAGATTAAGAAGTTGTTAATGTACCTTGAATGAGAATGCTTTGTGCTGCTATAGAACATTTCTAGGCACCTGCCTACGTGCTGACATTATCCTTGTTCTAACTTTTCTCCATAAATCATATGTCTCATGATTTTAGCTGGACGCTTAAACCAGGTTGTCCAGAGAGGTGAGGTGTACCATTAATCACATTGTGAAGAAGATGGAAGCAGGTTCCCAGTCATTGAAAGGTTACTGAGATGTTTGAAGCTTGTAAAAGATATACTGCCAATGTGCAAGTTGTGTGAATAGTGTGAATAACCACATGGCAGGAGTACATGATTATGTGCTATGAAAGTACACTTGTAAGTTCGATAGAAGGGTTGTGGAAGTGGATATATGTGGAAGTGTTTCAACAGGACTATACTGTTTGGGGATAGGCCACAGAATAGCAATTCATTTTATTCTGTATTACCTATCAAAAGAAGCATGAAATTTGAGTATAGAAGTAAGCTAATGGCATTTTGTTAAGGGTTTGACCAGATATTGAGGGAATTATTATCATTTATGCCCTGAGGCCTACATAGAGGCCCTGTATCGTTTGGAGTCCTCTTTCTTGTTTTTCAGGTTCATCAAATTGTCCTCTCACCTTAGTTGGCAGGCAGGACGTGACATCATTTGACTGTGATCACTGATGGCACCAGTCTGTGTTAAGGCCTGCTGTCCACCATTCCTGAAACAGACCTGGCCACCGCATTCTCCTCTGTTCTCAGGGTTGTTGCCTATTACTGCAATGAACTTTCTAGAATTGTAACCTTTATATCCCAAAACAACTCTGTTAATGTTGCACCAATGCTGGAAGGGGATTTTGGTTGAACTCATTTTGTTAGATAGACTGCTAAACTCTAGGCCAGCATTTGAACTGGTGGTCCATATAGGAATATTGCTATACATTCTCAATTGTAATGATTTCTTTTTGCTTACTTGGTATAGGCATCATCTCTAACGCCTCTGAAGCCACTGATTGTTTCCTGTATGATATTGTTCCAAGATCGCATGTATTGTCTCATGTTGCAAACACAAGATCCTAAAGTTCATCCAGTGCCACACACACAGTATACCCTATGTAGCTCGACATAGCAACCCGCCAGAGATCTGATGATGTGCCAGATCAAATATGAACCGGTTGTCCAGTACGTTGGTGACCTGTTGATTGTGTAGTGTTCGCCTGAAGGTTCTTGACAGCGGGCTGCAAATGCCCCTGAAATCTGTCACCTGCTTGAAGCTGTGTGGAAGCCAAGAAAAGTCGCTGTGATGCACTGTAGGGCCCACACAGGGAAGACAGATTCCATAGCCCGGGGCAACCGACGTGCGGACGAGGCAGCCAAGAAAGCCTGTCAAGAACCCTACCCTCCTGAACCTACTCCTCATCCATCTCCCTGAAGAAACCCCCGCATTTACAGAAACTCCCCCAACAGGGAGTCTTGAAATTTACCAGAAGTCAGGAATCCCCGAGTACAGGCCCGTCCAAGACTTAAGGAAGGTCAACAACCAGGTGGCCGACATAGTTGCTCTCGTACCGAACCCTTACTCCATTTTAGCCCAAGTGCCAGCCCAGACCAAGTGGTACAGTGTCATTGATCTGAAGGACGCCTTCTTCTCCATCCCCCTCGCCGCCGACAGCCAGAAATTGTTTGCCTTCACGTGGGAAGACTTACAGACTGGTAATAAGCAGCAGTTTACCTGGACACGACTCCCCCAGGGATTCAAGAACTCCCCCACCCTCTTCAGCGACCAACTCGCTCAGGACCTGAAGACGTATCAGGACGAGTATGGGCCGGTCGTTCAATACGTGGACGACCTGTTGGTGGCCCGTGAAACGTTCACCGAATGTGCTGAAGCTACCTTCTACCTCTTGAAGACCCTGGAAGCCCAGGGGTACCGAGCCAGCCAGAAAAAGGCCCAGATATGCGAGATCGAAGTCGAGTATCTGGGGTTTCGCCTCCGAGAAGGAACCCGGAGTCTCGGTACCCCCTCGAACCCAAGCTATCCGCAACCAACCCACTCCTGCAAATAAGAAGGAACTGCGGGCACTCCTCGGAGCCGCTGGATATTGCCGCATTTGGATCATCAATTTTGCTGTCCTGACCCAAGACTTGTACGCCAAACTGAAAGGACCTGAACTCGAGGGCCAAGATCTTCGGTGGGAGAAAAGCGAACTGAAAGCCCTTCAGGACCTTAAGGATGCCCTTGCGGCCCCACCAGCGCTCGGACTGCCAGATGTGACTAAGCCGTTCCCCTTGTTCATCGACGAAAAGGAGGGATTGGCACTTGGAGTCCTCACCCAACTGGTCGGCACCTGGCAACGCCCTGTAGCATATCTCTCCAAGGGAATGGACAACGTGGCACGAGGATGGCCGGGCTGTCTCCGAAGCGTTGCGGCGGCCTGTCTGCTGATACACGAGGCCAATAAACTCACGTTTGGCCAAACACTTTTTGTGACTAAACCCCACACCATCCGCGGCCTACTCGAGAGCCACGGACCCAGATGGATGACCAACTCCCGATTGGTCAAATACCAAGCCCTCCTGTGCGAAAATCCGGAGGTGCGGATCCTGAACACGACCAACCTCAATCCTGCCACCCTCCTCCCGGCCCCTGAACCACCACTCCACGACTGTGAAGAGGTAATGGCCACTGTGCATTCCAGTATGGAAACCGAAGAAGGTAGCTGTAATGCACTGCAGGGCCCACACAGGCCGGATGGACCCTATCGCCTTACATTGTGCATGGAGACCCCAGAGCAGTGGAACAGTGGAGAGAGCTAACCGATCCCTCTTTAACCAACTGGCTACCGACCTCTGAGAGCCTCAAGAGTATCTTCGTCATGGGTGGCCTGTTCTTGTTGTCCTGCTTATTAATACCCTTGTCTCTCCCCTTAGTTTTCAGGTGTCTCCGCTCCACCATGGAAAGCATCGCTGACCGCCGTGCTGCTGCCCAACTTATGGCTCTCCAGATGTACTCCCCCATTCCCCAGTCTGATGAAGCTGACGATGAAGCACCTTGTGGCTGACGTGCACCTTTCACCTCCTGAGTCACTTAATGGGCCAGTACCCTTGTGTCAGCATAAGACCGGATACAAAGGGGGGGGGATTCCACTAGGGGCCCTCCGTCTCAACCCCGGCGAAGCAACCAACGGCTGCGCAAGGGCTTAGGGCTCGCTTGTTGCCTCCCTCTCTAACTATCCTTGTCCTTTCTTTCCTTTTTCAGGGTTCATGGAAGTGATACTTTCCACCAGATGGATGTTCAAGTATCAAAAGGGGGGAATGAAGGGGTGGAACGCCGGATACTATTCGAATACTATGAATACTACTGACCACCAGAACAACCTCATGTTTTGTGCCTACTGATGGACTCTAACTCTGCTTTTGGTCTTTTTAGCCATACTTTACTGATGCTCTGGACCTTTTGTGCCTTACATATAATAAGCCTAGACTAAGACTAGAACCTGTGCAGTTTAGACTTTTACTAGTAGTATGTATTTGTTAACCAGCAGCTAGATAACAAATTGTAGTAGTCAGCAATTTAGGGCAGCTGGCTCTGCCAGCACAGTCTCGTGATCCCTGCATAGAGGCTGTATTGTGTAAATGTGCTGGAACTTGTGCTGCTTATCAGTATATTGCCTTATATGGTATATGCAATGCCAAATAACTGTGGATAGACTAGAGACCAGTGTTGGAAATAGAGGGTTGTGTGCAAAGCCAAAGATAAGTTTCGTTTCCTGGGTTCTGTGTAAGATCCTCTGTCTGTAACTGCGCATGACTACTGATAAGAGTGTATAAGAACGAGTGTCAGGTGACGCTCAGGGAGCAGTATCCTGAGATTACTCAGTACTGTTCAATTGCTAGCAATAAAAGCTGTCCTGCCTTTGGAACCAAATTTGTCTTTTGTTTTCTGATTTTCGGACCCGTTACAGTAGTAGTAGTTTGTTATTTGCAACGATGTATTGTGGATTGCAGTGCTTAGTAATATGCCTGTATTTTTGCGTACGATTACAATAATAGTTCTATATAAAAACAATGGCAAACGCTTATGACTGCCTCCTTGGCTTTATTAAACCACCTTGGGGAAGAGCGCTTTGTGTGGCGTCACTTGTCCAAAAGTAACTGTACACCCCCCCCCCCCTTAAGTAAGTGACGCTACAAGGGGGACGGTGTAAAAGCCAGATCTGCGGGATCCTCGGGATCCTCCGGATCTAAGTACTCGGTTTTTACACCGTCCCCGCTACAAGGAGGTGCTGGCACCGTGGTCCATGCATAGCATAATGTACCTTCCAGAAACTCACCACCACCCGCTTCCCATATGTAGATATAAATATCATTAAATAAAAACTGAATATCACAGCTTTAAAAATTATTGTAGCTGGTAGAAACAGCACTTATAAACTCTGTCTTTTGTGCTCATTTTTCTACACTGTTCTATACAAAACAGATGGTCAGATTTCAGTGAGGATATCCTGTTTCTTGATGGGTTCATCTTAACTGTCGTTGTAATCTGCCTTGGGAAGCCTGGTGTTATAAAGATGATGGAATATATTGACATTAAATGGAAATAAAATTAAACTCTCCTTTCATTGGGGCATATGGAATCACACCTTCATCTGCTTTGTAGAATGTGACATGTTAGATGCACAAAGTGATTATTCTTTTTTGAACATGTTTCAGGGGCAAGTGGTTTTATAAGTCAAAATAAATATTTTGTTTCATGCAGATCTCTTTTATTTAAACATAACTAAATGGGCTATAAACCCCTCATGCTGTCCATTGGTTTTCTCATATTTTGTTCTTGTGACAACTTATACTGTGTCAAAACCAGTGGCGTAGCCAGACAGCCAATTTTGGGTGGGCCTGAGCACAAAGTGGGTGGGCACAAAATTTTCTCTCTTCCCCAGCACTTCCCAATTCAAAATATAAATACTTTAGCAGATGAGGATCCCCAATCTCTGTCAGCTGAAGGCCTCCAGTAAAGATGGCCAGAACTCCTCTCCACCAAGCCCAGTAGGCAGCAGCAACTCCTCGAGCCACTGATGCCAGCACCCATACATGCTTAGTTGTCAGTGGCTCCAGGATGCTGCCCCCATCTGCCAAGCTCAGTAGAAGGCATCTGTGGCCAGCTTCAGAAGAGACCCCAGCTAGTAGGGCTTGGGAATCCCCACTAGCTACAGCAAGGGTCAGGGCTGCCGTTAGCCATGCTGGTGACCAGGGCAGAAAATAAAGCCCCTCCCCCAGTTCCCTCTCCTCTCCAATCTCCTCATCTGCCGTTAAAGTCACACTGACAGACCAAATTGAACTGGGAACCTCAGCATGTACTGCAACACTGGAGAAAAAAAAAAACCCCAAACAAAACAAAAGCGCATTTCCACACAACAGAAAGACATCCACTATGCACATTTCCCAAAGTTAACAAATTCCATTTAAAATACTCAAAGTAAAATTATTTTCCTACCTTTGTTGTCTGGACATTTTATTTTTCCATCATGTTGGTTCCAATTTCTGTCTGTCTTCTGCTAATTCTTCAAGCGGTTGTCCATTTGTCTTTCTTCTCCTGTCGTTTCATTTCCTCACTACACCTACCTCTGAAATATTTATCCTTCCATTTTAGCTCTTTCCTTTCTTTTTTTTTTTTTCTTTTCTGCCTCTGTACACTCAAAATTTCATCCTCTTTCTAAATCTTTTCCTTCTTTTTACTTTTTTGATATCTATCACATTTCCATCTCCTTTCACCCACTAGCTCTCCCATTCTCCATCTCTCTCCGCAGCTTTCCATTCCCTTCCATCTCTCCCATTCCCCATCTCTCTCCGCAGCTTTCCATTCCCTTCCATCTTCGATCTATACACCATTACCATATTTCTACCCCCTGTGATCACTATTCTCTCATTTTTTTCCTTGCCATCTCCACTCCCTGGGCCTCTCCCCCATGCTTTCTACCATTCCCAGTGTCTCCCTCCTGAAGGAGTGGAACGCCGGATACTGTTCGAATACTATGCATACTACTGAGCAACAGGACAACCTCATGTTTTTGTGCCTGCTGATGGACTTATACTTATGCACTCTACCTCTGCGCACACCCTATTACTGCACTGGACATTTGTGCCTTATCCAGTTCTACTGGTTACTAACAAAAGAAGTTTGCTGTTTACTAATGTACAGACAGAATGCAGGGCTATTAGACATATAGCTTGTAACAGTAGTTTGCAAGGCCTATACAAGACCAGCTTGCATGTAGCAACGCCATCTGAATAGACGACCTTGGTGGGTGCTGACACCCCGCCCTGCATTCCTGAGCCGAACGAACCTTATCTCCTGTGCTAGAAAGGAGCATTGTGTGTGTGTGAAGAATAAGCTGCTAAGTTTCGTTTTTCTTGCCAGTATCATTTCAGTGTTATGACGTGTGTACGTACTGGGACTACAATTTTGTACTGTAAGAACTACAAATGTTTACTGCGCATGTCTGTTGTGACGTGTAAGGGGCCAAATGCGCAGGCCCAGTAGGGAAGTATAAATGTAAGTGTCAGATGATTTATGACACACAGTGTCCCGAGACTACTCGGTGCTGTTCACTTGCTAGCAATAAAGTTGCCTTGTTTGGAACCAAAATTTGCCTTTCGTCTTCTGATTTCCCACCTGTTTCATTGGCGACCCAGATGGGACGGAAGTAGAAAGGGGAATCGGATTTTATTCTTCCCCTCCCCCACTGCGGTCGGACCGGGTCATCGACCCCCACCCGAGAAGGTGGTGAGTGGCCACCGCTGATTTCAGCGTCCATCTCCCGAAGGAGGGCCGATCAACTCCGCCTGACTGTAGAGGGGGCTGTGTGGTTCCGGCAAGGCACCTTTTCATTTCAGAGAGAAGCGTACGACGGCGCAGCCTGCGACCCCGGCGGACAGGCGAGTATACTCTACGTAGTGACCGGCCCAGTAAGGACCGAAGAAGAGGCGTGATCACCCTCTTTTAGCCAGTGACTAATACGGACTATTGGTATCCGACTAGGTCCCGAAACTCACTAGGCTCCGACGACGAAACCGAGCGGCGAACGGGAGGGTTTCTTGTGGCGTATGAAAGTGTGTGAATGGGCTTGCAGTTCCAGGCCGGGCGACCGCGTCCTGGTCAGGCCGAGTGTTGACCCTTCTGTGTCTGGTGGAACGAGACCCCTTACTCCTCCACCGCCCCTTTCCCCCTTTGTCCGTCACCTGTCCTTTGGCACTCAGGTTAGGATGGGCGGGGGTGGGTCTTCACCGTTAGATTTAATGACGGAACACTTTAGCGAAGTGTTCGACCTAGATAAATGTAGCAGGGCCGGGATGATACAGAGATGTCAATTTATGTGGCCGGGGCTAGGAATTGCTGGATGGCCCCCGGAAGGGTCATTCGAGTATGCAAAAGTGGCGGCGGTCATGAATATTGTTATAATTGAGGGAAACCCAGGCTGTCCCGGGGACATTCCATACATAGAAGCGTGGTTGGATGTAGTCCGGGATCCGCCGGCTTGGGCCCAACGGAAGGTAGAGAAGGCCGCCCTCATGTTGGTAAAGCAGAGAAAAGGCCGGAAAACTAAACTTAGAACCCTGCCGACCCATGCCTTCGCTCTCCAAAGCTCGGCAACCGCTGCCGTCCCGAAGGCCGCAGGGACCGCCCCCATACGGCCTACCGCCCCTAGCACTGATGCCACTGAGACCACGCCCCCTGCTACCATAGTCAAGGCAGGAACCACGCCCAGTACTACCAACACACTTTCTAGAAAGAAACCCCCAAAGAAAACCGCAGGGAAAGTTCAGGGTTCGCCCGAGAAGAAGCCTCCAAAAGCCCCGATACTTGCTACGGCGGAAGCATACGAAGACGACATTGCGCCGCCGCCATATGCCCCTATATACCCTGACCTTACGGGCCTAGCAGAAGGCCCCGCTGACGCCGAGACTTCCGGGTCAGAGTCGGATGCCGGGGAGACGCCCCACCCAGCCTCACCTGAGTCACCTGGCCCCGCAACCACACGGAAGAGTAAACGGGTTGTGAAGAACATTACTCGGTTCCCCCAATCGAGTCCGCATCAGGCCCTCCCGTCCAGCCGAAAAGGAGGAACCTCCCACTTATTCCCAGTTCGACAGTCTACCACCTATACCCCTAACCCGGCGGAAGGGGGGGGCCAGCCCATTGAATCAACAGTTTATAGCCACGTTCCCTTCTCAAGTGCCGACTTGTATAACTGGAAATTCCATGGGCCGTCCTACGACCAGAAACCCGAGCAGTTGATAGAGCTGGTGGAAGGCATTATATACAGTTATAATCCGACTTGGGCAGACCTTAGGCAGTTGAGCGCCCACATCCTGACCACTGAAGAACGCCGCCTTTTACAACAAAATATGGAGCAAGCCGTCCGGGATACGAATCCGGCCCATGCCAACTTACAGAACCTAATAGAAACGGAGGCGCCCATCGCTGCCCCCACGTGGGACTACCGAACCGCTGAAGGCCAAACCTTTATCCGCCGATACCAGCAGGCGTACCTGGCCGCCTTAAAGAAGGGAAAGCAGAAGGTTACCAACATGGGGAAAATCCACAGTGTGGTCCAACAAAAGGACGAGAGTCCAGGGGACTTCCTTGAACGACTTATGGACGCATTCAGGAGGCACAGCCCGATAAATCCCGAAGACCCTAAGAACCTCCCAACCGTGGTTATGAGTTTTGTTAGCCAGTCAGCACCGGATATACGAAGAAAGCTACAGAGAACGGAGGGGTTCGAAGGGATGAGCCTCAGCCAACTGAAAGCTATAGCTGATCGCGTATTCGGATATCGCGATCAGGAGGAGAAGGTGGAGGCCCGGAAGGAATCGACCAGACGGATGCGGGAGAAGGCAGATGTGTTGGCCACGGTGCTGGAAGAACGAATGAGGTCTAGACCAAGAGGGAGGGGCAGGAGAACAAGAGGAACGCGGTCCCCCATAGGGCGTAACCAGTGTGCAAATTGTCGACAAGAAGGACACTGGTGGGCTGATTGTCCAGAGGAGATACGGGACAGCCCGAGAGAGGAGGAATCATGGGACCGGCAGAGAGAGGAGGAGACAGGCGACCGCACGGGGGCCCCCAGGCGAGGCCGGGGAAGGGGCCGAAGAGAGAGAGGACGGGATGACCGGAGGGAATGGCAGATGGCTGTGGACGCTACCCGAGACAGCACAGCATGAAGAAACCGGGAGGGCAGAGTCCCCACTGACCCTCTGGTGGAAATTCGGGTGGGGACAGAATCTATGAAGGCCTTACTAGACACGGGGGCCCAGCGATTTGTTATCACCACCGCCATAGCCCCATCCACGAAAGAAACTATACCAATTGTGGGAGCCTCCGGGAAATCCCTTGCGGCCCCCCTCCTCAAAGAGCGCCAAGTCCAGATCGGAGGGACGATGGTGTCCCATCAGTTCATACACATCCCTGGATGCCCAGTCCCCTTAATTGGTCGAGACCTACTCTGTAAGCTCCAGGCCACCTTGAAGTTCAAGACCACGGGTGAGGTAGAAGCTCGCTTTGAAGATCGGCCAGTGACACTCATCTGCCCAGTAAGAGAAGAATGGAGACTACACGCTCCCCCAACTGTAGGGCCTGGCAGCTGCCGTTACGACCAGAATACCCCTTTTGCCCAGCAGAGGCGAGCCATAATGGATGAAGTGCCGGATGTATGGGCAGAAGTGAACCCCGGAGGACTGGCCGTTAACGCTATCCCCATCTGGATTGAGCTCAAACCGAATGCTCAAGTTGTCAACCAAGGACAATACCACATCCCCTATGCAGCCCGGCATAGTATGCACACTCATCTACAGAAGCTCCTTCAGCAGGGGGTTCTTAAACCAATCAGATCCGCATGGAATACCCCATTGTTGCCCGTTAAGAAGCCAGGAACATCCGAATACAGACCCGTCCAAGACTTAAGGAAGGTCAACAACCAGGTGGCCGACATAGTTGCTCTCATACCGAACCCTTACTCCATTTTAGCCCAAGTGCCAGCCCAGACCAAGTGGTACAGTGTCATTGATCTGAAGGACGCCTTCTTCTCCATCCCCCTCGCCGCCGACAGCCAGAAATTGTTTGCCTTCACGTGGGAAGACTTACAGACTGGTAATAAGCAGCAGTTTACCTGGACCCGACTCCCCCAGGGATTCAAGAACTCCCCACCCTCTTCGGCGACCAACTCGCCCAGGACCTGAAGACGTATCAGGACGAGTACGGGCCGGTCGTTCAATACGTGGACGACCTGTTGGTGGGCCGTGAAACGTACACGGACTGTGCAGAAGCTACCCTTTACCTCTTGACAACCCTGGAAGCCCTAGGGTACCGAGCCCGCCGACAGAAGGCACAGATATGCGACATCGAAGTTGCGTACCCGGGATTTCGCCTCCGAGAAGGAACCCGGAGGCTCGGTACACCCCGTACCCAAGCTATCCGCAACCAACCCACCCCTGCGAATAAGAAGGAATTACGGGCACTCCTCGGAGCCGCTGGATATTGCCGGATATGGATCATCAATTTCGCTGTCCTGACCCATGATCTGTATGCCAAGCTAAAAGGACCTGAACTCGAGGGCCAAAATCTCCAGTGGGAGAAACACGAACTGAAAGCCCTTCAGGACCTCAAGGAGGCCCTTGTGGCCCCACCAGCGCTCGGACTGCCAGATGTGACTAAGCCGTTCCACTTGTTCATCGACGAAAAGAAGGGATTGGCACTTGGAGTCCTCACCCAACTGGTCGGCACCTGGCAACGCCCTGTGGCATACCTCTCCAAGAGTATGGACAATGTGGCACGAGGATGGCCGGGCTGCCTACGAAGCATTGCGGCAGCCTGCCTGTTGATACATGAGGCCAATAAGCTTACTTTCGGCCAAACACTTTTTGTGACCACACCCCACACCATCCGCGGCCTACTCGAGAGCCACGGACCTAGATGGATGACCAACTCCCGATTGGTTAAATACCAGGCCCTCCTGTGCGAAAATCCGGAGGTGCGGATCCTGGACACGACCAACCTCAATCCCGCTACTCTCCTTCCGGCCCCTGAACCACCACTCCACGATTGTGAGGAGGTAATGGCCACTGTGCACTCGAGCAGACCTGACCTGAAGGACCAACCATGGCAAGGAGGCATCACCCTTTTCACCGATGGAAGCAGCCAGGTGATAGAGGGAGTTCGAAGAGCTGGCTATGCTGTCGTGTCTGAGGACCATGTGATCGAGGCTATGGCCCTGCCGCCCGGAACATCAGCCCAGAAAGCGGAGCTGATCGCCCTCACCCGAGCCCTTCTGTGGGCTGAAGGAAAAGTTGTTAACATTTACACCGACTCCAAATACGCTTTCCTCACCCTCCAGGTGCACGGAGCCTTGTACAAGGAGAGGGGATTTCTGACAGCTGAGGGGAAAGGACTTGCTAATGCCGCTGAGATCTGCCAGTTACTCGAGTCAGTATGGAAACCGAAGAAGGTGGCTGTGATGCACTGCAGGGCCCACACTGGAAGAACGGACCCTATCGCCCGGGGAAATCAGCGGGCAGACGACGCTGCAAAAAGGGCAAGTCAGCTCCCCCACTCCTCTCACCTTTCTGACCCCATACTCGTCGTCCAGCTCCCTACGGAGACCCCTATCTACACCCCCCAAGAAACGGAATGGGCCCAACAAGAGGGTCTACAGTCACGCAGTGGCTGGTGGATACTGCAGGATGGGCGCATATGGATACCCGAAGCCTTGGCCTGGACGGTGGCCAAGGAGGCTCACGACCGCACCCACCTGGGAAGGGACGCCCTGGGGCGCTTACTTGAGAAGACCTACTACATCAACAAACTATCCCTGTGGACAAAAAACGCTTCCAGCCGATGCGCGACTTGTGCCCGGAACAACCCTCGAACGGGGCCCGGCCCTATGCCAGGACATGTTCTTCGAGGAACCAGCCCTTTCCACGTGTGCCAGATTGACTTCACACACATGCCCCCGGCGCGAGGCTACAAAGCTATCCTCGTCGCCGTATGTACCTACACCGGATGGATTGAAGCCCAGCCCACTAGAACGGAAATGGCTAAAGAAGTCACCTCCCTACTGCTTCATCAAATCCTACCCAGATATGGTCTCCCCAAGCAAATAAACTCTGACAACGGTCCCGCCTTCGCTAGCGAAGTAACACAACAGCTCAGTACCAGACTGGGCCTCGATTGGAAGTTGCATTGTGCCTGGAGACCCCAGAGCAGTGGAGTAGTGGAGAGGGCTAACCGATCCCTGAAGAACCAGCTAGCCAAGCTATGCCAAGAAGCAAAAGCCAAATGGCCCGACCTGCTTCCACTGGCCTTGCTGCATCTTAGGTGTACCCCCAAGGCTACCGGCCTTACTCCTTACGAAATGATGTATGCTAGGCCACCACCACTACCCTCCTTTCCCGACTCCTTGCAGATACAGGGTGAGAGTTCCTTAGTGAAACAGATGAGAGCCTTACACCAGGTAGTGCAAGACATCCAGCAGTACACTGAAAGAGTAGCTCCCTTGGTCCTCACCAATCCTACGCACAGGTTCAGGGTGGGAGACGAGGTTTGGGTAAAAGAGTGGGATGAATCTGACTGTCTAAAGCCCAAATGGAAGGGGCCCTCCCTTGTTCTCCTAACGACCTCAACCGCTGTTAAAATTGCAGGAAGCCCAGTGTGGATACATTGGACCCGATTGAAACCTGCTGCTCCCACTAGCAGCACCCTGAAGCGTTGGACTGCGCACCAACATCCTGACGCTCCCTTACGGCTGACTCTAAGACAGACGTGAACCACCAGATTCATGCCTGCTCAGCAACAGGAACTCAGTTTCTGGACCCACTGCGTTTTTGGCTCTCTCTTTATCGCAGCCTTCATCGTGGGCCTCATTATCTTCTTGCTGCAAAAGCTCGGATACCTCCCACCACATATATAATGCTGACCATCTTCTTTCTCCTGTGTGCAGTCCCGAGCTATCCTGCCACTCTGAGCCTGAATTGCACTGAATGTTTGCGCCTTGTGCGCCACCGTATAGAGGGAGGATATCACCTAGTCACTACCCTCATCCACCAGACGCAGCCCCCGGAAGGCGATTGCCGGCTTCTCCCGACTTGTGCCCTCATCACTCCGAATGGCCTCCAACAGTTCCACAGATGCCTCCAAGGAAATCTCACTATCTGCCACAGCCCTACCAAACCAAGATACTACAATGTCACCCTCAGCGTAGGACTCCCCGCGTATGTGGCCGGACCTCCGGGAGTCGAGGGAGATGGCATTCTGTATTACATAAATTCCACTCGCATCCTTGTCGGTGGCATCCAAACTATAGCAACCCTAACCTTCGACGTCTGTGCCGCCATGGACAAACACCCTTGGTCTCGCAAGTGTGGCAGCCAGAGTTGGCGTGAGGCATACGTTAACGACCACAAGTATGTTTGCCCCTTCAGTCCAGACATGAGATGCTGCTCCCCGTGGGTTTGGCTCCCATGCGCCGGCGACACTCGAGCCTCGGGCTGGGACCGAGTATGTGCTTATACGGGAGGAGGATATGCCGGATGCACCGGCCTGGGCGAGTTTCGTCGAGGTTCTGGTAACTATGTGTCCCTTGACTGGCCCATTCGAGGACACGACATGCCCTGGAGAGGGACGTGGGGCCTCGGTATTGACGGCGGAGGAATGGATCCGTTGACATATATTACCATATACCAGAGTCTCGAAACGAAGCCTCCTACGCACTACCAAACTACTGTTGTCGGCTACCAAGACGTATTCGATGAAATTGCTCGTGCCGAGCACACCGAGACTAAATTCCCCATTTCCCCAGAAGCCCGAAATATGTTCCTCAACTTGGCTGAGAACATCGCCCTCTCCCTAGGAATTGCCAACTGTTTCGTCTGTGGAGGAACTGACATGGGTGAACAATGGCCCTGGGAAGCGAGAGAGATCCGACAGCAAACATGGGATGCACTCAACACCACTAACATTACCTTTCCCCTACGGCCGAAGCCGTACGAATGGGCCCTGAGAACAAATATAATAGGTACCCTCTGCGCTAGTCGAGCGCCATCGAAGCGGTACTCTGTACCAGTGGGAGATTCTGCTTGCACGGGGGTCCTTCAGTATAATGGAAGCCGGACGACCTGGTGGCAAACGGATAACCTGCCCGCCCCGGAGCCTATCTGGACAGAACCCACCTTGAACACGACATGGACATACGGAGGCAACGCTTCCCTCAAGTGGGTAGCCCCCGCGGGCTACTACTATATCTGCGGACGCAGGGCCTATGAACAGCTCCCGACCCGCTGGTACGGTACCTGTCTCTTGGGCACTGTCCGACCTAGTTTTTTCCTTTTGCCCATACAAGTCGGCGAAACTTTGGGTATCCCCCTATACGTGGAAAAGGGGCCTGATAACCCTGCCAGACGAAAACGTTCTTTCCCCAACATCAAGCCCAAAGTCCAAATTGGAGACTGGAAAGACAACGAGTGGCCGCCTGAACGCATCATTCATTACTATGGACCGGCCACATGGGCTGAAGATGGTACATACGGGTACCGCACCCCTATCTATATGCTGAATCGTATTATTCGCCTACAGGCCGTACTC
The DNA here is from genome assembly GCF_901765095.1 of Microcaecilia unicolor. Taxonomy (NCBI): domain Eukaryota; kingdom Metazoa; phylum Chordata; class Amphibia; order Gymnophiona; family Siphonopidae; genus Microcaecilia; species Microcaecilia unicolor. Next base: position 68,288,539 of record NC_044041.1, read on the forward strand.
GAAATTCTTACTAACGATTCGGCCCTTGCCCTCAATATCCTAGCTCGCCAGAACACTAAGCTCATTACCGCCGTTTACCAAAATCGCTTGGCTCTTGACTACCTCTTAGCCCAGGAGGGCGGGGTGTGTGGCAAGTTTAACCTCAGTAATTGCTGCTTACAGATTGATGACCAGAGCCATGTCATCAGAGAAATAACTGACCGGATGGTCAAACTAGCCCACGTCCCCGTCCAGACCTGGAACAGTGCGTGGGATTGGACTTCCTCCCTCACCAGCTGGCTCCCAACCTCCGGGAGCCTGCATGGCCTCCTCGTCATGGGTGGCCTGTTCTTGTTGTCCTGCTTATTAATACCCTTGTCTCTCCCCTTGGTTTTCAGGTGCTTCCGCTCCACCATGGAAAGCATCGCTGATCGCCGTGCTGCTGCCCAACTTATGGCTCTCCAGATGTACTCCCCCATTCCCCAGTCTGATGAAGCTGACGATGAAGCACCTTGTGGCTGACGTGCACCACCTCCTGAGTCACTTAATGGGCCAGTACCCTTGTGTCAGCATAAGACCGGATACAAAGGGGGGGGGATTCCACTAGGGGCCCTCCGTCTCAACCCCGGCGAAGCAACCAACGGCTGCGCAAGGGCTTAGGGCTCGCTTGTTGCCTCCCTCGCTAACTATCCTTGTCCTTTCTTTCCTTTTCAGGGTTCTTGGAGGTGATACTCTCCACCAGAATGGATGTTCAAGTATCAAAAGGGGGGAATGAAGGAGTGGAACGCCGGATACTGTTCGAATACTATGCATACTACTGAGCAACAGGACAACCTCATGTTTTTGTGCCTGCTGATGGACTTATACTTATGCACTCTACCTCTGCTTTTGGCTGTTTAGCCACACCCTATTACTGCACTGGACATTTGTGCCTTATCCAGTTCTACTGGTTACTAACAAAAGAAGTTTGCTGTTTACTAATGTACAGACAGAATGCAGGGCTATTAGACATATAGCTTGTAACAGTAGTTTGCAAGGCCTATACAAGACCAGCTTGCATGTAGCAACGCCATCTGAATAGACGACCTTGGTGGGTGCTGACACCCCGCCCTGCATTCCTGAGCCGAACGAACCTTATCTCCTGTGCTAGAAAGGAGCATTGTGTGTGTGTGAAGAATAAGCTGCTAAGTTTCGTTTTTCTTGCCAGTATCATTTCAGTGTTATGACGTGTGTACGTACTGGGACTACAATTTTGTACTGTAAGAACTACAAATGTTTACTGCGCATGTCTGTTGTGACGTGTAAGGGGCCAAATGCGCAGGCCCAGTAGGGAAGTATAAATGTAAGTGTCAGATGATTTATGACACACAGTGTCCCGAGACTACTCGGTGCTGTTCACTTGCTAGCAATAAAGTTGCCTTGTTTGGAACCAAAATTTGCCTTTCGTCTTCTGATTTCCCACCTGTTTCACTCCCTCCACCCTTCCAGCCCAGCATCTGTTCCCTCTTTCTACCCTCTTCACCCTCGTAGCCTGATATTTCCCTATCTCTTTTACCTCCCACCACCAGCATCTTCCTGTCCCATCTCTCTCCCCTCCCCCATTGTCCAGCATTTTTCCCTTTCTCTTCCCTACCATCCATTTTCTATCTTCTCTCCCTGGATCCATCCTCCCTCTTTCTCCTCTCCCTTCCACTTCCATGTCCAACACGTTTTCTTCTCCCATGCCCTTTCTCTCCCTCTCCCCATCCCACCCATATCCAACAATTTTCCCTCTCTTTCTCCTTGCAGCATCTCTCCGCCCTCCCCCCACCTACTTCTACTCTGTCTCACAGTCACTCCCTCAGCCCAACAGTGCTCCTGTCTCTCCCTGACCCCCCACCCACCACACACACACACACAGGTTTTTTCCCTCCCTTTCCCCAGCCACAGTCTGGCACGCTGGCTGCAGGCCTTCTTTCCCCTCCCTCCCCTTCGGGCAGCGCCTCAATCTAACGCTACAGCTGAGCAGAGCTGCACGGCACCGGGTCCAACTCCGTCCTGCCGCTACTTCTGCCCTCCGGCTCCGTTGTCATCTTTGTTCATTCTTCTGCTGCTTATCTGCAGCGGTTCCGGATCCGCGCGCTGCCAAGGCTATCTGTATGCCGCCTGCTGCGACTGCTTCCTCTGCGCTGGCCCCGCCTTCTGAAGAGGCGGGGCCAGCGCAGAGGAAGCAGTCGCAGGCAGCATACAGACAGCATTGGTAGCGAAGCAGTCGCAGGCAGCATACAGACAGCATTGGTAGCGCGCAGAATCGCAAATCCGGAACCGCTGCAGATAAGCAGCAGAAGAACAAACAAAGATGACAACGGAGCCGGAGGGCAGACGTAGCGGCAGGACGGAGTCGGATCCGATGCCGTGCAGCTCTGCTCAGCTGTAGTGTTAGACTGCAGCGCTGCTCGAAGGGGAGGGAGGGGAAAGAAGGCCTGCAGTGTGCCGGTGGAGGATCAATTCTTTTTACATCTCTCTGCATCGTTGCTGGGTGGGCCTGAGCCCAAAGTGGGTGGGCCCAGGCCCATCCGTGGCTACGCCCCTGGTCAAAACTGAAAACTGTTATCTCAATCTGGTCAAACACTATCCACCCTAAAAGGTTGTTTTGTGGCTGTACATGAGGAATTGTGATATTGAATAAACAAGTTTATGTCTGTGGCCCTAGTCATGCATCCAAAGTTTATATAATCCTTTCAAGAAAGCCAGTTAATAGTTTAACTTATTTAGTGTAACGTAACCACAGAGGCATGGTATGGTTGCATTTTCAATATGGTAATACTAAGGCCCAGCTAAGGAACAGGCTATTTTTAAGACTAAACTTGCTTTCCTTGTCCCATGACCACCCAGCTGGATAGGCAGTGTCATAACAGGTGGAGAATGAAAGATTTTTGTTTATATTTATATACATTATCCCAAGTAAAGGGTTCAATGTGGCTTACATTTGAAAATACAGTGAGACAGAATAATAGAATTCAGTTACATCATGGGAGCAAATAGATGGATATGTCTGAAACAAATTGAGATTAGCATATATACCCAACTGGGCATTTAAAAGTCTGTCCTTTAATTATGCCACAGGTTCAGAAATCATAGCCATAATTATAGACAGTTATTCAAATATTATCACATTTATACACCAGAACACATTGCAAAAGTAAACAGCAACTTCTGCAGAGTACATCCAAAACTTAATTATTTCCTCATTTCCATCTTCCAAAATTCCAGACAGCAGATATACAGATCAGCAGGACCCAACACAGTCCAAAATAAGTAAAGTCAGCAACCAAAAAATGTGGGATACAAATTAACCATAAATAAATAAACCACACATTTTATACCTAATTGTTCCACCACCCTTAGGATTCACCTTTGGGTTTAAAAAACAATACCATGTGCATATAGGGCCTGGATAAATAGATTAAAACAGAGTTTAAAGCAAATGCCCTTAATATGTAATACTTGGTAGCAATAATTAAACAGTGATGGAATATTCACATAGCAAACAGCCTTAGCCAACAGGTTTATTTTCCATTTAACGTAATTAACTGTGTATTAAATTGACTGCTAATAGTGTGCTGAACTGGACAATGTTGGCACATTTAGACTGAATCTCTGGACTTCTGCATGAAGATAGCTCTGCTCTCATTATTCAATATCTGTCTTTTCAATAGTAGTAATAAAAAATATCAAGTGCATTGTTATAATATACCACTGCAATCCACAAAACAAAAGGAGCAAGTTCCCACATGCCATCTTTTTCTTTTGATCTAAGCAGAGGAAAAAAAAGATTTGAAATGCTCCCAGGTTTCAACCTAATAATTCATGTTTAATGTGGGATATAAATGTAATAAATAAATAAGTAAATAAATAAATAAATAAATACATTGATAGATAGAAACTCTGAATTTTGAGCACCTGATTCTCATAACATGATGTCTGTTTTAGTGGCTCTGTACCAGGTGAAAATAAATCTCTGCACAAATATAACATGTGCTAGGGTGTCCCTATAACCAGCCCCTTCAAATAACATTTTGATTATGATTTATAAAACAAATGACTACTCTACCTATGAAAAGATATTCCGCTATTATACATCCTCCATGTACATCCATATGCTGCACAAGCTGTCATGTTTGAAAATATAAGTGGGATCAAATAAAAATGCTACCAGCAATATAGAACGACAACATGGATACAGCAGCTCATACATTTGTTTGCTTTGAGTGTACTTGAATGATGGCTGTGCTACACTAAGTGGCTTCATTTTTTTACATCATCCTGTTGCCTGTTTTCTTCAAGCTCCTTTTTTAAAATTCTTTTATTTATTACATTTTTACATTTATACCCATCAACATAAATATATTGGAAATATCAGAAATTATAATAGCTGTATAAAACATTATATCAAACTGATATAATCTTGAAATAAACATTATTATTTGTCCACAATGTTATGAAATAGATCAATATACTAAGAAATTTCTACTAAGTAATAAAATAACATAGTTTAACTATTACAAGCGGAAGGGAGAAGCGGATGATCACAGCCAGTTTAAACAGCATTAACTATGGGAGTCTCCACAGGTGGAACGTCCTTTTCTTTTAATTCAATTAACTCCAACAATTTCTTGGGCGTAAAGAACACATAATTCACTTTCGCAAAGGAGACATAACATTTACAAGGATTCTTCAAGCTCCTTGTATATACCTACTTCCCCTCTGCCTGCAGAGCTCCTGGGTCCATGCAGTAACATCATAAGCATCCCTGAGCTGATTGGGAGATGCTTTGGGGAGGAGGCAAAGCTAGGGTTACCATATTTTGTCCCCCCAAAAGGAGGACACATGCCCTCACCCCGCCCCCTGTCATGCCCTCGCTCCGCCCCTGTCACATTTCCCCTCCCCCCTGTCACACACCCCATCACCCCCTCCCCTTACCTTACTACTGCCCTGGTGGTTTTGCCAATCTGCCCGTTTGTCCGGATTTCTGGACAAATGGGCAGGCTGGTGGGCAGGCCCAGAGATCCGGACAAATGGGCAGATTGCTAGCCTCCCCTCCCCTTATTACTGCCCTGGTGGTCTAGTGACCTCTTCCGCCTTCGGGGCAGGAAAGAGCCCCCTCTTTCCTGCCCGGAGCGCTGCCCTGCATGCATCCTTTGTGTTGCTGATCTCGGCGCCGAATCAAAATGGCCACTGAGAGTTGAACTCTTGCGAGGTCACTTCAACTCTCAGCGGCTATTTTGAATCGTCACCGAGATCAGGAACACGAAGAATGCATGCAGGGCAGTGCTCCAGGCAGGAAAGAGGGGGCTCTTTCCTGCCCCGAAGGCGGAAGAGGTCACTAGACCACCAGGGCAGTAGTAAGTAAGGGGAGGGGAGGCTAGCAATCTGCCCATTTGTCCGGATCTCTGGGCCCGCCCACCAGCCTGCCCATTTGTCCAGAAATCCGGACAAACGGGCAGATTGGCAAAACCTGCCCGGTTGCCCGGACATGTCCGTCCGGGTAAATATTGACATATGGTAACCCTAGGCAAAGCTAAATTTGCTACCGAGGACTGGCATAAAGAGAGCTGTGTGAGAGCCAGTGTTGCCAACTGTGAGAAACATGTAAATATATTGCTTTTTCACTTAACAAAATTGCAAAGGTAAAATGCCCTTGTAGAAAGGTAATCTTTAAGGTTAAAAGTATAACTATATTCATGTGAGTATGTGTACTAATACTGCAAGCCCTTTCTAAAAGGGGTTGGACGGTTTCCTAAAGGACAAGTCCATAAACCGCTACTAAACGGACTTGGAAAAATCCAAAATTCCAGGAATAACATGTATATAATGTTTGTACGTTTGGGAAGCTTGCCAGGTGCCCTTGGCCTGGATTGGCCGCTGTCGTGGACAGGATGCTGGGCTCGATGGACCCTTGGTCTTTTCCCAGTATGGCATTACTTATGTACTTATGTACTAATAAGAACCACCACATTAATTGAAATTCATATAACATTTTTTTAAATCTGTTTATTGGCATAACATTGGGCATACATACATATCAAAGCCAACGGATTGATTACAGAATTCAAACATTCACAGTTCTGGAATGAAGGAATGCCAAATGTACATATTTTAATTTTAACCCCCCCCCCCATATCCTCCCCCCTCCCCATTAACCCTAATCTCCCCTCCCCCCTCCCTCAACAATTCAATATTCTACTTTTTGCAATGGGAGTGAGCGTGTCCCAGAATGGCGACCAGATTTTACAAAACTGATCTCTGGTGGAAGCCAAATCACTGATCCCTCGTCTTTCTAACGAGCAACATTGCATCATCGCCCATCGCCAGTGTAGTGTACAGGGGGCCTCCCGACTAAGCCACAGCTGCAAAATAGTTTTTGAAGAGATCAGTGCTGATGGGGAAAAGAACTATTTTGCAGCTGTGGCTTAGTCGGGAGGCCCCCTGTACACTACACTGGCGATGGGCGATGATGCAATGTTGCTCGTTAGAAAGACGAGGGATCAGTGATTTGGCTTCCACCAGAGATCAGTTTTGTAAAATCTGGTCGCCATTCTGGGACACGCTCACTCCCATTGCAAAAAGTAGAATATTGAATTGTTGAGGGAGGGGGGAGGGGAGATTAGGGTTAATGGGGAGGGGGGAGGATATGGGGGGGGGGGGTTAAAATTAAAATATGTACATTTGGCATTCCTTCATTCCAGAACTGTGAATGTTTGAATTCTGTAATCAATCCGTTGGCTTTGATATGTATGTATGCCCAATGTTATGCCAATAAACAGATTTAAAAAAATGTTATATGAATTTCAATTAATGTGGTGGTTCTTATTAGTACATAAGTACATAAGTAATGCCATACTGGGAAAAGACCAAGGGTCCATCGAGCCCAGCATCCTGTCCACGACAGCGGCCAATCCAGGCCAAGGGCACCTGGCAAGCTTCCCAAACGTACAAACATTATATACATGTTATTCCTGGAATTTTGGATTTTTCCAAGTCCGTTTAGTAGCGGTTTATGGACTTGTCCTTTAGGAAACCGTCCAACCCCTTTTAGAAAGGGCTTGCAGTATTAGTACACATACTCAGGCCTTCCGGCTTGTGCCCTCTTACCAAAAAGACATCAAATAATTGTCCAGGAGTAGGTTTCCAGCGTACTTTCCACATAGCCGAGATCTGTTGACCCAGGGCCTGCCAGAATGTTGATATTTCGTGACAATGCCAGAACATGTGGCCCAGGGAGGCCCCCCCCCCCCCCCCCCCCCGCCCCATGGCACACTTGGGACAATCATCCGTCTCTCTCAGAGATGCTCTAAAGGCCCTGTGAGGTGAGATGTGCAGCCGGAGAATAAATTTATAGTTCAATTCCCACCAGGCTGCATTCGCAGTTACTTTGTGGATAGATTTTAGGCAGTTCATTGCTTGCTGCGGCTCCACTCGCCACTTTAATTCCTGACTCCACAAGACACAGATAGATGTGGTATCAAGTGGTTCTAAAGAGTCTCGTAGGCAGCTGTGAAAGTATTTCAATGAAGTTCTATGTTGTGCCTCCAAGTCCAGTAGCTCATCCTGTCTCTCCCAAACTCCCTGCCTCAGGGAGTCGGCAGGCAGGGACTGAATATAGTGTTTCATTTGAAAATAGGCAAAGATATCACCTTGTTCAAGAGCATATTCCTCACATAAAGCTTGAAAGGATTTAATGGTCCCCTGTTCTGTCACTACCTGGAACAAATAATGGATCCCCCAGGCAGCCCATCTCCTCAGCAAGCGGGACGATTCTCCCTCCGGAAATGCCGGATTACCCCGAATCGGAAGTAAGGGCGACACCGAGTTGTTCCACTTGTGTGTCTTGCAGAGCCATTGCCACGCTCTGCGTAGGGGAAGTAATATATATTTGTAGGGTCCCAGGGGGGTTAACTGGTCTGCTGGGGCATGTAGCCAATACGAAAAGTGGAGGGGTCTCATCAGTGTGGTTTCGATCCTTGTACATGAGAAGAATTCGGTAGAACAAAACCAGTCTGATATGTGTCGCAAACTACTTGCCTTGGAAAGAAGCTTCAAATCCAACAGCCCCAGTCCCCCTTTCTCCCTTGGCCTCATAAGTTTTTGAATCCCAATGCGTGCTCTCTTCCCCTTCCATAAGAACCCGTTAAGCTGTTTCTGAAGACATTTATCCTCTTTATAACCCAACATAAGTGGGAGCATTTGCAAAGTGTACGTCCACCTAGGGAACAGTATCATGTTGAATAAACCTATATGGCCATGAAGCGAGAGTGGTAACTCCCGCCATCCCTGCAGGGTAGCCAATAGATTGTCTCTCAAGGGCCCCAAGTTCACTGAATATAAGCGAGCTAAGTCAGATGGGATAAATACTCCTAAATAACGGACCACCCCCTCGGCCCACTGAAATGGGAAGTCGCCCACACAGTCTTCCTTGACCGCCCGCTGTATCGGTAGTGCTAATGATTTTTGTAAGTTTAATGTAAGCCCGGAGAAGAAACCAAACTCCTCTATAACTTCCAATAGGTGGGGGACCGAGATAGCCGGCTGTGTAAGAGTCAGGAAAAGGTCGTCCGCAAAGGCCAGCACTCTAATCTCGATCCCATGAAGTACCACTCCTTTGATGTCTGAATCCCGTAGTATGGAGCGCAAGAGGGGTTCCAGATACAATAAAAACAGTGATGGAGATAGAGGGCACCCCTGTCTAGTACCCCTTGCCACCACGAAGGGGTCCGAGCGCAGCCCATTTACCAATACCCGAGCCGTGGTATCCCTATAGAGTGTCTTTAGAGCAACCAGATACCTACCCCCCACCCCAATATATTCTAGGACTTGAAATAGGTAATCCCAGTTAACCTTATCAAAGGCCTTGGCTGCGTCTAGACTCACCAGCAGCAAGGGGTCTCCGGTGGCCTGGCCATAGGCCGTCGCTAATAGCGCTTTCCGCACATGGGTAACTGCGTGTCGGCCCCACACGAACCCTACCTGGTGCTCCACAACCAAAGATGGAATGTGGGCCGCCAACCGGTCTGCCAAAACCCTGGCCAAGATCTTTATGTCCACATTTAATAGGGAGATGGGTCTATAAGATTCAATCTGGTCTTTCGGTTTACCGGGTTTGGGAATCAGTGTGATAAGGGCCTCGTTCTCCCCCCTGGAAAAGAAACCCCTTTCAGTTACCTCATCATAGTAAGCTACCAGGGGGCCACACAACTGGGACGCCAGGAGTTTAAAATATTCATTTGAAAACCCATCAATCACCGGAGCAGAACCCAGTGTCAAAGATTTAATAACTTTCTGGACCTCTAGTCCTTGGATTGGGGTTGACAGTGCCTGCTGTGCTTCCGTTCTCAGCTTCGGCATTCCCGCTTCCTCTAGATAATCCCAAGATAAAGGCCCCAATTCTCGGTCTCCCGATGCATACATGTTCTCAAAATAAGTGCGGAACCCCTCCAGAATCCCCTGTGGGTTGGAAGCCCGAATCCCCCTCTGATTAACTATCATGGGGATAAACTGGGGTGGCGTACTGAACCTTGCTACCCTTGCGAGCAGTTTCCCCGTCTTGTTGCCAAAACGTTGAAACTTTAAGCGGCCCATCGATAAGTGTCGCTGAGCTTGCTCATGCAAGAGTGAATTAAGAGCCACCAGAGCTGCGTCCATGTTATCTCTATTCACTCTGGTAGGGTGTGAGATATGCCTCTTCTTTGCCAATTTGTACTCCCTTTCTAGACGTAGTACCCCAGCAGCCAACTTCTTGGTCCTGGCACTTAGATAAGCAATCACCTCGCCACGCATGACAGCCTTGGAAGCCTCCCAAAGAGTAATGTGTGAATCGCACGAGGCAGCATTGGTATCTATATAAAATTGCCATTTTGCCTGTAGGTGTTCTAAGAAATGTTTATCTTGATAGAGGTGGGCAGGGAATCACCACGGCCTGGCCCCAAGTGTGCCCCCAGAGAGGTCCAGAACCAGCCATATCATAGTGTGATCTGATACTACCATCGGGCCTATCTCAGCCTTCCTGACCCTGAAAAACCATTCCTGGGATGTCAATATATAGTCGATCCTCGACCAGGATTGATGGACTTTAGATTGGTGGGTGTAGTCCCTGGCAGTGGGGTTATGCACTTGCCAAGGGTCCACTAAACATAATTGGTCACAAAGGGCCGGCATTCCTTTCCCACTCCCCAGTCCCGGGACCGCCCTGGGGGAAGATCTGTCTAGTGCAGGGTTAAGTACCTGGTTGAAATCCCCCGCCCAGATCCAGGGGGCATCAGTGTATTGTAGGCCCAGGGAGATAAGTGCTTGGAAGAAACTGGGGCTATAATCATTGGGTCCATATACCCCACACAAATAGAATTCCTGCCCCAAGTAATTGAGCCGAAGTAGGACTATGCGACCCTCTGAGTCTTTATAAACTAATTTAGTCTGGCAGTGGAGTCCCTTTTTGATTAATATGGCCACCCCACTTTTCTTACTTCCTGAAGAGGAAAAATAACACTCCCCCACCCATTGTTGTTTGAGTTTTTGATGTTCTGTATCCGTGAGTTTAGTCTCTTGGAGACATTCTATGGTGGCGCCCTTACGTCTCAGCTGGGTCAAAATTTTATATCTTTTCACCAGGGATGTGATCCCAGAAACATTCCAGGATAGTATCTTTAACTGGGAGTGATCAACCAATTAGCCACGAACCAAGAATTGAGTTATCAGATCCATTGTCTTGATCACCCCCAGGGTCCAGCCCCTCCCCCCGGGGGATCCATCCACCAGACAAGACGGGGGCCTCCCCAGAGACCAAAGCACCCCATTCCTTAGCACCGCTCTGGTATCCGGGCACGCACACACTCCCACCACATTCTCATAAATCCAAAGAACCTTCCACTTAGTCCTCCCCCCTCCCCCCATAACCCAATCCCCCTGCGCTCCCCTCCCCCACCCTCCCTCCCTTGTTCTCCCTTGGTCCCCCCTCCCTTTCCCTCCTTATCCCCAAACCCCTATGAACACACATCTGTAGAGTCACCTAGATGTTGAGGAAACTGCGCCCCCATAGACAATAACATTAGACCCTTCTCACAGAACCCAAACATAGTTAAATAACAGCCTGTCAAACAGGGATTACAAGGTTACAGTACTCAAGTGCAAAGTCCAAACTCATCTTTCATGAGGCTCTTCCTGATTGTTGTTTCCTTGTCGGTCGAGACCCCCCACAAATTTTCTGGCAGCTGAGGTTGTGGTGAAAGAGTGCCAGCGTCCGTTCTGTTTGATTTTCAGAACGGCTGGGTACACCAGCATGAACTGGATATTCAGATCGTGGAGACGGTTGCACATGGGGGTGAAAGCTTTGCGTTTCTCTTGTAATGCCGCGGAGTAATCCTGGTATATGCGAACTGCACTGCCGTTAAATTTTGTGGCCTCGCGTTTCATGCGGTAGCCGTTCAAAATTTCCATTTTGTGGAGGTAATTGTGAATTTTAATGATCACCGTGCGCGGACTCGCACGGCCTTCTTGCAGTCTTTCAATTCTGTGAGCCCTTTCCAGGCTTAGAGGCCCCGCATGGTCGGAAAGTGCGAATTCGCTTTTCAGCCATTTTTCCAACTCCTCTAAAAGTATTTTGTCCCCTACTGACTCCGGGATTCCAATGAGTCTTAAGTTCAATCGTCGCGACTGATTTTCTAGGTCGTCTATTTTGAGGAGAGGGAAGTGACGGTTGATTTGAGTTGTTCCAACTCTGGGGCAGTCGCGACCGTTGCGTCCTCCAAGTCAGAGACCCTTTGCTCTAGCTCCCCTGCCCGACAAGCGAGATCTTGTTGGGCCTCTTCAAATGAAGCAAGTTTGGTTAAGATTTTATCCAAGCGCGACTCCAAAGCTGCTTCCACTGCGGCGGTGAGTTGAGCTAGTTGTTCTTTTGTGAATCCCGCACTCCCACTCGGCAGCCCCTTGCGATCTGCCGGTTCATCGCCTGTGCGAGGTTTTTCCTTCTCTCGCTTGGTGCTTCTACTCGCCATGGGTTTCGGGGAGGATTCTAAAAACTTGTCCATAAGGTCTCCTCTGCCCCACAGAAGAAATGGCGGGTGTTTGCTCGAAACGGGTCAGTTTTTAAGTGATTGGGCCCAGTTCCCTCAGAGAGAGCGAAGCACGCGTCCTGCTCCCTCTAGCACATCATGTGACTCCCCAATTCATATAACATTTTAAGATGGCTTTAAAATTGCTGACAAAGGGGAACTAGAAGAATTAGCAGTTTAAAAAGGATATTGCTGGCTAACAAGCAGTGGGGGGGGGGGGGGGGGGGGGAGGGGGGAGAGGAAGGCCAATAGGCTGAAATTGCTGTTGCAGAGTTCTCACATGAAGGTCTGAAGACTGAGATAAGAAAATGTAAACCGAGCATAAGAACTGAACAATGAATAGAGGCTCTGTCTATGGGAAATTTTCAATTCTCAGAAGGGAACAGCAATGAGGGGTGGAGGCTGACATACTATGTAATAGGTTGTAGATATGAAATCAATATCCAATTAAAACTAGGGGCAGAAAACTATGAGAAAAAAAATATATAAACTGTAAGAATTAAGGGGTGGGTGTGCCTGCTTGCTATCAGAGATACCCATTCTTGCAAGAGTGTATTTTGAAATAATAAATTAATTAAGACTTGCTTCACCAATTTGCTTTTTTTGGAAGTTTTTTTGTATAGGTACTCAGGTTATCTAGGAGCTATTTCTAACACCAACCTAGCTTATTTTCCGCAAATTTGGGCTTGTTATTTTTAGAAGTTGTGGGTTTTTTTTTCTGAACTAATGGATAGCTTGTTTTTGGGCTTGTTCTTTTTTTCTTTTGACTTGATATACCGCCAATTGCCCACAAATGTCACCATGATAACATTGCAAGTAAGTGTGCCAGCGGGCACTCAGTCCAGCTTTTACTTGTCTTCTTTCGTTTCCTCATTGGCTATGGAAGGAATTAATCACAACATACACTGCCCCTGTATTAGGGCTGCCTTCTGACACCTGGGACATACTTCCGTTCTTATTTTTCCACGACTTGTACCCGGCAACACTGGTGAGAGCGCTGGGTCCAACTTTTCCTTACCTCTCAGCTGCTTTCCCCAGCTACAGCCTCCGGTGACCTATTCCTCTATTGAACTCTCTCCAGTGTTGCATATGCAGCCTAAGAGGGAAGAGAAAGGAGAGACTCTGGTACAGACCACAGCATCTTGGAGAAAGAAGGGACCATGCTGTCCCTACTGATTTGCTCCTGCTCTTGGCACTGGGTGCACATTGCAGGGCAGTAATTTCCCAGGTCTGGGGGATTAGGGTACTTGTCTTTGACCTTGTCTTCTCCTTTTGCTTGGTTTTGATTGTTTCTTTCTTGTAACTCTGTGGCTCTGATTCTGCTTTATGCAAGCTCTGTCCCAGTTACATTACTTTCACTTTAATGTTGCTCCATGTGGAGAGAGAAAGGCAGCTGGAGGTGGGATCCTTTGACTAAATGATTTTCAGGTATGTTTTTAGGTTTAATTCCTTTGTGCCTGCTGCTGCCCATTGTTTCTTCCTTCCTGGTTTTCTTCTGCATGGAGACAAAGGCAGCTAGAGGTTACAGCCTGACCACATTAACTTGCCCTGTTTCTTCCACATGGAGAAAAAGGTAGTTAGAGGTTAGAGTTTTTGACAAATTAGGTATGTTCTATGGTGCGATTTCTTTGTTTTGCTAAGGTAGCTGGAGGTAGAGCCTTTACATAAGTACATAAGTAGTGCCATACTGGGAAAGACCAAAGGTCCATCTAGCCCAGCATCCTGTCACTGACAGTGGCCAATCCAGGTCAAGGGCACCTGGCACGCTCCCCAAACGTAAAAACATTCCAGACAAGTTATACCTAAAAATGCGGAATTTTTCCAAGTCCATTTAATAGCGGTCTATGGACTTGTCCTTTAGGAATCTATCTAACCCCTTTTTAAACTCCGTCAAGCTAACCGCCCGTACCACGTTCTCTGGCAACGAATTCCAGAGTCTAATTACACGTTGGGTGAAGAAAAATTTTCTCCGATTTGTTTTAAATTTACCACACTGTAGCTTCAACTCATGCCCTCTAGTCCTAGTATTTTTGGATAGCGTGAACAGTCGCAAATTAATCTCGGTTATGTTTTCTGGTCTAATTCTTTTGTTTGCTACTGCCTAGTTTCTTCTGTGCTGTGGCAATTGCTTTCATGCAAGATGCTCAGGGATATGGAGTCAGCAGATTTCTTTCAGTGTAAGGATCTTTGTTTCTAAGAACTAAGGTTACTGTCTAAATCACAAATTAGCCACACCCCATGATGGGTTGGGGTAAGGCCAGTACTAGTCAGTATAGAATGACTAGTCACTATAGTCATTCTATACTGATATACTTTGCTGTCTGCTGTGGCACAAGTTCAGCCTACTCCTAGGATCCCTATGCCCCTGGCTCTGCGGGAAATTGAGACCTTCCCACTCACACACTCACTTACTCAGCACACTTCCTCAGCACAATACTGACATCTAAAACTTCTTCAACAACCTGGACCTAATCCCTGGTGGTTACCCAGCTGACCGTAACTGGTCAACATTTACTCTCCTCATCACTGAATTCGTTACACAAGCGACTCATAGGTTCGCCAACACCCACTGCAAACTGGATAAATATCCCAGTCATCTACTTAAATCCGCCCCCGGCCGCTTCATAGCAGACCTCACATTCCACCTAAACTTCATGCTACAACAAGGTCTGTTCCCAGAGGAATATGGTAACATCCTACTCATTCCAATGCCAAAAGACACTAAGAAAAACACAAACGACCTCACCAATTACCGCCTAGTTGCATCTATCCCACTAGTAGTAAAACTGATGGAAAGCTTGATGACCAAACAGCTTACGGAATACATGGACAAGTTCTCAATACTACATGACTCACAATCAGGATTCCGCCTTCACCATACTACTGAAACTGTCCTAGTCACTCTCCTGGCGAAATTCAAGCAGGAAATAGCCACAGGTAAAAGCATACTTCTCCTCCAATTCGACATGTCGAGCGCATTCGACATGGTAAACCACAATATACTACTAAGACTCCTTGGCCACTTTGGGATCAATGGAAATGTACTTAACTGGATCAAGGGTTTCCTAACCACCAGAACATACCAAGAAAAATCAAACTCAAACATATCACCACCATGGAAAGCAGCCTGTGGAGTACCTCAAGGATCACCATTATCACCAATACTCTTCAACATAATGATGATCCCACTGGCAAAGTCCCTATCCAATCGAGGCCTCAACCCGTTCATCCATGCAGATGACGTTACAATCTACATTCCCTTCAGACATGACATAACAGAAATAACCAATGAAATCAATGACGGCCTGAACATCATGGACTCTTGGGGCAAATTCCATCCAACTGAAACTGAATACTGAAAAAACACACTGCCTCATCCTCTCATCTCAACATAACAAGTACAAACCCACAACCATAAACACACTAGAACACACCCTCCCTACATCAGACAGCCTAAAAATACTCGGCGTCATAATTGACCGCAGCTTTACCCTTGAGAGCCAAGTAAACTCCGTAATAAAGAAAATGTTCTACTCAATGTGGAAACTTAAATGAATAAAAGCTTTCTTCCTGAGGGAAGTCTTTTGAAACCTAATACAGTCAATGGTCCTAAGTCACGCAGATTATTGTAATGCAATCTATGCAGGATGTAAAGAACATCTCGCTAAAAAACTCCACACTGCCCAAAACACAGCTGCCAGGCTGATATTTAGTAAATCACGCTTCGAAAGTGCCAAACCCCTCCGAGAAAAGCTGCACTGGCTCCCAATCAAAGAACGGATCATCTTCAAAATTTGCACCTTTGTCCACAAAATAATCTACGGCAAAGTCCCAGGATACATGACAGACCTAATAGATCTACCAACCGGAAACAGAATCGGATCATCACAATCATACCTAAACTTACATTACCAAAACTGCAAAGGACTTAAATATAAAACAACCTACGCATCCAGCTTCTCCTACGTAAGCGCACAACTATGGAATGGACTCCCAAAGGTTGTAAAAATAACCCATGACCACCTAAACTTCAGGAAATCACTAAAATCCAACCTCCTCAAAAAGGCTTACCCCACTGACCTTACGTAAATCCCTACACCCAGCAACATAGCACAACCAATGATCATACTGGACAATATACAATCTTCATTCCCACCGACCTTCACGGTGCCTGACACACACACCTACCTCATCCGATCACAAAACAACCTTGTATTTGTTATTAACCGACTGGCGAACGCCTTTTGGTACTATGTAAACCACATTGAGCCTGCAAATAGGTGGGAAAATGTGGGGTACAAATGTAACAAATAATAATAATAATAATCCTTGAATCCATTCCGTTTGCCATGTGTCCACTAAGATATGCCATGGTCGAACACCCCCACTGTGCCAATTATTTCTAGCTGACCCAGTCTTTGTATTGATTTGTCCAGTCCTTCCTTTCTCTTGCTGTGTGGGAATGTGACCAGGGCGTGCTTGTGCTCCAGTGGCATGTATATGCCACAGGCCAGCTAACAGATGGTGCAGCTCATTCTGAAGGGCTGTGATCCTCTAACCCAGTGGTCCTAGGTTCCATCCTGAACCCTTCACATTGTTGTATCATTGTTTGGCATCTTGAGGGAGACTCCAGAGGCATGAGTACATCTCATTAGCGGGTGTGAATGTCCTCCTCAGCGCTCGGGTAGACTACTGTACCAATCCAACCCCTGAACCTAATAATCCATTCTTGGAACAGGGTACTAGAAGCATGATCATAATTCGCTAGTACTTAGCCCATGCTTTTATGGCATGAGTATCCTCCTTCCCAGTTTCATATTTGGCAAAGGATAGGGGCAGTCCCAACTCTGCCATGCACTTACTTGGGTAACTCCTACTACTATTGACTGGATAAATGTCCTATTGGGGATGGTTTGAGGACCAACGAGGGGAGCTGTTTTTGAAACTAGGCCTTATTGAATGCAAGACCTGGTGTGAGAGGTAATAGTGTTGGGTCCACTGAGCAGTTTGATCATAATATGGACACATTTGATCTATAACCCAGCAATTCATCCACTTAGGCTTGTGGAATTTATTCACATGGTATGGCTCAAACTGGTTTATAACCTTTTTATACCAATTGTCTGGGCCTTTGCCTGTGCTGCTTAATGCTTAAGAAACTTCTCTCTCCTTGCCCGATTTGCAGTGATACTACTTGGCCTGCCACCTACATAGCATAGGCGCTTGGGGCCACAGCAGGATGGATCAGCTGTTTCTATAGAAATGCTAAATAGTATTAGTAGTAGTTCTCCTACCAGTCCTGCTGCTCTGGGGGGTTTAAACAGCAGCAGCTTCAGTGAAAGCCGTCTCTAGCCTTGTGTATAACCAGTTGTAATTTGATTATCTTACTGCTGGGAGAGCAGAGCAGGGGGGTTGGCTGGAGGTGTCCTGGGTTGCCAGGGAGATATTTAACTAGGATCATGAATTCCTGCACATGAGCAGTTCACACCAGAGACTTGCACTGACCCCTGAAATTTTAAAAGTGCTAAAAATAAGTTTTAAAAGTATTTGCATTAAATCTAATTGCAGAATTTAGGTGCTAGGAAGTGGGATTGGTATGCTATGTACTCAAATTTGCTCAAGCCATATGCAAATTAGTCCGTTTTTGGGAGGTTCTCATTTGCATATTTATGGGTAAAAATTGTTGGAAATGTTTACAGCCTTAATGTTAAGGCATGGCTCTGATAAAAAATGTGAACTTTGATCCAAAAACGAAGGGTTTAGCTAGTGTTTTTGACTAAACATTCCCATTAGAGTGTCTGTATGTTAATCTGCATTCAAATAGAGCTCTCTGATTGGATGAGCAGCTCCTGTTAGAAAATCTGCCCGGGAACAGAGAGGAGAGAATCAATGGGTGGGTGGGTGTGGATGGCTGGGGGGGGGGGGGCAGGGGAGAGGAGAGAATCAATGGGTGGGTATGGATGGCTGGAGGGGGGGCAGGGGAGCGAGGACAAGAAATGAAGAAAGGCAGAAAGTAAAGAAATAAATGGAAAGGAAGCCCTGGAAACTGAGTTAAGAGGACAGATAGCAGCAGAATCGGATACTGGGCCAGCATGATCAGAAAAACAAAGTCACCAGACAACAAAGGTAGAAAAGATCATTTTATTTTCATTATAGTGTTTGGAATATGTCCACTTTGAGAATCAGGAGCTCAACATTAAATGTTTATATTTATTTACTTATGTATGGCATTTTATCCCACATTAAACATGAATTAGGATGTTTTGTGGCTCTACATGAGAACTGTGATATTATGATCCTTGTTTCACATTGTTGACGGTCTGCATTTTCCGTATGGGTGGTATATTGGTGTATTAGGTTCTGCCCAGTGTAATATTTATGGTACAGTAAGGTTCTGAGTGTGTTTTTGCACAAAGTTGTGCATAGCATTTTGTAGTTGAGCAATTGTGGTTAGTATATGCTTTGAGCAACCACTTTATTCTTTGACATATTATACATATCTAATATCTAAATGTAATAAAAGGTATTGTGACGGGCCATTTTTTTGACAAACACAGTCTTCGTCAGGGGTATCTTTCATCAGCAATGTGTTGTCAAATTGGAATTGCCATAACAGCATTCTTATGAAGGTGCAGCATAACCATGAGTTGACTTGAAAGATACCCCTGATGAAGACTGTGTTTGTTGAAACACGGCCCGTGGTGGGTTATTCTATCAGCATTTATTTTGAAGAATAAACTTAGGTTATCCTGAACATTTTGGTTGGCTTTCTCCATTTCTTTGGTTTGATAGGTATCCTGCTCAATGCAGTAATGAGATGTGAATGTGTGGACAGATGACCAGTCACAGCTTTGCAAATCTCCTCTATCAAGGCTGGCCTCAAGTGAGCTACTGCCATATGTTAAAGCTGGGTTGACTCTAGAAAGTAATGTCAGGGCCATGATAAGTAAAGGGAATGTAATCTGCTAGCCAATTAGAAAGTGTGCGTTTGCTGATGGCTACCCCCAGCCGGTTTGGGTCAAAAGAAACAAAAAGCTAGGGGGACTGTCTCTGGGCTTTAGTCCACTCCAGCTAGAAGGCTAAGATATGCAGTAAATTTGTGCCAGGGGGCACACAATGAAGCCACAAAGTAGTAAATTTAAAACAAATCATAGAAAATATTTCTTCACTCACATGTAATTAAACTCTGGAATTCATTGCCAGATAATGTGGTAAAGGCAGTTAGTTTAGCAGGGTTTAAAAAAAAGGTTTGTATAGCTTCCTAAACGAAATGTCCATAGACCATTATTAAAATGACTTGGGGAAAAGCCACTGCTTATTTCTGGGATAAGTAGCATAAAATGTATTGAGCTTTTTTGGGATCTTGCCAGGTATTTGTGACTTGGATTAGCCACTGTTGGAAACAGGATGCTGGGCTTGATGGACCTTTGGTCTGTCCCAATGTGGCAACTTATGTACTAGTCCAGAATGTGCTGGAATTCTCCAGTCTCAAAGTGGGAGTGTAGAGGGGATAGACATCTGCACCGAGAGACTGTTCAAATTCTTGTGAGTAGTTTTCCTGATCTCCCCAGATACTTAGGTAGTAAAAAGTGTTTAGTTAGCTTTAATACTGAGTCCTTGTTATTTTACCTGTTTGTTTACTGTTGATCACTTTTACCATTCACTGTTCTTTTTTTTTTTTAATTTTTTTATATAATAAACCTATTACTTTGTTAGCTCTGTTGTCCTGGACTAAGAATCCTGGAGTTTGTGTTCTTGGTCTGTGTTTTCTAGGAACTGTGGGACCCCTTGGGATTGTGGCTCCAGTGTCCTTAGAAACTACTGGGGAAATAACTTGCAGGTGGGAGACTAACCTAGAGGCAAGCGGGACCCAGCAGGTAGGTGGATGGTATGCCAGTGTAGGCACACATGCAGGCAGGTCTGGGCAGTACTGGGTAGGACCCTCCAGGTGGCCACAGGGTTAACCCCAGGTAGGTGGTTGGGATAGTGCTCAGGCGTTACATGACACTCAGCACCCACAGAACGGGCTCCTACGGTGAAATGTAGCTACTGCCTTTTCTATGGGAGGCTGCCACAGATCAGGAGCAACCACTTTTGTGTGTTAAATACAATTTATTTACAACCATCTTTCTTAGGCAGAGTTAAGTGAATAGCTACTTCCTCCATAGTATAGGCTTGCTGGGAATGATTTTTTTTGTTTTAATTTGGATTTTGCTCACACCTTTTTCAGTACTAGCTCAAGGTGAGTTACATTCAGGTACACTGGGTATTTCCCTGTCCCTGGAGGAGGGCTCACAATCTAAGTTTGTACCTGAGGCAATGGAGGGTTAAGTGACTTATCCAAAATCACAAGGCACAGAAGTGGAATTTGAAACAGGCACGTCTGGTGCTTTAGCCACTAGGCTACTTTATTGATATTAGCTGAGCTTCATGCAGGGCTCTCCATCAGAAAGCACATCCCATTTGTAAATAGATATTATAACGGTCAACACATGTAACTGTACTATCCTTAATATATCCAGAAATGTCATTTAATGCCTTTTGCTTTAATACTTTCATGTATCTTACCACCATGTAACCCATAACCCTCTGTAAAACCAATTGTATATTCTCTTCTATTTCCAGTATCCATGACGAATTGTAAGCCATATTGCGCCTGCAAAGAGGTGGGATAAATTGGGATACAAATGCAATAAATAAATAAATAAAAATAAATAAATATCTTTATCAGCTTCAAAGCAACACAGTACCTGTCTGACCCAGACAGCTAAAAAAAAAAAAAAAGTAAAAGCCAAACATTGCACCAAGTCTGAGACCAGTATGTTGGCATGAAGTTGGGCTACATTAAAATTTCAGATGACCTAAAACACTAATGTATTGTTAGAATATAAGTAAAGGTGTCTTTATTGTCTAGTTTGTCTTTTTAAGCTGACAATCATATACCTATTTTAGTGACATTTGTTCTTCTGCAGCATGAGTTAGCTACATAGGGTCTAACCTCCTCTATCCACTTCATAAAACCTAAATACATTTTTTCAAATAGTAAGTGCATATATACTTTATATCCTGCCCCCCCCCCCCCCCCCCCCCCCGCAGTTTCCAATTCTAGGACTCCATCTTACAACAGTTAGACCATATTATCTGCAACTCAGAAAATGCTACAACAGTAGAAGCGTGTTCCTTCCAAGATAGGAACTACATTGACTTAAGGAAGCAAGAGTATTGCAATGCACACAATAAAAGAGGCAGAAATGATAAAACTGGTAGTAAAGCTCATTTAATCCCATACTTTGCATATTTAGAATACAAAAAAAAGGACAGTAGAAAGGAATAAAGCTTTTCAGGAAAGATCTACAACAGATGATATTTGACACGTCATGTGTAGCAGTAGACAATACTACAGTACGTACTTGCTTCCCCTAATAATTCTGCTCCTAAACTGTACACTTTCAGCACTAGAATATTTTGTACAGTTTTAGAGCCAGCAGACAAAATCCAGTGCAAGTTCCACACTGCTGATGCTAAGATGCACTCTGAAGATAGCAATGTACACAGCAACCCTTCTTAAGCACAAAGCATTTATAGAAGAGAGGAGAAGCAGGCTGGTACAATTACTTTTGGAGCTCATATTTCATGTAACCAGCATGGTCTTCACACCTCACATTTCTTTGGGCAGCTGGTTAATATGTGATAGAGATGTTTGGTCTTTAAAAAAAAAAAAGCTAGAACATACCCCCCCACAAACAGAACTATATTAATTTGTAGAAACATCCTATGAATACCTGTCATCCCAGCATAGTTTTAGTAAACATTCAACCATCATAATGTTTTAAGAAATAAAAATTGAGCTGCTTTTCAGCCTGGGACTAGTTAATGAACAGTAGGTTATACGTTCTTCTGCCACATAGAAGCATTTATTTGATCCACTTTAGCATGATGGCAGTCAAGGTAATAATCCCTCCCCAAATAAACCCCTTTAAATCAGAAATTACAACTAGATTATAGCTTCCTGCCCATTTTCTAGAACAGCAATAAATGGCCCTAACTGCTACCATCTGCTCAGATGGATGGAGAGAGAATGCCCTGAGTAACTTGTTTCTCACCCTCACCTGCTAATATTAGTAGCACCTGTTATGCAACATTTTTCAAGATGGTCCTGGAGTATCCTTTAGCCAATCTGGTTTTCAGGTTATCCATTATGAGATCTGTGTAAATCTAATTGATTTTCAGGATAGTCCACCATGAATATTTATGAGATCTGAATGAGCTCTCTGTGCTTTTCATCATGGGGATCCTGAAAACCAGACTGACTAGGGCCTTGGTCTTCAAGGGCTGCCAATAAGCCAGAGTCTCATGATATCCCTAATGAATATGCATGAGAGATTTGCAACGGAAGTAGTAGGCATATTCATTAGGGATTTCCTGAAAACCTGACCAGTTGGCAGCCTTCAAAGGACTGGGAATGAAGACCTATGGGCTAGCACAGTCATTCCCAACCCAGTCCTCGGGTTTCATCGGGTTTTCAAGATATCCACAATGAATATTCATGAGTTTGATTTGCAAGTAATACAGACAGTGCATGCGAACCTCTCATGCATATTAATTGTAGGTATCCTGAAAACCCAAAGGGACTAGGTGTGCCCTGAGGACTGGGTTGGGAATGGTTAGGCTAGAAGCTACTCCAAGAACAACTGCTTTAAATAAGTAAAAAGCAGCAAAGCACACTGCTAGAGGGCGGGCTTTTGCCCATGAAAATACTGGGAGACCAATACCTACTGAAGCTCTCCAAGAGAGATCAGTGCTAAGAAGAGCCAGAGGCTATGAAGGAGGTATTCTGTAATGCTGTCCAAAAACCATAATCTCTTATTCTCCCACTTTCTAAAAAAAGCAACATCATCAATAGAGCCAACATGCTGGAGCTCTCCACTAGCAAAGTACAACTTTAATCATGTACAGACATGCATGGGAGTTCCTAAGTGTTAGTAGGGTCAGAATGCCCCAGAGTTGATGTGATCAGAATAGTGTACAATGAATTGTCCATCAGTGGTTACAGGTAAGCAACTTTGCTTTTTCTGCAGATAAGCAGGAGATATGCAGACACATTAGTCGGTGATGTCCTAGTTGTGTACTGCCTGCCATGGTCATGAATTGAATGCAGCCTGATGATTGGAGGTGGTGCAGTTAAGAAGCAAAAAAGTTACAGAGAACCACTTGACCAAAGGTGGTGCCTTGTGCAGATGCAGGGTCTTCTAAGCAGTACTGTTTGGTGAACATACCTACTGAGCACCACATAGCTGCCTTGCAGATGTCAGAGGAATAGCTTGGAGGATAGCTATAGAAGCTGTGGCAGTTCACAGGGTGAGCTATAATCCTGGATGGAAGATCTAAAACTGACTGGTTATAACCGAAGATGATTCAGTCCGCTATACAGGATGATAATGAACACTTTGAAGCAACTAACCCTAGTTGCTGGGGTTGAAGGAGACAGAGCTGAGATTTCCCTAAGTTTCTATTTCTCCGAGACAGAAGAGAAGAGTTTGTCTGCAGTATGCAGCAGTGCTTCTGCTGCTGAGTGTGATCCAAGGAGAGGGGGGAAAACAAGAAAGAGAGAAATAAAATGGATTGGTCAATAAAGAATTCAAACACAACTTTCACGAGAAATTTTGGATGAGTACATGGCAACACTTTTATGAAAGAAATGGGTGTATGGTATAAAGGCTAACCGAATTTCAGTTTCAGTACTGAAATGGACCTAAAATTCAGGTTGCAGCTGAAAATTATACTTCTGCCCTGAAGACACCACTAGACCACCAGGGCCTTTACAAGGTAGGCCCAGGGATGGCGGAGCAGTGGGCAGCCTTGGGGGGGGGGGTGGGGGGGGGGGGGGGGGGGGGGGGGGGGGGGGGGGGGGGGGGGGGGGGAAGATGTGCTTTCTGTCAAGGAGGCGAGGCTGGCTTCCAGCTGCAGATTTGGTGTTGTTCAGCCTCTAGCATGGTAGGAAAGTGACTAGGGATTGTAACTTGCTGACTCTTTAGCCGTGATGGTTACTAGAAATATCTTCTTCCAAGTGAGATACTTGAATTAAAGTAATACCCAGGGGCTCAAAAGGTGATTTTATGAGGGTCACAAGAATGTTGCAGTCCCATGATGAGAAAGGTCCCGGGGGGGGGGGGGGGGGGGGGGGGGGGGAAGAAGGTTCATATGTACTCCCAAGGAACAGGAGATAAGTGGATGAAAGGAGATAGATATGTTGTCTATGTGGTCATGATAGACCACGATGGCTACTAGATGCAGGCAGGTTTTGAAGCCTGTTTGTGATAGATGGAGGAGATATGAGAGGATTTGTAATAATAGGCTTGAATAGGGGTTGCTTCTTGAAGATTCTGTTTTACATGTGAAGCATGTCCACTTGAAAAAGTAAAAAAACATTGAGCAAAAGTTTTATAAGCTAATAAAATCTTCTTAGACTTCTGGGTAAGCACTTGATGACTTTCAGAGCTCTGCTCAAGTGCTATGCTGTTGGAGTTTGCAGAATGGTGTGAAGAAGTGAACCTTACTGCTGGGTCAGGAGAATTAGATGAAGTTGGAGCTGAACTGGATAGTCCACTTTGCCTGGGCCAATGAGGAACTATGAGGATAAGCTGGTTCCCTGTCCTGGCCAGGAGGAGGTGCACAGAAGGCCCTAGGTTTCATAGGTTAATAAAGGAATCGTGTGCTAATCTGCAAAGATCCAGATGGATGGAGCAGTAGAAGACAGTGTATTTGGTTACTAAAGAACACTCTACTAGAGAGAATATCCATCTGCCCCCGGTAACATGTGGGTCCAGTTTGTAACTTAGTGAGTCAACCATCATTCTGTGTTTGCCTCGAAGGTATATAGCCTGAATTTGAACAGGACTGGTTAAGGAAAGGTACCAGATGTATAGGGCTTCTCTAAACAGCGTGTATGATCCTGCTTCCCCTTGCTTGGGTACATAACCACTCGGTTGTTCATCTGGATGAGAAGTGATGTGTACCTTATCCAAGGAGTGAAGGTTCAATGGGCTCTGAAGACGGCTCAGTGTTCTAATAGGTTGATGTGAAAATGAGACTCCTATATGGACCATAGCCTTCAAGTCTTCAGGGCAAGAAGGTGAATTCCTCATCCCAAAGGGAAAGGGTCTGTCATGAAGGCAAGTTGTACAGGTGGATAGAAAGGGGCCTGGTAACATCTAGAGAGCTTCTTCAACAATAAGGAAACTGGAATTTTCATTAAAGGTTGAGCACATTGATTCCCATTGCCTCTTGAGGTGTTATTGGAGACCTCACATGCATAGTCTGATATGCAGGAATACATATACTGCCATCAACATGTGGCTCAAGAGTTGCAGGATGGATCTGACCAATGCCTGATTGGTCTGACAAAGGCCTTATGCAAGACTAAGGTTGTACATCAGTCCTGTGAGAACACCGCTGTGGCAGTGGGTGTAAGTAAAACCACTCCAATGAAGGTCAACAATTTGTTTTGGACTGAGGTTATAATTGACAAGGAATCCCTGCAACTGAAAGATTGATGGTGTGGGGTATGGTCCATAAGGCTAGATCTTTGGTCATTGCCAAAACCAGTCAGTACAAAATGCTCCTGTTTCTGCAGGTAGGGTGCAACCACTACTAGACACTTAGTGACAACCCCGAGGGTAGAGGAGAGGTTGAATGGGAGGGATTCTGCACTGAAAGTGATGATGGTGGAACATAAGATATTGCCAGTGCGGTGAGTGTATGGAGATATAGACATAAGGTTTTAGGGCCAACAAGAACAGCCAAGCATTTTGATGAGTGGTAGAATTGTGGCCAGGGAGTTATTTTGAACTAGTTATTGAAGGTCGATGAGGAGCCAGAGGTCCCCCCCCCCCCCCCCCCACAACCTTTCTTGGGAATAAGAAGTTAAAGTAGAACTCTTGGTCTCTAGTCTGGTGGCACTTCCTCTATTGTCTTGCTCTGTAGAAGTACATCTACCTCCGCTTGCAGGATTGTTGTGTGGTGGTATGGAAAGCACATTGAATCCTTGGGAAGATGCCTCAGTGGTTGATGAGACAAGTTCAGTGTGTACCCCTGGGATACAATGGATGGAGAAAAATTGCATAAAAAATATAAGCAGAGTGCTTGAAATTTAAAGTTTTATGTAGGTTTTTTGTTGTTGCCGATGACATAATTGTTCCCCAAGTCATTAAGTCAATAACATTGATGGGGACCCTGAGGCTTTTTCCTTCCACAATTTAAAAGTAAAAAGAGAGAAAAGACAGGAACACTATACATTTGTATTTTGTACTTTTGTAGACATACAATGGAGAAAACCCATTGATCTGTCCTGATCACCTGCCAGGCCTTGAACAAGTAAAGATGGCACCCTCTTAGGGGATGGCATTATAAAAAAAAAATTGCTGGGGGAAGAGGGTTCCTTTCGCTCTCATGCGTTCGACACTGAGGTGGAGTTATAGAATATGGTTGAAAAGCACCTATCAGCATAGAACTGCTGGAAGAACTGCCTCTTGTAAGGCTTCTTACTCGATCTTCTGTACTGTGAGGGCTATCAGATGGTTGAGAGGATAGCTTGTGAAGTGTAGAGCAATTGACCAATCTGTGACACCATATCTTTGACCTCATCTCCAAAAGAAGCGCTCCCTCAGACAAGGAGCATCTGCTAAGTGATCATCTCAGAGGCTGGATGCTCCAATGGTAACTGCAGCACTTTTAGATGCAATGTCATATGTAGAGCATATGAAATGGCAAGTCATTTCCTGAAGGGTTACCACGAGACGAAATGAAGCTTCCTGAGTGCCTGAAGCATCCTTTAGTTGGAGTACAGAATGTTGGGAATGAAGATTTGACACTTATGTGTGATGATTCCAAAGGCAAGCAAGGAGTCCTAGTAGGCTTTCCTTACCACTGAGTCAAGCAGCCGGGGATACTTTTCCTGGTGAGTAATTGGGCTAGGTTCAGGAAGACCGATTTATTGTAGACTGATTCAGATACCACAGATTGGTGGGGTAACTGTGGGTGGGCGGGTATAACCAGACACTGCCTGAACCTTGTAGAGTTCCAAATTACTGGAGGTTTCAGTTTTCAACAAAGGTGATTGTCATATGCTAAAGCTGGAGTTTCTGGAGGACTTATTACTATTAACGGCCTCTTATAATCATCCCAATTACTCAGTCCTAAACCTTCTGTTGACAGCTAGGCATGAAATGCTTTTATTCAAATATGTTGATAGACCGGGAGTGTTAAAACCTCCTTAGTAGCACTGCAGGATTTGAGGATGGAATAAAAGTCTTGTCTGTTTGCAGGTGTCTAGCTGGCAGACAGTTGAACTTTGGTCAAATTCTGAAGGAATCAAGGGTAGGAGTATGCTTTGTTAGGTCCTGCTGTGGTATCTTCCATTGGTGGTAGTGAGAAGGGGGTCTTCCAACATCTAGAGCACAGTCCATTATCTCCAGCTTGTCACTGCTGTCAGCACAGGAATAGTGAGTGGACACTGTGGACCAAGCCCCTTCATCCTTTTGTGGAAGAAGAGGAGGCAGTAGTTCTGGAGTGGTGAGACCACAGTGATGTTGAGGGTCTGTGCTGATCCTGGTATATATGAGGACTACTGCAGGAAGGTGATAATATCCATTACAAGTCTTTGGAAGAATTGTAAGATGACTGCATCAGAATCTTTTGGGGGGGGGGGGGGGGGGGGGGATGGCATTTGAAACATACCTGTCTTGACCCCTGTTCCTTGTTGGAGAATTTCTGAGCAGAGAAGAGGCTTTCTGTGATGAAGCCTTAAAGGGAGATCCACCAGATTCTCTGTGAATAAGTGAATTGCGGCTGCTTTCTCAGGAGGAATTGGGAACCTTTGCTTTCACTGTGGCTTAGTTTCCATTTTAGAAGAATCTTGGGCTGTTGTGTGAAGAGTGGCCTTGTGGGTGTTGGAAACTTTACTTTTGTTTTTAAAGGCTGTGCCATCACCTTGCAGGTGCTCCTCCCTTATTGATACCTCTGGGGACCTTTGACCATGGCAGAGCAATGGTCAGCCCTAAGATCTGGGTAGCATTATGATGACCTATTGGGTCCAGAGCAAGAGTCAGCCATGTCAGCAGAGAAGTGCTGGCAGATTTTCATGTCTCTGCCAGAGCCAAGGTTGGGTATGGGAGATGGGGTGGGGATAATGGCATGGGAAGTACTGAAGTGGTGATGATCTGAGGGGAGCTGGGAGAGTCCCATTGACCAGTTGCCTGTTGGCACCAATAAGGCTAAGCTGTTTGAGAGATTTGGCTCTTTGGCTTGCCCAGATTTTTTTTTTTTTTTACCATAATGACCTGCTGACAGGAGAAGGAGAGAGCTGAGACCAGCTGTGGTGCACAAATGAGGTAAATGAACTCCCAAGCATGCCTGTACACATTTGAAGTTGTAATTTGCTAGGGGAGAGCTCTGCACGTTAGCTCTATCATTTAAGTCACCAACTAGTGTGCTCACATATCCCTATCCCCTGCATATCTGTGGAGAAATAAGATCATACTTACAGAATTGCAACACTTTTAAAGCTTTAAAGAACAAAGATGGTAAAAAAGGGACTGAGGTAGATTTCAGTTTCATATGGACAGAAAAATGGAACAGTAGCCATATTTCTATAAAAATACAGTGAAACAATATACAAACCATATTGTAAATTGTCTTAGGTGACGCTATGCTTTATCCATAATGGAATGATATACTAACTCGTGCCATCAAGAACAGGAATGCTGAATTCAGCCACAACTGAAAGGCTTCTCAGAATAAACTGCCTAATATAAAGATTTTCACACTTCTGCTTTGTTCTTGCAGCTCTGAAAATGACATTATATATTCTACAGCAAACCTGCATCAATTAAAAATCACCCCCCGCTCCAAATTACTATCATTGTCTGTAATTATGTTAAAGTAGAAACTTAAAAGCTGCTCTACCACACAAGGTTTGGAAGGCACGCAGGTCGCTGCTGCAGGAGGATGTGGAGAATAGATTTCCATGCACTTATGTACTAAGGGAGACTGCATTAATATCAGTGTTGTGAAGAGGGTGTTAAGAGTAACATATCTCATCATGACTGACAGCTGGAATTGTCAAAAGTCCCCCCCCCCCCCCAAAAAAAAAACACCATCACCAAGATTTCAATCAAATAGATATAAAAATGGAGTTCGGGTCCTATTTCCTGTGCAATGTTAAAAGTTGCTTTTAAGGGCTAATATATATCTATATACATTGAATTCATAATTAATTTCAATACCTTCTGTTTTCCAGCCCGATGAGGTGATAAGGTAACACACCCTCTAATATAGGTTTATCCAACCTCAGTCCTCAATCCAGTCAGGTTTTCAGGATTTCCCCATTGAATATGCATTAGATGTATTTGCATGCACTGCCTCCATTGTATGTTAATAGATCTAATGCATATTCATTGCTGAAAACCTGACCTGGCAAGGTTGGACACCTGCTTTAATATCTTCAGACTAAGTTTCTGCTGTCAGCAATTGATGTTAATTTGTTTCCATTGGACACAAACAATCACATCTGAACAGGGGGGGTGGGGGCCTGTATGTTCTGGAAAACAAGCACTACAATATTTTTGTTTGCCCTTCACAAGGTATCATGTATCAAGGCTCAATTTTCTCTACAACAATATTAAAGTAAGAATTTAGATTTAATTTAGTGATTCTGGGGCATTCTTATCCCCTGTAGCCCTCAGACACATTCAGAGGAAGTCTGCCCGTCTCCTCTCCAGACATAATTGGTAAATTGCTCTGCAGACAGTTCAGAATAAAGTAGGAGTTGGGTCAAGTCTACAGTACATAAGGCGGGGTTCAAACAAAGCAATATTTCTCTCTCATATCCTAAGAGTACATGCATGTCTGCATCCTCCTGCTAGTCTGTGGAGAAACACTAATGAAAATTCAGAACAAGATCATCTGGCCCCAGGGTGTGCTGTAGATTTCAAAATGTACTTTGTTCCCATTGTTTTGGGTGAGTAATGGGAAGTAAAGGATTTGCTGGTATACACTAACATATTCTATACAAATATATGTCATGATATGTTTCTAAAGAGCTTATTTCAGATCCTGGGGAGTATGCGTAGGCTGTAGCTAATTTAAAAAAGTAGCCAGAGTCAGAGTTCAGCCATATTACACAAGGCACAAGAGCAGCAGTTGATGACAGAATCTGGTCGAAGGCACCTGGTTCAAACCAGAAAATACTAGAGGCAACAAATGATGAAGGAATATGGAAAGCAGGAAGATGCCGCTGCTTTTAAGGGATGGTGTGAATAAAATTCCTGCTGCATTTTTTATGCCATGGAATAAATTTATATATACCAAACCCCACCCAACTGTCCAACATAGGGGACAAGAAAATATTAAAAGAAAAGTACACATCAAACTCAGAGGAAGCCCTCTTATACCCCATAAACAAATGAGGCTACGTATTCCATACAAAGAAAACAAGCCACTTCTGGCTTTCCCTTTACATTCAAAGCACTTAGTGTTCGTCTTTTATTCCTCCAGGAACTGCTTCCATCTTCAAGATCTCGCATAATTTCTTTTCTTCTAAGATTTTCTTCTCAAATATTTCTCTTTCCCTGGATAAGATGCAAATATTAAGTTTAATTGAAAGTAATAGTATTCATCCCATGTGCAATAAGTTTAAAAGGACAATTCTTCTGAATGGAAGTCAAGAATCTATTACAAATTGCCTTCATTCTGAAGGCACAAACTGGGATTCCAAGGGAACCTTACAGAAGTAAGACAGACAAATTATCTTGGTCTTCCTGGTATCTCCAGACCAGTTGTATCCCTCCTTAATCTATGTTAGGACTGCCACTCTATCTGCTATCCTTTGACAGCTGAGGATAAGGCTCTGAACATCTAGCCCAGGCTACACTATAAGGCCACAAGAGCACCTGTTTCACAAAATATGACTTTATGGTGGCTATTCAAGCCTTCTGTAAGAACAATAAGCACAGAGTGATTCTTTAAAACCACCCCTTTGAACTTTCAACTTGGAAGGTTTATTTTGAAACAGAACATCTTGTGTATTTAAAAATACTTAGTCTGTCAATCACTTCAGGCCTTGCATGATGCAGGATTCAGAAGGGAAAATTAGGTTCTTACTGTGATAATTTTCTTTCCTTTAGTCATAGCAGATGCAGCCATTACAGATGGGTTGTGTCCATCAACCAGCAGAGGGAGATAGAGAGCACACTTTTTTCAGTGCCTTATACCAGCTTGCTCCACTGCCTCTCTTCAGTATTTGAAGCTTCCAAAGCAGTATGGCAAACCGCAATGGGAATAACATGAGCTTTCCTCATAGCGAACAATGGCCCTACAACAAAGGGCATTAACTCAGAATGGAGGGAATGAAACATCCTCCCGGAGGGCATAACTTATCCTCCACTGAGACATAACTGGAGGGAATAAACTCATCCTCCCGGAAGGAATAAACTCATCCTCCAAAACATGAAACTGGAGGGAATTAAGTCATCCTCCTTTAATTGAACAAGAATCCTGAAGACTGTTTTCCGACTTTCTCCCAAGGACGGAATCTCCAGGAAACATGAACAGAACCTGAAATAGATTTACAGCAGATAGCATCAGACAGGGAAGGATCATAGCTGCATCTGCTATGACTAAAGGAAAGAAAATTATCACGGTAAGAACCTAATTTTCCCTTCCTTGTCATCAAGCAGATGCAGCCATTACAGATGGAATCAAAGCAATCCCTAGATAGGGTGGGAACAAGCCACACCATGCGCCAGCACTTGCGCTCCAAAATGTGCGTGCCTCCTGGCAGCCACATCCAGCCTGTAATGTCGGGCAAAAGAGAGCTTAGAAGCCCATGTTGCTGCACTTCAAATCTCTTGAAGAGAGAGTGCTCCAGTTTCAGCCCAAGAAGAGGAAATTCCTCTAGTGGAATGCGCCTTAAAGGCATCAGGCGGAGGCCGGCCGGCAAGCAAATAAGCTGAAAAGATAGATTCTTTAAGCCAGAGACGTGAGAAACTCTCCTGGCTGTACCGCCGCAATGACGGAGCGCAGGGTTTCCATGTGAAAATGCCGCACTCTCAGGGATTTGTTTAATTCTTTTAAGTCCAGAATACGGCGAAAAGACCCTCCTTTTCGCGGCACCACAAAGTAGATGGAGTAGCGGCCGCAGCCATGTTCGGCGGGAGGTACCGAGGACATGGCCCCTATCTGAATCAGACCTTGTAAAGTCTCCTCTACCACCGCCCGTTTGGCGGCAGAACCGCATTGGGACTCCACAAACACGTCTCTTCCAGGGGCGTCGAATTCTATTCTGTAACCGTCTCTGATCAGGTCCAAGACCCACTGATCTGAGGAAATGTTGGCCCACTCCTCGGCAAAGAGGGAAAGACGTCCTCCGATGACAGGACTCGAGGAGAGGGCCGGCGCACCATCATTGAGAGGGTCGCCCCTGAACTCCAGGCCTTGAGCCAGTGGCTGTGGAACGTTTGTCCGAGCGAAAGGAGTTCCTCTGCTGAAAAAGGGCACGAGAAGTGAACCCAGCAGAACGCCCCGGGCGGTACCTTCGAGCTTCACGGAAGCGAGGTCTGTAAGAGGAGTGGACCGCCGCACCCTTAGAGGAAGGCCGAGGCCTATCTTCGGGCAAGCGCTGGGGTTTAGCCTCACCCAGGCACTTCACAATTTTCTCCAACTCCTCACCAAACAGGAGAAGGCCTTGAAAGGGCAACTTCACCAACCTTTGCTTTGAGGCCATGTCCGCCGCCCAATGCCGTAGCCAAAGAAGACGGCGAGCCGCCACTGCTACTGCCATGTGTTAGCCGAAGCTCTGACAATATCATAAAGGGCGTCAGCAAGAAAGGACAAGGCCGACTCCATCCTCGGAGCCACATCTGAAAAGGGCTCCGCTCCATCACCGGGCTGTTCCACTGCCTGTTGCAACCAAGCCAGGCAGGCTCTAGCAGCATAACAACTGCATGCAGACGCCCGAATAGTGAGACCTGCAATTTCAAATGACTGTTTAAGTGCTGATTCCAGTCTACGGTCTTGAATATCCTTCAGGGCAACACCTCCTTCAACAGGGAGGGTAGTTCTCTTTGTCACAGCTGTGACTAGGGCATCCACTTTAGGCATAGCAAAGCGAGCCATATGCTCCTCACTCAGAGGGTATAATTGCCCCATAGCCCTGGAAACTTTCAAAGGTCCCTCGGGGTCAGCCCATTGAGCCAAAATAAGCTCTTGGATGGAGTCATACAAAGGAAAGGCTCGAGCAGGCATTTTGGTACTAGCCATCCTAGGATTCAGAGGAGGCTATGCCACTGGCAGGGTCCTCAATAGAGAGAGAGCCTGCAGGGCATCAGAAATAAGCGCTGGCAGCTCATCACGGTGGAAAATCCTCACCGCGGAGGGATCGTCCAGATCCTGAGTCACTTCTGCACCAGACTCTGGCTCCTCAGACCATGAAGGCCTGCCAGAGTCCTCCGAATCCTCGCAGCCCGCCACGGAGGGGAAAATGGAGGTGCAGCACTTTCTGAAGGGGAATGAGCCCTTCTGCGCTTCATATTCTGCTAATTATCAGGGAATAACGCCTCAGAGGGCATACCCAGGCTAGAATCCACCGGGGGGGGGGGGGGGGGGGGGGATTAGAAGAGGCCCATGCCGGGCTTTGTGGGAGAGCTCTTTTAAGCATGTATGCTTTATGTATTAATAAGACAAAATCAGGGGAGAAAAACTCACCCTGGGCACCCGGATCTCTGCCGAGGCTAGTAGCTCCCATATCAGCCTCACTCTGAGTCCTCCCCTCGGGCTCAGGACTCTCCGTCTCAGCGGAGGTCGCGCCATGTGGTAAATTCAAAATGGCGCCCACTGCCAGCTCAGAGCGCAAAGAATCGTCGCTCGCCATGCTCGGGCTGGCTCTAACGTCTGTACAGCACGATTTACAGAGCCCCGCTGCTGATCTGCGCTTGCCACACTTGGAACAGCGCTTTACTGTCTCCGCAGCCATCGCCGAAAACGGCGGTAAAATTCAAAACGGCGGTAAAATTCAAAATGGCGGTTCGCGCCAAAATCGCCCCGATCGCGGGCCCACCCCGGAGGAGTCAGAAAACACTCTTACCTCACTGGACCGAGTATCACAGCTCCGGTCCCACAGAAAAAGGCAAGGAAAAACCTCTGTTCCAGCGTCTAAGCGCCAAAGCGCGACGCTACTTTTTTTTTTTTTTTTGTAACGCTGTGAGGAAAGCAGAGGTAAATAGAACTCCGGAGGCTCAGGTGAGTGGGGAAAGGCAGGGAAAGGGCGAACCTATGTGCCTGCATCCACTGTTGGTGGTGAAGGACAGGGAAAGCTAAGCAATGTGTCCACATCCACGGAGGTATGGGTAAGGCAGGGAAAGGGTGAACCTATGTGCCTTTTAAGTGAAGCTGCTATAGCCTCCAACACCCCTGCTAACAACTGGCAAAAGCACAGGAGCAACCTCCAGGCAGATTTTAGATGGAGCTCGAAGAAGCTGCAGCCACTCTGCTAGGGGAGATAGAGAATACTGGAGAGAGGCAGTGGAGCAAGCTGGTATGAGGCACTGAAAAAAGTGTGCTCTCTATCTCCCTCTGCTGGTTGATGGACACAACCCATCTGTAATGGCTGCATTTGCTTGATGACAAGGAAGAGGGAGATATATATATACTTGGGAGACTGCTGAGAATTTTAACAAAGTTTTGCTTCATTCTTCAGCCTGCAGCTTCTGATCACGGACCCTCCCCACCACCCTTTGCACCTATGTACCATAAGGCACTATAATACCTTTTGCTGACAGAAGGTCCTCTCATGTATTTCTCTTCTGCTCTCTCATAAGAAATTTTATCCACAGCAGAGATTGCACAAATAACAGCCTTAAAATAAACACAAAACAAAAACTAAATGAGTTCCTGTATTATTAAAAAGCATACTAATTACAACCACAAATACTGTTTCTGAAGCAGCTGCCTGCCAACAACCATACACTAAAAGTTGTATTTTTAGTTTGACTGTACAATTTGTTATAGTTTGTCTTTAAAATTGTTAATAAAATGCTTGAACATAAAAAAAAAGAAAACACCATGACCAAACACATTTGCAGTGAAGAGTGCTTGCAGCTGGTGCTAAAATGCTATAAATAAAAGTGCCAAAACCATAACACAGCAAACAGATTTTCTTCTGTTCTCACTTACTATTTTAAGTTGAAGGGATGCTTAGATGAAAAACTTGCCTAGAACAGCCACTAGCAAAGGTGATAACCAAAAAAAACACGATAGAAATCAAGCCAATTTTGGTGGCAAGGACAGAAAGGTGTCATAGCAAGAGCGACAAGAAAGCCCTGTTGCATAGCGTGATAGTACAGACACATCAAGCTCTAAGAGAGACACGTTAAAGTTTCCAAGTTTATTTAGAATTTACTAGCTCACCCTATGGGAGCCTTCAGGGCAGTTTGCAATCTAATACATAAATGTAACAAGATTCTACCGGAAAATAACTGGTTCTAGAAGTAATATAACAAAGACAGGAAGTGAAGGGGATGGGGTAGAACTACAATAATGATAGAAGAGCAGGTGGGATCGCACAAAAAGTTTTCCAGCCGCTTCAAGTTTAATACTTTCGGTATTCATACTTCTAGGAAGTCCCGTAATTCCATTTCGCGCAGTGCCTCCGGAAGACCTACCAGACGAAGGTTGTTCCGTCTGGACCGATTTTCAAGGTCCTCCACCTTCTGCTCTAATAAATGCAGTTTTTCCTGAAGTTTTTTGTTGGGTTTCGTTTTGTTGACAATGATCTTCAACATCTGATAATCTTTGCCGAAACCCCGTCAGGTCAGCTCTCAGACCTTCAAGCTTTCCATCCATTTGTTCGATCTGGTCCGAAATTTTTTGCAACTTGTCGACCGATCCTTGCAGCAGCGACGACACCTCCGCTGCTATTTCTGCTGCCCAAGCTGAGCCCACCGTTTTGCCCGCGGGAGAAGCCTCCGCCATCTTGCTCTCACCCACGTGGCTCCTCGCTCCGTCTTTCCGATTAGGTTTAGACGTCATTCTGATCGTCCCTCACTTAGTCTGCTTTATTTCTTGTTGTTGGGTCACTCCCACCTCTACTACCGATCTTCGTGGACTTTTTGCGTGATTTTAATGGTGCAGGGGGCTGGATGTTATCAGCGGGGCCCCGGAGCTCTGAGATGCGGCGTCCGTTTCTCAGCCTAGCATCACGTGGCCATGCTGTGGTTGTTTAATGAACTAAAATTGCTACAAGGCACAGTTACAGTAGTTGTGGGCAGTAAAGATATTGGAAACAATGCTAAGGGATGAAGGCTACCTTTGCAGGTTAATAACATTATTCTCAAAATGTGTAGCTAAATCCGAGCAGAGGGTAAAGTGCCCTGATGAGGCTGAAAAAGAGTGAAAGGAAGTAAGGGTTCTCAATGTCTTCTAAAGAATGGACGTGCTAGGACTTTAATAGTTTGAGCTGTATAATAAGCTTTTTATAGCTCTTGAAATAGCTGTTTTGTATGAAACAAGGAAACACAACGGTCTGGCTTGACACTGCCAGATAAATCAGAAAATATAAGTTTTCAACCACCACATTCCATTCGTGTGCAACAGAAACATTTTTGTGTTTATTCCCTCCCTCCCATACCAACCCCTCCGGACCCCCCCCCCAACCGGACCCCCCCAACCCTCCCTCCCCCCCACCAAAGTAGATTCCACTAAAAGAATATTACATACGATTATTGCAAGATATCATGAACATTTGTCATCAAACTGACTAACGACCATATGCAGGAAGGAGGGGAAAGAGGAAAGAGAGAAAAGAAAAAAAAAAAACACTTAGGTGCAGAGTCAGAGACTATTCAATATAAAGCTACGAGCTTTAGGGGATAACGACTGTATGTAGGAGTCCCAAATCTCCAAAAATGCTTTCCTTCTCTTGGGGGAGGACCCCACCACCCTTCGGTTCCTGCAATAACATGTCATATAGTCGGTTTCTCCAGTGCCAGTAATCTGGCGGCTCTGCCCTCATCCAGTTATTCAGAATAAGCTTCTTCCCTATTATACTTGCTTTCCCTATTAAACTGCTGAGCCCCTTTGTGGTGGAGGTGAAACCTTTCATACTGATCAAGTAGAACCCCCTGAGGAGTAAACTGAATCTTATGTTGCACCACAGCCTCCAAGTACTGAGCTATTTGCTTCCAAAAGGTTTGTATCGTATGACATTCACAAAGGGAGTGAAACAGCGTGCCCTCCCTCTGCTGACACTTGGCACACAACGGGTCTGGTACCCATCCTATGTAAAATATTTGGGGTTTGGCCATATATGCCCTATGCAGGATTCTATATTGACATTCCCTGAGACTGGCGTTTCCCGATAATGAAGGAATGCGTGAAACCAATTTCCGAAAGTCAATTTGTAAATTTGGCTGCTGTAGGTCCCGGCCCCATTTTGTGCAAATGGCCCTCACCTCCTTCCCTCTCCCTAGGTCCCATAGAGCCCTCTGGAGCCCTGAAACAGACACCCTTTCACCAGGCAGGGATCCATAAAATTCCCTCACTCTTCGTCCATGCCTCTCCCCCAGCTTCCTTTGGTCCAAGGAACGCACATAATATGCCAGCTGGCAGTGTGCAAATAAATGACTGAGTTATACCTACCCCCAGTGCTCCCAAACTCAAGAATTGGCCCTGGAAACTAAGGACACGCTCCAACCTTGTTATACCTAACTACGCCCAGCGGCGGAATACTTTAGTCTCTGACCCTGAGGCGAACTGAGGATTACCCTGTAATGGCAAAAGGTCGGAAGTATCTCCCACAACCCCCCAACTCCCTGTTAAATCCTTCCAAATCCCTCTAAGGGGACCTAGTAAACACACTACTACTCACCGAACTAGGCAAATCGCTCCCTGGGCATGGAAGTAGGTAATATAAGTGATACGGTTTAAAATATTCCTGTTCAACACCTCGGGGCGTATAATCCTGTCTATCTAACAACCAGTCCCCCAGGTGTCTCAGCAAGCAAGCTTGATTGTAGCGACGGAGATCTGGGAGACCCATCCCTCCCTCCGCCCATGCTCCCATCAGCAGCTTCAGAGGAAGTTTAGGTTTTGAATCTCTCCAAATATATTTCCACACCCATTTATGAATCTGCTGTAGATCCTTACATTTGAGTCTCAAAGGCAGCACCTGGAAGGTGTAGAGCTACCTTGGAAACTCCACCATTCTAAACAAATGTATTCTCCCATGCATTGTTAACGGTAGGGCCTTCCATCTACTTAATCGTCCCCTCATCGCCTCAACCAATCGGGAAATGTTAAGCTGATGCAATTCAGCGGTTGTCATAGAAATCCGTTCCCCCAAAATACTGAAGCGATCCCGAAGCCCATTTTAATGGGAAGGAACTTCCCCACATCCCTCGCACCTTGGGGCTAGCTGTTAATGCCTGAGAATAGTTAATCTGAAATCCTGCAAAGTCCCCGTATTCCTGAAAGAGTTCCAACAGCGCATCCAGCGAATGCTTTGGCTGCGTAAGGTGTACTAGGATGTCATCAGCAAAAGCGGAGCCCTTGAACGAGTATGGGCCCCAGGTCACCCCTTTCACCTCTGGGTGCTCCTCGATTTCCCTGATCAGGGGATCCAATGTCAAGACAAATAACAGGGGCTGTACTGTTATAAATAGAGAGGTTAGTAGATGAAGGATGGTGGCACCACTTTCTTTCTGCCTGATGCAGCTGTCGTTTGTGTTGCTGTAGTCTGTTAGTAAACCAAGGACTGCGGGATCTAGATTGAGCTGATGACCAACAAAATTGTAATGGAGCGACAGCATCAAGTGCCTTAGAAAGTCCAGTATTCCATATCTGGATTTGTTCAGAGAGAACTTGGCAAAAAGTTAAAGTCCAGATCAAAGTGTGATAATAAGGAAGTTGGGGTAATGGTTTTAAGATCCCTGTATACTTGTTTATTTAGGAGTGAGGTAGTTGTAACATGTGATAAACAACTGAAAAGTACAAGGGAGTGATCTGTCCATGGCAGTGGAAGAATAGAGGAAATATGTAATAAGAAGAATGAAGCTGGAATGGTCATAAGATCAAGTGTATGGCCTCCACGATGAGTAGATCTGGATAACATATTGGGCGAGATTTAAGTCAGAGGAGAAGTCAAGAAAGTCTCAAGAGACTGGAGAGCTGGGATCATTAAGATGGATATTGAAATCACCTAGGATAATGGAGTAAGGCAAATTAAGACAGAAGTCTGAGTAATGACTGTTAAAAGTGAATAGGATGCAGCTGAGGGGTAGTTTATCAGAAGAAAAGTCCCATGAGGGTAGGTATTAATGTGAAATTTGAGGGATTCAAGCATGGGGTGTGAATGAACAGAAAAGCAAATGTACTTACCTATAGCAGCTGTTCTTCGAGGACAGTAGGCTTTATATTCTCATAAGTGGGTGAAACCAACCAGCATCACCCAGTCTGGGATTCATAACAAGTATAAGTAGAGCTTTGTGGAACACGACACACATTCCACTGCACGTGCCTTCCAGCCCGCCGCTAGAACACGGTCTCCTCAGTTTAATACTACAGCAAAAATAAAGTAAAAACAACAAAGGAGACAACTCCAAGGGGAGGTGGGAGGGATGGTGAGAATAGAAAGCCTGCTGTCCTTGGAGAACACCTGCTATAGGTAAGCAGTGGCGTAGCTAGGGTAGTTGACACCCGGGGCTGGTCATTTTTTATCACCCCCCCCCCCCCCCCCCCCCGAAATCCAGTACTAGGCATACCGAGAATACAAAACACTCAGGACCTGTAGAGCAATTCTACCATACCATAAGCAGTAATTTGTACGAGTCACACAAGGAAAAGGAAAGCATCTTAAACACTACAGTGAGCACTAGAACATCAATTCACCTATTGTAAAACGAAAACAGACAGATTAGTACAGATCGTCGATCCTGCACAGTCAATGCCAACCGAAAGCCATGTCTTTTTCACAAATACAGATACACCCTAATCCACTATAGAATAAGTAATCATAAACTTTCTATTTAGACAAAAATTAAACTGACCCCCCGATGCCAGACTCTGCATACAGTGCAACACCACAGAAACAGAAAATGTCCTCTAGTCCTGTGCAAAATATAAAGACAGCAGATGTAAATTTGAAAAAACTAAAATACCAATCACCACTTTACAAATTAACAAATAGAAATAAAACAAATAATATCATTTTATTGGACTAATACATTTAGCTTTCAGAGGCCAAAACCTCCTTCCTCAGGTCAATTCAGTATAGTACTGTTACAGTGTCCTATCCTGACCTGAGGAAAGGGGTTTTGTTCTCCGAAAGTAAAATGTATTAAAATTAGTCCAATAAAAAGATTACCTTATTTACATGTTCTATTATAAACATTTATTAACACAGCTACAATACTACTTTATCCTAAAACAAAAAAATAAAAATATATTTCCATATCATCAAGCTGATCAATCCATAGACTGGTGGGTTGTGTCCATCTACCAGCAGGTGGAGATAGAGAGCAATCCTTTTGCCTCCCTATATGTGGTCATGTGCTGCCGGAAACTCCTCAGTATGTTCTCTATCTCAGCAGGTGGTGGTCACACACAGCAGCAGCTCTGGCTAGGCCTCCAAGCCTAATTTTTAGGTTTTGTTGAGTGCCTGGGGTTGAGGGCTCTTCTTGAGCAAGTGCAAACCTGGTGGCGCCAGGTCCCTCCTTTTCTCCCCCCTCCCGCTGGCTCCGTAAAAAAAAAAATAAAAATTTTTTGAACGTCCTTAAAGGCGTTTATTTCGTCGTTTATTTAAACGTTTATTGCAGCTACTCACTGGGACACCAGGTCGTTACAGCTCGGAGTGGAAAGCAGGTAATTTTTACCTTTTTATAGCGGGCAGGGGGTTCCCCGATTGATCTCCACGTGGCATATGGCGTCGGAGGGCGAGGGCGCAAAGAGTCGCTCCCCGGATCGCTTAGGCGCTTCTAGAGGGGATGCGGGGGTCTTAAAGTCTGATTCGCCCTTGTTGGGTGACAGTTTCGTGACCGATGAGTGTCCCGGTCCTTCCTCCGGCGTGGCGGTTTTTCCCGCCATAAACGCCCATCCTCCGCTGCTCGCCTCCGCCATCTTGGCCGGCCACGCGGCTCGGACGGCTTCTTCGTGGGCCGCCCTTGAGGGAGACATTAATGCCATGGACGCCCTTAATTTGGGCGACGGCACCAAAGCGGCTAAAGTTAAGCGCCGTTTTTCCCGCGCGGCTCCTTCGCGGAGTGTCGCGCCGGACACCATTTTGGATGCGCAGCATGTCTCTCCCCCGCTCTTGCGAGCGCCGGTTGAGGGTGCGTCTAGGGCTGTAGCCCAGGCTGCGGAAGTGCACAGTCTGGGGGGTTTCTCCCCCGAGTTTGTTTTGCTGCTGCATCAGGCCTTCCTTATGCAAAACGCTGCCCCTGCTCCCTCGTTTGGTAAAGAGGTTGAGGTCCCCGGAGGTAAACGCCCTCGGGTTGATTCCCAGGCCTTGGAGGACCTTGTCTCCTCCGATGTAGATGAGGGCAGCGTATCTGAGTTCTCCCAACGGTCCTTTGCGGATTCCTTGGAGGAGACGGATCCCCGCTCGGTTGGAGCGGATGACCCCTCTGCAGCGCGGCTTTTTAGCTCAGAGGATTTGCCCAACCTGTTAGTGCAGGCCATGGGCATTTTGAAGATTTCCTCTCCGGAGGACGTCTCTCCCTCAGCCCCTGTTGGCTCTGCCATTATGCTGGGGACGAAACGCCCGCCTAGAACCTTCCACGTGCATGATGCCATGCACACCTTAATTGCGGCTCAATGGGATGTCCCGGAAGCGAGCCTCAAAGTGGCTAGGGCTATGTCCCGCCTCTATCCTTTGCCTGAAAGTGAACGTGAGGCCTATCTGTGGCCTACCGTGGATTCTTTAATCACTGCGGTGACTAAGAAAACGGCTTTGCCGGTGGAAGGTGGCACGGCCCTAAAGGACGCCCAAGACAGAAGATTGGAGGCGGCCTTAAGGTCGTCCTTTGAGGCGACTGCTTTAAGTTTGCAGGCCTCGGTTTGCGGTTCCTATGTGGCCAGGGCGTGCCTGACTATGGTGCAGCGGGCTTCCCCCTCGGATCATTCCTTGAGGGCTGATTGGCCGGCCCTGGAATCGGGCTTAGCCTATTTGGCAGACTTGCTGTATGATGTCTTGAGAGCCTCAGCTAAAGGCATGGCTCAGACAGTCTCTGCACGGCGGAGGCTTTGGCTGAAACATTGGTCTGCTGACCACGCCTCTAAATCCCGCCTGGCTAGATTGCCTTTTAAAGGCAAGCTGCTCTTTGGGGTCGAGCTGGACAAAATCGTGACCGATCTCGGCACGTCTAAGGGCAAGAAGTTACCAGAGGTCAGGGCTCGGGCTAGTACTCGTTCCGATACCTCCAGAGGACGGTTTCAGGAAGCCCGTCGGTACCGCCCGGGCAGGTCGGGCTCCTCTGCCCCCTCTTCCTTCAAGAGGACTTTCTCCCCCAAGCAGCATTCCTTTCGCAGAGACCGCCGTCCCGGAGGTGCTCCCTCCGGTCCTCCCCCAGGGTCTCGTACCCAATGACGGGGCCTTGGTCCACGCCCCAGTGCAGATTGGAGGACGGTTGTCCTCGTTTCTGGGCGAGTGGACCACAATAACTTCAGACGCTTGGGTGCTGGAAGTCATCAGAGATGGCTACAAGCTAGAGTTCTGCCGACCCTTAAGAGACGGGTTTGTACTCTCTCCCTGCAAGTCTCCGGTCAAAGCTGTGGCAGTGCAGCAGACCTTGGACAACCTGATCCGCCTGGGTGCGGTCGTTCCGGTGCCAGAAAATCAGATTGGCAAGGGACGTTACTCCATTTACTTTGTGGTACCAAAGAAAGGAGGTTCTGTCCGGCCTAACCTTGACCTCAAAGGGGTCAATCGGGCCTTGAAAGTGCGGCACTTTCGCATGGAGACTCTCCGCTCTGTTATAGCGGCAGTGAAGGCAGGAGAGTTCTTGGCTTCCTTGGACATCAAGGAAGCGTACCTGCATATTCCCATCTGGCCTCCTCATCAACGCTTCCTGCGTTTTGCAGTCCTGGGACGACACTTCCAGTTCAGAGCTCTCCCTTTCGGGTTGGCTACTGCTCCGCGGACCTTTTCCAAAGTAATGGTGGTCATCGCGGCCTTCCTGCGAAAGGAAGGAGTACAAGTCCATCCTTATCTGGACGACTGGTTGATCCGAGCCCCCTCTTATGCAGAGTGCGGCAAAGCTGTGAACCGGGTGGTTGCTCTTTTGAGCTCCCTGGGGTGGATCATCAACTGGGAGAAGAGCCAGCTGCGCCCGACTCAGTCCCTGGAGTATCTGGGAGTTCGATTCGACACCCAAGTGGGCAGAGTGTTCCTGCCAGACAATCGGATTGTCAAACTTCAGGCTCAGGTGGACCAGTTCCTAGTAGCCTCTCCTCTTCGGGCTTGGGACTATGTGCAGCTGTTGGGCTCTATGACGGCCACGATGGAAGTAGTGCCCTGGGCCAGGGCTCATATGAGACCACTACAACACTCTCTGTTGCAGCGCTGGACTCCGATGTCGGAGGATTATGCTGTGCGCCTTCCCTTGGACCCAGCAGTGCGCAAGGCGCTGAGCTGGTGGCTGCAGACAGACAAGTTGTCTGCAGGAATGCCTCTGGTGACCCCAGAGTGGATTGTCGTCACGACGGACGCCTCTTTGACGGGCTGGGGAGCCCACTGCTTGGGAAGGACAACGCAGGGGCTCTGGTCTCCTGCAGAGGCAAAGTGGTCTATCAACCTCCTGGAACTCAGAGCCATTCGGTTGACGCTTTTGAAGTTCATCCCGGTACTGGCGTTGAAGCCAGTACGGGTACTGTCGGACAATGCCACTGCTGTGGCCTATGTCAACCGCCAGGGAGGTACCAAGAGCGCCCCTCTAGCCAAGGAGGCCATGAATCTATGCCAGTGGGCGGAAGCGAACCTGGAACAGCTGTCAGCGGCCCACATTGCCGGAGTCATGAATGTCAAGGCGGACTTTCTCAGTCGCCATACCTTGGAGCCCGGAGAGTGGCAGCTATCTGCTCAGGCGTTCTTGGACATCACGAAGCGCTGGGGCCAGCCGAGCCTAGATCTGATGGCGTCATCGGCCAATTGCCAAGTGCCGCGCTTTTTCAGCAGAGGACGGGACCCTCGATCCCTGGGAGTAGATGCTCTTCTCCAACAGTGGCCGACACAAGAGCTTCTCTATGTGTTCCCGCCCTGGCCCATGTTGGGCAGGGTGCTAGACCGGGTGGCAAAGCATCTGGGCCGGATAATCCTGGTGGGTCCGGACTGGCCCAGACGTCCCTGGTATGCGGATTTGATCAGGCTCTCAGTCGACGATCCTCTGCGACTGCCTGTGGAGCAGGGCCTGTTACATCAGGGTCCCGTGGTGATGGAGGATCCCTCCCCCTTTGGTCTTACGGCCTGGCTATTGAGCGGCAGCGTCTGAGAAAGAAGGGCTTCTCAGACAAGGTCATCGCCACTATGCTGAGAGCGAGGAAGCGCTCTACTTCTACTGCTTACGCCAGGGTTTGGCGTACCTTTGCAGCGTGGTGTGAAGCAGGCTCACTTTCTCCCTTCACTGCTCCAATTTCTTCAGTGTTGGCGTTCCTGCAAGAAGGTCTGGAGAAAGGCCTGTCGCTCAGTTCCCTTAAAGTCCAGGTAGCGGCTCTGACTTGCTTCAGG
Source organism: Microcaecilia unicolor (assembly GCF_901765095.1). Lineage (NCBI taxonomy): Eukaryota > Metazoa > Chordata > Amphibia > Gymnophiona > Siphonopidae > Microcaecilia > Microcaecilia unicolor. The sequence goes on from NC_044041.1 coordinate 68,333,368, forward strand.
GGCCGCCTGAAGGGTGTTTCCCTGGCTTCACAGCCAGATGTGGTGCGCTTTCTTAAGGGAGTTAATCACCTGCGCCCTCCTCTGCACTCTGTGGTGCCTGCATGGAATCTCAATCTGGTGCTAAGAGCATTGCAGAAGCCGCCTTTTGAACCCTTGTCAAGGGCATCTCTGAAAGACCTGACGTTGAAAGCAGTCTTTTAGGTGGCTATCACTTCAGCCAGAAGAGTGTCTGAGCTCCGGGCGCTCTCATGTCGAGAGCCTTTTCTGCAGTTCACTGAGGCAGGAGTGACTATTCGCACAGTGCCTTCCTTCCTGCCCAAGATTGTTTCTCGCTTCCATGTGAATCAGCAGCTCTGTCTCCCTTCCTTTCGTAGGGAGGACTACCCAGAGGAATACTCTGCTCTCAGATGTCTGGATGTGAGACGAGTCATCATCAGATACTTGGAAGTGACCAATGATTTCCGGAAATCGGATCATCTGTTTGTCCTGTTTGCAGGTCCTCGTAGGGGTCTGCAGGCTGCTAAGCCTACAGTGGCAAGATGGGTCAAGGAAGCCATTGCAGCGGCTTATGTGGCTGCGGGGAAGGTGCCACCTATCCAGCTGAAGGCTCTCTCCACAAGAGCTCAGGCGGCCTCGATGGCAGAGGCCGGTTCCGTCTCCTTGGAAGAGATATGCAAGGCGGCAACTTGGGCTTCGGCCCATACATTCTCCAAGCATTACCGCTTGACTGTGGCTGCTCGGGCGGAGGCCCGGTTTGGAGCTTCAGTGTTGCGGTCAGGGATTTCTATGTCCCGCCCTGGGTGAGTACTGCTTCGGTACATCCCACCAGTCTATGGATTGATCAGCTTGATGATATGGAAGGTAAAATTATGTATCATACCTGATAATTTTCTTTCCATTAATCACAGCTGATCAATCCATAGTCCCTCCCAGATATCTGTACTGTTTATATTCTGGTTGCATTTCAGATTCAAGTTTAGTCTTCAGTTCCTGTTCAGGAAGACTTCGTGTTCAAGTTATTTTTTCACTTGGATTCTTCAAGAGTTGAGACGAGTTTGTGTTACAGTGAGCTGCTGCATTCCTCTCCCCTCCGTTTTACGGGGCTGGATTGAGATTTAAATTCTGCCGGCACTCCCTCCCGCTTCGTGCGGCTGTAGGGCAGCTTTGTACCCCTCCCGCTTCGGCGGTGTTAGGGTCAGTCAGCTCCTCCCGCGGTTGCAGGATAAGCCAGATCCCCCCGCATCGGCGGGTGTGGTGTCCCTCCCCCGCTCCGCGGGGATGAGCTGGACGGATTCCCCTCCCCCACTTGTGTAGGGATGAGCTGGGTTAATTCCCCTCCCCCGTTTCGGCGGTGGTGAGCTGGGCAGAGTGTCCCTTTGTGGGTGTATAAGTGCTGAGTCCTGCGGATGGAGCTTTGATATCGACATACTGAGGAGTTTCCGGCAGCACATGACCACATATAGGGAGGCAAAAGGATTGCTCTCTATCTCCACCTGCTGGTAGATGGACACAACCCACCAGTCTATGGATTGATCAGCTATGATTAATGGAAAGAAAATTATCAGGTATGATACATAATTTTACCATTTACAGTTCGTTGTCTCTGGTTTCTGCTTTCCTCATCTTTTCACTGTCTTCCTTCTATCCAGCATCTGTCTTCGCTCTCTCTCTGCCATCCAGTGTCTGCCCTCTCTCTCTGCCCCTTCCATCCATCGTCTGCCCTCTCTCCCTTCCATCCACTTCTGCCCCTTCCATGCACCATCTGCCCCAGTCTGCCATCTCTCTCTCCCCCTTCCATCAACATCTGCCCTCTATCTCTGCCCCTTCCATCCACCATTTGCCCCAGTCTGCCCTCTTTCTCTCTCCCCTTCCACCCACCATCTGCCCTTTCTCTCTGCCCCTTTAATCCGTCTGCCCTCCCTCTACCATCCATCCAGGGTCTGCCCTCCCTCACACTCCCCCCTTCTATCCCTTCTCTTTCTGCCCCCTCTTTTCAGCCCCCAGTTCCAGCCCCCTTATTCCACCTGCCCCTAGTTCCAGCCCCAGCCCACATCTCCCACCTGCCCCCCTTTTCAGCCCCACTATCCCACCAGTCCCCAGCCCTTTTCTCCCATCAGTCCTGAGCTTCAGCCCCCAGCCACTTCTCCCTGTCCTCTTTTCAGGCCCTAGTTTCAACCCCAGCCCTTTTCTCTCACCAGTCCCGAGCTTCAGCCCCAGCCAGTTCTCCCTGTCCCCTTTAAAGCCCCTAGTCCCCACAGTTTCAGCCCCCTTCATCCACCACATGCCTTGCATCCCCCCTTTTCAGCCCCAGAACCATTCTCCCACCTGCCCCAGGCATGGACCCATTTTCCCTCCTGCCCCCCTTGTCAGATCCCAGTTCCAGCTTCAGACCCCTTCTCCCATCTGAGCACTCCCCTCCCCCCTCTGAGCACCCCCACCCTCCCCAATCCCCTTCTCCCCTCTCTGAGCACCCATCTGAGCTCCCCCACCCTCCCTAATCCCCTTTAAGCACCCCTCTGAGCTCCCCCACCCCCCCCCCAAGCCCACCTCCTTGATGCTCTCCCACTCTCCCTAATCCCCTTTAAGCACCCCTCTGAGCTCCCCCACCCTTCCCCAATCCCCTTCTCCCCTCTCTGAGCTCCCCACCCTCCCTAATCCCCTTTAAGCACCCCTCTGAGCTCTCCCACCCTTCCCCAATCCCCTTCTGCCCTCTCTGAGCTCCCCCACCCTCCCTAATCCCCTTTAAGCACCCCTGAGCTCCCCCACCCTTCCCCAATCCCCTTCTCCCCTCTCTGAGCTCCCCCACCCTCCCTAATCCCCTTTAAGCACCCCTCTGAGCTCCCCTACCCCTCCCCAATCTCTTTCTCCCCTCTGAGTCCCCCCCCCCGACCCGACAGCTGAGATCCGTTCTCCTGCTGCTCCTACCCTGTCCTGCCTTTAAAAAATTTTTTTCGAAGACCCGGAGAGTGGCAGGCAGCGCGCCTCGCGTCTGCCCTGCTAGTAAAGAAGATCTCGTAGACGCCGTCGTCCTTCCCACACTGAGTCCCGCCCGACCTCGCGGTAATAGGAAGTTGCATCAGAGGGGGGCGGGACTCAATGTGGGAAGGGCGACGACGTCAGCGAGATCTTCTTTACTAGCCGGGCAGACGCGAGACGCGCTGCCTGCCACTCTCCGGCGCTTCGAAAATTTTTTAAAGGTGGAGCAGCGGGAGCGGAGCACCCCCCCCACCCGATGACACCCGGGGCGGACCGCCCCCATTGCCCCACCCTTGCTACGCCACTGTAGGTAAGTACCTTAATTTTCTCCGAGGACAACCGGGCTAATTTATTCTCATAAGTGGGGAATCCCTAGCATCCAGACTCACCAAAAACAACACTGATCAACTGGGCCTCGCAACGGCGAGGACATAACACAGATTAACCTAAAACTATATACAATCTGAATGAGAGTGCAGCCTGGAACAGAATAAAATGGCCTAGGAGAGTACAGTTCGATCCTAGACCCCAAACTACACTGTCTGCCCGAACAGACTGTTGCACTGGGTATCCTGCTCAAGGAAGTAGTGTGATGTGAATGTGTAGACTGAAGACCACATCACAGCCTTGTAAATTTCTTCAATGGAGGCCGACCTCAAGTGGGCTACCAACACAGCCATGGTTCCGACACTATGAGCTGTGGCATGACCCTCTAGGGCCAGGTATGGAAGAAAGTGGGATGTTTGACCACAGAAATACAAGACCTGGAGAGATGGATCTTAAAAATACTTGTTTATTGATGAATAAAAGACTCGACAAAACCGTTGTGTTTTGGCCGTTAGGCCTGCATCAGGAGTCTACAAAACACATATATACAAATAAATAAACGTTAAATAAAAACAAACCATATGTAGTCAAAGAATCAAATGCTAAAAAGCTAAAACAATGTAAAATATTGTAAAATAAAAACTAATGAAATATTAAAAAACATATATAAATGGACAGTTAAAGAACAAATAAAAGTATGTATACATCAGTTGCTAAATACAAGCCATATGACAAAAATGTATGTAAAGTACTCTTGTGTCAATCGTAGAGTGATAGTATTGCATAAAAAAGATGTGCACAGTTAATTACAGATAGATAAAAAATAAAAAATACATAAATAGAGATGGAACATACAAGGCATATCTACTGTAATAAAACTCACCCTCAACGTTCTGAGGACACTGACATCTGTGAAGCCAAGCCCTGACTTCCTTCAAAAAGGTTTGAAGGTTCGTGGTGGTTAAGCCACCAAAATCGCTCCGGGCCCCTGCCCTCGAGGGCGGAGCAATGGCTGAACGAAGGGGTTGGCAGGGAGGGAGGCAGGGAGGGTGGGAAATTGCTCCGGGCCACGCCCTCGCCTCTAACGTCATGACGTTGGGGGCGGAGCAATGGCAGAACAACGAAGGGGTTGGCCAGGGAGGTGGGGGGTGTTGGCGACGAAAACCTTGCTAGCGCCCGTTTCATTTGCTCTGAAACGGGCCTCTTTTACTAGTAAATAAATAAAATATATCTGCACAATATTTAAGAAATGTATTCTATATATAGTACACAGACAATAATCTTTTTGTAAAAATCTATACGCTTAAATGCATTTGTGTGTCTCTGTGCACATAATACTGATAAACCTATGCATATCATACATGTCTGTTTGTCTTCTCTGAGGGATATGTCTTAGTGAAAATGTAAAAGATATGAAACCAGTAGTGATGAAACCCATAAAAACTTTGAAAAAATGAGGGAGAAAGGGAGAGGGATGATCATTTTGAGTCCATGAATAAGGATTTATTAATAAGACTAGGGTCAAAAATGGGGAAAACAAATTCCCGGTAAATGAGTGAAAATTGAAACTAAGAGATGAAAAAAGAAAAAATGCGAAATAGAATAAAGAATAAAAAATGGATAAATATATAGAACAAAACAAAAATAAAATGAAAAAAGGAGGGAAAAAAGGGGGGGGGGGAAGAAAAAGGGGAGGAAAGGGAGAAGAAAAAGAAGAGAAAAGGGGGGCAACAGGGGGAGAGGGAAAAAGGGAGAAAAAAAGGAAGGAAATGCAATCTACCAGCCAATTAGCAATGGTGCGTTTCCCGATGGTGACCCCCATCCTGTTGGGATCAAAAGAAACAAAATGTTGGGCAGACTGTCTGTGGGGCCTGGTCCGCTCCATGTAGTAGGCAAATGCTCTTTTACAATCCAAGGTGTGCAAGCTGCTTTCTCCAGGATGGGTATGAGGTCGGGGAAAAAATGCTGGCAAGACAATCGACTGGTTCAGATGGAATTCCGACACCACCTTCAGTAAGAACTTAGGGTGAGTGCGGAGGACTACTCTGTTGTGATAAAACTTAGTATAAGGTACATCCACCACTAAGGCCTGAAGCTCACTGACTGAAGTAACAGCCACAAAGAAAACAACTTTCCAGGTCAAGTACTTCAGTTGGCAGGAATTCAGTCGCTCAAAAGGAGTTTTCATCAGCTGGGTGAGAATGATGTTGAGATCCCATGACACTGATGGAGGTTTGACAGGGGGCTTTGACAAAAGCAAACCTCTCATGAAGCGAACCAGAGGATGTCCAGAGATAGGCTTACCTTCTACACGTTGATTATAAGCACTAATTGTAATAAGATGAACCCTTACAGAATTGGTCTTGAAACCAGACTCTGATACGTGTAGAAAGTATTCAAGCAGGGTCTGTGTATGACAAGCAAGGGGCTCTAGGGCCTCGTTCTCACACCAGACGGCAAACCTCCTTCGTTTGAGACAATAGCACCTCTTGGTGGAGTCTTTCCTGGAAGCCAGCAAGACCCGGGACACACCCTCCGAAAGATCCAGGGAAGCAAATTCTAGGCTCTCAACATCCAAGCTGCAAGAGACAGAAACTGGAGGTTGGGATGTAGAAGGAACCCCTCATTCTGTGTGATAAGGGTCGGAAAACACTCCAATCTCCACGGCTCTTCGGAGGATAACTCCAGAAGAAGAGGGAACCATATCTGTCATGGCCAGTACGGCGCAATCAGAATCATGGTTCTGCAATCCTGCTTGAGCTTCAACAAAGTTTTCCCCCACTAGCGGTATGGGAGGATATACATACAGAAGATCTGTCCCCCAACTGAGGAGGAGGGCATCTGATGCTAGTCTGTCGTTGGCCTGAAGCCTGTAACAGAACTGAGGGTCCTTGTGGTTGATCTAAGTGGCAAAAAGATCCACCAAGGGGGGTGCCCCACACTCTGAAGATCTTGTGGGCAATGCCCATATTGAGAGACCACTCGTGTAGTTGCATTATGCTGCTCAGTCTGTTGGCCAAGGTATTGTTTTTGCCCGCCAGATAAGTGGCTCAAAGGAACATGCCACTTTGGTGACCCCAATGCCACATCTGAACGGCTTCCTGACACTGAGTGCGTGATCTAGTGCTCCTCTGCTTGTTGGTGTAATACATTTGATAGATACTGGTTACAAGTATTCCTCTCAGTATGTAATTTTTGTGTTTCATATATCAGAGGAACAGACTTCAGATGCTCTTCCTTTTCAGAGTTCTCATATGTTTTGAGAGCTGGCAGGTTGCGTCATATCTAAAATTGACATTTTGTTTGTTTCTTATAGATATGATGCGAGCTCCTCAATAGTTAAAAACCTCCGGTTTAACATTAAGTTATATCTCTAGAAGGCTACCTACTTTTATTCTTTTGAGTAGAAGAGCCACCTATTTTAGTTGTAACCATAGCTGAATTAGAAGGGAACGCTCGACAGAGTCCCTGTTTCGTCTCTTCTTCTTCCGGAGGGAGTGGAAAACATGAAAAAGGATCTGAAAAAGCTAGAAGAATGGTCTAAGGTTTGGCAATTAAAATTAAATGCGAAGAAATGCAAAGTGATGCACTTAGGGAGTAGAAATCCAAGAGAGGCGTATGTATTAGGCGGTGAGAATCTGTTAGGTACGGATGGGGAGAGGGATCTTGGGGTGATAGTATCTGAGGATCTGAAGGCGATGAAACAGTGTGACAAGGCGGTGGCTGTAGCCAGAAGGTTACTAGGCTGTATAGAGAGAGAGAGGTGTGACCAGCAGAAGAAAAGAGGTGTTGATGCCCCTGTACAAGTTGTTGGTGAGGCCCCACCTGGAGTATTGTGTTCAGTTTTGGAGGCCGTATCTTGCTAAGGATGTAAAAAGAATTGAAGCGGTGCAAAGAAAAGCTACGAGGATGGTATGGGATTTGCGTTACAAGACGTATGAGGAGAGACTTGCGGACCTGAACATGTATACCCTGGAGGAAAGGAGGAACAGGGGTGATATGATACAGACGTTCAAATATTTGAAAGGTATTAATCCGCAAACGAACCTTTTCCGGCGATGGGAAGGCGGTAGAACGAGAGGGCATGAAATGAGATTGAAGGGGGGCAGACTCAAGAATAATGTCAGGAAGTATTTTTTCACGGAGAGGGTGGTGGATGCTTGGAATGCCCTCCCGCGGGAGGTGGTGGAGATGAAAACGGTAACGGAATTCAAACATGAGTGGGATAAACATAAAGGAATCCTGTGCAGAAGAAAGGGATCCTCAGGAGCTTAGCCTAGAATGGGTGGCAGAGCTGGTGGTTGGGAGGCGGGGCTAGTGTGGGCAGACATATACGGTCTGTGCTGGGGCTGGTGGTTGGGAGTCGGGACTAGTGCTGGGCAGACTTATACGGTCTGTGCCGGGGCTGGTGGTTGGGCGGCGGGGATAGTGCTGGGCAGACTTATACGGTCTGTGCCAGAGCTGGGGGTTGGTGGTTGGGAGGCGGGGATAGGGCTGGCCAGACTTATACGGTCTGTGCACTGAAGAGGACAGTACAAATAAAAAAAGTAGCACATATGAATTTATCTTCTTGGGCAGACTGGATGGACCATGCAGGTCTTTTTCTGCCGTCATCTACTATGTTACTATGTTACTTAAGGAGCTGGACCCTCGGCTACTGCTGGTGTCCTAAAACAAAGAATAGCGTTATGAGAGGAGGCCAGGATATATGTTAACTGGTTTCCTATGCAGAAATAATAATTAAACAAGCCTACCTTATAAGTACATAAGTAATGCCATACTGGGAAAAGACCAAGGGTCCATCGAGCCCAGCATCCTGTCCACGACAGCGGCCAATCCAGGCCAAGGGCACCTGGCAAGCTTCCCAAACATACAAACATTCTATACATGTTATTCCTGGAATTTTGGATTTTTCCAAGTCCGTTTAGTAGCGGTTTATGGACTTGTCCTTTAGGAATCCGTCCAACCCATTTTTAAACTCTGCTAAGCTAACCGCCTTCACCACTTTCTCCAGCATCGAATTCCAGAGTTTAATTACACGTTGGGTGAAGAAAAATTTTCTCCGATTTGTTTTAAATTTACTACACTGTAGTTTCATCGCATGCCCCCTAGTCCTAGTATTTTTGGAAAGCGTGAACAGACGCTACACATCCACCTGTTCCACTCCACTCATTATTTTATATACCTCTATCATGTCTCCCCTCAGCCGTCTCTTCTCCAAGCTGTATAGCCCTAGCGTCCTTAGTCTTTCTTCATAGGGAAGTTGTCCCATCCCCGCTATCATTTTAGTGGCCCTTCGCTGCACCTTTTCCAATTCTACTATATCTTTCTTGAGATGCGGCGACCAGAATTGAACACAATACTCAAGGTGCGGTCGCATCATGGAGCGATACAACGGCATTATAACATCCTAACACCTGTTTTCCATACCTTTCCTAATAATACCCAACATTCTATTCGCTTTCTTAGCCGCAGCAGCACACTGAGCAGAAGGTTTCAGTGTGTTATCGACGACGACACCCAGATCCCTTTCTTGGTCCGTAACTCCTAACGTGGAACCTTGCATGACGTAGCTATAATTCGGGTTCTTTTTTCCCACATGCATCACCTTGCACTTGCTCACATTAAACATCATCTGCCATTTAGCCGCCCAGTCTCCCAGTCTCGTAAGGTCCTCTTGTAATTTTTCACAATCCTGTCGCGATTTAACGACTTTGAATAACTTTGTGTCATCAGCAAATTTAATTACCTCGCTAGTTACTCCCATCTCTAAATCATTTATAAATATATTAAAAAGCAGCGGTCCTAGCACGGACCCCTGAGGAACCCCACTAACTACCCTTCTCCATTGTGAATACTGCCCATTTAACCCCACTCTCTGTTTCCTATTTTGGAGTCCGACTATTTTTTTATGTGGGACTCTAGAGGAAATCAGTCAAAATGGCGCCGGTATTTAAACCGACGCTGGCAACGTCGACCAGTCGTGTGACCCTAACCTGTTTACATGGGCTTTGAATTTTTTAAAGGACTAACTGACCCTAAGGGTGATCATAGAACCTATTACAAAAAAGCTTTCCATTCTATTCGGTTGTTAAGTCCAGTAGGTGTTAAAGTATTTAGTCTGAAGAACCAGCGTTGTTCCGTTTGGATCAGGACGCAATCTGTCTCCACCTCTTATGGATTTAGAGACCTGATCTATCTGGTGAACAATAGCAGTTAGCAGATAACTACTTATGTATGACAGTTCTTCTCAAAAACCGCAGCAAGTTGTTTAACCATCTGCCCAATCATAGAAGTTAAGATCAGCTGCACAGTGTGATTATATCGTTGGTTTCTATAGGAGGAGGGACTATAGGTACGGGGCTATCAGACAGAAGGCCCTTTGCCCTTCGTAATGTACTGTTTTGATTTGCCTTAGAGATTTTGTCATAGATTTCTGTGTATTAGAAATGTTCCTTAAGCTATGTTCACTTTGTAAAACGTAATAAACAGATTTAAATATAGAGACCTGATCTATAGTTAAACATTTAAAATCCATAAAAGTATGGAGTGTTTCCTAACAGTGAACTACCAATGGAGCTTCCTTTCGTTGGTGGGTGATATTAAATTTGTGGTCACTGAGACGTTGTTTGAGAGTACGTGTAGTTTTGCCTACATATAATTTTTGGCAAGGGCATATTAAAATATATACCACTTGGGTACTGTTGCAATCTGTGTCATATTTTATACTTTTTATGATCTGTAGGATTCGTAAAAGTTTGGATTTTGGCCCCTAGAGTAGGCAATACGTAATTGTTGATCGCAAAAAGCTGGATGTGCCTGTAATATTCTCCAATGAAATTTTAATACACGAGCTATTCCTTTGAAGCTGTGAGTATATTTCAATATGCATGTTTGTAACTGCCTGACACTTTGACTTTAGATTGCAAGAAAGAGTCTCTGTCATTATACTTAGCTCTAGTGTAGGCAGTTTTCAGGATTGCAGTGGTATATTTTCTATTATTGAATTTTTCCAGCAAAATTTTAGCTTGATCTTTAAATGTTTTAGTAACACTACAAATCCTGCGGTGTCTAAAAAACTGAGAAAATGGCAAGCTGTTTTTTGTTGCCAAAGGATGATTGCTCTCTTAATGCAGGAGAGTATTATGGTCCGTGGGTTTAACATATACTTTGGTGGTGAATGATGATTGTTCTTGGATGACCAAAACATCCAAAAAGTTAATCATGTGAAGAGATAATGTTGTTTGGTAAACCTGATATATATATCTCTATCATTTAACTGCCTACACTAAAGCTAAGTATGACGACAGAGACTCTTTGTTACAATCTAAAGTCAAGTGTCAGATAGGCAGCTACAAACATGCATGGGAAAATTAGGCTCTTACCTTGATAATTTTCTTTCCTTTAGTCACAGCAGATGAATCCATTGATGGGTTGTATCCGCCTACCAGCAGGTGGAGATAGAGAACGCTGAAAGCACATGGTGTTCCTGGACGCCGAGCCCCCTCTGCCTTCAGTATATGAAATCTCCAAAGCAGAGAGAATAAGAAAGGCAAAATAACAAACTTGCCTCACAGAGAACAAATGCCCCTGAACCGGAGCAATAACCAAAGGAGGGACATTATCAACCTCCTGCAATAAAAACAGCATGTAGTAACTCTGATAGCTTGTCTTCAAGTACTCCTGATGAGGCACAATGTCTGTATGCAACATCTGTACAAAAACTAAAGTCAGACAGAGAGGGATCATGGATTCATCTGCTGTGACTAAAGGAAAGAAAATTATCAATGTAAGAACCTAATTTTCCCTTCCTTGTCATCAACAGCAGATGAATCCATTAACTGATGGGATGTACCAAAGCACTCCCTAAGTAGGGTGGGAACAGGCAACTCCGTGAGCAAGCATTTGCGCTCCAAAATGCGCATCCTTCCGCGCTGCCACATCCAACCTGTAATGCCACACGAAAAAGAGAGCTCTTGAAGAGAAAAGGCACCTGCTTCAGCCCATGAAGAGGACATTGCCCTAGTAGAGTGCGCTTTAAACGCTTCAGTGGCGACCGCCCTGAAAGCAGATAAGCAGAAAAAATGAGTTCCTTAAGCCAGCGGGCTATAGTGGCCTTAGACGCCGGAAGCCCCCGTCAGGGACCTGCCAACAAAACAAATAAATGACATCTGCAGATACTGCCACAGAGCCCTGTGGAGTCCGGAAACTCCTCCTTACAAAAGGAAATCGCCACGCCGAGAAAGCGAGCTTCTCTCTCTCTCTCTTTTTTTTATTTATTGCATTTGTATCCACATTTTCCCACATATTTGCAGGCTCAATGTGGCTTACAGAGTTTTGTTATGACAGTCATTACAGGATATCAGATACAATTGGTAATGTACAAAGATTAAGTAATGGAAGAGAGAGGGAAGGTATTAGGCAGGATAGCATGGAAGGTGGACTTTAATATTTGAATGGGTTGGTGAGGTAGTTTGTAAGGCTATGGGTTATCTTTGTAGGCCTTGTTGAAGAGATGTGTCTTCAGAGATTTGCGAAAGTTAGTTATTTCGTCAATAGTTTTCAGGGCTGTAGGTAGTACATTCCACAACTGCGTGCTCATGTATAAGAAGGTGGTGGCATGTATCAGCTTCTATTTCAGTCCTTTACAGCTGGGGAAGTGCAGATTGAGAAATCTGCGGGCTGATCTTATGGCGTTTCTGGGAGGCAAGTCCACGAGGTTTGGCATATAGATTGGGGCGTCTGCGTGCAGATCTTGAACGCAATGTGTTCCTTGAGTGGGAGCCAGTGGAGTTTCTCTCTTAAGGGTTTTGCACTTTCATGTTTAGTTTTTCCAAATAGCTGCGGTATTCTGGGCTGTTTGGAGTTTTTTGATAGTCTGTTCTTTGCAGCTAGCGTATAGTTGCAGTAGTCCAAATGACTTATTACCATTGACTGTACCAGGGTTCGGAAGATGTATCTTGGGAAGAAAGGTTTTACTCTTTTGAGTTTCCACATGGTAGTGGAACATCTTTTTCGTCGTATTCTTCACATGGGCATCGAGTGTGAGGTTTCGATCGATGGTAACTCCAAGAATTTTCAGATTTTGGGAGACGGGTAGAGAACAGTATGGTGTGGTTATGGTGGAGTAGTTGTTTGTGTTGTGTTGTGAGGTCAGTACAAGACATATAGGCATATTTTCAAAGCACTTAGCCTTCCAAAGTTCCATAGAAACCTATGGAACTTTGGATGGCTAAGTGCTTTGAAAATGAGCCCCATTGTGTTTTTTCTGCGTTGAGTTTTAGCTGGAATGCGTCCGCCCAGGAGTGCATGATTTGGAGGCTTTGGTTGATCTCGTTGGTGATTTCGTTTAGATCATGTTTGAACAGGATGTAAATTCTGACATCGTCTGCGTATATGTAGGGGTTGAGGTTTTGATTGGCTAGAAGTTTGGCTAGAGGTATCATCATTAGGTTGAAGAGAGTTGGTGAGAGGGGGGATCCTAGGGGAACTCCACATTCCGGTATCCATGAGGGTGATATGTCCGTGTTCGTTGTTACTTGGTATGATCTTGTAGCCAGGAATCCTTTGAGCCATTTGAGTACTGTGCCTCGTATATGTAATAGTATTCCATGATTAACCATGTTGAAGGCGCTGGACATGTCGAATTGTAGGACTAGTATGTTACCACCAGTTGCAATTGCTTGTTTGAATGAGTTCATTGCAGACACTAGTACAGTTTCGGTGCTGTGATTTGACCGGAATCCTGATTGAGACTCATGCAGAATTGAGTGTTTATTTAGGTATTCAGTAAGTTGTTTCGTCACTATGCCCTCCATGAGTTTGGTTATGAGCGGAATAGATGCTACTGGGAGATAATTGGTTATGTCCATTGTGCTTTTTTTAGCATCTTTTGGCAGCGGAGTGAGTAGGATGTTTCCTTTATCTGTGGGAAAGAGACCAATTTTTTTTACTGTGAGGAAAGTTAGAGGCAGGCAGCCACAGAGGAACTCCAGGAGGAGGGGGAATGGGGTAAGGCAGGGACAGGGAAAACCAAGTATGCCTTTAAAGTGGTGGCAGTATGCCTTTAAAGTTGGCACCACCAGCCACAAAATCCCCCGCTCTACTGGCAAAGCACAGGAGCCACCCCAGGCAGAAATCCAGGAGCTGAGAAAGCGACGTCCACACCTGCTGGGAGATAGAAATATACTGAAGGCAGAGGGGGCTGGGTGTCCAGGAACACCATGTGCTTTCAGTGTTCTCTATCTCCACCTGCTGGTAGGCGGATACAACCCATCAGTTAATGGATTCATCTGCTGTTGATGACAAGGAAATTGAAATATACTCACGGCTTCAAAGGAATAGCTCGTGTATTAAAATTTCATTGGAGAATATTACAGGCACATCCAGCTTTTCGCGATCAGCAATTACGTATTGCCTACTCTAGGGGCCAAAATCTTTGTGACATACTACAGCAGAAATTGACTAACATGACTACGAATGTGAATATAGCCCATAAAGCATGTGGCAAATGCTTGTTCTGTCCAAATATGATTACTACTCAAACTTTTACGAATTCTACAGATCATAAAAAGTATAACATAAAATATGACACAGATTGCAACAGTACCCACGTGGTATATATATTTTAATATGGCGTTGCCAAAAATTATATGTAGGCAAAACTACACGTACTCTCAAACAACGTCTCAGTGACCACAAATTTAATATCACCCACCAACAAAAGGAAGCTCCACTGGCAGTTCACTGTTTGGAAACACTCCATACTTTTATGGATTTTAAATGTTTAACTATAGATTAGGTCGCTAAATCCATAAGAGGTGGAGACAGAGATTGTATCCTGATCCAAACGGAACAACGTTGGATGTTCAAACTAAATACTTAACACCTACCGGATTTAACAACCAAATAGAATGGAAAGCTTTTTTGTAATAGGTTCTATGGTGGTTAGGTGCCAAAGGCGACATTGGTGGGCTTTGAGCAGTGATTTGAAGATGGGCAGGGAGGGGGCTTGGCGTATGTGCTCAGGGAGTTTGTTCCACGCTTGAGGTGAGGCGAGGCAGAAAGGGCGGAGCCTGGAGTTGGCGGTGGTGGAGAAGGGTACTGAAAGGAGGGATTTGTCTAGAGAGCGGAGGTTACGGGTAGGAACGTAAGGGGAGATGAGGGTAGAGAGGTAAGGAGGGGCTGCGGATCGAGTGCATTTGTAGGTTAGTAGGAGAAGCTTGAACTGTATGCGGTACCTGATCGGAAGCCAGTGAAGTGACTTGAGGAGAGGGGTGATATGAGTATATCGGTCCAGGCGGAATATAAGACGTGCAGCCAAGTTCTGAATGGACTGAAGAGGGGATAGATGGCTAAGTGGGAGGCCAGTGAGGAGTAGGTTGCAGTAGTCAAGGTGAGAGGTAATGAGAGAGTGGATGAGAGTACGGTTGGTGTGCTCAGAGAGGAACGGGCGAATTTTGCTAATGTTATAGAGGAAGAAGCGACAGGTCTTGGCTATCTGCTGGATATGTGCAGAGAAGGAGAGGGAGGAGTCGAAGATGACACCGAGGTTGTGGGCAGATGAGATGGGGACGATGAGGGTGTTATCAACTGAAATAGAGAGTGGAGGGAGAGGAGAGGTGGGTTTGGGTGGGAAGACAAGAAGTTCGGTCTTGGCCATGTTCAGTTTCAGGTGGCGATTGGACATCCATGCAGCAATGTCGGATAAGCAGGCCGATACTTTGGCCTGGGTTTCCGCAGTGTTGTCTGGTGTGGAGAGATAAAGCTGGGTGTCGTCAGCATAGAGATGGTAGTGGAAGCCATGAGATGAAATCAGGGAGCCCAGGGAAGAGGTGTAGATTGAGAAAAGGAGGGGTCCAAGGACAGATCCCTGGGGGACTCCGACAGAGAGTGGGATAGGGGAGGAGGACGAACCCTGAGAATGTACTCTGAAGGTATGATGGGAGAGATAAGAGGAGAACCAGGAGAGGACAGAGCCCTGGAATCCAAAGGAGGACAGAGTGTCAAGAAGTAAGTTATGATTGACAGTGTCAAAGGCGGCGGATAGGTCGAGGAGGATGAGGATGGAGTAGTGACCTTTGGATTTGGCAAGGAGTAGGTCATTGCAGACTTTAGATAGTGCCGTTTCTGTCGAGTGCAGGGGGCGAAAGCCGGATTGAAGCGGATCGAGAATGGCATGAGAGGAGAGAAAATCGAGGCAACGGCTGTGGACGGCGCGTTCAAGTATCTTGGAGAGGAAAGGTAGGAGGGAAATGGGGCGGTAGTTGGAGGGACAGGTAGGGTCAAGTGATGGCTTTTTGAGGAGGGGTGTGACTACGGCATGCTTGAAGGTGTACGGGACAGTTGCAGTGGAAAGAGAGAGGTTAAGGATATGACAGATAGGGGGGGTGATAGTAGGAGAGATGGTGTTAAGTAAGTTGGTGGGGATGGGGTCTGAGGAACAGGTGGTGCATTTCGAGGAGGAGAGGAGATGGGCGGTTTCCTCTTCGGTGATATCAGGAAAAGAGGAGAAGGAGGCCTGGGTTGGTTGGTTGAGGGAATGGGTAATGGGATGAAGAGGAGGGGAGGGTTTGGTGGTGAGTTCAAGTTTGATCTTCTGGACCTTGTCGCGGAAGTAGTCAGCCAGTGATTGAGGAGAAAGTGAGGGGGGGGGGGGGAGCGGAGGGCACTTTGAGGAGGGAATTGAGGGTGGCGAAGAGACGACGAGGGTTAGAGCTGAGGGAATTGGTCAATTGGGTGTAATAGTCCTGTTTGGCGAGGAATAGGGAGGACTGGAAGGAGGATAACATGAATTTGTAGTGAATGAAATCAGTATGGGTGCGAGATTTCCTCCATAGGCGTTCAGCCGATCGGGTGCAGGAGCGAAGGTATCGGGTGCCAGGGGTCAGCCAGGGCTGGGGATTAGTACGCCTTGTGGGGCGGGAGACAGATGATGCAAGGGTGTCAAGAGCAGAGGAGAGAGTGGCATTGTAAGTGGAGACAGCCTTGTCGACGGACTCTGAGGACAAGATGGAAGGGAGGCGATCAGAGATAATAGAGGATAAGGTGGGGGGGTCGACAGCCAGGAGATTCCTGGAAGTGGCGGTTAGAGTTGGGCGGGACTGAGGGGGAGGGTGATGAAGTGTGAATGTGATCAGGTGATGGTCAGAGATAGGAAGAACTGATGTACAGAAATTGGAGGGTGAGCAGGTAGAAGAGAGGACGAGATCAAGACAGTGACCAGATTTGTGAGTAGGGGTGGTGGAGCTCACCTGGAGGTTGAAGGAGGAGGTTAGAGTGAGGAATTGAGAAGCGTATGAGTCACTGAGGCTCCTCAGTGCTGACGAGGACAACATGGAATCCACACATTGCCTCGGGATCGGGTCCAATGATGGATGGTCCTGTACAGTAGGAGGCCTCAAGGCAGGTGTAGACCCACTCGATGCTTCACTGCTCCCAGTGTCTAGCAGCAGCCATGTTTACCCACGCTCCCGATGCCGGTGTGAAACTCGACATTGATGCTGATGAACCAGACTTGGCTCCTAAAATCCTCTCTCGTTGAGTCTCTCTGGAAACCTGGGTCCTCTTCTTTGTGCGAAAATGGAGAACACAGTTAGTGGGGCTATGGTCGGGCACAAGACACTGCAGACACCAGGAATGGGTGTCCTTCCCAGAGATTGTCTGATTGTACCGGAAATAGCACTTAAAGCCACTGGGAACCTTTGTGGACGTGGAAGGAAAAACTTCCTTGGCTAAATTAAACGAAACAAAGGTGCCTGAAAAAGGGGCAAGGCACGGCAAAAAAACGAAGGGATAATCCATGGCCGAAGTCAAGGCCTAAAAGCGGCCAAACGATGATTAAAAAGAAAGGAAACTTAAAACCATGCAAACTAAAAATATACAGGAATGGTGAAAAAAAAAAAGTGGGTTCCACAACTGGGAACACAATTTGAGGACGAAAAATTGCCAAAAGGCATGAAAAAGCTCTTTAGGACCGAGCGTTGTCAGGAGACGGTAAAAAACAAAACACACCCTCTCCTCACCGCAAAAAGAACTGAGACTGCGTTCTCACGGTGGTCAGGAAGGCACTCATGCATGTGCAGTGGAGCTTGTCTCATGCTCCACATAGCTCTACTTATACTTATTATAAGTCCCAGACAGGGAGACACAGATCGGCACCACCCACTTGTGAGAATAAGTGAGCGTGAGCCTACTTGACCGCGGAGAAAATCAGATAAAACCAGTTTGGTACAGTGGAGGACAGCTACTCCTCTGCCTTTACGAGATGAGCGATTATATACTAAATAATGGTATCCAGGGGGAGTTGCCTGGTTCAGATAAGTGGCGTTTGTATCCGTCAACCATGTTTCAGTAAGAAAAAAGGTCAAGCTTATACAACAGAATAAGATCATAAATAAGTGAGTGTTTGTTATGAACAGAGCGGCAGTTCAGCGAACCTGCTATTAAGAAGGTGATGGAGGGAGGTGGATAAAAGGATGGCTGTGAGCTGCCATACCTGACCAGAGTGAGGAGGAAGGCAGGGTGGCGCTAGCCGATGAGCCCAGATAACTAGACTGACAGCATGGTGTGGCAGCAAAGCTATAATACACTCACAGGTGTTAATGGTGGGGCGGCAGCAGCTTGCCTAATGTGTAGCTATACTGCCCAGTTAACAGCAAAAATGTGACCTCCTGCAGACAGTTAAACTTTTATGCTGAAAGCTGGTACAATGTCTCTTTGACAGAAGGGCAGCGTTGCAGGGGCAACTGGGCAAAGTGGGTGCACTGCTCAAATGGTCCTTATCTATGTCCATTATGTTACTATGGGGCTCATTTTCAAACCATACACTTACAAGTTCCATAGGTTACTATGTAACGTTGTAAGTCTAAGTGCTTTGAAAATACACCTCCATGTTATCACATCAACCCTGGCTAAAACAGGCTCTACATCCCAATTCCCCCTACAGTTCCCAGGCTTGCAAGTATAACTTTACACCAATGTGAAACTACCACATGAAGGCACCCTCTCAAGACAACTCCCAGGTATACCTCAGGCAGAAGGACATCAAGGGTAAAGCGGGTCCGGTCTCCGTTTTTTAATGTCTCCAGACTGCTGCTCATTTGATCACACACACTCTTCAAATAAGTCACTACCATCTCACACTGTTCTTCATCCTCCAGGTAGGTCTCAATGCAGTTCAGGGATTGGCTTGTGTTCAGGAAATCTTGAAACCAACGCGATTTCTTTTTGCCTTTCATTATGGCCAGAAGATGCTTCTCTACTTTCTTGTTCTTCATAATATAATTTACCAACTTTTCATTGGCCTTGTCCCTAGCAGCCCTGGTTCGATCAGGAAGCATTTTCTTGGAGGACTGCTGCTTGGCAGGACTGGTTTCAGACTGTGATTCTTCTTCCGTTTCTCTTTCAATGACTGGAAATACCATTAAGGAACCTTGATTAACTTCCCTCCTAACTGGGTAACCTGGAAACACAACCAAAATGTGTAAATTAAAAAAAAAAATTTTCAACCAATACTAGTTTTTTTTTTTTTTTTTATATTTTCATTTATGAACGAAGACATACACATTAACAGAAACATGAAAGCACTAGGCAAATAGCAGGTATACATCCAAAGCAGAATAAAGGAACACATGGAATACATCATCCTCCCTGTGTAACAAGGAGCTGGAGTCAACCATAGGAAGCAGAGAAAACTATACAACGACCACACTGTGTATACCTCGATCACATTCCTACAGACTCACAAGCCACTCAACCATACCTCCCTCAACAAGCATCCCTCCTATACTCACTCCAGTCACACACCATACGCACACACTGGTTAGTATGAGTTTAAACATGGTGCCTGCCTCCAGAAAAGACGTGGAAAACCCCTGACTATGCCAGGGGCCCTTCCTTATAATGCTGCCATAAAATAATGTATCTAAGGAAGTTTGTGTTTTCTTTTTCCCCTTCATGGGTTTGGACATCCCACATCTTGTGAAACCCAAAGATCCACATTAGGAATCTTCCGATGTCCAGTAGTACAGGAGTACTTTAATAAGCACTAATGCAATACTCAGAATTTGTGGGTAGACAAAAATGTTGATCTGTAAGTCCCTGTTGATGCCCCAGTAACAACGTACTATAATTTATTTATTGTGAACATTTATATCCCACATATTCCCACCAAGGCGGGCTCTATGTGGCGTACAATGCAGGAGAACATAAAACAAAATAACAGTAGTGTGAAGCAGAGGAGAAGAGAGAAAAAAAAAAAAGGAGAGCAGGGGAGGGAGGGAAAACTGGAGGGAGAAGGAAGACGGAGATGCAAGGATCAAGCTGCTGAAGAGAATGAACAATCACACAGGTAGGTCTTCAGGGATTTCTTGAATAAGTTGTGATCAGTGGTCTCTTTTAACAATGATGGGAGAGCAGTTGTGATCAGTGGTCTCTTTTAACAATGATGGGAGAGCATGCCAATAACGGGGACACTGGAAGCAAAATGAAGAGGCAAAGAGCAGCTTGTAACGTAAGTTCTTGCAGGAAGGAAAGTGGAGATTGAGGTAGGTGCGGGAGGACTGCACAGTGTTCCTGGGTGGGAGGTCGACCAGGCTGTACATGTAGGAAGGAGCGTCTCCATAAATAATCTTGTGTGTAAGGGCACAGACTTTGAACTCAATCCGCTCCTTGATTGGGAGCCAGTGGAGCTTCTCATGAAGGGGTGCTGCTGCCTCAAATCGAGATTTACCAAATAGCAGCCTCGCCGCGGTGTTCTGCGCTGTCTGGAGTTTTTTTTAAGGGCATGCTCCTTGCAACTGGTGTAAATGCCATTGCAATAGTCGAAATAGCTCAAGACGAGGGAGTGAATAAGGGATCTGAAGATGGCAAAAGGCAGGTACTGCCTGATACGCCTGAGGGTCCTCATGGACAGGAACATTCGCTTCGTAATGGACGAGACTTGTAGATCAAGAGTCAAGTGGGGATCCAGAATGACCCCTAGGAGTTTCAAACTAGCAGCGACAGGAATGGAGAAGTTTTGTGCAGTACCTCCTGTTGTATATTCCTTTCTAAAGAGGCAAGAGCTGGGGACCACAACACAAGCTTGGGACACTCTAGAAAAGAGTGAAGCAGTGACACCACATGAATTTTACATTTAATACAATTGCTATCTTCCCATAGGTGCAATGTTGCCCCCCTTTCCCTAGTAATATACGCCCTATGCAAAAGTTTGTATTGTATCTCTTGAAGGTCTACAGATTTAAGCAAAGCGAATGTGTCAGCAAAAATCTCCAAAATCAGAGTTCCTGTGCTACATCTTGTTCCCACTTCTCCATTAATCTAAAAATACCCTGTGTGAGGCGGGTGGATAGCCGGTTAAAAAAGTTTTTTTTGTAGCAAAATTGAACTCCAGTACAGAACCTGCTCAAGTGTCACCATACCAGTGGACCAAACTATCATAACAGTGTCGGGTCAGGAGATCCCAGTGTTGCTGTAACTGTGCAAACGAAGGGAAGCCCTCACTCCTGTCCCGAATAATCTTAAAAAAGGTGGAGCATCTTCACTGTTTCCAGAGTTGGAAAGGAGTACTTCCCATCTCGAGCAGAAAATCCAAATTTCCCACTAAACTCAAGAACGGAGATGCTTTATGTGTCTTCCCCTGCCTCTTTTGCCATCATTTCCAAGCAAGTTGAAAAGGTCTCCAAAAAGTGAGTTTACTTTTAAAATCTCCGGAGCACACAGGATCCTGGTGCATGAAATGGACTTCACCAACTCCAAAGGGAAAACTTTTGAACCTCATGAATCATTTAATGGATCCAGCGGAGTAATGCAGCAACATTGTAAGTGAAAGATCCAGGAAATTGACACCCCCATGGTGCTTTCCCAGAATTAGCTTAGCATACCCAATCCGAGCTGCCCCACTTCTCCAAATGAATTTGTGAAATAGAGAATGCAATGCCATCTCCTCCTTCTGCTTCACCCAGACAGGCAAAGCTTGAAGGGGGTATAGCATGATCATCTTCACAAGTGCCACCCAGCCCACAAAAGACAGTGGAAGATCAGCCCACATCAAAGTTTTAATGTTTTCAACAGTATTAATAAATGTTATGCTTGTACATCACTGCTGTAGAAAGGTTCAGAAATATGTACAAATACTTCAGGTTGGTAGTAATAGATCTAATAGGGAGCCTCTGATGCTCTGGCCCGCTCTCCCTTTAAAGAAAGGACATCTGATTTATCACAATTGACTTGAAGACCCGAAAAGGTACCAAATTGGTAGACGTAAAGCAAAAACGTCTCCAAATTTTCAGGCGCTCGATTCACATATAAAAGCATATCATCCGCAAACATACTCAGACGATTCTCATATTGTCCTATTCGGATACCCTACATGTCAGTAGACTGCTGTATCTTGGCTGCCAATGGCTCGAAACCCAAAAGTCCAAATTTAACAATAACCCAAAACAAATGCGGCCAAAGCACACTGTCAAACGCATCTAGCCCCGCTACAACTTACTGGTTGTCCTCTCCCCTATTCTCATGGAGAGCCATCATTATCTTACCCAAATTCATGGACACTTAGCGCCTGGGACAAAACCTATCTAATCTGCATTGATAACTACTGGAAGGTACTTATTAAGGCTACTCGCCAAGACTGCCGCCATCAGCTTTATCTTGATTGAGTAGGGATATGGGTCTGTAGGATCCTGGCTGCTCTGGTTCCTTGCCAGGTTTAGGAAGAAAGATTGCATGAGCCACATGGGGTCTCATATTAGCTTGATCCCCCAAAAGACCATTAAATATACTCCCCCAATTGGGCACCACTAAATCACTAAGAATTTTATAATACTCAGAGCCTGATCCATCAGGCCCAGCTATCGTAATCAATTTAAGATGTTTAATGGCCACCTGAAGTTCCACTGGGCTTATGGGTCTACCCAAGTCTTGTACCCGAATTTTACTAAACCAGGGAAGCTGTAACCTATCAAAGAATGAGGCCTGAGAGGTCACATTCACAAACCCTGCGCTATATCATTTTTCTTAAAATGAGGCACAAACTGTCAGGAAATCTGGGAGGGATCCTCATACTTTATTACCTGTGCATCTTTAATACTAGTGATCAATTACCATTTGTGATGGGGTTGCACCAAGTTTGCAAGGAGTCTCCTGGTATTGCCTCCCCAAGTGTACAAGTTATACTTCTGAATATAAAGATTCTGCTCAGCCTGCTGGTGTAATATGGCATCAATCTTCTAGCGGTATCAACAATTTCTCTTTAGAAGATGAGTCCAAATAAGAAACATGCACTCGTCTCAGATCCTGGTACTCCTTAGTAAGCGAAAGCAACCTCCCCTCTTTAGTTCTCTTTAAACGGGCTCAGTATGCTATATGACATGACCCCTAAGTACCATCTTGAAGGCATACCAGTACATTACAGGTGTGAAACTCGGCATCTTGATACAGATAAGGCAGGAGCTTCCAGATAATATCCTTATCCAAAACATTCAATGTGGCTATCACTGGAGCATAATCAGAAACTACTGGTACATCAATTATCACCCTATCCACCTTAGAAAGCATACTCTGGGCAAATAAGTAATCTAACCGGGCACAGACATTATAAGCATGAGAATAAAAGATAAAGTCAGCGTCACTGGGATGCAAAGTTCACCACACATCCAAAACCCAAGCTGCTACATAAGAAAATTCACCTCCTTCCCCTTTTGATTCTTGCATTTTTAGGGTTTTTTTTTTTTTTTTTTGGGGGGGGGGGGGGGGGGGGGCGGGGGTTACAGTCCACCAAAGGATTAGCTATAATATTAAAATCTCCTCCAATAAGGTCTGGATAATAGTCAACTGTCCCACACAAGATCGGGGGGAAAAAAAAACCTTGTTGTGATAGATGTTAGGCGTATAAACAGACCATAATAATCTCTGACCCCATAGTTCTCCCAATAGTTTAGCATATCGCCCCGCCTAGGCCTGCAGGGCTTTGTGGATTTGAAAAGGGAGTTGTTTATGAATCAGAATAGCAACACTTTCTGTCACCCACTGAAAGCAGAGTAATGCATCTCCTCCACCCAGCTACGATTTAGTTTGTGTTCTTCTGCTGCGATATGTGTTTCCTGCAAATACGCAACGTCTACCCCCAGCTTTACGCAGCAAAGACAAGACCTCACTCCTCTTCACAGGGGAGTTAAACCCATCTAAATTCAATGCAGCAGTTGTCAACTTAACCATGGTCCCAATTTAGAAAAATAAAAATAAAAAACGGAACAAAAGCAGAATTAAACAGTGTACTCTAAGACGGCCCTCCAGCCAGGCCCCCTTGCCACACAATTTAGAGATTGTGCCCATACCCAAATGCAATACAAGTGCTGATGCTCTCCTAATCCATATGCACACCCCAGACTCGTCCCTCCAAGCACACATCCCCACAGAAACCATAAACCCCCAAGCACACACCATCTTCCCAACAGTACCCACATCAATGACAAACCCCCTCCTCCACCTCCAATCACCTGATTAATACACATCTTCTAATCACTCAAGAGACGGCTCCCGCCCCCCACCCCGGGCCTCTGCCTCACTACCATACATATCTATAGAAGTTGCTATACTCTCCTGAAAAACAAAGTCATCCCAGCTTCAGCAGAAACTCAAAGACTGCCCTCCACACTAAGGTCTCAACAAGGAAGAAGAATACCATCTGGTAAGCGAGGTAGGCAGAGCAACCAACAGACTTTCCCAGCCGCCCACTCTTGGTAAGTGCAATAAGCATAACCCTCAAAAGATGCATCAAAATCCCACAGGGCTCTCACAAAGAGATGATAGTGCACAGGGGTGACTCCGAAGATCGCCCATGGGCATACACTCCAAATAAGTCTCTAGTCCGAAGTCCCAGTAAAAGGGAGCAACTAGGTGCTCAGAACTATAAATCCAATGGCCCTATGAGCCGAAACCTAAAAGACCCCAATGCTCATGATGCCTCCCCTAAGCAGTAGGTGGATCAGTTGCTGGTAGGCGTTGTATGAAAGCAGCTACGTCTTCAGGATTTCAAAGTGTAAATTCTTGCCATGATGAGTAAATCGCACTCGCAAAGGGTACTGAAGAGATACCTTCAACCCCCTCTTGTAGAAATTTGTACAGTACGGCACCATAGCTTTCCACTGTTCATCCACAAATGCTGAAAAAATCCTGGAATAGCAGTTTTTGTATTCTCCTATGATGAGTT
Organism: Microcaecilia unicolor; assembly: GCF_901765095.1. Taxonomy (NCBI): domain Eukaryota; kingdom Metazoa; phylum Chordata; class Amphibia; order Gymnophiona; family Siphonopidae; genus Microcaecilia; species Microcaecilia unicolor. The sequence goes on from NC_044041.1 coordinate 68,357,888, forward strand.
TGAAGTTAGCACATAAGCACTGCCATACTGGGAAAAGACCAAGGGTCCATCAAGCCCAGCATCTTGTCTCCGACAGTGGCCAATCCAGGCTTCAAGAACCCGGCAACCCCCCCCCCCCCCCCCATTTTTAAAAAATAATGTTCAATGGACTTTTCCTTCAGGAATCTGTCCAAACCCCCCTTAAACTCCGTAAGGCCAGCTGCTGTCACTACATTCTCCGGCAACAAGTTCCAGAGTCCAACTACACGCTGAGTAAAGAAAAACTTTCTCATATTTGTTTTAAATCTACCATATTCTAGCTTCATCTTGTGTCCCCTGGTTCTGTTGTTGTTTGAAAGTGTAAACAAACGCTTTACATCTGTCCGCTCTACTCCGCTAATTATCTTGTAGACTTTCTACAAGCTGAAGAGCCCTAACCGTCTTAGCCTTTCCTCATAGGGAAGTCGTTCCATCCCTTTTATCATTTTCGTTGCCCTTCTCTGCACCTTCTCCAATTCTTTTATATATTTTTTGAGATGCGGTGACCAGAATTGGACACAATATTCAAGGTGCGGCCACACCATGGAGCGATACGACGGCAGTATAACATCTCCATGTTTGTTTTCCATCCCTTTGCTAATAATACTCAACATTCTGTGCGCTTTCTTAGCCTCCGCAGCACACTGAGCAGAAGTTTTCAATGACTTATCAATGATGACTCCCAGATCCCTTTCTAGGTCTGTGACTCCTAGCGTGGAACCTTGCATGACATAGCTGTAAATTCAGGTTCCTCTTACCCACATGCATTACTTTGCATTACTTTGCACTTGTCAGCATCGAACTTCATCTGCCACTTGGACGCCCAATCCCGCAGTCTCGCGAGGTCCTCCTGTAATCTTTCACACTCCTGCGACTTGACGACCCTGAATAACTTTGTGTCATCTGCGAATTTAATTACCTCACTAGTTACTCCCATCTCTAGGTCATTTATAAATATCTTAAAAAGAAGCAGCCCCAGCACAGACCCCTGAGGGACTCCACAAACTACCCTTCTCCACTGAGAATACTGACCATTTAATCCTACTCTCTGCTTCCTATCCTTCAACCAGCTCTTAATCCATAGTAATACCCTATCTCCGATCCCATGACTCTCCAGTTTCCTCTGGAGTCTTTCATGAGGCATTTTGTCAAATGCCTTCTGAAAATCCAGATACACAATATCCACTGGCTCTCCATTGTCCACATGTTTGTTCACTCCCTCAAAAAAATGCAGTAGATTGGTGAGGCAAGACTTCCCTTCACTAAATCCATGATGACTTTGTCTCAACAGCTCATGTTTTTCTATGTGCTCTGTAATTTTATTCTTAATAATAGCCTCTACCATTTTGCCCAGTACCGACGTCAGACTCACCGGTCTATAATTTCCCGGATCTCCTCTGGAACCTTTTTTAAAAAAATCGGTGTAACATTGGCTACCCTCCAGTCTTCTGGTACACACCTGATTTTAGGGATAGATTGCATATTACTAATAGCTCTACAAGTTCATTTTTCAGTTCTATTAATACTCTGGGATGAATACCATCTGGTCCTGGTGATTTACTACTCTTCAGTTTGCAGAACTGACCCATTACATCCTCCAAATTTACAGAGAATTTGTTTAGTTTATCTGACTCGCCTGCTTCAAATACCCTTTCCGGCACCGGTGTCCCTCCCAAGTCCTCCTCGGTGAAGACCGAAGCAAAACATTCATTTAATTTCTCCGCTATGGCTTTGTGTTCCCTGATCGCCCCTTTAAGACCACTTTCGTCCAGCGGCCCAACTGATTCTTTAGCCGGCTTCCTGCTTTTAATGTATCTAAAAATTTTTTTACTGTGTATTTTCGCTTCTAAAGCTAACTTTTTTTTCAAAGTCCTTTTTTGCCCTCCTTATCTCCGCTTTGCATTTGGCTTGGCATTCCTTATGTTTTATCTTATTATTTTCAGTTGATTCTTTATTCCATTTTCTGAAGGATTGTTTTTTTGGCTCTAATGGCTTCCTTTACCTTACTGTTTAGCCACGCCGCTGACATTTGGTCTTTTTTCCTCTTTTTCTAATACGCGGAATATATTTGTCCTGTACCTCTAGGATGGTGTTTTTGAACAGCATCCACGCCTGATGCAAGTTTTTTACCCTGTGAGCTGCTCCTTTTAGTCTTTTTTTCACCGTTTTTTCTCATTTTATCGTAATCTCCTTTTCTAAAGTTAAACGCTAGTGTATTTGATTTCCTACGTTCACTTACTTCAATGCCAATATCAAAACTGATCATATTATGATCACTGTTATCAAGTGGCCCTCGCACCAGATCATGAGATCCAGTAAGGACTAAGTCTAATATTTTTCCTTCTCTTGTCGGCTCCTGAACTAGCTGTTCCATGAAGCTGTCCTTGATTTCATAAAAATTTTTTCTCTCCCTAACCTGTACCGATGTTACATTAACCCAGTCTATATCCGGATAATTGAAATCACCCATTATTATTACATTGCTCATTTTATTTGCTTCCCTAATTTCCTTTGACATTGCTGCGTCCGTCTGCTCATCCTGGCCAGGCGGATGGTAGTACACTCCTATCACCATTTTTTCCCCCTTTTCATGTGGAATTTCAATCCACAAAGATTCCAATAGGGGCTTTGTATCCTGCAATATTTGCAGCCTGAGTCAAGGTTCTCATTAATATACAGTGCTTCCCCTCCTCCCATCCTATCTACCCTATCACTACAATATGATTTGTAGCCCGGTATGACTGTGTCCCACTGGTTATCTTCCTTCCACCAGGTCTCAGAGTTCCTCTGTATTTGCACAGGATAACCTCTGCATAATTTAGAAGCCAAAAGATAACAGGTCGGGAATGTTGATCCTCCGCCTGGTGCTGGCCCACATGGTGGTGCTTTCTTGATGGTAAACAAGATAGGGCCTTTTTGCAACCCTAAAGCAACAGGCAGCCAAATCTCTGACCATTTACACAATTCCTCCTCTTTCTTGTTCTTGGGGAGGCCCACTATCACAGATTATTGCAGAAATTAGGGGTTTCATGGTCCTCCTTCTCCTGTAGGCGCAGGTTCTGCCACTCCATCTCCTGAAGCCAAGCACTGAGGTCTGCCGTGGGGGCCTCCTGCTTTACAATTTGCTCCTCGACCTGCGCGAAACACTGATTATGGAAGTTGAGGCTATCGTTGACTTCTTGAATGGTAGTCTGAATGTGGACCCGTTTATCTTTCATAACAGCCATTAAATGCTTCTTAAACTCCAGTACTGCTGCCTCATCCAAGGTTACTACCAGGCTAACAGGTGCCGTCGCCATCTTGGAAGAGCTCAATGTGAGGAGGACTGCAGTGGCGAGTTGATCCTTTACTCGGCATAACCTGTAACAACCACCCACCCAGTCACCTGCTAAGCAGTTACCACCCCGAGATCTAAAAATAGGGGTTCAACTAAGGAAAATTCTGCGCAATAAAAGCAGATTTGGAAGGATCAGCCTGGAGCCACTCTCTGGGGCATTGTGCTATGTCTGCTGCATCATGTGACCCCTTAAATGATACTAGTTATTTAAATTTGTATGAGAAAAAGTGAGAACTTCCTGAATGGGAAAGGGCCTTATTTCCCGTTTTTATCGGACTCTCATGCTGAGTACTCCTCATATTCTTCTGTATGAAGAGCGCTGGGAGATCTTGAAATGAACCCAATTTACTTTTGATCAATGTGGGTCCATTTATAAGATTTTGCTGCAAACTTCTATAGTTGCTCACTTGTGGACATGGTTATAAAATGTTGTACCGATGGTACTATACTCCAGCACATCTTTGGAAACTTTTTGGGTTGAGTAATGGGTTGTGTTGGAGGGGGTGTGGTCAGCTAGGCACCTTTGCACATACATGGTGGGAATGTTCTCATTTTCACATTTATTGGCAAATGGTTGTACAATTGATATTTTACAGGTTTCTGTCCCCAGGGAGCCGTTCATCTTGCTTCTTAATGGGGGCCCCCCATGTATGGATACTTTAGCTCATCAGTTTGTCGCTTTGATAGCTATCGTAGCTCAACTATGTTTAGCATCTTTTTTGGAAGAAACCTGTGTTACCACTGAGAGATCATTTGTTGGTTATGCTAGATCATCTTTGTCTGATGAACAAATTGACAGCTTTGAAACATGATACTATGGGGACTTTTCGTACAATGGCAGGGGTTGTCTTGCTGGAGGCATACTAATAGGAGGTGCCCTATCCAGTGTTGTCAGGTGGGCGGTTTTACCGCCCAATTGGGCGGTTTTCCGCGACCCGCCGCGGGAAATTTTTGCCCGCGGCAGGTTGCGGTTTTTTGGGCTTCCGGGCGGTTTTTTGTGCGGCTTTTTCGGCCGCGGGGGGCGGGGTTAGTGACGTTTTTGGGCGGGGTTAGTGACGTAGGAGGCGGGGCCGATGACGTGGGAGGCGGGGCCGTCACGGGGGAGGCGGGGCCGGTGACGGCGGGGTTAATGACGGCGGGGGCGGGGGTGATGACGCGGGGGTGGGGGTGTCAGGGGCGGGGTTTGAGTTTGGCCGGGTTTTGTGCTGCATTGGGTGGGAAAAAAATTTTCCGCCTGGCAACACTGGCCCTATCCCTCATTGGGTCATCTTGTTCTTTATTTCTGTCTCCCTTTTTTTTTTTTTTTACTGCAGGGTGGTGTCTGGGGGTGGGTTTCTTCTCGATAATTCAGGTGTTCGCAGCTTGGGGTAAAGTGAACTGTAGTTCTGTTGCTTCCTGTACTAGATTAGAGCTTTGGGTGGATAGCATTCAACCTGATAGATGATGTATATTGCTGTATTGTTTTTTTTCCCATTTTTTAAAATAAAATAAAAGTTACCTAAAAAAATTAACATAAAACATTAGACATAACTTTGTTAAATATCCAACAAAACCATACTCTTATTAACATTGTTTTTTTTTTTTAAACAAGTGTTTATTAAAGTTTTGAAAAAGTTACATCAGTACAAAGATATCAAACAATTGGCATCATTTCAAGATCCCTCTTCAGATCAAACTCAATTAAACTTCCCCTTCTCCTCAACCCTCCCCCCCCTTGCCCTGTACCCCACTTCCCCCTTTTAAACCAAACTCAATAAACGATCCAGATTAATCCACTCATCTGCATTTGGATCAAACCTCCCTAGTCGGTGATCCGTCAATTTTTCCAGTTCCCCCAACAAGCGAACTTTCACCAACCAAGTGGAAATAGTGGGACCATTACTCTGCTTCCAATGAGCCGCTAGCACTGTCTTTGCTGCAGCAAAACAAAGTCGTTAAGTCTTTTTTGCCATTTCCCCCACCCAAGCAGGCACCATTTAGGATCATAAGGGCACGCAGCCTCCAAAATGGTAGCCAATGACTGAGTAATGCCCTGCCAATATCCCTGTATTTGATCACATGCCCACCAAATGTGAAGAAAAGAGCCAATATCTGTAAGATACGGGAGCAATTTTTTCCAGAGCGGAAATACTTTAAACACTCATTTCTTAGATTTGCCCCCCAGTTTGGACCAGGAGTAGTGGATTTGGCATATAGAGACTGGGAGGACATGGGCCTTTGCGAATTGGGGCAGATGTGTGAGGAAGGTCAGGTTCCTTCCTTCCAAGACCTATGTCAGGAACATGAGCTTTCCCCTCTGCAAGCTTTTCAGTATTACCAGGCACGAGACTTTATACGTCGCAGAGCCTTGGAGGAGCTTAACCTAACAGAAACACAACTGGAGAAGGGATTGATGGGTGGTGGAGGAAGGGGGGGTATTTCCAGAATATACAAAGCGTTGTTGGCCCGCACCCACCCGGTAGAATTCTACACACAAAGATGGGAGCGAGCAATGGAGAACACATATGAGCCACTACAATGGGTTAGAGCGTTTAGGTCCCTGCTTAGAGTGTCAATATCCAGTGCAATAGTAGAAAACGGACACAAGATATTATATAGTTGGTACTATACGCCCAGCCGCTTGTTCAAGATATACCACTCGGGATCAGCTCTATGTTGGCGGGACTGTGGTGAGGTAGGGGATATGCAGCACATATGGTGGTCTTGCGTACATGCCCGCCGATACTGGGAAAAAATTGTGGACTTTGTGCATTTGGTAACTGCTACAAAATACCAGCTGAAAATAGACTATTGTCTCCTACATTTTCGCCCGCCAGAGGCCAAAAAACATATCCACCAATTTGCTACGCAGGTGTTTGTCGCTGGCAAGCTGGTGCTGGCGGCATCATGGAAGCGTCCTCGGCTACCAGAATTACCGGCTGTGTTGGAAAAACTGAAACACATCCAACTGATGTCGAAGCTCACTGCACTACGCAATGGACACATAATACAACATCAGAGAATATGGGACTTATATAATACCTGGTCATCTGCTAACGCAAGCCAATAAAGATACATAATACTTAGCTCAAGCGGGGACGGGGGAGGGGAGGGTGGGAGAGTCAGGGGACCTGGGACATGGTTAATACTTATTGTTAATAATTATAGCAGTTAAGCTTTCAGAAGAGTTATTCAGTTACAAGTACCTGTTGATGACATTTGTTTGATGGTATTGACTCTGTATGGCAATGAAAAATGACTAAATAAAAATAAAGCTGAAAAAAAAAAAAAAAAAGAGCCAATATCTGTGACATCTCCAATATAAGTCTGTGGCCTCGGGGAACATTTTTTAAATCTGTTCTGGGGTGTAATACCATCTAGTTAAAACTTTAAATGCATTCTCTTGAATCAAAACACATATGGAAGACTTCTTCAATTCCACGCATATCGCTTTCCATTCATACACACTTAATTCACACCCCAAATCTGCCTCCCATGCCCTCTTGTATGGAAACTTAATAAACTCATCCCCTCTAATGAATCGATAAAAAAAAAAAAAAAAAAAAAAGAGTAATAACCCTTCTAATTTTCCCCATATAAGCCCACAAATTCTCTAAATGTTCACTCTCGTCCAGGTCTGCCTTCAACCACTCCCTGCTAGAAAGATAATGCTTAACTTGTAAATAGGGAAACAAGTCCAAAGAAGGCAGCCCGTACTCCTTGAACAGCTCACCCCCATCCAGAAGATCACGGAACCTAATCAACCCTTTATGTGCCCAGTTAATGAACGTTGCCCGTCTGAGGCCCACCTGAAAGCCCGGTTCTTGAGAAATATGTGCAAAGGAAGATGGGGCTCGGGAACCCCTTAACTTACTTTTCAGCCTACTCCACGACGACAATAAATGAAACAAGAATGGGTTAGAGGTCAATTGCCTGTATTCTCGCTGAGAAAGAGAGACCCAAAGAACGGCATCAAGTGAGTATTCGCCCACAAAATACTGCTCTAATGCAGTAGTAGTTGACTGGGCTCCCTGTCCCCAAGCTGAGATAAAACTTCAATTTTGCAGCCCAATAATACCACTCTAAATTGGGCATTCCTCTATCTCCCAAATCCGCTGATCCCCACATCACCCTCCGAGCTAACATCGGGGTACGCCTTCCCCACACAAACCCAGAAACTTCCGTCTGCAGTCGCCCAAGATCAACTCTGGCCACCAACAGAGGTAGGGACTGAAACAAGAAATCCTGCCCCGCCAAGTGAGCCACCCTTCTTGCACCCTTTGATCTCTCTTCAGAGCTGTTGAATTAATGGAGGGTAATTCAGAGCATACAATTTTGTCAAATCCCTAGGAATCTGAATTCCCAAATATAAAAAACTAATACCAGCCTTGCGGAATGGAAAATACCACGGCAGTCATACTTCCTCGGCTTCAGCGATAGTAATTCCCATGAGTTCTGATGTATTCATGACATCATCAGTGAAGGTTCAACCGCATGGGCCTTTAGAAGGGCGAAGAGTTCCTCTGCAAGTACCTTCTTGTGCTGGGAGCTGAAAGAATGAGCTCTCTGTGGACAATTTGGAGGTTTGGAAAGCAAATTAAGGGTGTATCCAAGTCGGACTATTTGAAGAACCAACCGGTTGGTGGTTATGAGAGGCCAACTTTGGTGAAAAAATTTTAACCTCCCTCCAACCGGCAAGTCGTCTGGGATAGACACTTTGACTATGGCTATGCTCTGCTGGAGCCAGTCAAAAGCTTGTCCCTTGCTTTTGCTAGGGAGCGGCAGGGCCTTGGTCGAATGCTGTTGACGAGAACGAGCGCACTGGGGCTGTGCCTGAGCAGGCTGGAGGGCCGCAGGAGTGTACCTTCAGCTAGAATAGTAATAGGGAGAACTCCATGACTTGTCAAAATACCTCCTGGATGAGGAGGCAATTGCAGAAGACGCTCGGCGGGACAGCGAAGATATAGTATCAGTATGTTTCTTGATTTGGTCAGTGACCTCCTCAACCTTCTCTCCAAAAAGATTATCTCCTTGGAAAGGGGCATCTGCCAACCTCTGCTGAACAGAATGTTCCAGGTCAGAAACACGCAGCCATTAGATTCTGTGCATCGCTATACCTTGGGCAGAGATCCTGGATGCCATTTCAAAAGTGTCGTCAGTGCCCTGGCCAAGAACTTGTGACATGCCTTCTGCTGCTTGACCAACTGGCAAAACGGCTAGGCCTGCTCCGAAGGGAGTGCATCGACCAAGACTGACAGCTGCCACACTGAGTTCCACAAGTACACGCTCGTGAAGAGCTAGTATGACTGGATATGGGTGATGAGCATAGAGGCCTGATACATCTTCCTCCCAAAAGAGACCAGAGTTCTAGCTTCTCTGCCTAGGGAAGCCAAGGCATAGTTTCTAGTACTCCTGGCTTTCTTGAGAGCGGAGTCCGCCACCATGGAGTCATGAGGTAACTTAGATCCCACAAAGCCAGGTTCCCCGTGGATCCAAAACTGAGTGTCCATTGTCTTGGGGACCACAGGGACAGACAGAGGGGATGCCCAGTTCCTAATGAGAACTGCCTTGAGTACCTCATGGAGAGCAGCCATCACTGCCTCCTTAGAAGGTGAGGTGTAGTCCAGGACCTCGAGCATCTTGGCCCTGGGTTGATCCTCCACTTCTACAGGGAATAGAATGGCATCAGCCATTTCCCGTACAAAAGAGGTGAAAGAGAGGCTCTCAGGTGAAGACAGTCTCTTCTCAGGTGGAGGTGATGGCCCGAGGTGGCTGCTTACCTGCGAGAAGATAATGCAGAACAAATCATTTCCTTTAACCAGCGAGTGATGGTAGCCTTAAGAGGTTGCTTCACCTTTGAATGTCCAAAAAGGACATCATTAGTCAATTCTAAGTATTAAAACCCTAAGCACATCCAATAACCAAGGATCCAAAATCAGTTTCACAGTTTTTCATCCAAAACGGATTATAGTCTGAATTAAATGAAATGGTGAGATCACCTTTGAGAGAAATGAAGGTTCTGAGAAGATCTGAGAGAAGACACCAATTCTCTGGGTAAGTGAACATTATTTTGCTCTGTGCTGTGGAGGAGTGGCCTAGTGGTTAGGGTGGTGGACTTTGGTCCTGGGGAACTGAATTCAATTCCCACTTCAGGCACAGGCAGCTCCTTGTGACTCTGGGCAAGTCACTTAACCCTCCATTGCCCCAGGTACAAATAAGTACCTGTATACAATATGTAAGCCGCATTGAGCCTGCCATGAGTGGGAAAGCGAGGGGTACAAATGTAACAAAAAAAAAAAAAAATGTAAAGATTGGGGATAAAAGAGGAATTGTAGGGTTTATTGATAAAGACAGTTTGAATTTTAAAAAGGAAACTGTATTAACTAATTTCCATCATATAAAACCCTATCCCCCATACTTTTAAACAGAGCCTCTAGAAAGTACAGTAGGGAGGGTGAATAGTGGAGTTCCACAGGGATCAGTACTGGGACCAGTACTATTTAACGTATTTATAAATGATCTGGAAATTGGAATAAGTGAGGTGATTAAATTTGCAGATGTCAGAAAACTATTCAAAGTTGTTAAAACACATGTGAACTGTGACCTTAGGAAATTGCAAGACTGGGCATCCAAATGGCAGATGAAATTTAATGTGGACAAAAGCTAACTGATGCACATTGGGAAAAATAATCAAAATCATAGTTACCTAATGCTAGGGTCCACACCTTGGGAGTCAGCACCCAAGAAAAAGATCTAGGTGTCATTGTAGACAATACGCTAAAAATTTCTGCCTAGTGCAGCAGCCAAAAAAGCCAACAGGATACTAGGAATTATTAGGAAAGGGATGGCAATAAGACCAAGAATACTATAATGCATCTGTATTGCTCCATGGTGCGACCTCACCTTGAGTATTGCGTTGAATTCTGGTCACCATAGGTTTGGACTAGTTCCTGGAGGAAAAGTCCATAGTCCGCTATTGAGATAGACATAGAAGGGAAAGCCACTGCTTGCCCTGGGATTGGTAGCATTGAATGTTGCTACTACTGTATTTGGGTTTCTGCCAGGTATTTCTGACCTGGATTGGCCACTGTTGGAAAGAGAATACTAGGCTAGATGGATCACCGGTCTGACCCAGTATGGCTATTCTTATGCTATGTTCTTATGTGCATATGGAAACACTAGCCCCCGTAAAGCAGAGAAACGGATCCCTACAGGAAAAGGCCTGCAACTCAGATTCTTCCAGCAGAAGAAACAGCCACTAAAAATACAATTTTTAAACTGATCAGCTGTAACCCACCATTTTACAATGAACCTCATCCGAGGAAGGTGGCTCTCATAGCTCTGAGTGATAGGGAACCATAGTTGAGAAGGGAGCCTTGAAAGATCTCTTATGGGCTATCGCTTAAGACACCACTTTCAAGGTTGTAGCCATCAACCCCAGCAACTGCATGTAGTCCCAAGCTTGAATACTCTGCTGCTGTAACAGAAGCTTGATCTGTAATTGGATTTTTTCCATCCTATGTTCAGAGAGAAAAACTTTTCCCCTCTGGGTATTGAATAAAACTCTAAATATTCCAGTGTCTGAATGGGTTTCAGTTTACTTTTGTTGAAGTTGATTAACCAACCTAGTGGCTATAGAACTGTAACACCCTTGACATTACCTGCAAATTTTTGGAAAAGTAGAGGCCCTAATCAACCAGCTGTCCAAATAGTCTCGGATTCTAATTCCTTCACAACGAAGATAGGCAGCGGCAACTACCATGACCTTTGAGAAAGTCTTCAGAGTTGTGACCAGATCAAAGGACATAAACTGGAACTGAATGCTGGTCTAGAATCACAAACCTTAGAAACCTTCGATGTGGAGGCCAAATTGGAATATGCAAGTAGGCCTACCTGATATCCAAGCAGTTAGAAACTCGGTCAGGCAAAATGTTGTGATTACTGATCAAAATGTTTCTATCCTGAAATGAGACATTCGCAGGGAGTGATCTACCCTTTTCTGGTCCAGGATAGGCCAAAGAGTATCTTCTTTTTTTGGGCATGATAAAGTAGATCAAATATCTGCCGAGGCCCCACTCACTCAAAAGAACAGACACTATGGCGCCTAGATCTAGGAGGCTCGAAAATGTGTTTTGTAGAGCCTGCCCTTTGTCAGGATCTTTGCAAGAGGATTCCAAAACAAAATCTGCAATAGGGTGGGAAAACTTTAGTTTACAACCCTACTAGCATCCATTGATCAGATATTATCAGGGTCCAAAGTTGGGTAGGCATCCTCCTATTAAAACCTTTGAGGAATGGACCTGGAGTGGAAGAGTAACCTAATGATAGAGCAGTGGGCTAAGAAACATGGGACCGGGTTTGATTCCCACTGCAGCTCCTTGTGACCCTGGGTAACTCATGAAACGCTCCACTGCCCCAAGGTAGGGGGGGGGGGGGGGAAGCTTAGACTGTGAACCCACCAGGGATAAAGTACCTGTATATAGTATTTCAAATGCATGACCCATACCCATAATAAAAGCCTGATCAGTTGCAAACCATACTCTATGATCTGCATGGAACACCACATGATCAACCTGCAGTTATTGCAAAAGTGGCCCATCACTCATTATCCCTCTTTCAGCCACTTACTTTTACCTTTAAGTGATAAAGAATTTTTAAAAATAGCACAGGAATTATACTTACTGATATCTGCAGTACAATAGTCTTCAAAAGATCCCACAAAAGAACCACAGCCTGAAAAACAAAGAAATGGACAAAAAAGTTACTCACATCTGTACACTTTAGTTCTCATCCAGAATCAATCTCCAGTTACAACTCCAAACTCTCTAGTTTTTGATGTTGTGGAAATACTTTTAAAACAAATAGGAGGAAATATTTTTTCACTCAACGAATAAAGTTCTGGAACTTGCTGCCGAAGGATGTGGTAACAGCAGTTTGCGTATCTGGGTTTAAAAAAAGGTTTGGACAAGTTCCTGTTGGAAAAGTCCATAGTCTGCTATTGAGCCAGAAATGGGGAAGCAACTGCTTGCTCTGGGATTTGTAGCATGGAATGTTGCCAAGATTTGGGTTTCTGACTGGTACTTGTGACCTGGCTTGGCCACTGTTGATAACAGGATAATGGGCTAGATGGATTATTGGTCTGACCCAGTATGACTACTCTTAATGTTCTTATGTTTACTCTTGCTGGAATTCTGCGTGACTGCGGAGCGCAGAATTCCACATTTTTGCATAGAATCTGTGCTCCAAGGCTCCCTGCCACCCCTGAGCCTCAGTGGACCCTCCTTGAGCCTTGGTGAGCCCTCCCCAGCCCACAGCAAAGATTGGCTGGCTGGCTCCTCCACCACCCTCCCGGGCTGACCCGAGTACACTCTGGTGGTCTCTTCGGGGGCAGGAAAGAGCCCCACTCTCTCCTGCCCACTGCCGCTGCTCTCTGGATCATACCACCACTTTTTCAAAGAGGCCAACAAGACTTCAAGTGGTAATCTCGTGAGACTGCCGCACAAAGGCTCGGTGTCCATTTGGAAAAAATGGCAGCATGGCACCGGCTCAGAGCAGTGGGAGCGGGCAGGAAACAGTGGGGTTTCTTTCCTGCCCGAAGAGGTACTCCCATGACTCTGGCCAAGTCACTTAACCCTCCATTGCCTGCCGCACTGAGCCTGCCATGAGTGGGAAAGTGTGGGGTACAAATGTAAAAAAAAAAAAAAATTGCAAATTCTGTGCGCAGAATTTTGATTTTGGACTTTGCCCCGAATACATGCCGACTTTAATCTGCGTTCAACCTTGTCGACTACTACTAGGTTCACTCATGTGAATAAACTACAGATTACTTTCTTTTTTAGACCTCGCTTCGTTTCAACAACCAAGAAATTATTCACTTTGCCTGTTGTCTCCATGTGAAATGCTCTGCCTTCTGCCATTAGGACTAAGACTAATTATTTAGTTTCAGAAGTTACTTAATTCATGGGTTTTTAAAAAAAATGTTATTCACAATTTTTATTAATTGCTGAGATTTGAATTCTATGTAGTTTTTTTTTTTTTTTTTTTTTTGGGGGGGGGGGGGGGGGGGCTTTTCTGAATTATTTTTGGTCTTATGTAATTTGTCTTACTGTAAACCGTTCTGAGCCTTGTGGTGTTGATGATAGTATATAGGAATTGATATGTTAATGATTTTGGTGGTTCATCCCATTCTGCTGCTTAGGCCTAGATTCCAAGGCATTGCTTTTTTTTTTTTTTTTACCCATCACTGTCTAGAACATTGTTTCCAACTATCCTGCCTTTGGCAGTTATTTTGGAAGAAATGGTATGGAGGCTATGGCAAAAGGGGGGGGGGGGGGTAAAGATTGACACAGTAATGCTGGCAGGTTCTGCAGATTCAGGTAACTGCAGAAGTGAGGATTCAGTGAGGTGGATCTACTGGAGCAGAGGGTACAGTTTTGGAACGGGTGCTGGGCTCAGCTCAGGCTTCAAGAATGGTGCCCAGGGCCAGATCCCCCTCCACTTATGGCTGACGACATGTGAAACAGCTCAAGGACCACAACTTATGAAGCCAAAGGTGGTGGCCTAGTGGTTAGAGCACCGGTCTTGTAACCCAGAGGTGGCCAGTTCGAATCCCGCTGCTGCTCCTTGTGATCTTGGGCAAGTCACTTAACCCTCCATTGCCTCAGGTACAAACTTAGATTGTGAGCCCTCCCGGGACAGAGAAATATCCAGAGTACCTGAATGTAACTCACCTTGAGCTACTACTGAACAAGGTGTGAGCAAAATCTAAATAAACAAATTAATGTGTTTATCAGTACTAGCTATGATAGAAAGCTGAACCTTCGGAATAAATATTCTTCTACTTCGCTCTTCCCTGACCATGTCACTATTAGAAGACAGACATCAGGCAAAAGGTGAAATGGTGCCAACTTCAGATTTGATTTACATTTTTTCTTCCTTTGTCTTACTTATTTACTGCATTTGTATCCCACATTTTCCCACCTTTTTGTCTCATTTAAAGGGGGAAAAAATTGAAGCATAATTCCTCACAGCAGCTTCCACTACTTAATCAATAGTTTACTGCTGCATTCTTTCCTCAGGCACAGTAAAGTTTCAGGATGTCTTTTTTTGGGGGTGGGGGTGAGGCAATCCTCCTCTTGCAGGTACAAGCTGTGTTGTAGTCACTCACAGGTTTGAAAGGTGGGTGGGAAATTTGAGGTTACTCAAAGCTCATAGTACCAGATCGGGGGCACATGGCTCCTTGCTTTATCGTTTGTTTGGTTTGTGATTTTTCTATTTCCTTTGTTTTGGATCCTCAGTAATTGACTATAAATGACATTTGCTTTATCCTGCTTAATTGAGCTGAAGAGTTTTATTCCTGTTCCCTTTCTTTCTACAATGATTTACAGATTATGTAACTCATTTTCTTTTCAACTCATATTTGAACTGTACCTCAAACAATAGTAACAGGACATTTCGTTAATTTTTCTAAACCAAATTAGAACTAATGATCCAAAGTTGCAGATGAAACCTTTTTACTGAATTACCAATACATTTAACATGTAATTAAGTTTACATATTACGTGAAATGACATAGCTACCATGTTTAAAGTAATTATTAAAACTTAGTTCTCTCTACTGACCAGAAAAATCAGAAGTCAGCCTATCATTAAAGTAAAAAATTAACTGGTTAATACCTTCATTGAAGGTATTAGTAGATGCAAGCCACCAGCAACAGGAGTCCGTTTGCTCACCTATTCGAATCCTGTAGTCCTGGATAAGGGCGATGCACCAGTCAATGGCCTTGCCGTAGTCTTCTTTGGCTTTATCCTATACATAAAAGTCACAACTGAGGGACATTAACAAATCTCTCTCTATCAATAGCATGAAACAATTGGGAAGCAGGGCTGTAGAGTTGGAGTCAAAACAATTCTGGGTGGAGTCAAAGTCAGTAAAAAAGTACTGACTGCAAATCCGGCTTCAAAATAAAAATTTATGTTATAATATATGGCAAATTTATCATTTTATATAAATACACATACAAACACACATATCTTTGTCCTGCATTAGATCCAGAACAAAAAATTTAAAGCCTAATATCAGTAGGAGTCAGAGTCGGAACTAGACAGTAGAAAAACAGCGGAGTCGCAGTCAAAGATTTAGTGTATCAACTCCACAAGCCTGTTAAGAAGTGGAACTTATTTTACTTTTAAGTTTATTAAGGTCACAACATTCCAGAGAGCATATTTGTAGCATCAAACTATACAAAAGCATAATTTTCCAGACTGATCCGATACATATTTAGCTCTTTATATCTATAAATATATAAACACAAAAAACTTATAACCTAGACCTCACTTTTATATTTTTCCAAACTTGTAACAATGAACAACTATTAATCCCCAGCCTCCACTTCCTAACACCTCTTCCCTCCCTCTCTCATGGCTCAGGTTCCTGTCACACCACATTTTAGCCACTATTGGCTCCATATATTCAGTGGAATGGTTTCCCTATCCTATGAAACTGCTGTGGTAGCTTTTTTTACTCTGTGCTGTGAAAGGTAAATTAGGTCTTACCTGCTAATTTGCTTTCCAATAGTCCCTCCAAACCAGCACAGATGGGTTATTTATTTATTTGTTGCATTTGTATCCCACATTTTCCCACCTATTTGCAGACTCAATGTGGCTATGCACTCCAACCAACAGATGGAGACTGAGAATCACCGACTTCTGAAAACACCTATAAGAATCACCTATACCTCTCAGTGGTAAACCGTAATAAATATCTCAAGTTCTTTATAGGAATTTCTATATACACACATTATCTATCATTCTCTCTCTGTGACTGGCATATCTATATGTGTGTGTGTGTGTGTGTGGTTCGATTCTTTGGATGACTCTGTCCAGAAGAATCCAAGCAGGAGGGCCACTTCTGGACCAGCGTATCGATGCCTTCCAACTTGAAGTCCCTTCTCTGACTGAAGTATCAGGGAACTTTTGCATTTGACAATGTCACCATAAGGTCCAAGACCAAAGACCCCACTAGTTTACAATCAAGTCGAAGGCACTGCGACTGAAAGCCCAATCTCCCAGATCCAGCACCATCCTGTTGAGGAAATCTTCCTGAACACTGTCTACACCTGCAACATGTGCAGATGACAAATCTTTAAGATGCAGTTGTGTCAAAGACAGAACGGTCGCCTCCTCTGCTACAAGCCAACTTTTGGTGCCTCCCTGCTGATTCCTATAAGCCACTGCTGTGGCATTGTCAGAGAGGACCCGAATTGACAGCAATGCTAGGCGAATCGCTCTAGCTTCCAGCCTGTTGATCGACCACTGGGACGACTCCTCCAACTGGCCTGAGCCACATGGTTCAGACAGTGAACTCCCCAGCCTTTGAGACTGGCATCTTGTTACCGTCTACTGTGGAGGAACCAAATTCTTACCCCTGGAAAGATTCTGCAACCACCACATCAGGCTGCACCTTGTCACACCTCTGAGAAGCAGCTGAGTCTCCAGGGACTGGGTCCGAGGAGATCACCTTCAATGATCTCATATGAGTGTGGGCCCACTGAACCACCTTCAAGTAGTCCCTGGCCTGCTGGTTGCAAATCCACAGCAGGTGACATACCCAAGACTGCAACTTCTGGATCCAAGCCTCAGGCAGAAAAACTCATCCCAGGATCACTCCCAAGAACTACAGGTTCTGCAACGGCACTAAATGACTTTTTCTGAGTTCACAACCTAGCCCAGTGATTGCAACACTGAACCACCTGGGATGCTGCTGCTTTCCTGAAAGGACTTCGCCCAAATCAACCAATTGTCCAGGTAAGGATGGAGTAAAATCCCATCCTTCCTCAGAACTACTGCCACCACTATTATGACCTTGGAAAAGGTTTGCAGTGCTGTCAGGTCCGACCAAAGGGGAGCGCACAGAACTGATAATGCCTGCCCAAAACCGCAAAGTGAAGGAAACGCTGATGGCTTTGTTGAATGAGAATATTCAGATATACCTCCGTGATATCCAGAGAGGCAAGGAACGCTCCTGCCCTCATCGCCGCAATGATAGACTGTAGGTCTCCATGCAAAAACTGGGAACTCGAAAGGCCCAATGCACCCCCTTCAGATCTAGAATGGTATGGAAGGAGGCTTGGGCAACACAAGTAAATGAAATACTAACCTGAACCCCATTCCTTGGACAGAACTAGAAGTACCGCACGCAGCTGGACCAATGTACTGTTACTTCGGTAACCGTGCTCTCATAGTAGACAGGAAGATACTCAAGCACGGTGGAGCATGTCTTGTGCTCCAGAAAGCTGTAAGCTCGCTATAAGCTCCGGACTGGACAACACGGCATCATGTGAGAATGGCCTGCTTGTCCTCGGAGAATAGTGGCTATCTGCATTCCCATGGGAGGCCTGGGTCCATCAAGCCCAGCATCCTGTTTCCAACAGTGGCCAATCCACATCACAAACCCCTGGCAAGATCCCAAAAAAGTACAAAACATTTTATACTGCTTATCCCAGAAATAGTGGATTTTCCCCAAGTCCATTTAATAACGGTCTATGGACTTTTCCCTTAGGAAGCCGTCCAAACCTTTTTTAAACTCCGCTAAGCTAACCGCCTTTACCACATTCTCTGGCAACGAATTCCAGAGTTTAATTACACATTGAGTGACAAAACATTTTCTTCGATTCGTTTTAAATTTACTACATTGTAGCTTCATCACATGCCCCCCTAGTCCTAGTATTTTTGGAAAGCGTGAACAGACGCTTCACACCTACCCATTCAACTCCACTCATTATTTTATAGACCTCTATCATATCTCCCCTCAGCCACCTTTTCTCCAAGCTGAAGAGCCCTAGCTGCTTTAGCCTTTCCTCATAGGGAAGTTGTCCCATCCCTTTATAATTTTCGTCGCCCTTCTCTGCACCTTTTCTAATTCCACTATATCTTTTTTTGAGATACTGCGACCAGAATTGAACACAATATTCAAGGTGCGGTCACACCATGGAGCGATACAAAGGCATTATAACATCCTCATTTTTTTCCATTCCTTTCCTAATATTCTATTTGCTTTCTTAGCCGCAGCAGCACACCGAGCAGAAGGTTTCAACGTATCATCAACTACGACACCTAGATCTCTTTCTTGGTCCATGACTCCTAATGTGGAACCTTGCATGACGTAGCTATAATTCTGGTTCCTCTTTCCCACATGCATCACTTTGCACTTGCTCACATTAAACGTCATCAGCCATTTAGACACCCAGTCTCGTAAGGTCCTCTTGTAATTTTTCACAATCCTCCCTCGATTTAACGACTTTGAATAACTTTGTGTCATCAGCAAATTTAATTACCTCACTAGTTTCTCCCATCTCTAGGTCATTTATAAATATGTTAAAAAGCAGCGGCCCCAGCACAGACCCCTGGGGAACCCCACTAATTACCCTTCTCCATTGAGAATACTGACCATTTAACCCTACTCTCTGTTTTCTATCTTTTAACCAGTTTTTAATCCATAATAGAACACTACCTCCTATCCCATGACTCTCCAATTTCCTCTGAAGTCTTTCATGAGGTACTTTGTCAAACACCTTCTGAAAATCCAGATACATAATATCAACCGGCTCACCTTTATCCACATGTTTGTTTACCCCTTCAAAGAAATGTAGTAGATTGGTGAGGCAAGGTTTTTTTGTCTCATTCATCTATGCTTTTAAATATGCTCTGTAATTTTGTTCTTAATAATATAGTCTCTACCATTTTGCCCGGCACCGACATCAGACTCACCGGTCTATAATTTCCTGGATCTCCTCTGGAAACTTTTTTTTAAAAATCGTTGTTACATTGGCCACCCTCCAGTCTTCCGGTACCACACTCAATTTTAAGGATAAATTACATATTTCTAACAATAGCTCTGTGACGTTTGTGACCGTTTCCTTGTAGTGCTCACCTGCCCTCTGGTGGCCAGACCTGGTGGCTGCAATGGACTGTCTGTTTACTGTCACCCGTTCCAGACTTCAGCCCAGTTCAGTCCAGATCTTCCGGGCTGCCAGAATTGCTTTCCTTGTTTGTACCTGAACAGCACCTGTAGTTGCCTTGTGATTGCTGCAGCTGAGCTTTAGCAGCTGATGGGCTTTATTAATCACCTAGAAACTTCTGTGTTTGCCTTTGCATCGTCTAAGGTCCCTGGTACGTGGGTGTGCTCTGTGCACTTCTGTCTAGTCCAGTTTTATTCTGAGTTCTTGCCTGGTTCTAGTTTGTGTGTAGTTAGCTTTGGTTTTATTGTTTAGTTCCTAGTCTTGTTTCTGGTCTGCATTTCCTTGCCTTGTGTCTGTGTTCTTTATTAGTGGCTGCCTGGCAGCTTGTAGTCTTGACTCTGTTGTGTGTTTCCTGCTGGTATCCAGTTCCTGCCCAGTCCGGTAAGTCCTGCCAGCCGCCTGCACCTAGGGGCTCAAGTCCTGGGGAAGGGTGGTCAAGTGCAGGTGAAGCCTTGCTCCAGTCCTGTGTTCCAGTCCAAGTGTTCTTGTCCAGTGTGTTCCTGCTTTGCTTATCCCTGTCTGCAGTCCCTGCTTTGTGTGTGTGTTAGCCCAGTGCTGGTTGGGGTGGTTTTGCCTGCCACTGCCGCTCCTTGGCAGCGGCCCAAGGGCTCACAAACCTAGTTGCTGCTTTGAGACCTGACACTCTGCAAGCTCATTTTTCAGTTCTATCAGTACTCTGGGATGAATACCATCCGGTCCAGGAGATTTGCTACTCTTCAGTTTGTAGAACTGCCCCATAACATCCTTCAGGTTTACAGAGAATTCATTAAGTTTCTCCGACTCGTCAGCTTCGAATACCATTTCCGGCACCGGTATCACTCCCAAATCTTCCTCAGTGAAGACTGAAGCAAAGAATTCATTTAATATCTCCGCTACGGCTTTGTCTTCAGATTGCCCCTTTTAATCCTCAGTCATCTAGCGGTCCAACCGATTCTTTTGCCGGCTTCCTGCTTTTAATATACCTAAAAAAAATGTTACTATGTGTTTTTGCCTCCAACGCAATCTTTTTTTCGAAGTCCCTCATAGCCTTCCTTATCAGCGCTTTGCATTTGACTTGACATTCCTTAGGCTGTTTCTTATTATTTTCAGTTGGTTCCTTCTTCCATTTTCTGAAGGATTTTCTTTTAGCTCTAATAGCTTCCTTCACCTCCCTTTTTAGCCACGCCGGTTGTCATTTGGTCTTCCGTCCTCCTTTTTTAATACGCAGAATATATTTGGCCTGGGCTTCCAGGATGGTGTTTTTGAACAGCATCCACGCCTGATGTAAACTTTTGACCCTCACAGTCGCTCCTCTAAGTTTTCTTTTCACTGTTCTTCTCATTTTATCATAGTCTCCTTATTTAAAGTTAAACGCTAATGTATTTGATTTCCTATGTATACTTACTTCAAAGCTAATATCAAATCCGATCATATTATGATCACTGTTATTAAGTGTCCCCAGCACTACTACCTCCTGAACCAGATCATGTGCTCCACTAAGGACTAGGTCTAGAATGTTTCTCTCTCTCATTGGCTCCTGTACCAGCTGCTCCATAAAGCTGATTTCATCAAAGAAGTTTACCTCCCTAGCGTGTCCCGATGTTACATTTACCCAGTCAATATTGGGGTAATTGAAATCAAACTACTCAAAAAATTCTACAATCATGAACCTCTAGTATTCAAGGGTGGATGAAAACTAGGTGAAAAACAGTGGAGAAAAAAAGACCTCAATGAATACCGGAAATACGAAGAGAAAAGGAGATATTAGGAGTATGCTCAGAGAAGAGAGCAGAGATGGATTTTTACTTTGCAAACTGTAATACCGAAGGGTTTAAATGTGTCCATCAAATGGAAAGCATTTTTGTGAGTCCACATCATCAGTAAGGAATTACGTCAGATGTTGAGTATTTAATCTGGAAAATCTGGAAAAGACGCCGGCCGCCATTTCTATGTAGATGCCAGAGAACATAATGCTGGCGAGTTAATTTTCTTGGAGGTGTTAAGTTCGAACAATTTCCCCTGACGCAGCCAGATTGTGGCGAAACAGGGCTTCCCTGTCGGGAGTTAAAAAGAGAAGAAGGTCACCATCCAAGATAAGTAGTGAAAGTTTTGTGATATTGCATATAGCAACGTGTCTGCTCCCATGAGTGTTTGAAAGGGTGTGATGGCACAATGAAGATGAAAGTAATTTAAGTGGAGTTTTTTTTTTTTCAAAGACTGATGATTAAGGAGGTCCCCTCTCTATCTAAAAGGTGTGTCCTTTAAAAAAGAGGTGTGTCCGGTATTCACTGAGGTCTTTTTTTTTCCACTATTTTTCACCTACTTTTCATCCACCCTTGAATACTCGAGGTTCATGATTGTAGAATATTTTGAGTAGTTTGGTTATTGGATTCTACATATTCCAACATTGTATAGTGGTAACTGAAATCACCCATTATTACTGTGTTGCCCAGTTTGTTTGTGTCCCTAATTTCCTTTAACATTTCTGCATCCGTCTATTCATCCTGGCCAGGCGGACGGTAGTACACTCCTATCAGAATCATTTTCCCCTTTACACATGGAATTTCAATCCACAGTGTTCCCGTGTTTTGTTTCCTGCAGAATTTTCAATCTGATTCAAGTGTCTCGTTAATATACAATGCTACCCCCTCCACCAATTCAATCCACCCTATCACTACGATATAATTTGTACCCCAGTATGACAGTGTCCCACTGGTTATCCTCCTTCCACCAGGTCAGAGAGATGCCTATTATATCTAATTTTTCATTTAGTGCAATGTATTCTAACTCTCCCATCTTATTTCTTAGGCTCCTGGCATTCTCATATAGACATTTCAAACTATGTTTGTTGTTCCTATTTACATCATGCTCAGTACTTGACAGTATTAATTTGCAATCTTTTGTCTGATTTTTATTTAAGGACACCTAATCTACTACAGTCTCTTCTGCAACCTCACTATCAGGAT
Organism: Microcaecilia unicolor; assembly: GCF_901765095.1. Lineage (NCBI taxonomy): Eukaryota > Metazoa > Chordata > Amphibia > Gymnophiona > Siphonopidae > Microcaecilia > Microcaecilia unicolor. Next base: position 68,380,185 of record NC_044041.1, read on the forward strand.
ACACTATCTTCCCTGTTTTGGTGATATCTTTGAAAGATACCTTATCTCGAACCATGAGCTTTTGAGTGACTGTCAGCCTTCCCCCCATTTCTGGTTTAAAAGCTGCTCTATCTCCTTTTTAAATGCCGATGCCAGAAGCCTGGTCCCACCCTGGTTAAGGTGGAGCCCATCCTTTTGGAATAGGCTCCCCCTTCCCCAGAATGCTGCCCAGTTCCTAACAAATCTAAAACTCTCCTCCCTGCACCATCGTCTTATCCACGCATTGAGACTCCGGAGCTCTGCTCGTCTCTTGGGCCCTGTAGGTGGAACAGGTAGCATTTCAGAAAATGCTACCCTAGAGGATCTGGATTTCAGCTTTCTACCTAAGAGCCTAAATTTGGCTTCCAGAACCTCTCTCCCACATTTTCCTATGTCATTGGTACCTATATGTACCAAGACAGCCGACTCCTTCCCAACACTATCTAAAATCCTATCTAGGTGACACGTGAGGTCCGCCACCTTCGCACCAGGCAGGCAAGTCACCAGGCAATCCTCACGTCCACCAGCCACCCAGCTATCTATATGTCTAATGATCGAATTACCAACTACGACAGCTGTCCTAACCTTTCCCTCCAGGGCAGCACTTGGAGACATATCCTTGGTGCGAGAGGATAATATATCCCCTGGTGGGCAGGTCCTGGCTACAGGAGTACTTCCTACTTCACCAGGGTGATGCTCTCCTTCTAGGAGACCTCCCTCCTCCAAGGTAGCACAAAGGCTACCAGACTGGAGGTGGGACTTCTCTACAACATCCCTGTAGGTCTCCTCTATGTACCTGTCTCCCTCAGCTCCACCAAGTCTGCTACTCTAGCCTCAAGAGAACGGACATGTTCTCTGAGAGCTAGGAGCTCTTTGCATCGGGCACACACATATGACATCTCACCAACTGGGAGATAATCATACATGTGACACTCAATGCAAAAGACTGGATAGCACCCCTCTTGCTGCTGGACTGCTGACTCCATCTTAGTGTTTTTGAGTTTTTCAATAAATTTAAAACTTGCTACAGTATTAAGGATATTAGCCTAATATAAAAGTGTCTTTTAGATTATATAGTATATTGTATGATTTATTTAGTGTTTCCTTCTTAGATGGTAATGAAATGTATTTAAAAGTCTGTAAGAGCACTCCTTGCTTATTACCCTCATTAGTCAGTGTTCTCTTCTGCCATAAAGGTCCTATTTTGCAAGTCTGTAAATGCTCTTCAGAATACAGGGGTAACAACCTCAGCGAGATATTGATCTATATAGAAACAATCGTGACAAACCAAGATAGGTAAATTTTTCACATAAAAACAGGAGGCCTTCAGACAACACACATGTATGTGCAGTTTTCTAAACCAATTCATACCCAAGGGAAAAGAGGACAAAAAAAGACAAAGGGTAGGAGGAAGAGTCCAGTTACAATTTTAAAATTAAATAAGAGTAATGCTAATTTTTATTTCAGATTAAAAACCCATCAGCAGAAAGTATATGAACAGATGGCTGCTACCAATGTTCTGCCTGTGACTGTGTTATCACGACTTTCTGGTCATTGCATATTGATGTCATCCTGGCAGGAGACAGCAAAGTTTAAGTACACTGTTAGGCTTACCGTTAACGTCCGTTTTTCTTCACAATCAAAATGCTTCAGTGTTCGAAGACCTACAGACAAACTTGAGACCAAGAAAAGAAATTATGGTCTTAAGAGAGCAAATGTTTCCATTGGCAGCTTAAGCTTAATTTCTGCAGCAGTGCTTTGGTTTATTATATAATCTTCATTCAGTTTGTCATCAAATTCAATCTAAAATGTAATAAATTGTCTCTCCAAAATGTTTCTTTCCATTTTTCTTGCTTCATTCTCTTACTTCAGCCTGTCTCCCCTCATATCAGCTTGTTTCCTAGCTCCACTAATTTCATATCTCTAATCTCTCATTCATATTTACCTCCATGCCTTTCTCACAACCCTCCAGTCTATTTAACCTCCATCAAACCTGCCTCCCCTTCTCCCCCCAGTTCTTCAATGTCTTTGGCTATTGTGAATACTATAAAGGGGATTGGGAGTGAAAAGAGTAAGATACAGCAGACCTCCGACACAATTGGAGGAATTAGATAAAGACCTGATCGCAGATATTCAAAAGTTGGGAAGCAAGAGAGAGGTGCTGTTGCTGGGAGACTTCAATCTGCCGGATGTAGATTGGAAGGTTCCGTCTGCAGAATCGGAAAGAAGTAGAGGGATCGTGGATGCTTTCCAAAGTGTTTTGCTCAGACAAATGGTGATGGAACCCACAAGGGAGGGAGTGACACTGGATCTGGTGCTCACAAATGGGGATAGCGTGTCAAATATCCGAGTGGGTGCCCACCTGGGCAGCAGTGACCATCAAACGGTTTGGTCTGATATAACAGCTAAAGTGGAGAGCGGCCACTCAAAACTCAAAGTCCTGGATTTCAAGCGTGCTGATTTTAGTAAAATGGGGGAATACCTGAGGAAGGAGATGAGGGGCTGGGGGGGAAGTACGAGAAGTGCAAGGACAGTGGTCCAGGCTGAAAGAAGCTATAAATAGGGCCACGAACCTTTATGTAAGGAAAGTAAATAAAAGCAAGAGAAAAAGAAAATCGATATGGTTCTCCAAGCAAGTGGTTGAGAAAATAAAGGCTAAAGAGTTGGTATTCCAGAAATACAGAAAAACTCAAGAAAAGGAACACATGGAGGAATACCGGATGAAAATGAAAGAAGCCAAGAGAGAGATACGACTGGCAAAAGCGCAAGCGGAACAACAAATGGCTAGAAATGTAAGGAGGGGTGACAAAAATTTCTTCAGGTATATTAGTGAAAGGAGAATGACTAAAAAGGGAATTATGAGACTAAAAGATACTGCGAACCGCTATGTGGAAAATGATGAAGAAAAAGCAAATTTGCTAAATAGATACTTTTGTTCTGTTTTCACAGAGGAAAATCCTGGAGAAGGACCGCAATGGACTGGAAATAGTACAATTGAGAATGAAGTGGATAGAGCACCGTTCACGGAAGAAAGTGTGTATCAATAACTTGAAAAGCTAAAGGTGGACAAAGCCATGGGACCAGACGGGATCCACCCCAGGATATTGAGGGAGCTCAGAGAGGTTTTGGCGGGTCCTCTTAAAGATTTGTTTAATATATCCTTGCAGATGGGAAAGGTTCCGAGGGATTGGAGAACGGCAGAGGTGGTCCCTCTTCACAAAAGTGGTGATAGGGAAGAAGCTGGAAACTACAGGCTGGTAAGCCTCACTTCGGTTATTGGAAAAGTAATGGAAGCGATGCTGAAGGAAAGGATAGTGAATTTCCTGGAAGCCAATAAGTTGCAAGATCCGAGACAACATGGTTTTACGAAAGGAAATCGTGCCAAACGAATCTCATTGAGTTCTTTGATTGGGTGACAGGAGAATTGAATCAGGGACGAGCTATGGACGTAATCTACTTAGATTTCAGCAAAGCTTTTGACACGGTTCCCCACAGGAGGCTCTTAAATAAACTGGAGGGGCTGAAGATAGGACCTGAAGTGGTGAACTGGATTAGGAACTGGTTGACGGACAGACACCAGAGGGTGGTGGTGAATGGAATTTGCTCGGAGGAGGGAAAGGTGAGTAGTGGAGTGCCTCAGGGATCAGTGCTGGGGCCGATTCTGTTCAATATATTTGTGAGTGACATTGCCGAAGGGTTAGAAGGTAAAGTTTGCCTATTTGCGGATGATACTAAGATCTGTAACAGAGTGGACACCCGGGAGGGAGTGGAAAACATGAAAAAGGATCTGAGGAAGCTAGAAGAATGGTCTAAGGTTGGCAATTAAAATTCAATGCGAAGAAATTCAAAGTGATGCACTTAGGGAATAGAAACCCACGGGAGACGTATGTGTTAGGCGGGGAGAGTCTGATAGGTACGGGTGGAGAGAGGGATCTTGGGGTGACAGTATCTGAGGATTTGAAGGCGACGAAACAGTGTGACAAGGCGGTGGCCGTAGCTAGAAGGTTGTTAGGCTGTATAGAGAGAGGTGTGACCAGCAGAAGAAAGGGGGTGTTGATGCCCCTGTATAAGTCGTTGGTGAGGCCCCACCTGGAGTATTGTGTTCAGTTTTGGAGGCCGTATCTTGTTAAGGATGTAAAAAGAATTGAAGCGGTGCAAAGAAAAGCTACGAGAATGGTATGGGATTTACGTTACAAGACGTATGAGGAGAGATTTGCTGAACTAAACATGTATACTCTGGAGGAAAGGAGAAACAGGGGTGATATGATACAGACGTTCAAATATTTGAAAGGTATTAATCCGCAAACGAACCTTTTCCGGAGATGGGAAGATGGTAGAACGAGAGGACATGAAATGAGATTGAAGGGGGGCAGACTCAAGAAAAATGTCAGGAAGTATTTTTTCACGGAGAGAGTAGTGGATGCTTGGAATGCCCTCCCGCGGGAGGTGGTGGAAATGAAAACTGTAACGGAATTCAAACATGCGTGGGATAAGCATAAAGGAATTCTGTGCCGAAGGAATGGCTCCTCAGGAGCTTAGTCAAGATCGGGAGGCGGGGCTGGTGGTTGGGAGGCGGGGATAGTGCTGGGCAGACTTATACGGTCTGTGCCAGAGCCGGTGGTGGGAAGCGGGACTGGTGGTTGGGAGGCAGGGATAGTGCTGGACAGACTTCTACTGTCTGTGCCAGAGCCGGTGGTTGGGAGGTGAGGATAGTGCTGGGCAGACTTATACGGTCTGTGCCAGAGCCGGTGGTTGGGAGGAGGGGCTGGTGGTTGGGAGGTGGGGATAGTGCTGGGCAGACTTATACGGTCTGTGCCCTGAAGAGCACAGGTACAAATCAAAGTAGGGTATACACAAAAAGCAGCAAATATGAGTTATCTTGTTGGGCAGACTGGATGGACCGTGCAGGTCTTTTTCTGTCGTCATCTACTATGTTACTATGTAAGCTGAATTATGGACAGCTGCTACAGTCATCTGAGAGAGGTAGCTCCTCATGATTCAGTGAAATATTGTGGCTAGATAATGGCAGCAAACTAGGGGACCTAGTTAATCTCTATTTCTTAGCACCTTCACCATACCAGTCCAGAACTTGTGGGTTAAGTTCACCAGCTAGTGGATGGAGACAGAGAACTAAAATAAATCTGTGTGATTTGCCCCTCAAGCACACTGTGCAGCCTTAGACTATTCAGTACCTCTATATCTCCAGCAGATAGAGCGAATGCTACATACCTGTAGAAGGTATTCTCCGAGGACAGCAGGCTGATTGTTCTCGCTGATGGGTGATGTCCACGGCAGCCCCTCCAATCGGAAAACTTCACTAGCAAAGGCCTTTGCTAGTCCTTGCGCGCCGATGCGCACCGCGCATGCGCGGCAGTCTTCCCGCCCGAACCGGCTCGTGTTCGTCAGTCCCTTATGTAGCAAGACAAAGACAAGGGAAGACACAACTCCAAAGGGGAGGCGGGCGGGTTTGTGAGAACAATCAGCCTGCTGTCCTCAGAGAATACCTTCTACAGGTATGTAGCATTCGCTTTCTCCGAGGACAAGCAGGCTTGCTTGTTCTCACTGATGGGGTATTCCTAGCCCCCAGGCTCACTCAAAACAACAAACATGGTCAATTGGGCCTCGCAACGGCGAGGACATAACTGAGATTGACCTAACAATTTATCCAACTAACTGAGAGTGTAGCCTGGAACAGAATAAACATGGGCCTAGGGGGGTGGAGTTGGATTCTAAACCCCGAACAGATTCTGAAGCACTGACTGCCCGAACCGACTGTCGCGTCGGGTATCCTGCTGCAGGCAGTAATGAGATGTGAATGTGTGGACAGATGACCACGTCGCAGCTTTGCAGATCTCTTCAATAGTGGCTGACTTCAAGTGGGACACTGACGCAGCCATGGCTCTGACATTGTGAGCCGTGACATGACCCTCAAGAGCCAGCCCAGCCTGGGCGTAAGTGAAGGAAATGCAATCTGCTAGCCAATGGTGCGTTTCCCCACAGCCACTCCCCTCCTGTTGGGATCAAAAGAAACAAACAATTGGGCGGACTGTCTGTTGGGCTGTGTCCGCTCCAGATAGAAGGCCAATGCTCTTTTGCAGTCCAATGTGTGCAGCTGACGTTCAGCAGGGCAGGAATGAGGACAGGGAAAGAATGTTGGCAAGACAATTGACTGGTTCAGATGGAACTCCGACACAACCTTTGGCAAGAACTTAGGGTGAGTGCTGAGGACTACTCTGTTATGATGAAATTTGGTGTAAGGGGCCTGGGCTACTAGGGCCTGAAGCTCACTGACTTTACGAGCTGAAGTAACTGCCACCAAGAAAATGACCTTCCAGGTCAAGTACTTCAGATGGCAGGAATTCAGTGGCTCAAAAGGAGGTTTCATCAGCTGGGTGAGAACGACATTGAGATCCCATGACACTGTAGGAGGTTTGACGGGGGGCTTTGACAAAAGCAAACCTCTCATGAAGCCAACAACTAAAGGCTGTCCTGAGATCGGCTTACCTTCCACACGGTAATGGTATGCACTGATTGCGCTAAGGTGAACCCTTACAGAGTTGGTCTTGAGACCAGACTCAGACAAGTGCAGAAGGTATTCAAACAGGGTCTGTGTAGGACAAGAGCGAGGATCTAGGGCCTTGCTGTCACACCAGACGACAAACCTCCTCCATAGAAAGAAGTAACTCCTCTTAGTGGAATCTTTCCTGGAAGCAAGCAAGATGCGGGAGACACCCTCTGACAGACTCAAAGAGGCAAAGTCTACGCTCTCAACATCCAGGCCGTGAGAGCCAGAGACTGGAGGTTGGGATGCAGAAGCGCCCCTTCGTCCTGTGTGATGAGGGTCGGAAAACACTCCAATCTCCACGGTTCTTCGGAGGACAACTCCAGAAGAAGAGGGAACCAGATCTGACGCGGCCAAAAGGGAGCAATCAGAATCATGGTGCCTCGATCTTGCTTGAGTTTCAACAAAGTCTTCCCCACCAGGGGTATGGGAGGATAAGCATACAGCAGACCTTCCCCCCAGTCCAGGAGGAAGGCATCCAATGCCAGTCTGCCGTTGGCCTGAAGCCTGGAACAGAACTGAGGGACCTTGTGGTTGGCTTGAGATGCAAAGAGATCTACCAAGGGGGTGCCCCACACTTGGAAGATCTGTCGCACTACTCGGGAGTTGAGTGACCACTCGTGAGGTTGCATAATCCTGCTCAGTCTGTCGGCCAGACTGTTGTTTACGCCTGCCAGATATGTGGCTTGGAGCACCATGCCGTGACGGCGAGCCCAGAGCCACATGCTGATGGCTTCCTGACACAGGAGGCAAGATCCGGTGCCCCCCTGCTTGTTGACGTAATACATGGCAACCTGGTTGTCTGTCTGAATTTGGATAATTTGGTGGGACAACCGATCTCTGAAAGCCTTCAGAGCGTTCCAGACCGCTCGTAACTCCAGGAGATTGATCTGCAGATCGCGTTCCTGGAGGCACCAGCTTCCCTGGGTGTGAAGCCCATCAACATGAGCTCCCCACCCCAGGACAGACGCATCCGTAGTCAGCACTTTTTGTGGCTGAGGAATTTGGAAAGGACATCCCAGAGTCAAATTGGACCAAATCGTCCACCAATACAGGGATTTGAGAAAACTCGTGGACAGGTGGATCACGTCTTCTAGGTCCCCAGCAGCCTGAAACCACTAGGAAGCTAGGGTCCATTGAGCAGATCGCATGTGAAGGCGGGCCTTGGGAGTCACATGAACTGTGGAGGCCATGTGGCCCAGCAATCTCAACATCTGCCGAGCTGTGATCTGCTGGGACGCTCGCACCCGCGAGACGAGGGACAACAAGTTGTTGGCTCTCGTCTCTGGGAGATAGGCACGAGCCGTCCGAGAATCCAGCAGAGCTCCTATGAATTCTAGTCTCTGTACTGGGAGAAGATGGGACTTTGGATAATTTATCACAAACCCCAGTAGCTCCAGGAGGCGAATAGTCATCTGCATGGACTGTAGAGCTCCTGCCTCGGATGTGTTCTTCACCAGCCAATCGTCGAGATAGGGGAACACGTGCACTCCCAGCCTGCGAAGCGCCGCTGCTACTACAGCCAAGCACTTCGTGAACTCTCTGGGCGCAGAGGCGAGCTCAAAGGGTAGCACACAGTACTGGAAGTGACGTGTGCCCAGCTGAAATCGCAGATACTGCCTGTGAGCTGGCAGTATCGGGATGTGCGTGTAGGCGTCCTTCAAGTCCAGAGAGCATAGCCAGTTGTTTTCCTGAATCATGGGAAGAAGGGTGCCCAGGGAAAGCATCCTGAACTTTTCCTTGACCAGATATTTGTTCAGGGCCCTTAGGTCTAGGATGGGACGCATCCCCCCTGTTTTCTTTTCCACAAGGAAGTACCTGGAATAGAATCCCAGCCCTTCTTGCCCGGATGGCACGGGCTCGACCGCATTGGCGCTGAGAAGGGCGGAGAGTTCCTCTGCAAGTACCTGCTTGTGCTGCTGTAAGACTGAGCTCCCGGTGGGCAATTTGGAGGTTTGGAGGCCAAATTGAGGGTGTATCCTTGCCGGACTATTTGAAGAACCCAACGGTCGGAGGTTACCAGAGGCCACCTTTGGTGAAAAACTTTCAACCTCCCCCCGACCGGCAGGTCGCCCGGCACTGACACGTTGATGTCGGCTATGCTCTGCTGGAGCCAATCAAAAGCTCGCCCCCTGCTTTTGCTGGGGAGCCGTGGGGCCTTGCTGAGGCGCGCGCTGCTGACGAGAGCGAGCGCGCTGGGGCTTAGCCTGGGCCGCAGGCTGTCGAGAAGGAGGATTGTACCTACGCTTACCAGAAGAGTAGGGAACAGTCTTCCTTCCCCCATAAAAACGTCTACCTGTGGAGGTAGAAGCTGAAGGCTGCCGGCGGGAGAACTTGTCGAAAGCGGTATCCCGCTGGTGGAGCTGTTCTACCACCTGTTCGACTTTCTCTCCAAAAATATTGTCCGCTCGGCAAGGCGAGTCCTCAATCCGCTGCTGGATCCTATTCTCCAGGTCGGAGGCACGCAGCCATGAGAGTCTGCGCATCACCACACCTTGAGCAGCGGCCCTGGACGCAACATCAAAGGTATCATATACCCCTCTGGCCAGGAATTTTCTGCACGCCTTCAGCTGCCTGACCACCTCCTGAAATGGCTTGGCTTGCTCAGGAGGGAGCTTGTCCACCAAGCCCGCCAACTGCCGCACATTGTTCCGCATGTGTATGTTCGTGTAGAGCTGATAAGACTGGATTTTGGCCACGAGCATAGAAGAATGGTAGGCCTTCCTCCCCACGGTGTGAGCGTCGAGAGGTAGACTCCCTCGCCAGCACCGGCGAAGCTCCCTCCGCCGACGGGGAGCCTTCCTGGGAGGCGGCCGCAGTCTGTACCGCAAGCGGCACCGATGTCGGAGACCTCACCCCGGGCAAGGGGCCAGCCGGCGCCTCACTCGACGGTACCGGTGGCGCAAGCACCCCCGGTACCGGAGGGGAAGGGCGCAACAGCTCTCCCAGGATCTCTGGAAGAACGGCCCGGAGACTCTCGTGCAGGGCGGCTGTGGAGAAAGACATAGAAGCCGATGCAGGCGTCAAGGTCAGAGTCTGTTCCGGGCGTGGAGGTTGTTCCGGGTTGTCCAAGGTGGAGCGCATCGACACCTCCTGAACAGAGGGTGAGCGGTCCTCCCGGTGCCGATGTTTAGTGGGTGCCGACTCCCTCGGCGACCCAGAGCTCTCGGTACCGATGCGGGAAGGAGACCGGTGTCGATGCTTCTTTGACTTTTTCAAACGAAGCATGTCACCGGAACTTCCCGGTACCAACGAGGAGGACGTAGAATCCAACCGTCGCTTCCTCAGGGCCGAGGCCGAAGAAGGTCGGTCTCGGGGGGGCTGTACCGCAGGAGCCCTCAGGGTAGGGGGAGACCCACCCGAAGGCTCACCGCCACCAGCTGGGGAATGGACAGCCCTCACCTGCACTCCGGTCGAAGCACCACCGTCCGACGACATCAGCACTAGTGGAGGTCCCGGTACCACCGACGCCGACGCAGCCTTCTGATGTCTCGGTACCGACGATGCAGAGGGTCGATGCCTCGATGCAGTTGATACAGTCGATGCCGAGGTCAGAGGTCTTGACGCTGTCGACGTCGATGCACTCGATACCCCCGGTGCTGTTGCCGACAAAGAGCCCGAGAACAACACGTTCCACTGGGCCAATCTCGCTACCTGAGTCCTTTTCTGTAAAAGGGCGCAAAGACTACAGGCCTGCGGGCGGTGCACAGCCCCCAGACACTGAAGACACGACGCGTGCCTATCAGTAGCGAGATTACCCGGGCGCACTGGGTGCACTTCTTGAAGCCGCTGGGAGACTTCGATGACATGGGCGGAAAAATCACGCCGGCGAAATCAAAACTCGTAATGGCGGTAAAGGCACCAAAAAGAGGGAGAAAAAACTCGAACCGAGGCCTCAAAAGGGCCTACCCCGAAAACGAAAGTAAACTTAGCGGGGCAAAAACTGGAAATACGGGAAGGGGAAAAAGACCGAAAAGGTCTCTCTCCAAAATCCTTTTTTTTTTTTTTCTTAAGCAAAAAGCTCAAAGACGCGCGAGGGTCAACTTAAGGGGCGCGAACGGCGCAAACATGACCGTCCCGAGCGCGGACAAAGAAGACTGACGAACATGAGCCGGTTCGGGCAGGAAGACGGCCGCGCATGCGCAATGCGCATCGGCGCGCGAGGACTAGCAAAGGCCTTTGCTAGTGAAGTTTTCCGATTGGAGGGGCTGCCGTGGACGTCACCCATCAGTGAGAACAAGCAGCCTGCTTGTCCTCGGAGAATAACAGATAAACCATGTAGCTCTTGGGATTGTTTTCTGTGGCAGCTCTAGACTTAGTTGGAAAACTGTATGTGTCAGTATAGCAGAGGAGTCTCTTCTTGGGGTCTGAGCTCCAAGAAGAAGAAAACGTTTTGAGGGGTCCAAGTTATTATTATCATTTATTGCATTTGTACCCCACATTATCCCACCTTTTTGCAGGCTCAATGTGGCTTACAGAGTGTTGTTATGATGCAGTCATTACATGGTCTTAAATACAGTTGATAATAAGCTAAGGTAGGTAATTTAGATGCAAGGTGCTAGGTAAGGTGTTGTGAGAGGTGTTTTAGATGCATCTGAGTAGTTTGGGGAATAGTTAGTGAGGATGTCCTTAGTAGGCTTCTAAAGGTAATCTATAGTATTGTGGTCCTAACAAAGAGATGGCTATTTCTCTTTTCCAACATACGAAAATATCCTTTGCATAGTCCAGGAAGTAAATATTTGCTCATCTGCGCTCATGTTTTTTTTTTTTCCTGGGAATAGTATTCTTCTCCACTCAATTTCTAGAGAATGATCAACCAGTGTTTCCACAGTGTGGTCTCCAGTTCTCAGACTCCAATTGGTCCTCTGTGTACAGCCCTTGCTATTATAGCAGTTTTCATGATACAGGCTTCTTGGTAATCTTAATTGAGTGATGGCGGATTTGTGACTCTGTGGCTTTAGCTGTCTTAGTTCTGAAGAGTTTGCTGCATGCCTTCTGACCCACTGTTGCAATGACTTAGAAATGAGCATGCAGCAGCTTCAGTGGACTTTCTGCAAGTACATTATATTGAGTGGATGTTAAGAGCTCTCTCTAGACAGCACAGATAAGGAAACAGCCTCTTCTAAAGAAAACAAGCTCCTCTTATAACCTAGAGTCTTCCCTTGCATGTTCCTTACATTCTGCTGCTCTATGTTTGATTATGTACTTTGTCTAATTATACTCCTCCTCAGATTATACCTACCAGACTTTCTTTCTTGTGCCCACTGATCTCAGTTCCTCTATGGCCTGACCTATGCCAGATTACACCTTCTGGACTTTCTTTGCAGTGCTCGTTGCCTCACAGTCCTTCTACAGTCCTGATCTTGTAGGTGACACCACTTCTGCTGCATATTTCAGTATTGGACCCAAAGCATTTGTGAAGAAGGCACATGCCTAATGAACAGGACCTGCTCCTTGGGAATTCCTAGTAGGCCGTCCAAGGATGCCTCCATTATCTCTTGTATGGTTACTGCTTGCTGCCTCTTTTCCTGCAGGGGCATATTCTGGATGAGATGTTTGTTGACATCAGTTTTATGTCTCTTTGTATATCTTGTGTTTGGTGGAGTTACTGCCCTCATAATCTTTACTGTGGTAAGTTTTAAGCTGATATATCGGCTGCAGATTTGCCTGACAGGGTTGATCAAGTCCAGGTTTTACCCCATTGCATGGAGGGACTTGTAATCTTGCTTTTCTTAGGGAATCCAGTTTGGAATCAGAACAACAACATAGGCCTTGCCACACTGGGACAGACCAAAAGGTATCCTGTTTCCAACAATGACTAATCCAGGTCACAAGTAGATGGCAATATACCAAAAGAGTAAAATAGATTTTATGCTGCTTATCCTTGAAATAAGCAGTGGATTGTCTCGTCCATTTTAATAATGGCTTATGAACTTATTTTAGGAAATTATCCAAACCTTTTTTAAACCTTGCTAAGCTGTTTTTATCACATTATTTGGCAACAAATTTCACAGTTTAATTACATGTTGAGTGAAGAAATATTTTCTCCAATTTGTTCTAAATTTACTACTTAGTAGCTTCATTGTGCATCCCCTAGTCCATGTATTTTCAGAAGGTGTAAACAAGCAATTCACAACTACTACTTCCACTCCACTCGGTATTTTATAGACATATCTTATGTCCCCTCAGCAATCTCTTCTCCAAGCTGAAGAGCACTATCCTCTTTCATCTTTCCTCATTGCCCTACTCTTTACCTTTTCTAATTCTACTATGAGATTCAGTGACAAAAAATTGCACACAATATTTGAAGTGCGGTTGCACCATGGAGCAATACAAAGGCAATATAATTAGGGTTGCATGTTAATTGTGTTTAACACATCAATCATCAATCACAATTAAAAAAAATTAATTGTGATTGATGACTAACCACCTGCCCAGTCTGGCATCTCTTGCTTCTCTCTGGGACCGCCTGTGGTTCTCTCCTCCCCTCCCAGTTTACCTCATCAGTTGTCTTGCAGTAAATCTTCACTCTGCAGGGCTGGCAGCATACTGACATGCTGCCTCAGCCTGCACCAGGCTTTCCTTCTAACCTATTCTGCCACCTTCTGACATCTTCCTGTGTTCATAACAGGGCGCCAGGCCAGAAGGAAAGGCCTGGTGCAGGCTGAAGCAACATTTCAATACACTGCCAGCTGCTGCAGGGCAAAGATTTACTGCAAAGATAACTGGTGAGGTAAACCAGGCGGGGAGAGCCGCCGCAGTCTGGGAGAGATGGCAGGCAGGCATATGAGAGAGAGAGAGAGAGAGAGAGAGAGAGAATGTGTGAAGGCATAGGAGGCACAGGGAGAAGGAGAGAGAGGGAACAGGTGAAGGCACAGGGGGGCAACATAACAGAGAGAATGGGTGAAGGCCCCCCCCCCCCCAAAGTTACAGTACCTGTTCAATGGCTGGTGGGGTAGCTGAAGCCCCGCCAACTAATAAAATCCACTTCCTGAGTCACCATCTTCCTCTTTAAACTGCCTCAGGAGCGAGGAAGTCTGTAGGGTGCCTCCAGCCACCAACACTTGCACTCCCCAAGTATGCACAGTTTGTGCAAGAACTGAGCATGCTCGGGGAGTGCTGGTATTGGCGGTGGAGGCACCCTGCTGATTTCCTTGCTGCAACACAAGGAAGGGGGACACTTTGGCAGTGAATTTCTTTGACTGGCTTCGACATCCGCACCAGCAAAGGTAAGATATCTAGTGGGGGGGGGGGGGGGGGGGGAGAGGAAATGTGCCCCCTACTTATTCCTGCGCTGCCCCCCACCCCTTGAACAGCTGGCTATGGTCCAACTTCAATCGCACGATCAGTCACAAAATCAAAATTTTTAATCACGCTTAAAAATTTTATTCAAAATGCTGCCCTAATTATAATATTTTCAAAATTGTTCACTTCTCTCCTAATATTCTATTTGCTTTCGCTGCTGCACATTGAGCAGAGGGTTTCAATGTATCATCAATGATGATATCTACTTTTCCTGGGCAGTGACTTCTAATGTGGAACCTTGCATCTCATAGCTATAGTTTTGATTCCTCTTTCCTACATGCATCACTTTGCACTTGTTCACATTAAACGTCATCTACTATTTGGATGCCCAGTCTCATAAGATCTTCTTGCAATTTTTTTACAGTTCTCTTGTGATTTGACAACTTTGAATAACTGTCATCAGCAAAATTTAATTACATCACTAGTTATTCCCATCTCTAGATCATTTATAAATATGTTAAAAAATAGCAGTCCCAACACAGACACCTGGGGAACCCCACTATCAACCCTTCTCCATTGAGAATACTGACCATTTAACCCTACTCTCTGTTTACTATCTTTTAACCAGATCTTAATCCACAGTGGGACACTGCCCCCTACCCATGACTTTCTTATTTCCTCAGGAGTCATTCATGGGGTACTTTGCCAAATGCCTTTTGAAAATCCAGATACACAATATCAACTGGCTATCCGCATGCTTATTCACCCCCTTCAAAGAAATGTAGCAGACTGGTGAGGCAAGATTTCCCTTGAGCTCACTGGTCTATAATTTCCCAGGTCACCTATAGAATCCTTTTAAAATACTGGTATTACATTTACTTCCCTCCAATCTTCCAGTATCATGCTCGATTTTAAAGATATGTCATATAAATTACTAGAAGTCCCTGATTCCAACAGGGTAAAACCTGGACTGAATCAACCCTGTTAGGGTGAATCTGGAGCTAACTGGCAACCCTAATCAGCACTTAGTCTTGGTCCCTTGGTGCACTTCTGTTGATCCTTCCATTACATCTCAGACACCATCAACAAAATCTTCTGTTAAGGTCTGGCTCCTTAATATGACTGTTCTCTGTGGCACAAAGGGCCCCTCCTAAAGGATCTCTACTTGATTGATATTCTGGCCCTGACAAACTTAGCTTTGACAGGGAGAGATGGCCCCTTTAGTGGAGGCTGCAACCCCCAGCAACTCCTTCCTTCAGGTAAGCCATTCTGCCAGACAAGAAAGGGATATTTATTCTTTATCCCTCTTATCTTAAGATCTGGATAATTAAATCTTTATCTTTCTTCGATGTGCTGATTCTCTGTTATCTCTCCACAGTGTTCTCTTTTTATATGGCATTAATATACCATCCTCCTCCACCTTTGCAGTCCTCTTTGGACACATTCTCACTGTTGGCCGATTTAAAAGTGTGAACAATTATTACCTTAACCAACTTTAAGATCTGAAGGAAGCAAAATCTCTCTCATTCTTTCTGGACCTCAGAAGAAGCGAAGAACAAAAACCAAGAGATGACGCACAAAGAAAATGAACAAGCAGCTGGCTACAGCATCTTAGGAGCCAGCTCTGTGGTGCTTGAGCACCCCCAACATTGAACAAACTGTTTGTCCAGGGAGAGGTAATTTCCAATGGGTTTAGGACCTCCAATAATTTTGAAAAGTTGGCTCCTATGCACAGCACAAAGGGATGAACCACAGTAAATGAAGCAAAATCTCAAGCAGAATTTACTGCATAACCTGACAAGTGTTTTCACCTTACCCTGCATCAGGGGTATAAACATGTACAGTGGTGGAAATAAGTATTTGATCCCTTGCTGATTTTGTAAGTTTGCCCACTGACAAAGACATGAGCAGCCCATAATTGAAGGGTAGGTTATTGGTAACAGTGAGAGATAGCACATCACAAATTAAATCCGGAAAATCACATTGTGGAAAGTATATGAATTTATTTGCATTCTGCAGAGGGAAATAAGTATTTGATCCCCCACCAACCAGTAAGAGATCTGGCCCCTACAGACCAGGTAGATGCTCCAAATCAACTCGTTACCTGCATGACAGACAGCTGTCGGCAATGGTCACCTGTATGAAAGACACCTGTCCACAGACTCAGTGAATCAGTCAGACTCTAACCTCTACAAAATGGCCAAGAGCAAGGAGCTGTCTAAGGATGTCAGGGACAAGATCATACACCTGCACAAGGCTGGAATGGGCTACAAAACCATCAGTAAGACGCTGGGCGAGAAGGAGACAACTGTTGGTGCCATAGTAAGAAAATGGAAGAAGTACAAAATGACTGTCAATCGACAAAGATCTGGGGCTCCACGCAAAATCTCACCTCGTGGGGTATCCTTGATCATGAGGAAGGTTAGAAATCAGCCTACAACTACAAGGGGGGAACTTGTCAATGATCTCAAGGCAGCTGGAACCACTGTCACCACGAAAACCATTGGTAACACATTACGACATAACGGATTGCAATCCTGCAGTGCCCGCAAGGTCCCCCTGCTCCGGAAGGCACATGTGACGGCCCGTCTGAAGTTTGCCAGTGAACACCTGGATGATGCCGAGAGTGATTGGGAGAAGGTGCTGTGGTCAGATGAGACAAAAATTGAGCTCTTTGGCATGAACTCAACTCGCCGTGTTTGGAGGAAGAGAAATGCTGCCTATGACCCAAAGAACACCGACCCCACTGTCAAGCATGGAGGTGGAAATGTTATGTTTTGGGGGTGTTTCTCTGCTAAGGGCACAGGACTACTTCACCGCATCAATGGGAGAATGGATGGGGCCATGTACCGTACAATTCTGAGTGTCAACCTCCTTCCCTCCGCCAGGGCCTTAAAAATGGGTCGTGGCTGGGTCTTCCAGCACGACAATGACCCAAAACATACAGCCAAGGCAACAAAGGAGTGGCTCAGGAAGAAGCACATTAGGGTCATGGAGTGGCCTAGCCAGTCACCAGACCTTAATCCCATTGAAAACTTATGGAGGGAGCTGAAGCTGCGAGTTGCCAAGCGACAGCCCAGAACTCTTAATGATTTAGAGATGATCTGCAAAGAGGAGTGGACCAAAATTCCTCCTGACATGTGTGCAAACCTCATCATCAACTACAGAAGACGTCTGACCGCTGTGCTTGCCAACAAGGGTTTTGCCACCAAGTATTAGGTCTTGTTTGCCAGAGGGATTAAATACTTATTTCCCTCTGCAGAATGCAAATAAATTCATATACTTTCCACAATGTGATTTTCCGGATTTAATTTGTGATGTGCTATCTCTCACTGTTACTAATAACCTACCCTTCAATTATGGGCTGCTCATGTCTTTGTCAGTGGGCAAACTTACAAAATCAGCAAGGGATCAAATACTTATTTCCACCACTGTATATAAAAATACAAATAATTCATTAACACATAAACACAGATAGATCATAAATAATAAGCATACAGAGGCTCATTTTCAAAGCACAGACTTAAAAAGTCACATAGGTTACTAAGTTACAATGAGCACCTAAATGTATAATTTGAGTACACAAATACAAAAATTTAAAGAAAAATGTAAAATATACACAAACCACAGTATTCCTATTTAATCGCTTAATGTATACAATATTTGATTGTTCAAAAAATATATCTGAATAAAAACAGATTTGCATAATAAAATATATAAATTCATTATAAAAATGTACAATACTTAAAATACTACTTTGTCTATATGGTGCGCTAGATGTAAAATGTATAAGTAGTAATAATCAAATGAAAGTATATGGTTGCTAAGAGAAAAACATTTTAAAATACTATTTTCAAAACCTTCTGGTTTGATATACATGTGCTAGGATGAACCATATCATAATTTGACAATGTGTGTCTCTCTCATGGAGTGGACTGTCATCTAATTATTTTCTTAACCATGTCCATTTTAAACAAAGAGAATGCCTTTAACCAAAAAACAATAGGTAAAGAAATTGACAATTGTTTGAAATCGCTAAGGTAACCAATACTTGTAAGTGATTTCATAGACAATGGTAAACCCTATTCTAAAAAGGAGTAGCCTTAGTCAGCATATACTGCCAGAAATGTAAAACTATAGACCATTAGAATTATGGGGCTCAAAGAAAATATGCCATGCCAGTCTGCATGATAACACACCAACAGGAGTCAAGAGTTGAAAAAGAAAAAAATTAGTATGTGCAGCATACAGCATCAGGAATACATTATAGAATGCTGCACATGATCTTTGGTATCTAAATTGCCTATTTCCCAATGCTCAAGCATAGTTTTTTTTAATCGGGGTTTAGGGGGCAGTAGAGCAAGGTGAATGTGCCATGGGGAGAGGAGAGATAAAACAGCTGGGGAGAAGGGAATGAGAGGTGGGCACAGTGGCGTAGCTACGTGGGGCCACAGGGGCCTGGGCCCCCGGTTTTGCTGGCCTGAAGCCTTGTTCAGCACCGGTTGCTTGCCCTGCTCTCTCTTCTTCCTCACGTCCTGCACGCCTCTTTAAGTGAAACTGAGCATGCTGCTGTGGGGTGCGGCAGGGTGGGGAGGTGGCAGACTAAAATGTGCCCCCCCCCAACTTGGGCTCTGGCCCCGCCCCTGGGCAGGGGGTGTGCTTGGGGGAGGAGAGGAGGAAGAATGAGATGTAAAGGTATTGTATGTAAGAGAAGACTTTGGGGGCAGACAGAATTAGGTGTCTTTCTGGGAGTTATAAGGAAGAGAGAACTGAAGTTGGAGTAAGAGATGGAACTTGGGAGGCTGGAGCCTGAGGAGGAATTTCAGGGAGTATGATGGGAAAATTCTGTGCAATAACACTACAAACAAACAATGCATAATTTTTAAATATTGTGCACATAATCGTCAAATATACTGCACAGAATTCCTCCAGGAGTAATCCATCTGTGTCTGGGCATCTGCCCAGAATAGCAAATATAGACCTTTTGTTGTGTGGTTGCCATAGTAACCTGAAGTTGGATTAATTTTACAAAAACTTATTTAGAAAAAGTCACAGAGACAACAGGTGAAAAGTACACCAAACAGTGTTCTAGAGCTGTTAATTGTGCCTGGAGACAAGAAGAGCATACGTCTACAAGTAAGGGCAATAACTAGAGCTATAGAAGCTGGAGATGCAATTGGTGAGATGGAAACTATCATTCCAGAAGGAAATAGGGAAGAGCTTAATGAACAACCTAAAACCAGCACCTGCCACTGCTGAAGCCATATTGGTTGGCATTGTAGCTCGTACCTTAGAGGGTACCTTAGGTGTAGAAAGTGGAAACGAAGAGACTCGAACCTACAAATCTCACATCCTACACTTGGTTCCTAGGCCACTGCCCACATACAGACAGCCAGAGATGTGTGCAAAGGCTGTCACCCAAATATTACTTCATCAGCTGAAGCTAAAGGGCTGAGAACGGCAATAGAGTTAAACATACACGCATAGATGATATCCCATATATATGAGAAGAAGGTATAGAATTCCTTGTTGCAGAACTGGCTGCTGCAACAAATAAAATACCAGCAGCTGCCATTGCACAATATACTACGCACACACTTATGTTATCTGAAAGAATACCTCCTAGAGTGCAACTGATGTCAGACAGTAACCATCCCCCTGGAAGGCACACCTGTAGCTGCTGCACCTGCAAGGAGACCAGTGGCTTTTGTCCTTGAGGCTAAGCTTGTGACTGCTGGAACTGAAGCCACATGTGGAGATGATGCATTGAATTAGCCACATCTCAGAATTTTATTTTATTACACCGCAGATGCTGCAGTCAAAGTATGCCTGATTATAACCATGCCTGTGGAAGGACAAGTTCTGAGCATGCCTAACCAAACAGGTGAGAACATGGCATTCGAAGACATGCCTCGAAGACATGCCCGAGGTCGCTATAACTGAAGCGACACCTGTGCATACTCTATTAGAGACATACTACAGTCTCTACACTCGGGATCCACAGGCAAAGGTCACTCTAGAGTACAGAGAAACCAGTACCAAATAGGTTGTCCAAATGCCATGCATATTAGTATGAAGACATATAGGTGTCCCATGGAGGTGTGACCCGACTTTAAATACATAAGGCACAAAAAGTAAGCATCCCAGCTAAAGCATACATTGCGCAGAAGAGTGGAGGAATAGCCTAATGGTCAGTGCACTGGACTGAGATCCTGAGGAACTGGTTATTGATTCACACCGCAGCTCCCCGTGATCCCGAACATGTCACTCAACCCCTCACTGCTCCAGATACAAAAAACTTTGTAAGCCCACTAGTGAGAGAGAAAAGTACCTGCATACAATGTGTACAGAGCTGCATACATCTAGTAGTGATATAGAAATGATTATTAGTAGTAGGCAATTGCAAAATACCTGCAACACGGTAGCCATGAAAGGTAATGGTAGCACCATAGACAGGCAATAGAAAGAAGAACACCAGCAGATGTCACCCCTAAATCTGTAAGAGAACGCTACCCAGAATAAGTGGTATGCTAGCCACACAAATGGCTTGTGGAGATGATGACCACAGCAGCCAACCAGAACTCTGAAAAAAATGAGGGTATAAATCCTATGTCGCTATTAGTACTGTGGAACCGAGAAAGAACTAGTACCATGTGCTGAAGCAACTGTCTGTGGTGTGGCAAGCACTATTACCCCACCACACAGGTTGATGCCACTATTATACACATGTGCCTACGTGGAAAGGCCAGCCTGAGCCGCTGTTTCCCCTGAGCAACCCAGGAAGGTGCCGTCACTAAGTGGTACTGAAGGCTACAAGCCACACAGCTGCGAGAGATGTTGCCACCACTACACAGCTCATAGGAATGCTGTTAGCACAGTACCATGGGAAAGCTGCCAATATGCAGGACAGGAGTCACCATCACCAGGCAGTACAAGATCCACCAACCTAGGCCACTGTCACCACTATGCAGAATAGGAAGTTGGTGGCAGCCCACAGCCCTGGAAGATGTTGCCACCATGTCGCACAGGAGGCTGTTGCTGCCACTACATAGAACAGGGGGCTATCACCAAGGAAAATGCTACCCCTATGCAACAAAGGATGACATTGCCACAACACAGCTGTGAGGAATGTTGAGACTATACGGCACAATTAGATGATGGCATTAGCCATATGAGCTGTTGCTGTGGAAATATGGTAGTGTCCACTAGGACCAAAGTTAGTGCCACTGCACAGTACAAAAGAAAAAGAAATGTTGCTTCGCCAGCATAGCATAAGGAAGTTAACATTGCAAAATATAAAGGCTGCTGGCTCAGTGCAGCCAAAAAGGCTAGCTCCCCCCATTTTTTTTTAAAGCTGCTTGGGAGTCAAAACTGTGCCGAGATACAATACATAAAATCCTGCAACACTAAGAAGCAGAGATCATCACTGTATTTTTTTAAGTGTAAAACAACTGTCATGTCCATTCCCCAGAATAGCAAATGTAATTAGTCAGGTAAAAAAAAAAGTTGTATATAGCTGACCTGAACCAAGGAATGTGCCAGCCACCAAAGATAACAGCCTGCCCAAGAATAACAAGAAGCTGAATCACCTTCTGTCCTGTGAATAGGAGTGAAGGACAAACACAGCAAAACGCTGCAAGGGTGAAAGCCAAGAGATCGTGTCAGCTCATAATAAAGAAATAGTTGGAAGCTAAACAAGGAACATTTCCAGAGAAAAGGAAATAAACCAGGGAAATTGGAACTCTACAACCCCAAAAGGAGCTCCCCGAAATCTGAAAGTGCCCCAGGGCTTGGTTGTTGTTTTTTTTTTTGTTTAAA
The DNA here is from genome assembly GCF_901765095.1 of Microcaecilia unicolor. Taxonomy (NCBI): domain Eukaryota; kingdom Metazoa; phylum Chordata; class Amphibia; order Gymnophiona; family Siphonopidae; genus Microcaecilia; species Microcaecilia unicolor. Next base: position 68,401,828 of record NC_044041.1, read on the forward strand.
TAGCTTATTCAAGAAACACAAGTAGCAAAAGCACTTGACAAATGAGACCTCTAAACCCTGCCTGACTAATCTAAAAGACAATGAGACTGATGAGAGCCTAGGAGTGAGGCAGAACAGAGTGCAGGAAGGGAGACCTATTACTGAGAGAAACAGAATTAATGCTGCCAAAAATCAGGCCGGGTAAAAAGAAACAGGACAGGCTGAGAAACTAAAAGTCATTCAAGGAAGGAATTTCCTGCCCATTGCACAACAGTTAAACCATAGCACCACTGAAAAGAGAACCGAGAGGAGGGCAAAAGGCAACATGGAGAGAAAGGGCAGCAACATTTCTTCCATAGGACGACATAAGCACACCCTTAGCAAAAGAGAAACTAATTTTATAAAACACACCTGCCAAGACTAGAGCAGAGATTCTAGGGCATGGCATGTAGGCACTCACTCACACACCTCCCAAAAAAATACCAGAAGTGAGTGTACAGAACTGTCACAAACAGAAAGCAAAACTCAATTCCAAGGGGCTCACAGAGCAATGGCTGTCCTTCGACTGGTAACTGTTGGAGCCCACAGTCAAAGTTCCCCAGAAACCTGAAAAAAAAAGCTGCAGACAAGAAATAATTAAGTACCACTAACCTCAGCTTGAAAATAAGGATTGCATACTTGCTGAGGAGAGCCACATTGCACTGTATATAGATGCCACTCAAGTAAAAAAAAGTGGAGCCAGAGGGGGGGAGGAGAAGCCTGGACCACCGAGCATCACTCTAGCTGGGGAATGAGGAACCCAGCCCCACCGGGTATCATTCTGGCTCAAGCATGTGCAGGCAGTAAAATGAGCACAAATCAACCAGCAAAGACCCCCCTAATCAACTGGTCCCCGGACAAACTTGGGGCAGGAGCTAGGTAACAAGCATCAATGAGGAACTGCACAATCCATCTACCATCTGCTAGGAGACAGAAAAAAACCTGAACATTCCAGCTGCATGATACCCTTAAGGGGGTGAATTACTTGGAACTATTTTTTTCTCTGTCTCCTTCCGCTGGTGGATTGACATAACCCATTGGTCTGGACTGGTCTGGTACAGATGAAAGAAAATACTCTTTCACCAAAAGGGTGGTGGATGTGTGGAATAGCCTCCCAGTGAAGGTCATAGAGATGAAGACTGTCAGAATTTAAGAAAGTGTGGGACAGGCATGTGGGATCCCTTAGGAAAGGACAAGTTAGTGCTTAATGAGGATGGGCAGACTGGATGGGCCATTTGGCCCTTATCTTCCGTCATGGTCTATGTAAGCTGTTAACACGTTTCTGTTAGATATTATGCTGTTAACATGTTTGGCATGCTTTTAACACACTGTAGTATAAGAGCCCCTATGTTTGCCTGATGGCATATATTACATACACCGAGGACACAATTTGGTGGGATTTTATGTTACTCTCTTCTTTTTTGTTTCCGACTCCTGTTATATGTCTTGAAAGCTGGTATCCCATTCTCTTTTTGAGTTCCACAGCTCTAGTGGTCCTGAAAATAGGTTTTACATTTCTAACAATAGAAGCTAAGACTACCTTTGTTTTAGAATAGGGTTTACTGGTGTCTATGAAATCACTTATAAGTATTTATTATCTTAGATATTTCAAATACATTGCCAATTCTTTTCCAATTTTTATTTTAAAGACAGCCTCTATCTAAAATGGGCATTATTTGTGCTAATACAGGGCTGCAGTAAGAGGGCCCTGCGGTAGAGTCGGTGCGTGGATTTGCCATGTGCTGAGGCCCTTTTTACTGCAGCAGGTAAAAGGCAAAAAGAGGAAGTGGCTGTGCGGTAAGTACAACTTGCTGCACAGCCATTTCCGGGGGGGAGGGGTGAAGCCCTTACTGCCATCTATGTAGGAGGTAGTAAATGCTCCCACGGTAACCGGGCAGCAATTACTGCCAGGTAAGCACCCAGCAGTACAAAAAAAATAATTGTGCCAGAAATGGTGCGCGCTAGGGGGGGTGGCACTACTGCAAGCTCTTGCAGTAGTGCTGGATTGGTGTGTGATGCCGCTGTGGTAGCTCTAGCACTGCATTGTAAAAGAGCTCCATAACAATCCATTTGGATTTATTCCTCTTTTTTTTTTTTTTAAGAAGCCAAGCCACTCCATAAGAGACATATACATTTATATACATATGCTATGGGGCAGGAGCTAGGTAACAAACATCAATGAGGAACTGCACAATCCATCTACCATCCGCTAGGAGACAGAAAAAAAACCTGAACATTCCAGCTGCATGATACCCTTAAGGGGGGGGGGGGGGGGGGGGGGACGAATTACTTGGAACTATTTTTTTCTGCCTCCTTCCTTTTCAGAAAGTTCTGAAAAAAGTATCTTAAACATATATTTGACAGTTCTCTCAGCAAGCATATACTGCCATTTGACTATTGCTACTTAGACATTTCACATCTAGATCATATAGACAAAAGTAATTGCTTCTTTTTATCTATTTTTTGGTTTGCCGAATGTATTTTAAGTATTATCGTTTATTTAACTTGCTATACCGTTTTGTTGCAAGCAAATTAAAGCAGTTTACGTTTTTAAAAAACAAACAAAAAACGCCATTTGGTTATAATTCTTGCCATTCAAACACTCTCTCAATCAAACAAAAAACATAGGCAAAAAACATCTATCCAAGTAAAAACTCATAACAAAATCCAAACAATCACATTCATGCAACTAAACTCAACCCTGACCTCCTGCTGCAGAATCAACCCAGGCCTACACATAAAAAGCCTGTTGGAATTAAGTGGGTCTTTAATAGAGCACAAAATGATGTATAAGATGTTTCAAGCCTAAGATGCTGCAGTAAGGAGTTCCAGAGTGCTGGTGAAGTAAAAAGCACTAGATCTACTGGATTCCCATCTAGCTTTAGAAAGGGGTGGAAGAACTAAGCTAGTGGCCTAGTGGTTAGGGTGGTGGACTTTGGTCCTGGGGAACTGAGTTCAATTCCCACTTCAGGCACAGGCAGCTCCTTATGACTCTGGGCAAGTCACTTAACCCTCCATTGCCCCAGGTACAAATGTAACAAAAATAAAATAAAAAATTATTTTTTAGTGAATGTAAAGTGCAATAAAGTGTATAGGGAATCACCAAAGAAGCAAGGTATGCACAAGAACCACTGTGAAGAACCTTATGAGTATTTGAATTTATATATTTGTTATACGAGTGTGTTTTAAATCAAATACATTATCTAACGTTTGACTGTTCATTAAGACATTTGAATATTAATAATGTGGCTCATTGTGTATATTGCTCAAAAATTAGGCAATAATTATGTCAATAATTTCTACTGGATCCAATACCATAATCATTCAAACATCATTATATCCAGTGAAAGTTCATCCACCATCCTTCCATATAAATATAAGGTAATTCCCAGAGTTTCAACTTCCTGATAAGTAGAAATATATATATTTTTCTTTAAGAGTCTCTCATAAGTGACCTCAGTTACACTCACCATCCACCACCCTCACAGAGGTATCATAAAGCGTCAATCATCTTCACCGGTACACTTTTCTCACATTATTTTCAACTCCTTCAATAGTTATTCATTAATTTACTTATCTTTTAAAGACTTTCATTAGTCGGACCAAGGGGTTCAAATGCCCGACATGTTTCGCTCGCTACACAAGCTTCCTCAAGGACAACCCCTATAACAAACACAAAAACATCTTATCAGTCTCATCTCTCCCCCAGCCTCCACATTTAACAGATAACTAGAGCAGAGACGTTCTCTCCCCCCACCTTCCTTATAAATTCTGAGTATCTTACCCTACAATCTTTCTCAGCGCCAGCTCTGCAGACATTTCTTAAAAGGCAAAGATGGCGACAGCCTCTTTTCAATCTATTAAATACCATCCCTTTTCAGTGACATATTCAGTCCCGCCCCCGTGACTCCCCGGGCTTCAAAAGTAAATCAGGGACGCCCAATCCAATTCAGCATTTAAACCCAGAGGTATAACTGTCTGCAACTTAAAAATATACCATTGCTCTCTGTAGTTTAAAAATTTTTCATCTGAACCACCCTCCCTCTTCTTTTCCACAACTTCTACAATTATCCAGCGTATATCATCAACGGTATGCTGTTTACTAAGCCAGTAATCAACCAGCGGAGCCTGTATATTCTGAGTGTTTATTCGAGATTTATGCTCATTCAACCGCACTTTAATTGGGCGTGCACTTCTACCAATGTATATGAGATCACACGGACATATAATCGCATAAATAACATTACGACTATCACAATCCATAACCATTTTGCTTCTTATCTCTAGCAGGTGGAGCCCACATACTAGCCACAATTGCCCTAGGGCACCATTGACAGTGCCCACAGCTCTTTTGGCAACCCATCTCTTCAGTATTAACCCTTGGGTACATAAATTTATTTCTACTCAACCGCTCTCCCAGCGTTTTTCCCCTGGTATAAGAAATCAGGGGAAATTCTGAAAAACAAGGGTATAGCTGCAAAATATGCCAGTGATTACGCATAATTTGAACTATTTGACTCATATCATTGAACGGTAGCACACATGTTAAACAGTCTGCTTCTTCTCTTTTAGCTTCTTGCAATAGCAAGTCCCGCTGGGCAAATCGTGCTCTTAAATATGCTTTTTTTATCGCAGAACTTGGATAACATCTATCTGCGAATCTACCTTTTAATTCGATAGCATGTTGTTTAAATTCCACCAAAGTGGAACACACTCTCCTAGCCCTCAAAAACTGGCTCACTGGTAAGTTATATTTAAGATGATACGGGTGAAAGCTGTCAAACTGCAGTAGCGTATTCTTGCTCACTGGTTTCCTATACAAAGACGTATGTAATTTATCACCCTCCTTAAAGATCCATAGATCCAAAAATTCAATCGCTGTAGTATTTGCAGACATCGTAAATGATATATTAGAATCTAACGTGTTAAGCCAACCTACAAATTCTTCTAACGCTGGTTTCGATTCAGTCCAACTAAAAAAGACATCATCTAAGAAATGCTTCCACAAGCGTACATATTTAAACTGCTGGGAAGGATATATAAATTGAGACTCCATCTTTGCTATATATAGCGTGGCTACTGAGGGGGCCAATGTCGCCCCCATAGCCACGCCTTTCGTCTGGAGGTAAAAATTATCATTAAACCAGAAATAGTTGTTGCATATGACCAGTTTAGCTAGTGAAAGAACAAATTCTGAAGCAATCCTCTGAGTGCCCAATCTTGATTCCAATGGCTTAGTAAACAGCATACCGTTGATGATACACGCTGGAGAATTGTAGAAGTTGTGGAAAAGAAGAGGGAGGGTGGTTCAGATGAAAAAATTTTTAACTACAGAGAGCAATGGTATATTTTTAAGTTGCAAACAGTTATACCTCTGGGTTTAAATGCTGAATTGGATTGGGCGTCCCTGTTTCAATTTTGAAGCCCAGGGAGTCACGGGGGCGGGACTGAATACGTCTATGAAAAGGGACGGTATTTAATAGGTTGAAAAGACGCTGTCGCCGTCTTTGCTGTTTAAGAAATGTCTGCAGAGCTGGCGCTGAGAAAGATTGTAGGGTAAGATACTCAGAATTTATAAGGAAGGTGGGGGGAGAGAACATCTCTGCTCTAGTTATCTGTTAAATGTGGAGGATGGGGGAGAGATGAGACTGATAAGATGTTTTTGTGTTTGTTATAGGGGTTGTCCTTGAGGAAGCTCGTGTAGCGAGCGAAACATGTCGGGCATTTGAACCCCTTGGTCCAACTAATGAAAATCTTTAAAAGATACGTAAATTAATGAATAACTATTGAAGGAGTTGAAAATAATGTGAGAAAAGTGTACCGGTGAAGATGATTGACGCTTTATGATACCTCCATGTAATTCCTGTGAGGGTGGTGGATGGTGAGTATCACTGAGGTCACTTATGAGAGACTCTTAAAGAAAAATATATATATTTCTACTTATCAGGAAGTTGAAACTCTGGGAATTACCTTATATTTATATGGAAGGATGGTGGATGAACTTTAAATTGGATATAATGACGTTTGAATCATTGTGTATATTTACATTTTATTTTTGTATTTGTTTGCTCAAGCTGTACATTAATACTATATGTCTACTTTTTGTTTATGATATAGTATTAATGTACTAATGTATTTTTATGTACATATTTAGACCCCTAACGAAGGCTAAGACTAAAACACATGTCAGGTCATCCAATTAAGTATACTTGAGAGTCTACTTCATCTATTGTGGTTCACCCTTTGTGCTGTGGCCAGCTCCTTGTCCTTTCTGGACCTCCCACAGCATGTAACATTCCCAACTCACATATAAGGCCATATCCTTAACTGGGTCTTTTCAAGTCCTGTTTCTACATTGTGTCCCATTTTCCCTTACATCTTTCCCTGTTTCTTGGTTGGATACAGTACTTCTCATGTTCATCCTTGCTAGTTCCTTTCTGATGTCCCTTGACCCAGTCACCTACAAACAGAACTTGGCTAATCTAGACCTGGAACAACTGAGCCATAAGCTTTCGCATCTTATTTTCCTCTGGATTCTCAAATTGATTCCATGTGTGTTTCTTTGACTTCTATACTCAATAAAATGGCACCAGCCATACAGATTCTTCCAAGTTCACTGTAGCACTGTGGTTTCATCCCAGGTTACATCTGCTGAAAAAGAAGGCGAGCAGAATGTCTCTGATGTTAAGTTGCGCTCCTTGGACAGTCATGTTATATTCTTGGTCAAATACAAGGAATATCGCCTGGAGTTTGTGCAAGCCAAGAGGTCATTTTTTGATATTATAGCCAGCTCTATCAACAAACTTCAAAAACTGTTTTAGGTCCTTAACTCTGTTTCAGCTTGCAATAGTAGCTGCAGTTTATCTCCTGACTCTGTAAATAATACTTTCATTTGTTTCTCTCAGAATATTGGGAATGCCCCTCACTATCCCTGGCACTGACTGGAAACATTACACGTCATTCCTGTTTGTCTTGGAAATTGTTTCATCTGCTTACCCAGGTGTCTTTAAATTCCAGGCTATGCTGAATGCTATATCATATCCTTTAGAACTATGACCTGCATCATTCCTTCATAAATGGCCTCCGTTATTTTGCCATTGTTTCTACCCTGTTTTCAATCTAGTTTGACCCAAGGATATAGCCCCATCCACTGGAACATAGCCATTCTCATTTTGAAAAAAAATGCAAGTAGATGCCTCAGATTCAGCAAGTTTTACACCCATTTCCAATATTTCTTTTCTAGCAAAACTGTCAGAAAAATTGTCTTGGATCAACTTATGGATTTCTTGGATGAAGCTAGAGTATGACACCCTTGTAGGTGGGCTTCAGGCCTTTCCACAGAACTGAAACCCTGCTCACTGCTCTTCATAACGAAACACAGGTGACTTTAGACCAATGTAGCTGTGTCATTTTGGTGTCATGGGACTTATTTCTGTGCTTTAGTTCTCAATATTTCCTGTTATTACAGCAACTGTCTCTCTCTCCAACAGAAGCTACCAGCTCAGACCTCATGTGCAACTTTCTTCAAATCTATCACCTTACTTTCTAACTCTTCCTACTTTCTTACCCATCTATATATTACTTTACCTTACCCTTCACTATCAATTATAATGTTCCATTATGTAATGTGCTGATGTTGCCAAGTAGTATACTATGCCGTACTTTGTATTGTTAGTTGAATATTTTTACTGCTGTAATTGCCTATGACTCATGTTTGATCTATGCTTACTGTACACTGCCTTGGGTGAATTCCTTCAAAAAGGCGGTAAATAAATCCTAATAAATAATCTGAGACACTTACTTTCTCCATACAGCACCGATCATGAAGTCTCTCAGAGCTGGTCACTGTCTACTTTAATATTTTTCTCTTGCTCCTCATATTGTTGATTCAATCACTAAAATAATAGCCCCTTCTGTTCTCTTTAAGATTCCAACCTCATCCTACTTCTTTGAAATTCTGGTTTCAAACAGTTTCCAAATACCTTCAAAACCTCTTCATAACTCATCAAAATCTGAGAGTATTCTCTTTTTTTTTTTTTTTTTGTACATTTGTACCCCGCGCTTTCCCACTCATGGCAGGCTCAATGCGGCTTACATGGGGCAATGGAGGGTTAAGTGACTTGCCCAGAGTCACAAGGAGCTGCCTGTGCCTGAAGTGGGAATCAAACTCAGTTCCTCAGTTCCCCAGGACCAAAGTCCACCACCCTAACCACTAGGCCACTCCTCCACTCTTCTCTAACCACAAAGTGTAATGCCTGTACCTCTAGTCACTCAAGGGTGTTTACTGCCATTTCAAGAATCTGTTCATATACTTGGCTTTGTTTTTGACAAATGGCTTTCTTAAAGATCAAGTTAACTCTAAATGCTCACTTTATTCTATGTTCCGCACCGTATTCATTTGTTGAAGAAATTGCTGCCACCCGGACACTTATTCTAGCTTTGCTAAGTGCAAAGTAAGATTATTTACTCACTATACATTCTGGCAATATAGTAGCATCTGCAGTTAATCCAGTCCATTTCTGTAAAGCTACTTTACAATGCTCATCATCGTGATCATGTTTTTCCGTTGCCAATTTCAGCTAGCATTAAAGCCAAATGCAGCGTTTGGTATTTAAAAGTCTTCTTTCAGGTGCCGCAAGGCTATATTGCACATCATCTTCCCCCAAATACACCCACCAGAACATTGTGTTTATCTCAGCATGCACTTTTGTTATTTTCCCCTCCTTCCTGTTTGAAACTGATCTCTCTTGAAAGACCACATTTTCACTTCCTTCCAAGATTAGATTAGGTTAAACTTGAATTTCCTCACTACAAAGCCATTAAAACATGGTTATTTCAGCAAAGGTTGGGAATTCTAGAGCCCAAGGTCACTTTCTTCCCACCCTCTTACCTTCTAGGGTCTCTCTTTTGATACTGTAGTTTCTTTTTCCTTTTCTGCTTATTGGTTTTTATGGTAAAACACAGAGAAGTGCAATGGGTGCTACTTGTAGTATATCAAGTAACTGTAAATAAAAGAATTTTCCAAAGCAGGCCTTATATGCAAATCAATGCCACCTTGTTGGCTTTGAGTCAAAAAACAGACTTCGGCATGGTCTGCCCAGATGACATGGATTTTCCAGTCTCCAGAGTCTTAGTTCTTTGAATGAGCTTGGTCTCAGAATTTCTTCCTTAAGTGTTTTTCTCCTCTCTTCCAGAGCTGTGGATCTTGTTTTCTCCGGAAGTGACATCAATATGAATTCTGTAGAGGTGTTTGTTATCTAGTTTGCTTCAACTCCAGAACCTATGGTTCCTTACTACACTTTAGCATTTTTTGATTATGTTTAATTGTCTAGTGCAGATATGTAACAAGCTTTAAGATAATTTTTTCTACCTCTCATTTTTTCAGAACTAACGAGAAGTTGTCATCTTCAGGTTTTTAGCACTTTTCTCACAAGAGGGCATTCACACCATTTTGCTTCTTCATGACTTCAGTTCCTTGCGTCAGTTGCACAAGAACCATGCCCTTGAGGTGAACAGGCAGGTACTCCTGTTTGCTTTAAGCAGAGCCCATGCTAGCTTTATCAGCAGCACAGTGTTAGTGTACTGTGGACTTAACTTTTAGACATTTTGATCCAGAAAAATTGAGCCTTCTGATCTTTCTTTTCTGGATCTTTTAGAAATGAGAGCCTCTTCCAAAACTCTTACTACTTTGAAGGCAGAAGTAAGTTGATTTACACTACTGCAGTCCACTCCTTACTTATGCTATATTTTCCCACCTTCCCCTTTTATCATCTAGGCGCTTCAACCGATGGCATCTCACTTCAGCCCAATAGGTTGACTTGCACCAGTCTAGGCTTGAACTTATTGTTTCTAAAATCTATTCTGTCTCAAAAGTGATTGCCTTGACCTCCTGGAAGAAGGGACTCCCCATGCAGGCATAGTTTCTGGGAGAATTCGTCTTCAGTTTTTCTTATGGTTCCTATTCAGAAATTTCTCCTGTAAGGCCCGAGTTTGCATAAGACTGTTTGTCTTACTACTTCAGATTGTGAAGGGCCTACCTATGTAGTGTTCTCTTCCCCCCTCTCCAAGCTACATCTCTGGTTATCTTAGCCTACTTCTGGGGTAGACTCTTTAGAGGTAACGCAGGAGACTGTCTCTAACAGCCAGGCCATGCTTTTCAGGCCGTCTGGATACGTTCTTGGAGTTATCATTGATCGTAATCTCACACTTGAAAACCATGTGAAGAATACAACTAACAAAATGTTCCACTCCATGTGGAAACTCAAAAGAGTAAAACCTTTCTTCCCAAGGGCTATTTTTTCGAAATTTGGTACAGTCAATGGTACTGAGTCACCTGGACTACTGCAATGCACTTTACGTTGGCTGTAAAGAACAGATCATCAAGAAACTTCAAACTGCCCAGAATAATGCAGCCAGACTTATATTTGGAAAATCAAAATACGAAAGTGCAAAGCCCCTAAGAGAGAAATTACACTGGCTCCCACTTAAAGAACATATCGCGTTCAAGATATGCACGATTGTTCATAAAAATATTTACGGAGACGCTCCGTCATACATGCTTGACCTTGTGGACCTCCCACCCAGAAATGCTAAAAGATCTTCCCGCACTTTTCTTAATCTACATTTCCCCAATTGCAAAGGACTAAAATACAGACTAACACATGCGTCCAGCTTCTCCTACATGAGCACGCAGTTGTGGAATGCACTACCAACTCACTTTAAAACGATTAACGTAATAACTAACTTTCGCAAATCATTGAAAACCTACCTCTTCAACAAAGCCTACCACGAGAATCAATAACTAATCCACAACACATCACCACATCCTCTCTTATTCTAATTGTCATCTCCATAATTGCTTGATTAGATCGACTTGTTAGCCTCGATATCTTTGTAACACCAATTGTATCTTTTGTACCCTGAAATGGTGATGCCATAACAGGTCTTTGTAAGCCACATTGAGCCTGCAAATAGGTGGGAAAATGTGGGATACAAGTGCAATAAATAAATAATCCTCTCTGGGGATTTACAATCGAATGTGCTTTGCTTTGGGATTTAGTGATATATTGTCTTCTGGACACTAGGTCTTCTTTTTTTAGCTCCTTACCAGAACAGAGAACTCTGAAGTACCTCATACCTAAAAGAGCAGTCTTCATAGATTTCTCCTCAATCTGGAGTTTCTCTTATAACATTTTGAGCATGGGCACTGTCTCCATTATAGGTTGTGACCATCTTCAAAGCTTCCATTCTCCTTTTCTGTTTTATTTGTTCATAGACAATATGACTAGATGGTTTTCTGCTCCCACAAGACTGGGATGCTTAATCAATCTCTAAAGCTACTAGCACCTGAGGACAAAGGAAATGAATTGTCAATTGATGCACTGTAAAAAGGGCTATCTTCTGAGAGGTTGCTGAATTCCTTACACTGCAGATATGCTGTGACTTTGTCGTTGATGTTGCTAGCATTGCCTCCTATCAATTTTAAGAGCAGGCATGTAGTAGTCCCTTATTCATTCAATAGATATTATTGCTGTTTTCTGGGAACCTTAACCTGGCAGGGATTTTCAAGTCCCACCCATCTGAGAAATGCTTTGCTACATCCCAATGAGTTCTGAACTGATCTGGTGAGGAAACTAAGGAAGGAGAAATGAGATCTTATTTATTAATTTTATTTTAGTTCCATCACACTAGTCCAGAAACATGCTCTAGCATATCTAGAGTTATTAGACCACTCTACTTTTTCTATATTTTGTTCTTTTCCATCAGGTTATTCGATGTCAAGTTTCTTCTCATGTTTGAATTTTTTCTGTCAGTTTTGTCTTTCCAAATTGTTTATGGTCGTTGACAAAAGTACTTTAATTGTGACAGTTAAAGTGAAGGGGGCTACAACTAGACTGTTGCTCTGTCAATCAAAATACTGAGTATCCAAGGCTGAATGGTGTCTTTAAGGGGCTAATCACATGGAACTATTTTGTTTGTATCTGTTTCCATTCACTGGTGAACAAACATAACCCACAGGTATTGGACTGGTCTGGTGGGACTACAGGAAAAAAAGTTAGCAGGTAAAATCTATTTTTCCATATTACCTATAATGATCCACAGCATGTATATTGTTCATTGAGTAACCACACAATTGCAAATCTCTGCAAGGACCTTTTGTGGACAAGAGTTTGCTAACTTCAGGTTTTTAGTGTTCCTTTTTAGCTTCTCTACGACTACAACAGTTTTCTCAGATTAAAGGGTAAGACATTCTGTGCATATTTCATTCTTGCATAGAAAAAATTAAAACTAATCTTGTTCACAGAAGCATTTTTATGAACACTTGCTCCTTGAAACTGTTATTCATAAGCCTGACCGGAGGTAATTTTATGTTGTTCATTTATTGTTTGGCTGTGTTTGTACTATTATACTCAAGCAGCTCAGAGCTTAAGATAGGCCAGACAGAAAAAGGTTTCATAAGTAACCAAAAGATTCTTTCAGATGCGTTATAATCCACTGCTCCAACTTACCAAAAGGAGGGAAAGTTTAATGTAAAGAACAGACCAGAACATTCAAGCTGCAAGCATCTCACTTCACAACTATATTTTTACCTTTTATTTTTGTTTGTGGGATCAGACAAACTCTCTTCAATGAACACAATAGTTGCTTTCTTCCTTTTTCGTTTCACATTTCTCACCTGTATAGAAAAACTGAATAAGCACCAGAACAGAGAAGCCACACACACACACAGTGTAAAATTGTTCTGCTTCTCTTGGTGGTGTGTGCTATCAGTAATACTGTGCCAAAACCATATATACCCAATGCTGAGAATTTTTTTTGTTAACTCAGAACAAGCAATGAGGAATAAAAATATTGATACTCGTATGATATCATCGGCAACACTTTTCACAGAGTCACAAGTACATAAGTATTGCCATACTGGGACAGACCAAAGGTCCATTGAGCCCAGCATCCTGTTTCCAACAAGGGCCAATCCAAGTCACAAGCACCTAGCAAGATCCCAAAACAGTATAATACATTTTATGCTGCTTATTCTAGAAATAAGCAGTGGATTTTCCCCAAGTTCATTTTAATAATGGTCTGTGGACTTTTCTTTTGGAAAGCCATCCAAACACTTAAAACCCTGCTAAGCTAACCGCTTTAACTACGTTCTCTGGCAACAAATTCTGGAGTTTAATTACACATTGAGTGAAGAAATATTTTCTCTGATGTTTTAAATTTACTACTTTCTAGTTTCAATGCGTGCCCCCTAGTCCTAGTATTTTTGGAAAGAGTAAACAAGTGATTCACATCTATGCGTTCCACTCCACTCATTATTTTATAGACCTTTATCATATCTCCCCTCAGCTGTCTTTTCTCCAAGCTGAAGAGCCCTAGCCGCTTTAGCCTTTCCTCATAGGGAAGTTGTCCCATTCCCTTTATCATTTTCGTCACCCTTCACTGTACCTTTTCTAATTCCACTATATCTTTTTTGAGATGTGGTGACCAGAATTAAACACAATATTCAAGATGCAGTCGCACCATGGATCGATACAAAGGCATTATAAAATTCTTGTTTTTGTTTTCCATTCCTTTCCTAATAATACCTAACATTCGATTTGATTTCTTAGCCGCCGCAGCACACTGAGCCAGGGTTTCAATGTATCATCAACGACGATGCTGAGAACCCTTTCTTGGTTGGTGATTCCTAACATGGAAACTTGCATGACATATCTATAATTCGAGTTCCTCTTACCCACATGCATCACTTTGCACTTGCTCACATTAAACGTCATCTGCCATTCAGACACCCAGTCTCATAAGGTCCTCTTGTAATTTTTCACAATCCTCTCGCAATTTAACAACTTTGAATAACTTTGTGTCGTCAGCAAATGTTACTCCCATCTCTAGATCATTTATAAATATGTTAAAAAGCAGCGGTCCCAGCACAGGCCCCCTGGGAACCCCACTATCTACCCTTCTCCATTGAGAATACTGACCATTTAACCCTATCCCGACTTTCCAATTTCCTCTGGAATCTTTCATGAGGTACTTTGTCAAACGCCTTTTGAAAATCCAGGCACACAATATCGACCAGCTCACCTTTATCCACATTTGTTCACTCCTTCAAAGAGATGTAATAGATCAGTGAGGCAAGATTTCCCTTCGCTAAATCCATGTTTGCTTTGTCTCATTAATCCATGCTTTTGAATATGCTCTGTAATTTTGTTCTTTATAATAGTCTCTACCATTTTGCCCAGCACTGACGTCAGGCTCACTGGTCTTTAATTTCCCGTATCACCTCTGGAATTTTTTTTTTTTTATTTTTTAAATCAGCGTTACATTGGCCACCCTCCAATTTTCCGGAACCACACTTGATTTTAAAGATAAATTACATATTACTAACAACAGTTCCGCAAGTTCATTTTTCAATTCTATCAGTACTCGGGGATGAATACCATCTGGTCCAGATTTGCTGCTCTTTAATTTGTCAAATTGCGCCATTACATCCTCCAGATTTACAGAAATTTCATTCAGTTTCTCCGACTCGTTAGCCTTGAATACCATTTCTGGCACCGGTATCTCTCCCAAGTCTTCCTTGGTGAAGACCAAAGCAAAGAATTCATTTAATTTCTCTGCTATGGCTTTGTCTTCCCTGATTGCCCCTTGGTCATCTAGCAGTCCAACAGATTCTTTTACCGGTTTCTTGCTTTTAGTATACCCAAAACATTTTTTTACTATGTTTTTGCCTCCAATGCAATCTTTTTTTTCGAAGTCCCTCTTTGCCTTCCTTATCAGCGCTTTGCATTTGACTTGACATTCCTTATGCTGTTCCTTATTATTTTTAGTCGATTCCTTCTTCCATTTTCTGAAGGATTTTCTTTTAGCTTTAATAGCTTCCTTCATCTCACTTTTTAACCATGCCGGCTGTCATTTGGTCTTCCTTCCTCCTTTTTTAATACACAGAATATATTTGGTCTGGGCTTCCAGGATCGTATTTTTGAACAGCATCCACACCTGATGTAAATTTTTGACCTTCGCAGCTGCTTCTCTAAGTTTTTTTTTCACGGTTCTTCTCATTTTATTATAGTCTCCTTTTTGAAAGTTAAACGCTAACGTATTGGATTTCCTGTGTGTACTGACTCCAAAGCTGATATCAAATATGATCATATTATGACCACTGTTATCAAGCGGCCCCAGCACCATTACCTCCTGCACCTAATCATGCACTCCACTAAGGACTAGGTCTAGAATTTTTCCTTCTCTTGCTGAATCCTGTACCAGCTGCTCCATAAAGCAGTCCTTGATTTCATCGAGGAATTTTACCTCCCTAGCATGCCCTGATGTTACATTTACCCAGTCAATATCGGAGTAATTGAAAGCACCCATTATTATTGTGTTGCCCAGTTTGTTTGCCTCCCTAATTTCTAACATTTCTACATCCTGGCCAGGTGGACGGTAGTACACTCCTATCACTGTCCTTTTCCCCTTTACACATGGAATTTCAATCCACAGGGATTCCAAGTGTTTTGTTTCCTGCAGACTTTTCAATCTATTTGATTCAAGGCCCTCCTTAACATACAAATCCAGCCCTCCACCAATTTGATTCACCACTCAGCTCTTGGCTCACCTGCCTCTTCAAATCGGTCAAAAGTGTGAATTTCACTTACAATCCATCTTTAATATCAAAACGCTATTCTGCAAAAGCTTTTTTTTCAATTTTTTAGTTTTCTTAAAACAATATGAAAGAATTACTTAACTAAAGGCTGTTTACAGGATTGATAGCCATCATGCAGCATGTTTCGCAGAAAATCTGCATCAGGGTCCAGTCCAAAACTGATACAATCCATACTGAGTAAAAATATGTATGTATGAAACTGGTAGTTAAGTAAAAGTCACACTTTTGACTGATGAATAGGCAGGTGAATCAAGAGTTGAGGGGCTCTTGTGAAAAGAGTAGCCGCTGAGGTCATATGAGTATCAATATTGATTGCTCATTGCTTGTTCAAATTTTTTTTTGTTAATTCTCAGCACAGAGTATATATGGTTTTGATGTGATACGTTGAACTCCTGTTATGATGAAGTTTTTAAGTCCTGACCTGTTAATTAGATTTATCAGTAATACTATGCGGCATAGAGTTCCTCTCTGGTTTTTGGTTCCAATAGACACATTACAAGATCCTGTTATTAAGACACCACTTTGTAATTACATGATGCTCCCTAATGCAGTCTTTCCAAGTGAAACATGCCCACATCAGGGTTCTGTTTCTCAGTCAAGCATTTTCAGTAGCTGAATAAAACTGCATTTGAAACACAATTTTTTCCCCTCCGACTATGTTTTGGTGGTATCTTTCTGTGGATTGTCAATATTATAGCATCTGCCTTTTTTTTTTTTTTTAATATGTAATAAAAAAAAGAACTACCTTATATATTTTTTTAAATTTCAATTCTGTATAACATCTTTTGGACTTGAATCCCAAATTTCTTACAAAGGTGTACAGCGCCAGGATTCTACCTTTAGAATGTCAATAAACAGCTTTATTGCCGGCTGATGGTGTAAATAAAGTTCTCATAACACTTTGGATCGGAGTCATTCTTTCTTTCTCCAGGCACATCTTTATATCATGACTTCTGTGAAGTTGTGTTGTGCTTGTAAGCAGCGCACACATACAGTGGGAGGAAAGACTAATCCTGTTCTTACAGCCTGACACCTTTACTTAAACGGGCACCATGTACACCTCCAGATGGAGGCAAATATGAAGCTGGAATTTTAGCCACTATTCAAAGGACTGAAGCCATTAACTCATATTACTTTAAAAGCTCTGTATAGCTGTGCTCAGGGGTTTCCAAACCACAAATTCAGGATTATTTAGCCAGCTTCCTCTTACCTAGACATTCATTCAAGTTCACTTATTTTGTAGTGGATCCCAAGATTTCCTTGGCGTGACTGAGTGACAAGCAAATGCAGACCGAGCAGCACTGCATTAAACATACTACTTTGAAAATAAAGTACTTCAAATAAATGGAGGATGCTATTCTTACCACAGCTGGCCAATAGGGATACTTTTGGAACTTGCACCATACCAACATCCCAGGTTCTACAGACAATGGTTCTGGGGACAAAAAAACAGCAAAGTATTAAGCAGGGTATATCCTGCTTGCACGTAATGCCATAGCAGCTGAGCCATTTCTCCCTCTCATGATCAATACTGGAGATCTTCTTAGAGAGCTAAGAGAATTTGTTTCCTTCTGCTGATATCAGGACTTTGCTTACTTTCTTAAAATGTTTGAGGATCCAACCGGAATTCACTGACATTTCATTTTCCTATAAAGGAAATTTCTGCCCTGACCTGTGAATGAGGACAGAGCCACCAACACAAACATATTTCTTTTTCCACACCTTGCTGCAGAAGAATACTGGGAAGCTCTTCATCCTCCTCTTTATCTTCATCCACCCAGGTGCTGCTACAAGATGGAGCTTCTGACAAGCTAAACTCCATGGATAGATCAGAGGACAGGAATTCTGTCAATGAAGTAAAAGTTTATTTTCTTCAGCAACATTCACTTCTGAAAAAGCCATTTACAAAACAGTCTCATGTATGTTACTTAAGATAACAAGGATTTCTAAACCAACTATAAACTGCAATCTTTCTCTTTTACTTTCAAGTTAAAGTCTTTTCAGAATGGGAGCTTCTGAACAAATGCAACCCTACTGTGTAACTCAGTACATGGTTCATGCCCTATATATTAAAAAATCACAATTTTCTTCCAATCATACTATGCTAACTTGAAATCTAGAGGGTTTTGTATTTAAAAGATAACATATATTTCTTCTTATTGAACAGGTGGTCTTGTTCCACAGTGATTTGAAAAAGATTCCCCCCACCCTTCCTGATTTCCCCTATTACTGCATATATCTCACAGTGAATGGATTTTAAAGCTAAACATTTATTTAATTTTAATCACATGATTAATCGCACAAAGTGTCCCCCTCATATTTCCTCCTGTACAATGCAAAGCATAGACAATAGAAGTAAATTCTCAAAGCTGAATTCAATAACTATTCTGAAAATAAATTCATTTTTCTTACCTTTGTCTTGATTTTATTTTTCTAATCATCTTGCTTCCTGCCTCTGGTTCTGCTTCCCACTGTCACTGCTATGAACTGTTTCCAGGGTATCCTGTCCATTCATTGTTTCTTTCCTTTCATTATTTCCTGCCCTATATCCATCTTTCATATTCAACTTTCTTCTAATTTTCTTCCTCCTGAAATCTAGTTTCCATCTCTTCTCCCTGCCCCTCTTCTCCAAGGGCACCCTTATGTGTTTATTCCATCCCCCGTTTTGGGTCCTGGCATCTCTAACTGGCTGCCTCTCCCATTCTCTTCGTCTGCAGTCTGGCATCTCCCCTTCCCGTCTGGATCTTTCTGTTCTTTCTCCTGCGGGTCCACCATCTCTGCCTGCCTCTCTCCTCCCCCTGTACTCAGGCATCCAACTCTCCTCTCCCCAACCCTCTGAGCTTGCCTTTAGAGTCTGCAGTGCTACACGCATGCTGCTTCTCTTTAGCCAGGCGGTCTCCTTCTGTAGCTCCCACCTCCTCTGACATAACTTCCTATTTCCTGTGGGCAGGATGCTACAGAGGGAGGGCTCCCAGCCAGAGAAGCAGCGTGTGTGTAGCACTGCAGACTCTAAAGGCAAGCTCGGAGGGCCACCAGGGGTGTGAGAGGGAAATTCCGGAGTGTGGACGTGTGTGTGGAGACAGCGGCAGCAGCAGGACAGAAAGTTATCAGAATGAGGACACTAAGAGGACGACAGGGAGAGATGGAAAGATGCAGGTAGCGGGGCAAAGAGCAGGAAGTGTAATATAATTAACCTGCATAAATATGTAACACAGTTTTTAAATTACTTCATTATTTAAGGAACATCCATATCACACATGTGATATAATAACTGTCCCCTAAACTTAACTGATTGCACTGCCTTTAGCAGCAATAATTGCAACCAAATGCTTCCTATAATTTGAAATCAATCTTTCACATCACTGTTTTGGAATCTTAGTCCACCCTTCCCAGAACTGCTCAATTCAGACACATCTGTAGGTTTTCTTGCATGAACCACTAGTTTTAGGTCCTGCCAAAGCATCTCTACTGGGTTCAAGTCAGGACTGACTAGGCCAGTCCAAAACTTTAATTTTGTTTCCCCTCAACCATTCAGATGCAACTTGCTTTTATGTTTTGGATCATTGTCTTGCTTCATAACTCGGTTAAACTTTAGCTTCAATTCAGACACATGACCGGATCTAAGGATTTTCTGGTACAGTGCAGAATTCATGGTTTCTTCAAAAATGGCAAGTTTTCCAGGTCCTGAAGCAGCAAAGCATCCCCACACCATTATACTACCACAATCATGGTTTGATTGTTGGTATGATGTTCTTACTGTGGAAAGCTATATTTGCTTTAAGCTGGATGGAATGGGACCTGTGTTGTCTGAAGAGTTCTCCACAGAACATTATCCCAAAAGGCTCGAGGATCACTCAAGTGTGTGTGTGTTTTTTTTTTGCAAAGAGAGACCAGCGTTCATATTCTTTGACAGCAACAGTTTCCACCATGCTACTCTCCCACAAATCCCATTTTTGTCCAGTCTCTTTCTTATTGTGTCATCAACACTGATCCTGAGGCTAAAGAGAGGAAGATGTTCTTCTGGGAAGTTTTGCGACTTCTCAGATGAGTTGTCACTGTGACCTAAGAGAAAATTTGGCAGGTGAATCAAACCTAAAAGATTCACCACTCTTCCACATCTTCTCCCTCTCACCGTGGTTCAGTAGAGTCCCGGAGCTTTAGAAATGGTTGTGTTACTCTTTCCAGACTGATATTTCAACAACTTTTCTCACTCATTCTGGAATTTCCTTTCATTGTAATACAGCGTTCTTGTAGAAACTTTGTGGTGACTACTAGCTTCTCATGGTAAGGTTTAATGAAATCTAGATTCAGCAGAGCTGGCTGAAATTAAGTCTGGTTCTGTCCAATCTTTTGAATCAATTAAAATTTGGTCAAGTGCTTGATTGAGTGGGTGATCTGGGTAACTTTGGGAGAACTTACTGCCACCTAGTTAGGAGGCCATAAGGGCTCAACGCATGGTTAATGCAGATCTGATTAGCACAGAACTATCACTCTCTACCCCAAGCCCCCCTCAAAACAACAACAAAAAAAAAATTACCAAAAATCACCACGCACATACATGCCAAAACTAATGCAGAATACTTCAGTGCATCCTGCATTGGGCTAGTTTTGCTGTATTAAACACACATTAGCACTTAATGCAGCTTAGTAAAAGGGCCCCTTTGTTCCTCAAATGAAGAAATAAATTAAAAACTTATTTACTCAGGCTCTCTTTGTCTAATATAACATTTTGTTTAAAGATCAGAAACCATTCCATACGCAATGGGAAGGTAATTTTCAAATGCGTTTCTACAGACAGTGATTTTATGTACAGAAAGGGGCTTTACAAAAAAACCTAACCTGCATGTACATACTTTTCCTCACAGTGAGTAGAAGCGTTGCTGGTGCAGGGTTAGAGTGGGGTTTGCATTTACACACATACTTCTGAATTTAAAAATAAAAAATAAAAGGATACATATACTTTTGTACTAAAATAATAGATGAAAGGTGCTTGCCTAATTCTGAATGTATTTTTGCTCTGAAAATCCTATAGAGCGGTGTATCATATTATCTCAAACATAATGCGCACTTTCCCAAAAAATTGTTCAAATTCTGGGTGCATATTATGATGTTTCTGATGTTGTTCTTAGTCTTCACCTGATTTGAAGTTCATGAAAACCAATAGGATCATTGGCTCAGCTTTCCATATAATCTGCATAAAACAAACTGTCATCATTGTTGTCTGAATCATCATCACTGCTGTTGGCCACCGTAGTGGTCTCTCTAGCTCCATTATGGGTAAGGTTTTCTGACCACACCACATTGTCTTTACTGCCTCCATGGCATTTAAAAAAAAAAAATAATAATAATTTTGGATTCAGATTTCTTCGATCCATTTGGTTACTTTGAGCATTGTTGGCACATGCATCCGCTTGCCTGCTGTGTAGGGATGGACACCATCAATGAATCAGAAGTTCCATATACACCTAAGCACATCTTTTAGTTGTTTACTGCAAAGTCCAATGGCTGTAAAAATGTCATTATGCCACCCAGGATAATGAACAGGTCGGTTTTAGCTTTTTTTTTTTTTTTAATTGCTGCCATTTTGCAGCACCGAAGTGCATCCAATACCAGCAATGAATGTTGTTTTTAACAGCCTATCAGGTCGCCTTCCCCAGACTGTTTTTAGCCAATTAATTATAATGTTTGACCATCTAACTCTTTGGACAGACACGACATAAAATCCTCGCGGAAAATCAATGCGTTTCGGAAGGGCGTCTCTCATAAAAATTACCTATGGAGCTAACACTGAACCATTGACCATGCAAGAAAGCATGACCATAAATCTAGTTTTATTATGATCTGTTGCAGCTATAGGAATTGTCTTTGCACTTTTGATGTTCAATGTCTGAATGTACGGATTGTCAAAAGAGGTGTTTGATCAGTGTTGCCAATCAAGAACAGATCATATTTATGCTATTTTCTAATTTTTATAACAAATTGTTGAAATTTAAAAGTTTTAGGTCCAAATCACAGGTAATTTTTGGGCTATCGTTGTCCAGTGTCTTAACAGATTATGGTGCCCTATAAATCTTCATGCCCATTCATATGAAGCACTAAATTCTTTCATATTTTTTGCAGCTTTGGCAGTACTAAGGGTCCTCAAAAGTGTAATTCTGCAATATTGACCGCACTGCCCTATTGCCAGCGCTGTGAGCCATTTTAGTAGTGCCTTTTCTAGCTCAGGATATGCTGCAATTTTCCCAAGATTGTCCTGTTTTGAGCAAGCCATTTTTTCTACCTTTTATCTTTGTGCCATAAAGCAAAGATACTTCCCTGTAGCTGGTGTTCTCTGAGGACAGCAGGCCACATTCTCACATGTGGATGATATCATCTGATGGAGCCCCAGTGCGGACGCTGATTCGCTAGCACTAGAGAAATTTCTAGCATCATCCCACAGTGCATGCACTGGTGCCTTCCCACCCGATGCTCGAGTGCAGATCCCTCAGTCAGATGAAAAGCATAAAGAGTACAACCAAAAACAACTCCTAGGGGATGTGAGAATAAGCGGCCTGCTGTCCTTGGGCAGCACCAGCTTCAGGTAAATATCTTTGTTTTCTCCAAGGACAAGCAGGCTGCGTTATTCCCATGTGTGGGAATCCCTATATACCAGGCTCACCGAAAACAAGAAAGCTTGGATAACGGAGTCTCAAAATACCAAGACTAAAGCCTTAATCAACCTGAAACTATATACATACTAGGTGTAGGTGCAGCCTGGAACAGAACAGGGCCTAGGAGGGTGGAGTTGGATTCTAGACACCTAACAAATTCTGCAAAACTGCCTGTCCAAACCAAACGTCGTGTCGGATGTCCTGATCCAAATAGTAGTGGGATGTGAACGTGTGGACTGGAGACCACGTTGCAGCCTTGCAAATCTCCTCTATGGAGGATGATCTCAGGTGGGCAACAGACGCAGCCATGGCTCTAACATTGTGAGCCGTGACATGTCCCTCAAGAGACAGCCCTGCCTGGGCATAAGCAAAGAAGATACAATCTGCTATCCAATTTGAAAGTGTGCGTTTGCCAATGGCCACCCCAACCTGTTGGGATCAAAAAAACGAAAAGCCGGGTGGACTGTATGGGCTTTAATCCGCTTCACATAGAAGGCTAAGGCTTGCTTGCAGTGTACATTATGTAGTACACTTTTGACAGGATGGGCATGAAGAACAATTGACTGGTTAAGATGGCACTCCGACACAACCTTAGGAAGGAACCTGTGATGTGTGTGGAGGACTCTGTTGTGATAAAATTTAATATATGATGGGTGAGCTACTAGGGCTTGGAGCTCACTGACTTTGTGAGCTGAAGTGACCACCACCAGAAATACAACTTTCCAGGTCAAAAACTTCAGAAGGCAGGTATCCAGAGGCTCAAAAGGAGCTTTTATCAGCTGAGTGAGGACTATGTTGAGATTCCATGACAACTGCAGGTTTGGTAGGGGGCTTTGTCAACAACAAACCTCTCATGAAGTGAACAACTAAAGGCTGTACAGAGATGAATTCGCCGACTATACGCTGATAAGCACCAACTGCACTAAGATGAACTCTTACAGAGCTGGTTTTCAAACTAGACTCAGAGAGGTGCAGGAGATACTTGAGCAGTTTGAATAAAGTGGTTTTGGAGTCGATCTCTGAAAGCCTTTAGAGCGTTCCAATTGGCCCATAGCTAGAGATTGATTTGAAAATGAGCCTCCTGAGCGGACCACTGACCTTGAGTGTGAAGCTCCCCAACCTAGGTTAGATGCATCCTTTGTCAATACCTTTTGATGTGGTGGAGTTTGGAATGGAAGTCTCAGAGTCAAATTAGACTGGATCGTCCACCAGAGAAGGGCATGATCCAACTCAGGCAGGATGCCAATGACATCCGTTAGGTTCCCCATGACTTGAGACCACTTGGAGGCTAAGGTCCACTGGGCCGCTCTCAAATGGAGCAGTACCATGTGAGTGACATGCACTGTAGAGGCCGTGTGGCCCAGTCATCTCAACACTTGCCAAGCTGAAACCTGCTGGCTGCTGTGGACCAGCGAGGCAAGTGCTACTGAGGTATCCGCTGTTGCTAGAGGAAGGAAGGCCCGAGCCTGCGCTGTGTCTAGCGGGGCTCCTATGTACTCCAACTGTCATACTGGTTGGAGATGGGACTTGGAATAATCTATGACAACCTCCAGTAGCTCTAGCACCTGAATAATCAACTGCATTGACTTGACTGCCCCCTCCTGAGATTTGTTCTTGACCAGCCAATCATCCAGGTAAGGAAACACTTACACTCCCAGTCTGCGTTGATATGCTGCGACTACCACCAAGCACTTGGTGAAAACTCTAGGGGCAGATGTTAGGCCAAATGACAAAATGCGATACTGGAAATGGCATTTCCCCATATGAAATCTGAGATACCTCCTGTGACTGGGAAGTATTGAAATGTGAGTAGAGGCATCCAAGTCCAGAGAACATAGACAATCGTTTTCCTGAATGAGAGAAGTAGGGTGCCCAGGAAAATCATCCTGAACTTTTCTTTCACCAAAAATTTGTTCAGGGCCCTTAGGTTTAGGATGAGCCAGAATCCCCTCTCTCTCCCAGTTTTCTTGATCACAAGAAAGTACCTGGAATAGAATCCTTGCCCTTCCTCCCCTGGTAGTAGATTCAACCGCTTGGGCCTGCAGAAGGGCGAGAGCTGATGTAAGACTTTGTTGGGAATTTGGAGGTCGCTGATGCTAATTTAGAGTATATCCATGACGGACTAAATGAAGTACTTACTGTTCAGAGGTTATAAGGGGCCCCATATGTGATGGTAGAAAGTGAGTTTCCTCTGACTGGTAGGCCAGAATGGATACTCTTTGTGTGGCTATGCTCTTCTTGAGCCAGTGAAAAGTCAGTGCACTACTTTGACTGGGGAGCCAGCTGGGATTTCTGGGGACAGGGCTGGTGAGGCCTCGGATGAGGGCTCCGAGTCGACTAAGTAGACCAAGTGGAAGGCTTTGAGAGTAATAGGACCTGCGCCTCTGCCCAGTCGAAAACCTTCTTGAAGATGCAGATGGAGGTAACCTCTTCCACTTTCTCTCTAAATAAGTTGTCTCCTTGGTAAGGCACGTCCGTTAACGTCTCCTAAACAGCCTGTTCCAGATCAGAGACACGCAGCCAAGAAAGTTTGAACATCCCCATTCCAGAGAGTCTAGATGCAATTTCAAAAGTGTCATGCGATCCTGGCCAAATAATGTCGACAATCCATCTGCTTACTGACCAACTGGCGAAGATCTGTGGCCTGCTCCACAGGGAGAAAATCCGCCAGATTAAGTGTACTATTAACTAGAGACTCCAAGTAAAAGCTCACATAAAGCTGATAGGAAAGGATGTGGGCAACGAGCATCGAGGCCTGAAACGTTTTCGTCCCAAAAGGATCTGCCTCTTGCCCCAGGGGCACACAGGCATGAGACAGAGCTTTTAGCGCGATCGAGAGTGGATTCAACTACCAAAGAGTGGTGAGGCAACTGGTCCCTCTCAATTCCAGGAGTCTTCTGGATACAATACTGCGTATCTACCTTCTCAGGTGCTACCTGCACTGAGAGGGGAGATTCCCAGTTCCTTATCGGTACATCCTTAAGAATAGGGTGCAATGGCACATTGACCGCTTCCTTTATAGGCTAACACAGACAACATCTCTGCCTGGGCTCCTCCTCCGTCTCCAACTTTGGATGGCTGCAGCCATCTCCCTGACAAAAATCAGTAAAAGAGCTCCTCTGGAGGAGATTTTTGTCTCTTGATCAGGTTAGGGATCAGATGGGATAGCACGTGACTTCTCCGACAAGAAGTGGATACTCGTCTGATGCCCATGAGCCTTTCCAGTCAGACTCCTCTTCCTCTTGAGAATTAGGAGACTTGAATCTGCACTAGCCTCAACTTAGTGGAATAACGTCCATGCTCCAAAGAGCGTCGAGGTGCAGCCCTTCCCTCTGTCAGAGGGGGTACTACCTGCTCAGGCCTCTGCTCCAGTGTCTATGTTCTGGGAACTGGCATCAGTGGCGCCTCATAAGGGGCCTGGGGCTGTTCCGCTGACGGCACAAGAACCCTTGATGCCAAAGTGGCAGCTCCCTACAGCAAATGCACCAGCTTCTCTTGAAGCATGCTCCAGAACTGCTCATCAGGGTGGGCATCGGCAAAGGCACGGGAGCCGGGGTGGAGGCAGCCTGCAGTCATTGGTGCTGAACTGATGATGGGGACCTGTCTGCTCGATGACTGGTGCAAGGACACCACTTCCACAGAGGGGGTGCGCTCCTCTCGATGCTGGAGCTTCTCAGGTATCGAAGAGTGATGCCCCAGTGCTCTTGGCACTGTGCATCGAGGAGGACCAATGTTTATGCTTCTTGGGCTTCCCCTGATACATACAGCCTCGATTCCCTGGTGCCAACGAGGAAGCCGCTGAATCAGAGCATCTCCAAAGTGTCGGATCCGATGTTGACTAGTCCTGGGACCTGCTAACAACGCTCGATGTCGAGGCAAGTGGAGACCCACTCAATGCTGGTGTACTCCCAGTGATTACCGGGGTTGAAGCAGCCATGGAGGTTGAGAGATCCACACTCAAGTGTCAGGCAGGAAGGCACCAGCACATGCGCGGTGGGATGCTACTAGAACTTTCTCTAAAGCTAGCAAATCAATATCCACACCGGAGCTCCGTTGGATGATGTCACCCACGTGTGGGAATAACACAGCCTGCTTGTCCTCTGAGAAATGTTTGCTTCATTTACACCAAATTTGCAGCCAGCTTCCCCATATCCATTTCCTTCAGCAAGACATCACAGAGAGAGGTGGTTGACCTGGGGTAAGTGGTGGTTGGAAAAGAGACACACTGTCCTGAATGAACCGCAAATTGGAGAAAGGTTGTAGGAGGAGGAACAGAGGTAGCTGCAGTTTGAGGGGACTCTGGAAGGAGCAGCAGCATAGGTGACTAAGCAGATTGTTTTACAGAAGTACCATCTAGAGGTCTGGAGAGGCTGCCCACTTGGATTTGGAGCATGCCTTTGCTGGGCCGCAGCCCTTTAGCTGCTGGGAGCCCTTACCTTTAGTGTGTGCAGCAACGGTCTTAGCTTTCCTGGGCACTGGGAAGGCTGAAGCAGGGCCTGCAGGAGCCTTGTCACATCCCGGAGTCTGGCAGGAGGAAGGCGTAGGGGTTGTTGGCATGCACTCCTGAAGCCTGCTTCCACTGTGCTCGAAGAGGGAGTGAGGGTGGAGCAGTCCGTGGACTTGTGGCCATGCCCCTTGCTAGGTACCCTCAAGCACTGTCTTTCTGGAGTCAGGCAAGGCTGCTGATCTGTGTAGCACCTCCCCAGCAATGCCGAAACAGGGCCCTGTGGAGAGAGAGTAGCGGATGCTGACGTCATATGTTCCTTTGGGGAGGCCATAATGCCAAGGGAGGACGGTCGCTGTGAAGAAACCAGTGCCCTTATGCTGCAGTAGCCGATGGGTGCTGCTGTTTTCTCCGTTTGCCTCCATTTCGGGGGGGGGGGGGGGGGGGTGGTTTGTTCATGGTGAGATCTGTCCAATTCTGTCTTCGTGTGTGGATCTCCTGGGTTGTTTTTTTTTCTTTTTACAACGTTGTGTGTGCGCATGCGTGCTCCCGCACATGCCCAGTAAGCTAAAAGCTTGCTATAGCTTGGGGAGAGCACCAACACTCAGGATCAGTTCCAGGATTTCACCATCAACTGTGCCTGCATTTACCCTATTTGTCTCCAGAGAATTAATTTTTTTACTGCTGTATATGTGCATCGACATACCGTGGCTCTTTGTTAAAAATAAATAAATGATACCAATAAGAATAGATAATTAAAACTAATATATAAATCCAAACTGTTTTATTTCTGCTGTTTTTAATTCTTAAGAAACTTATGAACTAGGTATCAATAAATGCTGGTACTTATGATGTACTTTCAAAATTTAAAACTCGGGATGCACATTATACACGAGATAATACGGTAACTTTCACTAAAGCAGCAGTTTTAAAATTAACTCCCTAAAGGGCTACTAAGTTTTCTAGGACCATTATTGTATTCTTTCAGTATACCTGATACTACCTTGCCATAGTTTTCACAGATCCTGCTGCATTGATTTGCACCATTAGGATGTCCTTAATGCACTTTTCTGTATTCATTTGCCTCAACCTTTACTACCGTACTAATATCTCACACTGTATTACTGTGCCCCTCCGAAAAAAACAAAACAGCATTTCTGCATTTATTCTGGTACTTAAAAGCTCGGTTCCAGGTTGAAGAGCTCTTACAGCTACCTGTCCCAAACAAGTTATATGAAATGTTGCTTTATATTATAGACAAAAGTCTCACCCATTCACCACAGGCCTTATTAATTACAGATGGTTTCTCTCCCTCCCACCGTGTCTATGTGAATCAGGTCCTACATCTTATCTGTGTACTGGTTTTCCTTTCTGGTCAGGGTTTCACATACAATTCTGATTTCAAAGATGGTATCTTTTGTGCTTTTAAACATACTTGTTATAAAATGTGTATAATTTTCTTGGAGAATTACACAAAAATGAATGTACAATGGAAGTTATAAGATGTTCTGAATTTGGACAAGTGTTTCATTTTAAATCCATTATCTTTTAAAGTTATGTGGATAATGTATTGGGCTTTTGATGTTGCTGCATTCCGGTCGTGGTCTCGGAGCTCTATGCATAGATGTGCAATCCTGTCATAGCCTCAAAGTTACTCATATTATTTTAAGAGCAAATTTATTGAAAAGAATTTATGTGCATGGATATTGCAGCACTAACTCTTCATGGATCAGCCTCAAAGGAATTTCAATGGAATAAAAATTCCAGAGTTGGAATTTTCTCTAAAAGAGTTGGAAAGTATTCTCTAAAAGAGTGCTTATGTGAAATGTCAAAAAAAAACACATATTTTATACAGGCAACATAGGTACTTACAGTGGTGGAAATAAGTATTTGATCCCTTGCTGATTTTGTAAGTTTGCCCACTGACAAAGACATGAGCAGCCCATAATTGAAGGGTAGGTTATTGGTAACAGTGAGAGATAGCTCATCACAAATTAAATCCGGAAAATCACATTGTGGAAAGTATATGAATTTATTTGCATTCTGCAGAGGGAAATAAGTATTTAATCCCTCTGGCAAACAAGACCTAATACTTGGTGGCAAAACCCTTGTTGGCAAGCACAGCGGTCAGACGTCTTCTGTAGTTGATGATGAGGTTTGCACACATGTCAGGAGGAATTTTGGTCCACTCCTCTTTGCAGATCATCTCTAAATCATTAAGAGTTCTGGGCTGTCGCTTGGCAACTCGCAGCTTCAGCTCCCTCCATAAGTTTTCAATGGGATTAAGGTCTGGTGACTGGCTAGGCCACTCCATGACCCTAATGTGCTTCTTCCTGAGCCACTCCTTTGTTGCCTTGGCTGTATGTTTTGGGTCATTGTCGTGCTGGAAGACCCAGCCACGACCCATTTTTAAGGCCCTGGCGGAGGGAAGGAGGTTGTCACTCAGAATTGTACGGTACATGGCCCCATCCATTCTCCCATTGATGCGGTGAAGTAGTCCTGTGCCCTTAGCAGAGAAACACCCCCAAAACATAACATTTCCACCTCCATGCTTGACAGTGGGGACGGTGTTCTTTGGGTCATAGGCAGCATTTCTCTTCCTCCAAACACGGCGAGTTGAGTTCATGCCAAAGAGCTCAATTTTTGTCTCATCTGACCACAGCATCTTCTCCCAATCACTCTCGGCATCATCCAGGTGTTCACTGGCAAACTTCAGACGGGCCGTCACATGTGCCTTCCGGAGCAGGGGGACCTTGCGGGCACTGCAGGATTGCAATCCGTTATGTCGTAATGTGTTACCAATGGTTTTCGTGGTGACAGTGGTCCCAGCTGCCTTGAGATCATTGACAAGTTCCCCCCTTGTAGTTGTAGGCTGATTTCTAACCTTCCTCATGATCAAGGATACCCCACGAGGTGAGATTTTGCGTGGAGCCCCAGATCTTTGTCGATTGACAGTCATTTTGTACTTCTTCCATTTTCTTACTATGGCACCAACAGTTGTCTCCTTCTCGCCCAGCGTCTTACTGATGGTTTTGTAGCCCATTCCAGCCTTGTGCAGGTGTATGATCTTGTCCCTGACATCCTTAGACAGCTCCTTGCTCTTGGCCATTTTGTAGAGGTTAGAGTCTGACTGATTCACTGAGTCTGTGGACAGGTGTCTTTCATACAGGTGACCATTGCCGACAGCTGTCTGTCATGCAGGTAACGAGTTGATTTGGAGCATCTACCTGGTCTGTAGGGGCCAGATCTCTTACTGGTTGGTGGGGGATCAAATACTTATTTCCCTCTGCAGAATGCAAATAAATTCATATACTTTCCACAATGTGATTTTCCGGATTTAATTTGTGATGTGCTATCTCTCACTGTTACCAATAACCTACCCTTCAATTATGGGCTGCTCATGTCTTTGTCAGTGGGCAAACTTACAAAATCAGCAAGGGATCAAATACTTATTTCCACCACTGTATGTGCCTTTCTAAAATAGGTTCTCAGAACAATTCTTAATAGTGACAATTCTCTTGTACAAATTTACACCTGTTTCTGAAAGTGTCAATATAAGTATTTCCATATTTTATAACACACATGAATGTGCATTGCAACTATACTTCCAGTATGAGCATGCATGCTCATATGCGAGTATTTGGCCGTACAATTTTTTAAGAACCACTTGGAAATTGTATTTATAAAAATTACCCTCAAAAATGTGAACCACGTAAGTGTTATTTTTAGACAGGATGATAAATGCCAGAAGAAAATTATTTTTCAGAACCAAGTAACCTGCTTCCAACAGTAGCCAATCCAGGTCACAAGTACCTGGCAGAAACTCAAATAGTAGCAACATTCCATGCTACCAATCCCAGGGCAAGCACTGGCATCCCCATGTCTGTCTCAATAGCAGACTACAGACGTTTCCTCCAGGAACTTGTCCAAACCTTTTATGATCCTAGCTATGCTAACTGCTGTTACAACAGAGCTTAACTATTCGTTGATCCCTTAAAAATGATTGGTATAGGTTTTAAGATTCTCTCCCATGTAATTTGATTTAAAAATACCCTACTGGACAATCTTCAACAAATACCTTAAGCTACTGTCATGATAAAGTTTTCTTTCTAGTAACAAAGTGTATATAAATTGTTAAAAAAATAAATTAATTCAAATTCATTTTAAAATGAGTTTAAAGTGATGTGCATACATGTAAGGCAACTGCCATGTCTCATGTCCCATTAATTCATATGGTTTTAGTGTCCAGCTTTACCTCCCTTCTCCTCAAAGTCAGGTAGCTTTGATGCTTTACTTCTCTTGGGGCTTCTCCCTTCAATGTCACTCTCACACTGAAGCTCAAGAGATGATATACTAGTGTTTTCAGGATAGTCACAGGCAGAAGGCTTCAGGCATTCCTGGTATCTCTCTGGCTTTCTGTCTTGTAACCAATTAACAGATTCTGTTGCTTTTGACACGTCTTCCGTACAAGACTGCGTTCTCATGCTCTTTACCGACCTGGAGTCACAGGCTAACTCCGAGGCACCTCTTGGAAGGAAATCAAACAGTTTCTCAGTTGGCTTCCTGACAGAGCTAGATATTTTCCTGACAGGTGTTGATGTAACAGAATAGCATAATTCAGAGACTGGCATTATTTCCTCTGTCATATTCTGTGCTGTGTACTCTAGGGATCGCTCAGGTGAGAATTCTGTATTGCAGTACTCCCTATGCCTTTTACCCCCAAATTTTCTGTCCCTTTTCACAGATGCTGAAGGAGTTTTCTCCATCACAGACTGCACAGTCTGACCTCCCTTCTGTGCACTTACCTTGCATGGCGATACCTTACCATGCATGTGTTTTGAGATGCATGCTCCTGGAAGGCAAGGTGCACTGGATTCTAGAGATTTTGTTAGTTTTCTGTTGGTTTTAGCATTCCTCTTTACCAAAATGGGACTTGCTGCTTGGTTTTCTGTCTGACAGGTTGCCAATCTGGAAGATCTCTTTTGTCTCTTCTCCTTTGCAACACATTTTTGCAGCTCTCTGTCATGCAAATTTGATGGGTTGGAACACTGGCTCATCTTGCCTGTGCAGGGCTTAGTCCTCCTGGCAGGTGCTAATGTGTTTTGATTCAAAATGTTCAGTGCTACTCGCAGTGCATTGCGGTAAGTCAGCTCTTCTTCTACTGCTGAATCTGATTTCTTGCCTTTGTATTCTGCAAAGCAAAGAAAGACGTGTTGGAAATAGTACTCTGCAGGAGCTCAAACACTGCTCTTTATTAAAGCCAACAGGCGCTCCTTCTCCAATCTATTTCCTATACAATCTCTCATGGCTGTGTCAGGTCCTCCTGCAATAGGCCTTCAGAACTGATGAGCAATAAAGACTTAAAACCTGTAAGCTTGTTATCCTCATCTTTGATTACCTCACTCTTTCTTGTTGCAATCTCTCACATAGTCACTTCTATTCTACTCTTACAGCTCTCCATAGCTATTATGTTTGAAAATAGGTCTTAAATACTGCTATTCTCTGACAATCTGAGCTATCTAATACAATCAGGAAGAATAAATTTTAGCCTCTATTCACATTTTAGTATGCTTTAATAGATATAAAAATGTTCACCTAATTTGGTGGCAATGTTTTCTACTTGTGATTTGTCCAAGGGCTTGGTATCAGCGTACTTCACACTGATCCTGCAAACAGAACCAGAAAACCTGCTGTGACATCACCATACCAGATCCAGCAGCTGGTTAATACAATCAAAACATCTACTTCCAGAGTCTTCTGGTATAGTTCAGTGTTCAACTACATATTTTACAACACTTTTGCAAAAACTTTACATGGATTCTTTCATCTTCTCTTTTACAGCCTAGCTGTCCTTGGCTCCTTCAGCATGCAAACAGGTACAGAACTTCCCAAACTTGTACTGGGGACCCCACAGCCAAGGAGGTTCCAAGATAACCACAATGAATACATTTATTTAGATTTAGCTGGTTATGGCTTCAATTGTCTGAGGGAGTTGATTGTTGTATAGTCTATACAGTCAATCTGATCAATAGCAACAAAACCTTTTGCATGTTCCTACAGTAAAGGTAGCCAGGTTGGCTTTAACTTACACTGCTGTTCTTTCTATAGCCAGACATTTGCTATAGAATTTTCTTCCCTCTGTTATGTAACCTCCCAATTAACCTGGCAGATCTTGTAAAATATAGAAGGCCTGGTTGTTTGTAAGGCATATGGCAAGGACAGCCAAGAATGAGATGTCTTGATATGTAAATACTGTTCGTTGTTTTAATATAGTGGTTTTAATGTTTGTTATTTTCTGTGGTGTTTGACATGATTCAGCATTCATGATTAATGTTCATGTATGTGACAACTGTACAATACCTAGGTCTCTGCATTGTAGTTTAGAAGCTGTTCATAAATTGTCATGCATAAGCATTGTTGTACTGGGACAGACCAAAGGCCCAATATCCTATTCCCAACAGTGGCCAATCCAGGTTATAAGTACCTGGAAGGATCCCAAAAGAGAAAATAGATTCCATGGTGCTTATCCTGGGAGTAAGCAGTGAATTTTCCCAATTCCATCTTGAGGAGAAATTAGATCTTACCTGCTCATCTTCTTTCCTTTAGTCCCACAAGACCAGTCTGGAACCTTTGGGAGTTGTGTCCATTGATCAGTGGATGGAGACAGAGAAATAAAATAGTTCTGTGTGATTCATCCCTTAAGGGGCACCAGGCAGCCATAGAGTATTTTGGCTGACAAAAGCAATGGTGCAAATGTTATCCCTTCTACTTGATTTGTCATACTTACTGTACTCATGTTGCTATACCACTTTTAAACCATTTATAAAGTTAAAGCGTTACTGGGAGGCTGGCACCAGGGCAGGATAGGACTGCCTGATATAGCTTTATATAACCAGGCTTGCCTGCTGAGACATGTAGGAGATTGGATAGGCCAATCAAATGTATTTATGCCAATAGAGATGGAGCGAGAATATTTTGCCCCCTATGATGTTCTTACCCTCCTATATCTCGATCACAGGCAGATTCCGACCCAGTTTAAACGTTGTCGACTGTTACAACCCATGCACATGGCTTGGAGAGGGCTGGCTATCAACATGGGGGGCACGCCAGCAACATCGGAACTGTTAGCACTCAGAGGCAACCCGAATTTTGAGCCAGGGCAGAGTAATACTATATTTATAAGATGGGGAAATAAAGGAATCACAAGGGTAGAGGACCTGATGGGACCAGAAGGGAACCTACTAACACTTGAGGAATTATGAGATAAGATAGGGAATACTTGGAGAGACCGCTTTGCCTATGCTCAGGTTAAGCATTACATTCTACATCTAAACCAGCCCGCCTTAAGACTGAAACTTGGACATCTGGTAAGCACATTTTTTCAAAACCTAGAGATAACGGGAATGACATTTTCAACCCTATATAGAGCTCTGGTGTCACACTATCCCCAAAATAATCTAGGATACATCATACAAAATTGGGAAAGAGACTCGGGGAGGTCATTAAGAGGATGGGACATCAGGGCAACGCTGAGACGCATTCCGTCACTCACCATAGATGAGAGATTAAGAGAGTGCGGATATAGGGTGGTTATGCGGGCATATATGTCAGGGCAACAATGGGGACATATGATGGCCACAAATGATACTAGATGTGTAAAATGCAATCATGCACCTCACAACCTATACCATGCTTTTTGGGGCTGCCCAAGGGTACGTGCCTTTTGGAGACAAATCCAGAGTTATCTAACTAAAATAACACAGGTCTCAGTAAGTGGAACCTGGGATCATTATGTCTTAGACACACAAGCAGCTTTTGCGGGGGTTTGGACCGGGGGGAGGAGTCAAGATGGCGGCTCGAGCTGGAGACTCCGCGGTTAGCATGAGCTGAAACTCTGCTGTTCAATCTTATTTTGTTTTTCCATATGCCGCATACTAAGAGGAAGGGGGTGGTAAAGGGTTTACTACCGCCAGCCCGATTACCTGCCCCCGGTCAGCAAACGCTTCTGCGTTATGTCTCCAGCACCCCAGCGAGAACCGGTGAGAGGGACCCCGCATTTGGATATGTGGAAGGAGTGACATCTCCATTAGGGGTAGAAACATCGTTATCCCCACCGGACCTTAATCCACCGCTTTGTCCTGCAACCCAGCGGTCGAGTATTGAGGACGCGAAGGAACCGGAAGTCGGTGACCGAAGGCCCTCAGACGGAGGTACTCTGCCCCAGGAAGCAGACGTTACAATCATGGAACATGCGGTTCCCCAAGCGGTAACTCTACAATCCATTTGGTCAGCCATCCAACAACTAACGACTCTGGCTACAAAAACCTCTCAGGATATGGCTTTGCTGGTAAATAAAATAGATGCTTTAACGTTAGCTCATGAGGATGTTAAAACAGATTTGTCTATTCAAAAAACTGAAATCTCATCTCTGAAAGCAGTAACAGATACTCTGATAAAAGATAAAATTAAGGTTTCCTTAAAATTAGAAACTCTTGAAAACTATAACAGACGTCTGAATCTACGGATTTTAAATTTCCCTGTTTTACCTGGAATCGCCCCAATTGATTTCTTGAAAAAATACTTGATGGAAGTTTTGGCTTATCCTCAATCTGCAATTCCACCGATAAATAACATTTATTATTTACCTGAATCTAAACAATCTAAGGCGAATCCAACTGAAAAGGTACAGATACCTGAACTGAATTTACAAGACTTATCAGTATTGCTGGAGGAATCTATATCAGAAGTATCAACTCGAAGGACGCTTTTGGTGTCATTCGTTTTTGAGCAGGATATGAATGCCTTATTAAGACTTTAAGAACTCAAATAAAGAATTTTGTGGTCATAAAATCTGGATCTTTCCAGATGTGGTTAGATCCACACAAGATCGTAGAAAAGCATTTCTTGCCTACAGAGAGGAGGTTAAAGCACTGGGAGCTTCTTTTGTATTGGCCTATCCATGCAAATGCTGTATTAAATACCTGGGAAATAAGTACATCTTTTTTGAACCAGATCAGCTCAAAACGTTTATAGATAGTAAGAAACTGTCCAGATAGTGATTGATGAGTATTAAGAAATCCTATATAATAATTCTCACCTCCAACGTTCTGTGCTTGGGACCGTGGCTCCTTGGCTGGAGGTGGTCTGTGAGGCAGACACGCACTGACGTCACTGACGTCAAAACAGCTGATTGCAAGGCAAGGGGAGGAGTAGGGAAACACGCGCAGCGTGTTTCCCTACTCCTCCTACTGCCTCGGAATCAGCTGTCACCCCCCCCCCCCCGCGCTATGGCCCCCTCGAAACCCACCCCCTCCCGCGAACCTGTCGATCCCCCCCCCCGCCGGAACGCCGAAAACTGCCGCCGCCGTTGTTATACTACCTTCCCTTCCCG
Source organism: Microcaecilia unicolor (assembly GCF_901765095.1). Classification (NCBI taxonomy): domain Eukaryota; kingdom Metazoa; phylum Chordata; class Amphibia; order Gymnophiona; family Siphonopidae; genus Microcaecilia; species Microcaecilia unicolor. Next base: position 68,437,989 of record NC_044041.1, read on the forward strand.
TAGGTTGTTGAATCATCTTAGAAAGTTTAACTCCGTGCGTCTGACAGGTTCGCGGGAGGGGGTGGAAGAAAAAAAAAAAACGCATGTTGGGGGGAGAGAAGAGGGTGGCCAACCACAGCATGGATGCGAGCGGGGGGGGGGGGGGGGGGGGAAAGAGGCCGGCCCAGGCTGGCACATGGGAGAGAGAGGAGCATGGATGCGAGGGGGGGGGGGTCATGGAAGGGAGAGAGGGGACTTGCTGGAAAAGGATGAATGGAGGCGGCAGGGGACAGAGGAGCATGGATGGCCATGGATTGGGAGGGCAGGCCTCAGGGAGAGAGGGCAATTGCTGGATAGGGAAAATGGAGGGGCCAGGTGACAGATGAGCATGGATGGGCATGGATTGGAAGGGCAGGACTCAGGCAGAGGGGAATTGCTGGATAGGGATGAATGGAGGGGACAGATGGGCATGGATGGATATGGATTGCAGAGCAGGCCTCAGGCAGAGAGGGGAAATGCTGGATAGGGAAAAATGGAGGGGCCAGGTGACAGAGGAGCATGGATGGGCATGGATTGGAAGGGCAGGACTCAGGGAGAGGGGAATTGCTGGATAGGGATGAATGGAGGGGACAGATGGGCATGGATGGATATGGATTGCAGAGCAGGCCTCAGGCAGAGAGGGGAAATGCTGGATAGGGAAAAATGGAGGGGCCAGGTGACAGATGAGCATGGATGGGCATGGATTGGAAGGGCAGGACTCAGGGAGAGGGGAATTGCTGGATAGGGATGAATGGAGGGGGACAGATGGGCATGGATGGATATGGATTACAGGGCAGGCCTCAGGCAGAGAGGGGAAATGCTGGATAGGGAAAAATGGAGGGACCAGGTGACAGAGGAGCATGGATGGGCATGGATTGGAAGGGCAGGACTCAGGGAGAGGGGAATTGCTGGATAGGGATGAATGGAGGGGACAGATGGGCATGGATGGATATGGATTGCAGGGCAGGCCTCAGGCAGAGAGGGGAATTGCTGGATAGGGATGAATGGAGGGGCCAGGTGACAGAGGAGCATGGATTGGACTCACACTTTCACTCTGACTCTCAAACAGTCACTCTCACATACACTCTCCCAAACATACACACTCCGAGGAAAACCTTGCTAGCGCCCGTTTCATTTGTGTCAGAAACGGGCCTTTTTTACTAGTAGTATATAAAGCTGGAGGTATACGAGCCAGGCCATTTACGTTAATGTATTACTTTTATGTTTCTCCTTTAACTAGATGTCTCCTCTCCCTATAATGATTGTGGTCTAAGAAAGCGATTTATCTTTTCCTTTTATGTTTATTTTACCTATTTTTAGAGAAAGCATATTAGTTGTGGAGATTAACATTTTTTTTTTCCTTTTTGGATATTGATGAATAATGCTCTCTCTCTAATTACTTCGCTGTATTTCTGATTTATAAGCATCATCTTGTAAATTTTGAAAACTTAATAAAGAAATAATAATAAAAAAAAAAGCAGCTTTTGTGACCCAGGCGAAAGGAAATAGAGTTTGGTGCCGCAAGGTATGTTTAGTGGCACGCAAGACTATTCTACAGAAATGGATAGACCCGGATCCACCGGTGTATTGGCACTGGAGGAACCAGATACATGAGTTGGCCACCTGGGAAGCCAGAGAGGTGAAGGGAGCCCTGAAAAGAAAAAAAAACAGTTCATGCCAATATGGGGCCGATATATACAAGGAATTAGTCCACGGGGGCGACGTTTGTTCCTTAATCTATTGTGAGTTGCCTTGGAAGTACACATGGTCTGAATGTTTAAACCCACTATCCCCAATATTGGTTAGCACACCCAGAGGGAAGGGGGGATATAAAAATGTGATGATGGTCTGTTCAATACTTATATGTGATGTTCCATTGTACTGTTGAAGTTTTATATTTTATGGTATCTGTTATACCATGTTTATTTCCTCATCAATAAAAATGTTGAAACATAAACCATTTATAAAGTTTAACCTGTCAGCAAAATTTGAACCCCAAAAGAAATCTGACGGTGCAGAACTAGAAGGAAAAGAATAGAATTAAATTAAAGAAAGCAAAATGGTTTAAGCAACAGCTGACGTGCCAGGGCAGGCCTCTAGACTGGTCTGGTGGGGCTAAAGAAAAATTTACAGATAAGCTCTAATTTCTCCTTCCTAAGTGTCCGCATCCAGACCGGTCCAGAACCTGCGAGATATAGCATAGCAGTTCTCAAAATGGCTGGGACTCTCTGCGAATATGTGTTCTACCATGCATGCAGCAAACATTCATGTTCACAGAAGAGAATGCATTTTGAAGGCATATAGGAAGGACTAATCAATATAGAGGGACTGGAGCCCCCCATCTGCCACTTCACCCACGAAGTCCAACACATCCAGGATAAGCAGCTCAGGAAACAAGGAGGTGGCTTCCCCTTTGCAGAACATATGCTGACAAATGGTTTCCTCCTCTCTCTCCTGGGCCCTATGAACTCATACAAAAGGAAATCTCACGTACTTGGCACCTGTCTACTAATAGATAGGTGTCGGTCAGCGTTTCCCAACATCTTCAAGCCAAGTACCCCTTCGGTGCCCTGGAGCTCCCCGCACCGTGCGATGAGGGAGATTGATGTTGATCATCAATGCCCCTCGGTGCCAACGAAGACAGCACTGAATCCCCACATTGTCTTGGCGTCAAGTCCGATGCTGACCAGACCCGGGGACCCTGCACAGCATCCAGCGTCGAGGAAGGTGGAAACACATTTGATGCATGTCCACTCCCAGCGGCTGTGAAGTGTCTCGCAGCCATGGGGATTGACACAGATACCAATGCCAATATTGAGGAGTCGGATTGGGCTTCAAAAATTCTCTCACTGGCCAGCTGTGTTCTTTTCTTCATATGACAAAGAAAAACTTCTGTGGCCATATCAAACAACTTGATGGTGACTTTAAAATGGGACTAATCACCACAAAAACGGGAAAATAGACCCCAACCAGAGCTCAGGCCTAAAAGGCCTACCGAGCGTGGAAAAAGAGCTGCTACAACTATAATGGAAACAAAACAAAAAAAAAAAAAAAAAATGGGGAAAGAGAAAAAAAAAAAAAGAAAAGGAAACAGGGAGAAAAATCCTGTAGAGAAGGCACAAAAAACTGCTGCTGAAAAGCAATCACACCAGACACAGTGAGGGAGCTGCAAAACAGCATGTCCTCTCCTCACAGCGGATGGAAGACTGCTGGTCCTGCTCTCTCATGTGGGCAGGAAGGCACTTGCGCATTACGAACACTGTGCATGCTGTTCTAAAGTTGTAATACGCAATCAAATGTTCCGCACCAGGTGATGTGGATGACATCACCCACATGTCAGAATAAGGCCTGCTTGTCCTCTGAGAATAAAACTGCCATTTAAACTTTGTAAGAAAACAGCAGTGGAGAGAAGGCAGAATGTAATATATATTTTTTTTTCTTTGTGCAAAACCTCCAAGAAGGGCCTCCTGCTCTATTGACACAGTTGTCCAACTGGGTCAGCAATTGCATCAGAAAACAGCCCAGGAGCTGCACAGTCACTCCATCACCATCTGCTGGAGACAGAGAAAATACAGAATGTCTATGGTTGTACAGTGCCCCTTAAAGGGTGAATCACACAGAACTATTTTTCTATCTCTGTCCACTGGCTGTTGTGGACACAGTACCCACATGCTCTGGACTGGTCTGGCGAGATGCTGAAGAATAATGGTTTATGGATTTTCCTTCTAGGAATTTGTCCAAACCTTTTTAAAAACCCTGCTACGCTAACAACTTTTTACCAAATTCTCTGGCTTTGAATCCCAGAGCTTAATTATATGTTACATGAAGAAATACTTTCTGTGATTTGTTTTAAATGTACTACTTGGAGAGGCATTTTTAATACGTCTAAATCCAATTATAGATGTTTTGCAGAAAACGTCTAAAAATCCAGTAGAAACATGGCCATTTTCAAAACAGAAAAACATCCAACTTTTGTTTCAAAAATGGCCATCTGCTAGATGGTTTTGAACTCATTGCATCTATCTTTTTGAATCATTTTAAAAAAGAAAAAATAAGAACATTCCATGGAAAAATGAACAAAGACAAGCCAATTGAATGTATTGGAGGGCCCAGCATTCTTAGTAGACTGGCCATACAGACATCCCAGTAGAGCAGTGGGGCACTGCTCTGAACTTCTCATAAAAGATCACAGGTACACATCTCACCGTTACCCTCTTATATTGTATGGCGAGCCCTCCAAAACACACCATAAACCTACTGAAGATGTCAGAGGCTAGTATACACTCTTTCTTTAACAACTTTGTGGGGTGGGGACTCATGCCTTAATCCAGTGATGGCGAACCTTTCAGAGACCGAGTGCCCAAACAGCAACCCAAAATCTAATTATTTATCGCAAAGTGCCAACAGGGCAATTTAACCTGAACAACTGCAACGTGGGTTTTAAACTGGTTCCAGCCAGTTTAGAACGCAAGTAGTAAACTGGGGACATGCACAAAAGGGCATTTTCCTGTCACAGTAGCAGCCAACGAAAATGGTATGCAAATGAGCAAATTAGTATTAAAATACTAATGCGATGCACTACCGTTTTCTGAGGAAGTCACCTCCCGTTAAGTTTTTCTCGTTAGGGCTGCTGCCCTTCCGCTCGCCCTCCCTCCCTCCCAGCACCAGGCATTAGGCCTCCCTCCCTCCAGCACCAGGCATCCCTGCACCAGGCATCCCTGCATCCCTCCCTCCGAGCACCAGGCATCCCTCCCTCCCAGCACCAGGCAGGCCGCAGGCCCTCCGAGCACAAGGCTGCCTGCCTGCCCTCCCTCCCAGCACACGGTCGCCTGCCCGCCCTCCCTCCGAGCACCAGGGCCCCCCTCCGAAATTTAAAAGTCATACCTGCTCGGGGTTAAGGCGGCAGCGGCAGTGAAAAGCGCTGGCTCGGCGCGCTTTCAGCCTTCCCTTCTGTCTCTCAAGCTCTGGTCCCGCCCTTGCAGAAACAGGAAATCAGGGCAGGACCAGAGCTTGAGAGACAGATCACCTCATTTGTTATTCTTGTTCCCAGGTCATTTATAATTAAGTTAAAAGGTAGCAGTCCTAGCATAGATCCCTGGATAACCCAACTATTCACATTTCTCCATTGAGAATATTGACCATTTAACCACACTTTTCTATCTTTTAACCAGTTCTCAGTTCACAATAGGACATTTCCTCCTCCTATCCCATGTCTTTAATTTCCTCAAGAGTCTCTCATGAGGTATTTATCATATAGTTTCTGATCAAATTTTCAAAATTAAAGTATGTGCGTACTTTCATTTTGAAAAATTGTGTGGTAATATTTACATCTGCTCTTCATAATGCACAAATTTTCTGGGTTCATATACATAAATGCAAATATGTCATCACTGCCAATTCCCAATATCACTATCATTAATAGTACGCCTAAATCCTGCTGTTATAAAAGCATCAGAAACGCTGTTTATTCTGTTAAAATGGTTATAGCTCAAAATGAACACAACTTAACTGTTTTTCCACAACAAGAATCTCCACATTCAAGATCTCCGGATCCCAGTTTGACAAGGTTCTTCTGGATACTCCAGTTCTGCCTAAGATCTGATTCAGAAAGCATAAAATCTGCCTTGAGTGTACATCCAAGTAGGAAGACCTTTCACAGTTGGTAAGGAGATGTGTTCACCACGTGCAGTAATGTATATTTCTTATATATTGTATGAATACGCCATGATTAGCAGCATATCAACTGGTCCCGTTAATACCTATTATGTACAAGTGTTTAATTTTTTTGTAATTAAAAAGATATGGTAAAATATAGGAAACAGACCAAAGAGTAGACTGCGTTGGCTCTTCAAAAGGACACAAGGGAGACGCAATAATTCTTATGTATGATCTTTTATTGAAAATACACCAAAGACTCAACACAGCAGCTGTGTTTTGGCGCATGGGTGCCTGCCTCAAGAAAGTACGGTGTATGTTTATATATTGTACAATCCAATCTGTGAGGCAGCTTGGCAGGCTATTCCTGGTTTGTAGTAGTGACTTCATCCTGTGCTGAAAGATCTAAGGATGCTTCTGTCTGTCAGCACTCGGGCTTGAGCATAGTGTTGTTCTGCAATATCGTCTATTTCTCTGCATTCAAGGTTGGATTGTACAGTATATATTGAGGCATATTTTCAAAGCACTTTGGGAGGCTAAGTTCCATAGGTTTCTATGGAACTTTGGGAGGCTAAGTGCTTTGAAAATGAGCTTGATTGGCATACATCGTATTTTTAGACTTCTGAGGCAGGCGCCCATGCGCCGAAAAACAGCTGCTGCGTCGAGACTTTTGGTGTACTTTCAGTAAAAGATCACGCATAAGAATTATCGCGTCTGCCTCGAGTCCTTTGGAAGAGCCAACCCACTCTACTCTTTTGGTCTGTGTGCATTAAAGTCACAGGGGAAAGAGCATTCCCCCATGTCTTGTGGTCATTCTCTCTAAAACCTAGGAAATACCTTAAACATTCTTAACCCAAACTAAGGTACACCAACTGTGGGCATACATTTGTCAATGACACTAGATTTCAATTTTGCAAACTTTGTTCAGAATCTTTACATAATCTTTACATTATAAATGCAGTACCAAAATAAATTTTCAGGCAATTTAAAATATAACTTCTTCTCAGTGTCAATGACTGGCTATTGAACAGATCTCTGGTCAAAGTTAACTGGCTCCTAAAATCACTTAACTTGAAAGTCACAACTTATTTTCAGCCCATATCTCTTATATAGCAGCATCTATGTCAACTGTAGGGTTAACAGATGAAAGTACAATTGAAACACAGCAAATTAACAAATATACTTCTCATCCCTAAGCTACAGAGAAAGGGAATGACTGTGAAACACTTTCTCTCTTTTATGTTTCCAAACACCATCTACAAATAAGCACAAGGTTTTGCAGTAAAGTACCAACAGATTATTTACTTTCTTTCTTATATAGCATCTTGCCCAGGACACTTACAACACGTTAATAAGTTATTGAAAACATCGGAGAGAACATAAACCTAACTAATAGTTCATAAGCCAAACTAGCACAGACCAAGACAGACAAAGAAAGAAATGAAACCCTAGCCAATAAAATGACCTAGAGATGGGAGTAACTAGTAAGGTAATTAAATTTGCTGACGACACAAAGTTATTCAAAGTTGTTAAATCGCAGGAGGATTGTGAAAAATTACAAGGTAAAATTATGTGTCATACCTGATAATTTTCTTTCCATTAATCATAGCTGATCAATCCATAGACTGGTGGGTTGTGTCCATCTACCAGCAGGTGCAGATAGAGAGCAATCCTTTTGCCTCCCTATATGTGGTCATGTGCTGCCGGAAACTCCTCAGTATGTCGATATCAAAGCTCCATCCGCAGGACTCAGCACTTAGAGAATTACACCCACAAAGGGACACTCTGCCCAGCTCACCACCGCCGAAACGGGGGAGGGGAATCAACCCAGCTCATCCCCACACAAGTGGGGAAGGGGAATCCATCCAGCGGAGCGGGGGAGGGACACCACACCCGCCGATGCGGGGGGGATCTGGCTTATCCTGCAACCGCGGGAGGAGCTGACTGACCCCAACACCACCGAAGCAGGGAGGGGTACAAAGCTGCCCTACAGCCGCACGAAGTGGGAGGGAGCGCCGGCAGAATTTAGGTCTCAATCCAGCCCCGTAAAACGGAGGGGAGAGGAATGCAGCAGCTCACTGTAACACAAAATCGTCTCAACTCCAGAAGAATTCAATCGAAAAAACTTGAACACGAAGATCCTCCTGAACAGGAACAGAAGACTAACTTGAACCTGAAATGCAACCAGAATATAAACAGAACAGATATCTGGGAGGGGCTATGGATTGATCAGCTATGATTAATGGAAAGAAAATTATCAGGTATGATACATAATTTTACCTTCCATATCATCATGTTGATCAATCCATAGACTGGTGGGATGTACTGAAGCAGTACTCACCCAGGGCGGGACATAGAAATCCCTGACCGCAACATAAGTACATAAGTAATGCCATACTGGGAAAAGACCAAGGGTCCATCGAGCCCAGCATCCTGTCCACGACAGCGGCCAATCCAGGCCAAGGGCACCTGGCAAGCTTCCCAAACGTACAAACATTCTATACATGTTATTCCTGGAATTTTGGATTTTTCCAAGTCCGTTTAGTAGCGGTTTATGGACTTGTCCTTTAGGAAACCGACCAACACTGAAGCTCCAAACCGGGCCTCCGCCCGAGCAGCCACAGTCAAGCGGTAATGCCTGGAGAAGGCATGAGCCGATGCCCAAGTTGCCGCCTTACAAATCTCTTCCAAGGAGACGGACCCGGCCTCTGACATCGAGGCCGCCTGTGCTCTAGTGGAGTGAGCCTTCAGCTGGATAGGCAGCATCTTCCCGGCAGCCACATAAGCCGCTGCAATGGTTTCCTTGACCCATCGTGCCACTGTAGGCTTGGATGCCTGCAGACCCTTACGAGGACCTGCGAACAGCACAAACAGATGATCCGACTTCCGGAAATCATTGGTCACTTCCAAGTATCTGATGATGACTCGTCTCACATCTAGATATTTGAGAGCAGAGTACTCCTCTGGGTAGTCCTCCCTACAAAAGGAGGGTAGGCAGAGCTGCTGATTCACATGGAAACGAGAAACAATCTTGGGCAGGAAGGAAGGCACTGTGCGAATAGACACTCCTGCCTCAGTGAACTGCAGGAAGGGTTCCCGACATGATAGCGCCTGGAGCTCGGAAACTCGTCTGGCTGAAGTGATAGCCACCAAAAAGACTGCTTTCAACATCAGGTCTTTCAGAGATGCCCTCGACAAGGGTTCAAAAGGCGGCTTCTGCAAGGCTCTTAGCACCAGATTGAGATTCCACGCAGGCACCACCGAGTGCAGAGGAGGGCGTAGGTGATTAACTCCCTTGAGAAAGCGCACCACATCTGGCTGCAAGGTCAGGGAAGCACCCTTCAGGCGACCCCTGAAGCAAGCCAGAGCCACTACCTGGACTTTAAGGGAACTGAGCGACAGGCCTTTCTCCAGACCTTCTTGCAGGAACGCCGACACTGAAGAAATTGGAGCAGTGAAGGGAGAAAGAGAGCCTGCCTCACACCACTATGCAAAGGTACGCCAAACCCTGGCATAAGCAGTAGAAGTAGAGCGCTTCCTCGCTCTCAGCATAGTGGCAATGACCTTGTCTGAGAAGCCCTTCTTCCTCAGACGCTGCCGCTCAATAGCCAGGCCATAAGACCAAAGGGGGAGGGATCCTCCATCACCACGGGACCCTGATGCAACAGGCCCTGCTCCGCTGGCAGCCGCAGAGGGCCGTCCACTGAGAGCCTGATCAAGTCCGCATACCAGGGACGTCTGGGCCAGTCCAGACCCACCAGGGTTATCCGGCCCGGATGCTTTGCCACCCGGTCTAGCACTCTGCCCAACATGGGCCGGGGCGGGAACACATAGAGAAGCTCCTGTGTCGGCCACTGTTGGAGAAGAGTATCTACTCCCAGAGATCGAGGGTCCCGTCCTCTGCTGAAAAAGCGCGGCACTTGGCAATTGGCCGATGACGCCATCAGATCTAGGCTCGGCTGGCCCCAGCGCTTCGTGATGTCCAAGAATGCCTGAGCCGATAGCTGCCACTCTCCGGGATCCAAGGTATGGCGACTGAGAAAGTCCGCCTTGACATTCATGACTCCCGCAATGTGGGCCGCCGACAGCTGTTCTAGGTTCGCTTCCGCCCACTGGCATAGATTCATGGCCTCCTTGGCTAGAGGGGTGCTCTTGGTACCTCCCTGGCGATTGACATAGGCCACAGCCGTGGCACTGTCCGACAGGACCCGTACTGGCTTCAACGCCAGTACCGGGAGAAACTCCAAAAGCGCCAACCGAATGGCTCTGAGTTCCAGGAGGTTGATAGACCACTTTGCCTCTGCAGGAGGCCAGAGCCCCTGCGCTGTCCTTCCCAAGCAGTGGGCTCCCCAGCCCGTCAAAGAGGCGTCCGTCATGACGACAACCCACTCCGGGGTCAAAAGAGGCATTCCTGCGGACAACTTGTCTGTCCTCAGCCACCAGCTCAGCGCCTTGCGCACCGCTGGGTCCAAGGGAAGGCGCACAGCGTAATCCTCCAACACTGGAGTCCAGCGCTACAGCAGACAGTGTTGTAGTGGTCTCATATGAGCCCTGGCCCAGGGCACTACTTCCATCGTGGCCGTCATAGAGCCCAACAGCTGCACATAGTCCCAAGCCCGAAGAGAAGAGGCTACTAGGAACTGGTCCACCTGAGCCTGAAGCTTGACAATCCGATTGTCTGGCAGGAACACTCTGCCCACTTGGGTGTCGAAACAAACTCCCAGATACTCCAGGGACTGAGTCGGGCGCAGCTGGCTTTTCTCCCAGTTGATGATCCACCCCAGGGAGCTCAAAAGAGCAATCACCCGGTCTACAGCTCTGCCGCACTCTGCATAAGAGGGGGCTCGGATCAACCAGTCGTCCAGGTAAAGATGGACTTGTACTCCTTCCTTTCGTAGGAAGGCCGCGATGACCACCATTACTTTGGAGAAGGTCCGAGGAGCAGTAGCCAACCCGAACGGGAGGGCTCTGAACTGGAAGTGTCGGCCCAGGACTGCAAAACGCAGAAAGCGTTGAGGATGCCAGATGGCAATATGCAAGTAAGATTCCTTGATGTCCAAGGATGCCAGGAACTCCCCTGCCTTCACTGCCGCTATAACAGAGCGGAGAGTCTCCATTCGGAAGTGCCGAACTTTCAAGGCCTGATTGACCCCTTTGAGGTCGAGGATAGGCCATACAGAACCTCCTTTCTTTGGTACCACAAAGTAAATGGAGTAACGTACCTTGCCAAGCTGATCTTCTGGCACCGGAACGACCGCACCCAGGCGGATCAGATTGTCTAAAGTCTGCTGCACTGCCACAGCTTTGACCGGAGACTTGCAGGGAGAGTGCACAAACCCGTCTCTTAAGGGTCGGCAGAACTCTAGCTTGTAGCCGTCTCTGATGACTTCCAGCACCCAAGCGTCTGAAGTTACCCTGGTCCACTCGCCCAGAAACAAGGACAGGCGTCCTCCAATCTGCTCTGGGCCATGGACCAGGGCCCCGTCATTGGGTACGAGACCCTGGGGGAGGACCGGAGGACGCACCTCCGGGACGGTGGTCTCTGCGAAAGGAATGCTGCTTAAGGGGAGAAGTTCCTCTTGAAGGAAGAGGGGGCAGAGGAGCCCGACTTGCCCGGGCGATACTGACAGGCTTCCTGAAACCGTCCTTTGGAGGAACCGGGGCGGGCACCACTGGCCCGAGCCCTGACCTCTGGTAACCTCTTGCCCTTAGACGTGCCGAGATCAGTCACAATTTTGTCCAGCTCGACCCCAAAGAGGAGCTTGCCTTTAAAAGGCAACTTAGCCAGGCGAGACTTAGAGGCGTGGTCAGCAGACCAATGCTTCAGCCAAAGCCAGCGCCGTGCAGAGACTGTCTGAGCCATACCTTTTGCCAAGGCTCTTAAGACATCATACAGCAAGTCTGCCAAGTAGGCCAAGCCCGATTCCAGGGCCGGCCAATCAGCCCTCAAGGAAGGATCCGAGGGAGAAGCCCGCTGCACAATCGTCAGGCACGCTCTGGCCACATAGGAGCCGCAAACTGAGGCCTGCAAACTTAAAGCAGCCGCCTCGAAGGACGACCTTAAAGCCGCCTCCAATCTTCTGTCTTGGCCGTCCTTTAGGGCCGTGCCACCTTCCACCGGCAATGCCGTTTTCTTAGTCACTGCAGTGATTAAAGAATCCACGGTAGGCCAAAGAAAGGCCTCCCGTTCACCTTCAGGAAGAGGGTAGAGGCGGGACATAGCCCTAGCCACTTTCAGCCTCGCTTCTGGGATATCCCATTGAGCCAAAATCAAGGTGCGCATGGCCTCATGCACGTGGAAGGTTCTAGGCGGGCGCTTCGTCCCCAGCATAATGGCAGAGCCAGCAGAGGCTGAGGGAGAGACGTCCTCTGGAGAGAAAATCTTCAAAATGCTCATGGCCTGCACTAACAGGTTGGGCAAATCCTCTGAGCGAAAGATCCGCGCTGCAGAGGGGTCATCCGCTCCATCCGAGCGGGAATCCGTCTCCTCCAAGGAATCCCCAAAGGACCGTTGGGAGAACTCAGATACGCTGCCCTCATCTACATCAGAGGAGACAGAGTCCTCTAGGGCCTAGAAATCCACCCGAGGGCGTTTGCTTCCAGAGGCCTCAACCCCTTTATCGGACAAGGGAGCAGGGGCAGCGTTTTGCATAAGGAAAGCCTGATGCAGCAGCAAAATGAAATCAGGGGAGAAACCCCCCAGACTGTGCACTTCTGCAGCCTGGGCCACGGCCCTAGACGCACCCTCAACCGGCGCTCTCAAGAGCGGGGGAGAACTCTGCTACGCATCCAAAATGGCGTCCGGCGCAAAACTCCGAAGAGCTGCACGGGAAAAACGGCGCTTAACTTTGGCCACTTTCTTGCCGTCGCCTGAATCAAGGGCGACCATAGCATTAACGTCTCCCACCTCAAGGGCGGCCCAAGAAGAAGCCGTCCGAGCAGAGTGGCCGGCCAAAATGGGGGGGGGTGAGCAGCGGGGGATGGGCGTTTATGGCGGGAAAAACCGCTGCACCGGAGGAAGAACCGGGACACTGACCGGCCTCCAAACTGATGCCCATAAAAAGGCGAATCAGGCTTTGAAACCCCCGCATCCCCGCTAGATGCGCACACGCGGTCCGGGGAGCGATTCTTCGCGCCTCGCCCTCCGACGCCATAGGCCACGTGGAGACCGATCGGGGAACCCCCTGCCTGCTACAAAAGGTAAAAATTACCTGCTTCTCGCTCTGAGCTGTAACGAACTGGTGTCCCAGTGAGCAGCTGCAATAAACGTTGAAATAAACGCCCTTAAAGGACGTTCAAAAATTTTTTTTTTTTTTTTTTGAACGGAGCCAGCGGGAGGGGGGAGAAAAGGAGGGACCTGGCACCACCAGGTTTGCACTTGCTCAAGAAGAGCCCTCAACCCCAGGTACTCAACAAAACCTAAGGATTAGGCTTGGAGACCTAGCCAGAGCTGCTGCTGTGTGTGACCACCACCTGCTGAGATAGAGAACATACTGAGGAGTTTCCAGCAGCACGACCACATATAGGGAGGCAAGAGGATTGCTCTCTATCTCCACCTGCTGGTAGATGGACACAACCCACCAGTCTATGGATTGATCAGCATGATGATATGGAAGAGGACCTTATGAGACTGGGAGTCTAAATGGCAGATGATGTTTAATGTGAGCAAGTGCAAAGTGATGAATGTGGGAAAGAGGAACCCAATTATAGCTACGTCATGCAAGGTTCCACGTTAGGAGTCACAGACCAAGAAAGGGATCTAGATGTCATTGTTGATACGTTGAAACCTTCTCAGTATGCTGCTGCGGATAAGAAAGCAAATCAAATATTAGGTATTATTAAGAAAAGAATGGAAAACAAAAACAAGGATTTTATAATGCCTTTGTATCAATCCATGGTGTGACCACACCTCAAATATTAGTAACATAGTAAATGACGGCAGATAAAGACCTGAATGGCCCATCCAGTCTGCCCAACAAGATAAACTCATTTTACACGGTATGCGATACTTTATATGCATACCCGAGTTTGATTTGTCCTTGCCATTCTCAGGGCACAGACCGTAGAAGTCTGCCCAGTGCTCTTCCTGTACTAACAGTTTGTGTTCAATTATGGTCACCGCATTTCAAAAAAGATATAGTGCAATTAAAAAAGGTACAGAGAAGGGCGACGAAAATGATAAAGGGGACGGGACGACTTCCCTATGAGGAAAGGCTGAAGCGGCTAGGGCTCTTCAGCTTGGTGAAGAGATGGCCGAGGGGAGATATGACAGAGGTCTATAAAATAATGAGTGGAGTGGAACAGGTATGCAATGCAGCTACAAAAGTAGAAAATTTAATACGAATTGGAGAAAATTTTTCTTCACTCAATGTGTAATTAAACTCTGGAATTCGCTGCCAGAGAATGTGGTAAAGGTGGTTAGCTTAGCGGGGTTTAAAAAGGGTTTGGACTGCTTCCTAAAGGAAAAGTCCATAGACCATTATTAAATTGATTTGGGAAAATCCACTGCTTATTTCTGGGATAAGCATCATAAAATGTATTGAGCTTTTCTGGGATCTTGCCAGGCATTTGTGACCTGGATTGGCGACTGTTGGAAACAGGATGTTGGGCTTGATGGACCTTTGGTCTTTCCCAGTATGGCAATACTTATGTACAGAGATTAAGGGCAAGCAAGTCAAAGGGATTATTAGCTCAGCATTTCTCTGCTTTATGTGCAGGTGTCTGGTAGAAGAAGCTTGGGGAGGGTAATTCTTTTCAAAATCCAGGGGCAGGAACTGAACACACAGACAGTAAAGGACAAGAACTGGGCAGGCACTAGGACAGAGATCAAGATAGTAAGCCAAAGGAACGTCTCTGCTTGTTCTGCTGGCCAGGACCTAACAGCAACAAGAAGCAAGGGAACACTTGTTTTCTTGGACAAGCACAACTCATCAGCCTCATACAGTCAATGTCATCCGATGGCACCAAATGAGGACTTGCTCTCTATGCCTTTCTGGGCTCTGGGAGAGCATTCTGGATATGTACAAATGTTCCTATCCTCATCTGTTTAATCCATGAGTCAAGACAATTCCGTCTACCTCACACACTTCTACTTGGGGGCTTTGAGAGGGCAAGATTCCCCGGGCCAGGCCTCCAAGGAGGGCCCGGCACCGGCAGCCTGTTAGCCTCCCTTACTATCTTCCCCCCCTCAGGCCTGTACTTGCCTTGTAGTTGTTGGCTGGCAGGCAAGCAGCAACGATCAAGAGAGACTGGTCTGCCTGCCACAAGTCCTTCTTCCTGTTGTGTCTCGCCCTCCTGTGAAGTAACTTCCTAATTTTGTATAGGCAGGACATGACAGGAAGAAGGACCCATGGTCAGCAGAGCAGTCTCTCCTAGGCAAAAGGTCAACAAAGAATACTGTGGGATCCTCCTAGATCCTTTAGTAAACTTTTAAAATTTCACTTTTTTGTTCCAAAATCATTGAGATGTGGACTTTTTACATATCCCACTCCCCCTTTTTTTTTTTAATCTCTACATTTTTTTTTGTTTGAAATGGTTTTTAACAATGTTCTATGAACAAAGTACAATGAACAAATGCAAAAAGGTCATCTAAGTCTGAACAAATTCACTTTAATAATTATACCAAAACCCCTCCCCCCTCCCCAAAAGTTTGTTCTCAGCACTCGGCCTTAGAAGGCAGGAAAAACACTCTGCCTGCCTGCTATATATTCAGCAAATAGCTGCATGCCCTGGGAGACAAAGTAAGCCTAAAGGGCTCCCAGGTCTCATCAAAAGAGTTAGGGTATGATACATACCTGTAGCAGTTGTTCTCCGAGGACAGCAGGCTGATTGTTCTCACGACTGGGTGACGTCCGCGGCAGCCCCCACCAACCGGAAATAAGCTTCGCGGGACGGTCAGCACGCAGGGCACGCCCACCGCGCATGCGCGGCCGTCTTCCCGCCCGTGCGCGACCGCTCCCGCCAGTTGAATGACTAGCAAAAAATATGAAACACACAACTCCAAAGGGGGGAGGGAGGGAAGGTGAGAACAATCAGCCTGCTGTCCTCGGAGAACAACTGCTACAGGTATGTATCATACCCTTTCTCCGAGGACAAGCAGGCTGCTTGTTCTCACGACTGGGGTATCCCTAGCTCTCAGGCTCACTCAAAACAAGAACCCAGGTCAATTGAACCTCGCAACGGCGAGGGTATAACAGAAATTGACCTACGAAGAACAACTAACTGAGAGTGCAGCCTGACCAGAATAAATTCGGGTCCTGGAGGGTGGAGTTGGATTTACACCCCAAACAGATTCTGCAGCACCGACTGCCCGAACCGACTGTCGCGTCGGGTATCCTGCTGGAGGCAGTAATGAGATGTGAATGTGTGGACAGATGACCACGTCGCAGCCTTGCAGATCTCTTCAATAGTGGCTGACTTCAAGTGGGTCACTGACGCTGCCATGGCTCTGACACTATGAGCCGTGACATGACCCTCAAGAGTCAGCCCAGCCTGGCGTAAGTGAAGGAAATGCAATCTGCTAGCCAATTAGAGATGGTGCGTTTCCCGACAGCGACCCCTAGCCTGTTAGGGTCGAAAGAAACAAACAATTGGGCGGACTGTCTGTTGGGCTGTGTCCGCTCCAAGTAGAAGGCCAATGCTCTCTTGCAGTCCAATGTGTGCAACTGACGTTCAGCAGGGCGGGTATGCGGCCTGGGGAAGAATGTTGGCAAGACAATTGACTGGTTAAGATGGAACTCCGACACCACCTTCGGCAGGAACTTTGGGTGGGTGCGGAGCACTACTCTGTTGTGATGAATTTGGTATATGGAGCATGAGCTACTAGGGCTTGAAGCTCACTGACCCTACGAGCTGAAGTAACTGCCACCAAGAAAATGACCTTCCAGGTCAAGTACTTCAGATGGCAGGTATTCAGTGGCTCAAAAGGAGGTTTCATCAGCTGGGTGAGGACGACGTTGAGATCCCATGACACAGCAGGAGGCTTGATAGGGGGCTTTGACAAAAGCAAGCCTCTCATGAATCGAACGACTAAAGGCTCTCCAGAGATGGCTTTCCTTCCACACGATAATGGTAAGCACTAATCGCACTAAGGTGATTCCTTACTGAGTTGGTCTTGAGGCCAGACTCTGATAAGTGCAGAAGGTATCAAGCAGGTTCTGTGCAGGGCAGAACGAGGTTCTAGGGCCATGCTCTCACACCACACGACAAACCTCCTCCACTTGAAAAAGTAACTCTTTTTAGTGGAATCCTTCCTAGAGGCAAGCAAGACCCGGGAGACACCCTCAGACAGACCCAACGCAGTGAAGTCTACGCCCTCAACATCCAGGCCGTGAGAGCCAGAGACTGAAGGTTGGGGTGCAGCAACGCTCCGTCGTTCTGCGAAATGAGAGTCGGAAAACACTCCAATCTCCACGGTTCTTCGGAGGACAACTCCAGAAGAAGAGGGAACCAGATCTGACGGGGCCAAAAGGGCGCGATCAGAATCATGGTGCCGCGGTCTTGCTTGAGCTTCAGTAAGGTCTTCCCCACCAAAGGTATGGGAGGATAAGCATACAGGAGGCCGGTCCCCCAATGGAGGAGAAAGGCATCCGACGCTAGCCTGCCGTGTGCCTGAAGTCTGGAACAGAACAGAGGCAGCTTGTGGTTGGTCTGAGAGGCGAAAAGGTCCACCGAGGGGGTGCCCCACGCTCGGAAGATCTTGCGTACCACTCTGGCATGGAGCGACCACTCGTGCGGTTGCATGACTCTGCTCAGTCTGTCGGCCAGACTGTTGTTTACGCCTGCCAGGTACGTGGCTTGGAGGAGCATGCCGAACCGACACGCCCAACGCCACATCCCGACGGCCTCCTGGCACAGGGGCGAGATCCGGTGCCCCCCTGCTTGTTGACGTAATACATTGCAACCTGATTGTCTGTCCGAATTTGGATAATTTGACAGGACAGCCGATCTCTGAAAGCCTTCAGTGCGTTCCAGATCGCTCGGAGCTCCAGGAGGTTGATCTGCAGATCCTTTTCCTGGAGGGACCACAGACCCTGAGTGTGGAGCCCATCGACATGGGCTCCCCACCCCAGGCGAGATGCATCCGTCGTCAGCACTTTCGTGGGCTGCGGAATTTGGAATGGGCGTCCCAGGGTCAAATTGGTCCGGATAGTCCACCAGAGCAGTGAAGTGCGGCAACTGGTGGAGAGGCGGATGACATCTTCTAGATTCCCGGTGGCCTGGAACCACTGGGAAGCTAGGGTCCATTGAGCAGATCTCATGTGAAGACGAGCCATGGGAGTCACATGAACTGTGGAGGCCATATGACCCAGAAGTCTCAACATCTGCCGAGCTGTGATCTGCTGAGACGCTCTGGTCTGCGAAGCCAGGGTCAAGAGATTGGTGGCCCTCGCTTCGGGAAGGTAGGCCTGAGCTGTCTGGGAATTCAGCAGCGCTCCTATGAATTCCAGAGACTGAGTTGGCTGGAGATGGGACTTTGGGTAATTTATCACAAACCCCAGCAGCTCCAGAAGTTGGATAGTGCACTGCATGGACCGGAGGGCTCCTGCCTCCGAGGTGTTCTTGACCAGCCAATCGTCGAGATATGGGAACACGTGCACTCCCAGCTTGCGTAGATAGGCCGCTACCACCACGAGGCACTTGGTAAACACTCGTGGGGCAGAGGCGAGCCCAAAGGGCAGCACACAATACTGAAAGTGGCGTGCGCCCAGACGGAATCTGAGATACTGTCTGTGAGCTGGCAGTATCGGTATGTGAGTATATGCGTCCTTTAAATCCAGGGAACATAGCCAATCGTTTTTTCTGAATCATTGGCAGAAGGGTGCCCAAGGAAAGCATCCTGAACTTTTCTTTGACCAGGAATTTGTTCAGGCCTCTCAGGTCTAGGATGGGACGCATCCCCCCTGTTTTCTTTTCCACAAGGAAGTACCTGGAATAGAATCCCTGGCCCTTCCTGCCCGGGTGGTACGGGCTCGACCGCATTGGCGCTGAGAAGGGCGGAGAGTTCCTCTGCAAGTAACTGCTTGTGATGGGAGCTGAAAGACTGAGCTCCCGGAGGACAATTTGGAGGCAGGGGGGCCAAATTCAGGGCGTATCCGCACCGCACTATTTGGAGAACACCACTGGTCGGAGGTTATGAGAGGCCACCTTTGGTGAAAAAATTTTAACCTCCCTCCGACCGGCAGATCGTCCGGTACGGACACTTGTAGGGCGGCTATGTTCCCGTGGATCCAGTCAAAAGCCCGTCCCCGGCTTTTGCTGTGGAGGCGCAGGGGGCTGCTTAGGCGCACGCTGTTGACGAGAACGAGCGCGCTGGGGCTGTCCCTGTGCCTGACGAGGCCTTCGGGCCGGCTGGTTGTACCTACGTTTTGCAAAAGAATAGGGTGCAGCCTGCCGTGCCCGGGAAAAACGCCCACCCGTGGGGGCGGGTGCTGAAGGCGCCCGGTGGGAGAGCTTGTCGAGAGCGGTTTCCCGCTGATGCAGTTGGTCCACCATCTGCTCGACCTTCTCACCGAAAATGTTATCCCCCCGGCAAGGGACGTCAGCCAGTCTCTGCTGGGTGCGGTTGTCCAGGTCAGAGGCACGCAGCCATGAGAGCCTGCGCATCACTATACCTTGGGCCGCAGCACGAGATGCCACGTCACAGGTGTCAAAAATCCCCCTGGACAGGAACTTTCTGCACGCCTTTCAGCGGCCTGACCACCTCCTGATAAGGCCTGGACTGCTCCGGCGGAGCTTATCGACCAGGTCCGCAAGCTGTTGCACATTGGTCCGCATTGGATGCTCATATAGAGCGGTAGATTGGATGCGGGTCACGAGCATGGAGGATTGGTAGGCCTTCCTCCCAAAATGAGTCCAGAGTGCGAGACTCCCGCCCCGGGGGCGCCGAGGCGGTATCCCTCGAACTCCGTGCCCTCTTGAGAGCAGAATCCACGACCGCTGAGTCATGGGCAACTGGGGCCGCATGAGCTCTGGGTCAGAGTGGATCCTGTACTGGGACTCTGCTTTCTTGGGAATGGTGGGATTAGTTAGTGGTCGCACCCAGTTCCGGAGCAGCGTCTCCTTCAGGACATTGTGCAGCGGTACCGTGGAGGACTCTCTAGGTGGTGATGGATAGTCGAGGACCTCGAGCATCTCGGCCCTCGGCTCTTCACAGAGACCACGGGAAAGGGAATGCTTATAGACATATCCCGCACAAAGGAGGCAAAGGAGAGACTCTCAGGAGGTGAGAGCTTCCTCTCCGGTGACGGCGTGGGGTCCGAGGGAAGGCCCGTAGACTCCTCGGAGGAGAAATATCTCGGGTCCTCCTCTTCCCCCCACGAGTCCTCGTCCTCGGTATCGGACATTAGCTCATGTAGCTGAGTCCGGTACCGGGGCCCGGCTCGACGTCGAGGCACCGAGGTCTCGGTGTCGTCGAGCGGTGGACTCCCGCGCCGGCGGGGACGGAGCTCCCTCCATCGACGTCGACGGGGGACTCCACCTGCGTGGCTGTCGAGACCGGCACCGCAAGCGGCGGCGGTGTCGACTGCCCCGGCGCCGGGCTAGAGCTCGCCGGCGCCACAGTCATCGGCGCCGAGGGCGCAAGCCACCCCCGGCGCCGGCACAGCCTGGCGCATCAGCCCTTCCAGGATCCCCGAAGGATGGCTCTGAGGCACTCGTCCAGGCCCGCTGCCGGGAAAGGCGGTGGGGCCGGTAAGGGTGTCGGTGCCGGAAGCTGCTGGGGGCCAGGAGACGGCACCGAGGTGCCGGAACCCCGACGCGTCGGTACCTCCACCACCGACGGAGATCTCTCCTCTCTGCGATGACGCTTCGGCGTCGACTCCTCTTCAGGGTGCACCGAGGGCTCCCCGGTGACGGCGCTTCTTGTCTTTTTTCCGGTGCACGTCACCGGTGCCGGAGGGCATGGAGGAGGAGGAGGTCGATCCCCCTCGGTCTCGGGTACCGGGTCCGACAGGGTTCGGTCCCGTGGCTCACGAGTTGAGGGAGTGACCGGGGCCGACTGCCCACAGCGGTCTCTCTACCCCACTCTCGCCGGCGGACCGGCGGCCGACGGGACCTGTTCTCCTGGGGTCGCTGCCATCGGTGCCGATGTCTCGGGCATCGATACCGGTACCGAAGAACCGGTCTTCGATACCGATGCCGTCGAGGTCGACGTCGAGGGGCCGGCGCAAGTTCCAAAAAGACGGTCCCGCAGAACTTGCCTCGCAACCTGAGTCCGTTTCCGGAGACCGAGACACAAAACGCACGACTTGAGATTGTGCTCCGGCCCGAGGCACTGGAGGCACCAAGCGTGGGTGTCGGTCTGCGAGATCGGCCGGCCGCAGCGACCACACTTTTTAAATCCACTCGGGACCTTCGAGGACATCGACGGAAAAAATCGCGTCGGCGAAGTCAAAGTCGGCAATGGTGGCTAAAATCACACCACGAAAATTGAAACCGACCGAGCGGCCACTAGGCCGCAACGAGGCGTCCCCCGCTAGAAAGCGAGGGAAAGAAGAGCGCGTGCTCCACACGCGCAAAATTCTTTTTTTTTTTTTTTTTTAATAAAGAGAAAGAAGAAGAAGAAGAGGCCGAACAGGCCAAAAGCGACGATCCGCGTAAACGCGGTCGAAAAAATCCGGCGGCTGAAACGAGGAGAGAGGGGAAAACACAACTCTCTCAGTCGCGGAAAAAAAAGTAACTGGCGGGAGCGGTCGCGCACGGGTCGGGAAGACGGCCGCGCATGCGCGGTGGGCGTGCCCTGCGTGCTGACCGTCCCGCGAAGCTTATTTCCGGTTGGTGGGGGCTGCCGCGGACGTCACCCAGTCGTGGAGAACAAGCAGCCTGCTTGTCCTCGGGAGAAAATGCCTTGACATTTCATCATCATTTGATAAACTAAAAGTGCTAGCTGTGAAGCTTGGGACCAAAGAGCGCAAGTCAACTCAGAATAGTCTTTATTCCAAACAAAAATAGATAGCCAAATAAAACGCTGGAATTCCTTGGGGGCTAGGTCAATGTAAATGTATTGGCCAAACAGAATGCATGGGTTCATAAAGAGCTAAGACCAGTAAGTCCAGAGCCTGTAGCAAAGCTTTCAAAATTGTGTCACTGTTCACAATGCCAAAACATATGACCCAAGGCCAGGGCTGTGGAGTCGGTACAAAAATCCTTCGACTCAGACTCCTCAGTTTATGGTACCTCCGACTCCTCAGTTTTTTAATATGTATTTTTTTTGCATGTTGACTGAAAAGGTGCAGCATGCAGCAGCTGCATTTTAATGTTTGGGTTTTTAAATCTATGTCATTGTGACTTTTATTTTATTTATTAAAGAAACTATAAATATTCATTAATCCTAAAGTTTAAACAAAAAACACATAAAAAAAAGGTTAGGTTTATTGTTTTTTTTATCAAGTATAAAGTCATCATAGCATTAGCAAGTATAATACTCTGAAACAACCACATCCTTTGGAAATTAGAATAAATCAAGTACCTACATAAACCAAAACATTTGGAAAATCTAAAACAACTATATATTATTTAAACTTGGCATATATAGCTGTAGAATAGCTGTTAAAACATAATCCAAAATTAACTAATATATTGTTCTTAGAAACAGAATTGCTTCTGCAGATCCTCCTTCATAGAAGCCCTTAAATCTGAATTTGATTATTTTCAGTGCTGAAAACAGGTCTTTCAACACTGACTTGGGTGGGTGGCATTGCTGTTACGGTTCTAGCTGTATCACTGACAATCTCTGGATAAACAATGATGGCTTCTTCTATAGTCAGTTTTGATGAGCGGTCAAACTTTTCCACTTCTTTTAATCCTTTAAAAAAACTCTTGCATGAATTTCTTTATATGGACATTTACAGGTTGCTTTTCCATGCTTAACTACTACTACTACTACTATTTAGCATTTCTATAGCGCTACAAGGCATACGCAGCGCTGCCAACAAACATAGAAGAAAGACAGTCCCTGCTCAAAGAGCTTACAATCTAACTGACATCACTTTGCTTTTAAAGCTTCCATTTTGTCCAAATAGGCTTGAAAATTCTCTTCTTCATTGAAGAGGATGAACCTGAGTTACCATTACCACCAGTATTTATAGCTTTAGCTTCATCCAGTGGTTTATGAGTTTCAGGTAGCAACTCTTTCATGCGAACTGCTATGTCATAGAGTGCCTGTTTTCCTGGTAGCAATTTGGTCACTGCTCAACAAAATTCAGCTCATTGGATCAACATAAATAGCAGCTAAGAGAATTTGATTATCCAGCAAGAGCTCCTCTCTTTTCCTCATTGAAGATACAATGCCATCAGCAATTAACCCCCCACTTTTGTTAAGGTTATATATCAAGCCCTTCCATTCCAAGAAGAATTTACCTGGTGTTAAATCTTCATATTGCAGCTTCTTGGTAACAGCAAAAGGGTAAGAAAGTAGCCTAATTCTGTAACTTGAGCCCCCTGGTTTTCTTTTAATGAAACATTTACATTGTCCAGTTCTTCAAGAAAGTCTTTTAGTTCAAGCAAACTTCCCCAGCGCGTTGCTTGATCCAAAATGGCTCCTTTTCCAGCACGTCTCTTCAGAATAGCATCCTGTTTTAGGGATCCTGGCTGCAACAGCTACTTGCCTCAACTTGCTAATTAGTGTAGCCGCATGACGATCCTTCAATCCATCTCTTATTGCTAGTTGCAGAGTATGAACAGCACAACGCATATGTTGAATGGTAATAAGCTTAGATGCTTCTTCAGCAATATCATCCAAACTTTCACAGCTTTCTTGAATTGCAGAACTGTCATCTTCTGATATTTGTATGCTGCTTTCTTCATCAACTTCCTTCTTTTTTCAATTGTGCTTAACATATTTGAAGCATATCAGTTACAATAAATAGAATGTGTTCCTTTTTAATTTCAAAATCTTCTAAAAACACCTTCCACTAACTTCTGCAGATACTCACTGGTATGATGTGCCTGAGTGTCCTTTACTCCTAATGTCCGGGGTTATAGTTTTTTTGTTTTCATCAGCAAATCTAACATTAATTGCAAAATAATTGACTCTGTGACGTGTGCATGCATCCATTTTAATAAAGCCAAAACGTCCCTCGGACTTTTTCTAGTTCTTCCTTCTTACATTTGGCTTCTTCAAGTATAAGTTTCCTTATACTTTCTCGTTCCAGAGAAACTCCAAGCTTTTTAGCCATTTCTCCATTTAAGCCTAAAAAGGCTGGTTGTGAAAAAGAGATAGTGGTATACTATTCTTTACTGCCATTTCAATGATGTGGTTTTTGAATTTTTCTGGTGTCATTGTTATAGTAACTTTGTCAGCTGTAAAAAATCTTGATAGTTGTGTCTGGCCTCCAGTAGATTTCTGATCTTTATTGACCCTGAAGTAGATGGAATGTTTTCATTGCTATCTTCTCATTCACAGCTTCTAAACTTTAGGATGGAAAACGCTGCAAGTGTCTTTTTAAATTTGATGCTCTTGTGGGTGCATTTTTTTCATAACCACTGAAACTGCTAATTTTTGCATCACATGCTTTTTCACCATCATCATCTTCTATAATACATTGACATACATAATGTTTCCCATCTGTTGATGTTGTAAAGTGTTCATAAACAGCAGACTTTGTCATGTTTCCTGACATTCTTTTTGCAATTGTGAATGGTGTGCCACTTCCACTAAAATATAAAGCTCTTCTTGCAGAGAGAGAGGAAGTTGGGTGGAGTCTCTCTGCTGCCTTATCTGTGTGTGCTGAATGATCTTCTCTTGGAGCTTAAGTTCACTGTGGGGTCAGAGAGGAGGTGCTCTACAGCAGGTCAGTAAATGCAAAGGGAGACTGAGCAGAAGGGAAGCTCTCCAGCAAAATAGTTCAGCTGCACTTCACACTAGTGAAACAACTAGGTACTAAGCTTTATTCAAATGTATGAGGAGTCGGTACATTTTTGCTGACTCCAACTCCGACTCAATGTACCCAAAATTGCTGCCGACTCAGACTCCACAGCCCTGCCCAAGGCGATACTCCACATTTTAAACAAGTCTTGTGGTCATAGATGCTTTACACACCCTGCATGAAGAAATATGTAAACATAATGCAAACTTATACAATATTTCTCTATGTAACATGTATAGGTAACATTTATGCAGTTAGAACAAAAGTATGATAACATTTTGTAGATAGCTCAACAGTCAGGTCTCTAGACCTTTTTGCAGCTAAGCTAGCATAATTCAATTCAGTTGTAGTGTCTTTTAAATATCTGTGATGAAACCTCAAGGACACTAATTGCTGGGATCCTAGGGGCGTAAGCTTCCACTAGAGTATCTTGAACATCCTTCATGAGGTATGTCCTTGGTAAGGAAGCCAAAGTAATGGTGAAATCGCATAAATGCTGAGTATGAGAAGGAGGGAGCCGAAATTCACACTGCAACATGTCAAATGACTTCAGGTGACCCTCTTCATTAATAACCTTAAGATAATGCACTAACTGGGTAGCCCACAATGAAAAGGGGATGTGCCTCTGTTTCAGGAGGAAAGCCAGCGTTATCACATAAAGAGAGGTAAAGCATATTCTTCGCAGAGAAAAGATGCCTGTGGCAATCTATCTCCACACCTCTCTGGACGTCTTAAAATTTAGATAAGCCCTTAAAGAGCCCAGGGGCAAATTTAATCTCCACACCTCTCTGGACGTCTTAAAATTTTAGATAAGCCCTTAAAGAGCCCAGGGGCAAATTTACCACCTGTGTGCAAAATCTGACTAAATGCACCCCTGGAAGCAGTTTAGTTTCTAGCGAGGTAAATGAATAGTCTCTGTCTCTCAAACCCAGTCTTTAATATGATGCATTCCACTGGCCCACTGTAGATGTCGAATTTTTAATACTCCCATACCCCCAGATATTCCTTGGATGTCTGATCACTGCTAAAGACAAGCAAGGTTTTTTTCCCCCACAAATTTTTTTTTTTAATGCTGTGAACTATTCTCCTGGACTCTCCTGCTATCCGGTAGCATTCTTGCTCTCCTTGAAAGTCGAACCCCTAAGGTGATGTCTACTGTCTGGTTCCTCCCCACAGGAGTCGATGTGGTGTGCCCCTGTGGTGACATCACAGGGGGCATGACTAGCAGCAGGATCTGTGTTTCTCTACCAGTTCAAAGGAATAACTTGCTGCATTTATTATTTCTATTAAATTGTGTTTGGAACAGTTGGTAACTAATGCCCAGAGGAAACAGAGAAGGGGATTTGGGGGAAAATGTTTGCACTCCAGGAGAGGGACAGTAAGAGGAGAGAGAATGATCTGGATCAAGGAGGCCACAATCTGTTTGCTGGTGCTTATGTTACACAGTTGCATTGGAGACTTCTGGAAGTACAAATGGATTAAAAAACATCAGGTGGTAGTGAAGCATAGATTTGGTTGTTGGAGGAGGAAGAGAAGTTGTAGAGGTGGCCGAAAGTGACAGAATTCAAAACGGTGTGGGATAAACACAGAGAATCTCTAATTAGAAAATGAATGGTATATTTAAAAAAAAAAAAAAAAAAACACACACCACACAAACTAAACTTAAATGCTGTATGGGTGTGGATATGTCGAGTGACGCTCAGATGGTAACTCCGGCTGTGATGTACTAGGGCCGGTGCTGGGCAGATTTGTATGATCTGTGTCCCGTATATGGCAATCCAGTTTAGGATGGGCTGGTAAGACTTCAGTGGCTGGAACCCGAGGACAGTGCTGGGCAGACTTTTTTGGCCTGTGTCCCACCAATAACAAGACAGACAGGCTGAAGTGGACTTTGACAGCAACTCCAGCAGTTGGAATGAAGGACAAGACTGGGTGGACTTGTATGTCTGTGCCCCAGAAATTCCAAGAAATGACCACGATCAAGTATTTTACATCTCATTCACTGTTGATTAATCATGAATTGATAATGAATGCGACAGTTGGCAGACTGGATGGACCATTGAGGTCTTTATCAGCCATCACTTACTATGCTACTGTGTTAGATTGAGACAGGAGATAGCATGAGCCTATCTGGCCCATTACCGGTGCTCGAGCCAGCAGACAGAGCTTGCCGCCAAATTGGTACACCCAAAACAATAGCAAATGCTATCGAAAACAACTGCAAAAGCTTATCAGAGACTAGTAAACATGCCCATTTCTGACACAAATGAAACGGGCGCTAGTAAGGTTATCCTCCGAGTTCCAGCTTGGCCTCTCCTCCCTCCCTCTCTTTCCTCCCTCCGAGTTCCATGCCCCCGCACCTCCCTCCCTCTCTTTCCTCCCCTCCGAGTTCCAGGCCCCCTCCGAGTTCATGCCCCCCTCCCCTCCGAATGGTAGCCTGACCTGCGTTGCCCGCCCTCTTCTCCCAGTCCTCCGCCTGCCCCTCGCCTTCCTGCCTGAATTTAGAAGTTCTTACCTCGGGGTCCGCCGGCAGCAATAAAAGGCGAGCAGGTACGGCGCTTCAGCCTGCCTTCCCTTCTGTCGCCGCTCTGCCTCTGGTGCCACCCTTCCGGAAACAGGAAATGAGGATGGGACCAGAGGCAGAGCTGAGACAGAAGGGAAGGCAGCTGAAACACCGCGCCTGCTCGCCTTTACTGCTGCCAGTGCATGGGCATAGTTTGACTGTTTCATTTGGGGGGGGCAAAGGATGGGGCGGAGCATATTAGCATATTCATTTGCATATATATGCAAATGAATATGCTAATATGGAGGAAGGAAGGGAAAAAGCTGGCTTTTTTTTGGGAATAACCATAATGAATATGTATGAGAAATCAAGCCAGCTTTCTCCCTTCCTTCCTTCTCACCCAGCACCCCCTCTTCCTCTCCAGCAGTATTTCCCCACCCCCTTCCCATACCATGCCAGTGTTGACCTTAGAAATGCATAGGCTCTATATGTAGATCCTTCAAGAGGTAGTGTGTCATGATTTAGGCTCTACACCCTTTCTGATGTTTTGGTGCCACCTCAGTAGGCCAACACACAATCTCTCTACTGCAAAACGCTATACACAAACTTGTGCAAAAACACACTCATAACCTTACTAAACCATAACAGCACTAATTCCAAGGCCAGGACGAGCTACAACCTATGCGTCAAAAGGCAGAACTGTAATTACACCAGGCCTCAAACACCAATACACTACCTCGTGAAAAAAAAAATGCAAAACTAAAAGGGCTGCAAATACTACACGCTAGTAGAATACTGCACCTTGATCACACATGAAAAACACATGACACAAGGAACTAGAAATCAAAAAATATGAAGGCAAAATACTGAACTGCAAAGTTACCTCAAGAAGTCAGACTCAGCATGCAGCAATACCAGAAAAATTGAAACTTACATGCAAAATATCACAGATGCACATTTCAAAAAGCTGACATATTTCAATTAATAAATTCTGAATAAAATATTTTTTTCTACCTTTTTTGTCTGATCATTTCTATTCGCTTTGTTCCCAGTGTCTTCTGTTTTATGCAGTGTCTTCTTTCCTTTTGATATTTTTTTCTCCCTCCTGTGTCCTTATGCGTCCTGTCTACCATCTGTAGCCCTGTCCCTATCCTTCCTCGAGTTTCAGTATCTGCCCTCAATGTGTTCCAAAACAGCCCTTAAACTCAGCAGTTTTTCCCTCCATCCATATCCAGCATTTCTCCTCACTCCCCACCATCCATGTGCATCTACTTCCTGTCTTCCCTCCCCTCCACCATGTCCAGCATTTCTCCCTCTCTCCCTTCCCCTCCATCCATGTGGATCTCCTTCCTGTCTTTCCTTCCCTCCATCCTTGTCCAACATTTCTCCTCTCTTCCCTGCCCTCCACTCCATCTGTCCAGCATTTCTCCTCTCTTCCCTCCCCTCCATCCATGTGCATCTCCTTCCTGACTTCTCTCCCCTCCATCCATCCATGTCTAGCAACTCTCCATTCTCCCCTCCCCTCCCCTCCATCCATCCATATCCAGCAAATGTCCCTTCTGTCCCCTGCCTCCTCCATTCATCCATCCATGTTCAGCAATTCTCCTCTCTCCTGCCCTCTCCCTCCATCCATGCATGTCCAGCAACTCTCCATTCTCCCCTGCCCTCTCCTCCATCCATCCATATCCAGCAAATTCCTCTCTCCCCCTTTCCCCCTCCATGTCCAGCAATTCTCCTCCTTCCCCTGTCCTCCACTCCATGTCCAGCGATTTCTATTCTCTCCCCTACCCTCCTCTCCATCCATCCATGTCCAGCAACTCTCCATTCTCCCTGCCTTCTCCTCCATCCATCTCCAGCAATTTCCTCTCACCCGTCCTCTCCATCAATCCTGTTGTCCAGCAATTCTCCTCTCTCCCCTGCCCATCCTGTTTCTTTCCATCCCCTTCCCCATTCTATCCAGCATCTCCCCCCTCTCTCTCCCACTTCGCAGCATCTCCCCCCCCTCTCTCTCTCTCCTACTGGCAGCCAACTACTACTACTACTACTACAATAAAGAACGACAATGTGGATGCAGGCAGAAGCTCACAAGTTTGCTTGCTGTGTTTTGAGTGAACGTCGACGGCTGCGCAGGGGAGTGGACTAGATAGGCTGCCTGGCTCACTTCCAATCCAACTCCACCGAAGTTGCAGCGGCAAACAGACGGGCAGTGGTAGTAATAGCAGCAATGAGGCAGGCTCGACTCCGTGCTTCGCTTCCTGACCCTGCCCTCTCTGCGTCCCGCCTTCCTCTGATGCCATTTCCTTTTGGGCGGGACCGCTGAGAGGGCAGGGTCAGGAAGCAAAGGACGGAGTCAAGCCTGCCTCATTGCTGCTATTACTACTGCTGTCCGCCTCATTGCTGCTATTACTACTGGCGCCACGCCCGCTGCCACGACTTCCGGTAACATGTCATCGTTTTGGGAAGACAATGCCCCCCTCGCCCCCCCCCCAATCTACGCCCATGTTGCCGGTGGATCCTGAAGTAAGAACTTTTAAATTCAGGCCGGCACGCAGGAAGGCGAGAGAAGAGGGTGGGCAACGCAGGTCGGGCTGCCACTCGAAGGGGGAGGGAGGGGGCGGGCCTGGAACTCGGAGGAGGGGGGGTGGCTGGAACTTGGAGGACAGGGGGGAGGGAGGGAGGCGATTCTCACCTCCAACGTTCTGTGGCTGGCTGGTGCTGGTTTCCCTTCCCTCTCATTGGTCCTCCCTCTAACGTCATCACATTCTGACGCGAGGGCAGACCAATGGGAATTGTGTTACGAACCCAGGCATCCAGACAAAGAACGTTGGAGGTGCAAATTATTATATAGGATAAGCAACTGCCTATACGTGGTCCATCTTTAAAAAGTCTAAAGCTGTTCTGGTTAGATAGGCAGTGCCTTAAAAGATGGAGAAGAAAGGATTTTTATTTTTGACAGCTTTTTTTATTGATTTGAAAGGTTCCCATAACTACATATTTATTGGGATTTAATAACCGCTTTTATGAAGAGATTCACCCAAGGTGGGGTACAACAGGTACAGTTTAACATAAAACTTACAATTTTGTTAACAGCATAATAGTAAAATAAACAAGTATAAACGAATACAATAAATGTAAACTAGAAAACAGTAAATATAAACCTAATAGAACTACTGTGAACCAGTATCAACAGCACTGTAATTCAAATACCAGACATATAATACAAGGTTAGCATAATACCAATGATACACCTAATAAGCATGCATTAGAACATTCAACATGGGAAAATTAGGTTCTTACCTTGGTAATTTTCTTTCCTTTAGTCATAGCAGATGAAGCCATTACGTATGGGTTGTGTCCATCAACCAGCAGGGAGAGATAGAGAGCACTCAACTTTTCACAGTGCCTCATGGCCAGCCAGCTCCACTGCCTCTTCAGTATTTGAAGCTTCCAAAGCAGTATGGCAAACCGCAATGGGAATAACATGAACTTTCCTCACAGCGAACGATGGCCCCTTAACAAGGGCATGAACTCAAAGGAGGGAATGAACACATCCTCCTGGAGGGAATAAACTCGTCCTCCTTATTGTATAACTGAAGGGGATACACGCACCTCCTGGAGGGAATAAAACTCATCCTCCAAAACATAAACTGGAGGGAATGGACTCATCCTCCTATAAGTGAACATGAATCCTGAAGACCGTTTTCCAACTTTCTCCCAAGGAAGGAACTTCAGGAAACAAGAACAGAACCTGAACAGATTCACAGCATACAGACAATCATACAGGGAGGGCTCATGGCTTCATCTGCTATGACTAAGGAAAGAAATTACCAAGGTAAGAACCTAATTTTCCCTTCCTTGTCATCAAGCAGATGAAGCCATTACGTATGGGATGTAACAAAGCAATCCCTATATAGGGTGGGAACAGGTCACACCACGTGCTAGCACTTGTGCTCCAAAACGCGCATCGCTTCTAGCAGCCACATCCAGCCTGTAATGTCGGGCAAAAGAGAGCTTAGAAGCCCATGTTGCTGCACTGCATATCTCTTGACGAGAGAGTGCTCCAGTTTCAGCCCAAGAGGAAGAAATCGCTCTGGTAGAATGCGCCTTAAAGGCTACAGGCGGAGACTGGCTGGCAAGCAGATAAGCTGAAAAGATAGTTCTTTGAGCCAGCGGGCAATAGTGGCTTTAGACGCTGGAGACCCTCTGCGAGGACCTGATAGCAAACAAACAGATGATCATAGATCCTGAAAGAGATTAGTAACTCGCAGATACTGCAGCAGAGTCCTGTGCACATCCAACAGGTGCAACTGCCCAAAAGATTCTGGAAACTCCTCCTTATCAAAGGAGGACAAGAAAATAGGCTGGTTTAGGTGAAACGCTGAAACCACCTTAGGCATGAAGGAAGGCACGGTCCGAACCGTGACCCTGGACTCTGAGAATTGCAGAAATGGGTCTCTACAGGACAGCGCCTGGAGCTCTGACACCAGTCTCGCCGAAGTAATGGCCACAAGAAAAAACGGCCTTTAGTGTCAAATCTTTCTCCGATACTCGCCGAAGCGGCTCAAAAGGAGAAGCCTGCGGGGCCTTCAAAACTAGCCCCAGGTTCCAAGCTGGACAGGGTGCTCGCACGGAAGGCCGGAGCACCCCACTAAGAAACCGTGCCACATCTGAATGAGCAGCTAAAGACACGCCTTCAACCTTACCACGAAGGGAGGCTAACGCTGCCACTTGCACCCGCAGGGAATTATAGGCCAAGCCTATTTGTACACCATCCTGCAAAAAGTCCAGAATCGGCGAGACAGGAGCCCACATGGGTGTGATCGCTTTGAAGCGCACCAAGACTCAAACTGGCGCCAAATCCTGGCATAAGCCACGGAAGTGGAAAGCTTGCGGGCCTGCAGGAGAGTGGAAATGACTGTGTATGAATAGCCTTTGTCCCCAATTGCGCCCTCTCAATCGCCATGCCATAAGACCAAAGCGGCAGGCGTCCTCCATGGCTACCGGGCCCTGTGACAACAGGTTCGGTACCAGAGGTAAAGGAAGGGGAGCCTCCACTAGCATCTGTCGGAGGTCCGCATACCAAGGCCTCCTGGGCCAATCCGGGGCGATGAGGACCACTTCTCCTGGGTGCAGCTGAATCCGCAGGAGCACGCACCCTATCAAGGGCCACGGAGGGAACACATATAGTAGGCCCGGAGGCCAGGGCTGAGTCAACCCTGCCGAGCGAGGATCTCTCCGTCTGCTGAAGAAGCACGGGAATTTGGCATTTGAACTTGTCGCCATAAGATCCATCACGGGCTTGCCCCATTTGGCACATATCTGCAGGAATACTTCGTCTGCTAGTTCCCACTCTGCTGGATCGATCTGATGCCTGCTTAGATAACCGGCTTGCACGTTGCTCTGACCTGCAATGTGAGCTGCCGACAGAAACTGAAGATGCAGCTCGGCCCAGTGGCAAATCTGTTCGGCCTGCGCGGCCAGTGCTCTGCACCGAGTGCCGCCTTGTCGATTTATGTGGGCCACTGCTGTCGTGGTGTCCAACATCACTCTGACAGCCAATCCTTCCAGGGTCACTTGAAAGGCCAGAAGCGCCTGAAACACCGCTTTCAACTCCAGGCGTTTGATGGACCACTCCGACTCCTCGGTGTCCATAGACCCTGGGCATGCTTTCCCTTGCAATGTGTGCCCCAGCCCTTAAGGCTGGCATCTGTCACTACTAGACACCAATTGGGGAGCACCAGCGGCATTCCTCGCTGCAGCATGCTGTCCGAGAGCCACCACTCCATGCTGAGTCGGGCTGCAGGGAGCCAAGAAAGTCTGTATTGATAATCCTGAGAAACTGGAGACCTTCTTTGAAGTAGGGAATACTGTAGAGGTCTCAGGTGCGCTCTCGCCCAGGGCACCACTTCCAATGTGGCTGTCATCGATCCCAGCAGCTGGACAATGTCCCAAGCTCGCGGGCGGGGCATCCTCAGGAGCAGATGCACCTGATTCTGAAGCTTGCACCGCCTTAGCTCGGTTAGGTATACATAGCCCGAGTCTATGTCGAACCTGGCCCCCAAATATTCTAGAGATAGCAAAGGGGTCAGGTGACTTTTGGCCATATGGACGACCCAGCCTAGAGATTGAAGTACTGAGACCACTCTGGCTGTAGCTTGATAGCTCTCCTCGGCTAAGAGGGAAAGACGTCCTCCGATGACAGGAAGCGAGGAGGGGGCCAGCGCACCATAATTAAGAGGGTCGCCCCTGAACTCCAGGCCTAGAGCCAGTGGCTGCGGAACGCTTGTCCGCGCGAAAGGAATTCCTCTGCTGAAAAAGGGCACGAGAAGTGAACCCAGCAGAATGCCCGGGCGGTACCTTCTAGCTTCACGGAAGCGAGGTCTATAAGAGGCGTGGACCGCCTGGCCCTTGGAGGAAGGCCTCGACCTATCTTCGGGCAAGCGCTGGGGTTTAGGATCTCCCAGGCCTTTAACAATTTTTTTTCCAACTCCTCACCAAATAGGAGAAGGCCTTGAAAGGGCAACTTCACCAACCTTTGCTTAGAGGCCATGTCCGCTGCCCAATGTCGTAGCCAAAGAAGACGGCGAGCCGCCACTGCTACTGCCGTTTGTTTAGCTGAAGCTCTGACAATATCATAAAGGGCATCAGCCAAAAAGGACAAGGCCGACTCCAGCCGCGGAGCCACATCCGAGAAGGGCTCCGCTTAATCTCCGGGCTGTTGCAACCACGCCAGGCAGGCTCTAGCAGCATAACAACTGCATGCAGACGCCCGAACAGTAAGACCTGCAATTTCAAAGGCCGTTTAAGTGCTGCTTCCAGCCTACGGTCTTGTATATCCTTCAGGGCAACTCCTCCTTCCACAGGGAGGGTAGTTCTCTTTGTCACTGCAGTGACTAGGGCATCTACTTTAGGCATTGCAAAGCGAGCCAAATGCTCCTCACACAGAGGGTATAATTGCCCCATAGCCCTGGAAACTTTCAAAGGTCCCTTGGGGTCAGCCCACTGAGCGGAAATAAGCTCTTGGATGGAGTCATGCAAAGGAAAGGCTCGAGCAAGCTTTTTGGTACTAGCCATCCTAGGATTCACAGAGGAGGCCGTGCCACTGTCAGGCTCTTCAATAGAAAGGACCTGTAGGGCATCTGAAATAAGCGCTGGCAGCTCATCACGATGGAAAATCCTCACCGCGGAGGGATCATCCAGATCCTGTAGTAATTCTGCACCCGACTCTAGCTCCTCAGACCACAAAGGCCTGCCAGAACTCTCCGAATCCTCACAGCCCGACCACGGGGGGAGGGGGGGGGAAGGAGGTGCACCACAATCTGAAGGGGAATTAGCCTTCTATGCTTTCTTTATGCCAATTATCAGGGAAAATAGCCTCAGCGGGCAGTCCCAGGCCAGAATCCACCGGGGGGGACAATAGAAGGGGCCTCAGATGACCCTTGAGGGAGAGCTCTTTTCAGCATGTATGCTTTATGCAATAACAACACAAAATCAGGGGAGAAAAACTCACCCTTGGCACCCAGATCCCGTCCGGGGCTAGCTGCTCCCTGAATAGCCTCAATTCGAGGTCTCCCCCCCCCCCCCCCCCCCGGGCTCAGGGCTCTCCGTCTCTACGGAGGCCGCGCCATGAGGAGAATTCAAAATGGCGTCAGCTGCCAGCTCTGAGCAGGAAGAATCATCGCTCGCCATGCTCGGGCCGGCTCTTACACCTATACAGCATGATTTACAGAGCCCCGCTGCTGATTTGCTCTTTCCACACCGGGAACAGCGCTTTACATTCTCTGCAGCCATCGCCGAAAATGGCGGGAAAATTCTAAATGGCGGTTTCACGCCAAAAATGCCCCGATCGCGGGCCCACCCCGGAGGAGTTAGAAAACACTCTTACCTCACCGGATGTGTTCTCGAGGGCCCTGGCATTCTGTTGCGTTCTCAAGGGCCTAGGCATTCTGTCAGGTCCTTGAGGCAGGACTGGAGTACGTGAGCCCTTGGGCCACAGCCGAGGAGCGGCAGGCAAGACCACCTTGGGACTGGAAACACAGAAGAGCAGTACTGGAACTCTGGACTGGAGTAGTACAAGGCAGGCAACTAGAACAGACGAAACAGGAACAGCTTCACCTGCACTTAGCCACCGTTCCTCCGGAGTTGAGCTCTGAAGTGCAGGTGGCCGGCAGGACTTGCAGGATAAGGCAGGAACTGAAGATCCAGAGGACCCACCCTGGGTCTGGGATACACGAGGGAGACCAGACTAGGAACTAAACACAGTGTGATGCTGCACAGCCACTAGCAAGACCCAGAAGACAGACCAAGGAACACAAGGCGTACAGAAGCCTAGCAGGAGCAAGGACTAGGGCAGCATACACACTAGGCAGAACGGGGATCTGGGAATACCCACAGGGTAAACCCTCTAGCTAGATGGAGACAGGATACAGGAATAACCACCCAGGAAATACACACTAGCTAGACAGATACAGGATTCAGGATATACACTCAGGATATACAAGCAGGGTAGGCACACAGGCTAGGCAAGGCAGGACTTAGGGTAAAGAGAGAAAACCAGGAAGAACAGGCCAAGGGTCTTTGGGGCAGACAGGAGAACAGACAGAGTAAACCAGGACAAAGGCTTCACCCCAAACCCAGGGTAAGCCTGGAGCAGAGGCTTCACCCCAAACCCAGGGTAAGCCTGGAGCAGAGGCTTCACCCCAAACCCAGGGTAAGCCTGGAGCAGAGGCTTCACCCCAACCCCGGGTAAGCCTGGAGCAGAGGCTTCACCCCAAACCCCGGGTAAGCCTGGAGCAGAGGCTTCACCCCAAACCCAGGGTAAGCCTGGAGCAGAGGCTTCACCCCAAACCCAGGGTAAGCCAGGAAGGACCCGCAGTCCACAGACAGAGGCTTCACCCCAACTCAGGGTAAGCCAGGAAGGACCGCAGTCCACAGACAGACAGTGGCAGGGAAGACCCCCCCACGGAAGGACAACAGAGACACAAACACAGAAAGAAGCTGGGCTGGAACCCAGAGAGAGGCTAAGCAGTAGTGCAGCAGACACTTACTAACCTGACCTGGCATAAGAGCATAACACTTATGCAAAGGCCCAGACTGCAAGCACAGCACTTCCTTATGAAGGCTCTCACTGATGAGTTACCAGCAGCAGGACAGAAGCAAGAAGTACACTGACCCCAAAGTGAGGCTTGACACACATAGGAAGTGAGCCCACAGGAAAGACAAGCAGGAGCCATCTTGGAAGCTGGCACAGAGCCGGTGGCAGCCATCTTAGATGCTGGCTCCCTAGAGAGGCATAGCCCACACAGGTGAGGTCTAGTGAAGCAATCAGGTTCATGCTGGAAGCAGCCAGCACACCAGGACAGAGACAAGACTAACACAAACACAGAAGCCAGCAGAGCTGCTGACCCCCAGAAAGAAGGTAAGGCTGAGGGTGGTCACGGCCACAGACGTGATACCGGACCGAGTATCACAGCTCCGGTCCCATAGAAGAATTAAAGGAAAACCTCTGTTCCATTTTTTTTTTTTAAACACTGTGAGGAAAGCAGAGGTAATAAGAACTCCGGAGGCTCAGATGAGTGGGAAAGGCAGGGAAAGGCAAACCAATGTGCCTGCATCCACTGAGTGGGAAAGGACAGGGAAAAGCAAGCTAATATGTCCATATCCATGGGGGCATGGGTAAGGCAGGGAAAGGGCTAACCTATGTGCCTTCAAAGTGAAGCTGCTATAGCCTCTAACACCCCGGCTAACAACTGGCAAAGAGCCACCCCCAGGCAGATTTTTGATGGAGCTCGAAGAAGCTGCAGCCACCCTGCTTGGGGAGATAGAGAATACTGAAGAGGCAGTGGAGCTGGCTGGCCATGAGGCACTGTGAAAAGTTGTGTGCTCTCTATCTCCCCCTGCTGGTTGATGGACACAACCCATACGTAATGGCTTCATCTGCTTGATGACAAGGAAAGATGATAATTTTCTACAATACAGCTTACCATATATCTGAGGGATGAAGTGCAGATATATGATAGGAACAAGATGTATGGTACAGAGTCAGTTGGGATAATTAGATGGTTAGCTAAACAAGGCAAGTTCTTTGTATAGTTCAAAAAGAGAAGGAACAGATCTAAGTTAAAGTGTGTGTAGCGCTTGGCGGTGAAATGGGCCTCCTGTGCCTTCCATATCACAGGAGTGTGAAACTGATTCCTCCATTCCCAATGGTTAGGTCCCTTCGGATGGAGAAATTAGGTCCTACCTGCTAATTTGCTTTCCTTTAGTCCCTCCAGACCGGCCCAGAATGACTGATGGGTTGTGTACGATTACCAGCAGGTGGAGACCGAGAAGACTGATTCTGAGGCAGCCAATAAAAGCCGTGCTCAGTCCCTTGAAAACCTCAGTATTCACATAGCAAAGCAAAAGGAGAGAGAGAGACTAAACATCTGTGTGCCTACCAACAATGAGATCTTGCTGGCTACAGTCAAAATATTTCAACTACTCCAAACTGAGTCAGCAACACCAGTAATGTGCCTATGTGCAATTGCACAGAAACGGTTGAATTGGTCTCTTTGTGAATATAGACATATCCACAGATACTCATTTTTTTTTAATTGTAATTTTTTTTCTTTAAATCAAGCAGCTCCCCACAGAGACAAGAGCGAACGGAATACCAGCACAAAACTATCTACAAGAACAAATCGGATACCGAATAGGGAGGGATCTGGGCCAGTCTAGAGGGACTAAAGGAAAGCAAATTAGCAGGTAGGACCTAATTTCTCCTTCCTTAGCATCCCTCTGGACCAGCCCAGAATGACAGATGGGAACTACCAGAGCAGTAAACCATGGGAGGAACCAAACTAGAACCACTGCAAGATCCCAGCAAACGAAAATCGAGACCAGACGAACCTGGACATCTGTCCAACCATACCAAACAAGTAATGATGTCCAGGACACCCGAGAACTAGAGCTCAGTTCCCGCCACGTGGGTCGCTAAAAGAGCAACCACATGCAATTCCACCCGGCTCATGAGCTGATCTGAGCACTAGAATACGACTCATCAGAGTCACCATAGAATGCTCCTGTTAATTGGAGACCTGAATCTTTTCAGAACAAATAGAAGGAAGAAACTGTGCAACAAGACAGAAGAAAAAGACCTGTCAAATCACCACACAAAGGAAGTGCAAGATAACTCCGGAACTAAGCACTCTTCCCCTATAAGCAGCTACAATGCAGACTGTCCTGCCAAACTCCTCGAGGAATGAAGTGCCTGCAAAATCCCAGACAGATCCTAGAAGAATAAGGACCGATAGAATGACCAGATTTTCTGAAGAAAGAAAGAAAAACTGGTACACCCAACGTTCTCAAGGGCCAGAAAGAAAGAACGAACTGAAGACAAGAGGAGAGAGAAAAAGGCACAAAGGAAGAAGCAGAGCGTGAAATCACAAAGAGTAAAGAAAGTCACTCGGGATACAAACGAGGCAAACACTGTCACAAAAAAAAAAAAAAAAAACAATCTCAGAAAGATTCGCAAACAGTCACTCAAGGAGCAACCCGAAAGAAGCCAGCATGATCACCTGACTGAAAGGGGAACCAAGATTAGTCCCCCGCCCAAAACACTCATGTATATGTGGCACCGCAGAACGGCAGCAGACCAGTGCATGGGTATCGGAATGAAGTCCGAGGGATCCCAAACTAAGACAAAAGCAAGCATCCAAACTAAGCCAACAGGAGAAGATCCCCAGTGTCTGAACAAAGGGTCCATCAGTGACCAGGCAGAAGGCATCAAAAGGCTGTACAGGACCCAGTCATTGGACCCGGAAATAACTGCGGAGTCGTAGAATTACAAAACAATTGATATGAAGAACAACTGAATACTGCCTAGGAGATCAAACTGAAAACATGAGGAAATCCAGAACTGTGCCTTTCCATCCCCCAAGAAAAACCTAGAGAAATCTGTCTGTCCCATAAGGAAGACTCACAGCTCAAGACTGTTGATCCTGACGCTCTGACAGATGAGAACACATAGAGACCTCCCTGACTGACTAGAGCCAAGTTCCCGAAGAGGAGGCACAACGCGTATTGTCAAAAGTGAATCATTTCGACCCTGGAACCACAACCGCCACCCAGCCTAGCCAAGGCAAGAGACTGGCAGCAGTGAGAAAAAATGGGCTCCAGAAATTCCCACCGATAACCGAGAAGCCAAGATGGAAAACATAACAGAGTAAGGAAGACTGTGAGAGAGCTAGGTGGAATTCCCTCCGTATCGACAACCTATAAGTAGCGATAGAGCTGTTGGGAGGGAAAACAGCCAAGATCTCAGGAGCAAAGAAATCCCTAGACTCCCAACTCCTGGAAAATAACAGATATAGGAAGCCAACCAGCCTCCATAGACAAAGAAAGGAAGCCGACTACTCTGCGAATCCAACAGGAGGAAATCTGCAGAAATGCAGAACACCTTATGTTGAGTAGTTACCAACTCATTAGCAAATCACCAGGAAAATTGTAGGATTCCCCCCCCCCCCCCAAAAAAAAAAAGATCAAAATAGCCGCCAAAACATGTCTGACCGAGGGAATAAGAGATGGAATAGCTAGTCCTGATGCACCATTCCCACCTATTCAGATCTCCCCCTAAAATGATTGGCATTCCAAGAAAAGGGGTTAGATGTTGCATCAATGTGTGTATAAACTTATGATTATAAATGCTGGCACCATAACATTTAAAAAAACAACTGCTATGCATCCAGAGTGACATGCGCAATGGCAAACCTCCCTGTCTTGTCAAGCATTAATTTATACAACAAAAAGGAAAGGCCTTTGTGGATTAGAATAAGCACACCCGCTTTTCTGTCTACCACTGGAGATCCATATAAGTTACCCATCCACCAGCGCTGCAGTTTTGCATGTTCAGAAGCAGACAAGTGGGTCTCTTGGAGAGATGCCACATCTGCCCATCTGCAGTGCAAAGCCTGCAAAATGTCATCTCTCTTTATAGATGAAGAAATCCCTCCCATGTTCCAAGAGAAGATATTCAGTATCATATAAGGTAAAATTATGTATAATCATACCTGATAATTTTCTTTCCATTAATCATAGCTGATCAATCCATAGACTGGTGGGTTGTGTCCATCTACCAGCAGGTGGAGATAGAGAGCAAACTTTTGCCTCCCTATATGTGGTCATGTGCTGCCGGAAATTCCTCAGTATGTCGATATCAAAGCTCCATCCGCAGGACTCAGCACTTAGAGAATTACACCCACGAAGGGACACTCTGCCCAGCTCACCACCGCCGAAACGGGGGAGGGGAATTAACCCAGCTCATCCCCACACAAGTGGGGGAGGGGAATCC
The DNA here is from genome assembly GCF_901765095.1 of Microcaecilia unicolor. Classification (NCBI taxonomy): domain Eukaryota; kingdom Metazoa; phylum Chordata; class Amphibia; order Gymnophiona; family Siphonopidae; genus Microcaecilia; species Microcaecilia unicolor. The sequence goes on from NC_044041.1 coordinate 68,478,361, forward strand.
GTCCAGCTCATCCCCGCGGAGCGGGGGAGGGACACCACACCCGCCGATGCGGGGGGATCTGGCTTATCCTGCAACCGCACCGCGGGAGGAGCTGACTGACCCTAAACACCGCCGAAGCAGGAGGGGTACAAAGCTGCCCTACAGCCGCACGAAGCGGGAGGGAGTGCCGGCAGAATTTATGTCTCAATCCAGCCCCGTAAAACGGAGGGGAGAGGAATGCAGCAGCTCACTGTAACACAACTCGTCTCAACTCTTGAAGAATCCAAGTGAAAGAACTTGAACACGAAGTCTTTCTGAAATAACTGAAGACTAAACTTGAACCTGAAATGCAACCAGAATAAAAACAGATATCTGGGAGGGGCTATGGATTGATCAGCTATGATTAATGGAAAGAAAATTATCAGGTATGATTATACATAATTTTACCTTCCATATCATCAAGCTGATCAATCCATAGACTGGTGGGATGTACCGAAGCAGTACTCACCCAGGGCGGGACATTGAAATCCCTGACCTCCAAACCGGGCCTCCGCCCGTGCAGCCACAGTCAAACGGTAATGCTTGGAGAATGTATGAGCCGAAGCCCAAGTTGCCGCCTTGCATATCTCTTCCAAGGAGACGGATCCGGCCTCTGCCATCGAGGCCGTCTGAGCTCTCGTGGAGTGAGCCTTCAGCTGGATAGGCGGCACCTTCCCCGCGGCCACATAAGCCGCTGCAATGGCTTCCTTGACCCATCTTGCCACTGTAGGCTTAGCAGCCTGCAGACCCTTACGAGGACCTGCAAACAGGACAAACAGATGATCCGATTTCCGGAAATCATTGGTCACTTCCAAGTATCTGAAGATGACTCGTCTCACATCCAGATATTTAAGAGCAGAGTACTCCTCTGGGTAGTCCTCCCTACGAAAGGAAGGGAGACAGAGCTGCTGATTCACATGGAAGCGAGAAACAATCTTGGCAGGAAGGAAGGCACTGTGCGAATAGTCACTCCTGCCTCAGTGAACTGCAGAAAAGGCTCTCGACATGAGAGCGCCTGGAGCTCGGAAACTCTTCTGGCTGAAGTGATAGCCACCAAAAAGACTGCTTTCAACGTCAGGTCTTTCAGAGATGCCCTCGACAAGGGTTCAAAAGGCGGCTTCTGCAATGCTCTTAGCACCAGGTTGAGATTCCACGCAGGCACCACTGAGTGCAGAGGAGGGCGCAGGTGATTAACTCCCTTGAGAAAGCGCACCACATCTGGCTGCGAAGCCAGGGAAGCACCCTTCAGGCGGCCCCTGAAGCAAGCCAGAGCCGCTACCTGGACTTTAAGGGAACTGAGCGACAGGCCTTTCTCCAGACCTTCTTGCAGGAACGCCAACACTGAAGAAATTGGAGCAGTGAAGGGAGAAAGTGAGCCTGCTTCACACCATGCTGCAAAGATACGCCAAACCCTGGCGTAAGCAGTAGAAGTAGAGCGTTTCCTCGCTCTCAGCATAGTGGCGATGACCTTGTCTGAGAAGCCCTTCTTCCTCAGACGCTGCCGCTCAATAGCCAGGCCGTAAGACCAAAGGGAGAGGGATCCTCCATCACCACGGGACCCTGATGTAACCGGCCCTGCTCCACTGACAGCCGCAGAGGATCGTCGACTGAGAGCCTGATCAAGTCCGCATACCAGGGACGTCTGGGCCAATCCGGACCCACCAGGATTACCCTGCCGGGATGCTTTGCCACCCGGTCTAGCACCCTGCCCAACATGGGCCAGGGCGGGAACACATAGAGGAGCTCTTGTGTCGGCCACTGTTGGAGAAGAGCATCTACTCCCAGGGATCGAGGGTCCCCTCCTCTGCTGAAAAGCGCGGCACTTGGCAATTGGCCGATGACGCCATCAGATCTAGGCTCGGCTGGCCCCAGCGCTTCGTGATGTCCAAGAACGCCTGAGCAGATAGTTGCCACTCTCCGGGCTCCAAGGTATGGCGACTGAGAAAGTCCGCCTTGACATTCATGACTCCGGCAATGTGGGCCGCTGAAAGCTGCTCCAGGTTCGCTTCCGCCCACTGGCAAAGACTCATAGCCTCCTTGGCTAGAGGGGCGCTCTTGGTACCTCCCTGGCGGTTGATATAGGCCACAGCCGTGGCATTGTCCGACAGGACCCGTACAGGCTACAACACCAGTACCGGGATGAACTCCAATAACACCAACCGAATGGCTCTGAGTTCCAGGAGGTTGATAGACCACTTGCCTCTGCAGGAGACTAGAGCCCCTGCGCTGTCCTTCCCAAGCAGTGGGCTCCCCAGCCCATCAAAGAGGCGTCTGTCGTGACGACAATCCACTCCGGGGTCACCAGAGGCAATCCTGCAGACAACTTGTCTGTCTGCGTCCACCAGCTCAGCGCCTTGCGCACTGCTGGGTCCACGGGAAGGCGCACAGCATAATCCTCCGACATCGGAGTCCAGCGCAGCAGCAGAGATAGCTGTAGTGGTCTCATATGAGCCCTGGCCCAGGGCACTACTTCCATCGTGGCCGTCATAGAGCCCAACAGCTGCACGTAGTCCCAAGCCCGAATAGGAGAGGCTACTAGGAACTAGTCCACCTGAGCCTGAAGCTTGACAATCCGATTGTCTGGCAGGAACACTCTGCCCACTTGGGTGTCGAATCGAACTCCCAGATACTCCAGGGACTGAGTCGGGCGCAGCTGGCTCTTCTTCCAGTTGATGATCCATCCCAGGGAGCTCACAAGAGCAACTACCCGGTCCATAGCTTTGCCGCACTCTGCATAAGAGGGGGCTCGGATCAACCAGTCGTCCAGATAAGGATGGACTTGTACTCCTTCCTTTAGCAGGAAGGCCGCTATGACCCCCATTACTTTGGAAAAGGTCCGCGGAGCAGTAGCCAACCCGAAAGGGAGGGCTCTGAACTGGAAGTGTCGTCTCAGGACTGCAAAACGCAGAAAGCGTTGGAGAGGAGGCCAGATGGGAATATGCAGGTACGCTTCCTTGATGTCCAAGGAAGCCAAGAACTCTCCTGCCTTCACTGCCGCTATAACAGAGCGGAGAGTCTCCATGCGAAAGTGCCTCACTTTCCAGGCCCGATTGACTCCTTTGAGGTCGAGGATAGGCCGGACAGAACCTCCTTTCTTTGGAACCACAAAGTAAATGGAGTAACGTCCCTTGCCAATCTGATTTTTTGGCACCGGAACGACCGCACCCAGGCGGATCAGGTTGTCCAAGGTCTGCTGCACTGCCACAGCTTGACCGGAGACTTGCAGGGAGAGAGTACAAACCCGTCTCTTAAGGGTTGGCAGAACTGTAGCTTGTAGCCGTCTCTGATGACTTCCAGCACCCACGCGTCTGAAGTTATAGAGGTCCACTCGCCCAGAAACGAGGACAGCCGTCCTCCAATCTGCACTGGGACGTGGACCAAGGCCCCGTCATCGGGTACGAGACCCTGGGGGAGGACCGGAGGGAGCACCTCCGGGACGGCGGTCTCTGCGAAAGGAATGCTGCTTGGGGGAGAAATTCCTCTTGAAGGAAGAGGGGGCAGAGGAACCCGACTTGCCCGGGCGGTACCGACGGGCTTCCAGCAACCGTCCTCTGGAGGTACCGGGACGAGTACTAGCCCGAGCCCTGACCTCTGGTAATTTCTTGCCCTTAGACGTGCCGAGATCGGTCACGATTTTGTCCAGCTCGACCCCAAAGAGCAGCTTGCCTTTAAAAGGCAATCTAGCCAGGCGGGATTTAGAGGCGTGGTCAACCACCGCCGCGCAGAGACTGTCTGAGCCATGCCTTTAGCTGAGGCTCTCAAGACATCATACAGCAAGTCTGCCAAATAGGCTAAGCCCGATTCCAGGGCCGGCCAATCAGCCCTCAAGGAAAGATCCGAGGGGGAAGCCCGCTGCACCATAGTCAGGCACGCCCTGGCCACATAGGAGCCGCAAACTGAGGCCTGCAAACTTAAAGCAGCTGCCTCAAAGGACGACCTTAAGGCCGCCTCCAATCTTCTGTCTTGGGCGTCCTTTAGGGCCGTGCCACCTTCCACCGGCAACGCCGTTTTCTTAGTCACCGCAGTGATTAAAGAATCCACAGTAGGCCACAGATAGGCCTCACGTTCACTCACAGCCAAAGGATAGAGGCGGGACATAGCCCTAGCCACTTTAAGGCTCGTTTCCGGGACATCCCATTGAGCCGCAATTAAGGTGTGCATGGCATCATGCACGTGGAAGGATCTAGGCGGGCGCTTCGTCCCCAGCATAATGGCAGAGCCAACAGGGGCTGAGGGAGAGACGTCCTCCGGAGAGGAAATCTTCAAAGTGTCCATGGCCTGTAAAAACAGGTTGGGCAAATCCTCTGGGCTAAAAAGCCGCGCTGCAGAGGGGTCATCCGCTCCATCCGAGCGGGGATCTATCTCCTCCAAGGAATCCGCAAAGGACCGTTGGGAGACCTCAGACACGCTGCCCTCATCTACATCGGAGGAGACAAAGTCCTCCAAGGCCTGGAAATCAACCCGAGGGCGTTTACCTCTGGGAACCTCAACCTCTTTATCAGAAGAGGGAGCAGGGGCAGCGTTTTGCATGAGGAAAGCCTGATGCAGCAGCAAAACAAACTCGGGGGAGAAACCCTCCAGACTGTGCCTTCCGCAGCCTGGGCAACAGCCCTAGACGCACTCTCAACCGGCGCTCGCAATAGCGGGGGAGAGACATGCTGCGCATCCAAAATGGCGTCCGGCGCGAAACTCCGCGAAGGAGCCGCGCGGGAAGAACGGCGCTTAACTTTAGCCGCTTGTGCCGTCGCCCAAATTAAGGGCGTTCATGGCATTAATGTCTCCAACCTCAAGGGCGGCCCACGAAGAAGCCGTCCGAGCCGCGTGGCCGGCCAAGATGGCGGAGGCGAGGAGCGGGGGATGGGCGTTTATGGCGGGAAAAAACCACCACGCCGGAGGAACGACCGGGACATTCATCGGTCACTAAACTGTCACCCATCAAGGGCGAATCAGGTTGTAAAACCCCCGCATCCCCTCTAGAAGCGCTCCAGCGATCCGGGGAGCGACCCTTTGCGCCCTCGCCCTCCGACGCCATATGCCACGAGGAGAAGAATCGGGGAACCCCCTGCCCGCTATAAAAAGGTAAAATTACCTGCTTGCCGCTCCGAGCTGTAACGAACTGGTGTCCCAGTGAGTAGCTGCAATGAACGTTTAAAGAAACGTCGAATTAAACGCCTTTAAAGACGTTTAAAATTTTTTTTTTTTTTTTTTTTTAAACGGAGCCAGCGGGAGGGGGGAGAAAAGGAGGGACCTGGCACCACCAGGTTGCACTTGCTCAAAAGAGCCCTCAACCCCAGGCCTCAACAAAACCTAAGGATTAGGCTTGGAGGCCTAGCCAGAGCTGCTGCTGTGTGTGACCACCACCTGCTGAGATAGAGAACATACTGAGGAATTTCCGGCAGCACATGACCACATATAGGGAGGCAAAAGTTTGCTCTCTATCTCCACCTGCTGGTAGATGGACACAACCCACCAGTCTATGGATTGATCAGCTTGATGATATGGAATTCCTGGACATTGACACTGCCATTCCAGTTTGTAAACCACATTAAATGAGGGAAATTGTCCCAGCATGCCACCCCCCCTCCCATTACACACGTTTATAGTACAGTTCCAAAACATTTTTTTGAATGCTCTATGTACCAAGCTACATGCTTGGTACATAGAGAAACTAGACAATTATGTCATCTCACAGATACATGTAATTGTTCCTTTTCTACAGGTTAGGCAAATTCATGGAATCATTTACCTAGAAACTTGAGACTTTCTTCAAGTAAACAGCAGTTCAAGAGAAATTTGGAAAAAAAAATTATTTTATGAAAGCTTTTCTTGACCGATGACTTTTTAGTGCTAGACAATTTTTCTGAAGAATTTGTTATTAAACTTCATAAACCAATGGAACTTCACAACAGCACAAGGAGTCACATCGCACACAAAAGGATACCAATACACCATACCAGCTCCCAGATTCTCAATGAGTAACAACCACATATTAACAAACCAAACATGGGAAGAGATACCATGGTCAAATGACAGCAAGCTCACTTTCACACTACAATGTAAAGAAAGCAACAAGAAAAGAGAGTCAAGAACCCAATACACAGTCACAACCAGAGGAAAAGAAGACAACCACACATTCTGGACAGCAACAATACATGAACTCAATGACTCGCCCCACCCAAGCATAAGCACTTCATGAGAAACTGGGACAAAACAAGTGAAAACACACTAAACAAAATAGCACCACTCAAAACAAAAAACACAAAACAACCACATCACTGGTTTAATGACAAACTATTATACGTGAAGAAAATCTGTAGGAAACTTGAAAGAGCATGGGCCAAAAACAAACAAAACTATATGGAGAAAAGCCATAAGAACATACACAAACAGCATAAAGCAAGAGAAAGCAGAACACTACAGCACATATACAAATCTCAACCAGACCAATACGAAAAAAATATTCGAACTCGTGAACAAACTACTGAAAACCAAGAACATATTGGCAACAACTGAACCAACTACCAACTGCAGACGAGCTTGCACAATACTTCAAAAACAAAATAACAAACAGAAGATCAAATCTGCAAACGCACAAGTAAACATCACAGACTACCTACAGGACTGCGAAATACACGACAACCACACCGCAGCAGACAGAATATGGACCACGTTCAAACCACCCCAACTAGACACAGTAAAGGCGCTATTGATAAAATATGTGCATGCATACTGCCCATTTGACAAATGCTCCAACTACATGATGAATAATCCACCAGACTGGTTCATGGAGTACCTCACAAAACAAATCACATACATGTTGAAAGAGGTCAATTTCCAACAAAGGCAACATAGTACTCGCATCTATCCCCAAAAACGCTACCAACAAGATCAGTGATATCACAATTATAGACCAGTAGCCTCAATACCACTACTGACCAAAACGATAGGTCTAGTAACACAGCAACTAACAGAATACTTGACAAAATTCTCAATTCTTCATAAATCCCAATCACGTTTCTGACCACAACCTAGCACCGAGATGGTCATAATCACCCTGATAACGAAATTCAGAAGCATAATATGCCAAGGACAAAACGTATTACTATTTATTTATATTTGTATCCCACACTTTCCCACTAAAAGCAGGCTCAATGCGGCTTACATAGTAATAGGTAACACAGTACCTATGTAAAGTAGAAAATTAAGTATAACATAATAGAAGGATGGATGGGTAGTAAATGGATGGGTAGGTAGGTAGAGACAGGTGATAGAGAGAGGAGGGTAAGGTGGGAGATAGATTCTGGGTCAATGTCATTTTCTCTTCAGTATATGTAAGGTAGATGGGTTCATGAGATTAATCTGGGTCTTTTGGGTAGGCTTGTTACTACTACAATTCGACATGTCAAGTGCATTCAACCTAGTAGACCACACCACACTAATGACACTGCTCGACAACACAGGAATCAGCGGTGCAGTGGCAACACGGTTCAATGTCTTCCTAAAGACCAGATCCTACACTGTAAAGATGTCCATCCAAACATTAGCCTCATGGATCCCTGATTGTGGGGTGTCATAAATAAAATAATAATTAAAAAAAAAAAAAAAAAAAAAAGGATTGGACCTCATGGAATAATGGGCAACAACTTTCAAACTCAAACTGAACAGAGACAAAACCAAATTCCTAGTACTATCCAGACCACGCAACCCCACATTCTACCAAAAATTCACAATCAACCAACAAACATACCACATCGAAACACAACTTAAAATACTAGGAATTATTCTCAACAAACATCTAACACTGGACAATCACATAATCAACAGTAACATCAAAATGCTTCAGAACACTATGGAAATTGAGAAGAATAGGAAACTATTTCCCTAGACAATCTTTCCGAATATTGGTCCAATCTACGATGATACCTCAACTAGACTACTGCAATTCAGCATACATGTAGGGGGGGGGGGGGGTGCAAGGAAAACACAGTAAAATTGCTGCAGTTTAAAACACGGCAGCTAGACTTATTTTCAAGAAATCAAAATACGAAAGAGCAACCTCACTACTTGAAACACTACACTAGCTACCAGTCAAACCAAGAATATTTTTCAAAGCGAGCACCCTAATCTTCTAGATACTATTTGGAATGGCACCTGAATATATGCTTAACATGACTGAACCATCCTCAAGATATGCCAGCCCAGTAAACAGAAAACTACCTCCTCCTACTTGACTATCTACACAGCAGGATTTAGCTACCAGGGTTCCAAATGGTGGATGGAACTCAATAACAAAAACCATAAGAAGCAACACAAATCTCCTCCAATTCAGAAAAGAAAAGAAAACTTACCTCTTCAAAAAATTCTACAGCTAATCACAAAGATATTGTCGCCTTCTTTTCAAATCTACATGAAACATCATCAAAACCCTACAACTAAGCACAAACCACTACCATCTCCTCTTCAAAACTCTATGAATAACCACACAAACTATAGATACCCTCTCCACACTGTACAACACTTTTGTAACTCCACCAAAATGTAATTTGTAAGCCACTGAAATTTTTGGATAATGGTGGGACAGAATGCATAAATAACTCCCCCTCACCAAACACCCTCTACTCTTCCAACCCCAACAATAACTGACTTGTACTACCCCAATGAATCCTAATCCACCCTGTTAAAATGTCCAGGGATACAAAATACAACCCATTTTGTATGCCCTAGCGGGAGAGAAATATGCCCTATGAAGCACTGTTATGATTTTTTAAATCTGTGGACGAATGTCATTAACAATCTCAGAATTCAGTCTAGCTCTCCTGTGTTCCTAAGAGGCATATTTTCAAAGCACTTAGCCTTCCAAAGTTCCATAGGTTTCTATGGAACTTTGGAAGGCTAAGTGCTTTGAAAATATGCCTCATAGTCTTTTTACTGCAATAAAAGAGGTCTTCTCAGAAGATGTGCTGGTAGCAGGAATATACAGGATCCCCCATGAAATTTTGCCACTTGTGGTCAACATGTTTGTTTTTCCAAAAAATCTAAATATCATTGTCTGCATTAGAGAATGACATGGGGACAAAGTCTGTCCCTGTCCCCATGGGCTCCGTCCCCATCACTGTGTCATTCCCTACTCTAAATCGCTCCTGCTTGTCAGCCAGTAACTTTACTTTTAGCTGATGGTGCAACCTGGAGGGGGAGATGGGGTGCGACCAGGCCCTTAAGGTTGTTTGCCCTAGGCCTGGCTTCCATTATACTAAACCTTTTCAGAGAGCTAGGAGTAAGGGAGAAAAGCTCCAGAAGGTCAAGCCTGAGGAAGGAGTATGGTGAGGGGTGAGCCAGGCTTTATGAGGGGATGATGCACAAACATATTACAAATAAATCTATAAAAAAAAACAAGAAGTACTGTGTGCACAATTTTCAAGACTTTGCACAGAAAACTCAAGAATACTAAGGCCATATCTAGGGGCTGGAAAATGGGTCTCCTAGGCTGACTTAAGATACGAAGGTTTATTATATGGAATTACCGGGAGACAACTATATAAGTTATATATATCGTACACCAGCAAAACAAAAATCAACATTTACTGTAAGAAAAACTTGGGAAATTCTAATGGACCACATTTTAAACCCTGGCCCAAGCAGCACACTACACGCTCACCTTGGCTGGCCAAAATCGTTTCCGCCATTTGCACAGAATATACTTTGGAGGATCAGTCATTCTCGTTTCATTGGAGAACAAGGCTTGGTCCTATCATAGAAACCTGCTGAGACGTCACCAGGCGTGTCCTACAATACAAAAAGAAAATGATGTATTTTACAGATTTTCACTCAAAATACAGGCCCACAGGGAATTTCTATATGTTGAAACTAATGTATAGCAGAACGCAATGGTTCTCGTAACAAGTCGCTGAAATATCCTTAGTGCAGCTTGCAGAGTTCCACAGTATGTGAGGTTAAGAACTGGTAAAGAAGCTCGTTCAATCCAAGGCCTTACGCACCTTTTCCAACGACAGCACAGCAGCCAAGCGCCCGCATCGCAATAGAAACCAACAGACACGCAAACCAGCCACTCCCGGGCCATAGATCACAATCTGAGGCTGGCTGAGCACTACCTAGTATGCACAGAAGCAGCAGCCACCACGTGAAACAAACCCTCTCAACCTACGAAACAAAACACGAATGAGTTGACCTCCAGCGCAGTCCTACCAGAGTCACAGCACAATGGAGAGAGGCGAGCGCCTCTAGCCACCGTACAGGAACGGCGAATGAGAAAAGCCTTTCTCCTCCTCTATCTCCGGTCACACTCCCGCTTCTTACGCGCTCACATCAGCCAAGCCGTGCGCGCTGGCGAAGTTTTACGGCGCCATAACATTTCCAGCCAAACTGGACTGGAGGCGGAGTGGGGAGGAGCCTGGAGGTGCTGCTGACCACTGCAGCCAATCAACGAGTTGGAAGCGTGTGTTGCGGGCGGCTCGCGCTTGCTGCTCAGAAGAGCTCACCCGAACTGTGCGGCGGTGGGTGGAGGTGGTAGTATAGAAGTTTTATCCAACCTCCTTCCTTGGTAGTAGAGGAGGAGTGAGGCGTGGAATGTGTCTGTCACGCGCTCGTCCCTCAACAGTTTTTTACGTTCATTCGGAATCGGCGTTCAGGTTTAGTGTGTATTGTGAATTTAAGTGACATTAAATTTAGGAGCCAACTTTTCAGAACGATTGAGGGTGCTAAATTAATCTGCTTGGACAAAGGGAAAGCAAAAGTTGCTCTGTATTGAGAGAGCTGGGATCTATGATTAAACTCATTGGAAATACCTATGGCAAGAAATATTTAAATGGCTATTAAACAGTAATGTTTAATTTTTAAACAAAAAAATCTTATACGTGTGACTTTATTTAAAGATAGCGCAGAGGTCAGGAAGATCTGTACTTAATTGTGTTCCGATGTATATAGGTCTGTGTTAGAGAAATATGGACTGGGCCTACTGGTACAATGTCTTTTTCCATAAATATCAAATCCACAGGATCCCTGGGGAACATCAAATGACACTAAAGCATGAATATTTTTTTGCATTTTACTAGTTGTCATATTCCTAGAAATAACATTGGTAAGTGTTAATACTCGATTGTATTCATATACTTAAATAGATCGAGAAACAAGATTGATTCAAGATGGCCCTCAAATTGGAGTGTTTAGGCTGGAAAAATCAAATTAATATACAGCAGCCTACTGGATGAGGACAATGACATAGGGGCTCATTTTCAAAGCACTGGCCCAGATGCATCAACCATACGTTAAAAAATCAAAAACGTAAAAGTCCTTACCGAAGTTGAAAAAACGAAGAATGCACTAAAAACAGAAGTCCCACATGTTTGGTTCAGTACTTGAAAGTTGAACGCATTACAGAAGTGTAATCCCCGTCCTTAATCTGCCCGTAAAGCATGCGCAGAGCAGCCAAGCGTTATGCTGGCTGCTCTGCGCATGCCACAAATGTCAGAACTCAAAACAAAAAAAAACCACGTTGAAAATAAAAGGGGCAAAGGCGCTCGTCAGGAGCGTCCTGTATGGACGCCCTTGCCCCCCCTCTACCGGACCCCCCTCCGCTTTACCGGCCCGTGCAGCGCCTCTCACCTCTGTGTGAAGGCGCTGCACGGGCAAGAACAGCTGATCGGCGATCAGTGCTGCCTTCTCCGGCGGGCCCAGGAAGAACAGAGGGACGTCGGAGAAGGCAGCACTGATCGCCGATCAGCTGTTCTTGCCCGTGCAGCGCCTTCACACAGAGGTGAGAGGCGCTGCACAGGCTGGTAAAGCGGAGGGGGGGGTCCGGTAGAGGGGGGAGCAGCGGTGACAAGCTCGGGGGCGGGGCACGGGGGCAGAGGATGGCGGGAGGTGGAGCTGTGGGAGGAGAAAAACAGAGAGAATAAGGGAGGGGGACCGGGACTGCTAAACTTTGGTTTTTTTGTTTTTATTTTTTATTTAATACATGCGGAAGCGGGGAGCAGCGGCGACCTCGGGGGGGGCGGGGGCAAGGCCGTCCATACAGGACGCTCCTGACAAGCGCCCTTGCCCCCTCCTGGTCCTTTATTGATTTTGTTTTCGTTTCATTTCTATTGTATGCGGAGGGAAGCGGGGAGCCACATATTTGTGTTGTTTATTTTGTTTTTCAACATGCCAGCTTGGAATTTTAAGGTGCAGGGGGAAGCGGGGAGATGACAGCTCCTCAGGCTTTAACGACAGGTCTGACGTTACATTAAATTTATCACGGTAAATGATTCGTTGCAATCGGGTTAGTGCATTCCGAATTGTCCACATTTCAATGGTAGTTACTCGTTTGCATTCCGTTTTCGTTAGCTGCTAGCATCGTTGGAAAATGGCCTTTAATGCATGCTACGGTTGAAAATTTCTTTGTTAAAGGGTAGTTAAGGTTTAGTGCATCTAGCCCTATTAGACTTACATGTTACCTAGAGGCGCCCTATTTAGGGATCCTAAACACAGAGGAAGAGGATTCGTAGGACCCAGACTGGTCACTGTCTGAAATAGGATGCTAGCCTTGATGGGCTGTGGTCTGACTCAGCATGACTTTTCTTAGGTTTATGGGAGAGATTTCCAAAATTGCCCTACATCTTCATGTCATACCATTCCCACTATGCTGCTTGCCTTTATTCATAATTCTTCCTTTTGTTTGACCCCCATATTTGTGTTGTCTAATAGATCACCCTCACTCTCTTTCCTATAACTGGTACCTTCCTGTGCTTCTTTCCTTTCAAGTGTGTCTTCTCTAGTGCTTTCTTAGCCATGTGTTATTTTTTTCTGGGCCACTGTTCCACATACCCGGCGTATTTTCAAAGTACTTAGATTTACAAAGTTACATAAGGGCTCATGCTTTGAAAATGAGCCACATAGTAACCTGTGGAACTTTGTAAGTCTAAGGGGTCCTTTTACTAAGGTGTGCTAATGGATTTGGTGCATGCTAATATTCTTATGGGCATTTTATCATTTAGCTAAACCTGTTAATCTGTTAGTGCATCTTAATAAAAGGACCCCTAAGTGCTTTGAAAATATGCTTCATAACATACCACGAGGCTTGTTTTCAAAGCACATAGACTTATATAGTTACGTGGCGTCATATTTTCAAAGCATTTAGACTTACAAAGTTACATAGATTCTCATTTTCAAAGCATGTAGACTTACAAAATTTCATAGTAACCTTTGGAACCTTTTTAAGTCTAAGGATCCTGTTTACTAAGGTGCGTTAGAATTTTTAACGTGCCTACAATTAGCGTGTGCGCTAACCATGTAGACGCCTATAGGGATATTGTAGGCACGTATGTGGTTAACGTACTTTAAAGATGCTAACGCGCCTTAGTAAACAGGGCCCTAAGTGCTCTGAAAATGAGCCTCATGGTAACCTATGAGCCCCATAGTAACCTATGGAACTTTGTAAGTCTAGGTGCTTTGAAATGAGCATCCCTATCATTTGAGCCTCTAAACAATATTAAAAGATTGTGTACAATTATGGTATCCCCTTTCCCTGGCCAATCTGTTTGCTTATTTGCTTTTTGTCTCTCATATGCTTGATGACAAAGACCACAAGTCATTTTAGAAGCCATCCTCTGGACTGATTTCATCTTGTTTATATCCTTGTGAAGGTATGATCTGCAGAACTGTACACTCTACTCCAAATGAGATCTCATTAGAGACTTACACATGGGAATTCTCACCTTTTGTGCTAATATGGGGAGGAGGGTATTCAACAATCGCCGTTAATATCTGCATATATAAATAGCCACTGCTTAACTTACTGAACGTGAAACAGCGATCAACGTTCAAAGGAAATCATATGTAAATGAGATACGCGGAAAGTCTACGAGCTGCTTGGTAGAGAAAGCGCCTAGCATATGCAAAGAACAGTTTCACAGTAAGCGTCGATGTTCTGCGCATGCTCAAGAAAAAAAAGCAGAGTGGTAACAATTGCATCATAGATGTGCATCCAAGGCATGTATTGTAAAATTACTCCATTAGGCCACAAAGTGTAGTAATACTGTTATTATAGCTTCCTCTTTGCTTTTCACAATGGCTGTGTAAGCTTTTGTGATGATGCATCCTTGCAGTTTGCAGAGTTGTTTTGTTGTTTGTTTCTTGGGGGGGGTGGGGGTTACCCTTTTTTCTATTATTTTTGGTAAGTATATAGAGAGTAGGTGGGTGGGGTTTTGTTTTTTTGTTGTTGTTGTTGTGTTCTTTCCTTTATGTGCAATGTTTACATTTAACATTTGGTTTTCTTTTCTAAACTGCTAAGAGGCATGGAGGAAGGTATACAGCAGAGTCAGCCTCACATGGAGGAGGACATGCATCCTCAAAGTGCTGAAGCTAAGTGGAAACGTTCACCAAAATTCAGCGATGATAAGCTAGAGGTCCTGGTACAATGCATCTCTGCAGAGTTTCTACATATTTTTAAAAAGTCTCCGCTATCTTTCGGCCAGAAACTCCAAATGTGGAAACAGCAGCGGATGTCAGTGTTCTGGATGTTAAAAAGCGCACTGTGGAGCAGTGTAGGCACCGTTGGCATGATTTCCACAGGCTTGTAAAATCAAAGGCCTCCAAGATAGGCAAGCACTGAAAGGGTACGGGGAGAGGGGGCCCTTGATATAATTTGACCCTTACTTCCCTGAAGGAGTGTCATCTACCATACAGTGTATGAATCTCAGGGCTGGGGCAGTAGCTTGGACTAGAGAATGACACGAGGACAGAGTTTGGCCCCGTCCCTGCAAGCCTTGTCCATGTCCCCGCAAGCTCTTCCCCATCCCTGTGAGGCTGGGCCGGTCTTAAGGCGAGGCGACCGAGGCAACCGCATAGGGCCCCGCGGTCAAGGGGGCCCCGCGCGGCACGCCTCCTTCCCGCCCTCGGCCCGACCGGCAGCCCTCCTCCATTTCATTCCTCCCTCCTCCGTTCCGTTCCCCTCCCCCCCTGCAAGAGTGCTGAACCCTTTTTCTTTCAGTAGCAGCGAGCGACGTGAAGACACTGCTTCAAGTTCTCCCTTTCCTGTCTTCGCACAGTGTCCGTCCCGCCTTTACGATGACGTATTTCCTGTTTCCGCGAAGGCGGGACGGACATTGTGTGAAGACAGGAAAGGGAGAACTTGAAGCTGGCGAGCTTGGTGGCGCAGCTCCCTCGATCAGGTTAGCAGGGGGCGGGCCCGCTCTGCATACAGAATGAGCGTGCGATCCTGGTTCCGGCTGCGGAATGAGGGGGCAGGGCAGGGCATTGCGGCCGGAGCTCCCATGCTGTTTGTTGTGTTCTTGGTGGCTGCCTGCTGCTGCTGTTGCCTGTGTTGCGGGCTCCTGCTCCTGCCGTGCCGCAGGTTTGCGGGGAGACCCCGCTGGATCCCGAGATTTATGGCGAGGACAGAGAGACCCTTCTTCAGGATTGCGTGAGTTCCCGCCAGGCGCATCGCAGGTGTTCTGGGGAGATCTGGCCTGATACATGGGGAGGGGGCTGCAGGGGGAGAGATGCACACGGAGAAGCAATGCGAGTGGAGATGAGGAGTGCGATTCATCTCCTAGAGGACGGATGGGAGTTGGGTGCACGCAGAGGACTGTTGGGAAGTAGGGTGCACAGTGGTTGGAAGTGGGGTTCATGCAGAGGACTGATGTGAGTGAGGTGCAAGCAGATGACTGATTCATTCATATCAGTCATCTGCTTGCACCCCACTCACATCAGTGAATGAATGAGGTGCATGGAGGGTGCATGCAGAGGATTGATGTCAGTGGGGTGCATGAGGGTGGAAATGGAGTGCATACAGAGGACTGACCTCAGAAGGGTACATTGGAGGGTGGGGAGTAGAGTGCATGCAGAGGACTTATGTGAATGGAGTGCATGTGGGGTATTGCTGCATGCTGAGTCTGACTTCTTGAGGTAACTTTCCAGTTCAGAAATTTGCCTTCATATCTGTTGTGTCATGTGTTTTTCGTGTGTGATGAAGGTGCAGTATTCTGCTAGCGTGTAGTATTTGCAGCCTTTTTGTTTAGTTTTGTTTTTGTTTCACTAGGTTGTGTACTGTTGTTTTAGAGCCCGGTGTAATTATAGTGCTGCCTTTCCACGCATAAGGTTGTAGCTCGTCCTGTCCTTGGAATTAGTGCTGTTATGGTTTGGTAAGGTTATGAGTGTGTTTTTGCACAAGTTTGTGTATAGTGTTTTGCAGTGGAGAGATTGTGTGTTGGCCTTACTGAGGTGGCACCAAAACATCAGAAAGGGTGTAGAGCCTAAATCATGACACACTATCTCTTGAAGGATCTATATTTGGTTGTTAATAAAAGGAGCTAATTGTGAACTCTATCCACCCTAAAAAGGTGTTTTGTGGCTCTACATGAGAATTTTGACATGATCCTTGTTTCATATTGTTGACGGTCTGCATTTTCCGTATGGCCGGTATATTGTATATTAGGGTCTGCCCAGTGTAATATTTATGGTACAGTAAGGTTCTGCGTGTGTTTTTGCACAAATTTGTGCATAGTGTTTTGCAGTTGAGCGATTGTGGTTAGTATATGCTTTGAGCAACCACTTTATTCTTTGACATATGATACATATCTAATATCTACATTTAATTAAATGTATTAATTGTCAATGGGGTGGAGCTAGGGTGGGTGGAGCTAGGTGGGTGGGGCTAGGATGGCGCCCCACCAAATTGGTCTGCACAGGGCCCCGCACTTGCTAAGACCGGCCCTGCTGTGAGGTCTGCCTGTGATTCCATCTTCACAATCCTCAGTTATGTAGTACAGCCGCAGAGATACAGACAGAGATGCATTTACTCCTGTACTGTGCAAAATATAAAGATGGCACATGCCAGGGATAGTGTTAGGGGAGTGTGACTAGGGCAACTACACTTGGCCCATGACTAGGGAGGGCCCCATGCTTGCTGGAAACTGAAGAAAATGTTACCTGGTAGTGGGCTTTGGGTTCCCCTCCCAGATTTCTGCTCTGGGTCCTAGCCATGTCTAACACTAGCTCTGGCAAGATGTACATTTCAAATCTGACATACTCTAATCACAAAATAGAAAATAAAATTATTTTTCTACCTTTTGTCATATGGTCATTTTATTTTAAAAATCATATAGGTCTCAGGCTCTGGTTTCTGCTTCCCTCTGTCTTCTCTTAACTCACTCATCAGGTTCTCCTGTTCATTTGATATGTCTTCTCTCCCCATGTCTACCATCAATCTTCCATTTCTGTGTCCCTATCATCCCCCAAGTTCAGCATCTCTCGTCTGTGTCCCTGTATTTCCCTGTCCACTATCACTTCTGTGTTCATGTCCCCACATCCATCATCATCTCCAGCACACATCCTCATAGCTCTTTTTCGCTCTGACAACCACTTCACACTTCCTCCTCTGGCATACACCCCCACCCCCCCAACCATAGCTATCTCCTAATAACCTTAAAATCACTTGCACATCAGAGCTGCCAAGGGGTCCCAATTTTTGAGAGGGAGATTTTAGTACATGCCCCCAGCCCCACTGCACTCTGACGTGGCTCCACCCACTCTTCATGGCTCCGTCCCCTGGCACATCTCAATCCCACGGCCATTTCAGAAAATATTTTATTTAATAGCCTAATACCCTTTTCAATTAGCTTTCAGAGGTCAAAACCTCCTGCTTCAGGTCAGGACAGTAGAATGCTGTTATAATATTCTCTCCTGACCTGAGGAAGGAAGTGCTGGTCTCTGAAGGCTAATCAAAAATGTTTTAAGATCAGTGAAGGTATCACCTTATTTACTATTTTGTGTTTTATTTGCATTTACTACTACTACTACTACTTAACATTTCTAGAGCGCTACTAGGGTTACGCAGCGCTGTACAGTTTAACAAAGAACAACAGTCCCTGCTCAAAGCAGCTCACAATCTAAAGGACGAAATGTCAAGTTGGGGCAGTCTAGTAACATAACTACAAATTGTAGTTATCCTAGAATACTTGTTTCTAGTTTTCAAAACTCCTTTGGGAGATTTTATAAAATAAAGTTACTTGTGTGCCAGAGTTTCTAACATGGATCTTAAATCCATTTATTAACTTTTACTAACAACTACCACATTATTTTATCGTAAATTAAAAATAAAATTATTTTCTGTACCTTTGTTGTCTGGCCATTTACTTTTTCTAATTGTGTTGGTCCCAGTCTCTTGATTCTACTTTCCCTTGTCTTCTCTTAACTCTCTTGCCAGGGTTTCCTATCCATTTGTCATTTTTCTCTCCTTTTTCTTTGTTTTCTTCAATTTATTTTTCTGCCCCTTTCTCTATCCATATTTAATTAATTTTTACTATCCATTCTTTAATTTCCCTCTTTTTACTTAATCTACCTATGGCTTTTCATCTTCACTTTTGTTCTCCCCATGCCCCTTCCACTTATTCTCCAGTCTTTCACTAACTCCATCCAGCATCTCCCCTTGTTCTCTTCCCATCCTTCCAGTGTCTCCCCCATCTTTCTCTCTGCATCCTTCCATCTAGCATCTCCTCTTTCTCTCCCTACCCTTCCATCCAGCACCTTCCATCTTTCTCTCCTACTCTTCAATCCAGCGTCTTCCCTCTTTCTGTCCCCTACTTCTAGCATTTTTCCTCTTTCTCTCCCACCTTTCATCCAGCATTTCTTCTCTTTCTCTCTCCATCTAACCAGCCAGGGTCTCCCGCATGCTCCCCTTCCTTTTCCCCAACAGCCTGTCTCTCCCCTGCCCTTTTCCATGTCTCCTCCTTCTCCCCCTTCTTTCCATTCATCTCTGTCTCTCTGTACCCCTCTTCTATCCAGCGTCCCCACTCTTCTTTCTTTTCATCCAGCTTCTTCCCTCCATCCAGCATGTCCCCTTTCTCTCTCCCTTCCATCCAACATCTCCCCTCGCTCTCCCCCTTCTGTCCAGTATCTCCCTTCCTTCTTTCATCCATCTCCTCTCTCTTCCTCCTTTCATCCAGTGTCTCCCCTTTCTCTGTCCCCATCTACCTTTGATCTCTCTCCCTCCACCGTGCAACATATACACTGACACATCGTTCTTCCTCCTCCCCTTCCAAACAATATATTTTATTCTATTTTTCTCCACCCCAGCATTTTTTGTTTCCCCGTATCTTAGCTCCCCAGGCACCCAAGTGGCTGCTCTCTTCTGGGACCAGCCAGGGAGCTCAGCTGCATCCCTTCTATATGCTGCCGCGGAACAGGAACTTGCTGTCAGGGGGGCAGAGGATGGCAGAGCTGACAGCGCATGCCTGAAGGTTGCTGTGGCCCGTGCTTCTATTTCTTCTTTTGCTGTGGCTGCTCACAGAGAAGCAGCAGCGGATCATCTCAGCCGGAGACTTTCCCACTTTGGCAGGAGTGCGGGAGATGGCCCGCCAAAGCGGGAGTCTCCCGCTGAATGTGAGAGACTTGGCAGGTCTGGCACATGAAAGTTGAGATCTCGGGTATCCAACACTTCCCTTACTGCTGTGAAGGCTATGGAGCTAAAACACCAAAAAGAGAACAGAAAATAAACCCATGCAACAAGCAGGACCTAGAATGGTATGTAGGTTCTCTGGTGTCGAAGAGGTGTGTGTGTGTATGTATGTATATATATATATGTTTTTATATTTATAAAAAAAAAAAAAGAAACACGTACACTCACCATCCTCGTCATCAAAAACAGGTCTTTTGGAGGAAGTGTTTGCTCCCATCTTTTTTCGCCACTTGTTCCAGTGAAACATTTGGGCAGGGATCGTGACGTGATAGAATTCCCTATGTGCCAGAAACGTGAGAGAAGCTGGGTGCTAGTGATCAGAGCACTCTCTTGCTCTCATCTGGCTCCTGCCAGGCTGCACATTCAGCAGAAGCACATTGCCAAAGGCTCCTGCGTCCCTGCAGGCACAGCACTGGGAGCTGCAGGGGAGGACGGCTGCTCTTCTGCTTCAAAACCAGTTCTACACAGGGCTGCACAACCCACAGGTCGACTCCATGGCCTTCCTTTGACGCTAAACAGGAAGTTGCAGTACAGTGGGTGGGACTCGGCAGGAGGAAGAACACGGAGCCAGCCTGTGACTGTGAATCGCTGCCAGCCGCAAGAAAATGTAAGTGACGCCCGCAGGGAGGAGGACGGGAATGGAAGAAAGGCTTTTTACTGTTCCCATAGGGTGGTAAAAAGTTTTGTTCCTGCATCAACGGTGAGTCTGACTAGGGTGTTGTCCTTACCACGGTATATCCGCTGTAAAGGTAATTGTGTCATCAGAGGTGACCACATCAGAGGTGCCCACCGATGGAAAGAATGGTGAGTTGGGTGTGCATTGAGGGGGGAGAGCAATCGGGTACTGGTACTGATAAAACTGCGTATTTGCAACTGTCTCGTGTTTTGTTTGTAGGGATAGATCATCATCCGGAGGAGGGCACTTCCGAAGGGATGCCAGCAGCGGAGGTTTCATATTGTGTTGCAGGAATTGATGCATGAATTTATGATACTTCAGGAGTCAGACAGCACACCAGAATGAGAGAGAAATCTTCTTTATTTGCCAGCAAACACAGTAGGACATCAGTTCTAGCTCTTTTCTTCTGTTTCTCAGCTCTCTGTATCTTTGTGGCTTCTGTCTCAGCTGCTTCTCTTCTTATGCTGTCTTCTCCTTCTTCTGTCTGTTCCTTCTGTCCTTCTCTTTCTTCTGAGCTCCTTCTGACGTAAACTGCTTCTTCTCCCACTTAAATACAGTTCTATCTAGCCTAGCCTAGCCCCCTTACTCTCCAATTGGTTAAGGAATAGATTGATTACCTTGCCTCAACCAATCAGCTCTATACAAATATCAGTTACATAGGTTCCAGACATCCTAAACTGACCTGTGACCTGGGGCCTCTCAAACCAGACATTTGGGCTCCAGAACTCCTGCATGTTATTATGATTGATTTCTCATCTATAGCTTAACCTGGGTTCACTTAGAGGATAATGGATATTCTTACATTTATTATTCTCATATTCCTAGTACTAACTGCTAACTAAACTCTGGCATTCCTTCACTTTACTTGCAAGGTAAAAAATTGAACTTTTTAAACACCAGACTTTTAATATCATTTCTTTGTCCACTGCCTCATTCCCCCCTTTGAGACTAAAATCAGCTTATGCAGAGATAAGTCTCACAACTCAAACTCTGGAGATTATAGTGATCCTAACTGGGAATAGACTTATGAACCACCATTACCCTACTTGTTAAGGTTCGACGGCATACTGCCGAAGCACATGAGGCCAGGAAACAAAACAACAACCCTGCTAGAACTAAGACTATTAGGGAAATGAACAAGGGACGTATCCAGGAGGTCAATGACCACCACCAGGAGGTAAGGTCTAATCCTCCTCGGTAATCTTCCACATTAAGGCTGGCCAACTGTAGGACTTTATCCATGGCATGCCTAACTACATGCGTCCTATTTATGACAATAGTACAGCACTCTGAAGAATTTAGCACTGTGCAGAGGCCACCCTGGGCTGCAAAGAGATAATCAAGACCCATACGGTTATACCGAGAAACTATACTTAATTCATTAATTTGATCCTGCAATGCATTGACTACCACGTTCAGCTCATGAACTAGAACATGAAGTAGGGATTGAAGTCTCCGGGTGGCCATACCTAGTTCAGTAATACCCGCTACCGGGCCCCCAATTGGAATCCAGGCCGTAGCAGAAAGGGCTACAAGTCTCTTTTTAGTCAGAGGATAAGTAGAATTGATATACTGGAGGGCTAATTCAATCGCCTCATCCTCTGTGGCAACGGAGGAGGGTAAGGACAAGGCCTCTCGCTTAGAGCGGTGCGGGGATGGTGGTTTGAGAAGAGGAATAACTTTAGGAAAATAATTCAAGGTTACCAATACACAAAAATCATATGTGGGGGGAAGAATCATGTGGAGGACATTATCACAGAGCCAGTAATGACCAAGGAGAGGGCGACGAAAGTTCCCAATAAATGTAGGCACAGGATGGAGATTAGGATGCCCATAATGCGAGCCCCTATCCCAGGGGGAACGAAGAAGAAATGGAGACTTTGTACACCATAGGTGCCAATCCCCAATTGTAACAGACCGCTCATATGATGCAACCCCTTCATACCCCGGGGACTTATGAAAGTAGAAAATAGGATGGGACACTATAGTCTTCTCAGTAGTATAGTTAGGAGCCAGATAATCACCTTGGTCATAATCTGCAGGTATGGTAGTAGGGCACATAGGAGTACCTGGAGAAACTACCCACACAGGTTCCTCCTTCTCTGGGAGAACATTAGTATAGTTACAGGGAATGGGAAGAACAGTTGAGATGTCTCTTGTTAAACAAAACACTCCAGAAGCTGGATAGGGAGACGTAAAAACTGGCCTTAGAGAAGAATCAGAAGGGGAAGTAGCATTATAAAAGGACCACCAAGTATAATCCTGGCTCCAAGGACCTGAACTCGAAAAGTAGGGAGGTATAAGAGCTGGGAGCTGCACAGGGACAGGAACAGCTGGGACATCTGTGGTATAAGGAGAAAATCGGGAACACACAATACAAGGGGAAGTAATCTTTGCCTGGCTAATTAGTTCCTGGACAGAGTGTAACCAAAGGTTGGAGCGAGTTGGGGTTTTAGGAACAAGGAGGCAAGGAGTAGAAAACAACAAAAGCATCCAAACTACTAACATTTTCTTTCTTCCTAATCTAAAACAAATACAGCAAACTAATTAAGCAATAATATTTTAACAGTCTGTGCTAATCACAGATTACTCTCATATAATGTTCTCAGTCTTTGAGTTCTTATACCAGTTGGGATAGACCCTCAACTGACAAGGATCAAGCTCTCAAATTCCAAGAAAGCCAGAATCTGGACAGAAAGAGTCTCAGTGTGAAGCCGAAGTTCAGCAGCTCCTGCAGTACGCAGTTGACCCTTCTTTTCAGCTAGTAGATTCTTTGGTTCGGGTCAAGCGCAACTTCAATGGCTCCGCTGGATCACTTTCTGCTCTCCACTGTTTAGGCTCCGTCTGATCCGTGCTGGGCTCAGTCTGATCAGCAGACTTAATTCGAGACCAATGGACCCATGGAGTAATCCCTGCGACCTTCACAGCTGTAGGGGTAGAAAGCAAAACAGTAAAAGGTCCTTTCCATCGGGGCCCCAAAGGCTGGAGCCTCCAGTCTTTCACCCAAACTCTATCCCCTGGCAGGAAGGAATGTACCTGAGCCTGGAAGGGGACAGGGTTTATTTCTCTCACATAAGACTGAAGTTCAGAAATTATCTTGCCCAAGAGGGCTACCTGCTCCTGCACCTGGGCAGACCCTAAAGTCCCTATATCTCCCTTAATTCCCTGCAAAATGGCTGGGGGCTTCCCATACACAATTTCAAAGGGAGAGAGGGCTGTTCCTTTAGTTGGGGTGCATCGGAGGCGGAAGAGGGCTAGTGGCAGTGCCTGTGGCCATTTCAGTTGGGTTTCCTGACAAATCTTTGCTAGGCTATTTTTCAAGGTTCTGTTTGCCCGCTCAACCTGCCCTGAACTCTGGGGACGAAAAGCACAATGCAATTTCCAGGTAATGCGCAATGCGCGGGACAGGGCCTGAAGTGTAGCTTCAACAAAGGCGGGACCATTATCTGAACCTATGGCAAGGGGCAATCCATACCTGGGGATGACATCCCTAAGGAGGGCTCGAGCTACTTCTGTGGCTTTCTCAGTAACTGTAGGATATGCTTCCACCCACCCAGAAAAGGTACAGACCATGACCAAGAGGTATCGGAGCCTACCGCTCCTGGGCATTTCTGTGAAGTCTATAACTAGAGACTCAAAGGGTGTTAGTCCCCTAGACTGAACTCCTGGTGGAATACGGGGTCCCTGACGAGCATTATTCTGGGCACAGAGAGTACATCGGGCTGAGGCAGTGGCAACCAGACTATCCAATCCTTCCAGCACCACTACTCGACTGAGTAGGCGGGCTAGTGCTGTTTTCCCTAAGTGTGATAGGTCATGAGCTTGAGACACTACAGGCCAAGCTAGGTGGCGTGGCACCAGAACTCTGGTATCAGGGAGATGTAACCAGCCATCAGGTCTCCTTACTGCACCTTCCTCTTGAGCCCATTTCTCTTCCATTTGGGTGTACATAGGCGTCCATTCTTGCAATCGAATTTGGAACAGGGGAGTCACAGTACTTGCTGGGGGTCCTCGAGCAGCTTCCTTGGCCACCCGATCAGCATGGCGGTTCCCTCGGGCCACTGGAGTATCTATTCTTTGGTGTCCCCTGCAGTGAATAACAGCTACCTTCTTAGGGGCCCACACAGCCTCTAGCAGCTGAAGTATTTCAGGTCCATACTTAACAGGTTGGCCTGCAGCATTTATGAGTCCCTTTTCCTTATACAAAGCTCCATGAGCGTGTAAAGTTGTGAAGGCATACTTGGAATCAGTATAAATGTTGGTTACCAGTCCTGCTGCTAGCTCCAGAGCTCGTATGAGGGCCACAAGTTCTGCTTTCTGGGCTGAAGTTCCTTGGGGCAGGGCTCTTGCTTCTATCACCTTGTCTTCTGTCACCACAGCATAGCCTGCCAATCGCTTAGAGTTCTCCACGTAACTGCTTCCATCTGTGAAATAAATTACATCTGGGTCCCTCCACGGAACATCTTTAAGATCTGGTCGACTGGAATACACTTCATCCATGGTTTGGATACAGTCATGATCCGGTGGTCCCTCAGATGCTGGCAAAAGAGTGGCGGGATTGAATGTAGCCACTGTTTCCAGGTGTATCCGTGGATTCTCACATAAGCTAGCTTGGTACTTAACCATACGGTTATTTGTAAACCAGTGGTTGCCCTTATATTCCATGAGGGTAAGAACTGCGTGGGGGACTTTAACAACCAGTTCTTGCCCCAAGGTCAGCTTATCAGCTTCCTGGACCAGTAAGGCTGTTGCTGCAATGGCCCTCATGCAGGCTGGCCATCCTTTAGCCACTCCATCCAGCTGTTTAGACAGGTATGCAACAGGCCTCTGCCAGGATCCCATCATCTGGGTCAGCACACCCAGAGCAACCCCCTGTCGCTCATGGACATACAGTGAGAAAGGTTTCTCCACATCAGGAAGGCCTAACGCAGGGGCTTGGAGTAGGGCTTTCTTTATGGCAATGAAGGATTGTTGAGCAGTAGGTCCCCATTCAAATGGTTCCTTTTCACCCCCCTTTGTGGCTTGGTAAAGGGGTTTCGCCATCAGTGCAAAATTTGGAATCCAAATTCTGCAGAATCCGGCTGCTCCCAGAAATTCCCTAACTTCTCTTCTGGACTTGGGTTGAGGAATTGCAGCAACTGCTTGCTTCCTACTGACATCCAGTCTCCGACTTCCCTGGGAAATACAGAAGCCCAGATACTTCACTTCTGACTGACAAAGTTGGGCCTTTGAGCGTGAGACCTTATAACCTGCATCCAAGAGTAGCTCCAGCAATTCTCTGGTAGCCTCAAAACACTCTTCCTGAGTCACTGCTGCAATCAGAAGGTCATCTACATACTGGAGTAAAACTCGCCTGGAAGGCTCAGATTTAAAAGTCTTAAGGTCTTGTCCTAGGGCAGTCCCAAA
Organism: Microcaecilia unicolor; assembly: GCF_901765095.1. Taxonomy (NCBI): domain Eukaryota; kingdom Metazoa; phylum Chordata; class Amphibia; order Gymnophiona; family Siphonopidae; genus Microcaecilia; species Microcaecilia unicolor. The sequence goes on from NC_044041.1 coordinate 68,503,911, forward strand.
AATAGTGGGGGAATTCTTGAACCCCTGTGGCAGGCGGGTCCATGTATACTGAAGCTTCCTTCCTGTTACTGGGTTTTCCCATTGAAAGGCAAAAAGCAGTTGACTGGCGGGGGCCACCCGAATACAAAAGAAGGCATCTTTTAGATCTAGTGTCGTGAAATGGGTAGCTCCAGAAGGTATCAATCCTAGCAGGACATATGGATTAGGCACTACAGGGTGTAATGAAATAGTGGATTTGTTAACCACTCGTAAGTCTTGGACTGGCCGGTAGTCCTCAGTCCCTGGCTTCTGAACTGGCAACAGTGGCGTATTCCATGGAGACTGACAAGGATGAATAATTCCATGGGATAACAGACGATTCAGGTGTGCTTGGATCCCTTCCAGAGCCTTTCTGGGAATTGGGTATTGGTGAAGATGGATTGGCCGGGCATTTGGAAGTAAGTCTACATGGACAGGAGGAATATTTCGGGCCAACCCTGGGGGATTATCTTCTGCCCATACCCCACTGACCTGAAAGCTGTCTGCCAGGGGTAGGTCAACTTGGCCATGTGACTGATGCAGCCGCCATTCTTCTTCAAGGGGGCAGCAGAAACTCAATATACCCTTAGGGCTGGATGTCGGGGGCCGAAAGGAGACCGAAGTCTGGCCATCAGAGTCAAAGGAAATTTGGGCCCTAAGCTTGGACAGCAGGTCTCGACCTAACAAAGGGATTGGACAGTCTGGCATATACAGGAATTCATGAGTGACTGTGTGTGAGCCTAATTGGCATCTACGGGTTGTCAGAAAGGGCCTCCGGTTCTGCACCCCCGTGGCTCCCACCACTCGGACAGTTTTTCCAGACACAGGCGCTAATCGCTCCGTCACAACAGAATGTTCAGCTCCTGTATCAATCATGAATGGAATTGAGCGGCTCCCTATAGTTAACTTGACCATAGGTTCCTGGGAGCCCAGTTTGTAGGAACCCGGTCTGTCCTATTCGTCCCATTCTGCCATCTCGGCTATCCCGATGATGTCAGATTCAGGAGGCTCATATCTTCCCTCTCGAACTCGGCCTCGGCTTCCTCGATCTCCTGGTCCCCTTCTCAGTCCCTGGCGCCTCTGGGGGCATTCATCTTTCCAGTGCCCTCTTTCCTTACAGTAGGCACACTGATCCCTCTCCAATCTTGGTCTGGGATTCTCCCCCCTTGGCCAGGATTGATTGAAGGAATCTCGGGGCCTGGCTGGTGGTCCGGGGTCCCACTTTGGCTTCCCATTAGCTAGAGGTCGACCTCGATTAAGGGTGGAATTAGTAATGGCTGCCGCTAAAAGGTCGGCCTTCTTCTGCATCTTCCGGTCAGCCTCTCGGCGCACCTCCTGATCTCTATTAATGAAAACCTTGGTTGCGATCTCAATTAGCTGGGTGGTATTCATCCCTGCGAATCCCTCCTGACGCTGCAACTTCTTCCGGATATCTGGCATACTCTGGGCCACCAATGCACTATTCACCATTCTCTGGTTTTCTAGGGCTTCAGGGTCAAATGGGGTGTATGTTCTGTAGGCTTCAATTAGTCGCTCTAAAAAGGCCCCAGGGGATTCAGTTGCCCCTTGGAGAATTTCAGAGACCTTTGCCAGATTAATGGGCCTCTTTATGCCTTTCCTCATACCTTCCAGCAAGTCCCGGCAATAGCCAGACAACAGTTCATAGTGCTGCTCATTATTTGAATCCCAAACTGGAGCTGCGCGAGGAAACCGAGCTCTAACCCATCCCTCTGGGTCCTGTGTCCCCCCGGGGACACGCTCTCGCGTGATGGCCTCAGCATTTTGCAAAATCTTCCGCCTCTCCTCAGTTGTGAAGAGGGTCAGGAGAAGTTGTTGACAATCAGTCCAGGTTGGGTTATGGGTGGCCATAATGCTAGCCACTAGGTCCACCACTGCCTGAGGCTTTTCAGTATAAGAGGGGTAATGCGTCTTCCAATTCAGGAGATCGGTGGTTGTGAAGGGTACATACTGGTAGGCCTGTGCCTGTATAACCAGACCCTGATTATTAGGATCCGGTCGAGTGGTAGTTATCTGACGGAGTGGCAGAACTCTCGAGGAGGTGGGAATGGAATCTGAGGTAGAGCTAGGAGCTACCCTCCTATCATGCTCAAAAGTGATTGCAGCGGGTCTAACCCATTCAGGGGAGGTAGGTTGAAACCCTGAGGGATGGGGAGGGGTACTCATAGACTGAGAGGTGGTCACAGGTGATCCGGTCCATTGAAAGGGATGCCGGGCCCCTAATGAGTGGGGAGGGGTATTAGAGGGAGAGGCTGGGCTGTCAGGAGTTGAGGAGTCAGGGAGTGGAGCCCAAAGCGGGTCTACAGAGGTTAACAGGGAAGGATGTGGCAGAGGAGGGTAGAGACTGGCTGAAAAGTCCAACCTAGGATGTGGTGGGGTTCGCACAGTGGGGGAGGAACTATCCGGAGAAGCCTGTACTGGAGAAGCTTGGGCTGGGCGGCATGGATCTCTAGGGGCGGCACGGAACCCCAACAATGGGCCATAAGGTGGTGGCTCAAGGTCTGAGGGGTCATCAGAGAGTATGGGTTTCTCAGGCAGGGTAGGGGCGGAAGCCACCGATTGGGTGGTAGGCTTCCTAGGGCTCTTTCCCTCTTCCAATTTAGATTTTCTAATCTTTCTTTGAGCACGGCCTAACATGAATTTTACTGGGGATCCCATATAAGTTTTCAACCAAGAGGGAGGGTCAGTCACAAGACTGTCCCAGGAATCTATATAAGGGAGTTGTTCAGAATATTCTGGTTCTCCTACAACTATACTGTAAACCTTCCGGATTACTTCAATATCTAAGCTGCCACTAGGGGGCCACCCCACTCCCATAGATGGCCACTCAACTTCACACAAGGTTCTTAGAGTACTTGAGCTTAAAGTCTGTCCATAGTCATTAATTAAAAATCCTTTTTTAAAATTCTTAAGCATACAATCTAGGGGGGTAGCAATTTGTCTAGATGATGTCCCACCCATAATGCTTACAGTTACAACACACAAAGGGGGAGGGAATTTTTGAAAGTGCAGTAAGGGGTCCGCACTCTCGAGACACTAGGTAAACAGACAGCAATCGCTTCCTTCCGTCGCTGGCCAATTGAACTCGCGTTAATTGGAAACGCAGCTATAAGAAGTCCGCACTCAGTTAATCATTCACGCATCACACATTCCATACAGAAAATCCCACCCAACAATTTCAAATTTCTCAGATACAGATAAGCTCAAGCGTTTTCGCTTCTAGTCCCCACGACTAGAAGGTACTAGGGCCTTCGCTGAGAGTTGATCAGGCTCTCCTTCCCCCAATTTTTGAGGGGCTGGTTTACAACTTTCTAGCTAGAATTATAATACAGAATACAGAATACATACCCGGCGAATGTTCTCCAGTCAGTTGGGTGCTGGGATTAATGCAGGATTCAGGATCCCACCGCTGCCACCAAGAATTGTTGCAGGAATTGATGCATGAATTTATGATACTTCAGGAGTCAGACAGCACACCAGAATGAGAGAGAAATCTTCTTTATTTGCCAGCAAACACAGTAGGACATCAGTTCTAGCTCTTTTCTTCTGTTTCTCAGCTCTCTGTGTCTTTGTGGCTTCTGTCTCAGCTGCTTCTCTTCTTATGCTGTCTTCTCCTTCTTCTGTCTGTTCCTTCTGTCCTTCTCTTTCTTCTGAGCTCCTTCTGACGTAAACTGCTTCTTCTCCCACTTAAATACAGTTCTATCTAGCCTAGCCTAGCCCCCTTACTCTCCAATTGGTTAAGGAATAGATTGATTACCTTGCCTCAACCAATCAGCTCTATACAAATATCAGTTACATAGGTTCCAGACATCCTAAACTGACCTGTGACCTGGGGCCTCTCAAACCAGACATTTGGGCTCCAGAACTCCTGCATGTTATTATGATTGATTTCTCATCTATAGCTTAACCTGGGTTCACTTAGAGGATAATGGATATTCTTACATTTATTATTCTCATATTCCTAGTACTAACTGCTAACTAAACTCTGGCATTCCTTCACTTTACTTGCAAGGTAAAAAATTGAACTTTTTAAACACCAGACTTTTAATATCATTTCTTTGTCCACTGCCTCAATTGTAGATGGGGTATTAAAAATAAATAAATAAATAAAATGCTGGGTGTCACCTGTAAAGGAGCCATTCTGGATCTGCTAGGGCTGCCCTGGGGTCTGCTGGCACTTTTTTTTTTTGGGGGGGGGGGGGTGGGGGTTACATGCAAATGATGTGAAATGGTGCCTGATTATGGTTTAAAAAAAATAGAACATGGATTGGATTCAGGAAAATGTGGCCTGGATGATGGTATAATTCTTATTAAAGTGTAATGTAAGTTATTTTGTCTTTTGTATGGAAATCCATTTTCTCCATACACTTTAATGGGAAAATTTGATTTCAAAATGGAGTTTGTGGAAAAGTTTACAAACTATAAAAGTTGTTTCACCTGACACAAGCTAGCGTCTGATTGGTGCTGCTAGGTCAGATGGCCAAGCTGCAGTCCTGTTGCTAGGGGGAGGCAGAGCTGGATACTATCAGAGGAACTGAAGACACAGGAGAAGACAGACCTGTGTGTGGAAGGTGCTGTGCCTGTGTATGTGTAAGAATTGATTTATACAGGAGAGAGAGCTTAAATAAAGAGTTGTCTGATACAAGGTGAGAGGAACTGAAGACACAGGAGAGACAGGACCGGTATGAGAGGTGCTCTGTCTGTGTGCTTGGAAAATTGAGTGTGGATGAGGAGGAAAACCTCAATAGAGTATAATTTGACTGTATCAGAACACCTGGTGGTATAGAGAGAGTGGAATTCAGTAAAGCTGAGAGACTGAAGGTACAAGGGAGATATACCTGCATGAAAGATGATCTGTCTGTGTATGTATAAGAGACAAGCTGATAACCACAGCACACCTGACTGGCACTGACGGAGTGCATATGTGTTAATTTGCTAAGTGGTTATACAGAAAGGCTTGCCTGAGTTGAAATAGGCTATAAGCTGTATAATAGCCTGCTGGTAACAAGTGAAGGTGGCTAGTGACAGTGAGTGTGCAGGAAAACTGTTGTGTTCCGCTGTTCTGTCTCAGAGCAGAGTTGTGGCCACAGTGCATTTGACTGACACTTTGAGTGCAATGCATATGTGTTAATGGGTGGTTGTACTGAGGGGTCTGCCTGAGTTTGGAGGAGCTACAAATTGTGTAGAGGCCTGTTGGTGAAGGGTGAGTGTGCAAATCTGGTGTGTTCCCACTGACCTGCCACGAAGTAGGGTTGTGATCACCTTGCATCGGTCTGCAGTGAGAATTGGTGCTGATTAAAAATTGAAACAGGACTGTTGTCCTTAGCTGAACTGCTGTGTATGAGAGCATTGAGGTATGAAATGTGTGACTGGTTACAAGATGTGATTAACATACATGGAAGAGTGTTCCTCATTAGGCAGGGAAAAGTAATAAGGCAGGTCCTGCAATAGGGAACATTAATTATCTATTGATTTACGATAGGTTGGCCACAGTTTTGATAACAAAAATCCCTATAAAAATTCCCACAGGATAGGGAGAAAGGGTTTCAATTTCTTTTAATTAATTAGAGTACAGGTACTGTGGCTGTTAAGCGACGATGCAGGCGGAGCAACGCAGAAGCAACACGTGCACCAACTACCACGAAAGACAAAAGTTACCATCATTCAGGAAAGTTCAACTCAAGCAGCTAAGTACAAAAATCACCACCTACACCGTTTCAGAGACTTTAAACTTACACGTAAATACTTACCTGGAGGTTTATGCTGAGATTCAGTTACATTGCAAAGTGAAGGAAGTGGACATCTGTAAGAAAGCAATTGACACAAAGAATCAATTTTCTTGTTAAAATTTCATAGTTAAAGTAAATTCTGAGTAAAAAAGAAAGTAATTATTTGTACTACTTATCTGATTTGTGGTGTTGAGAATTTCAGAGGAAAGTTTATTGATTGAAAGTTGATACATTTTCTGAAAAGTTAAAAAGAAACATCTTGTGCAATAAATTATTATAATTTAAAAGTTAGTGTGCAATATTGTCATCATTAAAATTTTGTAACATCTAGGGAAATTCGCTTAACATCTTGAATTGCACACTGTATAATATACAAAATACAGAATTTCCCCACCTTTCTTTGTACATTCCCTAAGTGGTGAGAGTTTAGCGTGGGACCCTACACTGTGATTTTACCATCATACCACCCTCTTTAAAAAACCTCACCCATAGGGGATCTATAATATGGCATAGGGGAAGATGGGGAGATGGGGAAGTGCAGTATGCTTTGAAAGGGAGTTAGTTAAATAGGGTAGTCTTGGGGTGTAATTGCATTTGTGTTGTTTCCCTTTCTATTTTATTGGCTTAGGAGCAGGGCCCATAACACCCACTGTCCAGGATGCTGCTGAAGATACTGTGACCCTTACCCTCACCCCATGCTCCTCCTTATGGGGCCCTTTGACTGAAGGAACATCACTAAATGCCCCAGGGGAAGGGTCAGCATTTCCCAGAGTGCTATGGTCTGAGCTGCGCCAGATATGGGAACAGCAGGATAAGTGGAATGCAGGCTACTGGCACAGGGTGTTGAGGTGGTGCAGCTTGCAAGTGAGGCGATGTGCCTGCAGATGAGGCTTGTATCTGACACAGAGTGCAAGTGGCTGCAGCTTGTGGGAGAGGCAATGTTGCGTGAGACGAGGGAGACAACATCGTGGGATCTGCAGGAGGCGAGGAACCAAGCCCAGATGCAGTTTCTGGGCTTGTGTCAGGAGCTGCGGCGTGAACTGTGCAGCTCTCGTACAGGCCATACAGACACCCCCCTTGGTAGGTTGTTGCACACATCTTTCTCCATTCCTCCATCTACCTGTCCTATGCTGTTTGTCACATGCTATGTTCCCCCCCTGTTATTTCTCTCCGCAGCCAGCCATACCGGTCATCCTGCTGTCCTCCCTGCATCCCCGATCCCTGCACACCATGGTAAGAATCTTCTATGTTCAATATGTATAACCCTCCCTCCCCCAGTGATTAGATGCACCTCTGATTGTTTACTTTCTATGAGCACAGGTCTCTGGGATGGTTTTCTGGGCTTCTCCTCGTCTCAACTGGCAACATACGGTAACTTTTTGACCCCGTACTTACTTATGCCTGTTGTCTATTACATGTGGAGGTCCCCTTCCCATGCAATTTTAATTTTCCCCCTCACGGGCACCTCCATGATCAGTGTGGAGGAGTGGCCTAGTGGTTAGGGTGGTGGACTTTGGTCCTGGGGAACTGAGGAACTGAGTTCAATTCCCACTTCAGGCACAGGCAGCTCCTTGTGACTCTGGGCAAGTCACTTAACCCTCCATTGCCCCATGTAAGCTGCATTGAGCCTGCCATGAGTGGGAAAGTGCGGGGTACAAATGTAACAAACAATGTACCTACTTCCACCTGTCCCTGCTCCACCTCCCTAATGCAGGCAAGGTGTTATGTGCCTCTGGATTGTTCCATGCACCCCTAATGGCTGTGGCAGTGAGCTGGGCCAGTCCTACAGTTCCCCCAGATGGCCCACCCACTGTGACCCGAATAGCTTTATAGCAAGGTGTTATAAGCCCCCTTCTCCCTTGCCTTTTCTTTCACCTCTTGCATGTCCATGTGCCATTATTCAGGAATCTTTTTCTTTTCTTTACAGCACTGGCAGACAGACAACAAGAAACACTGAAAAGATCACCGGTTGGCTTAAGACTGTTTCTGGTTTTGTTTTGTGGTGGTTTGTATGTTGCACAATAATGTATAATATAGGTTTGCACTTTTATATTTATAATGTAAAAAAATAAATTAAAAGTTGTATTTGCAGAAAGATATATATAATATAGTTATGATTCATATTTTTGTATTTATAATGTTCAAATTAATTTAAAAGTTAACATTTCTTGTTTTTTTCAAAAGTTTGTTTTGCAAAATCTGAACAAAGAAACAAGCACGGTGTGTATGGGGGAAAATATTTACAAGATTAATGTTGGGGGAGTTGGGAGAAAAAGGGGTAAGAGAACAAAATTTACAGCGGGAAGGAGGGGGGCCAGTATGTGCATATTTACATCAGGGGATGGGAGGGAAATATTTACAGTTGGTATAAGGGAGGAAGTATATACAACTGTACATCGAGGGATGGAGAAGGAAGTATTTACCAAAGGTAGAGGGGAGGAGCTATATACAAATATACATTTGGGGATTGTGAGGGAAATATTTACAACGGAGGGTATTTACAACTGTATGTACAATATTTACAACAGGGAGGAACAGTATATACATATTTACAGCTGGGTTTGGGTGGGAAAAGGGTGCAGGGGGAAGAGGGTCAAGAGAGTGGCACAGCCAGACCAATGTGGGAGGCAATACACTGTGACAGGTAATCGAGTGCAATGTTTCCTCTAAGGAGTGGCCCGTTGTGTGCAAATTTATTTTCCTGTGAGCACCAACTTTTAAAAAACAACAATTTTTGAGCACCAGTATTAGCAATGCATTTCTGTATATAGCACAGAAAAAAACATTTTGTGAGCAACCATGTAAAATCTGTAAGCAATGCTCCTAAAATGTATGAGCAATCACTCATGTGCTCCACTTAGAGTGAACGTTGGTCGAGTGTATTGCTTATCACGTGCACCAGCTGTGCTCTCCCCTGAGCTCCTCTGCTGTGGTCTGCTCTTTAGGGGAGAGGTATGGGAGAGGTGGCATGGTCAAGAAGGGTGGGTCGGGGGGGAAGTTATGAGAGAGATGGCAGGGTCAAGAAGAGAGTATGGAGAGGAGGCATGGTCAAGGGGGGAGGGGTGGAGTGCTCCTCTTCCCTGGTGATGTCCACCACCTCCACTTCCTCCTCGCTGATCAAGCTCTGGAAATAAAAAGAGCACTTATTAAGAATTCCATGTTGCCCATCCAAAATATGTTGTGACTGTGATTCCAGGATGGATGGCCACCGATGGTGGCACGGTTGCTGTATTTGGTCTTGCAGAAATTATGTGTAGTTTTTTAAGGACTGGTGCATACATGGGAAGGAAGGGAGGAATGATGGGTGGAAGGGCTGAGGGAGGGGTGGGTGCGAGGGAGGTGGGTCTAATATGCATTTTGTTTGTTTCTGTTGTATATTGCTTCTTACTGTTATTCAGTTTATAAATGATGCAGGTTTCAGCATGCACCCCATCCCAGCCCCAAAACACAGAACAAACACATTTGGCTCCCCTCCCCAACATCGTATATCTTTTAAAGATGATCCCCAAGTGAGAAAGGGGAGGGTGGGGACAAGGGGTGGGGATTGTGGAATCTGTGGCCATCTCTATGGAAATAAAAGCTAAAAAATAACATAAGTTACAAGCTTAAAAATGTAAATATGATATAAATGTAAATATGTATATACTGTCCCCCCCAGCTATAAATAATTCCCATCCCATCCTCCAACATTTCTATTGTTAGGAAATATTGTTTGTCAGATTGTGATGTTTATATTTTCAAAACTTAATAAAAAGAGTTGAAAAATTCTATCTCAGCACTAACGGTTTCAGTAGTCGGGGCACACCAACGTCAGCACTATTCCAGTCATCAGAACTTTTAGCGCTGGTGTTAGGTTTTGAGCGTTGTGGCCAGAGGCAATAAATAATAATAAGAGACCTCAACCCCCTGCCTGGCCAGGCCCCTCTAATGACCATTGTCTCTGTGCTCCCCTCTCGGAGGCAGGAGGAATTTATACCCTCCCCCTCTTGCCTGGCCTAACCCTGGCCAGGGTCCGCCGGGTCAGGTCATCCTGCTGGATCACCAGATCTCACCTAAAACCATTATGAATGTAGGAGTTCTAAATTCTATGGTGTATCAGTGTTTCATGAAGCTACCAGCCAAAAGATTTCACAACAAAATGCAAAAATTTGTGAATAAATACTCCTTATATTTTTAAATATTTTTAAATTATTAAATTCTATAAAAGATGGCAAAAGCCTCAGAGTCCCGTTTGAGATGACATGCTTAATCTCAAAACTGGAAAAGGTAATTAGCTCATTGGCTAAAAAAAAACAAAACCCTTAACAGTCCAAAGCAATTAATGTAATTTTCAAAATTCTTAAGTGTTTTTTTTGTTGTTGTTGGTTACATTTGTACCCTGTGCTTTCCCACTCATGGCAGGCTCAATGCGGCTTACATATACAGGTACTTATTTATACCTGGGGCAATGGAGGGTTAAGTCACTTGCCCAGAGTTACAAGGAGCTGTCTGTGCCTGAAGTGGGAGTTGAACTCTGTTCCCCAGGACCAGAGTCCACCACCCTAACCACTAGGCCACTCCTCCACTCTTAAAGTTGACAATGAAATAGCTTAAAACTTACCTTGATCAGATGACTATGGAAGCAGTCCTGCCAACGGTGGCCAACACATTTCGATCAACAGCTTGATCAGGACAGATGGACTAGAAAACTGCAAAAAGCAAAAAATAAATTCAATGCTCTGATAAACAAACTTTTGCATAGAAAGTATGAAGAACCTATTGTCCAACACTTTGAACAGCAGTGTTTTGTGGCTGATCATATTCCTCTTTCAAGTCAAGGTGCAGATGGCAAAAACTTGTTCTTAAAACGGGAACAAGAATGAATTTTTAGGTTGAAAACAGAAGAACCAACAGGTTTAAATGCTAAAATTGAGTGGCACCTGTCAGCATTACCTTATTCTGTGCAAGGCCCATAAGAGTTAGCCTAACAGAGGATTCAGGGACTACTCTGTATCAGCCTAAGACCTCTGGGAGTGCGGCTTTGACATTCCCTCCCTCCCCTCATAGTCTGATCCCCTGGGAATGTCAGTGAAAGACAGGATGTCTCCTAAGACCTGTTCTTCCGAGCAATAAAACAGACCAGAATCTGCACAGGAAAACAATAGAAATATACCATGTGCTAGTTCACAGGAATTCACTATTTTTTCTAAGCATTTTTTTTTAATCCAGGTGAGGTGCATGAAATGTGGATGATGTCACCCACCGCTATTTAACAGATGTTCGGAAGCAGGCAGCCATCTTTGATGCTGGGGTTGAGCACAATGCCATATTTAGTGAGTTTCTAATAAAGATTTTTTTTTTTTGTTTAAGTTTGTTTTTCAGAGCATTGAATTTATTTTTTGCTTTTTACAGTTTTCTGCTCCATCTGCCCTGATGAAGCTGTTGAGCGAAACACTTTGACCACTGTTGGCAGGTCTACTTCAGTAGTTATTTGATCAAGATAAGTTTTGAGCTACTTCATTGTTAACTGTAAGAATATTGAGAATTGCATTAATTGCTTTGGACTGTTAAGATGTTTATTTTAGCCGATGAGGTAATTGCCCTTTCCAGTTTATAAAATAGTGCTTAGTGCGGATTCCCATGCCCAACTTTAGGTATGAGGACTTACACCTGCTGAAACCTGGGGTAAATGCTGGCACACAACTAATGACAGGTGCATAAATGACACTGTGCCTACATTTTGGGAATGGTTAAGGTTCATTTTATTTGATATACTGTTTCTTAAATATGGTTTCAGAGCAATTTACAATATACAAATACAGTATCTTGAAAAGGAACTACAGTAGTTGATAGGATAGAGGAAAATAAGGCAAGAACTGTGAGTAGGATCGTGGAATAGACAGGAAGGGGAGAGAAGCAGCTGAGTCATAGACCCAGCAACAGACCTGCATAGCAGAGCTGGCCAGAACCTCGAGACGCTAAGCAGATTTGAATGCAACGGCGTGATTAAATAGGAAAGTCTTCAATCCTTTTTTTAAACTATCAAGAACACATGCCAAATGAAGATGTAAGGGTAATGAATTCCAGAGTCTGGGGCCATTCACATGAAAATTCTAGTCCGAATGGAAGCAAGACAGACATGACACAAGGAGGGAACTGATAAGATGTTTTAGTACAGAAACAGTGCTGGGCAGACTTTTATGGTCTATGCCCTGAGAAAGGCAGAGACAAATCAAACTCTGGTATACGTATAAAACATCACATACTATGTAAAATGAATTTATCTTGTTGGGCAGACTGGATGGACCGTTCAGGTCTTTATCTGTTGTCATTTACCTGCAGAGCGAAGAACTCTTGAAGATGTATAAGGGATTAGCACTTGAGAGAGATAAGGAGGTTGGCTTGACTGCATTACATTAAATATTAAAAGTAAAACTTTATAGGTGATATGGTGAGCTATAGGAAGCCAGCGTTCCTGCTGGACAAGAGGGGTGATGTCATATTTTTGAGAATTTATGAGTAAATGTACAGCAGAATTCTGAATTCTGCCCTAACTTACCCATGCCCCTCCCCTGTCATGTTCCTTTTGAGTTGTGCGCGAGACAATTTAAGTGTGCAGTGTTATAGAATAGTGCATAGAGAGATCCGCGCACATAAGTCATAATTACTTTCATGGTATACAAAAAACTAACCCTTTTGGAGACGTTGCCCCTGAAAGACACACAAGCATATTTTATAAAACACTCCATAACCTCAATAATATTTAAACAGGTTAACAAGACAACATATAGGGAGCAAGTGTGCATAAATCTTAAACCTCACAGAAAAGAGGTTAGCTGACAGGACAGCTGTAGAAATGGTAAGGACTTTAGTAGATCTTTCTCATATCTTTCAAAAGGTACCAGAAAGGTAAGAGCAAAAGAATGGCTGGGAAGCATTGTTGCTAAAGTTTGTCATTGAGAGGAATTGGTTCAGTTTGAGAAATGACTGCAGGTTGACTCTTTTAGGAAACATGTGGAGGATCTGAGAGATGAGGTACAGAGGCTGAGAAGCATCTCTGATGAGGACTACATTGATTAAATAGTGCTTAAAGTGTCTAAGATGGAAAACTGCAGCAAAGAGAGAGGAAAAACTGGACTGCAGGAATATGATAATAGAACACCAAAGCCAGTAGTAAATCTATAATCCACACTCCACCTTCATTCAATCTGATTGACTAGTATGCAGCCCTTAAAGTGGAAGAGAAGATACCATCCTAGGAAGAGGAGAGACTGAAACTCATAAACCACAAAGCTACAGGATCAACAACAGAGCTAAGGGAAGTGGTGGATAGTGACTCCGTTTTGAGAGCTATGGAAGCATCCATCTTCTGACCAGACATGATGTCCTAGTGAGTGTCCTGTCTACCAGGTGCCAAGGTCTAAGACAGTATTTATTTATTTATAGCATTTATACCCCGCTCTTTCCCACTCGGTAGCAGGCTCAGTGCGGCTTACAAGGTATGGTACAAAGTATCACAGAGATAATACAAAGTATGGTACAAAGTATGGATAGATTGCTGACACTCTTCAAGCCTGCAGGTTATTATTTGATGTTGCTCACTCATATAGTGCAAGGTATTCCCTCAAAAGTATTGAAAGTGAGTTCATGGCTCTGAGAAATATGGTGAAACAGACAGGTGTGCACGTGGTATTCTCAGTCCACCTGGTTGAAGATACAAGCTTACATTCTGGGGATGAATGCATGGCTATGTGAATAGTGTCAGCTTCCTGGACCATAAGATGATCTTCCATAGGGTGTTGAGCATAGATGGCATGCAGCTATCAAAGAAGGAGTTAAGCGTCTTCCAGAACAGAATGACTAATCTACCTCAGAGGGCTTTAAACTAGAATCATTGAGATCGGGTGCATAATGCTGTCACTTAAGCAAAACACTACACAGCTGTATAGAAATAGAAATGGGGGGGGGGGGGGAAGAGTGACATCTGGAAGGCTATGTATGCTCATGCCTATAGTATGGGAAATAAAGTCCCAGATCTCAAGGTGATTATGAGAAAAGGCTGATTTGGATATAGTGGCAGCTATGGAGATGTGGTACATGGAGTACTGTGAGTGGTATATAGATATTCCAAACTACAGTCCATTCAGGAAGGATAGGAGAGAAAAAAAGGGAGGAGGAGTGGCACCACATATAAAAAAAATAATATTAGAGCAACAGAACTGCAGGGCTTACATGGTGAAGAGAAAGCACTGTGGATTAATTTATAAAGCGCAAATGGAACATCTATTTATATTGGTATAATAGTTTTTGCAGGCAGAAGAAAAAATAGACCTTTAATAGGAGATATTCACAAAATTGCTACAAAAGGTGCCATTGAGTTGATACTAATTTATGGCAGCTCGATGGATAGTTGTCCTGAGCTGTGCTGTATTTGGTCTTTAGTCAGGCAGCTAATTGTTGAAAAAGGAGCATCCATAGCTGTTGTTACTGCATCAATCTATCGCATTGCCAGTCTTCCACTTTTGCACTGACCTTTAACCTTTTCATGTCTTTCTCTAATGATCTTTCTTGTGTTTATCTTTCTGCCCTCTCCCTGGTATAAAGGTACTATTTACCTGCAAGCTGGAATGTTCAGCACTCCAGAGAATATGGTCCTAACGCCACCAGGTGGAGAGTCAGAAAGACACAGAAGGCTATAGTAATAATATGAGAATAATCAATAATTATTTATTACACTTACCAATCAGGAGTACAATTAGACTACGTAATATAATTAATTAATTCATTCTCATATGAGGCAGCAGCCAGGACACAAATGTGACCTCTGACATTAGCTCTCTGGTTGCCTCTCTCCATAATTCTCCTTTTATACTCTTTTCTCTCATAGACTAGTATTGGAAGTACAAAGTCAGCATTTCTCTCATATTCCAGCCCATTCTAGCAAATTCTATCTTTACAGAAGCAAAGTTCTTCATAACATATTTGTTTATAATAAGTAAGGTCAGTAAGATTATCCTACGTTGCAAAAACCATCTTCCCAGCAAACTAAAGTTATGTCTCCTTCATTATCTGCTTTCATGGTCAACAGCAAATTTTTCCTCTTACATTATAGCATTCTCTTGCTACACATATCTTTGTAATGACTCCATATCTGCCTGTGTCTCCAACAGAAGGGCAGGCTGACATCAGATTCACATTCTGTATAATTCTTATAATTTCTTATTATTTAGCTTCTCAGTGATTCTTTAACCTGTTCATAGCCTGTTCACAGAGGCTTTGCTCATAATTCTCAGTTACTGCTGTAAAGTTATTTTATGGTTCATAACCTGCATGTCCCATATAAACACTCATCACGTGATTTGTGCAAAGTACTATTGCTATTGAAAGGTGATTTAAATCTGCTTGATTGGGCATCCTCTACAGTGCTGCCTAGCAATAGGGAGTTCCTTGATTCTCCAAAGGGAAGGAACATGATGTTAGTATTATGGTGAGTGTTAGCAGACTGAGATCATGCTCTGCTTATTCTGGCTGAGGAATCTATGGTCATGGTCTACACAAAATTTCAACAACATTTTTTTACTAGCATGTTTTTTGGTGTGCAACAGACTATTACCAAACCAGTCTTCTTTTTCTCTCTCTGTCTTCTAATAACAATATGTGTGTCAGTATCTTGCTGTCTTCAAGCTCTCTAACTCTACCTGTCAGTTTTTATCTTTTTCTATTAATTTACATTAAACAGATGAATAAAATTCGCATACCAAGACAGAGAGAGAAAGCCGTTCGAGTCTAGGACCATAAAACCCTAATACATTCTGTTTCATGGCATCCAAACAAGCTCACTAAAAATGCAGACCATTTTTTCTGCATTATTATTTTAAAAGACTGACAATTTTATGCATAAATTGCAGACTTTAACAGACCTGCCATAGCAATGAATTCAGAAAATTGAATGCTCCCCAAATCCCTCTAAACTCTGTAATGAAATTCTCCTTAAATCGAAGTGGCATTCTGGAAAACTTCAAAGGCAATGAAATGAGGTCAGGGCTATGCTGACAAAGAGGGAGAGAAGTCAAACAAAGGCACAAAGACATGCAGCTGTGTGACAGGTGTACCTGGTGTACTTAACATTCATCCCATGAATTTACTTAAGTTTCTGCAACAAAGCAGCCTAGATTCTTTTCTCCTTCTGTATTTTTTCACTTCAAGACATACTTGTACAGTTAGAGGCCAGAGTGTGTCAGGGTAATAAATCCGAGGCAGCATCTGCAGGAGTAACCTCTAGGGCAGGCTTTCTCATTTCCCTGTCAGCTGTCTATGTGAGATATGTAAAATACCCAGAATCTACAATTAGTACAAAACCCAGCATACTGTATAGAAACCCTGAATTTTTCATGCAGCATGTGAAATAGGTAAGCATAATAAACCAAATAAAATGTAATTTAAACTAAAGGGTAGAGGTGGCATATGGAAGCAGGTAAGATCAGGAAATCACCCCAGCAAAAGTGTAACAACAGTGAGGAAGATAATAATCCAGTCAGTAGTAAATGACGGCAGATAAAGACCTGTACGGTCCATCCAGTCTGCCCAACAAGATACTTTATATGTATACCCACATTTTTAAATGCTGAGGAGATAATGGGATTTGACTGCCACAGGCAGAATTTTCCCCAGATATTCAGTGCCAGGCCCTGTTTGGGTACTGCCACTGAAAGTCTGGGGCTAATTGCAACTTCAGTGACCCCTGGAGCTTATGCAGGTCCTGGCTGATATTTGGCTGGGACCCGGATAAGACACTTATGGAGGCCCCGGATGAATATCGGCTGGGACCCACATAAGTATTTCAGTAGCCACTGCCCTTCCAAAACCCCTCCAGTCCCAGTCCCCCCTTGAAGATGATGCAAGACAGGTCATGAACTCCTCAACCCTCATAGACCCCCTAGTTGTACTTGGAAAGTCCCTGGTGGTCTAGGGAGGTCATACGGGCAGGAACAACTCGCTTATCAACAGCAAAGTAACTGGGAAACTAGACAAAAAATGGTACAGAAGATGAAACTGCCAATAAATTCTAGCTGGAAAGCAATGAGCACTAATGCTTGCAGTCTAAGCAACAAAGTTCATGATGTGGAAGCCCTTGTGTTAGAGCGAGACTTAGATATTAGATATTAGATGTTAGATATGATATTATATTATATATTATATCAGGTATTAGATTAGGATGTATTAAGTAAATCAACTCTGTGGCACCAGTAAAAATGAAATCTAAATAAAAAAAGAGCCAGTCCATCTGGTTCGATAAAGGCATCCTATGCATCAAACAAAAATGTAGGCAGCTTGAAAGAAAATGGCAAAAATCCAAAACTGAAGAAAATAAATTACATTGGAAATCAGTTCTAAGATTCTATAAATATACAATAAAAAAAAGACTAAAATAAACTACTATGGAAATCTAATATCAACTGATCCTTTTCATACCAAACATATTTTCAATATAGTCGTCAACACCCTCTTAGATACCCAGGCTATTACTACCTCCAACGAATCTGCTCCATTTGCTACCCAATTAGCTACATATTTTGAGCAGAAAATTATACAAATTAGAGATAACGTTACAGTGTTTAAAGGAGACCCTATGATATTCATGACTGAACTGACACACAACCTCACTGGTATCAAAGCTGATAGATATTGGTCATCATTCTCTTCCCCTTCATTCTCCATGGTGAAATATTCATCTTCTGTGTATTGGATTCCTGCCCTATTTTCTATTAAAAGCTGACCTTGACCTGTTTATAGAATCCCTAAGATCACATATCTCTCTTTTGCAATCCTTAGTTCATTTTCCCTGCAGAAAAAGGGTCCATAATGTCCCCCTCCCTAAAAATCCTCTGGTGTACAGGCCAGTGGCCTCTAGCCCTTTACTAGTAAAGGTGATTGAGGGCATAGTCGCTCATCAGTTTATGGATTATCGGCCCTCCTTTTCCCTTCTTCACCATATACAATCTGGCTTCAGACCCAATTGCAGCACAGAAACAGTCCTAACTGCATTAATTGCTAACTTCAGGAAGGAAATTAACCTAGGCAGGAAGATCATTCTTATACATTTGATATGGTAGACTATAATTTGCTACTTGAATTAATGGACAACTTATGTATAGGAAGGTCTGTCCTAAACTGGTTCAGAGGATTTTTAAAATCTAGATCCTATCAAGTCAAATCTCCTAATTCCATCTCCCCCCCCCCATGGGCGCCAGACTGCGGAGTCCCACAGGGATACCCCCTTTCACCCATCTTATTCAATATTATGATGTTATTCTTAGGAAAGGTGCTTGATGCCCATGGTTATAATACTTTTATTTATGCGGATGACATAACCATCTACATCACTTTCAAAGATTCTATTGAAGAAGTACTATCTTATCATCAAATCTGGTCTAGACCTGATGGAGAGTTTGGCCTCCACCTTTAAGTTTAAACTAAAATTGAATAGAGGGAAAACAAAATTTCTGTTATTATCTAACCCTCACCGTGTCATAAACTATCAGAACCTCACAATTGATAATGTAACGTATCCATTGGCGTCCCAACTAAAGATACTTGGTATAATAATTGATTCCTATATATTATTCGACTTGCAGTCCAAGCAGTCATCACAAAAACCTTTAAAGCAATGTGGAAGCTAAAAAGAATCGAACATCTCTTCCCTTATGATATGTTTAGTACAAACATTAGTATTATCACACTTTGACTATTCTATTGCCATTTATGCTGGCTGTAAGGAATCTTCCTTGAAAAAACTGCAGACAGCTCAAAATACAGCAGCCAGATTAGTTTATAAGGCTAAGAGATTTGAAAGTGCAGCCCCTTGCTTATAAAGCTACACTGGCTCCCAATCAAAGCCAGAAAAACGATGTACATTTGTTTTCAAAACACTATCCTACTTATTTTCGAAAGGAGAAAAACGCCCATGTTCGGGAGATGGGCGTCCGTTTCCCGTGGGCGGCCAAATCGGTATAATCGAAAGCCGATTTTGGTCGTCTTCAACTGCACTCCGTTGCTAGAACGAATAAAGTTGACGGGGGCGTGTCAGAGGCGTGGTGAAGGTGGGATTGGGGTGTGGTTATCGGCCGAGCAGAGATGGGCGCGCTCGGCCGATAATGGAAAAAAGAAAGGCGTTTTTAGCGAGAATTTAAGACACTTTTTTTGAACCCTTTTTTCTCACGAACAGGTCCCAAAAATGTGCCCTAAATGACCCGATGACCACCGGAGGGAATCGGGAATCACCTCCCCTGACTCCCCCAGTGGTCACTAACCCCCTCCCACAAAAAAAACCCCACTTGCAAAAACCTTATTTCCCAGCCTCTATGCCACCCTCAAATTCCGTACCCACCTCCATGACAGCAGAATGTGTTCGATCCTCTCACAGCCATTCCCTGGGTCAGATGTGGCTCTCGGGTGCACTGCAGGGTCACATCAGCATTGCA
This sequence comes from Microcaecilia unicolor, assembly GCF_901765095.1. Classification (NCBI taxonomy): domain Eukaryota; kingdom Metazoa; phylum Chordata; class Amphibia; order Gymnophiona; family Siphonopidae; genus Microcaecilia; species Microcaecilia unicolor. The sequence goes on from NC_044041.1 coordinate 68,523,136, forward strand.
TTGTGGTGGGTGTAGGGTATTGGGCTCCGTGATTTCACTAGCTTGTGTTACAGTCTCACGATGTTGGTAGTTGGTAGGCTCTTCTCCCATGGTGCTTTTCCCCCTGCCTACTGGGTCAGAGTGTGCCCTGTTTTGTTTCCGGTAGTCCACGAGGTAGTGGCCATTTTTGTAAGTCTGTTTTAGATCCCTTTCGTGTGTTAGCCACGTTACAGAACTTAGTTCGTACCTTGAGTGTTGCTGAAAGAGGGCATTGTACACCATTCTGCCAGCTCTGAGCTACTGCTAATCTTAGTACCAGGGAGACTCGTTGCCAGTGGGGCACAACCTCTGATCTGCAGTTAACTGTGAGTAAACGCGGTTATTGAAATAAAGGACGTTTTCAGCGAGATTAGTCTTACAGTGTGAACTGCTGTGCCAAGGTTATACAGCAGCAACAAGTCCTGTCCCTGGAGCACTTTTAGTGGGTAATGCAGTGCACTTCAGGCAGGCGGACTCAGTCCCATCCCCCCTACCTATACCACTTGTGGTGGTAAATGGGAGCCCTCTAACCCCCCCCCCCAAAAAAAAACCTCCACTGTACCCAAATGTAGGTGCCCCCCTTCACCATTAAGTGCTATGGTAATGGTGTTGAGTTGTGGGGAGTGGGTTTTGGGGGTCTCAGCACCCAAGGTAAAGGAGCTATGCACCTGGGAGGTAATTTAATGTTTTTTCCTATGTTTTTAAAGTGCCCCCTAGGGTGCCCGGTTGGTGTCCTGGCATGTGAGGGGGACCAGTGCACTACAAATCCTGGCCCTCCCATGACCCAAAGCCTTGGATTTGGTCATTTTTGAGCTGGGACGCTTCGGTTTCGATTATCACTGAAAAATGAAAACGCCCAGCTCAAACAAACGCCCACATCTCAAAAACGCCCACATCCAATGCATTTGCCTGACACAAACGGTATGTTCGAAACTAAAGATAAATGTCCATCTTTTTCGAAAATACGATTCGGCCCACCCCTTCACGGACCCGTTCTCGGAGATGGACGTTCTTACACATTGGCGTTTGCGTTCGATTATGCCCCTACACATGGCTTAACCCCTGATTATATGCAACCTTTAATTGATCTCCCCCTTCGCAATGCTCTCCCTGGTTCAAAAGATTATCTAACCCTCTACTATCCCAGTTGCAAAAATGTGATCTACAAGTCAATCTACATGTCAGGATTCTCTTACCTCCCTCTGTACCAAATGGTGGAATTCCCTTCCGAAATTCATCAGATGGGGACCTAATTATTTGATATTTTGGAAATACCTTAAAGCTTCTCTGTTTAAGCAATTTCTCATGGATGATCATAATTAATTTAAACCCTTAATTGTACAATTATTCAATTTCTCAGTTCTATTCTAATTGTTATTATATACAGATGACTATAAATTGTTAACTTTTTACATCTAGCATTTGTTTCTATATTAGATATTGTGATTACTCAATCCTCATTAATTTTATTACTACTTAATGTATACTATCCTGCATCACATTTTGTACTGTTAACCACAATAAGTTGTTAGCCGTATTGAGCCTGATCTATTGGGATAATGTGGGATATAAATGAAATAAATAAATAAATAAATAAATAAATAAATATGGTAGCTATCAGAGAGGCTATAATCTTTTACGGAACAATGGCCAAAAAAGTCATAGAGTAGCACGATATGCGAAAAACAATATCAAAGTGACTGACTGAACTACAGGGGCCTGGGGAAAGGAAGAAGCAATATAGGTCATCCTGGAAAAAGAAGATAGAACCTCTGTCCATACAGGTGTTGGCTACAGCCCTGTAGCACAAATGGAGATGCTGGACAAAGATCTGGTCGAATATATACAAATCCTGGGAAAGAAACAGGAGGTGCTATTGCTGGGAGATTTCAACTTGCTCATAAAGATTGTAATGTCCCAGCTACAGAATCAAAAACAAGTAGAAAGATTGTGAATGCCACTGAAAGGTCTCTGCTTAGACAAATAGAGGGGCATTGTGGTATTCACAGGAAAAATGGCCCGTGCTGCTAGCGCAGGACCCTTTTTCCCAAAGCTTGGTAAAAGGACCCCTAAGTGACTTGGCCAAGATCACAAGTTCAAGCAGTAGGATTTATTTTATTTTAATAATCTCTTTTATTGAATATGAATAACACAAAGGAACAACCACAAGCCAATATAATAAGACCAATCAAAATTGTACAAGATCCAAATAATGCACCAAGGGATCCTTTTACTAAAGGGTTGGCACATGGCAACAGGCTTGCCACGCATCAATCTGGAGCTATTGCTGGGCTACCACAGGAGGCTGGCAGTAGTTGCCACCCACAGTGCATGCCATTTCTGGTACTACAAAAATATTTTCTATTTTTGTAGTGCCGGTGCTTACTCGGTGGTAATTGGGCTGCATGGTTAGCACGGGAGCCCATACCGCCACCTCAATGAGTGGCAGTAAGTGCCCCCCCCCCCACCTGAAATGGCTGTGCGGCAAGTGGTTCACATACTGCATGGCCATTTCTTTTTGAGAAAAAATGACAACCTTTTACCTGCTGTGGTAAAAGGGGGCCTCAGCGTATGTCAAAAACGTGCTGACTCTAACACAGGCCCCCCCCCCCCTTTACCGCAGTGTAGTAAAAGGACCCCTGTGTTCCTTCAGTTCATGACTGCACAGTGAGAAATAATAAAATGTAGTACAATAAAGCTGAAATCATCAAACTAAAACAAACACAAATTAACAAAGCCAATCCCCTGAGGAAATACTGCACAACAAAGTGGCTTTTGAATGGAATTGTTGATTCTACATGCCAGTGTGGTCCGGTTTCCACAATTGGAGTTCAAATTATTAACTAGCATTACCGAGGCAGTAGGATGTCAACCCTGGCTTCCCTGGTTCTCAGCCCGCTTCTGTGACCACTAGGGTACTCCTCCACTGCAAAGTTGTTTCCTTGGTATTTTATAATGTATTTGTAAGGAAATCCCCTCCAACTGAAAGCACCTATTGACAGTGCAAGGAATTTTCTCCTGTTAGTTTGTGTAACATTAGAAATATCTTTAAATATCCTTGGCCAGCTCAGTGTATTCCAGTGGCAAATGCTCAGCACAGCCATTTGGAAATCCCAGGTTTGAGCTTTTAGCCTTCTGCCTCCCAGGTTGACTGAAGGTGAGGATGCTGCACAGGCACCATTTACTATATAGCCTTAGGGAGAGGGAGTCATGTTCATCACTTAAAGGTGATACAGAGGCCTCTGTCATGGTGAAATTCAGCCATTTTTAAAATATAACTTCATAGGTGTAACTGTCATGGAGAAATAGCAGTTATAACCTTATACAGATATCTGTATAAAATTATATGGCCAGCAGCTGACTGAATCTTGGCCTCTTAAAGTTTTCAGTACCAAAGTTCATATCTGTGAAAGTATCAGTATAAATGATGGCAGACAATGTTGACTAAAACTTTCAAAAATAAGACTGAACAAAACGGTCTCTGGCTGAGAAAGTTAATCCTATACTGTACAGTTTGGTACAAGAAGGAGAGTCCTACTTCTGACTAACAAGCTCATTATGGTAGGAAAACCAAGCAGCTCAGAATGCTGGAGGGCACCCATCCTTCAAAGCCACATGTTAGTTGCTGGCAGGGAAAGAGGAATATGGAGAAGGAAAAATTAACCCCCAAAAGACGCCCAGAGGATTCACAGCTGCCATGAGGTTTAAGGCAGAAGGAATTTGAAAATAATTAAAGAGGTTAAATGTGATGAACTCCTGATTTATTTATGTTGCACCTACATGAAGAGGACATGCACTTGTGTCAAGAGACCTCTTGCTGACAGGTGCCAGCGGCACATCATGTACAGTAATTAATAATCAATAAGCCCAGGCCTGGTGTACATGATTGCTTATCTAATACCATACTTTCAATAAGTCTGGAAGTGGCTGAAGGAACTATATTGGAGAAATCTGTAAATATAATTCATCCAAAATAATTATAGCAAGTAACAGCCAGCATAAAAACAGATTTTCAACTGAAAAAGAAGTATTGAGCATGGCTTCAAAAAAGATATTCAGAACATGTGAAAGGAAGAACCATTAATGCCCCTCAGACACCCAGACACATACACACCTTTTAATCAATTTCCAGAGCCTTCAGAAATTTATGTTCCTTTGTTTGAGGTTACCAGTGGCGTACCAAGGGTAGTTGATACCCAGGGCTGGTCATTTTTTAACACCCCCCTCCAAAATCCAGTACTAGGCATACCGAGAATACAAAACACTCAGGACCTATAGAGCAATTCTAGCATACCATAAGCAGTAATTTCTACAAGTCACACAAGGAAAAGGAAAGCATCTTAAACACTACATTGAGCACTAGAACATCAATTCACCTATTGTAAAACGAAACCAGACAGAATAGTACAGATCGTCGATCCTGCACAGTCAATGCCAACTGAAAGCCATGTCTTTTTCACAAACACAGATACACCCTAATCCACTATAGAATAAGTAATCATAAACTTTCTATTTAGACAAAAATTAAATTGAACCCCCAAGATGCCAGACTGCATACAATGCAACACCACAGAAACAGAAAATGTCCCCTAGTACTGTGCAAAATATAAAGACAGCAGATGTAAATTTGAAAAAACTAACAAATACCAATCACCACTTCACAAATTAACAAATAGAAATAAAACAAATATAGAAAATAAAATAATACCATTTTATTGGACTAATACATTTAGCTTTCAGAGGCCAAAACCTCCTTCCTCAGGCCAATACAGTATAGTGCTGTTACAGTATTTTTTTTTTGTTAAATTTGTACCCTGCGCTTTCCCACTCATGGCAGGCTCACTGTGGCTTACATGGGACAATGGAGGGTTAAGTGACTTGCCCAGAGTCACAACAAGCTGCCTGTGCCTGAAGTGGGAATTGAACTCAGTTCCTCAGGATCAAAGTCCACCACCCTAACCACTAGGCCACTCAGTTTCCTATACAGACCTGAGGAAGGGGGCTTTGCTCTCCGAAAGTTAAGTCAAAATGTATTAAAATTAGTCCAATAAAAAGATTCTTATTTACATGTTCTATTTATAAACATTTATTAGCACATCTATAATACTACTTTATCCTAAAGCAAAAAAATAAAAATATACATTTTATTTACAGTTTGTTGTCTCTGGTTTCTGCTTTCCTCATCTTCTTTTCACTGTCTTCCTTCCATCCAGCATCTGTCTTCACTCTCTCTCTGCCATCCAGTGTCTGCCCTCTCTGCTGGCCCCTCCATCCAATGTCTGCCCTCTCTCCCTGCTCCTTCCATCCACTGCCTGCCCTCTCTCTTCCTTCCATCCATCCACATCTGCCCTCTATCTCTGCCCCTTCCATCTACCATCTGCCTGTCTGCCCTCTCTCTCTCCCCACTTCCATCCACTGTCTGCTCTTTCTATCCCTTCCATCCACTGTCTACCCTTTCTCTCTGCCCCTTCAATCCACCATTTGCCCTTTTTCTCCCATCCATCCAGGGTCTGCCCTCCCTCTCGCTCCCCCTTCCATCCAGGGTCTGCCCTCTCTCTCGCTCCCCCTCCCATCCAAGATCTGTCCCCTCTCTCTCTCTGCCCCCTCTTTTCGGCCCCCAGTTCCAGCCCCATTATCCCACCTGCCCCTAGTTCCAGCCCCAGCCCACATCTCCCACCTACCCCCCTTTTCAGCTCCCAGTTTCAGCCCCACTATCCCACCAGTCCCCAGTTTCAGCCCCACTATCCCACCAGTCCCGAGCTTCAGCCCCAACCACTTCTCCCTGTCCCCTTTTCAGCCTCCAGTCCCCACAGTTTCAGTCCCTGTCCCTTTTCAGCTCCCAGTTCCAGTCCCCTTCATCCACATGCCTTGCATTAGGGCCCCCCTTTTCAGCCCCAGACCCATTTTCCCACCTGCCCCAGATGGCCCCATTCTCCCTCCTGCCCCCTTCTCAGACCCCAGTTCCAGCTCCAGGCCCCTTCTCCCATCTGAACCCCCCCTCCCAGACCCAGTTCCCTTCTCCTATCTGAGCCCCCAGACCCATTCCCAGTCCCCTTCTCCCATCTGAACCCCCCACCCAGTCCCAGTCCTCAACTGCCTACCAGCTCCGTCAACAGACGACCCTCTTTTCTTGCCACCCGACCGACAGCCAGCCTTTAAAACAAATTTGTGAAGCGCCTCGCATCTGCTCTCCTGTAAATGAAGCAAATCGCCTCATTGCGTCGGCCCTTTCCTCACTGTATTCCACCCTTGCGGAAATAGGAAGTTACATCAGAGGGCGGGACACAGTGAGGGAAGGGCCGACGCGATGAGGCTGGTGGTAGGCAGGTGGGGACTGCGGCGCCAGCGGAGCACCTCCCCCACCTGCTGACACCCGGGGCGGACTGTCCCTACCGCCCCGCCCTTGGTACGCCACCGGAGGTTACAATTCATAGCTGGATAGATGCTATTGCAACACAGCTCATGTGAGTTCCTGCAATAACACTGTTCACTCTCTGAAAACATTTTTGTGTTTAAAAGGTTAATGGAACAAACCACCTCATTTACTCTCTCTTATAACAACCCTTAAAAAAAAAACAATCAGCAAAGATTACATAAATTTTATATTGAAAAATTCATTTTGTGTTTTTTTTAACTTTCTGTTGAAAATATTTTCTCTTACTGTATCCCAGCATTATCACTTGCATAGGAAATGACAATGGAAACACCTCAACCAAATTTAATTCAATCCAACATTTTTATACCATTTATTCTAGTCTATACAGTTGTCTCAAAGTGAATTACATTTACCTTTATTTGGTGTTATTATACCATATTTCAATATCAAAATGTCAACGTGATTTACAAATTAAAATTAAGGAAGAAAGGAAAGGAAGTGCAAATACCGAGATAGGAAATCAAAAGGTGCGAACAGAAATGAAAGGGAGTAGGAGAAAGAAAGTACAGAGCAGGCCTGTCTACCCAGAGCTGCTGTGTATCTGGGAAAGCGAGGAGAAAGAAATATGTTTCAAGACCCTTGTGATATTTCTTGTGGAAACTGCTGTAAATAATACACATTAATGCATGTTAGTGTGAGTACCACGGTGGTGCCTTTTATTAAATCTAGGCTTAAGGAGCCTTTATACTAACTGTGTTAAGCAGCGAGTGCATAAGTTAGGATGTAGTAATTGTTAGCTCAGGGTTATAGTAACTGATACCATGCTGGCAAGACAGTGTGTGCTAATTTTCTTCACCCAACGCATAATTAAACTCTGGAATTCATTGCCAGAGAACGTGGTGAAGGCGGTTAGCTTAGCAGAGTTTAAAAAGGGGTTAGATGGTTTCCTAAAGGACAAGTCCATAAACCACTACTAAATGGACTTGGGAAAAATCCACAATTCCAGGAATAACATGTATAGAATGTTTGTACGTTTGGGAAGCTTGCCAGGTGCCCTTGGCCTGGATTGGCCGCTGTCGTGGACAGGATGCTGGGTTCAATGGACCTTTGGTCTTTTCCCAGTGTGGCATTACTTATATACTTATGTAATTCATATTCTAACTGTGTACCCTGTTATGGGGTGGGGAATGGGCATGGGACTCCACATTGTAAGGGTTCAGTAACTTGCCACATGCTCTGTCTGTTGCAGATAGTGCAGATGTACTTACCCCTTCAAAATGTATCAATACATTAGGGTCCGATATTCAGCAGGTGGTGATCAGCGTTTTGCTAACTGCTGCTGGTGCGAAACCCGGAAATTCAGTGCCAGGCCACATCCGGGCACTGGCATTGAATTTCCAGGTTTGTGGAGCCGGCTAACACATAGCTGCATAAAGATAGGGCTGACTTTTATACGGTTCAATTTATGTGATTAACTTGGCCAGTAAAGTTCTGAGTATCAGCCTTTAACTGGCCAAGTGCTGACTCCGCCCCCAGTGCTAACTGGTTAAGTGCTGCTGAACAGGTGATTTAACCGGCCAGGAGCTGTTTCTAGTTGGTTAAATCATATAGAATATCAACTTCTTAGGAGGTAATTCTGTAAGTAGTGCCTCTATATAGGTGCCCCAATGCTGTTCAGTGAAAGCCTATTTTATAATGGCATCTGGATACCCAGATTCCTTTATAGAATACTAGTAAAAAAGGCCCGTTTCTGACACAAATGAAACGGGCGCTAGCAAGGTTTTCCTCGGAGTGTGTATGTTTGAGAGAGTGTGTGTGTGTGAGAGTGACTGTGTGAGAGAGAGAGAATGAATGTGCGAGTGTGTGTGTGTGACAGAGAGAGAATGAGACTGGGTGCGAGTGTGTCTGTGAGAGAGAGAGAGAGTGTGTGTGTGAGCATGAGAGTGTGTGCCAGGGCCCCCCTCCCTCCCAGTTCCAGAGTCCCCCTCCCTCCCGCCCTCCGAGTTCCAGGGTCATCCCCCCTCCCTCCCTCCCTCCCTCCGAGTTCCAGGGTTGTTGTCCCCCTCCCTCCCTCCGAGTTCCAGGGTCGTCCCCTCCCTCCCTCCCTGCCTCCGAGTTCCAGGGTCGTCCCCTCCCTGCCTCCCTCCGAGTTTCAGGGTCCCCTCCCTCCCCTGCATTATGCTGTCTCCCCTGCATTCATCCATATGCAGGCAACGTCCTCTGTGCCCTGCCCCCTCCACCCATCCATGTGCAGCATCTCTCCCCTGCCCCCTCCACCTCCCTCCAAGTTCCAGGCCCCCCTCCCTCCCCCCTCCAAGTTCCAGTGTCCCCCTCCCTCCCTCCCATTTCCAGGGTCCCCCCGTCCCTCCCTCTGGGAGGGAGGGAGGGGGGGACGGAGAACGTTGGAGGAGTGACGTCAGCAGGTGGTTACAATCCCAGTGACACACATTGGAATGTTGGAGGAGAACGTTGGAGGAGTGATGTCGGCAGGTGGTTACGATCCCAGTGAGACATGTTGGAATGTTGGAAGAGCCAATTATTATATTAGATTAGCGTAACCCAGTATTGGCACACCTTACATGTAAGTGCCCACAGTCACACTAGCCATAGACCTATTCTGTAAGCTAGGAGCATAAGCAGGAGCCCCACCCATGGCCCATCCATGCTTCACCCAGGTTTACACTCCCGTTTCATTTATGCACTTTGCCACGTATGTGTTTCTTATAGAATAGTGCTTAGGCGTCCTGCTAGCACTACATGCATAAGTATACACTTACCCATAAAAGTGATAGTATTCTTTAATATCATGCATGCAAGTACCATGGTGCCTTGTTATAAAACTGATAGAATGTTATAATGCCATTGTATTACTTCATGGTGCGACTGCACCTTGAATACTGTGTGCAATTCTGGTCAGCGCATTTCAAAAAAAGATATAGCGGAATTAGAAAAGGTACAGAGAAGGGCGACAAATCATTTTTGTCGCCCTTCTCTGTACCTTTTCTAATTCCGGGGATGGGAAGGGTCTACTTCCCTATGAGGAATGACTAAAGTGGCTACGACTCTTCAGCTTGGAGAAGAGACGGCTGAGGGGAGATATGATAGAGCAGTGGCGTAGCTAGGGTAGTTGACACCCGGGGCTGGTCATTTTTTAACCCCCCCCCCCCCCCCAAATCCAGTACTAGGCATACCAAGAATACAAAACACTCAGGACCTATAGAGCAATTCTACCATACTATAAGCAGTAATTTCTACGAGTCACACAAGGAAAAAGAAAGCATCTTAAACACTACAGTGAGCACTAGAACATCAATTCACCTATTGTAAAACGAAACCAGACAAATAGTACAGATCGTCAATCCTGCACAGTCAATGCCAACTGAAAGTCATGTCTTTTTCACAAACACAGATACACCCTAATCCACTATAGAATAAGTAATCACCTGTATTTGTAGAGTTAAATTTCAATCAAAACTATACCAATTCTTTGACCCAAAGCAGCTAGAAGAATTTCTGAGTAGCAAAGAAGAGGTTAGTGTACAAGTTTAATCCCATATGTACTACTGTATAGCAGGCTAGAGTTAACCACTTGGGAAAGACGCTTCTTTAGTTATAGTTATATTGATAAATGACTTTAATATAAGCAGGATTATTTTATTTTCTTTATCTTGGATCATTTACTTGGTGTAATATTGTGGACGATAGTAAAAGGGAACTTAGATATTATTTGTTATTTTATATGTGAACTGCTACTAAATGGACTTGGGAAAAATCCACAATTCCGGGAATAACATGTATAGAATGTTTATACGTTTGGGAAGCTTGCCAGGTGCCCTTGGCCTGGATTGGCCGCTGTCGTGGACAGGATGCTGGGCTCGATAGACCCTTGGTCTTTTCCCAGTGTGGCATTACTTATGTACTTAAATCAAAAACAGGTATACTATAAAGTATCGCAGAACATGTAAAATGAGTTTATCTTGTTGGGCAGTCTGGATGGATCGTTTAGGTCTTTATCTGCCATCATTTACTATGTTACTATGATACACCGAGTACAATTTATAACAAATTACTACTACCTCTATGTACAACCGTATGCTGCACAAGCTGGCATGTTTGAAAATATAAGTGAGATTAAATTAAAATGCTACCAACAATAAAGAACGACAATGTGGATGCAGCAGCTCATAAGTTTGCTTGATTTTGTTTTGGGTTTAACGGCAAAGACAGCTGCGCGGGAAGGGGAAACAGACTAACCTAATTAGCTTCAACTTTTTTTTTTACTTCATGATGTCTCCTCTTCTCATCCAAACACAGCATCATCTCCCTCCCGCTCCTCTGTGAGTCCTACCTCTCTCACAGGGGGATGATCAAAAGTCAACGCGAGCATGCAAGCCCATTAGCGCTGTTTTTGCGCACGCTTTTAACAACATGGGATGATCACTTGCGCACATGACATTTAAATGTAGTCAATCTCATGTAAATAAGATCATTTCGCGTTCCTCCTGGATGATCGAAAGCTAGCACCTCATGAACAGAGGTGTTGAACGCTGCTATGCCAAAAAACAGCGCCGCAGAATTACGCCAGTTCCTAGCTGGCGTTCTTGTGGCGCAGGTCCCACCCCGAAAAAAGAACTTCAAAAACTTTTGTCTTTTTTTAGAGTATATTCTTTGTGATGCCTCTGTCCCTGTGATGGCAGTTGAGGGTGTCCAAGATGTGGATGTTCCAGTGAGAGGGATGTCCATGCCTTTGCTGTGCTTCTAACACCCTTTTTACTTATTTATTTGGATTTTGGATCACAAGTAGCAGCAGTGGGATTTGAACCAGCCACCTCTGAATTGCAAGACCAGTGTGCTAACCACTAGGTCACTCTGCCACTCCTCCACTTTGTGCCACTTCTTTGAAATTTGGCCTGGGGGGGCAGTATACAGGCCCCTGGGTGGAGGGAGGTATGTGTGTGTCAGCGGAGGCGTAACAAAGGCATGGACGTCCTTCTTTCAAACATTTTGGACGTCCTCAACTGCCCCCCACAGGGATGGCCAAATTTCAAGGGAAGGATGTCCTCAACTGCCGTTGCAGATGGCCAGCCATATAGATGGCCAGCGCCGTTCGATTATTCCCCGATTTATGACAGGATGCAACAACAAAATGACAAGCAGTCCTATGCACATGTGTGCTGTTCATAGCCTAGCGCGTCTGATTAGTGGGCATGCGTCCTGGCTACTTAGCTTCATTTAACTACGCTGAAGCGCTGCTACACCGCTGCATATATCTGCATACATTAACTTCTGATCATGCCATAGCGCAACACCGTGCTACTATGGCGTTGGAAGAGCAGTATTTCAAGAGCACTATCTAAAATAGCGCTGGGGTTTGATCATCTGCCTGTCAGCTTCCATTCCTTCTCCGGCCATCTTTCAAATCTTACTCTTCCAGCAGCTCCAGCAGTTGACCCGGAGCCTTGTCTCTGCCATGTACTGCCCCACTGATGCAACTTCCTGCTTACGCATGGGTGGGATCTGGCAGAGAAAAGGCTCTGGGTTGGTCAGGCAGTGTGTTACCACTAGCGCTGCTGGAACGGTAATGTTTGACAGACGGTGGTGAGGGGAGGATGATGAACCTGAGGGAGGATATGATGAGGTAGGATGCTGAGGTATGCTGGGGGCTCACGGGCGGGTGGGGGCCGGGGGAGGAGGGAGAGAGGAGGAGAAACCCCCACCCCCAGATGTTTGTGTGCTCGTTGCCTGACTTCATCAACAACCGGCTCTCAAGATTCAGTAAAATTTAACAACCGGCTCGTGCGAGCTTGCTCCAGCACACCACTGTGTACAAGGGACTTTTATAAAAATGTAGGACTCAAAATAAGCATTTATGCTTGTAAATTGTGTGCATACAATGTAGATTTTCATTAGCTTTCAAATATGCATATGATTGCATTATCGCCTAGATTCTATATAGGTCACCCAAAAGTGGGCACCCAAATCTGGGCAACTAGAACAGATGCGTGCACAAAGTAATTAGTTGAGACAACAACAATCAATAATTGATGTTAATTGGCAACAATTTGGAGTTATGCGTGCATCTGCCCTAGGCGCTATTCTGCACCTAAATGTTATACTGCACAACTCCAAAGGGATGTGTCTGTGGGAGGAGCCTGAGTGGATCAAGGGACATTCCCAGAAGTTAGGTGCAATGTTATAGAATACTAGAAAATGTGCACCCAACTGCTGTAAATTGGGCACCAGCATTTACAGCAGCTTTTTGGCAGGTGTAAATGCTGGCGCCAAAAGTTAGGTGTGAAATCCGTGCTAAACTAATATTCTATAAAGAGCATGCTGCGCTGAGCACCCTTTATAGAATACCAGCTTAGTGCAGACCTGTAGGCGAATTCCCCCATACAAAGTATATAAGCAAGTATATATTTTTTCACAGAGAGAGTGGTGGATGCTTGGCATGCCCTCTCGCGGGAGGTGGTGGAGATGAAAACGGTAACGGAATTCAAACATGCGTGGGATGAACATAAAGGAATCCTGTTCAGAAGGAATGGATCCTCAGAAGCTTAGCCGAGATTGGGTGGCAGAGCCGGTGGTGGGAGGCAGGGCTAGTGGTTGGGAGGCGGGGCTAGTGCTGGGCAGACTTCTACGGTCTGTGCCCTGAAAATGGCAGATACAAATCAAGGTAAGGTATACACAAAAAGTAGCACATATGAGTTTATCTTTTTGGGCAGACTGGATGGACCGTGTATGTGCAGGTCTTTTTCTGCCGTCATCTACTATGTTACTATGAACAGTTTTGCACAGACAAAAAGAGGTGTTAAATGGAGGCATACCTATGACTTACACGCACAACAGGAAGTTTCAAAATGTTATGTACGGAAATGGCATACCATTTACATGTGTAACATTGTACCAGTGTAGTTTGTCGAAGGCAGGGTACCAACACTGTAGTGGTAAGACCTCTCTGCAGCACTAGTAGCTGCTGGAGTGCAGCCATTGCATTGGATATGGACCTGGGCCAGCTAGCGCATCATCAAAGTGGGTTCTGTTCTTTAGATTGGCCTGTTCAAACAGGAAAAGTCATGTGCATATATCTTAGATGGAAATAAACCCAGTTTTCAAAGACAATTTGTACATTTAACTCATGTTTGAAAATCGAAGGAGTTTTTTGTGCATGCTTGAAAGTACATTGTTAATCTGCAGTGATGTACACTGTCATGGAGAAAAGAGTCTGAAAGTTCTAAGCCATAATGTCATTTCACAAAAGCTAGTTACATGTGTAATGTCATTATACTGCACACAGCTGTCAAATTTGTTAACCACTTTTCTATATCTTCCTATATTAAATATATGAAACCTACCCTGTGCAGTACTTTTATAGGCCCTCAGATGTTGCCTGCATTGTAGTCACTCTTTAAAAATAATATTTAAGAATGCTTCATAACATTTTCAGTTTTAAAATAAATGTTGTAAATACGGCATTGTGTAACATGAAAAGATGTATGCATATCATGTTATGGTGGTGATCTCAGAAAAGGTAATTTGTTTGATCTGCACCAAAATAATGTTTGCTGAAATGGTTGAGTGACCACAAAATACAAGGAAGGGGGGTTAAAAAGAACTTGTATTGGGATCATACAGCTGGGGTATAGATAAAGAGCATTAAAGAAAAAAGGGCAAGGAGAATTAACACAATACCAGTCAGCACCCATGGGGACTTCCTGAAAGGTTTTAGAAATTCAAAGTAGAATTCAGAGCCTCAAAGCTGTGTCAGTCAGAGCTCTAGGACAGGGATCACTAAGATTGTGGACAAACAATGCAGGATTGTTTAAGAAAGGTGGGAAAAGAGGATCTCTGTGTCTTTCTCACAGCAGCTGTTCCGCTAGTCAAGCACACGTTCCACATGAATCATTTCTGGACAGAGCCTCCGCATAATCCCCTCCATGCTTGCTATGACAACTTGAAGGAAAATTCAGCCTTGAGTGACAGGAGGCAGGGGATTGACAAGGCAGAAAGAATTTCTGATTTTGCTTGATGTATATGACAACTGCCATAAATTAATGTGAAGAACCTGAAAGTAAAACAAAAAAAAAAGAAGAAAAAAAAACTCTTCCTGATGAAGAGTATGGACATCTTGCAAACATGCTTTGTTTTGTGACGTGAGATGTTTGAGATGTTGAAAGTTAGTTTTGCATACTATAACGTCAGAAATGATCAACAGCTTGGCAAATGGGGAGAAAAAGATATTGATGGGTATCGGGGTTGACCTGTGGGGAATGCAGAGGGATGTGGGACTCCTTTTGGGACCTCATTTGCCTTAGGGGTTAAAAAGTGGGGCCATGTGCAAAAACAGTCACTCAGGGGTAGGGGGTGGCCCTGATGTGCATGGGGGTATAACTAAGAAAAAGTGCATTCAGCAACTTTAAGACAATTGCCATATTTGGGACCAGAAAGCAATTGTTTTTCACTGCTTTGGAATCAGCTACATTTCCCTGGATTATCACAGAAGGCTGTTAAGCAATTGGAGACTTGATGGACTTCTGGTCTTTTTCAACCCAAACAAGTATATTTATTTAGATTTTGCTCACACCTTTTTCAGTAGTAGCTCAAGGTGAGTTACATTCAGGTACTCTGGATATTTCTCTGTCCCAGGAGGGCTCACAATCTAAATTTGTACCTGAGGCAGCGGCAGGTTAAGTGACTTGCCCAAGATCACAAGGAGCAGCAGCAGGATTTGAACTGACCACCTCTGGATTACAAGACCAGTGCTCTAACCACTAGGCCACTCCTCCACTATAACATGATGACTGTCAAATAGTCTTGTTTATTGGGGATACAGGAGAAAAAATACATTCACTGCATCAGGACAGGAGAAGGAGCAAGAGAGAGGACTCAACGCGTGGGTATGGTGAATTGCACATTGGTTGCTACACCTGGAATTAAAGAACATCTGAGTCTCTTTCATTGAGTCTGGAAGCATAAGGAACTGCACCTAGCATTTGCCTTTTAAATATTTGTGTTATTTATTAATTTTTCTACTTGGGTCTTTTCATAAGTTCTGTTGTGTTGTGCCTCATGTTTTACCAGGCACTTTTTAACAGTATATATTTTCTGTATTGAAGAACACATCTAGTTTTTGAAAGCAACCCCCTGGATTCTACATATGGCGCCCAAAATTGCGTGCCCAAATTTGGACATGTGCCCAAGTTGTGTGCGTATCTTAATTGAGTAACGAGCCATTGACTAGCAATAATTGGATGCTAACAACCAATTATTACAGTTAATTGGTTCCAGTTATAATTTGCGCATGCATCTTGCTAAACGCTATTCTATAAAGATTTGCATCAAATCTTTTAGTGCATAACTGAAAAGGGAGCATGGCCATGAGAAGGGGCATGGGCGGGTCAGGGTCATTCACTAAAGATCTGCACAATATTGCAGAATTCCAGGGATCCACGCCTAATGTGCCTGGATTTGCACCAGGTTTCAGTTGGTATAAATCCTTGTGCCCAAAGTTGGGTGTGGATCCTGGCGCTAATCACTATTCTGTAAATGATGTGCAACTCGGAGCACTGTTTATAGAATAGCACTCCACGTGGATTTTTTTTGGTGCCCAAATTTGGATGCCATTTGCTGAATTTAGTTCAATATGTGTAAAGATTAACAGCCAGAAAATTTACAGCTTGGGTACAATACCTGCTAAAGTTTTGGCTAGGATAAAGAAATGTTTAGTGAAGACTCAGATTCTGGAGAATATAAAAATATTGAAGAAGTGAATTTAATTGCACTTTGAGACCTATTGTACTCATATAAAGGAAGGCCATTTTGGAAGCAAATATATATATATATATATATATATATATATATTTAACTTGCAGCAATGCACAATATCCAGTTGGTGCAAGTTCCAAGCTTTGAAACACTGGTTAATTGCTATATGTTTTATTTATTTACTAAATTTGATTATTCAGTTTTGTAATTCTGCAAATCCAGGGCACTATTCTCTCTGTGGATCACAATAAAGGGAAAGGGAAATGGGACTTGATATACTGCCTTTCTGAGGTACTTATTCAGGTACTTATTTTGTACCAGGGGCAATGGAGGGTTAAGTGACTTGCCCAGAGTCACAGGGAGCTGCAGTGGGACTTGAACTCAGCTCCTCAGGATCAAAGTCCACTGTATTAACCACTAGGCTACTCCTCCACTCCATAAAAATATGTAAATCAATAATGAACAGATAAAGGGCTCCATTTACGAAACTACGGTAAGTGTGCTTCTCTGAGGACAAGCATACTGTCTCCTCGAGCTCCGGGCCATTTGGAACCCTTTAAAGGCTTTCAGAGATTGACTTCAGAACCACATTTTTCAAATTCAGACAGACAACCAGGTTGCAATGTTTTATGTCAACAAGCAGGGAAGCAGTGGTCATGTGGCAATGGGCTCTCCTTCACAGGATAAACTTCTGTACCACTTACTTTCCCAGCAAGAACAACTGCCTAGCAGACAGACTGAGCAGAATATTTCAACCACACTCGTGGTCTCTCCACATGGGTGTAGACCGGGATATCTTCCGAGAGTGGAGCACCCTCTCTGTGGATCTTTTTGGCACTCATCTCAACAACAAGGTCCCTCAGTTCTGCTCCAGGCTAGGGTCATATGACAGACTGGCATCAGATGCCTTTCTCCTACACTGGGGACAGGGTCTTCTGTATACTTATCCTCCCATACCTCTCATAGGGAAGATTTTGCTGAAACTCAGACAAGACCAGGGCACCATGATTCTAATCACTCATTGGCCACGGCAGATTTGGTTTCCTCTTCTTCTAGAATTGTCTTCCGAAGATACGTGGAGGTTGGTCTGTTTTCCGACCCTCCTCATGCATAACGAGGGGTCTCTTCTGCATTCTAACCTACAGTCTTCTTTGAGTATCCGGGTGCATCTCTAATGATCTAATTTACATTCAATGTAAATGCTACCCGTGCTAGCCTTTGCCACACTCAATCCCTGTACTGCAGTCCTCTGATCATCCAGCGCTGATGGCCTCTAGCGCCTCAGGCTGTTACTATGCAGTAAGTGCAGTGTGTTAACTGCCAAATGCCTTTCATGCCCACTGCCCACTCATGCCACGCCCCCTGACAAATTCACAAAAATTTAGCATGTGGTAACAGGTAAACTACTGCAAAACCCCTTAATATGATCATGCATTGACCACATCTTAAGCGCTTAACACAGTTTAGTAGAAGTGCCCATATCTTTCCTAATTGGGAAATAATCCTTCTTGCTACTTTAAAAGCATGGAAGATAATTCCACAGCCTAGGCCTTTGCAATAGACAAAGCAGAATTTTGGGTGGTAACAAGATGGGCCTCTTTTATGACGTGCTGTGATTGGATTTTAGATTTAGTTACCCACTTTTTCCAAATCTGAGCTCAAGGCAAGTTACAAAAGTTACAAGAAAGTCTACAAGTCATTTTCTGTCCAAGTGGACTTAAAATCTAAGTTGTACTGGAAGCAATGGGAAGGTGAAGTGACTTGCCCAAAGTCACCAAAAATGTCAGTGGGAGAAGCAGGAATTTAAATCTGTCTTCCATGGTTCTTAGCTTGTTGTCTAGCCACAAGACTACTCCTCCATTTCTAAGCATAAAGCAAAAGTAGAATTATAAGACCTGACAATCAAAGTTCAAAGGTGGACAATCAAAGTCAGACTATCAAAGTTCAAAGGTGGAGCACCACGACTAATCTAAAGAATTTTAGTCTTCTGAAGGTTCAATGGCAGTTCATTAAAGTGACAGTTGAGATAATGTTGGGGCTGCCTGGCAGGATCAACTAGATATCAACACAGATCTCGTATTCATTCCTTATTTCAGACAATAATGAAACTAATGACTTCAAGTAAAGATTGAATAATCTGGCCAACAATGCAAATCCCTGTAGTGTTCCTTATGGGAGTGAATTCTAGACTTACTCATCTTTATGCATCTGGAACTATTATACCCTATCCAACAAAAAGGAATCAATCCATTTTAAAACAGTACTGCCTATGCCAACTGCCTGCAGTTGAGTTACAAAAATTTCATCATGTAATATATTGAAAGCAGAGGAGGTATCCACAGTTGTCTGGAATCTTTCTGTGTTGCCACCCTGAGTGATGTAAGGTGTTCATCTAGTCCTGGTTCCTTGCAAACTTGTGCTTTATTTTTATTTTTTTTATTGTGAATTCAATAAACTAGGCACTTAAATTTACACACCCATTGTGCACATCAATATATAGATTACTAGCAAATACATGCATATCTGGGCACTTCCATGCATATATGCCAGTATGCCACCTAAGCATCAGTGGTGTACCAAGGCCGGAGTGATGGGTGCAGTCCACCCCTGGTGCAGGCAGTAAGGGGTTGCATTGAGCAGTCGTGGAGCTGCAGTCTACAGACGCACAGCTGTAGACTGCGACTCCATGACTGCTCAATGCACCCCCTTACTGCTTGGAGGGGGAAGGGCCGGGGAGTGACATGCCTGGAGTAGGGGCAAATACCAACATAGATGCTTATTTTAGAAGCTGTGCTTCAGTTTTAGATGTGCATAAATTGGCATTTAGATCTTTATATTGCATAAGCGTCTAAATCTCAATTTTACAAAATCAGGATATACATGTTTAAAACTGAAAACCATGCGTCTGGCAAGGGGGCATTCTCTGCGTATGGTTTGGGTGGGACCAGGCCTAAAAAATAAATGTCTTTCCCATTTCAGAAGGGGAATGCATGCTTAAGTAAAAAAAAACATTGACTTTGGGATTTATACCTGCTACACAGGATGCCTACAGGCTGATATTCAAAGCAATTTAAGAGGGCAGGAGGAGCCCCTGCCCATTTAAATTGTCTGGAGCTTCCCAACTGCTGATATTCAATGGCCCTTATTTGGGCAGTACAGCTGAATATCAGTTCTGACTGGCCCCTAAAAAATGGGCAGATCAGAGGCAGTACAGGGGGCATTGTTGGGGAGGAGCTAGTGCTTATGCGAGTATCTACAATATTTAGTGCTGGGACACATATAGCTGACTTGGCTAAGTTAGGACAGCTCAAAAGCTGTCCTAAATAGGCTGGTTAGCCATGTGGATCCTGGCACTGAATATTAGCTGGGACCTGCATAACTATGCAAAGTCTTTAGCATCCCCCTGAGTTTCCCTCATCCCTTTCCCCTCCTCTTGGCTTGTGACCTTAAGTACCTCCCTTTCACCCCCCCCCCAAATGATTCCCCCCCCCCCCATCTCGGTAGGCACCCCTGGGCCTATCTTAAATCCCTGGTGGTCTAGTGGGAGTGATGGGGGCAGGAGCAAACCTACTATACTGAATCAGAGAAATGCCAAACACTCAAAAAGAAAACAATGCACTACATAAACACTATTACTAGAGCTTGGCTAAAAACAAGGCCCACTTTCACATCAAAGCTTGGCTAAAAACAACACAGCACTGAATTGTACTGTTTTGGGATCTTGCCAGGTACTTATAACCTGGATTGGCCACTGCTGGAAACAGGATGCTGAGCTTGATGGACCTTCGGTCTGTCCCAGTATGGCAATGCTTATGTTCTTACGTTAATAACCTCTGATGAAGCAGTAATGAAACAGAGGCCCTGTCAAGTTTTTGACAAGCTTCAAGATGTGTGCTTGATATATTGTAAAAATTTAGATTTACAAAGAGTTAAGAAACGTAAAAATATCTAATATAAAAAAATGTAAATATGTTGCCACAAGTGAACGTTTAGCAGTGGCTTCCTCCTCAACATTGCTGCTACAACCTCTTACGTAAGCTCCAACTGATTAGCTGGCCCTACCAAAATTACCCCCGGATATTCACTGCCGGTACCTGCATGTTGCTCGGCATCGAATATCTAGGGCTATTTTAGCCGTCAACCGTCAGCATTAAAAAAACAAACAAACTCCGACCACCTCCTAGGTTTTAGAAAAGTGCTGATGAATCAAGAAGGCTGTTGACCTTGTAAAGGACCACTTCACCACCATTCAGACCCTATCCTCTGAGTACATCAGCACCCCTTTTACCTCCAGGAAGTCTCACCCTTATAACTACAGAAAGTCCTATCATTACAGCTAGTGGTGCTACCAGCCCTACAATTACAATCACAGTGCTCATCATCGCCCAAGATAGCCATCACAGCAACATGCCGTGAGCAGTTTTTGAGTACACCCATGCCCCCATGGGAGGCCATCGCCATCGTTTCCATGAGGCCTTACAGAATCACCACTGACAATTGGATTTGCTTGATAATTCAAGGTAGAGTACCATGTTTTTTTATTTGAATTGATTTAATAACTTGATATACCATTTAATACAGCAAAGTTTTAAAACAGTTTACAAAAAAACAATCCAATAGCATAATAAAAACAACACAAATTACATAAAATATAATAACATGATATAAAAAATTTGAAAATGAAATTTAAAATGAGCAATAATGCTTCACTCAGAGCTTGCCCCTCCTTCTTTCATCACTCTCCCCATATGTACCAAACCATGAGTTCATCCTTCATCAAGAGGTTCAGCCCCACCTCCTATCCAATGCCTCTAAAAACAATCAAAGCTTATTCTGTTTTTTTCAGACTTTTCCAAGCTCTAGAGGTGCCCGCCCAAGTTCAATGTATGGATGTTGCAGTGCATTTTACAAACTACACATGTATATACCCTTTTTTTTTTAGCATATCACATGACATTATTTCTACCCTAGAATCGGTGTAACTTTGGGTGCTTTAGGGTAGGCTATTTTATAAAGCCACATAAGGGAGATTGAGGTTTGGGGGGTTGTTGAAAAGCACTGTTATGTTTCTTTGGTGATGTTTTCTCTTCTTCAATAAAAATGATTTGACCATAAAGCCACATAGGCACATTTGTTGTTTTTATAAATCGACATGTGTGTTACTTCCCTGTCTAGGCCCCCTGTAACCTTGTAACAAAATTACCCTCATAGTTCTGAAGAATTACAGTGACCATGAAAACAAATTTTATTCCAGTTGGGAAAAAGAGGACTCCTTGAATATAAATGTTTCTTTTGACATTGTTCTGATACATAAAACATAGAATGTGCTTTGAGAACCCTGTGAAAAAACAATGTGCCTGTTATATAGGAAAATGTTGCTTCTGAAAGAGATATTGCTATGAGCTAAAATAGAATTGGTTCTAATTAAATAAGATATAAGCTTATAAAAAAAGCTGAAGATTTTATTTGAATCTTTAAAAAAAATATATTTTCTTGTGTTTTCCTTTAGAAATAGACAAACACAGAAGAAGGAGACAATTGAAAACCTCACAAGTGTTTGGACAACAACAAGGAAGTGAGGCAAAGAAAACGAGGACTTCCAAAGTTTTAAAATATGTAAGACCTTTAACGTAGTCTTGAATTCAACCCAACATGGCTGTGTTTTGGTGTGTTAGCCTGTCTCAGGCTCACACGCTGAAACACAGCCATGTTGGGTTGAATTCAAGACTACGCTAAAGGTCTTACATATTTTAAAACTTTGGAAGTCCTCTGTTTTTTTGCCTCACTTCCTTGTTCTCCACATGCTTGTGAGGTTTTCAATTGTCTCCTTCTTCTGTGTTTGTCTATTTCTAAAGGAAAACACAAGAAAATATTTTTTTTAAGATTCAAATAAAATTTTCACCTTTCTTTTATATGTTTACTAGGAAAAAATGCCCGTTTCTGAGCGGAATGAAACGGGCGCTAGCAAGGGGCCCCCTCCCTCCGTCCCTCGAAGCTACTTGCCTTGTTCGCGGTGGGCCGTTTCGGCCGTCGAGTGTCATAGCTCCGCCCTCGACGTCATGACGTTTTGACGCGAGGGCGGTGCAGACACTCCAGGGCACACCGGATATCTCGGGCGTCTCAACTTCCGTGGAGCCTTCAGAACGTTGGGGTTGCCTTTTATATATATAGATATCTTTTTTATAAGCTCATATGTTGAAACACAGCCGTGTCGGGTCCTAGATGGGCCGAATTCGAGACTTCCTTTAGAAATAATCATAAACATGTTTCTCAATTTCCTTTGACTTAAAAATCAGCTATTAAGTCAAAATCTTTGCTTTTATATATTTTTTCTTTTATTTGTGTGTGTTTTAACATACATGATAAGAATTTTGCAATGCATAATCACCAAGGTCCTGATAGTTACCCGCAGCGGTCAGTGACTTTTAAGCTGCTGACAGCCGCAGGTTGAATGAAGCCCATATATTCAATGCCAGGCCATGTCCAGGCTGTGGCATTAAAAATCTTATTGTATCCATATTGCATCAATATAGGTTCCTCAAAAATGATTCTTTGAAGCAAATGAGTTTCCTTTTGGTTTGCACAGTATTTTACTATTTTTCATTTATCCAAATTTTATTCTTTTACCCGCTCTATTTCAGTATTTTTATTTTTTTTTTCTATTTAGCCTGATGCCATCATTAATTTGTGAAAAGATTCTTTCCATTTAAAAATTGACTGTAACTGGGTCCAGAATATAGAGTAAGCTCTTTGCCCTTTGTCTTATACTGTGCACAAAATTAAGGGCCTCTTTTATCAGGCCACGCTAGTGGCTCATGGTGCGGTAATGCCGAGAAATCCCATTCACTTTGAATGGACTCTGTCTGCATTGCTGCATGGGAACTGCTAGCGTGGCTTGATAAGAGACCCTCAATGTGATTTGGTGCTTGGGATATCATATGTACCATATCTCCTCATTTCTAAGATGTACTTTTTTACTCAGTTTAATGTGCGTGGAAAGTAGATGCAGCTTACATTCGATGGCGTCTTAGAATCAAGGACAAAAATTACAAATCACACAGCCAGGGAGCACCTAAATGGAAATCTATAGTATTTGGTACACTCCTTAACAGTTTACTTTCAAAATACTGTACTTTTTATTTTTCATTTTTGCAAAATGGGAATGCATCTTAGAATTGATGGATGGCGTCTTCGAATCAAGGGTTTATTTTCCCACTTTTGCAAAAAAAAAAGGGGGGGTTGCATCTTAGAATCTCTGGAGGGGCATAATCGAACGAAAACGTCTATCTCCATGGGCGTTTATCTCCAAGAACGGGTCCGTGAAGGGGCGGACCGAACCGTATTTTCGGAAAAAATAGACGTCCATGTTTTATTCGACAATTTGTGAGCTGGGCGTTTTTGTTTTTCAGCGATAATGGAAAATGAAAGCGCCCAGCTCAAAAACGAATAAATCCAAGGCATTTATTCGTGGGAGGGGCCAGGATTCGTAGTGCACTGGTCCCCCTCACATGCCAGGACACCAACCGGGCACCCTAGGGGGCACTTTTATAAAAACAAAAAAAAAGGTAAAAGAGCTCCCAGGTGCATAGCACCCTTCCCTTGTGTGTTGAGCCCCCCAAATCCCCCTCAAAACCCACTGCCCACAAGTCTACACCATTACTATAGCCCTAAGGGGTGAAGGGGGGCACCTACATGTGGGTACAGTGGGTTTGGGGGGGGGGTTGGACGACTAAGCATTAAGCAGCACAATTGTAACAGGTAGGGGGGGATGGGCCTGGGTCCACCTGCCTGAAGTCCACTGCACCCCCTAACAACTGCTCCAGGGACCTGCATACTGCTGCCAGGGAGGTGGGTATGACATTGATGGTGAAAATAAAAAGTTGTGAAACATCATTTTTTTGTGGTGGGAGGGGGTTAGTGACCACTGGGGGAGTCAGGGGAGGTCATCCCCGATTCCCTCCGATGGTCATCTGGTCATTTAGAGCACTTTTTTGGGACCTGTTTGTGTGAAAAAAGGGTCCAACAAAAGTGTCCTAAATGTTCGCTAAAAACGCCTTTATTTTTTCGATTATCGCCCTAACGCGTGCATCTCTCCTCGGCCGATAACCACGCCCCAGTTCCACCTTCGCCACACCTCTGACACGCCCCCATCAACTTTGTCCGCATCCGCGATGGAGTGCAGTTGAAAACGTCCAAAATCGGCTTTCGATTATACCGATTTATTCGTTTTTGTGAGATAAACGTCTATCTCCCAATTTGGGTCGAAATCTAGGCGTTTTTCTCTTTCGATTATAAGGTATCTTAGAATTGAGAAAATTATAATATTTTTTTTCTGGCTTGGATATTGGTCTTTATAGGCAGTAGGGGAGGAATAGCTTCATATATATTTAAGCAACCTACTCCTTACTGGCCTCCCACTTAGCCATCTATCCCCCCTTCAATCTGTTCAGAACTCTGCTGCAAGTCTTATATTCCGCCTGAACCGATATACTCATATCACCCCTCTTCTCAGGTCACTTCACTGGCTTCCAATCAGATACCGCATACAGTTCAAGCTTCTCCTTCTTACCTACAAATGCACTCAGTCTGCAGCCCTCATTACCTCTCTACCCTCATTTCCCCTTACGTTCCCGCCCGTAACTTCCGCTCACAGGACAAATCCCTCCTCTCAGTACCCTTCTCCACCACCGCCAACTCCAGGCTCCGCTCATTCTGCCTCGCCTCACCCTATGCTTGGAATAAACTTCCTGAGCCCTTACGCCAAGCCCCCTCCCTACCCATCTTCAAATCCTTGCTCAAAGCCCACCTCTTCAATGTTGCTTTCGGCACCAAACCTTTATACCTTTCAGGAAATCTAGACTGCCCCTATTTGACTGACTGTACATTTGTCCTTTAGATTGTAAGCTCCTTTGAGCAGGGACTGTCCTTCTATGTTAAATTGTACAGCGCTGCGTAACCCTAGTAGCGCTTTAGAAATGTCAAGTAGTAGTAGTAAGCTTTTTTAAAAATTGAAATTCATTAATCTTGTGCAAGGCACTTGGAAGCACAGACTTCCTTCTGACACTTTTCCAAGGAAAGAATTCCTTACAAGATGTACAGCCTGATTCATGTAAGACATTTTTCTATTGTGTCTATGAGAAAAGACCATGATGAATCAGGCCCTTTAGAGCAGAAACTGACAATTAGACCTGGTTTCTGAAATTTACAAAATAGCAAAGCCAACCCTCCTCCTTTCGTATTTTCCTTACCTTATTTAGAACCCACTTCTTATGTCAATCCAAATCTCTCCTTGTCGTTTAAAGCCATATGGTTGCCATGTTAGTCTACTTGAACATATGGAAATAAAGATTAAAAAACAAAATAAAATATAGGGTGAGAGTGAGACCCTTTTATTGAACTAACAACTAACCTAATACATTCTTCAATGTCTTTCAGGAGCTAATACCCTTTTTCTCTGCTCAGAACAGAATGAGCAAAAATGACATTACCAGAAAATAGGTGAATCATAAAATTATTTTAAAAATTTTAATTCAACATTCCTGTGGGTTTTTTTTTCTTTCCTTGTAAGTTTAATTACCTTTAATAATATTTAGAAGGTCATGATGCTCATGTTTTCTCTTTGTCATCCTTGGCAGTCCAGTGTGAAAAGATAATATCAAGAGCAGCATTTATCTCCAACTGAGAGCAAAGCCAAGTTACTAATCCCTTAATAAATACCACATCAACAAGGTTTACTGGTTGCCAGCTCTGAGGATCTTCAGCCACATGAGAAATCGGTCTTAGCTTGCCAAGGATTCTTATTCAGATACAAATACTTCAGTTTTGCCAGTGCTTCTTGAGAACTTTTAAAACCTTATCATACTTGTACGTGCAGTGATTCTACTTTTACCCTAAGAAAACTATAGTTTTGGAATAAAGGGAATGATGGCTTGGGGTATTTTTAAATACATTTTTCTTTTCTTGACCTTATTAATGACAGTAAACAGTGAACAAGACAACAAAAATAATAAAACAAGAAATGAGTCAAATGTCACATCTGCATTATTAATTTTCTGATCTATACAGTTCCAGTCCTGTGTATTACAGATACAGTACATAAACATTTATAACTCTAACAAAAAATGCTAACCAACACAGTTGTAATTTTTAATTTATTAACACTGCCTCTTGAAAAATAAGTTGCTTTTTCAAAGGGGAGAATATATGAAATATCTGATGTTCTTTAGATGAGAGGATCACCGTCTTGTATTTAAGAGCCAAAGCAAAGACCAACCAAAGGTAAATAGCAAGGCATCTAGCTTTCAAGCCCAGTACGTTTTCAAATAGACACATTGCAGGATCTATAGAAAGACCTCTTTCCATTGCTATTATTTATAGTTGTAACGACATCAACGCAAAAATGTAGGCCCATTTCTGTTTTGTTGTCATTCTAGATGTTTTAAGGTATGTCACTCTGGATGAGTAGTCATGGTTTTAAGCTTAACAAATGAGAAGCATGTTGTTCTGTGGACAGAGGGAAAAGCTAATCCATTCCCTTCTATTAACCTTAAATTAGACAATGCACTTGTTCTACTTCAAAGTATAATACAAAGCTTAGGAATTTTTTTTGATTCAAATCTAGAGGATTGGCTACAAGTGTGTCATCTAGTGTCCACAGTATTTCAAAGTCAAATTTTCTGCTCTAAATAAGGGCATTATTTTCTTTAGATGATTTTTCTAAAACTGGTTCATTTCTTTATTGTTTTGCATATTGATTGCTGCAGTTGCATATACATAGGCATGTCACAGCAATAGTTCTATAGAATGCAGCTGTTGTAGAATATGGCACCCAAGATAATTCTATACAAATTGAGATATAACAGGGTCACCCACTTCTGAAGTCTTTGCATTGTTTGCCCATTGAGGCTGTATGGGTTTTTTAATTAAGTGGCGGTAAGCCCAATGCGGGCTTACTGCTCACTAAACAGGAAGTACCGCTGATGTTCCGGCACACTGATGTTTACCCGGTGGTAATCGGGCACTGCCACATGCTGCCCGGTTACTGCTGGGTTAGTACGGGAGCCCTTACCATCACCTTAATGGGTGGTGGTAAGTGCTTCCCCCCCCCCCCCCCCGAACTGGCCATTTCTTTAAAAAGACAACAGCCTTTTGCCACAGCTTAGTAAAATGAACCCCCTGTTTGGCTTTTAAAATACTCAATAGCGATTGCCCTTTGCATTTATCATCTTTATAAAGGATTAGAACTACTTGGGCTTCCACTTGCTCGATCAGAGACACGGTTAGTTTCCAACTACAAAAGGATATTTAAAATAGCTGTTCCTGGCTTGTGGAATTCTTCCATTAGTGCCGAGATGCAAATAAGAATATTTTAAATTCAGAAGATTGTTGAAATTCTGGCTATTTAGTAATAATTTTTGAAATTTCTCTGTTGGGATCTAGTGTATGTATTCATGGTTGTTAGGATACTGACTCTTTTTCCAGAGATGTGAGGTTGAGATAATATAGAAAACCTTTGTTTATTGTTTATTTATTTTATTAGCTTCACAAATATTTAAGAGAGCACTTCATATATAGCTGAGCAAGGATGTCAGTTGCACACCTAACTTAATTGTTAAATTATGTGCCAATTGACCTTAAGTACCAATAATAGCCCTTAAGTGGCATTAATTGGTACTAATTTGTAGTCAGGTGTGTGACTGCACTTAGTTGTTATTCTATAAACTCAGCGCCTAAATGCTATAGTGCATAACTACAAGGAGGGCGTGCATGTGGGTAGATAAGGGGGTGTATCCTGCAGATGCGCATGTAAGTTATAAAATGCTATCACTTATGCGTGCAACTTCCAACTTTAGGTGTGACCATTTACACTGGCCATTGACATGATACAAGTGCTCATGCCTAAAATTAGGTACGAGCATGTTGACTTCTACTCTATTCTATAACAGGGTTCATGAGTGCGATGGATTTTGTAGACTAGAACAAGTAGTTTAAAAGAGACACGAGAGCGTTAGAGCAAATGGGTGTCTTTCAAAAGCGGTGCAACGTGGTCAAATTTTTAATGTCCTGTAATCAGTTTAATGGCTGTGTTTTGGATGAGTCGCAACCTCCTGAGTTCTCACAGGCTAATTCCCATATAAAGGGCATTGCAATAATCTAGCTGAGAAATGATGAAAGAGTGGATAAGAATGTTCAGGCGGTGAGGAGAAGAAAAGGTCTGATGGAACGGATCCGTCTGAGCTGGAAGAAGGTATGGTGCACCACCAAGGATATTTGGGAAACAAATGGAAGAGACTTATCAATAAGGACTCCTAGCATTTTCACACTATCAACAATATATCACATGAGTGCCGGGAAAAGATCCACACTCAAGCTTTTTAAGTTTAAACACCCTGTAAAATTTAACTCTTAAACAATCAGCTATGAGCTATCCACAATAATGTTGAAAAGATTTGCATGGCAATCATAAACGATCTATAATGGTGGAAAAAACTCTACATAAATGGGATCCAGAAGATCATTAGGTCGCCTATATAAAGATGTAGATATACAATAGTAAAAACCATAAGCATGAAAATAACAAGTGTTGACAAACCCCATTAGAACAAATCTGTGACTGGCTTGGGGGAGGGAGGAGGGGGAAGTGGATGAGGAAGGCGGAGGAGAGAAGGGAAGAGAGGAGAGCCGTGTTGAGTCCATTTGTGCCACGGATTGCCGTCAATGAATGTAATGGACCTTCTTATGTCGCAGTTTATTACTGAAGAATTCATGATCTAATAAAGACAGCATATTTTATTAAGGCATACAACTTTCATCATTTTTTCTTCCTCACTCCTTTTCCCAACTATCATTGTTGCGAGGATGATATCCTTCTCCCAATTACCTACCTCCTCTTAATCCTCCTGTAGTCACTGACCCCTCCCACCTCCCAGTGAAAGTACATACCAAGCTCTATGACAGCTGCAGATATAATGGCCATTCCTCTTGTTGCAGCAAGCAGGTCTCTGGAGTAACCTAGTAGTTGGTGTAGTGAACTGTAGAGAAGGGGATCCAGGCCCATATACCACTCTAACTAGTACACTTGTGGTGGAAAGCGTGAGTGCTCTAAAACCTACAAAATACGTATGGAACCCATGTAGAGGTTACATCTGCAAGCATAAGAACTATTGTAGTGTGTACCGTCGGTACAGTACATTTTTTGTTATTCCTGGAGGGCTCACCATACAATATAAAGGGGTAATGGTGAGATGTGTACTTGGGACCTTTTATGTGAAGTTCACTGCAGTGCCTCCTAGGCTGCCCCACTGTTCTACCAGGATGTCTGCGTGGCCAGTCTAGTAGGACATTATATTACAAACGTCATCTATAGGCCACACATACCAAAACCTTACTTCAGAGTGGCTTGCAGTTTAAGAGTAGGGCATAATCTAGATCTACAGGCAATTAACAATCAACAATTGTTCAGTATTAAAATCAACAACCTGAGAATTTATGAAACAGCCAGGTTTTTAGCATCTTCCGAAAACTGGAGTAACTTGATTCAATATGTATATTATGTATAATTTTATGTAGCTAAATAAGGAAAAGATTGGTCAAATTTGACTTTATAAATCATGCCCTGAGGAGAATGGAATTGAAGAGTCAAATACTGTCTTCAGCTGATGACATAATTCTTCTTATATATATATGACAATTAAAGATGTCATATATTTAAATACTTGACCGTACAAAATTAGAAACACAACAGCATAGTTTAAAAACAGAATGAGTCTCCAATGGTAACCAATGTAATTTACATAATAGTGGTCTGGCACTTTTATGCAAATTACATTGGTTACCATGGCTTGCTTTTGTGTGTTTTTCCCTTGGACATTTATTGTTTGAAAATAGCCCTTAAAGAAAGATGCACTGAGCATAAATATGTCCAAAATAGGGGTGATTTTCAAACCAGAAAGATAGACGTTTTTCTGGTTTGAAATAACCCGTATTTGACACTGGGTTTTTTGAAAACCATCTGAAAGCGGATTTGGGACATCATATCAAAAATGCCCCTCAAAATACTGCAAAATGCTTTAACATGTTTTGGGGTAAGCCTTTTATTTTGCACGAAGTCCACGTTAAGGCTTAGTGCACTTTAGCAAAAGGGCCCCTATGGTCTTAAAATGGCTAAGATAAACATTTTCCTGTACATATACTAGCAGAACTTGATACATCCCAACCTGGATATCTCAATTCTGATTTGAACATCCTTTCTAAAATGCCATCTTTATTCATTTATTATTTTATTGATGTTTTTTTGTACCTCGCTTAGTATTGCATTGATTGGAGATAGGTGGGTGATAATATTAATAACAAATCTGCTCATTGGCACACACGTTTTTCTGGATTAATTTATGTACCGATTTAGGGGCCCTTTTACTAAGCCGCGTAAGCGTCTACGCATGCCCAACACGTGCCAAAATGGAGTCACTGCAAGGCTACCATGTGGCCTTTGCGGTAATTTCATTTTTAGCACGCATTTGCTATGTGCGCCCCCAAAATATTTTTTATTTTCTGCCACATGTCAGATACACGCGCCAAGTGGCATTTGTTGTGCATAGGTCATTACCACCCAGTTACCATGTGAGACTTTACCGCTAGCGGTAAGGTCTCAGACCCAAAATGGAAATGCGGGAATTTTGCCGCACGTCCATTTTTGGCAAACATTTTAAAAAGGGCTTTTTTACAGGCGCACTGAAAAAATGGATTGGCGTGTGCCCAAACCCCTCGCCTACACTACCGCAAGCCATTTTTCAGCGCACCTTAGTGAAAGGACCCCTTATTTATTTGTTTGGCATGAGATTGCAACTGTTCATGGCTAGCTCAAGGGAAGTTACATTTAAGTACAAGAGGGTTTACAATCTGTTTGTACCTGAAGCATTGGAGGGTTAAGTGCCTTTCCCAAGGACACAAGGAGTTTTGGTGCAATTTGAACCCTAGCTAAGCCCCCATTCTATCTCTAGGACATTTTCCTTCAGATTGGGTAAACATATATATAGGGGCACTTTTACTAAAGGGTGTTAAAACCTTAACGTGTGGTCAGCACATGAGAACAGGTTATTGCAAAATGTGTTAAAAGTGTTTTGCTGTATTTTGTCTGTTAGTGCTCAGTAATCCATACGTTACTTATTTTTTACAAATATTCTTTGGGGGTGGCATGTCATGGGCAGACAGTGGATGTTCCACTGTTTCCATCTAGTGTGTTATGATTAGCATGCGCTAACTGGATAATGCAGCGTCAACGCGGCAGCACCTAGCACCTCCTACATAGGAGGCAGTAAGTACATAAGTACATCAATGCCACACTGGGAAAAGACCAAGGGTCCATTGAGCCCAGCATCCTGTCCACGACAGCGGCCAATCCAGGCCAAGGGCACCTGGCAAGCTTCCCAAACGTGCAAACATTCTATACATGTTATTCCTGAAATTGTGGATTTTTCCCAAGTCCATTTAGTAGTGGTTTATGGATGTGTCCTTTAGGAAACCGTCTAACCTCTTTTTAAACTCTGCCAAGCTAACCGCCTTCACCACGTTCTCTGGCAACGAATTCCAGAGTTAATTATGCGTTGGGTGAAGAAACATTTTCTCAGATTTGTTTAAATTTGCTACACTGTAGTTTCATCGCATGCCCCCTAGTCCTAGTATTTTTGGAAAGCGTGAACAGACGCTTCACATCCACCTGTTCCACTCCACTTATTATTTTATATGCCTCTATCATGTCTCCCCTCAGCCGTCTCTTCTCCAACATTAATTATTTGCAGGTCTTGCATATTAATGGGAACATTAGCATAAGACCTACAAATACTTTTTTTAAACACCTAAAAATTGTGCCGTGTTAAATCTGAACTTAGTGCACCTGAAAGTCCTACTTTACAATGTGTTAAAAGCAGATTCCACTGCACTTTAGTAAAAGGGCCCCATAAAGATGTATGCAACATGAGTTTACCCAAATAATCAGGAAGAAAATGTCACAAAAGCCTATCCTCCGATATTTAAAACAATTTAACCAGCCAGGAACAGCTCCTGGCCGGTTAAATGGCACAAAACTGGCTATCCAACAGTATTCAGTGAGACATCTCAGGTTATCTCCCGCTGAATATTGCTGGTTAGCACTTAGCGGATAACTGGTTATATCGTGCAATATAACTGGCCATCCGCTAATATTCAACTGCTGCAGCCAAATTAGGTGGCCAAAATAGCAGGAATACCTTTGGCCGGTTTAAAGTTAACCAGCTAGCACTGAATATCGGCTTGGCCGGTTAAATTTAAACTGGCTAAAAAAACACCTGGATATCCAATGCTGTTCACTGGAAATGGACTGGCATTGAACATCCAAGCTGACCGCATCTGTATATAAAATACTGTTTTACACATAGAAATGCCTTTTAAAATTGCCCTCTTTATGATGGGAATAAAATATATTTAGCATGTTAAATGAAAAAGACAGTGGTGGATTGCTGCAGGCAGCTCTGTACCTGTACTTCACCCAGTGATCTCTTCCACATTTCAGCAACCTGAGATGATGGGAGCAATTTCCAGTGTCTGCACTGCACAAAGACTAGCATACTTTTTAACCACAGGCTTTACATCCGTTCTTAAAGTGAAATGAATGTGTGGGTCTAGTCTGTGTGGTCACTTTACACCTGACTTTTCTGCGGATGGAATTCTACTGGAAAAATGTGCATGAAGATCTGAAATGCAATCTAGGCATATACCTTTTTCCTCCAGTGATCTAAACACTGCCCTAAGAATACTGGCTCTCATAAAGAGGATCCTTGAGGCTCAGTAAAATAAAACAACAGAATCTCAGAATACTTTGGTATGGAATTAAAACACAGAACCCCACAATGTTCTGTAGTTCATAGACTTGGCAGGTTTTTTCATGCTGCTTGTCAACACAGAGAATAATATCTTTAAAAAAAAAACACACTGAAAGGTTGACATGCTTTTTTATTTTATTATTTAAAAAATACAGACTCAAACGTAGGTTGTGATTGGGTTACCATTTACCACAATGTTCAAGCAAAATCAGCAAGCTTAAGGATCCAAATTAGGCAGAATTTAAAACAAGAAAACAGTTTTGACTGGTTTGATTTCTGTAAGTTGGAATAATGAAGAAGTGCAAGAAATAAAACAGTTTGAGATAGCATGAATTTTGCTAGACCTAAAGTGCTGTTTGTGAATCTGAAGAGAGCTCTTTGTAAAGAGCCAACAGAAAATGTATTCTTTTCCTTAACAGGGCTGAATTTACCACATGATCTTGCCAAAAAGTAAGTGCAATATTTTTCTTTCTCTTAAAAAAATGACCCCAGAAAGACATCCTGTGAGTTGACAGCACATTTTGGTGAAGGGTTGATGCGTTTGCAAGGTGCAAGGGGGGGGGGGGGGGGTAGATGGTGTTCATTGAGCTGCTTATGCTTCCTTCTGCAAGTTCTGTAAATACACACATTTTAGGAAATAAGGCAGAAATATGGAATTTTTAGGAACTTTTCATAATGACCAGTGTCTTGGCTTACCCGCCCCCCCCTTCAGAAATGTTACCTGGATAATAGCACATTATTGTTCTATTTGCAAAATATGTTTTATTTCATATTTTAGAAACCTAATCTACAAAAAAAAGCTGTCTGTAAAATTCATTTTCAGCAATACATAAAAAATGACAGCATACCTGTGACTATTTACATACATGTGAGTGTTTACAAATACATAGGAACAGAAACTGGAGAAACATGGGTGCAACACTTCATCATAAAAATACATCTATGGAAAGACAATTTTAAATGCCTTTATTTTGCTAAGAACTTAAAAAGCAACACAATTTCAGCGCAGAAATGGAACACATTTGATGCCTGAGATAGGACAGTTTCCCATGCTACTTTATGACGGAGAACAGAGATTAAAATGAAGGTTGTTTAAACCAGATTCCTTCTGCACAGAGTCAAAAACAAGCTATGGGCACAGAATCCCCATAATTTCTCAGTTTATTCTATCAGAAATAAATTTCAGTAAAGGGCTGAATGCAATAGGGCAGGGCTTCTCCTTCAACTGTGGGTCATGCATGTTGCATTTGGGGTCACAACCTGGCCCAGAAGTACATTGGCACATCATTACAGCACACCTCAGCAAATAACGGTAAGCACTGGAATAGAGCGTGTAGCAATTAGATATTTGTCCTGGCATTACTGAGTCTGAATGTACCTTAATGGTTATTTAGAGAAACAGGCTGTGAACCAGGTTTCAAATCCCACTTCTCCCACCAACACTTCTGACCCAAGGCTAGTCAATTCACCCTCCATTACCTCAAGTACAGCTTAGATTGAGAAATAACTCAGGTATCTGAAAGTAACTCACCTTGAGCCCAAATTTGGAAGAGGCAAATAATTAAATCTACAATTCAAAAATACCTATTCTAGGGGGTAAAGAACACCAGTTCAGATTTTTTTTAATCTTCATGTTTTTCATAGAGGTAAAAACTGATATACCGTATTTTTTGGACTATAAGATGCACCGGACCATAAGACGCACCTAGGTTTTAGAGGAGGAAGATAGGAAAAAAAATTTTGAAGCAAAAATTGTGGCGGAGATCTGCTGGAGGACCACAGGTTGTGCAACACTCTTGTATAGGGACAGCAGTTTTGACATCAAACTCACAGAAACAGAAGCCTGCCCTTGCAGATCAGCAACGCGGCTGTGCCGGAGAAGAGGACTTCGGCTGGCGGGGGTTGGGGACCTCCGCCAGCAAAGGTACCCGACAGCGTTAAGGGGGGGTCGAGGGGGTTGGGCGGCGGGGGGGGGGCAGGGCCAAATCTACGGGGGCCCATGCATCCGTGGCCCCACGTAGCTACGCCCCTGTGACCAACACACCTACCACATAATGAGAGACACCACCTGTGGCCTATTAGTCAATGGAGGTACTAAAAAGAGGGAAAGGCATTGTTGATCTCCTCTCTGTTTCCCTGCTGGTTGAATCTGTCACAGGAGTTTTGTTTGAGCAGCACAACTTTAAGCATATGTCATGCAAAGATATCCCAGAGGCCAGACAAAGTTCTTGAGGGATATGCAGTCTTTTGATAAGTACGCTTGGGCTCAGACTCAGTCAGACTCAAATCCTGAAGTTTTGTAAGTAAGTCACTGTTTGATGTATGTTCATTAACTAAAGGCTATGATTAAATATTTCTTTACCAAAGGTAGCAGCCATTTTTATTTTTTTTGTCCTCTCTTTTTATCTCCGCAAATATGGTAACCCTAGGTAAAAAGGGCCCTTTAGTTTTTAAGCCCACCCTAGTTCTGCCCAGACCACGCCCCTTTGTCATATGTACACTTTAGAGTTTGAGGTGTATATGCTGCTGGCTTTTTAAAATCAGGATTTAGATGTTTATGCAATACAAATGTCTAAATGGTAGTTTATCACATCTAATATCCGACTAGTGCTTCTAAAATAAGCAACATAATCTGCCAGTGTCACCTCATGGGTGTAGGGCATGATTTATTTGCTATCAATTTCCTAGTTCTTCAAACAAGTTTACCTAAATCAGCATGTGACTGGTCTACAATTCCAGAAGTATATCTGATGATTGGAATTGTTCAAGTATTATTATTACTTGTATTATTATTAACTTTTTATTCTGGTAAAGCACCCTTTTTAAAATAGAAACTCCACCACTACTATTTTTTAAAATGCATCAAAGGGTTGAATTCTCCCAAAGAGAGAATAGAATCTCTGAGTCTTAGATCAATGGCTCAAATGTGGCCTGAATCTGTAAGTCTCAGATCTCTAAATCCTGTAAGGTTCTGAAGGTGTTCAACATTGCCATGAGCAACTACAGTGCTCTGCCCCTGAGATTCCTCACTCTTCCCCATTGGTTCATAATTTACTAACATTCTACACATGCTCATGACAAAACTCTACCTCCTAGAATTACCCCTACAAATGTCATATCCAGAATCAGAACCTTAAAACAGATTTGGATCATTTATACTTTGGTATCTCCTCTTTCCTTAGCAACAAAACTGAATGAAAATGTTGTTTGCAAGATTCAGATGCACATCAGAGGCTTTAAGGTGCAGATTATAGTAGCCGTGTTTGTCCTGGAAAAACTGGAAATCTTTGTAGGTGGCAACACGTTTAAAAGGACCAACCAAAAATGATGATGGGATCTACGTGAATTTGAAAATTCGTGCACTAATGTCTTTTTTTGGTTGACTCTTTAAAAGGTTTCATATCTTATAAAAGGTTCTACCAACTTGAGTTGAGTAGATATTCAGTGGGACTTATCCAGGTAAGAATGACTCCTACATGATTAAGTCCTGCTGAGAGGGTCTATACCTAGACTTCTAGGATCTGGATAATACCCTTGGATATTTGGTCAGACCACCTTGGCTAGTGCAAGGGTGGAGCTTGGGTGGAGCCAGTAGTTATCTGCACTACCATACAAAGGGTTATGCAAGTGGTGCAGCCACATTAGGTGCAAATATAGAGAAGTGCAAAAATTGCTCCCAGCCCATCTTCTCTCATTGATGGTGCCAAAGTAGGCAATGTGGGGAGCACCAGTGGGCGAATTACACGGGCTGCAACTATAGCAGTGATCCATTATTGTTGCCGGCTTCCATTGGTTGGATCCCGCCAGACAGGAGCAGGAAATGACATCGGCTAGGGCAGGACCCAGCAATAATGGATCACTGCAAGCGCCAGGGACGCTTGTAAGGTATATTGAGGAGGGACGGGGTTCAGCGATAGGCAGATGCCAAGATGCCATGAAGGAGGAGGAGAGATGTTGATGAGGTAGATGAAAAAAAAAATGCACTACATTCTTTTAGATCTTGGGGGGGGGGGGGGGGGTGGCATGGTGTGGAAGGGCCCGTCTACTGCCAAGTACCGGTCTGTATATCATCGGCACCCAGATAAGTAATGCCAGCCAATCTATACCCGCATTCCAGTGCTGAATATCCAGGTATAAAAAGCCAACGGCAGCCAGCATTAAAAAAAGATGTTGACTGCAATGGGATGAATATCAGGGAGCCATTTTTTAGTTGACTGCTCATTGTGGGCTCGATGCAGAAAAGTGCGGCAAGGCTTTGCACAGGGTTAGTGCAGTTTTAGCACGTAATTTTGCACATCACAATACAGAAAGAGGTTTGGTATGGCAGGTAACCCTGTGCAAGGTTTTGCTTTAGAGCTCAGTGCATGCAATATGTAAACCCATGGAAATGTGGTTAATTAGCCAACCACACTGATGCAGAGACATGTGCAGAAGGCTGAGGTAATGTACAGCCTATCTTGCACTTCACTGCACTGAGTCCTGAAGGTCACCTGAGGTGAAGTCACCCCAGATTTACTTATTTATTTGTGACATTTGTATTCCACATTATGGTAGGCTGCCACTAGCAGTGTGGTTTGGGGAGGGGAGAGATGTTCGCTAGACTACCAGGCATTTATTTTTATGTTGGGGAATGGAGGGGGGAGGGGTCAGGGAAGTTGTGATGGGAAGGGGAGGGGATCCACTAGACTACCATGGCTTTTTGTGTGTCAGAGGTAGGGGTAGGCAGAGGTTTGTCATAAGTGAAGCAAATAGTGGAAGAAGAAAAGCATGGCCTGAATGACTATATATATTACAAAAGCACTAGACTATCAGGGCTTAATTGTGAGCTGGGGGCAGGGGAGGGAGGGGAGCCTGTTACACTATTAGGGATAATTTGGGGATAGGGGGAGAAGGGCTGCAGATCTGGCAGGATTTTTTTAAATGTCCCCCTTCTTGTCAGTGTGTGATCCAATCTCCACCAATGCACTGACAGGAAGGGGAACATTTTAGAAGTGAGCTGCATATTATTGCGGCAGTGTGTACTGTTTTTTTTTTTCCTGAGAGCCCAACGTTTTAAACACTGCAATAATTTGCATGCTTATTGCATAAGGACACTAAACTTTTGTGACAGGTGTGCATTAGAAAGCCATGTGATTAACCATCAGTCCATGGCTCTAGTGCAAGCTGCTGTGAGAGGTCACAACAACCATTTTCATAAGGCAGCAGTAAGGGGCAGGAATGAGTGGGTTTCGCTCCTGCCCCTAGCGCCCTCACTGGACTACCCGGGGGGAGAGTTCCAGGGGGGAGGGGACTGGTAATGCTGCAGACTGGTGTGAAGGGGGGAAGAAAAAAACGTTATGCAGGTTCCAACCGATATTCAGCTGGGGTCCACAAAATTGCCTTATGCAGACTCTGGCTGAATATTGACTGGGACCTGCATAAGCTCCAGGAGCCCCTGATAATCAGTGCCAGTGCTTGGATATGGCCTGGCATAGAATATCTGGGGCTAATTCTGCCCGCAACTGTCAGTACTTTAAAAAGTACTGGCCGACGTGGGCTGAATATCTACAATTAGGATAGCTTGCTTATGCAGGCTGCACTGCAAGCAATAGAATAATTCTGAAAGAAGGGATTAATGTAAAAAAGAATAGATTTCCGTCATTAACAGAAACAAGCTAACCACAGATACTCTGTAATAAGATCACTGGGACCCAGGAAGTGAATATGAAGACAAGCAGTGCTGAAATTGTAACCTCTGCTCAGCTCTGCTAAACTCATGCAGAGACAATATTCAAAGCGACTTAACCAGCCAGAAATGGCTCCTGGCTGGTTAAGTTGCTCGTTCAGGGCTAACCTGTCATTTTCAGTGGCAGTTAACCAGTTAGTACTGTTGAAAATGTCCAGTTAGTGCCTATCACAATACTGACTGTTTTGGGGGTGTTCCAGGGGCGGAGTCTGCACTTGACCAATTAAGCGCCAATATTCAGCACTTAACTGGCTAAGGTAACCACATAAATAGGACCGCATAAAAGTCAGTTCTGTTTTTATGTGGTGCTTCATAGCCAGTTAAGTGCTGAATATCGCACTTAACCGACTATGCTGTAACCCAGAAAGTCAATGCCGAAGCCCATTTCTGGGCATAATGCCAGTAGTAGAGGCCAGCTGAATATCGACTTCTTCCTTTCTCTTGCATCCCCAGATGTAAAATGGAATTCTAGTCTAAAACCACTTCAGTAACTGAAGTCAGTAAATGGAGGAAACTGAATTCTGTGTCCCTTTGTATTCAATTCACAGTACCCAAAATACACCAAAGGTGAAAAAGAGGTTCAATATGGAAGGGGTATTATCTGATACTCAGTGTATTGAAATGTGAATATGGTGAACTGCTCTCTCCTTTTTTCTCCTCTTTTCCAACACATTATTTCTTTCTGCTTCAGGTTGCCCAAATTGACTAGTAATGACTTTTTTCCTTCTTTTCTTTTTAGAAGTGTTCACACAGTCCAAGCTAAAATTCTGCCATGAGCCCATCTGTGTCAGGCATGACAGGATATGTATTTCATATGTATTACCCTTTAAAGTACTTTAGGGCCTTGTTTGGATAAAATCATCATTACTCTGCATTTGAACTACAAATTTACAAAGCAAATCCTCAGCACAGGATAACAAAAAATATTCTCTGAAAGCCCGAGAAACCAATTAATCTGTTTGTCTTACCCATCCTTGGTTATTTCTCATACTGAAGATTTTCTGTACACTTGAAAACATCTTATAAAAGTCATCCTCCTTCAAAGAACGGAGATCTCAGGAAAGACAAAGGCTCTTTCGATGGGGAACATCTTCAGTACATCCCCCACAGCGTGCGTTTTGACAAAAGCAGTTCAGAGGGTTCGTTCAAACTTTAAATGAAGTCAGCTAGTTGTTGAGTCCATTTCTCTTGCATTCTCCCTCTCTCACGTTCTCTTTCTGGCTTTGCTGCTGATCTTTCTGATCGCAGAGGGCTATGAACTGAAAATAGTCCAAAGGAGCAAAAAAGAGAGGCAGAGACGAGAAACCCTGAAGCTGCAGGGAGAGTTATTGCTGGTGAAAATTGGCTCTGGGGATTCATACAGCGACTCATCTGTGAGCAAAAGAAACTGAATATAAGAGCATGTTTCTTCTTAACTCTGCATACCTATAAAAGTGAATTCTACTTTTTCCATGTGTACTGACATACAAACTAGTCAGACCAAATGGTAATTATATGGAACAACATCTCTGTGCTGCTTTCTGTGTTTCTGATATAAATATGAGCACTCTTGTTTCATGTGTATATATGGATATTATAAAATGCAAAGTATATAAATGTGACAGTTGAAAATATTGTGTGTGAATATTGAGGTCAATATTTATTTTTTTTTAAATGTGGGCTACAGTGGTCAAAAAAATATCCATATATTCAGCACTGAGACTTATCTAGATAGTGGCAATGTTTACTCCGCTATCCAGATAACTTATCCACAAAACGTTGGACTGCTTTCTATCTGTTCTAACTTATCTGGATAACGGACGGAATATCTCCACTACCTGGATAAGTTTCAGGACCACCCAGGCTCCGTCCATGCTCCACCCTGGCATTTTATGAGCAGAACGCAGAGGCAGTCTGTAAGGATATTCAAAAGCACTATTCAGATAGGGGACAAGTCTATAACTGGGTGCTTTAACTTAGGCACCCAAATTATCCCCCTAATTCTGTATGTGGTACTCAAAATTGTATGCATAACGAACCAATTAGTGCCAATAATTGGGCGCTAATAATTATTGGTGCTAATGGGGATTAATTGGAATTTACGTGTGCATCTTTATAGTCAGTATTCTATAAAGATGCTTGCGTAAATTTTTACACATGGATCCAAAAAGGGGGTGTGACCGTGGGAGGGGCAGGGTGGGTCAGGGGCATTTCTACAATATGTGTGCAGGTTTACAGAATAAGGTAGATCCACGTCTAATTTAGATGTGAGAATCTACATCAGGTTTCAGTTGGTGTAAGTCCTTGCACCCAAAATTGGGCGCGGATCTCGGCACTACGCGCTATTCTGTAAACAGCACCCAACTCGGAGTGAAGTTTGCAGAATCGCACTTACTGCTCATGTTTTTTCTTCACCACATTCAGAATTTAGCCCTGTGTAGGTCATGAGCCTATTCTA
This sequence comes from Microcaecilia unicolor, assembly GCF_901765095.1. Lineage (NCBI taxonomy): Eukaryota > Metazoa > Chordata > Amphibia > Gymnophiona > Siphonopidae > Microcaecilia > Microcaecilia unicolor. The sequence goes on from NC_044041.1 coordinate 68,564,313, forward strand.
TAAAATTACTTACACGTCTGCTTAAGTCAGCATCAGCGTGACTAAATTTAGGTGCAAGCACTTATGCCAACAATAGCAGAAGTAAATGTAACAATTATGTGTATAACTTACAGCACTCTGTAAGGTGATTGTATAAATGTCTGGCCAGCCTATGCCCCGCCCATGCTCCTTCCCCTTATGCTCGAAGACAGTTGTGCACATATGTTGTAGATACCGCTGAGCTCATATCTTGCACTTATGCACGTAACTGTAATAGTCATGTGCGTTAAGTGCTAGTATTCTATAATGTACGCAGTAGTAGGAGTAGGACAACCTGAGAACTTAGAAGCTGCTGGCAGGGTATCTGCCCACACACGAGCCGATGCAGTAACTTTGCTTAAGAGCCAGGTGGTACAGCTCAATGCCTGGCTTCCTAACATAAGTGTAAAGAAATAATTTTGCTTCTCAGTGCAGTACACAAATAGTATGCAGATAGAATGTATGCCAAAAAATGTGTGCTAATATGGCCTGCATACCGGACATGTGCACTGGCAGAAGCTATATCTTATGCAAAAAAAATAAATTGTCGTGGCAGTCAGTTGCATGCATATCTCTGTGGACACATACAGGAATATTATTCTATGCATATACTTCTTGCATGCCAACATTATTTATACAGAGGATAGCATTCCAGCACATGCACAGATGTTTGTGTATGCAGTTCCAAGTGCCAATAGACTTTTTGCAACACCAGTGATACTTATTGAGACACAAGGAGTTGTATACACATGCATTGTGCCCTTAATTCTATACAATGCACCCCAAGTTAGACACTTAAGGTTGCTTTTACAAAGCCGTGCCAGCGATTCCTGTGCGGCAAATGACAGGAAGCCCATAGGAATTGAATGGGCATCCTCTCATTTACCACACTGAGAATCGGCAGTGTGACTTTGTAAAAGAAGCCCTAATCAAGCACCTAACTTTAGCTGCCCAAATGGGGGTAAACAACAGTTAGGTGCTATTCTACAAGTTAGTGCAAAGGGGGCATGAATGTGGGTGGGGCATCCACTTAGGCACCAAACTTAGGGCTTCTCTTACAAAGCCGCACTATCGCTTCTCAGTGCAGCAAATAAGAGAAAGCCCATTCAATTCCTATGGGCTATCCTCTCTCTCATTTGCTGTGTGGGAATCACTAGCGTGGCTTTGTAAAAGAAGCCCTTATAGAATAATGTCAGTTTCGTGCCTAGGTGGCACTGGCAATAAGTACATGATGTAAGTATGGGTGCCTAAAGTTAAGTAGCTAGGGGTAAATATTCAGCCGGCGGCAGCAGCATGTTCACCGCTAACGGCATTATTCCCAGATATTCAATGCTGTGCTTTGCGCCACTGACTATCCGGTTTATGTGGAACAGGCTAATGCATAGCCAGTTAATTTGATATTCAGAACTTAACCCCCCCCCCCACACACACAAAAAGATAGGACTGTGTATTATGTGGTTACCCTGGCTGGTTAAGTGTTGACCCCGCCCTGGAACACCCCCAAAATACCCAACTTTCACTTAGGTGCTAACCGCTAATTATCAGTGGTGAAAACTGGTTAAGTGCCACGGGAAAATTAGTGAACAGCCCCAAACAAGCGAATTAACTGGACAGCTGCCGTTTCTGGCTGGTTAAATCATTTTGCGTAGCGACCAGCTAATTGTTTGTGCTCAAATACCAATTAGGCTCAATTCTATAATGGGATCTGGGCGCCCACATGCCATTATAAAATATTATCTTACTGCACACATTTTAGGTGTCTAATTTTTAATGCCCTTTATAGAATTTCCCCCTATGGGCATCTGCTAGAACGCTATTTCACATGCAATTATACACATATATCATAAAATAGGGCCCGGTTTTTGTTAATAGTCCAGCAGCACTCTATTCTGTTTCAGCCCACCTTTCCCTAGGCTTTTCATCCCTGTTGGTTTTTTGACCCACCCCCTTCAAGGAACCCAGAAAAGGGGAAAGGGAATTGGGCCTTGATATACCACCTTTCTGTGGTTTTTGCAACTACATTCAAAGTGGTTTACATAGTATATACAGGTACTTATTTGTACCTGGGGCAACCGAGGTGTTAAGTGACTTGCCCAGCGTCACTAGGAGCTGCAGTGGGAATCAAACCCAGTTCCCCAGGATCAAAGTCCACTGCACTAACCACTAGGTTACTCCTCCGCTCAGTCCTGTATGGTGGCATGAAATCCACAGAAGAGCATGTTTATTCTTTATTCCTCTTCAGACTTTATGTTAAAGTCCCAGCTTTAGAAAATTCTGTGCTCAGCATTTGGGTCTTCTGCACATTTCTCTGCATTGGCCTTTAATAGCTAATGCCTTTATCACCATGGGATTTAAATGAACTGTGCAGGGGCGGCTCAAGGCAATCTGCGGCCTGAGGCAAAGGATCAGCTGATGCCACCCCGCTCACTGCCTGATGCCTACCACCTGCCGCCTCCTTTCCCCAGCCCTGCTAGCGAGGAAGTCACCGCTGGAGTGGTTGAGGATACTTCATGCAGCTCCAAAAATTCTGCTGCCTGAAGCGACCACCTCACTTCGCCTAATGATAGAGCCGCCTCTGGAGCTAAGTATTAACATAATGTAGGGCACCCACAAATTGAGTGCAAAAACTGAGCTAGACTGTACACAAATCGGCCCCTCAGTAATATTTACCATCACTTCCCAGTATTCTTAAACCAGGAGCATATGCGGCATGTCTTGGGAACAGAGGCTGGAACTGAAAGACTCATATTTTACAGAGTACCATAGTAAATATAGTACCTGCTATTTACCTACTTCCCTCAAAATAGTTAAGCAGTGATAGAGGCTTCTGGGTTCTTTCACAGAGTTAATGACTTACCTGGGATGGCTGTCTTATGCCCTCCTGCCCTAAATTCCTCAAAGTCACTAAACAAGGTAAAAAATACTCTTCCCCAGATATTCAGTCCTCTTTAACCATCCAGGAATGGCTTCTGGCTGGTTAAATAGCATTTAGCCGTCTAACCACTGATATTCAGAGGGAGATAGCCGGTTATCTCAGCTGAATATTCGCGGTTAGCACATAGCTGCTATCTGGCAATATTGTGTGATATAGCCGGCTATCCAAGAATCTTCAAGCACTGGCCGACTAAGAGGCCCTTTTACTAAGCTGTGTAGGCGCCTATGTGCATCCTAAGTGCGTCAATTTTGAACTACTGCCTGGCTACCGCGTGGCCCGGGTGGTAATTTCATTTTTTACATGTGTCCACTAAGCGCACCGGAAATTTTACGGCATGTGGTACTAACGGGCAGTAATCGGCATTGTACTTGCACAGACTATTACTGCCCAGTTAACAAATATGACCTTACCGCTAGGTCAATGGGTGGTGGTAAGGTCTCAGGCCCAAAATGGATGCACGCCAATTTTTATTTTGCCACACATCCATTTTCGGCCAAAAAAAGAGAGGATTTTTTTGCAGGTATGCTGAAAAATGGACCTGCAAGTGTCCAATACACACGTCTACACCAGCACAGGCCATTTTTCATCACACCTTAGTAAAAGGACCCCTAAGTTTAGCAAATAAATCGGACTGTATACATAGCAGTCCTATCTTTGCCCACTATTAACTGGCCAGCACTGAATATTCACATAGCCGGTTAAGTTAGAGCCGGCTAAAACCCCCCAGATATTCAACGCTGGTCACTGGAAACAGCCCGGCATTGAATATCCAGGGTCAGCGTCGACTGCGGCACTTATGCGGGCTGCCTCCTGCCGGCTGAATATCGGCCTCTCTGTCTTTGCGGTCCACTAACAAACAAACAAGTTCTGCCTTCCCTTGCTCTCACTCTGTCTCCCATCTTCAGTTTAAGACAGACCCAGGTTGGGAAGCTTATACCAATTACTAATATCACAGAACTATGACTGATTCTTTCACATCCATCCATGCTTTTTACTCTTTGCATTGACTGTCCTAACCCAGAGTGGCATGGAGAAATTACAGTGGCACAGAGAAAATCAAGAGAAGAATCTGGATATGTGTGATGAACTTATCAGGCAGGAAGAACAAGTAATTTATCGACTTATAGCTCACCAGTGGTAAATGGTTCTAATTAGCAATAGCTGTAATAGTGTTATTAAAGTGATGGAACATCTGTCCATTGGGAGCTGGATGGAGAGCACCAACTCATTGCACATAGGTCACTGAAGAACTGGAATTAGATCAGTTCCTGAAAGGTGAAAAGCGAATCCAATAAGGGATCTTTTACTAAGGTGCGCTAATGGATTTAGTGTATGCTAAATGATAAGATGTTGGTTAGTGCACACTAAATCTGTTAGCACACCTTGGTAAAAGGATCCCTAAGTCATCCACTCCTTAAGTTTGCATGAAGTTGTTTATGTTTTACAACTTTGGTGGAACAGACCTGCTTTATGTATATTTACCATTTAAAAACAAAGATGTGATTAAATGTTTATGATAATATGGTGGATCTAAGCAAAAAGTTTGTACAAGTGTAATATCCTGAAAAAAAATTTTGAGCAAAATTTTCAAAGTCATTTTCCAGGGTAAACTGAATGAGCTTGAGTTAAATCCAGATAAATATTAGTAATCAATGAGAATTGTCCTCATTCAATCTGATTAAAACTATTTGTGGGCTTCTTTGCCTTGTATTAGCCAGCAGGTGCTTCAAGCAGAATGAAATGTGATTCTGTGTCTGTTGCCTTCCTAATACTCTATAAATATCACGTTCTATACATAATACCTCATGAGTCAGCATGCATGTGTGCTGTGGTGAGCTAATGAAATTTTCTGAGGGGTCAATATTCAAGATATTTTCCTGGATAAAATCCGAGCAAATCTATCCATTTGAAAAGCTGACCCCTTTAATTGCCTAAGGGCTTCTTTTATCAAGCCGCGCTGGCAGTTCCCATGTGGAAATGCCGACTGAGCCCATTCAAAATGAAAGGGCTTTGTTGGCATTATCGTACCGGGAGCCACTAGTGCAGCTTGATAAAAGAGGCCCTAAATTTGTTAAGCAAGCTGCCTGAATTTGATAAAAAAAGAGCCAGAAATCTAGCACTAAGGTTTAGCCAGGTAATACCAGTTGCACAAATGGCAGGCCAAAATCTACCCACTCAAATCTTGAATGGGTAGATTTAGCTGAATATGCAGTCACACAACTAAGGAGCTCTTTTACTAAGCTGTGCTAAAAGGTGGTGTGGCAAAATGATTAATTTTCCAGCATATGAATTATATTTCATGAAGTGTATTTCTCTAGTTTGGCCAGCAGGTGGTGCATGTTTATGTTTAAAGCTATTATAGACAAACTAGTAAAAAAGGCCCGTTTCTGACAAATGAAACGGGCGCTAGCAAGGTTTTCCTTGGAGTGTGTATGTTTGAGAGAGTGTGTGTGAGATTGACTGTGTGAGAGAGAGGGAATGAGAATCAGAGTGTGTGCCAGGGGCCCATCACTCCCTCCTCCCTGCCAGTTGCAGGGTCCCCCTCCCTCCCAGTTCCAGGGTCATCTCCTCCCTCCCTCCCAGTTCCAGGGTCGTCCCCCCTCCCAGTCCCAGGGTGCGTCCGAGTTTCAGGGTCCCCCCACCCTCCGTCCCTCAGAGTTTCAAAGTCCCTACTGTCCCAGTTCCAGGGTCACCTTCCCTCCCAGTTGAAACAGCTGTAGACTTGTTTCTGATGGAGCAACAATTTAAAAATGACAATGTGGAGAAGCTGCTAGGTTTGTTTGGTTTACAGTGTATGGCAATGACAGCAGCATGGGTGAGTAAAGGCAAGCTCCTAAGACTCTGGGAGGAGTTAATTGTTTCAGTTGCAAGGAGCTGTGCACTCCAGCTGACCTTGTTAATCACCCAGGGCAGAGTTCAGGGCAGAGTTAATTGCTTGACTGCGTTTTATGACTCTCTTTTCCTTTGTGTACGTGCTAAACCGGATATCTATGCCACCTCAAGTTTCTGGCTGGAGGCTTCAATTAGAACGTTGGAGGTGCCTTTTATATATAGAGATGGCTGTGCCTTCTTTAGTTCAACCCAGAGAAGAGGTAATCTGCAGTGATGTGATCAGCTATTTTTAAAAAATGTTGTTCTGGGCTCTGATTGGCCAAGAAGCTCAAATTCAGCTAGGGTGTACTGGCTTTTTCTCCAGTCTTAGCCAGGGAGAAGAGAGAGAAAGATCACTTTGCTGAGGCCCTGTGAACTGTCATATTTGATAACCTGTGAGTAGTTATATATCCTGAACTCCCTAGGTACTATTTAGATAGTAAACAAATGTTTAGATAGTGTTATAATTGATCCATAGTTCAGTTACCTGTTATTGTTTGCTGATCGCACCTTTTCTGTTCATTGTTCCAATTTTTCATGACAATAAACATTTTTAGTTTATTGCCTCTGCTTTTCTGGACTGACTAAGAGTCCTGGTGGTTTATGTGTTGGGTCTGTGGGTGCTTTCTAGGAACTGTGGAACCACTGGGAGTATGGCCCCCAGTAACCTAGAAATCACTGGGGATAAAGTGAGAGCGGGAGACTTGCCCAGATGCAGTTGGGACCCAGTCAGTGGGAGGAGGGTACTAATGTAGAGAACAAGTGGCAAGTGCAGGCAAAAACCTGAGGTGTGCTGGGGATAGACCCTCTAAGTGGCCGCAGGGTAGCCTCAGGCAGGTGGCTAGGCATTTCGTGACAGGTGGTCTGCGCTATTAATAGCGTGTGGTTTTTCTGTGCACTGAGGCCATCTTTTAACATGGGTGTAAAATGGCCATTTTTAATGGCCATGCGTGTGAGCCTATTTTCTAGGCAGTAAGGGCTCATGCTCTAATCATGTGCTAATGGGTTAAGGTGTGGCAATATCCACGTGCTAACCCATTAGTGATGAACATGTCCACTCTCCGTCCCCAAACACATCCCAGCACTAAAATACAAAAATTATTTTTAGTGCACAGGAAGTGCACGTATATGCCAAAAGTACCTTTGGCATTTTTAACCTGTGGTAAGCATGCGTTAGTGCTTACTGCAGCTTAGTAAAAAGGCCCCTAAGTGTAGATGAATGTGTGATGATTATTTTGTAAATTTACCTGCTTATCTTAGCTGCTTGGTGGGTTTTTGAATACTTGTAAATTATTATCACATCCCCTGCTATTGCCTTATGGGTGGCAGCTGTGCACTGAAACTCAAAAAATACCACAGGAAGTTTGGCAGGTGATATGAGTAAAATAAATACGTTACTTACTTGTTGGTCGAACATAAACTTTCAGCTTTAAGCAAGGTTTATCGACTACATTGGGTGGAGAAGAAGCTGAAATGGAAAATGTAATTGTTAGAGAAATATGTTTTCATTTGTTGCGCTTTTGAAAAGTCAATACAGTTTGATAGTGTATGGCATAAGATGACATTGTTGGATGGACACTTAGATTTAAGCAGGTTGGACAGGCTGAATGTTGCCTTTGACCGCTTACCAAAAAAGTGGGCAGGTCAGAGGTGGCACTAGGGAGGAGCCTGGGTTATGCAGGTAGTGGCAATATTCAGTGCCAACACCCGCATTGCTCAGCGGTCTAAATTAAGCTGGCCTAAATAAGCTGCTGAGGAATGCGGGAAGGCACCCGCAAAACTTAAAAAAAATATATGGCCCCCAAGCCCCCTCCCGCTCCACCGACAAAGCCCCCCCTCCTTTCCTGCCCCCTCCCTCCAGCCCATGTCAAGAAACTATTTCCCCTTCCCTGCCGCAAGAGTTACACGAGCTGCCATAAGAGGTTTCAGCAGCCATTTTGGAACGGTGCCGCAGTGTCATATGTTGTTCCAGCCTAGGGATTGCGGGGGGCATGGCTGTTTCCAATTTTTAAGTTTTATTATCAGGTGGTTCAACTTAAGTTTACCCCTCATTGGCTTTGGGACCACCATAAACGATGGGTACAGATGGAACAAAGCTTGCTAGCACGGTGCTCCTTGGGGATGGTTCCCTGGCTCCCTTTGGATCAATTGAGACAATTGAGCCACCTAGACAAGCCCATTTTGCATTTAACACTTACGCTTTGGATCAAAACTCACTCTAATTTGCTGAAAGATAGGCATTTTTTTGTAGCAACCCCCTTTCTTGTTGCGGAGTGTTTTTCTCAAGGGCAGCAGAATGTGATCTATAAAAAGTGGTCAGGGGTGGGGATCCGCACATTGGATCAGTTTGTGGAGGATGGGGCTGTGGTCGAATATGAGGAGTTGTAGAGGGAGCATTACTAGATTTTATAGAGCATTGTTGTGGCATATACCTTGACCAATGAAATATCGGGAGGCTTGGGAGAACATCCTGGGTGTCACTTTTGAATCTAAGCAGTGGGAGCGGATTTTACATTAGTTGCTTAGAAGCATAGAAACACAGAATCATGATGGCAGATAAGGGCCAAATGGCCCATCCAAGCTGCTCTTCCTCAGTAACTACCTTTTCCTAAAGGATCCCATGTGCCTGTCCCAAATTTTCTTAAATTCCGAGACAGTTTTCATCTCCATGACCTCCACTGGGAGGCCATTCCACGCATCCATCACCCTTTCCGTGAAATAGTATTTTATCAGATTCCTCCTAAGCCTATGTCCTCTTAACTTCATCCTATGCCCTCACATTCCAGAGTTTTCCTGTATGTAATTTGATGGAAAATAGATATAAAATGTTGTACCAATGGTACTACACCCTTGTTTGCCTAAAAGCCATATATGGACAAGGTAATGACCTTTGCTGGAGGAATTGTGGGGAGAAGGGAACATTTCTACATATTTGATGATCTTGCCCTAAGGCGCAGGCTTATTGGGATTTGGTCATGGTCTTAGTATCTGACGTTTTGGGATGTGTTAATGTTATATTCCCCTCAACACCTTAAAATAGGTTCAGAGTGGCTTATAATTCAAGATAAAACCAGTCTACAGAACTGGGAGTTCACAATATGATCAAACATAATATCAATAACTAATTAGAAAGCACACATTTACTGAATAAGAAATTTCTTAAAGACGAGCACCATTAATTATAGATACTATTACTCATTCTGCTTTTATTATGTTTACTTCTAATAACAATCTCTTTTCTGTTATGTCCTGTTTCATATAGTTATTATCAAAACTATATATTTTGTCATCTAATGTTTTATCTGCTTCGTATATTACTCTGTATAATTCTAATTTCTGTTTGTACTGTTAATTCAATGATCTGTTAGCCACATTGAACTTGATCTGTTTGGGAAAATGTGAAATATAAATGATATAAATAAATAACATAAATAAAAGTGATAACAGAGAAGAAGTTAGAAACTACAGGCTAGTAAGCCTCACTTCAGTGGTTGGAAAAATAATGGAGGCTCTGCTGAAGGAAAGAATAGTGGAAGCCAATGGGTTACAAGATCTGAGATGACATGGCTTCACTAAAGGAAAATCATGCCAAACAAATCTGACTGATTTCTTTAACTGTGTGACCAGAGAACTGGATCAAGGCCATGCACTAGATGTAGTCTACCTGGATTTCAGCAAAGCCTTTGACATGGTTCCTCATTGGAAGTTAGGACCCAAAGTACTGAACTGAATTAGAAATTGGTTGACTGACAAATGACAGAGGGTGGTGGTAAATGGAATTTGCTCAGAGGAAAGAAAGGTGAGTATTGGAGTGCCTCAGGAATCGACGCTGGGGCCGATTCTGTTCAATATATTTGTGAGTGACATTGCTGAAGGATTGGAAGGAAAAGTGCCTCTTTTTGCAGATGTCACAAACGTGCAACAGAGTGGATACACTGGAGGGGATAGAAAACATAAGAAGAGATCTGGTAGAAGAATGGTCTAATGTTTGGCAATTAAAATTTAATGCAAAGAAGTGCAGAGTGATGCATTTGGCAATAAAAATCTAAAGGGGATAGGTTTTGTTATATTGCCTTTCAGTGGTTATAATCAAAGTGATTTACATATTAAATATACGGGTACTTGTTTTGTATCTGGGGCAATGGAGGGTGAAGTGACTTGCCCAGAGTCACAAGGAGCTGCAGTGGGAATCAAACCCAGTTCCCTAGGATCAGAGTCTGCTGCACTAACCACTAGGCTACTCCTCCACTAGCAACATTCTATGTAGTAGCCTGCCCTTGCAGATCAGCAACGCGGCCGCGCAGGCTTCTGTTTCTGTGAGTCTGACGTCCTGCACGTACGTCTTTGCAACTACATTCAAAGCGGTTTACATATATTCAGGTACTTATTTTGTACCTGGGGCAATGGAGGGTTAAGTGACTTGCCCAGAGTCACAAGGACCTGCAGTGGGAAGTAGCTCTATGTGCTATGGGGCAAGAAGCTGATATGCACGGACCAAGGAGAAAGACCTTGGGGTGATAGTGTCTGAGGATCTCAAGGCTGCAAAACAATGTGACAAAGCAGTGGCCATGGCCAGAAGGATGCTGAGCTGCATAGAGAGAGGAATCACCAGCAGAAAAAAGGAGGTGTTAATGCCCTTGTACAAGTCGTTGGTGAGACCTCATTTGGAATATTGTGTTCAGTTCTGGAGGCTGTATCTTGTTAAGGATGTCCGAGGACTTGAAGCGGTCCAGAGGAAGGTGATGAAAATGATATTAGAATTGCACCAAGAGTTGTATAAGAAAAGACTTGAATACCTGACTACGTATACCCTAGGGGCATAGGAGCCAACTTTTCAAAATTATTGGGGGTGCTAAGCCCAATGAAAAGAACCCCTCCATGGACACATACAAGGAATTTTCTCAATATTGGGGGTGCTCAAGCACCCACAGCATCCACAGAGTCGGCTCCAATGCCTAGGGGAAAGAAGGGATAGAGGAGATATGATACAGACATTTAAATACTTGAATGGTATTAATCTACAGACATGTTTTCCAGAGATGAAGAAGCGGTAAAACTAGAGGATATAATTTGAGGTTGCAAGGTGGTAGGCTTAGGAGTAAAAAAATAAAAAAGGACGTCAAAAACAACACTACAGGTAGAATAAAAATCACAAAAAAAGTAGGGATGAACAGATGGGCTCCCAACAAACATCCAGAGGACAAACTTAAAGGTGGATATTAAGGCGTTTATTGATAGCATCAACTTTGTTTGGACTCAGGGGTTGATTCGACACGGACTCATGTTTCGGCACCTCAGCACTGCTTCGGGAGTTGTGCAATCAACATGTAAAAGGAAATGGAAATGGGACTTGATATACCACCTTTCTGAAGTTTTTGCAACTACATTCAAAGCTGTTTACATATATTCAGGTACTTATTTTGTACCAGGGGCAATGGAGGGTTAAGTGACTTGCCCAGAGTCACAAGGAGCTGCAGTGGGAATCGAACTCAGTTCCCCAGGATCAAAGTCCACTGCACTAACCACTAGGCTACTCCTCCACTCAATAGGTGTGCTAGTGTTTTTAGTGCATGCTAAAAATTAGCATGCACTAACCGTGTAGATGACCATAGGAATATTATGTGCATCTACACGGTTAGCACATGCTAATGCTTAGTGCACGTTAAAAATGCTATCGCGCCTTTAGCACAGCTTAGTAAACAGGGCCCTAAACTTCTAAGAGTCCCACTTAATCAATCAACCTCAAACATAGGCACTAGGAAAAAGTGCCGAATATGGGCACATATGCTGTCAAACCATGTAAAAGCAAGAGATTGAATGTATTTAGAGACCAATAAATATGTACTTACTTACTTAATCCCTGCACATTACTAATTGTATCTGATATCCTGAAATGACAATGTCATAACTAAACTATGTAAGCCACATTGAGCCTGCAAATAGGTGGGAAAATGTGGGATTAAAATGCAATAAATAAATAAATAAATAAATAGTAAAGCCAAGGGCAGAGGGCACACAATCTAAATATCAAACAACAAATAAATGAGTATTATGCATGCATTTAAAGCCATGTCATGTGACAGTTGTGTAATAGGACACAACCCTGCTGGCTCTGAGTAAATGTAAAAGGATTTAAAAGGGCACCAATGCTGTCAAAATGGTGCAAATTACGTGAGAACAGAAATGAATAACGGCATGCGAATAAACATGCATTGCCCGTATAATATCAAGGGGCATAATAAGAATGGTAATGAGAAACAGACCAGTTAAGGACCATAGTGAAAATTTTAAATTTTATGCGAGCTTTCTGAAATTGGAAATATAAACTAATGAGCCATACGACTATGCACTGCTCTATGTCCAGCACCGAAATCGCAGTGAACATAGCAATTGTCCTATGGTGAAATAAAGAAATAAAATGAAATCACACAGAAGTGTATAGTAAAACTGCACATGCCTAATTGTAACCATGAAATGACCTACTGGTGTGAAAAATGACTAGTGCCCCTCAGACACCCGGTGGTAGAAAAACAGTGCGTAGACATATAAAAAGAAAAAATCTGACCTTGCTGTATAATGAACACCAGCTCACATCACCTTTTTGAAATGATGAGTGCGGGGAAAAACAAGCGCATGTGAGGTAAAACAAATTTATAACAGTCAGAGTTTGTTTGTATGAGAGAGCGCCACCATGTGGAATAAAGTGGAAAAGGTACTCATTTCCAAAAAGAATGATTATTATCAAATGCATATCATATACCGCACAGCAACGCAAGACTTAATACTTGGATGTTCCCACTGTGCTATTTGGCTAACATATATACTTGAATAAAAAGAGGAACTACAGATTAAGTAAAAGAAAGAAAGAAGAACACACCAAGGGAGAAAAGGGAACATAAAGGAGAAAGATTAGGGGGAGGAGAAAAAAGGAAGGGAAGGGAAAAGAAGGGGAGGAAGGGGGAAAACAAAGGGAGAGAGGAAGAGGGAAAAGGAAAAAGGGGGGACGAGAAGGAGAAGAAAAAAGAGGGAAAACAAGGAAAGAGACATGAGGAAGAAAAAGAGAGGGAGAAAAGAGGGGAGAGAATGAAGGGGGGAGGAGGGAGGGTGGGAAGGAGGGAAAAGGAAGAAAGAAAAGGGGGAAGAGAAGGGGAAAATGGGACCATGGAGAAAAGGAAAGATGAAAAGAACAATTACCCAAATAATACTCCAAAAAATATCCATCATCACGAATCAATGTGAAAATAAACTGTACAATATTACTGAAAAGATTCAGCCATGTATCACAAAAAAGGTCTCGTGTCCAATTCCAGATTAAGACCAAAAGGTACCACAGAGTTGAATTGGTGTGTTAATCTCTGTTCTTCACGGGAGAGAGCCAAATCAATATCTCCACCACTCCAGTTCAATCTAACAACCTTGAGCACAGAAACTTCACATCACTAATGGAATGGTCTGTTTCTAGTGGTGCAGAGACAATATTCAGACTTACACAGCTACAGTGCTCTATGGATAATTGTTCTTTTTGTCCTTGGTCTCCTTTCCCCATCCCCCTTTATTCTCCGACCTTTTAGTGCTATATATCTACTTTCATTTCTGAGCTGCATGGAGCTTTCCTATGCCTGGGATTCAGCCTGATGGGCTACGCACATAAATTCCCACTCTGTTTGTTCTGTAGGCAGTTAGGTGTGCGTAACACGCATATTTCTATAATACGTGTGTGCAAGTCCTGGGCACGCCTTTGACCTGTCCATGCTCCTTCCTGGTTCTCGTCCCCACTTGCAGTTACATGCTATAGATTTTGCATGCATATTTTATAGAATATCGACTAAGGTCATTTGCACACATAACTAGTCATTGGTATCAGTTATCACCAATTAACACAACTTAGTGCCACTGATTGCTAATTAGCATCAATTATCAAATCAGTATTATATTACGTTACAGGCGCAACTGAACTTATTTTATAACTTGCACATGCAACTTTGTGCTCTAAGCATAAAGCTAGGCACCCAGCTTTATAGAATTAGGAGCTACAACTTATTGTGCTACAATAGCACTGGGGTTTTGTAGTCATATTGGGCACTTAGCTATAATAGCTATCTAAAAAGGCTATATAGCATTTTTTACATCTAGGGAGGAATACATTTAGGGGGGTGTATTCCTTCCTAGATGTAAAAATTGCTATATAGGTAGGCCTATTGCAGGCCTACTGTGCACTAAAAGGTCACTAACATGGGATGCTTCATCGTGTCCCACGGTAGTTTCCCGCTCAGCAAGCGCTAAACCCGCACTGAAAAATATATTTTCCTGCGCTAATCAGATAGCATGGACACATTACCTCACACTACCCAATTAGTGCGGGAGTAGCACGGGAGCCCTTACCACCTCCTAAATAGGTGGCAGTAATGGCCATGTGCTAATGGGGAAATTAGCATGTGACCATTACAAAAACGTATAGTGTCACGAAATGCCTAGCCACCTGTCTGAGACTACCCTGCGGCCACTTAGAGGGTCTACCCCCAGCACAGCTCAGGTTCGCCTGCATTTGCCACTTGTGCTCTACACTAGCACCCTCCTCCCACCGAATGGGTCCCAACCACCTCTGGGCGAGTCTCCTGCTCTCAAATTATCCCCAGTGATTCCTAGGTTACTGGGGCCACATTCCCAGTGATCCCACAGTTCCTAGAAAGCACCCACAGACCCAACACATAAACCACCAGGATTCTTAGTCAATCCAGACAAGCAGAAGCAATAAACTAAAAATATTTATTGTCATTATAAATTGGAACAATGAACAGAAAAGGTGCAATCAGCAAAACAATAACAAGTAACTGAAATATGGATCAATTATAACACTATCTAAACATTTATATACTATCTAAATAGTACCTGGGGAGATCAGGACATATAGCTGCTCACAGGTTATCAAATATAACTGTTCACAGGGACTCAGAAAAGAGATCTTTCTCTTTCTTCTCCCTGGCTAAGACTGGAGAAAAAGACAGTACATTCTAGCTGAAATTGAGCTCCTTGGCCAATCAGAGCCCAGAACAGCAAATTTTAAAAATAGCTGGCCACAGCACTGCTGTTTAACTTCTCTGTGTGCTAACTAAAGAAGGAACAGTCATTTCTCTGTAACAGCTTTAAACATATACATGCACCACCTGGCCAAACTAGAAAAATACATTTCAAGAAATAATCAATACTGTTTTACAGGCTTAAAACCTACTGTTTTGTCATATATAGCATGGTGGCCATTTTAACACCACGCTAAAGTGGCCAAAACACTGACATTGGTGCCAGCCACTTTTTAGCGCAGCTTGGTAAAAGGACCCCTTAGTCATTTGAGGGGTCCTTTTACAAAGGCGCTAAAAAATGGCTTGCGGTAGTGTTGGCACAGGTTTTGGGCACATGCTGATCCATTTTTTAACGCCCCTGTAAAAAAGGCCTTTTTAAAATTTTTGCCAAAAATGCACATGCAGCAAAATG
This sequence comes from Microcaecilia unicolor, assembly GCF_901765095.1. Lineage (NCBI taxonomy): Eukaryota > Metazoa > Chordata > Amphibia > Gymnophiona > Siphonopidae > Microcaecilia > Microcaecilia unicolor. The sequence goes on from NC_044041.1 coordinate 68,579,626, forward strand.
AAAATTGCCGTGCGTCCATTTTGGGTGTGAGACCTTACCACCAGCCATTGACCTAGTGGTAAAGATTCACGCGGTAACTGGATGGTAATGACCTACACGCGCCAAATGCCACTTGGCGCGCATCCATTACACGTGCCCGAAAATAAAAATATTTTTCAGACGCGCGCCAGAAATTACCGCAAGAGCCATGCTGTAGTCAGGCGGTAACTCCATTTTGGCACATGTTGGGCGCGTGTAGACGCTTACACGGCTTAGTAAAAGGGCCCCTGAATATGTAAATTCAGAATAGTACATGCATAAGTGTACACTTACATGTGTGAATGGCAGCACTCGATACATTTAAGCATTCAAATGACTCTTAAATTTAGGAGACCTGTTATAGTATGAGAGGGTAAGTGTATGGTTGAGAGCTTCAGATTTAATGTTATATTGGATGTGTCAAGCTAAATCTGTTTGCAAGTGCATTATTTACTGTTCAAGGCAGAGAAAGACTCAAATGGCCCATGGAGTGTGCTTGTGCAAACATGTATACAATTAGCAGTTAGGAATTCCCAAATATGGGAAAAATTCCCCAATATACCAATTAATTCTGACAGAAGAGGAAGGTCACCATAAATAATCTCAGCTCAGGCATCACAACTAAAATAATTAGCCCCAGTAAAGTAAAGCAGCAGGAGTGGCCAAATAATTAGCTAATTCAGCTGCTAATTATAACAAACAAAATTATAAGGATCACTTTTTTACGCTCTAATTTGTATTTAATTCCCAAGCAGTATTAGTGTGTAAAGTTTCTAAAGAAAAGCAGCTACTAGAACGCTAATCCTTATTGGGGAGAATGAACACAGCACAAAGAGGACATTTAAAAGACAGTTTTTCAAAATACAGAATTAAAGGTGCACACTTGTTATTTCAAAAGGTGCAAAAATATAAGAAAAAGGAGGAGGAAGTGACATCACCACCTGATATGGCTATCTGATCCCAGAGTGCTCCAAAGCCTCAGCGAAAATAAAAGCTCTCCCCAGGCATCTGAGTAGTGAGCAGGGAATATGAAAGTATCAGCTAATATAAGCAGGAAGAAGAAGATGGCCAACCTAAAAGATTTTGCCTTGCAGGGAGATGCTCCAGCCAACAAGGAGATGCTCCAGCCAACAGCAGCAAACATCATATGTAATAGCACTGAGAATGGCAGTGCTTTGGGTGGAGAGACTTAGAAGGCGGCAACAAGAATCCTCCCAGCAGGGAAGAGTAGAGGAGTCAGAGAGGCACACAAAAAATGCAAGGCTGGTTCCAGGACATAAAGCGGACATAAAGCAAGGGATACAGAAGTTTAGAAGGGAGTTCATGGCCAAACTCACTGAATTGCGCTCTGATGTCACAGAGTGGAAGAAGTGGAGATGCAAATGGAGGCGCACAGTGAAGCACTGTCAGGTCTGGAGCAGAGATTTTCTGGATTAGAACACAAGAAGTTGGAATTGGCGGACACAATAGAAGACCTAGAGAATAGATCTCAGAGGCAAAATATGAGATTCAGAGGTATACCAGAAACTGCAGAATTTGTAAACTGCCATGATATGGTGCAGAGGCTATTGGAAGCAATACTCGAAGCATCAGAGGATACAGCAGTGGGGATGGACATAAAAACTGAATGAACCCATAGAGCTTGGGGCCCATAGCAAGACAATAGACCAAGTGACATCATCACATGCTACTATGATTACCTGTTGAAGGAAAAGGTGGCAGTTAAGGCTAGGACTCTTGGAACACTCACATGGGAGACTTGCAAGGTGGAAGTTTTGAGGACTTAGCTCAAGAAAGAAGCAGAGTCTGAAGGACATTGTGTGAAAGATGCAGGATAAGAACATCTGGTATCGACGGACATACCCATTTGTTCTGCACTTCATGATTGTGGGGAAACCTTACAGAGTTCATAATTGAGAGGAGGCAGTGAAAGCTCTGCAGTTGGCAGGTGTACAAGTATTGGAGAACAAGAAGGAGAGTTCCAGATAGCAGCGCACGACAACTTGCAAACGGAGGCTGTGTAGACTTCCAGAGGAACAGCAAGACCAATGAAGCAAGCACAGTGAGAGCCTGTACTGAGCAAAGTGATGGAGAGACATATAAAGAACTCAAGGACATTTGTGAGGCAGGAAGTTCAGGGATGCACTAAGAATAACGGCAAAGTGGGGGAAGGGGGAGGTTAAGGTGGAGGTTAGTTATTACTAGAGTCAAACTTGATCCAGCAAGCTTCTGGTCTAAAAATCAAATGACTAACTTGCTCATCTCAGCTCTTTCCACAGACTTTCCACAGCAATGGAATGAAACATGTAAAGAAGTACTAGATGAATTGGCTCCACTAAAAGTAAAAACTAGATCCAATAAGAAATTATCCCCCTGGTTTAATGACTCTTTTAGAAATGAAGCGTAAGTGAAGACAGCAAGAAAGAGTCTGAGCTAAAACTAGAACCATGGACCAACGGATTATTTGGAAAAAAACTCTTAAAAGAATATAAGCACTTAATTACTCAAAGTTTATAGGTGATATAAAAGTCAACCCTAAGAAATTATATTCTTTGGATAACAACTTATTTAACACTCAATCTGTTTCTAAAATTAATGAATCCCCGTCTTCAGCAGATCAACTGGCAAACTATTTTGAACAGAAAATAATTAAAATCAGACTGGAACTATATAGCTCCCCCTCTTCAATTGAGTATTTCCTGAATCAACATGATCAGTTACCCTCTTACTTGCAAGCTGACAGAATTTGGTCTGCATTTAATTCTTTTTCAAATATGCCAAATTGCAATGTCTGTTTGACATTTGTCCCAACTATCTACTTAGGTCTGCAGCCTCCACACTGTTTTTTGATTATCGACACTCATATCTTACTTTAATGTTATCCCTGGGTCTATTTCCTCTATGAAGAGGCAATATTACCCTGACTCTTATCCCTAAAAATTCCCAAACAAGCCAAAGCACTGTTTCCAATTACAGACCTATAGCCTCAATCTCTTTATTTGTCAAGGTCATGGAAGGACTGGTTTTGCAACAACTAATGGAATAACTCCAACTCCATTCCATTCTGCACAAATCACAATCTGGATTTAGACCTTCCTACAGCACCAAAACTGTTCTTACCACTCTCTTAGGCAGCTTCAGATGGGAGCTCATTATTGGTAATAAAATTATAGTACACCAATTCGATATGTCTAGTGCATTTGATATGGTCGACCACAATATTCTCTTAAGCATTCTTGACCATTATGGTATTTGTGGTGCTGTCCATGATTGGTTCTCAGGACTTTTGAAAGCTAGATCATACCAAGATAAACAATTAGGCACTATCTCTTCATCCTGGCTTTCTAGTTGTGGAGTACCACAGGGTTTTCCCTTGTCCCCCCATCTTATTTAACATCATGATGATTCCTCTTGGTAATCTACTTGAGAGCAATGGTCTTTCTACTTTTATTTATGCTGATATCACTATTTACATCCCATTTTCCAAAACTCTTTGGGCCCTGTTTATTAAGCCATGCTGTAGGCGCACAAACATTTTAGTGTGTGTTAAAAATTAGTACGCGCTAATGCTAGAAACACCCATAGGAATATAATGGGTGTCTCTATCGTTAGCGCGTGCTAATTTTTAGCACATGCTAAAAAGTTAACTCTCCTCCGAATCGGAGAAAATTTTTTATCACTCAACGTGTAATTAAACTCTGGTATTCGTTGCCAAAGAATGTGGTAAAGGCGGTTGGCTTAGCGGAGTTTTTAAAAGGTTTGGACGGCTTCCTAAAGGAAAAGTCCATAGACCGTTATTAAATGAACTTGGGGAAAATCCACTATTTCTGGGATAAGCAGTATAAAATGTTTTGTACATTTTTGGGATCTTGCCGGGTATTTGTGACCTGGATTAGCCACTGTTGGAAACAGGATGCTGGGCTCGATGGACCTTTGGTCTTTCCCAGTTTGGCAATACTTATGTACTTATGTACAGCGTGGCTTAGTAAACAGAGCCCTTTATGATATCATTAACAAAATCTGATTATGTATCACATTAACTGAATCCTGGGCTTCTAATTTTAAATTGAAACTTAATACTGAGAAGACTAAATTTTTATTAATAACAAATGCTTATCATCTGACTATTCTCAAAGATTTTACAATTAATAATATAACATATCCTCTGTTATCCTCAATGAAAATCTTAGGGGTTACAATTGATCAGTTTTTATCCTTAGAAAGTCATCTCGAATGCTGTCTCTAGTTCCTTTCATATGCTTTGGAATCCAAAGAGATTGCAATCATTTTTCACAAGACTAGTCTTCCGTACCTTAACCCAATCTCTTGTTCTAACAAAAATTGACTATTGTAATTCCAGCTATGATGGAATTAAATGCGACCTTCAAATCACGGCTGCCTGTCTAATTTGTAAATCACCAAGCTTTGCTAAAGCTACCACAGTCCTTCATAATCTACACTGGTTACCTATAAAGAGCAGAATTTCATTCAAGCTATGTGCATTGGTCCATCAAATTTTATTTGGTATGTCACCGTCCTATATGAATGAACTCATTGATTTACTTCCACGCAATGCTTCCATGTCATCCAGAGAATATCTCATTTTACATTTTCCCAGTTGCAGAAACGTATCTTACAAAACAATCCACAATGCTAACTATTCTTATCAATGCACTAAAATCTGGAATTCTCTTCCTAAACAAATTCGATATAAATTAGCAGAAGAAAAGAGGTTTTAATGCCCCTGTATAAGTCATTGGTGAGGCCCCACCTGGAGTATTGTGTTCAGTTCTGGAGGTCGTATCTTGCTAAGGATGTAAAAAGAATTGAAGCAGGGCAAAGAAAAGCTACGAGAATGGTACGGGATTTGCATTACAAGACGTATGAGGAGAGACTTGCTGACCTGAACATGTATACCCTGGAGGAAAGAAGAAACAGGGGTGATATGATACAGACGTTCAAATATCTGAAAGGTATTAATCTGCAAACGAACCTTTTCCGTAGATGGGAAGGCGGTAGAACTAGAGGACATGAAATGAGATTGAAGGGGGGCAGACTCAAGAAAAATGTCAGGAAGTATTTTTTCACGGAGAGAGTGGTGGATGCTTGGAATGCTCTCCCATGGGAGGTGGTAGAGAGGAAAATGGTAACAGAATTCAAACATGCGTGGAATAAACATAAAGGAATCCTGTTCTGAGGGAATGGATCCTCAGAAGCTTAGCTGAGATTAGGTGGCAGAACCAGTGGTGGGAGGCGGGGCTGGTGGTTGGGAGGCAGGGATAGTGCTGGGCAGACTTCTACGGTCTGTGCCCTGAAAATGGCAGATACAAATCAAGGTAGGGTATACACAAAAAGTAGCACATATGAGTTTATCTTGTTGGGCAGACTGGATGGACCGTGCAGGTCTTTCTCTGCCGTCATCTACTATGTTACTATGTTAGTGATTATGGGTTATTTCGTAATTTTTTGAAAACTTACTTTTTTAACTCAATCTTCAACAACGTTAGAACTGAGTGCTGAATATTATTTAGTTCCTTATATTTCACTTCTTCCTGACGCCCCACTGAATTTACCCCTATAACTTCCTATATATTTTTTTATGATGTATTATTTAAATGTAACTCTAATTTATTTCTTTTCTTCTATGTTTATATTGTAAGCCACATTGAACCTGAGTTTCACTTGGGCTAACGTGGGTAGAAATGCCATAAATTAATCAATCAATCAATCTGAGTTGGGGGGGGGGTGATGGAAGTGTTTAGATAAGGGTGAATGTAATGTAGGAGTTCATTACAGGCAGGGGACATATTGGAGGGGGGACACACAACCTCAGAAAGGAGGAAGATTTACCCAGAGAGTGCAGGAGGCAGTCATAGAAAGAGAGGGTATGGGTAGGGATGAAAGGAGGAAGGGAAAGGGTTTTTGGGGGTATGAAGAGCACAAGTTAGTGAAGGGAGGGGCAAGAGAGTGGGTGCAAGTTGAAGGGAGCATGTCTGTGGAGTGTTTAGATTGTTGGACTCAATATACAAGGCCTGAATTCATCTTTTAAGAGGCAGTTACTATAGAAAGAAGTAGCGTGGGCTGGTGCGAGAGTTGTGTTTCTGTAGGAGATGCATCTTTTGCAGAGACATGAGTACTTGTTGCATCATAAGACCTGTCCTCACATTTAACTTGCATCTAACCGTTAAGATAAAAAGAAGGAGGCAGTAAGATTGGTGATTCAGGAAGAATTACATCCTGAGGTAGGGAGTGTTATTTGAGACCCAGGGGGTAGATATATATATTAGCTCAGGTGGTTTTTGGCAAAGAAGCATGCAAAATAGTCATCATATATGCTCCAAATATCCTACAGAGAGGGCTTTTCACAAAGCTCAAAGAACAGATTCTTAGGATAGGGAGAGGCGGCTTATAATAGGATGGCGCTTCAGTATCACAGTGTTCCCAGGCCAGGAGACCTCAGGAGTGCATGTGAGGTGGGGGGGGGGGGGGGACCCTAAGCGTATTCTACAAGTGGCATCTAGATTTAGGTGTGGAATATAAAATATGCTTAGTTGATATCCAGCACCTAAAACTACACGCCTCCATTTACACCAATGAAAATGTGGCATAAATCCGTGTGCATAGATTTATGCGCATTGGGCCATATTCTATAACAATGTGCATAAATTTGGGAACGCCCATGAAATGCCCATTGCCACACCCCTTTTGAACCGTGCACATTAGAATTTAGGTGCAATTTATTACAGAATTTGCTTAGCGAATTGTGTGTGTAAATTCTAATTATTGCCAGTTAGTGCTCATTAGTGCTTGTTAAGAGCTGTTAAAAACGCTGATAGGCTTGTTAAGCCAATTAAGTTACATGCATTGTTATAGAATATGCCTGGATTTCAGCGCGGATCTCTAGGTGCGCTCTATAGATTATGGGGGATATTGGGGAAATAAACTTGTACAGACGGATAGATTCTGAAGGACTTAGTTCCCTTGTGATTACTGAAGACCTCACCTGATTAATAAGTAGGGCAATCCAGCAGCACAATCCTATTTGTGGAGCTATATTTTATATTCAGAAATCTGTCTCATTTCTTGATTTTACTTTTATATTCAGTTTCTCTTTAGATTTTTTGAAGACCTCATGACCATGTCAATACTGTAGCGCTGTGGTACATATTACATCCATATCTGCAGAACCAAAGAGGGGATAATGGTGGCCTTCTTTGAAATTGAACCAAAAACGGGCGGGTAGATACTTCCAAACAATCAATCAGGCAACCAAAGGGTGGAAGAATGTTCCAAAAACAACCAGACTGCAACAGTCATTCAAAAACATTTATTCTCCACTAGAAGTCACATGTATCACCTGGACCCAACACGATCCGTGTCACAGCTCAACATACGTGATCAGGGCTGCCAAGATGGGGGGGGGGGGCAAGATTCCCCCAGACCTGGCCTTCAAGGGGGGCCTGGTGCCCTGGTCTGTCTCTCTCCTGCTCCTGACGGGACCCGGGTGATCGCGTCCTGACAGGAGCAGGAGAGGGAAAACTCTGTTGCCAGGCCCCCTTAGAAGCTGGAGAGGAGCAGACACATGGCTTTGGGGCTTGTGCAATGTGAAGGGAAAAGCAGTCGCAGGGCAGGCAATGCGGCAGAGAACAGCGCTGGAAGAAGGCTTCTGCTGGCGTGGCTTAGGGGCCCCCACCAGCCAAGGAATGTGGAGTTGTGGCGGGGACAGATAGGTGGGACAAAATGTGCCTCCCCATTTTGGGCTCCAGCCCCCCCCCCCCCCCCCACAATTTTTATAGTCAGGCTATGCAGTAGTCTGGAGGGGGCGGTTTTGGGGGGGGGGGGGCGACATCAGCAGTGGTGGCCCTGCCCCGGGCCCAGCTCAGTCTCTCGGCAACCCTGTATGTGATCAAGACATTAAGCTTCCTCAGTAATTAGGAGGTGTGAAAATAAACCACAGCAATATTCAATAGCGCATGAGAATCGCAGTAGTTATGCATATCTGTAAAAGCAATACTCACAGATGTAGTAGTATTCATGGCCTGGTCGGAATTCAAACCCCAATGAGAAGGGAGTGAAGAGCTGAAACTTCTCAGAGAACTTTAGTGGGCCATTGGAGGAGTCAGGTCGGTTGCATTCCCATCGTTTGAATCCCCTCTTTCTGTGGTCACAGGACATATGACCATCATAACTGACCATGTATAGGATGTAGTGCTCCATTATGTCCAAGGGCAGTGGGTCCTCATAGTGAGGGCAGTAAATGTCCAAGTAATCATTGATACTCACATCCACTGTGTAGTTGCCTTGGTAGAACCTGTAAGAAGGAAATGGTAATGTTTCATTAGAAGTTTTGCTCTTAAAAGCTAACTTTTTGTTTTAAAGCCAAGTTTTTCTTTGACTGTTGCACAATTTACACACAAATAGCCCATTTGTATGCAAAAAATGCTTTCGGTTTCATCTCTGTTTGGCAGAACAATCTGTTTCATTTAAGGAGCGAGAAGGACACTAGTGGTCTGAATGAAAGATTCAAAAGCAGGACCCTCTGGTTTCTGTTCTCAGCTTTGTCTCTGACAGTGCAGTAAGGTCATCTCTCTCCCTGTGCTTCAGTTCTTCTAATCCTTCTAGTAATTCTAGGTGACCCTGATCGAGTCACAGTTTCCATGTTCTTCACTTCTAACTGTTGCTGTTTTACAGGTTTTCTGTATGCCTTCGAGAGACTTTATACTGCTTTTAACTAGAGGGCCCTTTTACAAAGCGGTGGAAGGGCTACTGTGTGTGGAGCGTGTGCCAAATTGATACTATCGTCTGATTAGTGTGCCCACCCAGCGGGAATTTTGAAGTTGGCGCGTGCTGTTTCCCATGGTAGAAAATATTTTTCTATTTTCTACCGCAGGGGGGCGTTCCCGTGGTAATCAGCAGCACGGCCACAATGGCCCCATGAGTACCACACGTATAGCGCATAAGCCCTTACTGCTAGGTCAATGGGTAGCGATAAGGGCTCAGGCAGTAAATCCCACCGACCCAACATAAAAGCCTGAGCACCTGCAACACAACAAAACCAAAAATCCAAATGGACACTCCCAACTTCCCTCTTCCTTCCTAAGTTCCCCTAATACACCTTCCTTACATGAACCTATTCTATTACATTAACACCTGTATTTGTTCATTCCGGAACTGGCGAAAGCCACTACGGTTCTATGTAAGCCACGTTGAGCCTGCAAATAGGTGGGAAAATGTAGGATACAAATGTAACAAATAATAATAATAATAAATAGCCGCGCAGTACTTTTAATTTTAGTGCATGGCCATCTACTGCCCCTGTTAAAAAGAGCTTTTTATCCCCAGCCACAATAAAAATAAAATGGCCCAGCGCACGTCCACAATGCGTGCCCACACTTTTTACTGCGGCTTAGTAAAAGGACACTTAGGTTTCTTGTATGACTCAAAAGCAGTCTTTTAATTTACCAGTCAGTGCATATGCACCTTTATCTCTTGTTTTTCTTTGAATGCATATCAGTGCCTCAACTGAAAAAAAAAAGATTTTGTAGGTGAATAATTATTATGATGCTAAATAATTTAAAGAGCCAGGCTATTAAAAAAAAAAAAAAAGGGGTGTATTGGAACAACCTCTTGCAGGATGATAAAATGCCTCTATGAAAAACAAATGCTGGAAAGATACGCTATCACGAAAAGAAAGGGCAGACCAGATGGTTCCATTCAGTTGTTATCCACCATCATCCTATGCATTTATGTATGCACATCATAATTTTGTATAGTATACAAAGGAGAAGTTCCCACAGCCAGACCAGCATAAACAAGAATTTATTAGATATTAATTTGACAGATATGGTTGTCGCTTTATAACCCTTCTGTGGAAATGGCTATAATATAACAAGAACATATAGAGGGACATTTTCGATATGACGTCTAAGTCCGACTTTAGACATTTTGCAAAAACATCCAAAATCTGAATAGGAAAGAAGTTCATTTTCAAAAAAGAAAAACGTCTTATCTTTTGTTTCCGAAAATGCTGTTTCTAACAAGGTTTTGTGCTTTGGACGTTTTGTATTTTTTTTTGTCCATTTTCGAAAAAAAACCCATCCAAGTGCAAAACATACAAAAACAAGCCATTGGCATGTAGGAGGATCCAGCATTTTTAGTAGACTGGTCCCCCTGACATCCCAGGAAAGCAATAGGGCACCCAAGGAGGCACTGCAGTGGACTTCATAAAATGTTCCCAGGTACACATCTCACCATTAATCCCTTACCTTGCCTGCTGAGCCCTCCAAAACCCACCCAAAACCCACTACCCCCAACTGTACACCACTACCGTAGCTCTTATGGGTGAAGGGGCCTTATGGGTGAAGGGGGCACTTATATGTGGGTACAGTGGGTTTCTGTTGAGTTTTGGAGGGCTCACAGTTTCCTCCACAAGTGTAACAGGTAGAGGAAGGTAGAAGCCTGGGTCCACCTGTCTGCGGTGCACTGCACCCACCTCTAGACTACTCCAGGGACCTGCATGCTGTTCTAATGGACCCAAGTTATAACATCTGAGATTGGCATAGAGGCTGGTTGTGTTTTTCATCACATTTTGGGGGGATGGGAGGGGGTTAGTGACCACTGGGGGAATAAGGGGAGGTCATCCCTGATTCCCTTCAGTGGTCATCTGGTTATTTAGGGCACCTTTTTGTGCCTTATTCATTATAAAAACAGGTCTAGCTCAAAACATCTTAGTTTTAGTCCTGGACAGTTTTGTTTTGTTCCATTATGGCTGAAAAACATATACGTTTTAGGAACGCCCAGGTCCTGGTCTGAACACGCCCCTGACATAGCCCCTTGAGATTTGGACGCACTTCTGACAGACCTCATAGAAAAACATCTAAAAATAGGCTTTGAAAATACTAATTTGGACGTTTTTTTTGTGAGAAAATGTCCAAATGCTGCTTTATGCCACTTTTTAGACGTTTTTCTGTTTTGAAAATGAGCCCAATAGTAACATAGTAAATGACGGAGGATAAAGACCTGTACAGTCCATCCAGACTGCCCAAGATGGTGATAATTTACTTTGTAAAATGTCTATCCCACTAGCCTGACAAAACTTGCTCCTGGTAGGTTACAATTCGAAATATTAAATGCAAAAGAACAACAGACGGGAAAGAAACAAAAAGAAATACAACAAAAGTTAAAAACCAGCAGAATTCCCAAACTAATAAGTAGAAAAAAAAAAAAAAGAATTAACTAGCTAGCAGCAGGAGACTAATCCAACTCCAAAAGCCTAACTTAAAAGAAAAGCTTTTAATTTTTTTCCAAAGAGTCAGGTAATTGGTCTCCTGCTGCAGGAATAAAGGCAAAGAATTCCACAGGGTAGGACCCACAATGAAAAACACACAAACACAGGCTTCTGCAAGGTTTAACCGAAGCAACACAAAGTCCAAAAGGAACAAATTTGTTCAAAGCAGGCATGAATGGCCCTAAAGACCAGGATGAGGACTTTAAATGTAATTCTCTGAAGGACAGGCAACCAGTGAAAGCTAGCCAAAATAAGAATTATATGGTCCCAACGATGCAAACAATCACATTCTTGAATAAGCTGAAGAGTACAAAGATGAAACGTTAGCAAGCCTAAGCCCATGAAAACATGACAAATGCCTGAACTGTGTGCAAATCTACGCCAGTCAAATAAGGTCTTACCTGGCTGGCAATCCTCAGTAAGTTACAATCTAGATGAGCATGTGATTTCATAGAAAGCTCGCTTGCTATTGAACAGGCCACCTAAATGTCAGGTCTCAGCTGAGATGTGCATGCAAATTAATTGGTTACTGAGGGGCCCTTTTACAAAGGCGCGGGAGGGCTAACGGGCAGGTAGCATGCGCCCAATCAGCACTACCGCCGGGGTAGTATTTTTTTATTTTATTTTTATTTTATTGCATTTGTATCCCACATTTTCCCACCTATTTGCGGGCTCAGTGTGGCTTACAATACATTGTAATGATGGAAGTACAATTTGTTACAACACAATTATGGTTACATTGTGAGGAGTTAAGTTAAAACAAGGTCCAGGTATCGTTAAGGGGAATGAAACAGTGGAGAAGAACGACTAACAATAGAAGAACAACTAATACTGATAGGGCAACAGAACATTAGCAGTAGAACGATCTGGCTTAATATATTTTTTTACCTGTAAAATTGAGGTTAAAATGTGTTAAAGTTATGGGGGATAATAGTACAGAGGAGAATGTATTGATGCATTGTTAACAGTGTGTGTGAGTTGCAATAGTCCGGATCGCTGAGTACGAGTGATTGCACTAGGCTGCGGAAGACGGATCTTGGGAAGAATGGTCTTATTCTTTTCAATTTCCACATGCAGTAGAACATCTTTTTGGTTGTGTTGTTTGCGTGAGTTTCAAGTGTTAGGTGGCGGTCAATGGTGACTCCAAGGATTTTTAAAGTTTCTGAGATTGGAAGATTTAGTTTTGGTGTGTTTATTGCGGTAAATTCTTTCGTGTTGTATTGGGAAGTAAGTATCAGGCATTGAGTTTTTTCTGCAGTCAGTTTCAGTCGAAATGCATCTGTCCAGGTGTTCATGATGTGTAAGCTTTGGTTAATTTCATTGGAGATTTCTTTGATGTCGTGTTTGAAAGGGATGTATATTGTTACATCGTCGGTGTATATGTATGGGTTGAGGTTATGGTTTGATAGAAGTTTTGCCAAGGGTATCATCATTAGGTTGAAAATAGTTGGTGATAGGGGTGATCCTTGCGGTACTCCACATTCTGGTGTCCATGCTGCAGACGTAGTTGAATTTGATGTGACTTGGTCTGAGCGCAAGGTTAGGAACCCCTTGAACCAGTTTAGGACATTGCCTCCAATGCCAAAATATTCAAGTATGTTTAATAGGATTTCGTGGTCGACCATATCAAAGGCACTTGACATGTCGAATTGTAGGAGTATATTGTTGCAGGTTGCAATCATTTGTTTAAATATAGTCATTAGGGTAATTTAGTATGTTTGTCCGGTTGTAATTCCGATTTTGGCGCATGCCAAATCCCACGGTAGATAATCATTTTCTATTTTCTACCATGGGGGCGTGCCCACATGAGCCCTTACTGCTAGGTAAATGGGTGGGGGGTAAGGACTCAGGCTGTAAATAAGCGTGCGCTAGTTTTAATATTAGCGCACACCCATTAAAAAATAGCCTTTGTCCCAGACGTGGTAAAAAAATGGTCCAGCGTGTGCCTAAAAGACACGCCCACACTATCGCAGACCACTTTTTTACCGTGGCTTTGTAAAAGGACCTCTGAGCTCTTAGCCATCAATAATTGGGTGCCAACAACCAATTATTGATGTTAATTGGCGCTCATTAACATTTGCACGTGCATCTGGCTGCCCACTATTCTTTAAGGCGGGGCACTTAACTCCCATAGAGTGTATCCCGTAAGGGAGACATGGGCACATCAGAGGTGTTCTGAAAAGTTCCATGCGTAGTTATAAAATCTTGGGTAAGGGCACCTGTCTTGGGCGTCAGCATTTACACCAGGTTTCAGCAGGCATAAGTCTGGCGCCCACAGACGTGGGAATTGGCACTATGCGCTATTCTATAAAGGGTACATGCTCTGGCAATTAACGCAGATTTTTTTTTTGCGGCCATTTTTGAACACTATTTATAGATTCCCCCCCTAAAGGCTAATTCTGCACCTGGGCGCCTCATTTATGCCTCCCAAGGACGCACAGTGGGAGAAGGCACCTGGGCATCCACATTCCATTATAGCAGTGGTTCCAAAACCTAATCCTGGAGGCCCCCCCAGCCAGTCAGGTTTCCAGGATAACCACAATGAATATTCATAAGAGAGATTTGCATGCAGTGCACTGAATCCGACCTCAAACCCCTAGCAGATGCAAACAATTTGATCACAGAAGTCAAATACCATGGAACATTCCCATAAACAGTCTGGTGAAGCAAACATAAAACTTTAAATTGAATGCTAAATTGCACAGGTAACCAATGCAGCTGCTTCAAAGTGTGAGTAACATGTGAGTAACATGCATTTTGCATTACCTGTAAAGTTTTAACTGTAGCACTGGATACTCCCAAATACAGAGAGCTACAATAATCCACCCTTGATATAACCATACTTTGTACAACAGTACAAAAGTCAGAAAACCCCCCAACATTGGCTTCAACCGACACAACAGAAGTAACTGAGCGAAGGATGATCCAACAACATTGCCGGTCTGAGTCTGCAGAGTAAGATGGGCATCCAGCACCACCCCCGATAACGTCATTTCATTCTTAACAGGCATCTCCACACCACACTTGTCTTTTATCAGTTTACCTACACTCAGGGCTTTCTAAGGTCAAGAATGCACATTTTAAGATCTGAGTACTAGCTTTTAATGTCTTGCAGATAGGTCACAGTGGTACACACCAATCAGCCAAGGCTGCTAGTTAAGGGTTCTTACTGTGGCGGCTCTCAGGAAGGCTGCTTGAGGGTTCTTTTTCAGCTGTTGTCTGCTATTGACATTCCTAGTGAAGTCAATCTCATCGCTTTCAGAAGGAAACTAAAAGCCTTCGAGGTATTCAGTTAGCAGCGAGCAGTGTTTTTTTGGTTACCACTGGTATTAAGCCTGGATGTTCAATGTCCAGCCATGTCCAGGCTTGTGCGGCTGGCTATCCCCTATCTGGCTTAATGCGATATTCAGCGCTAAGTGAAACCACACAAAGATAGGGCTGTTTTATGCAGTGTGATTTGTCTGGTTAACATAGAGGGGCATAATCAAACAGGGGCACACAACTATAAGGGCGCCCATCTCTAATGACGGCCCCGTAAAGTGGCGTCCCCGACCGTATTATCGAAACAAGATGGGCAGCCATCTTTCGTTTCGATAATATGGTCGAGGACGGCCAAATCTCAACATTTGGATCGCCCTTAGAGATGGCCGCCATTGGTTTTCGCTGATAATGGAAACTAATGGCGACCATCTCAAAACCGGCCAAATCCAAGCCATTTGGTCGTGGGAGGAGCCAGCATTTGTAGTGCACTGGTCCCCCTGACATGCCAGGACACCAAGAGGGCACCCTAGGGGGCACTGCAGTGGACTTCACAAATTGATCCCAGGTGCATAGCTCCCTTACCTTGTGTGCTGAGCCTCCAACCCCCCCCCCAAACCCACTACCCACAACTGTACAACACTACCATAGCCCTTAAAGGGTAATGGGGGGCACCTAGATGTGGGTACAGTGGGTTTCGGGTGGGTTTTGGAGGGCTCCCATTTACCACCACAAGTGTAACAGGTGGGGGGGGGGGGGTGGACTTGGGTCCGCCTGCCTGAAGTGCACTGCAGTACCCACTAAAAACTGTTCCAGGGACCTGCATAGTGTTGTGATGGAGCTGGGTATGACATTTGAGGCTGGCATTGAGGCTGGCCAAAAATGTTTTTTAATTTGTTTTTTTGGGTGGGAGGGGGTTGGTGACCACTGGGGGAGTAAGGGAAGGTGATCCCCGATTCCCTCCGGTGGTCATCTGGTCAGTTCGGGCACCTTTTCAAGGCTTGGTCGGGAACAAAAAGGGACCAAGTAAAGTCGGCCAAATGCTCGTCAGGGCCGGCCTTCTTTTTTCCATTATCGGCCGAGGACGGCCATCTCTTAACCACGCCCCCATCCCACCTTCGGTACACTGCCGACACGCCCCCTTGAACTTTGGCCGGCCTGCGATGGAAAGCAGTTGAGGCTGGCCAAAATCGGCTTTCAATTATGCTGATTTGGCCGCCATTAGAAGGGCGCTCATCTCCCGATTTGTGTCGGACAATGGCCGCCCTTCTCCTTCAAAATAAGCTGGATAGGTAATTAAGGGGTCCTTTTACAAAGCTGCAGCAAAAGGGGGCCTGTGCTGGCATCGTTGCATGCTTTTGACACATGGTGAGGCCCCCTTTTACTGCAGCGGGTAAAAGGCAGGTCTTTCTTGTTTAAAGAAATTAACATGTGGCAGGTGAAGCACTTACTACCACCCTGCATGGGTGATTTAACTGGGCAGGAGACTCTCTTCCCTGGTTAAATAGTTTTGAATATTAACCCCTATGTTTCCAGCTGTTTAAGAAGTTTTTTAGTGGTTTGTGTTACACTGGTCTGGATGTGTTTTCTCCCTCCCCCTTAAAATTACATGAGGTCCTTTCCTAATGGTATCAGTGATTGTATGGTTTTTATCTGTTTTATTGTACATTCTTGTCTTATGTGCTTTTATTCATTCCAATCCAACATGTAGATGCCCAAAAGAATATTATAGGTATCTACACGGTTAGTGTGTGCTAAAAACGCTAATGTGCCTCTAGCATGTCTTAGTAAGCAGGGCCCTTAGTAGCTTGCGTGCCCCTTAGTCCTAGTATTTTTGGAAAGAGGTAAACAAGCGATTCATGTCTACCTGTTCCACTCCACTCAGTATTCAATATGATGGAGGTCTATGGAATACTGAGTGGAATGGAACAGATAGATATGAATCACTTGTTTACTCTTTCCAAAAATACTAGGACTAAGGGGCACACATTGAAGCTACTAAGTAGTAAATTTAAAAGAAACCGCAGAAAATATTTCTTCATTCAACTCTGGAATTCATTGCCAGAGAATGTATTAAAATCAGTTAGCTTAGCAGGGTTTAAAAAAAGGTATAGATAATTTTCTAAAAGAAAAGTCCATAAGCCCATTATTAAGATGGACTTGGGAAAATCCACTGCTTATTTCTAGGATAAGCAGCATAAAATCTGTTTTGTTGTTCTGGGATCTTGCCAGGCACTTGTGACTTGGATTGGCCACTGTTGGAAACAGGATACTGAGCTTGATGGACCTTTGGTCTGCCCCAGTGTGGCAAGCCTATGTTTTATTTTCTAACAGAGAGTAGGGTTGAATGGTAGATATTCTCAGTGGAGAAGGGTGAATAATGGGTTCCCCAGGTATCTTTGTTGGGACAACTGCTTTTTAACATATTTATAAATGACCAAAAAGACAGGAAGAACTAGTGAGTTGATCAAAGTTGTTGATGACACAAAGGTGCTTTTTTTCTGACGCCCAAATCCTGATTTTATAAAACCAAGATATGAATGTCTAAAACTGCTGAATGTGCATCTGGCAAGGAGGAATGGTCTGGGCTGTTTGGGAAGCACTTGTATGGGCTAAAAACATGGACATTCATTCCCCATTATAGAAGGAGAAGGAATGTCCATGTCCATAATGGAGGATGTAGGAAGTTAGACCTGCTACCTGGAAGTTCAGGGGACCCTTGTTGGAAGGATCAGTAAAGTGCAAAGCCTGTGTGGTACATGCAGGGGAATGGGAAACCCCCCCAGTTCTAATAGCTACAGCATTCAAACACTGATTCCTAGTAACATAGCAGTTATGGAACTGAACCTTTCAGACAGTCCTCCCCTCTCTTCTTCTGACTCAACTCACAGACATACACTGGCCAATATTCAGCGCTATTTAACTGGCCAGGAATAGCTCCTGGCCGGTTATCTTTGCTGAATATTAGCGTTTAGTGTATAGTAGGAGATTCTATATATGAGGCCTAAAAAATCGGTGCTGAAATCAGTGTCAACTAAGCGTGTTCTATAATTTGTGCCTAGATTTAGGTGCCGATTATTGAATATGCTTAGTTGATATTTCAGCGCCGATATCTGCGCGCTTCTATTTATGGCAATGAAAACTGGGCCATATTTTATAACTAGGCACCTAAATTTTGGAACACCCATGAAATGCCCATTTCCCCACCCATAACCACGCCCTTTTTTGCCTCCGCACGTTAGAAGTTTGGCACACATCGTTACAGAATACGCTTAGCGAGTTGTGTGCCTAAATTCTAATCAGTGCCAATTAGTGCTCATTATTGTTTGTTAAGTGCTGTTATCAGTGCTCATTAGCTTGTTAAGCCAACTAAGTTACATGTGGTGTTATAGAATCCACGCCAATTTTGGTGCCTAAATCTAAGCGCACTAAACAGAATCCAGGGGATAGTGGCTAACCGGCTAGCTGAGAATCTTTGGCAGCTATAAACTTAACCAGCCACTGCTGAATGTTGACTTAGCCGGTTAACTTTAAAACGGCCAAAAAAACTTCTGGATATTCAGTGTCAGTCACTGGAAACTGACAGGCATTGTAAATCTGGGCTCAGTACCGACCACGGGACTTACCCTCGGGCTGAATATCGACTGGACAGAGAATTAATAGGTATAAATACATATGCCTGGACATACTAACACACTCACTCATGGACAGACATGCATGCAAACATATATGCAGTGACACATAAATATGGACACACAGAGACATACCAGCCCACAAGGGGGGGGGGGGGGGGGAGAAGGGAATTTATACTGCCTTTCTGTGGTTCTTCCAACTACATTCAAAGCAGTGTACATATTATATACAGGTACTTATTTGTACCTGGGACAATGGAGGGTTAAGTGACTTGCCCAGAGTCACAAGGAGCTGCAGTGGGAATTGAACCCAGTTCCCCAGGATCAGAGTCCGCTGCACTAACCACTAGGCTACTCCTCCACTCGGGGGCCATGTACACTCGCTCCCTAGTTGTAAATTGCTAGTGTTTTGAACTACAATGACCGTCATTTATTCAGAGAGAATGATATGTAAAATTTTGAGGCTGACATTCAAAGGGGATTTAGATTCCCCAGAATGAGGTGCTTAAATAGGCATTTTTGAAAATGTATTAGGCCTGAATTTTGATGCTCCTAGTTTCACTAGGCTCTTAACTTCAGGCCCTCAAAATGTGGGTAGCAAAAGGGGTTTTAGAGATGGGTTAAAAATTAGAGGGTCAATATTCAAAGTGATTTAAGCAGGCAGGAGTGGTCAGATAAAAATGACTGAAAGCAGTTCACAAGAATGAGACAGAGACCTGAAGATCACAACCTTGGAATCAGCATTGAACCGCTCAAAGTATCAATTACTGATGTGATGTCAAGAAAAATGTTTAAGACAATCCTTTCACTGTCTACTTGGTCCAGCTGCCTGGAGGGAATCCAATATTGAAAGCAACAAAGTCTCTATGCTGTTCCCTCTTTGTAAACAAGCCTGAAACATATCAAGAGAAGACCATGGTCTCCAGCAACTGTGTTAAAACCACTTACTCAATAATTTTACCCAGGTACAGAAGGGTTAGATCTAACAATAGTTTCCTGCATCAGGTCAGTCTCAAGAAGGTTTCTTTATTTTATTATTTTATTTTTTTAATTTAAACGAGATCTTTATTTAGATGCAAATAATAAAAATGCCAATACAGTTTCCCTTTGCAACAAACTTTACACAACTGGTAAAAAGAACAAGTTTTACAGCACTCAAGAAAGTGACAACCTACAGTGTGATTAAACAATCTATATGCATCCTTAGCCATGATAACCCCCATTTTTAACATTATTATATAAAAGTTTAATTTCCTTCCCCTCATTCAACAAATGCATCAAAGACTCCAAATCAACTCCTCTAAACTCCTCTCCCCATTATCATGTCACTTCCACAGAAAAACAGCAAAGGCCTCTACCTCTGCTACTAAATTTGGAACAGTTATTATGGGGAAAAGACTTAATTCTTTCCTCATTCTGCCTCCCTCCTTCTCTCAAGCTGGTGTTCTTCCCACTTTACACTGCAGTAAAAAGGGGCCTGTGTAGGAGTCAGTGCATGTTTTTGACGCTCGCTAAGGCCCCCTTTTACCACAGCGGGTAGAAGGCTGTCTTTTTTTTAAAAATAAATGACTGTGTGGCAGAAGCGGAGCTAGGTTGACAGCGCGGGGGGAGCAAAAGCGGCGCGAGAGCGGACTTCCACCAGCGCACATTTTCTATGCAACACGATAGGCGCCGGCAGAACTCCATTTGGGGGAGCGGCCTGCTCCCCTGGCGCCCCACCTAGCTACGCCACTGCCATGCGGTAAGTGAACCACTTACCATGTGGCCATTGCAAGGGGGGAGTACTTACCGCCACCTATTGAGGTGGCGATAAGGACTTCTGTGCTAACCCAGCGGTAACCGGGCAGCACACTGCACGGCCTGATTACCGCCAGGTAAACACTGGCACTACAAAAATAGAAACTATTTTTGTAGCGCTGGAAATGGTGCATGCTGGGCGTGGGAACTACTGCTGGGCTGCTATGGTAGCCCGACGGTAGTTCCTGTTTAGCATGCGGTAAGCCCTTGCTGGGCTTACTGCCGCTTAGTATAATGGCCCCAAAGTTTGGTGCTTAGGTCTGCACTGAAGATGGGTGGTGTGCATGGTTACAGGCAGAAGGTGGGGGGGGGGGGGCAGGGACTTTGATTTAAAAGCCTGTAAATCTCATCTAACAACATTTGTGGCCTCTAAAAGAGCTGAAGGAGTGACATAATATTAACCTTGCTTAAATTTCTTCTAGATGTTAAATATCCTTAAAAGAAAAATTTCCTTTTAATCCTCCTGTATAATGGATATCTCTCTCGTACAATGTGGACTTGAGTGTTGTAGATGTTAATTGTATTTCCCTTTTTGTTTTTTGACTATTTCTAAAAGTAACACTTTCCAATCAAGTGTAACTCCTTGAAATAATTGTATATGCAAAAAAATAAATAAATAAAAGCCTATTGAAAAGAAAACAAGATAACTCTCCCCCCTGTTTATTATGCCTTGTGGCAATGCACGGCTTAGTAAACAGGAGGGGCCAATTTGTTATTTTCAATCTTTTTGTCTTATTTATTTAAAAAAATTGAATCCCTCTTATTACAACAGTTTTCAAAGGATTCCAACATTCCTAAGAAATATAAAACATACTAACCTAATTCATGAAAATGAAGACAATTAACCACAAAAGATATGTGACCATCCCTAGGAAAAGGTGACTAAAATATCCAGAAACAAGAAAATGAGGTTTTAATCGATTCTATTAGAACAATTTATAATACAATGGTCCAAACCCCAATCTTTTATACAAAAAAAAAAAAGTAGTTACAGAAGTTCAAACATGTAACATTTACAGACTGCTTATGGACCTATGACATGAAAAAATCGTCCATTCTCAACAGGTCCAGAGGGCGCCTACCAAATTGGTAAATGGTCTCTGTCACAAAACATATAGAAGAAAGGAAGTGTTGATGCCCCTGTACAAGTCGTTGGTGAGGCCCCACCTGGAGTATTGTGTTCAGTTTTGAAGGCCATACCTTGCGAAGGATGTTAAAAAAATGGAAGCAGTGTAAAGAAAAGCTACGAGAATCGTATGGGATTTGCGTTCTAAGATGTATGAGCAGAGACTTGCTGACCTGAACATGTATACCCAGGAGGAAAGGAGGAACAGGGGTGATATGATACAGACGTTCAAATACTTGAAAGGTATTAATCCGCAAAAAAATCTTTTCCGGAGATGGGAAGGCAGTAGAACAAGATGACATGAAATGAGATTGAAGGGGGCAGACTCAAAAAAGATGTCAGGAAGTATTTTTTCACGGAGAGGGTGGTGGATGATTGGAATGCCCTCCTGCAGGAGGTGGTGGAGATGAAAACGGTAACGGAATTCAAACATGCGTGGGATATGCATAAAGGAATCCTGTGCAGTAGGAATGGATCCTCAGAAGCTTAGCCAAAATTGGGTGGCGGAGCAGGTGGGGGAAGAGAGGTTGGTGGTTGGGAGGCGAGGATAGTGGAGGGCAGACTTATACGGTCTGTGCCAGAGCCAGTGATGGGAGGCGGGACTGGTGGTTGGGAGGCGGGAAATACTGCTGGGCAGACTTGTACGGTCTGTGCCCTGAAAAAGGCAGGTACAAATCAAGGTAAGGTATACACATATGAGTTTATCTTGTTGGGCAGACTGGATGGACCATGCAGGTCTTTTTCTGCCGTCATCTACTCTGTTACTATGTTTAAGGACCTCAACATATGGGAGAAAGGGGATATGATAGAGACATTTAAATACCTCAGTGGTGTTAATGTACATGAGGTGAGCCTTTTCCAAATGAAGGAAAACCCTGGACGTTAAGAGGAAACAGGATTAGGAGGAATCTAAGAAAATACTATTTCATGGAAAGGGTGGTGGATGCGTGGAATGGCCTCTCGGTGGAAGTCGTGGAAACAAGGACTGTGTTGGAATTTAAGAAAGCGTGGGATAGGCACGTGGGATCCTGAGGCAGGGCAGACTGGATGGGAAATTTGGCCTTTATCTGCTGTCGATCCTATGTTTCTACATTTCTATGTTTCTATTTTGGATCTGCTACTTTAGTCACTTTTCCCAGAGACAGTCATATATGCAAAAGAAGAAAACATGGTATCAAAACAAAACTGCTGGGTTTAATAAGTGTAAATCAGTATTTGCCTGTCAAGGGTAATGCCTGTAACATATTAACCAAGCAGAGAGAAAACAATCATCAATTATGAATACAATTTCATTTCTTACATCTTGGAAGTGAAAAGCCATGGTTCAAATTTTAATTTTTTATTCAGATTGAACAGTGCTTTAATTTATAGATTGCTTATTTAGGAAGGGAGACATCAATCCCAGCTTAACATTTATTTTAAAAAGTCACAACATTTGCTGGTTGTTTTATGAGTCCAGCAATAAAGGGCAGTGCCAGTGTCATTGGCAAATGTTCTAACTTTTTTATTTTTAAATAAATATTAACCTGGGATTGATCCTTCCCATCCTAAACAATCATCCATAAATTAAAGCACTGTTCAATCTGAATAAAAGAAGTATGAATATAATCCCATTTAATAAAAATTAAATGGGTTCATATTCATAATTGATGATCATTTTCTCTCTTATTGGTTAATATGTCACAGGCATTACCCTTGACAGGCAAATACTGATTTATACTTATTAAACCCAGCAGTTGTGTTCTGATAACTATGTTTTTTTCATTATGTATATCATCGTTTGTGGTTGATTTGTCTTTATTTTCAAGGTTTAGATTACTATGGGGCTCATTTTTGAAACACAAAAAAATATCCAAAAATTGGCACAAAGTGGCATTTGGACATTTTATTTGCCAAAACATCCAAATTGTTATTTATAAACCCATTTTAAGAGTTTTTCTATGCAGTTCTTCAGCAGTACATCCAGAACACAAGGGGGTGTGTCAGGGGCATGTTAGGAGAGGAATTAGGGTGTTCCTAACACTTGGGACATTTTCGTGCCATAAGGGAACAAAACAAAAACATTCAGGGGTTACAATTTAGATGTTTTGGTCTTGACCTCAAGAAGGTGCCCTAAATGATCAGATGACTCCTGGAGGGATTTAGGCATCACCCTTGTTACCCCCATAGTGATAATAGTCTAGACTGTTGTTCATTGCCTCTGGCCTACACTATGGAAGCAGGTCTGCTGACTCTGAGAATATCTGCTGTCCTTTAATTGACCCTAATATCTTGCACATGCTCTATAGCTATGTGTTATATAAGATATTTTGTTCAGATCATGCAGTAAATGCGTGATCACTGCATGCTAATCGGTTAGCATACAGCAATGTAGCTGTGCTAACCAATTAGCACAGAACATGCCTACTCTTTGCCCTCAGTGCCAAAAAATAAAAACTATTTTTTTTAGCATGTGGGTAACACATGCACATGCCAAAACTACCAAGGGATGCCTGAGTGCACCCCACGGTAGTGCTTTCTAACCTGCAGTAAACACGCATTATTGCTTACCGCAGCTTAGTAAAATGGTCCCCTGATTTGCTATACTGCCTTTCTTGAAGACATAAAAGGCAGTTTATTGGAGGCAATCCTCTTTTAGTTGTAAGAAAGCTCTGGAGCAAGGGGTAAAAGCAGATAGATTCAGGAAGGACTTACAGAAAGAGTGATGGGTGCTTGGAGTAGTCACTCAGTGGAGGTGGTGGAGATGAGAACTGCATCTTGATTTAAGAAGCATGGGACAACCACAGAGGGCTTCCGAGGGTGAGGAAGAGCTTAGTAGTTTGTATGAATGGGCAGACTTGATATGCCATAATCTAGCGGAAATCCACCGAGGTGGAGAACTCTGAAATCCCACGGCAAAAGAAAACAAGTGGGAAATTGACCGTGGACTTCAGAAATGAGAGGGACAACCTTGATACTTTAAGGAAGATTTATTGATAAAAAGACTCAACACAGCACTGTGTTTTGGCCTATGGCTTACCTCAGGAGTCTGTTGATGACAACAAGATGACAAATTCTCCAATGTTGTATCTTTACAATGCAAAAAACACTGAGGAAGGGTCTTGAAAAAGACCATAGATAAAAAAAAAAAATAGAAGATCAGTGCGTCCTCTGATCACATGGCTGATGAACCTGCCATCTTTTTCTCTATTTTTATGAAAAATTATTTTAAAGTTATTGTGGTGAATAAAAGTTATACAAAAATAGAAAATTAAACATACCACAGAAGAAAAAATTTAAACAAATATATCATGTGGACTGTCTTCTAATCTGAAAACCTCCATTTTGAAACCTTGATAGCTCCAATACAGCACCTTCAGAAGCGGAGATCTAAGACTCCCCAAAATCTTCCTCATGTTGATGACTGACATCCTCAATAGTTAAGTAACAATAAAGGTTCACTGTTTGTGTTCTGTTTAGTTTGTTTTTTGGTTTATTGTTAGGAGAATCTCTCTCTATTTCAATTATCCAAATTCATTTGTGCGATTTATCTTTTGCTGGTGTTGCTACACCCATACAAACCCCTTTTTTCAAATCATTTCATTGGCTCCCTATCCATTGAGGCCCTTTAGATTGTAAGTTCCTTGAGCAGGGACTGTCCTTCTATGTTAAATTGTACAGCGCTGCGTAACCCTAGTAGTGCTGTAGAAATGTTAAGTAGTAGTAGTAGTAGTAGTTATACTATAAACCCTCTGAGGGACGGAGAAATACCAACTGTACCTGAATGTAACTTGCCTTGAGTTATTAATAAAAAGGCCTGAGCTAAATCCAGATAAATAAACTAAATGGCTACTTGAGTATCCATAAAGACTATGACAGTGTAATTTATTTGTTTTACAATGAACCTGACTGGAAATCTCCATTTCCATTGCGAAAGGGGGGGGGGGGGGGTGATTACAGCAATTAAACAAATCTATTAGTTCTTTTCATAATATCTTAATATTAAGGATGTGGATTCTAGAAATGAAGATTTGGAACTAACAAATACCAGGAATATGAAAGAATGAAAACACAATAATACAGTGAGAGATGCTGCTGCTGTTCCGCATTTCTCCCTTGTGGCTCTGGGAAGCAGATGTCGGCATCTTGATCAGCTGCTGTCCTGACGCAAACTCTAATTTACCTTGGTCTAGTAGGATCTGATCTGTATCTCGCAGACCCTGGAGTGTCTTGTCACACAAGAGCAATCAGTTGATTTGACCACTGTGTATGTGTCTGTCCCAGCACATGGATAGGAAGTATTACCACCTTCTACAGAAGCCTGAGCACCAAATGGCATCCAAGCAGCCTTCAATTGATGAACTGAGGTTTTAAATGCCCCAAAAAATCAGGAGCAACGTGAGGCAAAATAACAAACTATGACTCATGTCATCTCATACAAAGTAGCTCATTAATATGTAAAAGAGTGAGTGCAACTTGCATCTGGTTTATTTCTCTAAACAAGAGAACTTTCAAGAAGCAGAAACTGCCTTGAAGAAGTTCCTTAGCAGATAGGCTAATAATTCCTTAATAAAATCTTTCGTTTTCCAAAAATGGGCTTCTTCTTCCTCATTTTTCTGTCTTGGTAGACAGATATCCTACCCGTCTTTTCAGCCAGAAGCTTTGCAGTTATCCTCTGCTACTCTCTTCTCCTCTGTACAAATCAAAAACAGGACTGGATTTCCATTCTGCGCACACATAGGCAACCAAGGAGAGGGAGGGGGGAAACAGAAGGAGGTCTTCTGCTCTCCCCTCCCCAATCACCTTCACACAGATCCTGCCCTGACACGACATCATCCACTCACCTACTGCTGTGTAGTTCAGTGTCCTATTCATAATGAGTTCATAGGTCAACTTTGACATACTGCCAATCAAATTCTTAAAAGCAGGTGTAAATGCCAGTACTGAACTTAGGTGCTCTTTGAGAGAATTCTGTAATTTGTGCGCAGCTTCAGGGCCGGTGCACTAGAGTCTCTGGCACTCCCCTGCAAACTATCAATGGGCGCCCCCCCCACCCCGTCCAGCATCTCCTCCCTCCCCCTTCTCCCACCCCGCCCCCTTTTTCAGCCCAATGCCTTAAAAGGTGAAGAAGAAAAGTTTTTTTTTAATTCAACAGCTTTTTAATTTATTTGAAAGCTTCCCATATGTAGATATAAATATCATGAAATAAAATTGAATATCACTAAAACTGCTTCAAAATTGTTATAGCTGGTGGAAACAGCACTAATAAAGGCTGTATTTTGTGCTCCTTTTTCTACATTGTTTATCGTTTATTTATTTACTATAACGTTACTTCTTACATAGCAAATCAGAACAGTTTACACCTTTAAAATATAAATGACATATAATAATATCTTTAAAATACAAATAACATAAAACAATATTGTAACATTAAAGAAATCCATTTGTAATAGGACAGCTCTAACAAAAACTTCCATACCAAAAGGAACAAACCAATTAGATATATCACATCAAATAATACTGTTCTATACAATACATAATATATGGCCAAATTTCAGTGAGGATATCCTCTTTACTGATGGGTTCACCTTAACTGTTGTTGTAATCTGCCTTGGGAAGCTTGGTGTTATAAAGATTGGAAGTAAAATCATATCTTCACCTCATCTCTTTTGTACAAATGGATTATTCTGTTTTGAGCATGTTTCAGGGACAAGTAGTTTCCAGAAGTCAAAATAATAAAAAGAAATATTTTCTTTCATGCAGATCCTTCATTTGCTTAAACATAACTAAATGGGCTACAAGCCCCTAATGCAGTCCATTGGTTTTCTTATATTTTGTCATTGTGATGACCTATGCCATGCCAACACCCCCCCCCCCCGCCACCGCTGCCACCTCCACAGTAATGCTGCCATCCCTCTCCCGCATACTATAACTCCCCTCTCCCACACACTACAACCCTGCCAAGAAGACCTACCTTGATCCTTGAAGGCTGCCCTGGTGGTGTAGTGGTCTCTGTGGCTGCGGGGGCAGGAAAGAATCCCACTTTTTCCTGCCCTCTGCCGCTCCACCTTCACTACTTTGCTCTTCTGTGCTGTGGGCCGTGCCACCAGGTTTTTCAGAATGGCTGCCGAGACTGCTGCCAGAAGTTATCTCATTTATGTTTGCTCCCGAGCAGGTGTAATTGTGTCCACATTCACCCCCAAATTCTATAAATGATGCTCAAAATTGTGCACACAAATTTGGGCCTGCACTAAATTTGCACATGCAATTTAATTGCCTAACAATCCAATTAGTGCCAATAACTAGGTGATATCAATTGTTGGCACTAATTGGCAATCATATGAATATATGTGCACATCTTCATAGTCTGTATTCTACAAAGATGCACATGTAAATTTATAAGCGTGGATCTGAAAAAGGGGGGGCATGGGAGGAGCATGGGTGGGTTAAGGGAGCTCCTAGAATGTATGCATAGTATTATAGAATACAGCAAATTCACACCTAATGTAGGCACAAGGATTTACACCAGGTTTCAGTTGTGTAAATCCTTGCATCATTAATGATACGTTGAAACCTTCTGCTCAGTGTGCGGCGGCGGCTAAGAAAGCAAATAGAATGTTAGGTATTATTAGGAAAGGAATGGAAAATAAAAATGAGGATGTTATAATGCCTTTGTATCGTTCCATGGTGCGACCGCACCTCAAATACTGCGTGCAATTCTGGTCACTGCATCTCAAAAAATATATAGTGTAATTAGAAAAAGGTACAGAGAAGGGCGACAATAATGATAAAGGGGATGGGATGACTTCCCTAACAGGAAAGGCTGAAACGGCTAGGGCTCTTCAGGTTGGAGAAAAGATGGCTAAGGGGAGATATGATAGAGGTCTATAAAATAATGACTGAAGTGGAATGGGTAGACATGAATCGCTTGTTTACTCTTTCCAAAAATACTAGGACTACGGGGCACACAATGAAGCTGCAAAGTAGTAAATTTAAAACGAATTGGAGAAAATATTTCTTCACTCAACGTGTAATTAATCTCTGGAATTCGTTGCCAGAGAATGTAGTAAAAGTAGTTAGTTTAGCGGGGTTTAAAAAAGGTTTAGATAGCTTTCTAAAAGAAAAGTCCATAACCCATTATTATTTCTAGGATAAGCAGCATAAAATGTATTGTACTGTTTTAGGATCTTGCCAGTGTTACGTATACACAGCAGAAACCTGGGTTTGTGAGCCCTTGGGCTACTGCCGAGGAGCAGCAGCGGCAGGAGAATCACCCCAACACCAGATAAGGCAGACCGGAACTGGAACACAGTGGACTGGAGTAAGGCTTCACCTACACTTGGCCACCTTTCACCAAGAGTTGAGCTCTGGGCTTCAGGCGGCCGGTAGGACTTGCAGGGCAAGGCAGGACACAGCAGCAGACTGACAAAAACAGGAACACTAGAAACACGCTGGGTTCCAGGAAAAACAGCAGGCAAACGAACAATCCAGAAACAAGCTGGGTCAGGGCAGGCTGTAGACAGAAGAATAGTCCAATAAACAATCCGGGTCTGGGCAGGCGGCAGGCAGAAGAATAGTCCAATAAACAATCCGGGTCTGGGCAGGCGGCAGGCAGAAGAATAGTCCAAAAAAAAGCAGAGTAAAAGTCACCAACACGAAAAGCAAAAAGGCACTGCAACACTTCACACCAAAGAAACGCCTCTGAAGAACACTGTTGCAAGGCAACTAGGAACCTTACCAGGTGGTTAATAAAGGCAGGTCACAAGGGAGTTCACCAGGTATGGGTGCTGCTTGGTTCCAAAAAACTCCCAAAACAATCTGGAGAGCTGGAAGATTCGGACCAGACCGGACCAGCATATCTTCTGGAACACGGGAAACGGTAAACCATCACTTCGCAGCATTCCCCAGGTCTAAACCCCGGGGACTGAGGTGACTGCGAGCCAGGGACCTGGGCACAACCGTGACAGCCAGGTACTTGTAACCTGGATTGGCCACTGTTGGAAAAAGGATGCTGGGCTTGATGGATCTTCAGTCTGTCCCAGTATGGCAATACTTATGTACTTATGCACCCAAAATTGGGCTGTTCTATAAACGGATGTTCTATAAAAGGCACCCAGCGCTCTTTTTTTTCTGGCACCCAAATTTAAGCACCATTTACTGAATTTAGCCCTCAATGTATGTGCAATTGCGGCAGAATTTGTGCTAGTATTTTATCAAGACACATAAGTGCCTTGTTATAAGCACCGTTCCCTCTGAGAGGGAGTCCTCCACCTACAGTCCTGCCAGTGGGTGGTGCTGTTTCACTATCATATTGTCAATAGTGAGAGACAGGCAAGCTCTGCAGAACTCCAGGGAAACTGCCTGTCCCACAATATTGAAGCACCACCCCCTTTTGGTAGCAATGTGGTTGGAGGACATGCGCTCAGCTTTGAGGGAACTCATGGAGTACATGCTTCTTTGGAGCAGGCAGAGGCAGACTGACAGTGGTCAGAGCCCTCAGGCAGTAAGGGTCATTGAGGCTCATGGGGAGGGGGCATAAGGGAAGGGGAGGGCTGATTTGGGGAGGGCTTCTAGAGGGAGGTTGAATTGCAGGGGCTTTCAGAGGGGGGTTGAATAGGGGGCTTCCGGAGAGGGGTTGAATTAGGGAGGCTTCCAGATTGGGGCATCCTATTTGGGTGTCTTCAGGAGGGGGAGGTAGTGTGTTTGGGGGGCTCAATGCCTCTTTGGCCGGCTCTTTTAGAACTCCCGGGAGCACTGGGCCACTGCTTTGCAGCTCGATGCTTCCAGGTTGGGAAAATAACCCCAGTTTTTTCCGGTAGTATTTTTCCTGTAAAAATGTTGAATTTATATACTAATGAGCTGTTTTACCTGCATTTGCATGTTTTGCATCACATGAGTATGTAACATGCGATAAATAAAAATACTGTGTGTTCCAGTAATATAACTTGTGTTAGTGCCCTTTAACACACATTACAAAGGAAATAACACATGTTATAACCATAATGTAGTTTGATATAAGTGGGACCTTGGTAACATATACATTGCCTGAAGCTGTCACAGAGCCTGGTATCCTTTGTCAGTTTTGCTTTTGGGGGGATACCAACCACTGGGGGACTAAGGGGGAAGACCTCTCTTAGGGGCCTTTTTACTAAGATGCGTAGGCGCCTATGCGCGTACAACACATGTACAACTACCGTACAGCTACCATGTGCCCTGGGCGGTAATTCCATTTTTGACGCGTGTTCAAAACATGCAGTAGAAAGTTTCTATCGCCTAGTGCTTACCCAGCAGTAATCGGCAGTGTACGCGCACTGACGATTACCGCCCGGTTAATGCATGAGACCTTACCGCTAAGTCAATGGGTGGCGGTAAGGTCTCATGCTGAAAATGGACGTGCTGATTTTAATTTTACGCATATCCATTTTCGGCCACAATAAGAAGGCCTTTTTTGCAGGCGCGCTGAAAAATGGACCTGCGCACGCCCAAAACACGTGCCTACACTAGCGCAGGCCATTTTTCAGCCCCTTAATGACTCCAGTGAAGGAGCACTTTTCTGAAAGTGTCCTAGATGTCCTAGACTGCAGATGTAAATCTGAAGCTGATCTGTCAAGATGTAGATGTTCATTCCTGTTCTCGAAATGGGGAATGCACATTTATTTTAGGCCTGCCCTAGCCCACCCAAAGCAACCCACAGACCACGCCCCCCCTTTGCCATTTGCACATTCTTCAGTTTTAGACAAATATATCACAGCTTTGTATAATTGGAACTTGCTGTTTATGCAATATAAACATCTAAGTACCAGTTCATGCATGTTTAAAATGCAAGTGAAGCTTCTAAAATATGCAAAGTTCAAACAAACGTCGACACTAATTCAGCAAAAACATTTCTTAGAATAGATAACCTTTAAAGTTGAAAACAAAAAGTCACAATTTTTCATTCATTCACACTGTCAAAATTTCAAAATTTTTAGAATTTTTAATTATTAATGGAGGAAAAAAGACCTCAAAAGTCTTTGCACAGCAGCAAGAGTAATTTCTTCGTGCCGGCACTTTATAGACTACAGTATTATCATGGGTCAAAAAAACTCCACTTGTTTTAAGTAAACTTTATAATTTTTCACTTCATTTTAAAATTTTTATCATAACTGGAGTATAAATGAAGTCACTTAGGGGTTCTTTTACAAAGGCACGCTGAAAAATGGCTTACAGTAGCATAGGCATGGGTTCTGGGCATGCACCAATCCATTTTTTAGCTCGCCTGTAAAAAAGGCCTTTTTTTTTGTCGAAAGTGGACGTGCAGCAAAATCAAAATTGCCGCGCGTCCATTTTAGGTCTGAGACCTTACCGCCAGCCATTGACCTAGCGGTAAAGAATCTGGGCGGTAATGACCTACGCATGTATCGGACGCGCACCAAAAATGAAATTACCACAAGAGCCACGCAGTAGTCAGGCGGTAACTCCATTTTGGCGCGCATTGGATGTGCATAGACGCTTACACGGCTTAGTAAAACGGCCCCATAGCTTCTAAAATATGCACCATAGTTAAATAGGTTAGTGTCCATACATACACACAGCACTAGCACGGTCTCTAGCAGCCTCTCTCTGTGGTAGAATCTACTTATTCCACGTTTTTATTGGAAGATGACAAATCCTCATACTATTTTATTGTCTTTAAAGTGCTTCCTTCTCATCCCTTATCTTTCTTCCTAGCCAGGGCTTTTTTTAAGGGGGTACTTGGGGGTACTGAGTACCGGCACCTTTTTCATTGTCTGCTAAAATTGACTCATGGAGAAATGAAGAAAGAATCTATGGGGAAAAAAGCAACTTTTCAGTTGAAATTTCCATGCAAATGTTTACTCTTCTTTAATGAGAAGAAATACATTTTCTATGAGCCTGAACAGTTGCGAGACTTTCTTAATGCGCAAAGTATTACAGAACAGTCATAGAACAAGAGGTTTATTTGTTTAAGTAGGGGTTAATTCCTACTCGATTATTCTTATTTGACTTTTCTTTATGTATAAGCCATCTTCCAATGGCATTCATAAGTTTTTGCTTCCTTCCTCCATATTGTGGACTATAATCCAATGTAAAGATATTATCCTTAGTGGACAATGTTTATTTTGTCTATTTGAAATATATTTTTGGAAAGTTAAAAAAAAAATTTGACTCATGGATTGCAAGTTTGAATGAAAGAGCTCAGGCTCTATATACCAATTCTTCCTTGTCATAGATTCTGTGACTGGTTGCAGGGGGCCTGGCTATTGTGGGATAGGTCCCTCAGTGATCACCCCACCCCTGAAGGGTGACCTGGCATTTGAGTACTGGTACCTCTTTTGCTAGATAAAATGCACTGTTCCTAGCACTTCCAAAACAAGGTCTAATGGTAGGGACTGGGTTAAGATTTCAGTCTTTTTTTTCCTGACAAAGATGAATGGAGCAGCTGCAACCTTTCACCCAAAGGGATGTTGAACTTGACAAGTGACTATGCAGAGCTTTCAGCTCCATCAGCTGCTATTTAGTCTCCAAATCTGGTTAATTAGGTACTTCATTACCGGCATGTGTTGCTCTAAGCTCTGTTCCCCTCATTCTATTTAGTGCCTAAGCACCATTTGCACACTAAAAGAATAAAATATAAACACTTATGCATATAAGCGCTGGGTGTGTGCTCAGTCTTGTTCTATAAATAATCCGGCCGATATCCCAAGCGACTTAAGTGGGCAGGAGAGGCTCCTGATCTCTTAAATCGCCTGTGGCTGCCTACCCCCAATATTCAGTGACACTGAACTGGGCAATGCCACTGAATATCGCCTCTGACTGCCCATAGGGGGGTACAGGGGGGCAGGGCCGTCGAGAGACCAAACTGAGCCCGGGCTGCCGCTGCTGGGCCCAGAGCAGGGCCGCTGCTACCCCTCCCAGTCGTCATCCGCTGCCGCCCCTACCCCGATCGCTGCTGCTGCTGCTAACTGCCGCAACAGAATTTAAATACCTTGGCTGGCGGGGATCCTGAGGCCTCCAGCGGTGACTACCTGCCTCTGCGGCTGCTTTTCCTCTAAGGGCATGCTCAGCTTCAAAACCGAGCATGCGCGCCTGAAAGGAAAAGCAGTCGCTCAGCAATGGGCACAAGAGCAGCGCTGGAGGAAGCTCCGGGTCCTCGCCAGCCTCCAAGGGGGGCCCGGCTCCAGAGTTTTCTCTCTCCTGCTCCTGTTGGGACACGATCACTTGGGTCCTGTCAGGAACAGGAGAGAGAGAGAGACCCTGGTGCCAGGCCCTCCTTGGAGACCCAGGCTCAGGGAATTTTGCCCCCCCCTGCCTCCCCCTCAGTGGCCCTGCAAGGGGGCAGCATTTAGGAGAGTCGGCAGTTATGCAGGTGCTGGCAATATTCAGTGCCGGACCTGAATAGCCAAGCCAGTAAATTTAGGACAGTGCACTCCGTGGTAATCTTTGGATGTGCGTGCGCTACCCACGCAGGTCTGGGAGCGGAGAGTTGGCATGTTCTGCACAAATCGGTCAGTGCAGCTACATTGCTGCACACTAACTGATTAGCACGTGGTTAGCATGTGAGCCATTACCACCTGGTGGTAGGGGCTCACACGCTAATGGTCACACACTAATGGGAAAATGAGTGCATGGCCATTAATACTGAAAATAGAAAAAGTGGCCATTTTAGCCCTGCGGTAAAAATGGTCTTAGCGCACGGGAATGACCTGCATAAGGATGTGCTAAGGCCACTTTTTACTGCAGTTTGGTAAAAGGGCACCTTAGTGCATAAATGCAAGGGGGTATGCACACAGGGAGATTTGCATAGGCAGGGCATGATCATATCCAACCCATGCATGTGCATAGCAGAATATGAAAGTGATGTGCTAAGTTGCCACATTTAGGAATATGCATTTATTGGGGTTCTTAATATTACCCCTGTGTAATCTGTTCAGGATCACCATTAATATAGCCATCCAAAGTCTTCAGATGTCACATGATAATTATCAATATATTCTTTATTAATATAATTGTTATAAAAATCAAAGCTTTTAAGATTCTTTAAACATATTTTGAGAGGGCCAATGTTTAGTAGGGCAAAATCCACTTGGGGGGAGGTTATCAAGGTGTGCTTCTGTAAAGTTTGAGACACCAGGCATGCTAATTTAAATAATATACGGGCCCATATAGGGAGCCATTGTAATTTAGAAAGAAAAAGTGAAACATTATCGAACTTCCTAATCCAAAAGATTAGTTGTGCTGAAGTATTCTGGATGAACTAGAGTTTGTTCATTAGTGTAGATGACAAACTCAATTTGCAGTAATCCAAATGCAGTAAAATTAACATCTGGACTAATAAAATGAAATGCACTTCATAGAAATAAGGTTAGATTAGGCGTAGCTGTTTCAGTTTAAAAAACGTTTTTCTACAGTAAATTAAAATTAGCATTTAATAAACTAAACATATACATAAAGCCTGCTGTTAAAAGGGAGGGGGGGAGAAAACAAAGCAGTTAAAATCAAACATCTTGATAAAAACATTATAAAACAGAACAAATAAAACAGAAAAGTGAAAGCCAAACAGCTGTAATGGGAATGCCTGGCTAGCCCAAAAGCAGCCTTAGAAAAAAATGTTTTAGCCCCTGTTTGAATTTTGTGACAGAATATTTCATCACAAGGGAGAGAGGAAAGAGATTTCCATAATGATGGAGCCAAAAAGAAAAAGCTTAAGCATCTAGTGGATTAAGGCTGAGACTGAAAAACTGATGGAATAACCGGAAAATTGGCATTCAATGAATGAAGAGCACGAGAGGGCTTGTGTGGAATTAATAAGGAGGATAAATACTGGGGGCAAATCAGTATCAAAAGCCTTCTGAGCCAAAATCAAAATTTTAAATCTAATCCTCTAGGAGACAGGAAGCTAATGTTTATGCATGAGGAGTGGAGTGACGTAATCGTATTTCCTAGCATTATATAGGAGTTCAATTACACAGTTTTGTATATTCTGAGACCTTTTCAAATGTAAATCCATAGGGCCATGTAGACTGAATTGCAATAATCTTATCACGATATGGCTAAAGAATGAATTAAAGTATTTGAGGCTACTGAACAGAAATAATTCCTAAAGGAAGAAATGTGTTCCAAGTGCAAACAAAGTGGATTGTACAGTTGATGAAATCAAGGGTGATGCGATAGTCTACAGTGCATCCTAGGATCTTAACAGATTCCACTAGTGCAATGGGTTTAGAAGAACAACCTATTTTCCACATTGCTACTGACTTTATTGGATTCAGGGCCAGTGCAAGGGTTTTTAGTGTTCCACCTGCAACCTAGAAATTGGTAGCCTCTTCCTTCATTAATATTAATGAGAGGTCACATACACCCTTTTTCCCAAAACTCCTTTACCAGCTTTCAGATTGTTCACACCAGTGGCGAACGAAGGGGGGGGGGGGCGGTCCGCCCCGGGTGCATGTCGCTGGGGGGGTGTCGGCTCCGCTGGTTCACTGCTCTCTCTGCCCCGGAACAGGTTTCTTCCTGTTCCGGGGCAGAGAGAGCAGGGAACCAGCGGAGCCGACGCAGCTCCCAGCGACATGCACTCGGGGCGGAGCGGCCCTCCCGCCTGTCCCCTTTGGTAAGAATGCGCTTGGGGGGGAGGGTACACGCTCCGGGGGGGTGCGCCGTAGCGGACACATATCAAAAATGAAATTTCCGCAAAGGCCACGCGGTAGCCAGGCGATAACTCAAAATTTATGTACGTTGGGTGAGCGTAGGCGTCTACGTGGCTTAGTAAAAGGGCCCCTCAGATTTTTATACCTTCATGTTTGCAAAATTAGCAATTAATTCATTGATGCATAACTGGGCACATACATAATTTTCAATGGTCAACAATACCCTTAGAACAATGTTCATCACATTATGCACCCCACACAAAAACATCTTCATCTACATGCTCCCCACATCCACACTGCACACATTCTTTCCCAAAGACACACTTCTTCCCCACACACCTCCAAATATCCCCACACATCCACCCACAAACTTTGCGTATCTCTCTAACGCATTTATCAAATCTACATGCACACATACCCCATACACTATTACCATTTCTACTTTCATACATTCCAGTTCTCATACACTCACATCCCCCTACACCAGTGGACTTCACTAATTTTTAAGTCAATGTCACTTTAGGTCCAAAAGAGCTGAAACAGAGCCGACTAATATATTCCTACACAGGGCTGTGACTCCAAACAATGCGTACCGACATCTATTCCGAGCAGAACACCTGGCCTAAGTCACACATGCAGAAGATAGTCCCTTTTTGAAATACAGGATAAGGGACCACAAACTAACGCTGGGGTTTACTAAGCCGCTAGCGCAGCTGGCTGTGCGCTAGTGCTGACACAGCCCATTCACTTTGAAGCTTAGTAAACAGACCCCTAAATGTACTAATGTAGACAGAAATTCTGAAGCCCTAATATGCCAGACTCTGCATGCGATGCAATGCCAGAGAAATACAAAAAAAAATGCATTTTCTCCTGTACAGTGCAAACTATAAAGACAGAAGATGTAAATTCTCAAATCTGATGTAGTTCAATCACTAAACTGATCATAAAATCATTGTTTCCAGTCTCTAGTTCAACGTCCTTCTGTCTACCCTCTTAACTCTCTTTCTAGGGCCTTCTGTACATTTGCTATTTTTTCTCTCTTCCTTTCTTCTTCATGCCCTGACCTAATCCATCTTTGGCATTGATCTTTCACATTCAGCTTGCTTCCATCTGCCTCTTTCTCAAATCTATTTAGTTTTCTATCTCTTCCCTTCCTTCCATCCATGTGCCACATCTCCTCCCTCTCTCTTCCTTTCCCCTCCCCTCTCCTCCATCCATAAGCAGCATTTCCTCCCCTTCCCATCCATCAACATGCATCTCCTCCCTCTCTCTCCCTTTCCCTTCCCCTCCATCTATGTGCATCCCTTCCCTTCCCTTTCATTCACATGCAGTATCTCCTCCCTTTCTCATGCAGCATCTCTTAACTTTCCTTCCCTTCATCCATGTGCATCTCCTCCCGCTCTTCCGTTCACCTTCCCTCCATCCACATGCATCATTTTCTCCCTTTCCCTTCCCCTCCATGTGCATCTCTTCCCTTTCTTTCATTCACATGCAGTATCTTCTCCCTTTCTCATGCAGCATCTTTTCCCTTCCTTTCCCCTCCATCCACATGCATATCCTCCCTCTCTTCCCTTTACCTTTCCTCCATTCATGTGCATCTCCTCCCTTTCTGTCTTACTCCTCCCCTCCATCCACATGCAACATCTCTTCCCTCCCCCTCCATCCATATGCAGCACCTCCTCCCTCTCTTCTCTTCTCTGAGGATCCAACATCTCTCACTCTCAGCTTTGTTCTGTGGGTCCAGCGTCTCTTCCCTTCAAATTCTCCCCCCAAGCCTAATATTTCCTCTAAACCTTCTTGTTCTCCTTTACTTCTGTATTCTGTTGCTGCATGCCACTGCCCTACTTCCAATCTGGCCAGGACCCAGACCAATCTCTGCTCCTGCTGCTGCCCTTACATTAACATTTGCCACTGCTGCTGGTGCCTGCCCCTGCCGCACTTCTGCTCCACCTCTGGATGAACTAGGCACAGCAACAATCTAAACGTCAATATCCGTATGCAGCTTTCAGACCCATGTGCTCAATTTCTGGTCCTGCCTCCTTACATCGGGAAGTACGCATCAGAGGAGTAGGACCAGCAAGGCCTTGGCTATGAGAATACAGGGGCGTGAAGGCTCTCATGTGGATATTGGTGTTGAGATTGCTGCTGTGGCTGGCGGGCCAGGAGGTGGAGCAGAAGCGTGGCAGGGACAGGCACCAAAGGCAGCAACAAAGAAGGAGATTAACCTGGGCTCTGATATGGCAGGGCCAGTGCACTGGTAAGATGATGCTTTGCTTGGGGCAATTTGTGGCACCCTCCAAAGGTCAGTCCTTCTCCCTCGCCATGCTTACCACACTCATTGTGTTGCCCTGGCTCTGACTGGATTCAATTTTAATTGATTTATTTCTAGCCAGTGAGCCACTACATCTAATCATGAATTCAAGGAGGACAGATCTGGGCACAATGGGGCCGATATTCAGCAAGCAGGAGGCAGCCAGCAAAGTGCCGTGGTCAGTGTTGACCCTGGATATTCAATGCCGGGCTGTTTCTATGACCAGCATAGAATATCTGGGTTTTTGCTGGCCGGTCGGCTAGCACATCAGCAAGCACTGGCTAGTGCATAAAGATAGGACAGCAATTTATGTGGTCCTATCTATGTGCTAACCTTCCTGGTCAGAATATCGGAGCATAACTTTGACCTGCCCTAAAAACGCTCCCGAGATAGCCAGCTCAGGCATACATGCTAACCACAACTATTCAGTGGAGATAACTGGTTATCTCCTGCTCAACATTTGAGGATAGCTGGCTATCTGCAATTTAACCGGAAGGCGGCCATCGACAAACAATTAAATTGTTTTGAATATTGGGGGGGGGGGGGGGATGAGTCAGTATAAGCAACTATTTGGATGTTATTGGCATAATAAAAACAAGTTATTCAGTGTTCCTGAAATAAATGAAATAATGATCTGACCAAAAAACTGGAATAATTGGAAGTTAGACAGTGAGAGTAAAGTGGACGAGTTTGTCAGAACTAAATCAAGAATATGGCCGCTGAATGTGTGGGCTTCATAATGTGTTGGGTAAGTACTAAGTCTTGATTTGCATACACTGCCTGCATTATATGCAAATCTCTTTCATGCATATTCATTGTGGATATCCTGAAAACCTGACTGGCAAGGGGTACTCCAGAACAGGACTTGGGAAATACTGGTCAAGATAACTGTGCATGTCACTCAGGAGGGCCACTAATACAGTCTCCTCTCTGTGGCCAGGTCTGAACCTGAACAGGCATGAGTGTAATTTATTGGTTTTACAATAAAGTCATTAGCTGAAGGTTTAATTTAGTTTAGGTTAAAATCTTGATATTCCACCTTTTGTGCTAAAAAGCACAACAAAGCAGTTTACAAATACTAAGAACAGTAAGAAAAAAATACAATGCACCAATAATTCAAATATTGGGGAGAAGACATCACTTTGTGACTGTCTTGAAGAAAACAGACCTCAGTGTTTAGCAACAAATTTCTCAGTTACATTTGAGAGATATAGGAGACTGGAAATCAGACAATAATGGTCTAAACAGTGCTTAATGCTGTTTTTTTTTCATCTTAAAAGAACAAGGACTTGCTTCAGACAGTCTAAATAATCACTCCTAGCTAAACAAGAGTTGATTATAGTTATGACATATATGGCTAGATCTGTAGCAGAAGTATTGAGCTTCATTAGCCTAGGCCCTGGAGCTGTAAGTTTGAATATTAAAGAAAAAAGTTTCTTAGGATGAAGCCTAGCATTGTCAATTAAATTGGAATAGTAAGATTTCTTGGCAGAGTTTATATTGTCTCTACAGAACTTTTGAAGTTTTTTTTACAGTGCAATTTATTGAGTACCATAAGTACAAGTATATAGCTGAAGTCCAAGCTGAAGAGCTCTAGCCACTTTAGCCTTTCCTCATAGGGAAGTCATCCCATCCCCTTTATCATTTCGTCACCCTTCTCTGTACCATGGAGCGATACAAAGGCATTATTTTTGTTTTCCATTCCTTTCCTAATAATATCTAACATTCTATTTGCTTTCTTAGCCGCCACAGCACACTGAGCAGAGGGTTTCAATGTATCAACAATGATACCTAGATCCCTTTCCTGGTTTATTTATTTATTTATTGCATTTGTATCCCACATTTTTCCACCTCTTTGCGGGTTCAGTGTGGCTTACAATAAGTTGTGAGTGATAGAAATACAATTTGTTACTACTCGGTTATGGAAACTGAAAGGGGTAGTATATAATAACAAGAAAGCATTTGGTATACCTTTTCTGTGAGTAGAGGTATGAGTGTGGTGAGATTACAGGGGATAAGAATTCAAAGTGGCTGTATTGATGTTTTATTGAACAGTGGGTGTGGGCTTTATGTGTTATGGTTCTTTCCGTATATTTTCTCAAAAAGATGGGTTGATGACTCCTAATGGGGAACCTTGCATTATGTAACTCTGTGGGAGTAACTAGTGAGGTAATTAAATTTGCTGACTACACATAGTTATTCAAAGTTGTTAAACCGCAAAAGGATTGTGAAAAATTATAAGAGGATCTTACAAGATTGGGAGACTGGGCATCTAAATGGCAGATGATATTTAATGTGAGCAAGTGCAAAGTGATGCATGTGGGAAAGAGGACCCCGAATTATAGCTACGTAATGCAAGGTTCCAATTGCTAAAGCCAGCCCTACTTGGCCCTGCCACAGTGTAGCCAAATGTTAAGATGTCTGGCCAAACGTTTTGTGGAAGGCTGCCCCAGATTTTCATTTAAGTTATCACTACTGCAGGGCCCACCCACATAACATGTGCTTGGAGGTGAAGCCAAAAGGGCAATAAGATTTGGACTAGCCCAGCCACAATGGAGACCTGGGTCTCCACCTTCAGGTTAAAGTTAAACATAGTGAAAACCAAATTCTTGGTTTTATTGAGTACCTTTCACCCCATTCCCTACCACACTTTTACTATTGATCAAACAAGCTTCCCACTAGAAAGTCATTCTAGACCAAAACCTGACACTCAACAACCAAATAACCTCGGCCGCAAGGAAAACCTTCAGAACACTCTGGAAGTTAAGAAGGATCAGAAACCTCTTCCCTATCACAACTTTTCGTCTCCTAGTCCAAACTCTGATATTATCCCAGCTGGACTACCGCAATGGTATATACTCAGGTTGCAAAGACCTGAGCCTGAAAAAATTACAAACCATCCAAAACACGGCTGCTTGCTTGATCTTTAGGTCTCCATGCTATTGCAAACACCCTACTAGCTGCCCATAAAAGCCAGAATAAGCTTTCAAGGTCCTCACACTTGCCTTCATAATCCTCCAGGGACTATCCCCCACCTACATGATCACATTAATCAACTTCCCACTCAGAAATGCCCAGATGAACACCTGAAACTAACTTTTCCTCCACCTTCCAAACTGTAAAGGAGTAATATACAAATTTCTCCATGACACATGGTTCTCCTAGCTCGCAACCCAATCAAGGAATATCCTACCATCAAACTTAAGAAGGATAACTGACTATCTTACATTTCAGAAAATACTGAAATCTTACCTCTTCACAAACATTTTACTATCACAAAATAAGCCTCTGGAGACTGAGCACACAACCTGATCACAGTTCCTAGTCATGCACCAACTGAACCAATGAGGCAGGGCTGCTGGGGGGGGGGGGGGGAGATTTCCTGGGCCTGGCCCCCAGCGCCATGCCTTCGGAGGACCGTCGCACCAATAATCACTGTGGATAAGGGAACAAAATGTTTTACAGCCCAATGGGTAAAATGTTTTGTTCCTGCAGTAAAAAATGCTTTCCTCCCTTCCAGTCTTCTTCCTCCCTGCAGGTCTCACCTACAGGATCCTACAGCTGGCAGCGATTCACAATCAGAGGCCATCTCCTTGGCCTTCCTTCTGCTGCGTCCCGCCCTCTCTACTGCAACTTCCTGTTTAGCGTCAAAACAGGAAATTGCCGTAGAGAAGGTGGGACATGGCAGAAGGAAGGCCAAGGAGATGGCCTCTGATTGTGAATTGCTGCCGGCTGCAGTAAGCTGTAGGTGAGACCAGCGGGGAGGAGGAAGGGAAGGGAGACAAGCGGCAGTGTACAATTAGGGAGTGACTTTTCAAACAGTATATACCTTATGACAATTTTCACAGAAAAATCCTAACATCCTTTGAAAATTTGAGGTGCACATTATACATGTTAAAAGCATTCTTGCACTCTGCATCTGCTACTCATATACTATAAAGAAGTATACTGTTATATATTTGTAGATTTATTATGGGTTCCTTTTACAGTATACTTCTTTATAGTACATTTTATTTCAATTTCTTATTTGTAATGTTTTTTGTAAATGTTATTATAGTACATTTTATTTTAAAAAAATTTTTAGTTGAAAATTTTTTTTAGTTGTATTATTTTTTGTATAATTTTATTTTTTCACTGATTATTGTCTGTGTTTCATGTAGACCCCTGACGCAGGTGCAGAGCGCCGAAACACGGCCCATGTCAGGTCTCTTGCAAAGACTGTTTTATACAGGTTCTAATTTAATAATTAAAGAATTGGGTCCCTCTTTTTAAGGCCCTTGGTGCTGTCTTTTTGCTGTTTGAACCAATGAAGATCTCTCATAATGAGGGAAACACTGTCAAATTTACCCAGACCAAAACTTAGTCTTGCTGCCATGTTCTGCAGCAGTTGCAAATATTTCTACAGCTCAACTGAAGCATTATTATACAAGGAGTTGCAATAATCTAACTGAGGCTGAAGTACTGCCTGAACTATAGTTCTAAAATTATTTTGATGTAAGAAAGATCTGAGTGCTCGTAGGTGCCTGAGTTTGAAAAAAGTGTCCTACCTTATCTTTACACATTTTATTATTTATAATCAAGTAACCCATACAGAACTGTACCCTTAAGAGAATCAAAACATTACAAAGGAAAAAATGAACAGAAAATAGAAGTCAGAGGCACAAACCTTACTCACCAGAATTGGGGAGTCAAGATGCAGAAACTGAGGGGCCAAAAACAAAGAACAGCCACCCCCCACAATAACCCCCCCCCCCCCCCCCCCCACAAGTTTTACTAACTCTTCAGGAATTCATGTAAACAGCAATTAGAACATAAGAACATTAGAACATAAGAATAGCCATACTGGGTCAGATCAATGGCCCATCTAGCCCAGTATCCTGTTTCCAACAGTGGCCAACCCAGATCACGTGACAGAAATCCAATTAGAAGCAACATTCCATGCTACCAATCCCAGGGCAAACAGTGGCTTCTCCCATGTCCATCTCAATAACAGACTGTGTACTTTTCCTCCAGGAACTTGTCCAAACCTTTTTTTAAACCCAGATAGGCTAACTGCTGTCACCACATCTTCCATCAACGAGTTCCAGAGCTTAACTATTCTTTGAGTGAAAAAATATTTCCTCCTATTTGTTTTAAAGGTATTTCCATGTAATTTTATTGAGTGTCCTCTAGTCTTTGTACTTTTTGAAAGAGTGAAAAATCGATTCACTTTTACCCATTCTACACCACTCAGGATTTTATAGACCTCAATCATATCCTCCATCTCCTTTCCAAGCTGAAGAGGCATAACCTCTTTAGCCTTTTGTCATATGGGAAGAGTTCCAACCCCTTTATCATTTTGGTCACTCTTCTTTGAACCTTTTCTAATTCCACTATATTTATTTTGAGATACGGCGACCAGAATTCAATAAGGTGAGGTCACACCATAGCATTATAATATTCTTGGTTTTATTTTGCATCCCTTTCCTAATAATTCCTATTTTGCATGCTTTTTGCCTTTTTGGTCGCCGCTGCACCTGGGCTGAAGATTTCAATGTATTGTCTGCAATGACACATAGATCTCTTTCTTGAGTGCTGACTCTTAAGGTGGTGTTTTTGACAACTTTGAATACTTTTTGTGTCATCTGCAAATATAATCACCTCACTCGTCATTCTAATTTCCATATCTAATATAATAAAACGCACCCTCAACGTTCTGAGGACAACGTTCTGAAGCCATCTGACGTCACTCCCAGGCTGAAGGGTTCGTGGATTCGTGGTGTGAAGCCTTCAAACCAACCAGCCGTCTCTGCCCCGCCCTCGCGTCAAACGTCATGACGTCGAGGGCGGAAAAAAAAAACCAAACAAATCCGGCAGCGAAGTGTCAGGGAAGGAGGCGGCGCTCCCGACGTCTAGCCTTCCCTTCACTGTGTTCCGCCTTCTTCTGACGTCAAGGATGACATCAAAAGAAGGCGGAACACAGCGAAGGGAAAGCTAGACGTCGGGAGCACTGCCTCCTTCCCTGACGCTTCGCTGCCGGAACCGCCACGGAGGTAAATTTAAAAAGAAGAAAAAAAACAAAAAGGGATGTTGGGGGGAGAGAAGAGGGTGGCCAGTAAAGTAGAACAATGGGAGCGGGAGGGCAGGGGAGAAACGACAGCATGGATGCGAAGGGGGGGGGCATGGATGCGAAGGGAGGGGGAGAAGAGGGCGGGCCAGGCTGGGACATGGGAGAGCGAGGAGCATGGATGCGAGGGCGGGTCATGGAAGGGAGAGAGGGGACTTGCTGGAAAAGGATGAATGGAGGCGGCAGGGGACAGAGGAGCATGGATGGGCATGGATTGGGAGGGCAGGGCTCAGGGAGAGAGGGGAATTGCTGGAAAGGGATGAATGGAGGGGGCAGGGGACAGAGGAGCATGGATGGGCATGGATTGGGAGGGCAGGACTCAGGGAGAGAGGGGAATTGCTGGATAGGGATGAATGGAGGGGACAGATGGGCATGGATGGATATGGATTGCAGGGCAGGCCTCAGGGAGAGAGGGGAATT
Organism: Microcaecilia unicolor; assembly: GCF_901765095.1. NCBI lineage: Eukaryota > Metazoa > Chordata > Amphibia > Gymnophiona > Siphonopidae > Microcaecilia > Microcaecilia unicolor. The sequence goes on from NC_044041.1 coordinate 68,624,205, forward strand.
GCTGGATAGGGATGAATGGAGGGGCCAGGTGACAGAGGAGCATGGATGGGCATGGATTGGAAGGACAGGACTCAGGGAGAGAGGAATTGCTGGATAGGGATGAATGGAGGGGACGGATGGATATGGATTGCAGGGCAGGGCTCAGGGAGAGAGGGGAATTGCTGGAAAGGGATGAATGGAGGGGGCAGGGGACAGAGGAGCATGGATGGCCATGGATTGAGAGGGCAGGGCTCAGGGAGAGAGGGGAATTGCTGGATAGGGATGAATGGAGGGGACAGATGGGCATGGATGGATATGGATTGCAGGGCAGGCCTCAGGGAGAGAGGGGAATTGCTGGATAGGGATGAATGGAGGGGACAGGGGACAGATGGGCATGGATTGGGAGGGCAGGGCTCACACTCTCTCTCTCATATACAATGTCTTTCTGACTCTCTCTCTCACACACTCTGTCTCACACTGTATCACATTCACTCTCTATGTGCCACACAGTCACTCACACATACGCTTGGTCTCATACACTCACTCTCACAGAGAATCTGTGTCTCACACACACACTCTCTCTCTCTCTCTCGCCCACACACACACACTCTCTCACACTGTGTCTCACATACACACTTGCACACACTCTCATTCTCACACACACACTCTCTCATAAACACACTCACACCCAGATTCACTCTCTCTCTCACACACTCACACTTTCACTCTGACTCTCAAACAGTCACTCTCACATACACTCTCCCAAACATACATACTCCAAGGAAAACCTTGCTAGCGCCCGTTTCATTTGTGTCAGAAACGGGCCTTTTTTACTAGTATCTATATAAATAAAATCCCCCTCAGACATTCTGAATCCCCCTCAGACGTTCTGAAGCTCACCTCACTCCAACTGTGGCTCCTGACCTAGGCTATTCGGACTCCCGCACTCAGCCACGCCCATCTGCGCCCTAGGCCACGCCCCATCTGGACATAAAAAGCACTCTCAACGTTCCATTGACCACTGACGTCAATGAAGCCAGTTCGTTTGTTCGAAGCTCTGAAGCAGCAGAAACACAGTCTGTGGGCCCCGCCCTCGCGTCAAACGTAATGACGTTGAGGGCGGAGTACATTCAAGGAGCCAATCAGTAGCCGAAAGCAGGAGAGAGGGCGGAACGACGAAGAGGAGGCAGGAGAGAGGGCAGAATGTGGAAGAGGAGGCGGCCCGGCAGCGCTTTGACCTCACAAAAAGCTACCAGCCATGGAGGCGGAATAAGGGAAGGAAGAAATAACTGCACTCAGTGCCAAGGAGTAGCGGGCACGCCAAAAAAACCCCCAACAAACCGGAGAGGGACGTGTAGCTCCGCCCTCACGTCACCACGTGATTACGTCGACGGCAGGGCGGAACAAACAGCGTCGCACATACACAACTTGGACGGAGATCCCGAGCCCCCCTCGGTAAGCGATGACGTCAACGGCGGGGCTGTAAAGAGAGCATCACACAAACACAACTTGCACCGAGATCCCGGAGCCACCCTCGGTAACCGACATCAACACACACAACCTAATCTCATAGCAACAGGGTCAACAATGCCTGGGAGGGTATGCTGGCATGGAGGAGGAGGAAATCAGGGAAGGAAGTCAGAATGCTGGCATGGAGGAGGAGGACATTAGGGAAGGAAGACAGAACTGCTTAACAGAAGGAAAAGCAGGTGGGGAGGGAGGGGCACACACTCAGTAGAGATGGGGAGGGGGAAGGCAAGAGAGGGGAAAAGAGGGAGGAAACGGAGGGGGCCCAACAAAAGGGAAAAGTACGAAAGGGGGGGTAAGTAACCAGACACTCTGTCAAAAACACTGTAGCTCTCGGAAAACTCTGTCTCTGTCACTCACTGTGTCCAACATACGCACTCGCACACAGTCATTCTGAAACACACACACTCAAACACAGATACACAAGCACTCAATCTCTCTCTCTCTCACACACAGTCACTCTCACACACACACTCACTCTAACATACACACTACGAGCAAAACCTGGCTAGCTCCCGTTTCATTTGTTTCCGAAACGGGCCTTTTTTACTAGTCTTTTATAAATATGTTAAATAGCACCAGTCCCAGTACAGATCCCAGTGGCACTCTACTATTCACCCTCTTCCATTGAGAAAAATGGCCATTTAAACCTACCCTCTGTTTTCTGTCCAATAACCAATTCCTAATCCATAAAAAGACTTTTTAATTTTCTCAGGAGTCTCTCATGAGAAACTTTGTCAAAAGTTTTCTGAAAATTTAGATACACTACATCAACTGGCTTACCTTTATCAATATAGATCTTAAGCAGGATCCAACATAGTAGTTCCCAGGGCCCTTTTATTGTTAATGAAGGTTGATAACTGGGCAGATCAAAGAAAACATATTTCACCAAGTGATATTTTGACATTTGTATGGATATTTATGGAAAAATAGAGCACCCAGCTGAAGCACTCCTAGCCTCAACAACAAAAATTTGCTTTTCTGAGTCTCCCTAGTTACATGGGGAACAATCCCCATGACACAATTCCAAAAATGAAGCATTATGGTATTTGAAAAATAAACATTAATAGCCAGGCTCTATCAGAGCTTACAGCAAAAATCACTAACAAATTTGCAGGAACAGCTGAATCATCATCTGAATTTTGTAAAACTAGCAGTTGTCCACAATATCCATAACTCATGTTATCCTGATAGGATTCTCCAGATCTCTTCTTGACAGGGAGATAAAAGAAATAGGGGAAAAGAATCCTCAGTATTTTCAGAACTTTCTTTTTAAAAATTTCTCGAGGACAGACATTTTAGGAAAGTTAATAATCTGAAGATTATAGCTCCTAGTAGCATTCTCCAAAACCTTTGTCTTATTTCTTTGCAATATCTTTTTTTTTCAGAAGAACTTTATTGTGATTCAACAAGAACATTTGGCACATTTCCAAATGGAGTTAACAATACAGAAATAAGTACAGTTTAAATTAGCATTACCTTTAACCAAAACAGAATTCAGCTTCTGACAAGACTGAAGACCAGCTCCAAGATTTTATTTATTTATTTCAAAATATTTATATTCTGCATGATCTAAACAGTTCTTGTTGGATTACAGTATCAACATACGTAGTAAATTCAAAATGAAAAATACAAGTTAAAGACATCATAATAAAACATAATAATAAAAAAATCTTAGCAGAGATTGGGTGGCAGCACCGGTGGTTGGGAGGTAGGGCTAGTGGTTGGGAGGCGGGGCTAGTGCTGGGCAGACATCTACGGTCTGTGCCCTGAAAATGGCAGGGACAAATCAAGGTCAGGTATACATATAAAGTAGCACATATGAGTTTATCTTGTTGGGCAGACTGGATGGACCGTTCAGGTCTTTCTCTGCTGTCATCTACTATGTTACTATCCAGCTTATTTTCGAAAGAGAAAGACGCCCATATTTCGACCCAAATCGGGAGATGGGTGTCTGTTTCCCGTGGGTGCCCAAATCGGTATAATCGAAACCCGATTTTTGGCGTCCTAAACTGCAGTCCATCACGGAGACGAACAAAGATCACTGGGGCATGTCGGAGGCGGGACTGGGGTGTGGTTATCGGCCGAGGAGAGATGGGCATCTTTAGCTGATAATCGAAACAAGAAGGGCGTTTTTGACGAGAATTTGGTCCGCTTTATTTGGACTCTTTTTTTTCAGGTCCAAGTCCCAAAAAAGTGCCCCAACTGACCAGATGACCACCGGAGGGAATCAGGGATGACCTCCCCTGACTCCCCCAGTGGTCACTAACCCCCTCCCACCAACAAAAACCCACTTTACAAACTTTTTTCCCAGCCTGTATGCCAGCCTCAAATGCCGTACCCACCTCCATGACAGCAGAATGTGTTCTATCCTCTGACAGCCTTTCCCTGGTTTTGATGTGGGTCTCGGGTGAGTGTGACACCTTTTCTGTTAAGGGCACTGCAGATTCACATCAGCAATGCATTGTGGTGGGTGTAGGGTATTGGGCTCCGTGATTCCACTAGCTTGTGTTAAATGCTCACGATGTTGGTAGTTGGTAGGCTCTACTCCCATGGTGCTTTTCCCTCTGCTTACTGGGTCAGAGTGTGCCCTGTTTTGTTTCCGGTAGTCCATGAGGTAGTGGCCATTTGTGTAAGACACTTTTAGATCCCTTTCATGTGTTAGCCACGTTACAGCACTTAGTTCTTAACTTGAATGTTGCTGAAAGAGGGCATTGTACACCATTCTGCCAGCTCGGACCTACTGCTAATCTCAGTACCAGGGAGACTCGTTGCCAGTGGGGCACAACCTCTGATCTGCAGTTAACTGTGAGTAAAGGTGCTTATTCAAATAAAGGACATTTTCAGCGAGATTAGTCTTCAGGTGTGAACTGCTGTGCCAAGGTTATACACCAGCAACAAGTCCTGTCCCTGGAGCACTTTTAGTGTGTACTGCAGTGCACTTCAGGCAGGCAGACCCAGGCCCTTACCCCCCCACCCGTAACACTTGTGGTGGTAAATGGGAGGCCTCTAAAACCCACTGTACCCACATGTAGTTGCCCCCTTCACCCCTAAGAGCTACAGTAGTGTTGTACATTTGTCCCTCCCACGACCAAATGGCATGGATTGGGTCGTTTCTGAGCTGGGTGTTTTTAGGTTCCATTATCGCAAAAAACAAGGAACGCCCATCTCAGAAGGGACCAAATCCATGGCATTTGGTCCGTCCAAACCGTATTTTCGAAATGAAAGATGGATGCCCATCTTTTTCGATAATACGGTCTGTCCCACCTCTTCACATACCCACTTTCGGACATAGACGCCCATGGAGATGGGCGTTTGCGTTCGATTATGCCCCTCCACGTAATACAGGAGGACTTCTGCTGTTTCTAAAAAGATAGTAACAAAAATTCTGCTCAAACCTAGTTCACACTCAAGGATTCTTTCAGAATTAGACAAGAGAAAAAAACCCCTCTGTGAACAGCCACATTATCTGAAATACATATTCATAATCCCCCATATATCTGGGTAAAAAGAAATGTTTTTAGCTCCTTCTTAAAAAGTTCTAGATTTTGAATTTCTCTAAACTGGATGGTAAAGAGTTCCACAGCTGCTCACCAGCCATAGTTAATATTGAGGAATGGTACTCCTCTAGTCACACAGCATGGAAAGATGGAACTTCCAGTAAGTTCTAAAGCAGTTTATATTTGACTAGTCCCTTCTTCTAAATTTTAAATCTTAGACTCATGCCTCGGAACTCTTGCAAATATGGCTTTAATTTGAAGAACTTTAAAGCCTGGCCCAGATCTGAGATTGCCTTTAGTATAAATGTCAGTGTTCATACCAAAGAGAATTCATATGAAATGCCAGTAACAAACAGACACGGATCTCCAGTGGAGTCTTTATGAGAAGCCACAGATAAAATTACTGGCTTAGTCAAAGCCTTGCGTGGCTACCTTATGCCCATAGGATCCTTGGCTTTCATTTCAACTTCAGTCCCGCTTTTAGCTCTTTTTTGCAACAGGGAAACAGGAACCATTCCCATGTCATCTTCACATGACACTACCCCTGGCACTGCCTGGGGCATCCCTATAGCAGGCTGATGAGGAGAAGTCCTTTTGAACAGGGTTGAAAGCGCTCTCCAACCTGAGAAGTGGCACTGGGCTCCCTGGCCTGGTGTTGACACAGCCAGCCCAACACCTGAATCCAATTTCTGCCATTTGGATCTCATCACGAAGAGAGAGGAGAGTCGAAACCTCTGAGGTGGATGGCTGGAATTTAGAGGGAAAAGCCTGCAGTTGCCCCTTCCTTTTTACCATCTTCAAGAAAATAAGCATCAGAGCTACTGCCATCTTACTCCCACTCCCCCCCCCCCCCCAGGCCAGTTCTCAGTACAGGGATAATTCAATCCTTTTTCTAGTCTATCAAGCTAGGTGAAACAAGAGATGAGAGGTGGAAGGCAGTATCCAAGGGAATTACCAGACTGGGTTTACTGAGAACATGAGGTGATTTAATGACCTGAAAAATTGAGGGGAACAGTTGCTCTACTAATTGAGAGACCTCATGAGCAGAAAATACAGCAGAAGGAAGCAAACAGAAGAATGCAAAAGAGATCTGTGCCTGAATCTTGAAGCAGGCCTGTAATCTGATCCCACAGGACCACATATGTTACTTAGCTTCACCAAAATACTGCATTTTCTTCCATCATTAATATCCCTTTTTGATCTCTACAAATGTGTTTCTGGAGTGGAAGAGTTAGATTGTGAACCAGCTAATCATCTGCTTAAGCAAATAAAGAAAGAGAGGGAAAGATAATCCTAATGAAAAGTAGAATCCACATTAAAAAGAAATCAAATGTAATTAATACATTTTGAAGGTACTGTTAGAAAGGATATCCACAATATTTGTTTCACCTCAAAACTTGTTTTCTAGTTCTGCTCTGCATAGAGTTTTCCCAGTGATCTGGAATGACTGACTGATCTCAGACCTGAAAAGATAGGCTTGCAGCTCCAGTGCTATTTGATGTGAGTGTTCCAGCCATGGGCCATGATATCTGTTTTGGCAGCAGCATGTCCTGAATGAAGTGTAGGCAGGCAAAAATATTTATTACAAGAAAGACTATTATCTGCCTGCTTAGCTATACAGACACCGGCACTGAATATTGCTGGTACACTCGTAACCAGAGCTTTTTTTGAGGGGGTACTTGGAGGTACTGAGTACTGGCACCTTTTCCGTTGTCTGCCAAATTTGACCCATGGTCCCCATGTTTTAATGAAAGAGCTCAGGCTCTACACACCAATTCTGCCTTGTCATAGATTATGTGACAAGTTGCAGGGGACCTGGCTATTGTGGGGTGGGTCCCTCAGTGATCACCCCACCCTTGAAGGGTGGCCTGGCATTTGAGTACCGGCACCTTTTTCGCTAGAAAAAACCCACACTGCTCATAAATGTTGGCTCCTCCCCAACTCCACACCTGTAACGCCCCTCTCCTACCTGGTTCCAAGATGGCTGGTTACTGCCACTGTTCCCTCTAAGCTTACCCTGTACATACTGGCAAATACTCTTGTATTTGCCACCGTTCTTCTACATATGGCATAAAAGATTCTGTATTTGGCAGAGTCTTTTGTAAAATACTGAGGGGAAGTTGAATGTCTCAGCCTGGACATTCCCATTCCTCCCTCAACATGCTGTGCAAACAGGGATTCACACTCTTAATTACCTCTGACTAGAAGATATTAAATAGAGCAGGTGAGAAAGGCAATCCCTATGGAACTCTATTTAAGCTATCTCCAGTTAGATAATTCACTGCCAACTTGTATTTGTTGAACTTTCCCTAGTGAAATAGAAAGATGTAAACCATTAATACAATGATGGAGCCTATCCCTAAAGATGCCAAATATGACAAAAAGATAGAATGATTGATGGTGTCAAAGGCAGATGAAACATACAGTAAGATAAAAAAAAACAAAACAGGGCCTCCTCTACTCACCTCCTGATGTAGGCAGTCTAGTACAGAGACAACAATTGTCTTAGTGTCATGTCCCCTCTGGAAGGCATATTGAAAGGGTCTAGAATGTTATCTAGAAAATTCTTGCAACAGGGTGACTACCCTGTTCAATTTTTACCCCAGAAAAGGATAAGGTGCTGTGGATTGCAGAAGGCAATAGCAGATCTATGCAACATGCTGCCAAGGGTCATAGGCCGACTGTTGTTTGAAATATTTCCTTGAAAGCTTGGTGAGTATGATGTATTTGCGGCCCGGTTGTGTTTATCTTTAGAATTTTAGTCCCTCTGTAGTTGTGTAGTAACCAGCTAAAACTCTGTGACAGAGTGTTTTAGATGCCCGGAGCATTTTAAAATGGCTTACATGGCAGTAGCGCTGTGGCTTTTTTCTAACCCCATAATGATGACAAAGAACTTTTAATAGAAACTTGTTTGTTATGATGGGTTTTGAAATATTTTGTTTAAGTTTGTGTGGGCACGATGTGTTTAGAGCCCATTCATCTTTTCATTTCCAGCTAAAAAGCGACCTACTTGAACACAGAATTGCACAACAGTTTTTTTAGATGCATTTTTTAAATTGTTCCAGTGGCCACTGTGGCTTTTTTTCCGACTTCAAAATGATTTCAAAGCACATCTAATAGTAACCAGTTTGCGCACTACACTCAAATTAAACACAGATTCATTTTATTTCCATTTTGCTCACACCTTTTTCAATAGTAGCTCAAGGTGAGTTACATTCAGGTACTCTGGATATTTCTCTGTCCCGGGAGGGCTCACAATCTAAGTTTGTACCTGAGGCAATGGAGGGTTAAGTGACTTGCCCAAGATCACAAGGAGCAGCAGTGGGATTTGACCCGGCCACCTCTGGATTGCAAGACTTGTGCTCTAACCACTAGGCCACTCCTCCACTTGTTATTCTTTAGGCTTCTACATGGAATGTTGCTACTCTTTGAGATTCTGCATGGAATCTTGTCACTCTTTAGGATTCCAGAATCGTTGCTGAGCTGCAAGCGCAGGCTTCTGGTTCTGTGAGTCTGACGTCCTGCACGTACGTGCAGGACGTCAGACTCACAGAAACAGAAGCCTGCGCAGCCACATTGCCAGGTACACTGGATATTTCTCTGTCCCAGGAGGGCTCACAATCTAAGTTTGTACCTGAGGCAATGGAGGGTTAAGTGACTTGCCCAAGATCACAAAGAGCAGGAGTAGGATTTGAACTGGCCACCTCTGGATTGCAAGACTGGTGCTCTAGCCACTAGGCCACTCCTTGTTATTTTTGGCATTGTACCTTTTCTTAATCTCAGGGCATTTCACTATTTTCTTTATTGCCGTTCCCCACGAATGTCTACTGGCTTTGAAATATAAGAAAGCATTTAGCCACATTAGCTCTGCCTCACATGTTACTCTTTTTCATTCTCTCCAATACATAGGACAATGGCACTTGCCTTCATTTGTGCTAAATTTTGGTATCATCTACCTTATTTCATTGAAACCACAAGGTTAGTAATCTTACGTTCTATGTTCGACATACATTGTATCTTGATTCTAAAGCACACTTTATACGTTTGTTCTGAAGTACATTACTTTTATATGCATATCATTATGTATTTCCTGTTTTTAATCATAGAATTATTTTCATCGTTTTATGTTACATTTTTATATTTTATAATTGTTTCCATTTTATTCATTGTATGACATGTTCACACTAGCTTTATATGTTTTATAGACTCCTGAAGCAGGCACTTTGGCGCTGAAACACGGCAGCTTTGTCGAGTTATTTTGGGGATTTTTTAAATAAAGACTGATACCCTACTCTTGGATTCATTTGATTGACGTTCGTAAGGGTCACAGGCACCATGATGGGTCTGTGATTGCCTATCTATCAATACCTAAAAATAGATCGAAAGAAGAAAGGTAAAACCATCACCACAGGCTTTAGTACATGTGCATTAGATAATACCTTTCAGTGAATAGGCCCCTAAGGGGTCCTTTTACTATGGTGCACTAATGGATTTAGAGCACATTAAGGGAGAGATTCTATATATGGTGCTTTAAAAAATCGGTGCAGAAATCAGTGCCAACTAAGCATATTCTATAAGCGGTGCCTACATTTAGGCACCGCTTACATAGAATACGCTTAGTTTATTTATTTATTTATTTATTTATTTATTGCATTTGTATCCCACATTTTCCCACCTATTTTCAGGCTCAATGTGGCTTACATAATACCGTGATGGTGATCGCCAATTCCGGTATGAGAAATACACAGTGGTATTGCGTTAACTGATATTTTGGCACCTAGAACTACTTGCCTCCATTTACACCAATGAAAATGTGGCGCAAATCCCGGTGCGTAGATTTAGGCACACTGGGCCATATTCTATAACTACACATGTGCATTTCAGAATGCCCACAAAATGCCCATTTACTTGCCCATAACCACGCCCCTTTTGCCTGCTGTTATCAACGCTGATCAGCTTGTTAAGCCAATTAAGTTATGAGCACTGTTATAGAATATGCCTGGATTTTGTTGTGGATTTCTAGGCGTACTATATAGAATCTGGGGGTAAATGCTAAGAAGCCCATTTTATACCTATGTGCTTCTTGGCATTTAGCGCACACTAAGGCCCTTTTTACAAAGCGGCAGTAAGCCCAATGCGGGCTTACTGCTTGCTAAAAGGAAGTACCGCCGGGCTACTGCAGCAGACTGGGAGTAGTTCCCACCCCAGCACGCCATCATATCTGGCATTACAAAAATATATTAATTTTTATAGCGCCGGTGTGTACCCAGCGGTAATCGGGCAGTGCCACACGCTGCCCAGTTGTCGCCGGGTTAGTGCGGGATCCCTTACCGCCACCTCAATGGGTGATGGTAAGGGCTCCCCCCCCCCAAAATGGCCACGCGGCAAGTGCTTCACTTGCTGCATGGCCATGTCCCCCCAAAAAGAAAGACCTACCTTTTACCTGCTGCAGTAAAAGAGGGCTTGGCGCGCGTCAAAAACACAAACTGATGCCACCGCAGGCCCCCTTTTGCTGCAGCTTGGTAAAAGATGCCCTAAATTCGTTAACACACCTTAGTAAAAGAACCCCCTAAGTCATAGTAACGTAGTAGATGACAGCAGAGAAAGACCTGTACGGTCCATCCAGTCTGCTCAACAAGATAAACTCATATATGCTACTTTATGTGTATACCTGACCTTGATTTGTATCTCCCATTTTCAGGGCACAGACCGTAGAAGTCTGCCTAGCACTAGCCCCGCCTCCCAACCACTAGCCCCACCTCCCACCACCGGCTCTGCCACCCAATCTCCACTAAGCTTCTGAGGATCCATTCCTTCTGAACAGGATTCCTTTATGTTTATCCCGCGCATTTTTGAATTCCATTACCGTTTTCATCTCTACCACCTCCCGCGGGAGGGCATTCCAAGTATCCACCACTCTCTCCATGAAAAATTACTTCCTGACATTTTTCTTGAGTCTGCCCCCCTTCAATCTCATTTCATGTCCTCTAGTTCCACCGCCTTCCCATCTCCGGAAAAGGTTTGTTTGCGGATTAATACCTTTCAAATATTTGAATGTCTGTATCATATCACCCCTGTTTCTCCTTTCCTCCAGGGTATACATTTTAAGGTCATCAAGTCTCTCCTCATACGTCTTGTAACGCAAATCCTGTACCATTTTTGTAGCTTTTCTTTGCACAACTTCAATTCTTTTTACATCCTTACAAGGTATGGCCTCCAAAACTGAACACAATACTCCAGGTGCAGCCTCACCAATGACTTATACAGGGGCATTAAACCTCTTTTCTTCTGCTGGTCACATCTCTCTCTATACAGCCTAGCAGTCTTCTGGCTACGGCCACTGCCTTGTCACACTGTTTCGTCGCCTTCAGATCCTCAGATACTATCACCCCAAGATCCCTCTCCCCATCTGTCCATATCAGACTCTCACCGCCTAACACATACATCTCCCATGGATTTCTACTCTCTAAGTGCATCACTTTGCATTGAATTTTAATTGCCAAAACTTAGACCATTCTTCTAGCTTCTGCAGATCCTTTTTCATGTTTCCACTCCCTCCGGGGTGTCCACTCCTGTTACAAAATCTTGGTATCACTCCGCAAAAAGGCAAACTTTACCTTCTAACCCTTCGGCAATGTCACTCACAATATATTGAACAGAATCGGCCCCAGCACCGATCCCTGAGGCACTCACTACTCACCTTTCCCTCATCCGAGCGAATTCCATTAGCCCCCACCCTCTGGCGTCTGTCCGTCAACCAGTTCCTAATCCAGTTCACCACGTCAGTTCCTATCTTCAGCCTGTCAAGTTTATTCAAGAGCAGGGCTTTTTTTGAGGGGGTACTTGGGGGTACTGAGTACTGGCACCTTTTCCATTGTCTGCTAAAATTGACCCATGGACCCCATGTTTTAATGAAAGAGCTCAGGCTCTACACACCAATTCTACCTTGTCATAGATTCTGTGACTGGTTGCAGGGGGCCTGGCTATTGTGGCGTGGGTCCCTCAGTGATCACCCCACCTCTGAAGGGTGGCCTGGCATTTGAGTACTGGCAACCTTTTCGCTAGAAAAAACACACTGTTCAGAGCCTCCTGTGGGGAACCGTGTCAAAAGCTTTGCTGAAATCTAAGTAGATTATGTCTATAGCACGTCCATGATTCAGTTCTCCAATCACCCAGTCAAAGAATTCAATGAGATTCATTGGCACAATTACCTTTGGTAAAACCATGTTGTCCTCGGATCTTGCAACTTATTGGCTTCCAGGAATTCACTATCCTTTCCTTCAGCATCGCTTCCATTACTTTTCCAATAACCGAAGTGAGGCTTACCGCCTGTAGTTGCCAGCTTCTTCCCTATCACCACTTTTTGTGAAGAGGGACCACATCCGCCATTCTCCAATCCCACGGAACCTCTCCCGTCTCCAAGGATTTATTTAAACAAATCTTTTAGAGGACCCCGCCAGAACCTCTCTGAGCTCCTTATATCCTGGGGTGGATCCCGTCCGTCCCATGGCTTTGCCCACCTTTAGATTTTCAAGTTGTTCATACACACTCTCTTCTGTGAACGGTGCTATAGCCACTCTACTCATATGTACTTTTACCAGTCAATTGTGGTCCTTCTCCAGGATTTCTTCTGTGAAAACAGAACAAAAGTATCTGTTAGCAAATTTGCTTTTCTTCATCATTATCTACATAGCGGTTCGCAGTGGTCTTTCAGCCTCACAATTCCTTTTTAGTCTTCCTACTTTCACTAATATTCCTGAAGAAATTTTGTCACCCCTCCTTACATTTCTAGCCATCTGTTCTTCCGCTTGCGCTTTCGCCAGACGTATCTCTCTCTTGGCTTCTTTCAGTTTCATCTGGTATTCCTCTCCGTGTTCTTCTTCTTGAGTTTTTCTGTATTTCATAAACGCCAACTCTTTAGCCTTTATTTTCTCAGCCACTTGCTTGGAGAACCATATTGGTTTCCTTTTTCTCTTGCTTTTATTTACTCACCTTACATAAAGGTTTGTGGCCATATTTATAGCTTCTTTCAGCCTGGACCACTGCCTTTCCACTTCTTGTATGTCCTCCCAGCCCATCAGCTCCTTCCTCAGGTATTCCCCCATTTTACTAAAGTCAGCATGCTTGAAATCCAGGACTTTGAGTTTTGAGTGGCTGCCCTCCACTTCAGCTGTTATATCAAACCAAACTGTTTGATGGTCACTGCTACCCAGGTGGGCACCCACTCGGACATTTGACATACTATCCCCATTTGTGAGCACCAGATCCAGCGTTGCTCCCTCCCTCGTGGGTTCTGTCATCATTTGTCTGAGCATAGCACTTTGAAAAGCATCCACGATCTCTCTACTTCTTTCCGATTTCGCAGATGGAACCTTCCAATCTACACCCGGCAGATTGAAATCTCCCAGCAACAGCACCTCTCTCTTCTTTCCCAACTTTTGAATATTTGTGATCAGATCTTTATCTAGTTCCTCTGATTGTGTCATGTGGACAGAGGTTCTATCATCTCTTTTTAAGGTGATCCATATCGCTTCTTCCTTTCCCCAGGCCCCTGTCATTTCAGTCGCTGCAATATCATTTCTCACATACAGAGCTGTATCAAAAAAAATTCTCTAGGTATGACCACAACTGATACAGGCTGATCAAAGAATTTTCAGTTGATTTAACTATCAAATTGCACTAGAACAGGAGTAGGGCAACTCCGGTCCTCGAGAGCCGCAGGCAGGTCAGGTTTTTCAGGATATCCACAATGAATATGCAGGAGATAGATTTGCATACCATGGGAGGCAGTGCTTGCAAATTTATCTCCTGCATATTCATTGTGGATATCCTGAAAACCTGACCTGCCTGCGGCTCTCGAGGACCGGAGTTGCCTACCCCTGCACTAGAATATAACTTTCCTTTAGTAAATAAATCTAAATATTGCCCAATAGCAGTTTCATCAATGTAAAATGCAAATTTTATAACCAGTTGGGAGACTAAGTTTTTGTTTTTGCCTAGGACTGGCAGAACCTTTCCACAAAGTTAGAATGCTACAGGACCAGAAGCAGTTAGAAAAGCCTATCCTCTATCAGAGCTAGGCAGGAAAGGAAAGAGGGTATTATTATTTTGTTGTTGTTGTTTTTGTCTTTTTGGGAGGGGGGGCAGGGTTAGAAATCTTATGAAAAGAAGCAAAATAATAATAATAATGTTTCTTGAGGTTTTATAAGATTTTTAGTTTTCAAGAGAATAGGAAAAAGATGACAATGAAACCTGCACCATTTACCCTCTATCAGTAAAGCTCCCTGTAATTGCTTCAGCTGCTGTTATTCATGCTATTTACTTCTAATTAGCAAGAAGCTCATTAGCTGGACAAGGAATCCAATCAATGCTGCCATTAATGAGCTATTCTGAATTAATGGACTTAACCCTATCAAATCTGTTGTCTTTTCTGTTTGTTTATTTGGGGTTTGGTTTGCTTGTTTGTTTGGTTTTTTTTTTTGCCAGGACAGAGAATGGGAAGTTCTCTTATCTGTAGATATTGCTGATAAGAGATAAAAATTTTCAAAATTGAGTTTTGTTGATTTTTTTTTTTTTTTTAGTTTTAAGAACAATCCAATTTCCTCTTCTACAACTCACAGGTGGTTTTGAACATGGCTACAACCCTGTTCACCCCCATCCCATAAAACATATAATACCACCTCTGTTCAAGTTGATGCCAACTAATTTCCCTCCCTGGTTGATACCACTGCCATAGTTGTTCACATATTCTGCTCCTTCATTTCTCAAACCCTTCAAGACCAAATAGAGGGGCCCTTTTACTAAGCTGTGGGGCTGTTTTACAAAGGCATGGTAGGATCTACGCGTGTGCAGTGAGCGCCAAAAATGAGACTACCCCGCCATGCTAGTGTGCCCCCTGGTGGTAATTTCAGATTTGGTGCATGCCCCATTGCCGGGACAAATTATTTTTTTATTCCTACTGCGTGCGTTGTTTCTGGCATTAATCGGCAGTTGGCGCACGCCGATGGTCACCCAGCGTGTGTAGCACATGAGCCCGGCCATAAATAGGTGTGCGCTGGTTTCATTTTAACTGCAGGCCTTTTTCCTGGCCCCAGAAAAAAAGTCCTTTTCCCCAGACACAGTAACAAACTGCCCAGCGCACGCCAAAAAACATGCACCCACACTACTGCAGGCCACTTTTTCTCACAGCTTAGTAAAAGGACCCCTGCATTAGGCACTAATACATGCCTAAAGCAGCAGAAATGGCCTAATGGAGGATGCACTGCAGCATCCTGTTACTTTTGGCATTTGCATATCAGGGGCATAGCCAGACACCCATTTTGGGCAGGCCTGAGCCCAAAGTGGGTGGGCATGACAACCCTGCCTCCTCTGCCGCACCCCCCAACCCGGGCATATCTCCATCCCCCCAAGTCGATCAGGGGGTCACTTCTCCACTCCCCTGACCCTCTCAGTACCTGTAAATCTTTTAGGTCTTTTCAGGCAGCAACTCATTCCCCTTGCTTGCGCCAACTCTGAGTCTTTCCTCTGATGCAACTTCCTGGTTCTATGAATAGCAAGTTGCATCAGAGGGAAGGCTTAGAGTGGCACGAGCAAGGGGAATATGTTGCTGCTCACTAAATCTGCAAACAAACCTTTTCTGGAGACGGGAAGGTGATAGAACTAGAGGACATGAATTGAGGTTGAAGGGGGGCAGACTCAGGAGTAATGTCGAGAAGTATTTTTTCATGGAGAGGGTGGTGGATACATGGAATGCCCTCCCGCTGGAGGAGGTGGAGATGAAAACGGTAATGGAATTCAAACATGCGTGGGATAAGCACAAAGGAATTCTGTTTAGAAGGAATGGATCTACGGAATCTCAGCGGAGATTGAGTGGTGACGCTGGTAATTGGGAAGCGAAACTGGTGCTGGGCAGACTTCTACAGTCTATGCCCTGATTGTGACTGAATAAATAGGGATGGGCTTGAGTGTAAATTTAAGGGGCTTCGACGTTAGCTTCAGAACCTTTAGTACAAGAAGAGTGCTGGGCAGACATATGATCTGTGCCCTGAGAATGGCAAGGACAAATCAAACTTGGGTATAAATAAATAAATAAATAAATAAATAAATAAATAAATAAATAAATAAATATATATATATATATATATATATATATATATATATATATATATATATATATAGTATTGCATATCAAGTAAAATGAGTTTATCTTGTTGGGCAGACTGGATGGACCGTATAGGTCTTTATCTGCCGTCACTTACTATGTTACCGAGGGGATCAGGGAGAGCAAAGTGGCCCCTCAATCGCCTGGAGGGAGAGGAGAGATGCTGGGAATCTTCAGTTGGCAGGGCTTGGGGATCCCTCTCAGACACATCACTGCTGTGTCGCTGCTGGGTGGGCCTGAGTCCAAAGTGAGTGGACCTGTGTCCACCCGGGCCTACTCATGGCTATGCTACTGTTGCATATGCTAAGCACTCAGTACTTGGGTTTTTTGTAATTTTATTGAGGGGGAATGTCAGGGGCAAAGAATGGGTGGAGAGTGATGGTGGAAGTAGTAACCAGTTGGCATGTGCACATTTTCATACACTAACTGATTACCAAAAGGTTAACACAGGAGCCCTTACCTCCTGGTAGCTGCTAGTGCTGAGAGTGCCGTGGCAAAGGAGAAAGGTGGAATGGTTTCCTCCATGGGATATTGGACACTTCTGATCTGGAACATGCTCAAGAGATCTTAAAGGAGAATTTACCATCTTTACCATCTTTATTCATGTTGGTGCATCCAGCTCAAATTTCTTTGGACTCTACGTGGATGGCGATAGAAGAACTTCAACTTGGTAAGCAGCTTTCTCTTCAATTTATCAGTACCTGAACTTGATTAAGAGTCCTGGTAAGGGCTCCTGCATTAATGTTTTTAAATTGCCATGTGCTACTGGTAACATTAGTGCACAGCCATAAATGAAACAAATACAAAAAAGTTTTTTTTCACATCCATGCAATAAATGGGCTTAGCTCGCGGGAAAGACCCGCTCAGCCCATTCCTTAGTGCAGCTTAGAAAAAGATCCCCATAGTATCTTAAAATAAAGTATTCTATTGGCATATGTGTTTATATTTTATTCTCCAAGGACAAGCGGGTCAGAGGTATTCTCACATATGTCTATGGGTGACGTTATCCGACAGAGCCTGTTCTCGGAGAACATCTGCTACAGATGAGTAACTGTTTTATGTGCACAACTCTAAACACATTAAAAAAAAGGCAAAGAGTAGGGTTAAATGGCCAGTATTCTCCATGAAGAAGTGGGGTTCCCCAGAGGTCTGTGCTGGGACCGCTGCTTTTTAACATACTTATAAATGATCTAGCGATGGGAGTAACTGGTGAGATAATTAAATTTGCTGACGACACAAACATATTCAAAATTGTAAAATCACAAGAGGAGTGTGAAAAATTACAAGAGGATCTTATGAGACTGGTAAACTGGGCATCAAAATGGCAGATCACGTTGAATGTGAGCAAGTGCAAAGTGATGCATGTGGGAAAGAGGAACCTGAACTATAGCTACGTAATGCAAGGTTCCATATTAGGAGTCACCGACCAGGAAAGGGATCTAGGTGTCATCGTTGATGATATGTTGAAACCCTCTGCTCAGTGTGTGGTGGTGGCTAAGAAAGCAAATAGAATGTTACGTATTATTAGGAAAGGAATGGAAAACAAAAATGAGGACATCATAATGCCTTTGTGTCGCTCCATGGTGCAATCGCACCTCGAATATCGTGTGCAATTCTGGTCACTGTATCTCAAAAAAGATATAGTGGCATTAGAAAAGGTACAGAGAAGTGCAACGAAAATGTTATAGGGGATGGGATGACTTCCCTATGAGGAAAGGCTAAAGGAGCTAGGGCTCTTCAGCTTGGAGAAAAAATGGCTGAGGGGAGATATTACAGAGGTCTATAAAATAATTAGTGGAGTGGAACGGGTAGACATGAATGGCTTGTTTACTCTTTCCAAAAATACTAGGACTAGGGGGCACGCAATGAAGCTACGAAGTAGTAAATTTAAAATGAATTGGAGAAAATTTTCTTCACTCAACATGTAATTAAACTCTGGAATTTGTTGCCAGAGAAAGTAGTAAAAGCAGTAAGCTTAACAGGGTGTTAAAAAGGTTTGGCTAGCTTCCTAAAAGAAAAGTTGATAAGCCATTATTAAAATGGACTTGGGGAAAATCCACTGCTTATTTCTAGGATAAGCAGCATAAAATGTATTGTACTGTTTTGGGATCTTGCCAGGCACTTGTAATCTGGATTGGCCACTGTTGGAAACAGGATGCTGGGCTTGATGGACCTTTGGTCTGTCCCAGTATGGTAATACTTATGTACTTATGCACATAGCATCATTTGAAAAAGTTATGCACCAAATTATTTTGAAATGGGTAAGGTTGCACAAACATATTTGTCATGCCCAACAGCCCAGTCTGTAAAGTCAGCTTGAGCATTTATCTGAGTTTAAAAATCAAGAGGCTTTTTCTATGAGTTTGAACATATGGATTTGACATAGCAGTTACCCTTGGTATTGAAAATATAGCTCTAAATTGTCTGCACTAAAACTTATATATAATTTTGAATGCCACAATATTTTCATTGATTGTGAAGGTTCAGACAGTTCCCTCAAAGTGCTGTTGATTAATCATAACCCTGACAATATATACTTTGCCTTTCCCATTCCTCTGCTGTCTCTAGCTGCCTCTAGCTAAACAAAGATCAGAAATGTTAGATCTTCCTTATCTCCTGCCAGCATTGTCAATTCCTCTCTCCAGAGACACAACATGCTCTCTTCTGTAAACATGGCACACACCACCTAAGATTTAAACAGGCTAATTTCCACATAAAAACATGTAGAGAATTTGCAAACTAAACTTAGCTAGAAAAGCAGAATAGGAAGCGAGAGATTTCTTTTTATAGCCCCCATTGTTCAGTCTTCAAACAAT
The DNA here is from genome assembly GCF_901765095.1 of Microcaecilia unicolor. Taxonomy (NCBI): domain Eukaryota; kingdom Metazoa; phylum Chordata; class Amphibia; order Gymnophiona; family Siphonopidae; genus Microcaecilia; species Microcaecilia unicolor. The sequence goes on from NC_044041.1 coordinate 68,643,188, forward strand.
TAAGAGGAAAAAGACAACATTTAAAAAAAGAAACCTTAAAATTCTAAAGTTTCTCATTGATTCATTCATGCTCTCATAATAAACTAAAATTCACAAATATCCATTCAGCTTGTCTTAGATTGAAATTCAGCACACACATAGAAATTTGTTATGGCCTGGAAAAAGTCAAAAATCTCTAGTGTCTTTCCTATCAACAAACAACACAGAAGAAGCTTTTAAAAAATTCCATAAGGGAATCTTCTGAAAAGGAGAACTTCTGATCCATTCGCAGTTGCCAGAGAAAGATGGCAGATCAGATAAAGAATATTGAAAGAAAGAACATAGAAACAGAAACACACATGCGAATGAGTGCAGAAGGCAAGGGCAAAGAAACACAGAAGCAGTAAGAGGAACATGCACTAAGGCCTAGATTCTTTATATGGTGCTCAAAAACTCGGTGTGGAAAAAACACACTTAGCGCTATTCAATAACATTAGGCACGGTTTATAGAACACGTGTAGCACCCAGACCCATGACCATTTATGCCAACTAAAATCTGCGGCTCTATGCCATGGAGGCTATCTCTTCTCCCATACTCCCCGCCTAGTTGGCCGCGGAGGAGGCGTCGGGTTACTACTCTCGCCCTCCTGTAGCTTCCAACCCCTCCTCCTACCACAGTCTCACTGCTTCTCATCCTTTGAAGTCCACTCCATCCGTCTATTCTACCCGTTGCCACTCAGAGTGGCAGTCATTTACCGCCCCCCTGATAAATCCCTCCCTTCCTTCCTCACCGACTTCGATGCCTGGCTTTCTGTTTTTATTGAACCCTCATCTCCATCCCTCATTCTCGGAGACTTCAACATACACGTTGATGACCTGTCCAACTCTCACGCTTCTAAGTTCCTCACTCTAACATCCTCCTTCAACCTCCAGCTATGTTCCACCACCCCTACTCACCGTGATGGCCATTGCCTTGACCTCGTCCTCTCCTCTTCCGGCTCACCCTCCAAATTCCACACCTCAGCTCTTCCTGTCTCTGATCATCACCTGATCACCTTCACACTTCTTCACCCTCCCCCTCAGCCCCGCCCAACATTAACCACTACTTCCAGGAATCTCCAGATTATTGACCCTCCCACCTTATCATCTAGTATTTCTAATCTCCTCCCCTCCATCATGTCCTCCGAGTCTGTTGACGAGGCTGTCTCCGCTTACAATGCCACTCTCTCCTCTGCTCTGGACACCCTTGCACCATCCACCTCCCGTCCCACAAGGCGTACTAATCCCTAGCCCTGGCTGACCCCTTGCATCCGTATTACCTCGCTCCTGCCCCGATCTGCTGAACGCCTCTGGAGGAAATCTCGCACCCATTCAGATTTCCTTCACTACAAATTCATGCTATCCTCCTTCCAGTCCTCACTATTCCTTGCAAACAGGACTAGTACACCCAATTGACTAATTCTCTCAGCTCTAACCCTCGTCGTCTCTTCGCCACCCTTAACTCCCTCCTCAAAGTGCCTCCGCTCCCCCCCCCCGTCACTCTCTCCGCAATCACTGGCTGACTACTTCCGCGACAAGGTGCAAAGATCAACCTTGAGTTCACTACCAAGCCACCTCCCCTCTTCACCCTTCAACCCTCTCCCTCAACCAACCAACCCAGACCTCCTTCTCCTCCTTTCCTGATATCTCCGAGGAGGAAACCGCCTGCCTTCTTTCCTCCTCAAAATGCACCACTTGTTCCTCTGATCCCATCCCCACCAACTTACTTAACACCATCTCTCCTACTATCACCCCCTCCATCTGTCATATCCTCAACCTCTCTCTCTCCACTGCAACTGTCCCCGACACCTTCAAGCATGCTGTAGTCACGCCACTCCTCAAAAAACCATCACTAGACCCTACCTGTCCCTCCAACTACCGCCCCATCTCCCTCCTACCCTTCCTCTCCAAGACACTTGAGCGCGCAGTCCACAGCCGCTGCCTTGATTTTCTCTCCTCTCATGCCATCCTTGATCCGCTTCAATCTGGTTTTCGCCCTCTTCACTCGACAGAAACAGCACTTTCTAAAGTCTGTAATGACCTGTTCCTTGCCAAATCCAGAGGCCACTACTCCATCCTCATCCTCCTGGATCTATCCGCCGCTTTTGACACTATCAATCATGACTTACTTCTTGCCACACTGTCCTCATTTGGGTTCCAGGGCTCTGTCCTCTCCTGGTTCTCCTCCTATCTCTCCCACCGCACCTTCAAAGTTCACTCTCATGGATCTTCCTCCACCCCCATCCCCTTATCTGTTGGTGTTCCCCAGGGATCGGTCCTTGGACCCCTTCTCTTCTCAATCTACACCTCTTCCCTGGGCTCCCTGATCTCATCTCATGGTTTCCAGTATCATCTCTATGCTGATGACACCCAACTGTATCTCTCCACACCAGACATCACCGCGGAGACCCAGGCAAAGGTATCGGCCTGCTTATCCGACATTGCTGCCTGGATGTCCAACCGCCACCTGAAACTGAACATGTCCAAGACCGAGCTTATCGTCTTTCCACCAAAACCCACTTCTCCTCTTCCTCCACTTTCTATCTCAGTTGATAACACCCTCATCCTCCCCGTCTCATCTGCCCGCAACCTCGGAGTCATCTTTGACTCCTCTCTCTCCTTCTCTGCGCATATCCAGCAGATAGCCAAGACCTGTCGCTTCTTCCTCTTTAACATCAGCAAAATTCGCCCTTTCCTCTCTGAACACACCACCCGAACTCTCGTCCACGCTCTCATTACCTCTCGCCTGGACTACTGCAACTTACTCCTCACCGGCCTCCCACTTAGCCATCTATCCCCCCTTCAGTCTGTTCAGAACTCTGCTGCACGTCTCATATTCCGCCAGAACCGATATACTCATATCACCCCTCTCCTCAGGTCACTTCACTGGCTTCCGATCGGATACCGCATTCAATTCAAGCTTCTCCTTCTTACCTACAAATGCACTCAGTCTGCTGCCCCTCACTACCTCTCTACCCTCATTTCCCCTTACGTTCCCGCCCGTAACCTCCGTTCACAGGATAAATCCCTCCTCTCAGTACCCTTCTCCACCACCGCCAACTCCAGGCTCCGCTCATTCTGCCTCGCCTCACCCTATGCTTGGAACAACCTTCCTGAACCCTTACGCCAAGCCCCCTCCCTGCCCATCTTCAAGTCTTTGCTTAAAGCCCACCTCTTCAATGCTGCGTTCGGCACCTAACCCTTACCGTTCAGTGAATCCAGACTGCCCCAATTTGACTGCCCCTATCGGACCGACCGTTCACTTGTCTATTAGATTGTAAGCTCTTTGAGCAGGGACTGTCTCTCTTTGTTAAATTGTACAGCGCTGCGTAACCCTAGTAGCGCTCTAGAAATGTTAAGTAGTAGTAGTAAATGCCTCTTATCCCCAGATTCTATATACGGCGACTAAAGTCGCACGTGCATTTTTGGCAGTGTGGCCAAATCGAACATGTAACTTAATTGTTTAACAAGTGAATCAGCTCCAATAATTGTCACTAATTAGAATTTATGCGTGCAACTTTCCCCACATTAAAATTTACATTCACAATTTTACAAAATAGGCTTAGAAAGTTGAGGGGCACATAGATAGTAGCCATGCTACATGCCATGGTATATTCCCCTTCTTCCTCTACTCACATTGGAGGGTGCTCCAGAAAGAATCACTGGTAAACACACACAATCAATACTTGGAATGAGTGGAAGGCGTATCTGATGTCATATCCATGGTACTGATCAAGCTCATATTAAAATGCCTCTATACGTATGTTCTCCAGCAACTACTGTCTCTGTCACTGTAGTCCTGCCCTCTGACTTTTGTATGCACAGACCATATGAGCCACATGTTGAGATATGTGTCTACACAAAGGGAAATTGGACACCTTTGCCCTCGAAGACATGGTAGCCCATCACTCAACTACCTCCTACAGCATGAGGACTTCCAAATGAAGTGGCAAGATTATATTGCCTCTGTGACCAATCACTGGTGTCTGTGCCCCCCCTCTATATATTATCCCCACAGGTGACCCCTTATAATGGTGATGCTGACTGTTGAGAAAAACCAGCAGAGGGGGGTAGGAGCAGGTAAGAAACACTGCTCACCAACTCTTCTTGCCTACTGCAGAGCTACCAAGTCACTTTGGTCCAGTAGGGAACCTTGTTCACCCGTCCCGGTTTTGAACTAACATTCCTAGACAGTGTGGTGGTTGCAGTCCCTGATCCTGCCAATTAAAATTAGTGCCAGAGATTCCATAATGCATTAGGATAGGGTTGTCAAAAATCCTGGACTGGTCTAAAGTCTCCCTCCTGGAACTAGCAACTCTGGAAGTGGGGAACAATGGACTGGGATCAAAACCTGACCTCTGAGGGCAGTGGTGACTCCTGTCTACCACCAGTGGCGTAGGAAGGGGGGGGGGCGGTCCGCCCCGGGTGCATGCCGCTGGGGGGTGTCGGCTCCGCGCTGGTGCACTGCCCTCTCTGCCCCAGAACAGGTTACTTCCTATTCCGGGACAGAGAGAGCAGTGAACCAGCGTGGAGCCGACACACCCCAGCAACGTGCAGTCGGGGCGGATCGGCCCTCCCGCCCGTCCCTCGCTGCAGGTATGCGCTCCGGGGGGGGGGGGGGGTGCACTCCAGTGGGAGGAGGGTGCGCCGTGCTGCACCCGGGGGGGGGGGTGCAGCGGCGACCCACCCCGGGTGTCAGCTCCCCTCGCTACGGCTCTGTCTACCACCTCTAACTCTTCTTTCTTACCAGTCCACTGTCCGACCACAAGGCTACTTCTGTGACCTGCCTCCTGCTCTAACAAGAATGGCCATCATATCTCTGCTGTCATAGAGCCTGGTATGTACTGTCAGTGTTATATCTAAGGGAGGTGGGGGTGGGAGGGGGGTTTGTGACCACTGGGGGGAGTAAGGGGGGTTATGCTTTAATCCCTCCAGTGGTCATTTAGGGCACCTTCTGGTCACTTAGTTGTGATTGAAACAGGTCTAGCCAAAAACGTCTTAATTTTGGCCATAGAAGTTTTCATTTTGTTTCATTATTGCAGAAAAACATCTATCTTTTGATGTTGCCCATGTCCCACCCAAAACATGCCCCTTAACACACTCCCTTAAAATTTGGACAAATTGTGAAGAAAAATGGAGTGTCAAAAATCACAACTTGGATGTTTTTGGAAGAAAAACGTCCTTCTACCACCTTATTGCGGGCCCTGTTTACTAAGGCGTGTTAGTGTTTTTAATGCGCCTACAATTAGTGCACGCGCTAACCGTATAGGCACCTAGAGGGATATTGTAGGCGCCTACACAGTTAACGTGCATACATGGTTAACGTGTGTTAAAAATGTTAATGCGCCTATAACGCGGCTTAGTAAACAGGGTCCTACGTTTTTTTGACTTTTTTTTTGTTTTGAAAATGAGCCCCTTAATGTTTCAGCTTGTACAAACAATTTTTATTTTATTTTTACATTTGTATCCCACATTTTCCCACACATTTGCAGGCTCACAGATTAAACTATACAATAATATACACTAAATAGCCACTTCTTTAGCCCCTTCCTAACAACTGTGCAACCCAATTCTAACCTCAGAGCAGATGGTAACTGATTCCAAAGGCAAAAATCCTGATACATATAAGTAGAGCATCATGTACATTGCAGGCAGCAGTGGCAGAAAAACAGGCAACCTTGCTGAGACGAGTGCAGTCATCTAACAAGGGTAAGAGTCTGTTAACAAGACCACAAGATACATAGGGGCAAGATTACGTACTGCCTTAAAACCTCGCAAGGGAGCTTAAACTAAACACATTTCCTGACTAGAAGCCAATGTGATGCTACCATGGCGTGACCCCTCTTACTTGCTCCAGTCAAATATTTTGCAGCTAGATTTTGGATAAGTTGCAAGCAGACCAAGAGGGGCATAATTGAAAGGGACGCCCAAGTTTTCCTGGGGAAGTCCTCGCAGGACGGCTCCAGCAAGGAGCGGGGAAACCTGTATTATCGAAACAAGATGGGCGCCCATCTTTCGTTTCGATAATATGGTCGGGGACGCCCAAATCAGCAAATTTAGGTCGACCTTAGAGATGGTCGTCCCCAGGACTTGGTCGTTTCTGATTTTCAGCAATAATGGAAAGCGAGGACGCCCATCTCATAAACGACCAAATCCAAGCCATTTGGTCATGGGAGGAGCTAGCATTCGTAGTGCACTGGTCCCCCTGACATGCCAGGACACCAACCGGGCACCCTAGTGGGCACTGCAGTGGACTTCACAAATTGCTCCCAGGTACATAGCTCCCTTACCTTCAGCCAGATGCACTAACTGAACAGGAAAAGCCCTTCCCTTACCGATCCCTTAGCGATTCAGAAAGGAACGGGTATGCATGAAGGAAATCGCATGCAAATGAGCTGCTCGCTGTTAGCTCATTTGCACATGATTTCTTTCCTAAGGAGGGGAAGCCAGTGCAGAGCAGCCAAGCATTATGCGTGGCTGCTCTGCGCATGCCAAAGACGACTTCATACATGCAGACAAGCTGCTGGTATAATAGCCATCTACAACCTTAGCAAAGCAAAGTCCAGGTGAAAATGTCCAAAGTGCTCGTCAGGGACGTATAGGTGAGGGACGTCCTTCGCTATGCCTCCGTCCCTGTGATGCAGTTGAGGACGTCCAAAATGTGGATGCTTCTGTGAGAAGGAACATCCATGGCCTTTGCTATGCCTCTGACATCCCCTTTATTTATTTGGATCACAAGTAGCAATAGTGGGATTTGAACCAGCCACCTCTAGATTGCAAGAATAGTGCTCTAAACCACTAGGCCACTCCTCCACTCCACTCCACTCCCCTTGAAATTTGGCTGTCCCTGTGAGGGGGGGGGGCAGTTGAGGACATCCAAAATGTTTGAAAGAAGGACGTCCACGCCTTCGCTATGCCTCTGCTGACACACACATACCCCCCCCCCCCCCAGGGACCTGCATACTGCTGCGATGGACCTGAGTATGACATTTTAGGCTGGCAAAAAAAGTTTTAAAGTTGTTTTTTTTTCAGGTGGGAGGGGTTAGTGACCACTGGGGGAGTCAGTGGAGGTCATCCCCGATTCCCTCTGGTGGTAATCTGGTCAGTTCGGGCACCTTTTGAGGCTTGGCCGTAAGAAAAAATGGACCAAGTAAAGTCGGTCAAGTGCTCGTCAGGGACGCCCTTCTTTTTTCCATTATTGCTTGAGGACGCCCATCTGTTAGGCATGCCCCAGTCCTGCCTTCGCTACACCTCCGACACGCCCCCCGGAACTTTGGTCGTCCCTGTGATGGGAAGCAGTTGGGGACGCTCAAAATCGGCTTTCGATTATGCTGATATTTGGCGACCCTGAGAGAAGGACGCCCATCTCCCGATTTGTGTCGAAAGATGGGCGCCCTTCTCTTTCAAAAATAAGCAAGTGATGTTTCGGAACAAAGAATTGCAGTAATCCAATTTGAACAACAAGGGAATAAGCAATAGATCTAAGATCCTTGCCTGTAAATAAGCACACAATTGCCTAAGTAACAAAGACCACCATACGCTAACTGTAAAACCACTGAAACCTATGAATCAAGAGAACTTCCCATCAAACAGAAAGCTAAGCAGTTCACAGAAGCACTCAAGCCTCAGTAACCACTGAGAGTGAAACTGAGAAAGACAACTCACTCTTCTGGTAAACTCAAATGCTTTACATTTAGCAAAAATGGATTATCATTTTATGCATCTGCAGCATTAGCAATAACTTTTCTGAACAGATATGCCAATGAGACATAACTGCCTCCTGCTCTTCCTCCATAACTGTTGTAATCTGAAAGTCAACAGCAAAAAAGGTAAATAAAACCCAAACTCCTCAACCAGAGAGGTCAGCAGGAGCAGGTAAATATTAAAAAGAATTGGCAATGAGGAACCCAAGACTCAATAGTTTTAACTGCAGAAGTAACGTGTGATGTCCTACAACAAAGAACTTACCACTCAAAAAAGAACCAAACCACTTGAGGACCTCCACCCCAAATCCAAGGTCCTATAAATTACTGTAGCAAAAAGTGAATGATCTAGTAACCCAAAGGCAGCTGTACAGACCGACCCCCAAATTCTATAAATGGCGCCTAAAGTTGGGTGCAAAAATACGCACCCATTTTGAGAATAGGAACAGTTATGCACACAACATAATTAGCTAATTGGCGCTACTTAATAGGAGATGTACCGATAATTGGCCTTAACAAGCACCAATTGGCACTAATTAACACTTGTGTACGTAACTAACTTTGTGTCCCTATTCTGTAAACTGAGCCCCTAATTTCTCTCACGCACAACTCTAAAGGGTGTGTGGCAAAGGGAAGGGGCATGGACGGTCATAGGCAATTCCCAGGATTTAGGCATGATCTTATAGAATATTTCCATTTCTATACCGAATGGACGTAGTTTAGGCTCTTTCCTGCCCCGAAGGCGGAAGAAGTCACTAGACCACCAGGGCACTAGTAAGTAAGGGGAGGGGAGGCTAGCAATCTGCCCGTTTGTCCGGACAATGGGCAGATTGGCAAAACTGCCTGGTTGCGCGGACATGCCCTCAAAAAAAGGACATGTCCGGGTAAATCTGGACATATGGTAACCCTAGCAGATGAATGTGACTTGGTATACGGGTGTTAGGAGTTCCTCCGATTATCATAAAACACATAAGCATGCACTTGTCTTCATCATAAAGCAGATCATGACTCAATTTGCAGGAGCTGTTAGTTCACATCTATCTGCCCAGGCTCTCAGGGCTAGCAGGTAAAATGTGGACAGAAGCTATCAGATCCCGATCAGCAAGCTTTTTCTACAAGTGGCATTAGGTTCTTGACAGCATGCAGAAACACTGCATCAAGTTCCCAAAATCCCGTTTTGTATGGCTTAAGGGGATGCAGAGGCCTTTGTCTGATGAAAATGTAATTATATCACTAGCTAATGGTGCCCTTGACTTGCCTGGTAGGCAGAAACTGTGCAAAGGAATGTCTCAAAGTATCCTCCATCTTTTACATTTTGAAAGGTTGTTAAACATTTGTGACTTTTTATCAATGATGATTCACGTCCCTAACTCATCATTAAAGGAGGGGGATTTACAGGGGGGGTGGGGGGGGGTTGTGGGTAGGCTGGGGGTGCATGTCTTCCTGCCCGTGATCTTACCCCCCCCCCTTTTTTAGTTAATTATATATTGTAAACCACATCCAACCACCTAGTATATTTTACCGATTGCAGCTTTCACCAACTTGCGACTTAAAGCAGCTTTTACACTAGAAGCTAAGGAAAGCTGACAGTTGCTCAAGAGGGTATAGTTCAAAACGAGGTACTATTTTGAAAGATATAATCAATCAGTGAAGTTATGGCATCCCATTAGAGAGGTTGCAAAAAAAAGCAAAAGCAAACCAGATGCCTTTAAATAAAGAACAGACAGTCTTGAAAGATATAAATCATCACTGTCAACTGCTAAGCAGGTTGTTAATAGAAACAAAAATCATTGGGGGTGATATTGAGCTGGTTTGCTCGGCTCTCTATGCAGGTGCCGGCACTGAATAATGCCGGCACCCAATAATTACTAGCTCCTCTCCAGTACCACTCCTGTTACTGGCCCTGACCTGCCATTTTCTACATGGGTGATCAGAGCCCAGTTAAGTGGCGCTGATTATTGGCGTCTGGGTGGATCCAAGCGATTTCAATGGGTAGAGCCTCTCCTGCTTGCTTTAATGGCTTTGAATATTGGGTAGGTTGTTAATTAGAATTTTTTTTAAAAACATTCCACTCGATATTCTAGGCAGTTTTGATTTTTTTTCATCCTATTAGTGATTTTTAACATTACTCCACAGCAACAAAGATAAGAGTATCTACAGTTTATGGTTGGATTTGTGATTACTTCAGATCCTGTAGACAAGTTCAGTATATGAGGAAGTTTATCCCTATTTAACCTGTTAAACATAGCCAGTTTGGGGTGGAATATACACGCTTAATTGGCTATCCAGCTCATTTTCGAAAAGAGAAGGGTGCCCATCTTTCGACACAAATCGGGAGATGGGTGGCCTTCTCTCAAGGTTGGGGCAAATCGGCATAATCGAAAGCCGACTTGGCTGTTTCTCAACTGCTTTCCCGTCGCAGGGATGACCAAAGTTCACGGGGCATGTTGGGCAGTGTACTGAAGGCAGGACGGGGGCGTGGTTTAATAGATGGGCGTCATCAGCCGATAATGGAAAAAAAGAGGGCGTCTCTGACGAGCATTTGGCCGACTTTACTTGGTCCAATTTTTTCACATCCAAGCCTCGAAAAGGTGCCCGAACTGACCAGATGACCACTGGAGGGAATCAGGGATGACCTCCCCTTACTCCCCCAGTGGTCACCAACTCCCTCCCACCCAAAAAAAAAACCAAATTAAAAAACATTTTTTTGGACTTTTTTTTTTATTTTTTTTATTTGTACCCTGCACTTTTTCCCACTCATGGCAGGCAATGGAGGGTTAAGTGACTTGCCCAAAGTCACAAGGAGCTGCCTGGGCCGGAATTGAACTCAGTTCCCCAGGACCAAAGTCCACCACCCTAACCACTAGGCCACTCCTCCACTCCAGTCGGGGGGTGGAGCAAGATGGCGGCGGTACCATCTGTTCGCATAGGTGACTAACTCAACGCTGCTGGAGTTTGAAATTCTCTTGGTGTTTTATTTTTTTTCCTCATTAAAGATTTTTCCTGGTTTCTTACCTTCACGATGCCGCACACCAAGAGAAAAGGGACCGTTAGACCGGCGGCCCAGTCGGTGCTAACATCAACGCCCGTCCAGCAGAAGCTTGATCAGTTTCTATTGCGGACATTCCACTGCTCAGGTTGGAGGCCCTGCTGATATTACGGCGGTAGGAGACGCCGAAATCTTAGGGATAGACACCTCGTTGTCTCCTCCAACTATTTGCCCACCTTTGCAACCGGCGGCGATCGACTTCGGGGGTGAAACGCCGAGACCGGAAGTCGGAGTAGGCATTCTACCGTTGGGCCAGAAAGTCGGTTTGCCTCCCGGGGCTTCCATGCCAACGGAGCCAGAGAGCTTCATAGCTACTCAGGAGAGTCCATTAACATCAACGGCCTCGAATGCAAAGGTCACGCTGGAGACGATATGGGAAGTGCTCCAGCGTTTAGATAATACGATGAGGATTTCAACAAATAAGATCGATTTCCTGACTGAAAAGGTACAAACTTTAAATACTGCATTTGCCACAATGAAAAATGAGGTCAATGAGCAAATAAGCCTTTTGAAAACTGACTCCACCAAATTGAAAGAAACAACTGTAAAATTGATTCAAGATAATACACAGATTCACAATAGACTTGAATATTTTGAAAATTTTAATCGAAGATTGAATCTTCGATTGTTAAACTTTCCAGGACATCAGTATATTCACCTATGGATATTTTCAAAAGATTTTTGGGGAAAATTTAAAGTTTGCATCGGATAATATTCCACCATTGAGTAAAATTTATTACTTACCAACAAATAGATCAAATGTTGAATTACAGACTCCCCCGCAAGTTGATATAAGTGTATCAGAACTTTTGGAAACATCTTTGACATCTATAGCTAATAGGCAAACCCTTTTTGGTATCATTGTGTTTCAACAAGACTTGGAGCTAGTGAGGAAACTGGCTCTAAGAAATTTACAAAACCCCTTTTATGGGGGGAAAATATGGGTTTTTCCCGGACGTTACCAAAAATACACAAAAGCAAAGAAAGGAGTTTTTGACCTTACGACCAGCAGTTCTGTCATTGGGGGCTTCCTTCAATTTAAATTATCCGTGCAAATGCATTGTAAATATATGGATATAAAATATGTTTTCTTAGTACCGGATCACTTAAAACAATTTATTGCACAAAAGAATATTATGAAAGATGTTTGAAACCAATTTGTATTTTCTTTAGGAATGTATTGAAGATTATAGTGGTAATATCCGTTAAGCCTTACTTCATTATTATATATTCCTGTTTCTTTTCTCCTAAAGTTATCGGCATACTCCCCCGTTATGGTGGTCTAAAACAAGATGCTTTTTTCTTTTTCCTGTATAATTTCTGATTAAGAAATTTCTTTGTAATCATATTAATCTGTTTTCTTGCACAAGTATTATAGCTTGTAAATTTGATTAAAAAGATAAATAAAGAATTAAAAAAAAACAAAACATTTTTTTCAGCCTCTATGCCAGCCTCAAATGTCATACCCAGCTCCATGACAGCAGTATGCAGGTCCCTGGAGCAGTTTTTAGTGGGTACTGCAGTACACTTCAGGCAGGCGGACCCAGGCCCATCCCCCCTACCTGTTACACTTGTGGTGGTAAATGGGAGCCTCTAAAACCCACCCAAAACCCACTGTACCCACATGTAGGTGCCCCCTTTACCCTGTAAGGGCTATGGTACTGTTGTACAGTTGTGGGTAGTGGGGGGGGGGTTGGGGGCTCAGCACCCAAGGTAAGGGAGCTATGCACCTGGGAGCATTTTCTCAAGTCCACTGCAGTGCCCCCTAGGGTGCCCGGTTGGTGTCCTGGCATGTGAGGGGGATCATTGCACTACAAATGCTGGCTCCTCCCATGACCAAATGGCTTGGATTTGGTCGTTTTGAGATGGCTGGCCTTGGTTTCCAGTATCGGCGAAAAACCGAGGGTCGCCCATCTCTAAGGCCGGCAATCTCAACATTTAGGTCGACCATCTCTAAGGTTGACCTAATGTTGAGATTTGGGCGTCCCCGACCATATATCGAACGAAAGATGGACGCCCATCTTGTTAATATGGGTTGCCCGGCCAATTCGCTGGGCCGTCCTTACAGATGGGTGCCCTTAGAGATGGGCGTCCACGTTCGATTATGCCCCTCCACGTGAGCTAGCAGCTAAATGCGAATATTCAGCAAGAGATAGCCAGTTATCTTCCACTGAATATCCGCGGATAGGCGCTAAAACACTATATAACTGACCAGGCGCCATTCCTGGCCAGTTCAATCATTTTGAATATCAGCCAGATTGTATACAAATGCTAGAAGTCTAAAAAATGAGAAGGGAGAGTTAGAATGTATATCACTAAATGAAAAGGTAAAAATATATTAGGCATGTCTGAGTCCTGTGGGAAGGAGAATAACCAATGGGATGCTGGCATGCTAGGGTACAAATTATAGGATTTATTCCATTTTTCCATTTTGCTCACACCTTTTTCAGTAGTTGGATCAAATTTGTGGAGGGGTAGTGCTATATATTAAAGGAGGCCTTGAGTTTAAATAGGCTAAAATGTCTGAAAGAAACAAAATACACCTTGGAATCCTTATGGATATAAATTCCATGTGTAAAGGAGAAAAGAATAGTGATAGGCATATCCTACCATCCACCTAGTCAGAATGAACAGATGTTGAAATGTTAGCAGAAATTAGGGAAGCTACAAATCTGATAACACAATAATAATGGGTGATTTCAATTACTCCAATACTGACTGGATAATGTAATATCAGGGCATGCTAAGGAGGTACAATTCCTAGGTGAAATAAGTACTGCTTCATGGAGTAGCTGGTACAGGAACTGACAAGAGGGGAAGCCATTCTAGATCTAGTCCTTAAAGGAACAGAGGTGCAAGAGCTACTGGTGTTGGTGCCACTTGTCAACAGTGATCATAACATGATCAAATTTGATTTAGTTTAAATCATTTTTATTAATATATCAAACAGAGAAAAAAAATCATTAAGAAATACAATGTCCCTTTATAATTTTACATCCCATTCCTCCCTCCCGATATAAACCAAGATAATATCCACAATCTAGAAAAAAGGCCTTAGATTTTATGGTCTCCCCAACTTCAGGTATCATTCCTTTATTCTCCGCTGTCTTCCCAACTTCCCTAAGCCTACTTTCTCTCCCCCCATCCCCATCCCCATCCCTTATTTTGCTGACATCTTGAAGGGGAATAACAACCTACATTTATCTCCTCCCTCCCAGTCCCGTCCTATCTTATCTAATTTATCCAGGAACCTTCACGATATTGACCCTTCATCTCTATCCTCCCATGTTTCAAACCTCCTCTCTACTGTGGCCCATCCACGTCTGTCAACGAGACTGTTTCTTCTTACAACAATACTCTATCCTCTGCCTTAGACACTCTTGCAACTCTGATGACCCGCCCTATAAGGCGTACAAAACCCCAACCTTGGCTGACTTCTAATATCTGCTACCCTACGTTCCTGTACCCGCACCGCCGAATGCCTCTGGCGGAAATCTCGGGCCCTTGCTGATTTCTTACACTTTAAGTTCATGCTGACCTCCTTCCAATCTGCTCTTTTACGTGCCAAACAGGATTATTATATCCAACTGACCAATTCTCTTGGCTCTAACCCTCGACTTCTCTTCACCACATTGAACTCTCTCCTCCCAACTCTCTCCCCCAACTCCCCTTCATTATCTCCTCAGACCCTTGCTGAATTCTTTCACAACAAGGTTCAAAAGATAAACCTTGCTTTCTCTACCTCACCACCTCTCCCTCCACTAGTCCGTTCTCCTCTCTCTCCTTCCCCTCATTCCCTTTCCTCCTTTCCTGAAGTTACTATTGAGGAAACTACACTTCTCCTTTCTTCCTCAAAATGTACCACCTGTTCCTCTGATCCCATTCCCACCCACCTTCTTAATGCCATCTCTCCTGCTCTTATTCCTTTTATCTGTCACATTCTCAACCTCTCACTTTCCATTGCGACGTCCCTGCTGCCTTTAAACATGCTGTGGTCACACCTCTCCTAAGAAGCCTTCACTCGACCCTACTTGTCCCTCTAATTACCGACCCATCTCCCTCCTTCCTTTTCTCTCCAAATTACTTGAGCGTGCTGTTCACGCCGCTGCCTTGATTTCTCTCCTCACATGCTATTCTGACCCACTACAATCTGGTTTTCGCCCTCTCCACTCAACCGAAACTGCACTTACTAAAGTCTCCAATGACCTATTACTGGCTAAATCCAGAGGTCAATATTCCATCCTCATTCTTCTTGATCTTTCCGCTGCTTTTGGACACTGTCGATCACAGCATACTTCTCGATACCCTGTCCTCACTTGGATTCCAGGGCTCTGTCCTTTCCTGGTTCTCTTCCTACCTCTCCCTCCGCACCTTTAGTGTTCACTCTGGTGGATCCTCTTCTACTTCTATCGCTCTGCCTGTCGGCGTACCTCAGGGTTCTGTTCTTGGTCCACTCCTCTTTCTATCTACACTTCTTCCCTTGGTTCATTAATCTCATCCCATGGCTTTTCCTACCATCTCTATGCTGATGACTCCCAAATCTACCTTTCTACCCTGATATCTCACCTTGCATCCAAACCAAAGTTTCAGCGTGCTTGTCTGACATTGCTGTCTGATGTCTCAACGCCACCTGAAATTAAATATGAGCAAAACCGAGCTTCTCATTTTCCCCCCCAAACCCACCTCCCCGCTCCCCCTGTTTTCTATTTCTGTTGATGGCTCTCTCATTCACCCTGTCTCCTCAGCTCGAAACCTTGGGGTCATCTTTGCCTCTTCTCTCTCCTTCTCTGCTCATATCCAGCAGATTCCCAAGACCTGTCGTTTCTTCTTTACAACATCCATAAATCCGCCCCTTTCTTTCCGAGCACTCTACCAAAACCCTCATCCACACCCTTGTCACCTCTCGTTTAGACTACTGCAATCTGCTTCTTGCTGGCCTCCCACTTAGTCACCTCTCCCTCTCCAGTCGGTTCAAAAACTCTGCTGCCCGTCTCGTCTTCCGCCAGGGTCGCTTTACTCATACGACCCCTCTCCTCAAGACCCTTCACTGGCTCCCTATCCGTTTTTGCATCCTGTTCAAAACTTCTTCTACTAACCTATAAATGTACTCACTCTGCTGCTCCCCAGTATCTCTCCACACTCGTCCTTTCCCTACACCCCTTCCCGTGCCACTCCGCTCCATGGATAATCCTTCTTATCTGTTCCCTTCTCCACTACTGCCAACTCCAGACTTCGCGCCTTCTGTCTCGCTGCACCCTACGCTGAATAAACTTCCTGAACCCCTAATCTTGCCCCATCCTTGGCCACCTTTAAATCTAGACTGAAAGCCCACCTCTTTAACATTGCTTTTGACTCGTAACCACTTGTAACCACTCGCCTCCACCTACCCTCCTCTCTTCTTCCCGTTCACATTAATTGATTTGATTTGCTTACTTTATTTATTTTTTTTGTCTATTAGATTGTAAGCTCTTTGAGCAGGGACTGTCTTTCTTCTATGTTTGTGCAGCGCTGCGTACGCCTTGTAGCGCTATAGAATGCTAAATAGTAGTAGTAGTAGGTAGTTATGTCATAGCCTCAACGTATTTAAACTAAACTCAAGCTTTTGAGAGATATATGATACTACTGTACGTATCCCATATCGGAAAAAATGTATTTTCTCTTAAGAGTCAGACCTGCCCCTCTGGCTTCCTACAGCATAAGTGTGTGAAAATGAGTTTCCACACCAACTCCAACAGAAAGACAGGTCTGCTTGAATCCAAAGATTGGAGTATGCATTCCCCCCCTCCCCCGACTGTTCCTACTTTCCGCACCAGTATAGTAAATGGTAATATAGTTAAGTGACAGCAGATAAAGACCTGAATGGTCCATCCAGTCTGCCCAACAGTCACATTCATTATCAATTCAAGAGTTAATCAACAATGAACATGATATTATATACTTGATCATGGTCTTTCTTGGTGTTTCTGGAACTTAGACCATAGAAGTCCGCCTGGCTCTGTCCATATGTTCCAATGTATCTCCCTGCCTCTGGATCCTCAGTCCATCTGCCTTGTCAAACAGAAGTGCCTCAGGGAGAGATTGGATACGCTGTCCTGTCAAGCAATTCAAATAATTGAAAATGTTTCCCTAAAACTGTTTAATTCTATCACAAGCCCAAAAGGCATGTAGCAAATTATTGTCTCCTGTATGATATTTCAAGCATGTAGGTGTATCTATTCTCCCTGCTTTGTATACTTGTATGTATGGAAAATATGCTCTATGGAGGGTTCTATATTAGCATTCCCAGAGGTCTGTACTATGTACTACTCATGGTACATCCTTTACATATTTTCTAACGTTGAAAACCCCCAAAGGGGGTCCCAGGTCTTTTACCCAATGATCCTGTAACTCATTATATTCTTTATGTGTCCCCTACAATTTATAATGCATTGTGAAGTCCAGAGATAGATTCTGACATAAAAAAATTCTTGCAATTTATTCCCAGAGCATAACAGAAGACTTTTCATATCCAAAGATTTAATATAATATACTATCTGAAGATAAGCAAATTGGTCTTCCCAGTGGATTTCTAGGCATCGCTGTAACTCTGGATAGTCAAACAGTCCCATCCTCTCAAAACAAATGTTCTGTTAGAAATATCTCCCTAGCCTCCCATCACATAAAAAACGCATTCTCCAATCCCAGAGTGAAAAATGCATTGCCCCTTATGAGTAATTGATCTGTGATACCTGGGTTATAGCCCCATAATTTTGCTAGGTCTTTCCAGACCTCTCTCAATTTAATCTAATAGTAGCATAGTAAATGACGGCAGATAAAGACCTGTACGGTCCATCCAGTCTGCCCAACAAGAATAAGAATATGTGATAATATGTCATTTGATTCTTGTATCCCGTCAACTCCCACTGTAGTGGTTTAGAGTGGTTAACAAAACAGTGAGTAGAATGTAACATATAGTAACATGGTAAATGATGGCAGATAAAGACCTGTACGGTTCATCCAGTCTGCCCACCAAGATAAACTCATTTTACATGGTATGTGATACTTTATATGTATACCCGAGTTTGATTTGTCCTTGCCTTTCTCAGGGCACAGACCATAGAAGTCTGCCCAGTACTGTTCTTGTACTAAGTTCTGAAGCTAACATCGAAGTCCCTCAAAATTTACACTCCAGCCCATCCCTATC
Source organism: Microcaecilia unicolor (assembly GCF_901765095.1). Taxonomy (NCBI): domain Eukaryota; kingdom Metazoa; phylum Chordata; class Amphibia; order Gymnophiona; family Siphonopidae; genus Microcaecilia; species Microcaecilia unicolor. The sequence continues at coordinate 68,661,141 of NC_044041.1, forward strand.
TATTCAGTCACGATCAGGGCGTAGACCGTAGAAGTCTGCCCAGCTCCCGTTTTGTCTCCAATTACCGGCGTCGCCACCCAATCTCCGCTAAGATTCCACGGAACTATTCCTTCTAAACAGGATTCCTTTGTGTTTATCCCATGCATGATTGAATTCCATTACCGTTTTCATCTCCACCACTTCCCGCGGGAGGGCATTCCACATATCCACCACCCACTCCATGAAAAAATACTTCCTGACATTAGTCCTGAGTCTGCCCCCCTTCAACCTCAATTCATTTCCTCTAGTTCTACCGCCTTTCCGTCTCCGGAAAAGGTTCATTTGCGGATTAATACCTTTCAAATATTTGAACGTCTGTATCATATCACCCCTGTTTCTCCTTTCCTCCAAGGTATACATGTTCAGGTCAGCAAGTCTCTCCTTATACGGTTTGCAACGCAAATCCCATACCATTTTCGCAGCTTTTCTTTGCACCGCTTCCAGTCTTTTTACATCTTTAGCAAGATATGGCCTCCAAAACTGAACACAATACTCCAAGTGGGGCCTCACCAACGACTTGTAGAGGGGCATCAACACCTCCTTTCTTCTGCTGGTTATGCCCCTTTCTACGCAGCCTAACATCCTTCTGGCCATGGCCGTTGCCTTGTCACATTGTTTCTTCACCTTTAGATCCTCCGACACCAACACCCCAAGGTCTCTCTCCTGAGTCGAGCTTACTAATCTCTCCCCTCCTACCCGGTATCTCTCTTTTGGGTTTCTGCACCCCAAGTGCTTTCTGTGTCACAGATCTTAGTCTACCAGAGCCTACTGTGACCCATCTATTTCTCTGATGTTTCATTCTCTGAAGCAGTGGTGGTGGTAAATTAGCTGGGAAATGAGTAATCCTGGACGCTTCTTTAATTGTAGTTAATTCCTTCTTGAGTTTGTTGATATCTTCTTTCAAGGCTGATATTTAGAGACAGATAGGACAAGCTCTAAGGTTCCAGATAGTTTGCCTTAGGATTAAAGCAGAACATATATTGCACTAATCTAATCTAAGTACTTATAGACTGCTAGATTCCATAAAATGATCCAAAGTGGTTTACCAAAAGAATTCGAGTAACAAATAATAAGACAATAATGACAATTTAAGACAGATATTTCTAGAACAAATATGTTTTTCGGCTCTTACGAAAGAGCATATAAGTGGTCAATAATTTGATATGGAATGGTAAATAATTCCATACTTTAGTGGCCAGGGCCTGGTACATAAGTGATTTTCTAATATTTTCTTTAACACACTTTCTTAATGATGGATCATTAAGAGCTTGGTGGTCTCTCAAACTGATTGTTTCCCTGACATTAGGCATGAAAAGAGCCAGGAAAGGAGACGGGAGAGCAGTGGCATACCAAGGGGGGGGGGGGCGGTCCGCCCTGGGTACACGCCGCTGGGGGGGTGCCGCGTGCCAGTCAGCTTCCTTCGTTTCCATGCTCCCTCTGCCCCGGAACAGGAAGTAACCTTTTCCGGGGCAGAGGGAGCATGGAAACGAAGGAAGCTGACCGGCGTGCACCCGGGGGGGGGGGTTCTTTCACCATGGTGGGGGGGTGTCCTTTCGCCGGGGGGGGGGGTCGCGCTGCACTGGGGGGGCGGGGCACATCGGCGATCCGCCCCGGGTGTCAGCCCCCCTAGGAACGCCACGGAGGGAGAGGGTAGGGGGAGAGTGGGGCGGGGAGGTTGGGTCCAGAGATTACTTGTAATTGCTTCTTTTCCCACTGAACAGCCTTACTCTTAATTTATCCCAGTTTGTCAGCTGTAGATATTGATTATGATTTGACATATCCCTGGACAAGTTCCTGGAGGAAAGTCCAAAGTCTGTTACTGAGATAGACATGGGGAAGCCACTGCTTGCCCTGGATCGATAGCATGAAATGTTGTTACTAATTGGGTTTCTGGCCAGCTACTTGTGACCTGGATTGGCCACTGTTGCAGGATACTGGGCTAGATGGACCTTTGGTGTGACCCAGTATGGCTATTATGTTCTTAGTTACCTTTAAAGTCTGAAGGCTGAACTTTAAAGAAATAAAGAGACTGTCCTTGGGCATGGTTTTTGTGCAAGAATCCCATTTGAAAAAGAAGTGGTGAAAAAAATGCTTTATCATAGGGACTACCCTCATCTCTACTGTAGCTTTCAACAGAGATGTGTCCAAACAAAAAAAGAGAGGTTATTATAATGATACACAGAAACATCTCTTTGCAAGTTCTAGACTTATATAGAGACAATGAGGTGCGGTGGTTGGTACTACATGGGGTATTATATGGTCAAAATATTTCATTACTGGATATATATATGTGCACAATGAAAACCAAAGTTCTTTCTGGAATGTTGTAAATCACAAACTGATGCGTATAAATCCGGGTCACCTACTTCTGGAAGGAGATTTTTAATTCGGTATTCCATGCAAAGTGGGGGTAGATCGTCTGGGCAGGGATCACACAGCTCCAGTGCTTGTAAAACGCTACACAATTAATGAAAGACTTCTTTCTCATGGACTTCTGGAGAGGACAGAACCCCTCTGGCAAGGGCACTCTTACTACTCCACTGTTCATGACGGTTATTCTCAGATTAATATCCTGTTAGGGAGGGTTTCTGGCTGCTTAGGTTTGGCGACTCCCCTATTGAAAACATCACATGGTCCAATCATGGCCCAGTATGGGGTGCTTTCAGTGGGGTTTGAGCAACAGAGGGTCATCATTCTGCGGCCCAATGAATATCTGTTGCGTGATGATTTAATTAGGGGAGACATCCAGCAAGAAATGTGTGGGAGGGTCTGAAGCCAGTTCTGTCGGGAGCATTGGTAAAATGGGGGAGCAAGAAAGAAAAGAGAGAATAGCTAAAGAAGCGACCTGACAACAAAACCTTGCTCAACTACTAGAGCAACAATCCAGTCCGAGGCTTTACGAGCTGAGATAGGTAAGACCAGAGGAGACTTGCATGTGCTTCACCTACAGAATATAGAATTTAACCTTAGGGGATTGCAACAGCAGGTTTAAAAAATTTAGCAATAGGCAAGAAATTATTGGTGTATAAATTTAGGAAAAGGCCTTCAGGGGGAGCTGTTTATACAGGAGAAGCAATCCACCAACTTTTTAGATTTTTATAAGCAATTATATGCTAAGGATCCTTCTATCTAACTATCATTTTATACAATATCTTTCAGCTGTGACACTGCCCTGTCTAGAACACTGAGGCACGAGAACTTTTAGATGCCCAATAACTAGGGAGGAGGTCATAGTAGCAATTAAGAGCTTTCACCTGGCAAATCTAGATTGGGCGGGTTCTCCAGTGGATTCTATATTACTTTTACAGGACACCATGGAGATTTGATGGCTAGAGTGTTCACAAACTTAACCCTTCCTCAGGTATCCCTGTTTCTGTGAACACAGCGGGGGATCATGGTTCTATATAAACCAGGTAAATATGCCACCTGCTGTGGTTCCTACCGGCATATATCTTTAATAAATGTAGACTTAAAATTCTAGCTAAAATCTTAGTGAACTGACTAGCGGTTCACCTGCAGACAGGTTTTGTGCCGGGGTGGCAGACTGTAGATAATGTCAAGCAGGTTCTTAACTTGATCTGGGTGGCCCAAACAGAACATATGCTTTGTCAGGGGGATGCCAGTATTGGTGCTAGCTCTAGCTTTGTTCCCTGACACACATTCACAACAGTGATTCTTTCAGGCTTGAATAGAGAATTTATTGCTTCATTCCACCATACAACACAACCTGAGCTTCCTCAGATGCATTCCCAATGCAGTACTCTAGTAACAACTTTATTGTTAGGACAAGAACAAGCACTCTGCTGCCCCTAGTGATGCCTCCAGCCTCCTTATGCTGAGAAAGTAGTTCATAAGAACACTATCAAAACATAAATGGAAAAATCCTTTTTACTGGAATCCTGTTTTGTTAGTGAGATCTGGGAGTCAGCGTGCATCCCCATTCTTCTGCAGTTCAGTAGATAATTTCTCAGTCTCTTAACACGGGGTTTCCTCATACAAAGAACAACCTTCCAGAATTGGGGCTAATGTAATTCCTACCTCAAGGCTAGGGCAGCCTCCATCCCTTCCGTGTTCTACTCCACTGTCACTCTTGCGCTTTCCCGTTTTAACCAAGACCAATAAAGTATTCAGCTTCCCAAAACACAGCTTATAACACTAGTAACTTAGCTGTACTGCCATGTCAGCTTCAGGGGTGGTCTTTGGCTCCTCAGCCTCCTTAGGTCCCATTGTCTTTATACAGCTCATTAGCCATTCCAGAGCTTCCTGGCTCAGCCTTTTACTTTGTGTTCTTTTCTTGCCCTGGGTTGGGTAGCCCGGTTTACTCTAGCTGGCCTTGCTGTCTGTGAGAGGGACTCTCTTTATCCCCTCCTCTCTTGAGGCTCTGTCCTTCTCTGCAGAGTTGCCAGATGGAGAAAAATTTTCCAGTCAAATTTGTGGCCAAAAGTAGCCCCCAAAATAGCCAATATGAATATTAATAAGGTCAATATGAATATTAATAAGATCTATTAATAAGGTATTTGGGGTGGGGGATGCTAGGGGAGTTAGGGGGGGGCTGGGAGACCCACCAGATCTCCATCCCAACTGAACTTGGGTTGGGGGTGACTGGAGGTCCACTGGATCTCCTGCCCCCATGTCGCTGGCTTGGGGTGGGGTGGGGGTCGGGGTTCCTGCTCCTGCGGGGGGAAGCTGCATTGGGGGAAATGGGCCTGCTAGCACGCAAATGCATGCTGGACAGGGCTTATCATTAGGGAATTCCAGCTCCGAGCTGGCATAGGGTTTGCTGTGGACAGCATGCCAATGTTTGGCACGCTGCTCGCTGATCATTGGAGAGGAATATGTTTAGCATGCATTTGCATGCTAGTTGCATTCAGAGCCTGCAAGTGCATTGTTTCATGCACTTGGGGGCTCTGATCATGGGCAGTAGCAAACGCAGGAGCAATTTTTTCTCTAATAGCCTCTAGCGCCTGCGTTTGTTCTGATCATCAGCCCATAGAAAAGAGAGCTAGCTAGAGAGTGCATGCATGCATTTGTGTATGTTTTTGTGTCTATGGTTAGGATAGTCACATAAATAAAGCTTCCCTTTGAAATCTAGGCTGGAATGGAGTTCACCGGTACAAATATAACTGTGCACATATTAAGTGAAGGGAAGTTTTTAGCTCAATGAATTTACGTGGACAAATTCCTGTGAACACTGTCCTAATACTGCCTCCATTCTGCCTCCATCCTTTCAGAAGCATAAAAAAAAACCTAAATATTTTATTTTGCCTTTTAAATTTGTGACCTTTATTACACATAAAACTTTGTAACTGTATGTCTTGGACACCTGATCCTTAAATCTCACTCAGGCAGTTTGCTCTTGGAACCTCTGATTTGTGCCTGAGGCAACTGAGAGTGAAAATGACTTGCTCATTGCTGTAGAGCTGCCAAGTTACCCAACTCCAGGAGGGAGACTTCTTGGCCAGTCCTGGTTTGTTTGGGTTTTTTTTTTTAAACTTGTATCCCAATTCAATATTCAATGAATCTACTCGTGTAGTTATAGAATATACCTAGATTTACGAGCAGAACTGCGCGTAATTCTAGGCGTGCAGTATAGAACCTGGAGGTAAACGCTAGAGACACCCATATATTCCTATCGGTATCTTTAGCGTTTAGTGTAAACAGGGCTCTATGAGTAGCACACCACAGGGCTCATTTTCAAAGCACTTAGGGACCCTTTTACTACGGCGCATGGGTGCCTACGCGCATCCAATGTGCATCAATTTGGAACTACCATCATCCGGCTACCACGTGCCCTGGGCAGTAATTCCAATTTTACGCGCATCCAATAAGCGCGACAGAAAATATTTTTTATTTTCTACGTGTGGCGCTAACCAGGCAGTAATTGGCAGTGTACGCCTACTGACGATTACTGCCCGGTTAACGTGTGAGACCTACTGCTAAGTCAATGGGGTGGCGGCAAGGTCTCAGGCCCAAAATGGATGTACGCCAATTTTTATTTTACCGCACATCCATTTCTGACCAAAGAAAAAAGGCCTTTTTTGCAGGCGCACTGAAAAATGGATCTGCGTGCATCCAAAAAAACTCATCTACACCAGCACAGGCCATTTTTCGGCACGCCTTAGTAACAGTGGCGTATTGCTCTGGGGCTCCTGGTTTGGCTGGTGGGGGTCCCCAACCCCCGCCTGTTGAAGCGTTTGTCCTGCACTGGTCTTGCTGCATTGCCTACCTTGCTCTTCTCAGTCACACCTTGCATGCTGTTTTAGTGAAACTGAGCATGCGCGACACTTCATGCATGGCGCGACTGAGAACAGAGGAGGGCAGGCAATGAGAGACCAGCACTGGACAAATGCTTCAGCTGGCAGGGATTGGGGATCCCCACCAGTCAAGGTACCACCGTGCAGCGGCAGCGGGAGGCGGGCCAAAATGTGCCCCCCCCCCCCCCACATTGGGCTCTGGCGCCCCTCCTGTCGAGGTCTGGCTATGCCCCTGCTTAGTAAAAGGGCCCCTTAAACTTACAAAGTTCCATAGTAACCTATGGAACTTTGTCAGTCTAAGTGTTTTGAAAATACACCTGCATGTCACAATGTCTGTTATTTGAATAGGTTTACTGCATGGAATCTTGCTACTATTTGGGTTTCTGCCAGGTACTTGTGGCCTGTATTGGCCACTGTTGGAAACAGGATACTGGGCTAGTTGGACCATTGGCCTGACCTGGTATGGCTACTCTTATCTTATGTTATTGCCTGTTGCCTATGTTGACTTATTCTTGCTGCACGCCACCTCATGTAAATTTCTTCCGAAAGTGGGTAACATAAATCCTAATAAACAATAAATAAGTAGGTACACTCTTATTCTCTTAGGGTCCCCTTTTACAAAGACGCACTAGCATTTTTAGCACGTGCTAAAAATAAGCGTGCACTAAATATCTGAGATGCCCTTATATTCCTTTGGGCGTCTCTAGCGTTTAGCGGGTTCCTTTGTAAAAGACTCCCTTAAGGAATAGCTCTGATCAGCTTTCCAATGCCCTGTGAACTTCTGCAGGCTTTTTAGTCACTCAAAGGAATGCAATGGTCAGACAGGCCAGTTTACCTATGTAAATGACTTTGAAAGTTTGCCCTGCACAGGTCTATGGTTTTCATTGGATGCTGAATTAAAAGGTGCACTGTCCAATATAAATTCAACAGTATTGGAATCCTATTAGACCTTTTCCATTATTCCAAATACATTTTGTATTTAATTTGATCAAACACAAATACAGAAAGAGATATAAATGAATAATGTTTTACAAAGAAAACACTAACTTCAAGGCATATCATTATCAACCTTCCACCAATGTCTATCCAAATTTGCTAATACTTGGATACATTTAATTTTCTAAAAGGCCCCTATTGATGCAATCTGAGTGTGTCAGCAGTCTTGTTAGGGAAGTATCATTTGGTGTAAGATACAGATTCCCAAACCTGTTCTGGGGTCCTCACAGCCAGTCTGGTTTTGAGAATATCCACAGTGAAGGTGCACTGTATGCAAAACTATCTCATACATATTCATTGTTGCCTGGTGTCCTCAGGACAGGTTTGGGAGGCCCAGTCTAAGAGGTGCAGGAGTTGTAATGTTAGCTGAACAAAAAGAAAGACTTTGCATGCATGACATGCATCCAGCAAAGCCCGTATCACATCTTGTGCCCCCAGGGTGAGCCTTCTCCGGAGTGGCCCCCATGCTCTGGAGTACGCTCCCTGGGGGGCTCCACTTGACACGGGACTGTTGTACTTCAGAAGGCAGGTGGGGGCTTGGCTCTTCAGCCAGGCCTTTAATGGGAGAAGTAACTAACTTGTTAGTCTCACAATAAACACATACAAGGAGTGACATGGGCTGCACATGCTGCAGCAGGACATGTTTGTTCACTCCTACCTTAGCTGAGGTGGTGTTTAACCAACTCTCTGACCTTGTGCACCTTTCTTTAAATTGGTCACCTTATTTTCTGATTCCTCTTGCTCTCTTGCCTACCTATATGTTCCATCTTTGCTTATACCCTACACTGTCAATTAAAATGTTCTATTACAATTGTGTTGACATTGTAAGTAGTATATTATGCCATACTTTGTATTGTTGTTTGAATATTTTTGCTGCTGTGGTTTATTGCTCGTGGTTGATGTATTCTTACTGTACACCGCCTTGAGTGAATTCCTTCAAAAAGGTGGTAAATAAATCCTAATAATAAATAAGGGCTCCTTTTACTAAGGTGCACTGAAAAATGGCCTGCGGTAGTGTAGACACATGTTTTGGGCGCGTGCAGAATTAATTTTTAGCGCACCTACAAGAAAATACCTTTTTTATGCCAAAAATGGACGTGTGGCAAAATGAAAATTGCCGTGCATCCATTTGGGTCTGAGACCTTACCACAAGCCATTGACCTAGCGGTAAGGTCTCACACGGTAACCGGGTGGTAATGGTCTACGCGCGTCAAATGCCACTTGACGTGTGTAGCTGCTGCGCACCAGAAAGTAAACAATATTTTTTGGACGCGCCCAAAATTGAAATTATCACAAGGGCCACACGATAACCAGGCAGTAACTCCAATTTGGTGCATTGGGTGCGCATAGGCGCCTACGTAGCTCAGTAAAAGGGCCCCTAAATAAATAAATACATCTTACGTATCAGAATACAGCCAAGGAGAAGAACTTCTCTCCCCACATCCACCAATTCCACCCCCCCCCCCCCCCCCACGCACACAGCCTACTTCACTTTTAACACTACTGTCCTTCTACAAATTGGTGGTAAAGTCTGGTTAGGCCTTAATAACATTTCACAAGTTATAAGAACTAACCTATTACTTTCCATATTGATGATTTTCCCCTGCTGGCTGCTGCCTTAACCCAACCCTGCTCCAAAGCAGCCCATTAAGCTCATCCCGTCAATAGCGGTTCTATTTTTCATTACTCCCTGGAAATGTGGCTGCTGGAGGCTCATCCGTCATTCAATTATGCCTGATTCAGTCTTATCATATACGTGTCAGAAGTTCCTCAGATCTGAACTGCTGTTAATTTTCTGCCGTCCCTGGGGGTCCCTACGTGCCTAGAAAGATATTAGAGTGAGCTGAGAATATGCTGGGTACAGAGAATTTCATCAGACAGTTTTAAAAAATGCTGCACAGAAAGGATCTGGTGGGAATGGTAGGATTATGCCATGTAAACCAGAGTACTTGAAACTGCATCTTTCAGTCCATATGAAGAGCCGTGCAAACTGATTGAAGCAGGGCACTGGATAGGACGACACAGAGCTTTCAGTGTAGATCACCAAGTTGAATCTGACTCAGATTAGTAACAATCCAACTTCTTACCATCCCAAAAGGAGTTTGGCCCATGTGTCATGAGACAGTGGGCTTAGTCCAATTTGTGCATTGCTACAGAGAACCTACATTTCCCAGGTATTCTGTGAGGCTTTTGGATTATCTCTTCTGTCTCCTCTTCTCCCAGTTTCTCTGCTGGGTCTCCCAATTCAGGTTCCTGATTGCTGAGGTACCAACACATTAAGGACTAAGGGCCCCTTTTACGAAGCTGCGGCAAAAGGGGCCTGTGCTGGCATCGGCGTGTGTTTCTGACGTGCGCCGAAGCCCCCTTTTACCGCAGCGGGTAAAAGGCAGGTCTTTCTTTTTTTTTTCTGGAAATGGCCGCGTGGCAAGTGAAGCACTTGTCATGCAGCTATTTCGGAGGGGGGGCACTTACTGCCACCCATTGAGGTGGCGGTAAGGGCTCCTGCACTAACCTGGCGGTAACTAGGCAGCAGGCGGCACTGCCCAATTACCGCCGGGTACACACGGGGCGCTACAAAAATAAAATATTTTTGTAGTGCCGGATATGACGCGCATTGGGGGAGGGAACTACCGCCGGGCTGCTGCGGTAGCCCCAGCCGTACTTCCTTTTATTGAGCGGTAAGCCCACTTTGTAAAGGGGCCCCTAAATTCAGTAAATGGCGCCAAATTTGGTACCAATAAAAATGCTTGCTGATGCGCTTTTCTAATAAACAGTGCTCCTTAGTGCCAGGATCTGCTCCCAACATTTAGGCTCAAGGTTTAACATCAGCTGAACCCTGGATAAATCCCCATGCTTAAATTAGGCATAGATCCTGCTGCCTGTGTAATTCTGGAAATGAGCTGTTTTGCTCTTGTTTCTTTACATGGTTGCCCATTGTGTACAGAGGTATTTAAACTACTACTGCTCATCATTCTATAGCGCTACTAGACGTACGCAGCACTGTACACCTGAACATGAAGAGACAGTCCTGCTCGACAGAGCTTACAATCTAATTAGGACAGACAAACAGGACAACAAGAGATAAGGAATATTAAAGTGAGGATGATGAGATAAGGGTTCTGAACAAGTGCATAAGGGTTAGGAGCTCCTTGTGACTCTGTGCAAGCACTTCACCCTCCATTGCCCCAGGTACAAATAAAAGTGATAACCAATAAAATTTCTCCAGTGATTTACATCAGCCTTCCCGTTCTTTGAGGTCAGTATCTTCTAATTTGCTTGATGCTCCATCTTTTAGGACTGTCTTTTTTGGATAAGTACAGGAACTCGAATCATTTATATCGCAGGACCAAGCCTGGAATTCTTTACCTGCTCAGCGTCGAGCCTTACGGAATATGGATGAATTTTAAAAGGTTTTAAAAGCTGTTCTTGTGTCAGCGAGCATTTGATTCTTTAGCTTAAGGGCAAGTTTGGACTTTTTTGGATTGTTATCGATTTGGTTTTTAGCAGATACTGTTTTGATGTATGTTGGTGGAATATATAATATTATAAATTTATTTATTGCATTTTATCCCACATTATCCCACCTCTTTGCAGGCTCAATGTGGCTTACAATTATCATGGATACTTGAAATAGAAGTAAAATACAATTAATTTACAGAGGGTTTTGTGTTACATGGTGGCGAAATACATGATAGTGTTAAGCAAAAAAAAAAAAATTATAAGACAGTTCTAGAAGTTTTAAAGATTATACAGTTACACATATTGATCTTTGTGATATATCTTGTCGAAGAGATAAGTTTTCAATAGTTTGCGGAAGTTGGTCAATTCATAGACCATTTTCAGGTTACGTGGCAGCGCGTTCCAGAGCTGCGTGCTCGTATAGGAAAAGGTAGATGCATGCATTGATTTGTATTTCAGACCCTTACACTTGGGAGGATGAAGATTAAGGGGTGTGCGAGATTTTTTTGCGTTCCTGGGCGGTAGTTCTATCAGGTCTGACATGTAGGCAGGGGCGTTTACCATGGATAATTTTATGGACTAGAGTGCAGAGTTTGAACGTGATGCGTTCTTTCAGTGGGAGCCAGTGTAGTTTTCTCGTAGGGGTTTCGCGCTTTCGTATTTTGGTGTGCCGAATATTAGTCTGGCTGCCTTATTCTGGGCTGTCTGGAGTTTTTTAAGTATTTGCTCTTTACAGCCAGCGTAGAGTGAATTACAATAGTCCAGATGACTGAGTACCAGTGATTGTACCAGATGCGGAAGACCATTCTTGGGAAAAATGGTCTGACTCTTTTTAGTTTCCACATTGAATGAAACATCTTTTTAGTTATGTTATTTGCATGGTTCTCAAGTGTTAGGTGTCGATCAATGGTGACTCCTAGGATTTTAGGGTGTCCGAGACTGGTAGATTTAGTTCAGGTGTGTTGATGGTGGTAAATTTATTCTTGTTGTATTGCGAGGTGAGTACCAGGCATTGGGTTTTCTCAGCATTGAGTTTCAGCTGAAATGCATCTGCCCAGGAATTCATAATATGTAGGCTTTGCTCGATTTCGTTGGAGATTTCCCTTAGATCTTGTTTGAATGGGATGAAGATCGTTAAATCATCAGCGTATATATATGGGTTTAAGTTCTGATTCGATAGTAGTTTGGCCAAGGGTGTCATCATTAGGTTGAATATGGTCAGTGAGAGGGGGGATCCCTGTGGAACTCCGCATTCAGGTATCCATGACGCTGATGTAGTTGAGTTTGACGTCACTTGATATGAGCGTGTAGTGAGGAACCCTTTGAACCAATTGAGAACGTTGCCTCCGATTCCGAAGTATTCAAGGATGTGTAGTAAATTCCCATGGTCAACCATGTCAAATGCACTTGACATGTCGAATTGTAACAGTAGAATGTTGTTGCCGGTTGCTATCGATTGTTTGAGTTTGGTCATGAGCGTGACTAGTACGGTTTCCGTGCTGTGATTAGAGCGAAATCCTGACTGGGAATCATGTAGTATTGAGAACTTGTTTAGATAGTCTGTGAATTGTTTGGTCACTATACTTTCTGTTATTTTGGTAATTAAGGGGATGGATGCTACTGGTCTATAGTTCGTTAGTTCATTAGCATTTTTCTTTGCATCCTTGGGTATAGGGGTGAGTAGAATGTTGCCTTTTTCCCTTGTGAAGAGTCCATTTTGTAGCATGAAGTTCACGTAGTCTGTTAGGTCCGTTATGAATTGTTGAGGGGCCGATTTTCATGAGGTTGTTTGGGCATATATCTAGTTTGCAGTGAGATTGGCGAATCTTTTAAGCGTTTGTGAGATAAGATCTTCAGGTAGTATTGTGAATTCAGTCCAGATCCTGTCTGCTGGATAGATTCCAGGGTCTGGGTCAAGGCAATCTAGGGAGTGTGGTGTAATCGATGTGGCTGACAGGTATTTTAAGTCACAGTTGTATATTTTCTCCTTGAAGTACTTCACCAAGTCGTCAGCTCCTGGTGTGTCATTGCTGTTGTTGGTGACTTGAGTGGTGTCTAATATTTATTCACAAGTTGGAAGAGTTTGTGTGTATCTTTGTAATTTGGTCCAATTTTAGTTTTGTAGTGTTGTCTTTTGGTTTGTCTTATAGTGTATTTATATTTCCTTCGGAGTTGCTTCCAAGCGTTAAGTGTGGGATCATCTTTCTTTTTGTTCCACGCACATTCTAGTTTCCTAACTTGTGTTTTTGAGTTTTTTCAGTTCTTCGTTGAACCATGGTATTGAGTTCTTTCTGTGCAAGGTTCTGGTTTGGATTGGGGCGGGTGATGTCTAGTGTTAGTTTACATCTATTATCCCAACTTGAGAGGAATTGAATTGTGTCTGTCTTTATTGTCCATCCATCGTTGTAGATCTGTTGCCAGAATTTAACCGGATCTATTTTTCCTCTTGTGGTGTAGGTTTTTCGTATTTATTAGGTAGGTCTTTCGTTCTCCATTGGAGGGTTATATGTGCTTTGTAATGGTCTGACCATAGTATAGGTGACCATTTAGTGGTATGTTAATGTAATGTTTGCGTCGTGGTCAAATTTTGTATGGTTATGATGTCCTAATGTGTGTCCTTTTTTCATGTGTTGGTTGGATATTTTGTCCTTGTAGATCCCATAGTTGTAAGAACTCTCTAAGTCTTGGGTACTTGTTATGGTGAAATCTTCCAGGTGTAGGTTAATATCTCCTATTAAGATGAGGTTGGAGGAAGAGATACAGGTGTTCGATATAAAGTCCATGAAGTGCGTTTGGCAGTCTCGCCAATTGCCTGGTGGTCTGTAAAATATAACTGCGTTAAGGTGTTCTTGCAGTTTTGGGTGACTGATTCTTATGGAAGTGATTTCAAGTTGTGGCAGTATGGATTCAGCCGTGGTTTGTGATGTTGAACTCAGATCTGTATATTATGGCTATTCCTCCTCCTCCTTTTCCATTTCTTGTCCAGTATGTGATTTTGTATCCTGGTGGGCATAATTCTAAAATTATAGGATCTTGAAGGTTGTGGACCCAAGTTTCAGTGATGAAGAGAAGTCCAGGTTATCTGCAGTGATCCAGTCTGCTATATTCTCTGTTTTGGTCACTACTGATCTGGCGTTTACGTATCCGATTTGGATTGAATGGTAAGGTTCTGTTAGGGGCGTTGATGTCTTAATTTTTATTAGTTGCCTGTTTTCCTGATATTTAGTCTAGTTGTGTCCTTTCTTCCCTTTCTGTTGGTTGTTTCCATGTAAATTTTGTTCTGCTCAGGGTTGTAGATGTGCGGGTTATAAGTCTTTTAAATAAATAAATAAATAAATGAAGCCACCAAAACATCTAAAAGCTACTTAGGTTCAAAAAACATATAGGGGCTTTTTTTTTTTTTTTTACCAAACTGCAGTGGTGTCCTTACATGGGTCATTCCCACACTCTAAGACCATTTTGACTGCATGGGTAAAATGGTCAATTTTTCTGTTTTTTTTTTTTTTTTTTTGAATGGCTACACGCTAATTTCCCCATTAGTGTGAGGCCAGTAACGTGTGAACCCCTACTGCCACCTGTTTTGTAGGTGGTAAGGGCTCACACGTTAATCACATACTAATTGGTTAGTGTGTGGCAGTGGCGTAGCTACGTGGGGCCAAGTGGGCCTGGGCCCCCATAGATTTGTCCCTGGACCCCCTGCCGATGACCCTCTGATCCCCTTTCCCGCCGCCAACTCTCCCCCGCCGCTAGCTAACCTTTGCTGGCGGGGGACTCCAACCCCCACAAGCCGAGGTCCTCTTCTTCCGGTGCAAGGCTTCGTTCTGTTTCTGTGAGTCTGACGTCCGGCAGGTTGTATGTGCAGGACGTCAGACTCACAGAAACAGAACGAAGCCTTGTAGATCAGCCAGCGGCCACGTTGCCTGGCTGATCTGCAAGGCTTCGTTCTGTTTCTGTGAGTCTGACGTCCTGCACATTACGTGCAGGATGTCAGACTCACAGAAACAGAACGAAGCCTTGCACTGGAAGAAGAGGACCTCGGCTTGCGGGGGGTTGGGGTCCCCCGCCAGCAAAGGTAAGTGACAATGACGGTGAGGGAGGGCTGGCGGGAGGGGAATAGAAGGGGATAGAGACTCTCAGCAGGGTCGTCGGCGGGAGGGGGGGGCGAGACTCTCGGCAGGGTCATCGGCAGGGGGGGATCAAAGTTGGTGGTGGTGGTGGCGGCGGGGGGGGGGGCGGCAGCGCCAAGGGGGGCTAAAATATGCCCCCTCACCTCAGGCTCTGGACCCCCCTCCCGCCGAAGTCTGGCTATGCCCCTGGAGTGTGGCAATGCAGCTGTGCTGATTAGCGCAGAACATGCCTTCTTTATGCCCCGACCCACCCCCAGCACTAAAATTTAAGGGCCCTGTTTACTAAGCTGTGCTGTAGGCATGTTAACATTTTAGCACGTGATAAAATGAGCACTAATGCTAGAGACACCCATAGGCATATATGGGTGTCTCTAGCATTAGCGTGTGCTAATTTGTAGTGCAGCCTAAAAAGTTAGCGTGCTTACAGTGTGGCTTAGTAACAGGGCCCCTAGAATTAAGGGCCTTGTTTACTAAGCCATGCTGTAGGGCGCTAACGTTTTAGCATGCTCTAGCAATAGAGACACCCATATCCTATGGGTGTCTCTATCGTTAGTGTGCACTAATTTTTAACGCAGCTTACTAAACAGGGCCCTTATTTTTAGTTAAAGTGAAAATCTACACCTTCTTTCAAATTCAGTGACTTCAAATTTTCTTCAAAATCTCCAGCTGTCAGGTCCTATGCGAGGTGACTTAGCAGAGAAACATGCTCACTTATAGACAGCATCATAAAACAGACAAGAACACTTTTAAGTCTTGACTTCTTCTGAGAATTATCCTCAATGGAGGAGAATTTGGCCGAATATTACAATTTATTTAATGGGGTGAGGTTTTTCTATTGTCTCTGGCCACTCAATGCAAAAATAGGAGACCTGAAGTTGGGTCCACTATCTTTTAAAGGGGACGGTGGTGCCAGGAACAACCCCCCCCCCCCCCCCCATGCCCCTGATCAAAGTCTCAAATTGACCTCCCAAATATGACCCACCCCATGATCCTCCTCCCTGGCATCTACCATGGGTTTCCTTGATGGCTAATGGAGGGGAGGAGAGGGGAGGTGCAGGAGCAATTTCTGGTCATCCTGTCCTAATGGCACCTAGGTTCAAAATGGC
Source organism: Microcaecilia unicolor (assembly GCF_901765095.1). Taxonomy (NCBI): domain Eukaryota; kingdom Metazoa; phylum Chordata; class Amphibia; order Gymnophiona; family Siphonopidae; genus Microcaecilia; species Microcaecilia unicolor. Next base: position 68,677,122 of record NC_044041.1, read on the forward strand.
ACCAAATTCCCTCTAGCAATACCCATGTGATACTATCCTAGGGTCAAGCCTCCTGCAATGTTTATAGAACCATCGCTGTGGTGTTAACCCAGCTCTAGTAACTGATCCACCTTACACTAAATTCTTTAACCAGGTTATTCTATAAACTCATCCTAAGCTTCTTCCTAAAATACTGTTGGATTTCCATCTTAACCAGAGTCAGTTGTTCAACAATATTACAGTTATGGCCATATTGGTAGCCCCACTTACATCAGCCCATATGGAAGAAATTTGCAGACCTGTGAACTGGATATATTTTTCATGCATTCACAACTCACTAGCTTTGGGAAAGAAGTCTTGATGCAACAGGTTTTGGCCAGTCAGCCCTCCAGAATCTCGTTGGAGATTAGAATCCAGTCCACCATCCCCCTTTTTTTTTTCTTTCCAGGCTGCCATCCACAAAATAAAAAATTAAATAATTACAATACAAAAGGCTAGTTGTCACCAAAACCATGTTAGTATCTTCCTATTACAGCATCTTGTTGGTTTCCCTTTTTTTCTGTTGAAGGCAGCTAGGGTAATCCATGCTGTGAAGACTTCCTATGCAGAAAATCAAGTTACTTACCTGTAGCAGATGTTCTTTTAGACAGCTGGATATAAGTTCTCACCTACCCTCCCACATCCCCAAGGAGTTGTATTCTAGTCACGCTGAATAAATACACTGAGGTAGTTCTGTGCAACAGCAGAAAATGAAGTGGTGTGCATGCATGGTAAAGTGACTCAAAACTTCTAGTACATACCAAGCAAGGCAGCTTCTCACTGTGAAGACCTCTATCCTGTTTTTCCACAGAGAACACCTGCTACAGGTAATTAACCCAAATCCAAGCAACCTTCAAGAGCTGCTTCTACTATTTATGACAACTATGCTGCCCCTCACCTTACATTGAGAAGGAAAATACTTATCCCAGTTGAGCATGCCATGACAACATCAGACTGGATTACTGTAATGCACTCTATTATGGTCTGACTACAAAGGGTCTGCACCAGCTCCAACTGATTCAGAATGCTGCAGCAAGACTCATAGAAGGTTGCAAGCAACGTAACCATTTTTGCAAAAACTTAATTGGCTACCAGTACAATACAGGCTAAATTTTAAAACTCTATGTCTGATCTTCAAGGCCCTGAAGTAAATGGCCCCAAGTACTTGAAGAACAGGATGATCCTCTACAAACCTCCAAGACACTAAGGTCCTCCCAAGGGGTATTCCTAACCACACCCTCTCCAAAAGACATTACATGATGTGATACCCGCAAGCGAGCCTTCTCTGGAGTAGCACCACGCTCTGGAATGCACTGCCTGAAAGGCTCTGCTTAACATAAGACTATTTCTATTTCAGGAAGCAGGTGAAAGCTTGGCTCTTCAACCAGTGGCATAGCTACGTGGGGCCTGATGGGGCCTGGCCCCCCCTGTAGATTAGCCCTGGCCCCCCTGCCAACGATCCCATTGAACCCTCTCCCGCCACCAACCCTCCCCCGCCATCGCCGCCCACCCCGCTGCTGCATCAGATACCTTGTTTGCTGGCGGGGGTCCCCGAACCCCGCCAGCCGAAGAGAGTCTTCTTCAGCGCCGGAGTAGCGCCTTCATTCAACGAAGTTCCTGATGTGATCAGCTGTTTCTGATGCCTTACGTCCTGCATGGGGCTACATGCACGGTGCAGGACGTAAGGCGTCAGAAGCAGCTGATCACACCAGGAACTTAGTTGAACGAAGGCGCTACTCTGGTGCTGAAGAAGACTCTCTTTGGCTGGCGGGGTTTGGGGACCCCCGCCAGCAAACAAGGTATCTGACTGCAGCGGCGGGGGCGGGTGGCGACAGCAGGGGAGGGTTGGTGGCAGGAGGAGGGGTTCAAGGGGATCGTCAGCAGGCCGGCAGGGGGATCCAATGTGGCGGCGGCGGCTCGGGGGGGGGGGGCAGCGGCGGGGGGGGGGGCTAAACAGTGCCCCCCCCACCTTGGGCTCTGGATCCCCCTCCCGGCGAGGTTTGGCTATGCCCCTGTCTTCAACCAGGCCTCTTAGTCTCTCACACACACACAAGGAGTGACACAGGCTGCACATACAGCAGCAGGACATGTTTAGCCACTCCTACCCTAGCTGAGATAGCATTTAATCATCTCTCTGATCTCATGTGCAACTTTCTTTAAATTAGTCACCTTACTTTCTAACTCCTCTTACTGTCTTACCTATCTATATGTTCTATCTTTGCTTATTCCCTACACTGTCAATTAAAATGTTCTATTATGTATTGGATTGACATTGTAAGTAGTATACCATGCCATACTTTGTATTGTTATTTGAATACTTTTACTGCTGTAATTGCCTATTACTCATGTTTGACCTATTCTTACTGTACACCGCCTTGAGTGAATTCCTTCAAAAAGGTGGTAAATAAATTCTAATAAAAATACAATATACATACAAGCAGAAGTCCAATGCAGAAATTAATCTGTCGTTCAGAAAGAAATAATTGAGTTTATTACCAGGGTGAAAAGACACATGTAAAAAGGAGCCCTTTTACCAAGCAGTGCTAAGACGTGGCCTGCACTGGCCCCAGCATGGGTCCTTTCCCATGTGCTGAGGCCACTTGTAGGGTGGTGGTAAATTGGCCCCATTTTCTATTTTTCCTATTAATGATCACATGCTTATTTCCTCATTAGCACATAGCCAATAGTGTGTGAGCCCTTACTGACATCCTATTTTGAAGGCGTAAGGGCTCACGCGCTAGCCACGCATTAATAGGTTACCTCACGGTGATGTAGCTGCGCTAACCCATTAGTGTAGGACATGCCTACTCTCCACCCCCAGACACGCCTCCAGTGCTAAGAATATAAATTCTATTTTTTAGCATGTGGGCAGTGCGCTACCATGGGACACTTGAGCGCGCTCCTTGGCAGTGCTTTTTAACCTGCACTACGGAAAAGGACCCTATACTCATTTTTTAGCATTATAGTAGGGACATATCAGAATTTATAAGCCCGAAATAACAGACTTCCAAAAAGCAGCTTCGGTTCATCTAAGCTCATATGATTGTCTTATTCTGTTTCTTGTTTCTCTTACCAGCTTCCTGTTAGGATAGCCGTGCATGCTCAAGAAGGCAGGTTAAGTGTGAGCTGTGTTAATGAGCAGGGTGGGCAAAGACAAAGAGTAGAGCTGACAGGGGAAGCAAAGACATTTGAATTTGGTTATTTAAAATAATAAAATAAAACGAGATGTGAAAAGCTGGAGAAGTCCCAGAGGAGAGACCCTTTCCATCTTCAAAGTCTGTCTCTGCTTTCTTCTGTCTGTTGGCAGCACATAAAGCTACAAGAGTGCTTTGTCTGTGCCGAAAGACCTTTTTAATTGGTTCAATGCAGAAGGTCAAAAAATCTACCCTTTCTGAAAATAAAAACAGTGAGTACCACTGTTGCTTTGAAGCCATAGTCCCTCCAGTGCTGCTCTTGTATATTTGATTCAGTACTGCAGGGCCTTCTAGCCATCAAATCCATTGTACAAGTTGTGCATACATATTGCATATATAATACACTCTCTACCTCACCGACAAATAACTCCATATCTAAATGAATTTCTAAAATGTATCCCCCTTTCCAAAAGATATATTCCTGGCATGACACAAATTCAATTTTATACTAAAAAAACAATCACTTCTGTATACTTTTTCTGGTGTTATTGTTTCCTCCCTTAAAAAAAAAAAAAAGGTAATTGAGGTACAATAAGGAAAACAGAATTAAAACCACATTTAACCCCCATGTTTACTAAGCCGTGCAGCAATACCGACACAGGGCTGTGTCGGTATTAGCGCATGGCAGACACTAGCGCTGCTTTGTAAACGGGGGGGGGGGGGGGGGGGATTAAACAAGAGCACCAGCTAATGCAGAAACAGAGATGGGTCTCTGGATAATGAAGGGTCAGACCTTCATTCTGCCAACTGTTCAGTGATGCACTGAGGGATCATTTTACCAAGCTGCGGTAAAAAGGGCCCTGCAATAGCAGCGGTGGCCATTTTTGCCACGCCCCAGGGCCCTTTAATCGCAGAGGATAAAAAAGGCTGAAAATCGACATGGCCATATGGTAAATTGCATTTAATGCATGGCCATGTGGGGGGATCATTTACCATCACCCATTCAGGTGGCGGTAAGGGCTCCCCCGGTTACTCAGTGATAACCGGGCAGCTCGCATCGCTGCCTGATTACCGCCAGGTTACTGCTGTGCTAATAATTACAGAAAAAATTTCCATACTTCCAGAAATGGTGCGTGCTCGACGTGGAGCTACCACTGGCGGCCGTGTTGGGCCGGCTGTAGTTCCGGGTTACCGTGTGGCAGCCCTATGCAAGAATGGACAGAGCATAAAAACATCCAGACCAAGAATTAGCGGAGTAAAGGAGTAGCCTAGGGTTAGTGCAGTGGAGTTTGATCCTGGGGAAACTGGGCTCAATTCCCACTGCAGCTCCTTGTGACTCTGGGCAAGTCACTTAACCCTCTATTTCCCCAGGTACAAAATAAGTACCTGAATACATGTAAATCGCTTTGAATGTAGTTGCAAAAAACCTCAGAAAGGCGGTATATCAAGTCCCATTCCCAATTACATGACAAACTATTCCAGTCATTTTCTCTTCCATATTCAGGGTGTGATTCATTACGGATTTTCTTCTATTCTTTGCCTTTGGGTAGGTTAGAACTGGAGGCTGTGGGAAGGGCACTGACTGCTAGAGTGTAGTTGGAAAATGCATCTGGAACTATGTGAGCGGGTGTGAGTGCAATGCGTGGGTGCAGGGTAGGTTGAGAATTTTACAGTCAGCCTTAATAGCTATAAGTTAATATCCTGCAGATCCTTCTTCTTAATCAGCTGTGATGTCCTAGCCCCTCTCTCAGGCACTCACCCTTGGATGTCCATGACTATGTTGTAATTGCTGTTTGTGGACCCCAATGCTGCTGTTGTTGTTGCTGCTGCCCTCCTCCTCCTTTTCTCTCCCTGGGTATTTGATGTAGCCTCACTGTAGCATTTTCTGCAACCCAGGTGGTTTGGTTCCAACAGCCCAAAGTAGGTGATATCAGCAGTAGTGGTAAGAAGTACTCAGGCGGGGGACTTATTAGAGTTATCTCCACAGAAACAGGAGGAAGTGGCAAGGAAGAAAGAGCATATGTTGCCAAGATTATTTTTACAAGACTCTGTACCCGAGGCAACAGAGGGTGGAATGATTCCTCACCATTACAAGGTGTGCCAGTGGGATTTGAATCCTGGCTTCCCTGATTCTTGGTTTGTAGCTCTAATCATTTGGCTACACCTCCACTTCAGTTTGCTGCTGCAATCTCTTATCTTCTTCAGAGATGAGGTTTCAGCCTCAAAAGCTCATGTTTTTCTGAAGCTAAAACTCAATACACACAGACGGATGAACCCTCAACACACAAGTGTTATCACTAGGGTGAAACATGCCTGATACAGACAGACAGAACGTTTCCCCTTTACAAGAGTCTCTCATGGGTTCTCTACAAGACAGATCAGAGTTACAGATTGATGGATTTTGTCCTGCAAGGGCTCTACCTTGACTGAAAGGAACTACAGCATGCTTAGTATATGTGCATTTTAGCTCCCAGGAAATGGGTCCAGTCAGCTTCCACCACATCTGGAAGGATGATTTTAATGTTCTAGAACAGAAAAACCAATGAGAAGTTCTCTTCTCTGTCCCTTCTCCATCTCTTTCACTTCCTTTGTTTTATTCTGGTCAATTCTACCGTGGGCAGAATTAACCAGTGCTGGGCCATGTCCAGGCACTGGCATTGAATAGCCAGGGCCAAATGTAGTTGTTTATGTTTATTCAATGTTTATTCAAGCTTGATATACTACCATTACTTCAAACAAGGCCAAAGTGGTTTACAATAAAATCAAATAGAGATGGTAAGGAAAGAGACCTACTTACAACTAAAACAAATCAGGTAAAGTAAAGTGAAGTAGAATATTATATTATAAAACATAAAATTAAAGTTGAAACAAATCCCATGAAAATCAATTAATTCTTTGAAATCTGCCACAGGAGACAGGCTAGGACAGTGACCGATTTTGATTCGAAAGCCAGCTGATAAAAATAGGTTTTTTAATTTTATTTGAAAATTTATCAGCGGCATTTCATTTCTAATATCTGGAGGGAGATCATTCCAGATAATTTACTACCTAGTAGCTTCATGGTGTGCCCCTAATCATTGTGTGGCTGCTGGAGCATAAGCAAGTCCCAGCCAATATCCAGCTGAATAATGGCAGGGACCTGCATAATATTGAAGAGATATTGATTCCTCTCACCCCTCCACCCCCCCCCCCCCCCCAGAAAGACAAGGCCCCAGCACAACCCCTGATGAAGGAAGACTACCATCCTCCTCCTAGCTCCACCATCCCTGTTGAGGTAAAAAAAAAACCCCAAAAACATAAGCCAACACTTCTCCTCCCAGCCCCCTCAGTTTCATACCCCATCCCAAAACAACCCCCCTTTCAGATTGAGCCCTGCAAGGCTGCCACTAGATCCAGTTGGCAGCCTTACCTCAGCCACTCCAATCCTCCACCCCACCACTCCAATCCCCCCTCTCCAATGACACCATGTCCCCTCATACTCCCTCCCCCTAAGTTAAACCCCACCCATGAAGGATAGGGCCCCTTGGGCCTACCTAAAGTCCCTGGTGGTACAGCTGGGGTGGTGGAGGCAGAAGCAAAGTCCACTCACTCCTGCCCCTAACGGCTGCCAACTGGATCCAGGTTTGCTGGACGGGGTTGATCCAGTCCTGGGTTTATCCTGATGCATGTAGTCTAGCAGTATAAGAACATAAACGCTGCCATACTGGGACAGACCGCAGGTCCATCAAGCTTGTTTCCAACAGTGGCCAATCCAAGTAACAAATACCTGGCAAGATCCCAAAAGAGTAAAACAGATTTTATGGTGCGTATCCTAGAAATAAGCAGTGGATTTTCCCAAATCCTTCTCAATAATGGCTTATGGACTTTTCTTTTAGGAAATTATCCAAACCTTTTTAAAACCCTGCTAAGCTAACTGCTTATACCACATTCTCTGGTAACGAATTCCAGAGATTAATTACACATTGAGTGAAGAAATATTTTCTCCAATTTTTTTTTAAATTTACTACTTAGTAGCTTCAGTGCATGCCACCTAGTCCTTGTATTTTTGGAAAGAATAAACATGCGATTCATGTCTACCTGTTCCACTCCATTCAGTATTTTATAGACCTCTATCATATCTCTCCTCAGTCATCTCTTCTCCAAGCTGAAGAGCTCTAGCCTCATAGCCTTTCCTCAAGGGAAGTCGTCCCATCCCCTTTATCATTTTCATCACCCTTCTCTGTACCATTTCCAATTCTGCTATATCTTTTTTGAGATGCAGTGACCAGAATTGCACACAGTATTCGAGGTGCGGTTGCACCAGGGAGCGATACAAAGGCATTATAACATTCTCATTTTTGTTTTCCATTCCTTTCCTAATAATTCCTAACATTCTATTTGCTTTCTTAGCCACCGATGCACACTGAGCAGAGAGTTTCAACGTATCATCAACGATGACACTTAGATTCTTTTCCTGGATGGTAACTCCTAATGTGGAACCTTGCATCATGTATCTCTAGTTTGGGTTCCTTTTTCCTACATGCATCACTTTGCACTTTGCTTACATTACATGTCATCTGCCGTTTGGATGCCCAGTCTCATAAGGTCCTCTTGCAATTTTTCATTTCATTGTATGCACTACTTACTTACTATCCTGAACTATTACATTCTGATATCTGTTTACCATCTTGTGCACTGCTAACTTATAGCTGTTAATTTCCTGATGTCTGAGTGCTAGCAGTGGTTAGGAAGAAATCAGACCTATCTAATTCTGTGTTTGCTGCTTTAAAAAGTTTTTTTGGGAGTACAAATCAGTGATTTATTTATTTTTGTGTTTGCTGCTTCAAAAAACTTACATTGAGATATTGGTGTACTGCCCCTCCCGTATAATTTCTCTGAGCAGTTACCTGGTATCGGAGGCAGGCTTTTGTCACAAAGCAGCAGTGCAGTAAGGTAGTTTAATATAACATCGGTTTCACAGCTAACATATTCCACAGTTCCTTGGTTGCTTAAGCCCTCCCACCCCGCCCCTCAGCTCCCCCGCAGGGGTGCCCCTTCTTATATAGTTGCCTAATCCACCGTCTATCTCCAAAATTAATTAACCATATCCAATTTGCAGATATATTTTTAAACCAATCATCTCTGATTGCAGTAGCTCTCCATCTTTCCACTTTGTACCAGGTGCCCTTCCTATTTTAGAATAAAAATATCTTTTTTTAAACATAAACACAGGTTTGTTACTCTCTGTATGCCTTTAATAGGATATCAATTTACCTTCTCATACCTTAACTTACTACAGACTTACCTTTGCCCACTTCAAAAGGGGACAAGAAGTCATACTCTATAGATTTTACAATTAAACTGCCTGCTTCTAGTAACTTATTGAACAGGTGAAGGAAAAAAATAGGGTTGGGTCTTTGGTAGGCCTCTTCACTTCTTGTATCCGCAGGTACAAATAGCGCCTACAATTGTAGTATGGTAAAGAAACATTGTGCTCTTAAAACTGAGGCTCTCGTTACATCTCCTGCCTCTGTCCAGACTGAATGCTTGGCTCAAGGCAACATTCTGGTTTATGCAATAGATGCATGCATATTGAATCCCTAATGAAAGAAGTACATGAACTAAGAGAGTTGGTGGCAAAACTAAGAATCATCTGTGACAACCAGAAAATCATCCTGGAGACGCATGATGAAACACTGAGGATCACCAGCAAATGGAGAGATGATTTTGTGCAGAAAGAGGACAGCTGGATACAGGTCACCAAATCTCGCAAAATCAACCCCCCAACTCTATCTTCTGTTGAGAACAGGAGGAAACAACGATCAAAAATCCCAAGGCCGCCGGATCGGTGGCCAATAAGAAGCGAAAGGTAGTGATGGTATTCTCTTCTGCGGGGTACTGAGGCGCCCATCTGCCGACCAGACATGATGTTCAGGGAGGTGTGTTGTCTGCCTGGTGCAAAGATTTGAGATGTAGCAGAAAGATTGCCTTGACTCATCAAGCCTACTGACCACTATCCTATGTTGCTAATCCATGTGGGCACAAATGATAATGCTAGGTATCCTACTGAACATATCAAACGTGACTTCACAGCTCTGGGTCAGCAAGTAAAGCACCTAGGTGCGCAGGCAGTGTTCTCATTGATTTTTCCTGTCGAAGGTAAAGGCCAAATGAGGGAAGCTCGCATCCTGGAGCTAACTGTGTGACTGCATGGATGGTGCTGATGTGAGCGCTTCGGTTTCCTTGACCATGGGATGATTTTCCAAGAGCTACTGAGCGGTGATGGTGTCCATCTTTCAAGAAAGGGATGAAGTGTCTTCAGTAACAGACTGGCTAAAGAACTAAAGAGAGTTTTAAATTAAATTTGCTGGGGATGGGTGATCAAAGCCCCAAAGTCATTAGCAATCCTCAGGAAGGTAAGACATCAAACACCCCTATAGAAAGGGAAAATCAGGGTAATATCTGGAGAGCCTTACATACCAATGCCCGTAGTATGGTAAACAATGCCTAGATCTAGAGGCTGCAATGATAGAAGCTGACTTGGATATAGTGGCGGTCACAGAGACGTGGTTCACGGAGAACCATGACTGGGGTGTAGTTATGCCTGGCTATAATCTATTCAGGAAGGTCAAGGTAGGAAAAAAGGGTGGAGGAATGGCATTATACGTTAAGAAGAATATCCAAGTGACGGAACTGCAGGACATATGGGGTAAGGAAGAAGCACTTGTTTCTGTTCTGTGTTCACGATGAAAGACCAGGGGTAGGACCGCAGAAAACAAATGCTAAAGGGGATGGATGTGTGGTAGACCGGAATCGTTTCTCAGAAGACTGTGTTCATGAGGAGCTAGCAAAACTAAAAGTAGATAAAGCGATGGGGCCTGATGGGATACATCCGAGGGTGCTCAAGGAACTTGGAGATGTTCTGGCAGCTCCGCTGTCTGACCTCTTCAACGTCTCCTTAGAGACACGGTTCAACACAGATGACTGATAAATAAACTGAGTGCCCTTGGTATGGGTTAAAAACTGGTTAAATGAGGGGAGACAGAGGGAGGGTAGTGATAAATGGAGCTTGCTCTGAGGAAAGGGATGTTATCAGTGGTGTGCCGCAGGGACTGGTCCTCAGGCTGGCCATTTTTAGCATCTTTGTGAGTGATATTGCGGAAGGGCTGTCTGATAAGGTTTGTCTCATTGTGGATGATACCAAACTCTGTAATAGGGTGGACACACCAGAGGGTGTGGATGGCATGAGGAAGGATCTAGCGAAGCTTGAAGACTGGACTGAAAATTGGCAACTAAGATTTAATGCTAAGGAATGTAGGGTCATGCACTTGGGTTACAACAATCCAAGGGAATGGTACAGTATAGGGAGTGGAGTGATTCTGTGTATGGAAGAAGAGAGGGATTTGGGGGTGATTGTGTCCAAAAACCTTAAGGAGGCCGTGCAGGTAGAAAAGGTGATGGTTAAAGCTAGAAGGATGCTTGGTTGCATAAGGAGAGAGATGATCAGCAGGAAAAAGAAGGTGATAGTGCCTTTGTATAAGTCTCTGATGAGGCCCCATTTGGAGAATTGTGTGCAATTCTGGAGACGGCACCTACAGAAGGATATAAACAGGGTGGAGTTGGTCCACAGGGAGGCTACCAAATTGGTAAACAGTCTCTGTCATAAAACATATGGGGACAAGCTCATGGACCTCAACAAGTATATGATGGAAGAGAGGCAGGAGAGAGGGGATATGAAAGAGACGTTTAAATACCTCAGAGTCGTTAATGCACAGGAGGTGAGCCTTTTCCAAATGAAGGAAAACTCTGGAATGAGAGGGCATAGGATGAAGTTAAGAGAAAATAGGCTTAGGAAGAATCTAAGAAAATACTTTTTCACGGAAAGGGTGGTAGATGCGTGGAATGGCCTCCAGGTGGAGGTTGTGGAGACAAGGACTGTGTCGGAATTTAAGAAAGTGTGGGACAGGCACATGGGATCCCTTAGGAAAAGGAGGAGCTAGTGGTCACTGAGGAAGGGCAGACTGATGGGCCATTTGGCCCTTATCTGCCATCATGATTCTATGTTTCTATTTAATCATTTTTAATAACTTTGTGTCATCAGCAAATGGAATTACCTCACTAGTTATTTCCATCTCTAGATCATTTACAAATTTGTTAAAAAGCAGCAGTCCCAGCACAGACCCCTGGGGAACCCCACTATCTACCCTTCTCCATTGAGAATACTGGCCATTTAAATCTACCCCCTTGGAGCAAAAGGTAGTGGTGCCCCTTGGAGGCCTGAGCCCGGGGAATTTTGTCCCCCTACCCCCCCCCCCCCCCCTCGGCGGCCCTGATTCAAACTTGCATGGATGAAAAATGTAGACATTCATTTGCTATAGCTTTTTCTGAAGGGAGAGTTTTCATGGAAAATTGTTCATGAAGATTTGAAAATGTCATCTCTGCATGTACTTTTCCTCCCCTAACCCAGAAACACCCTCCAAATCCCACTTCTCAGTGAGGATCAATGAGGACATTTTCTGTCGCACTGAGGGATGGAAGATTTTGACAGCCAAGTGATGCAGATAATATGTAAAACTCTTTAAATAATTAACCTCTTATCAGTTGTCATGCCAAACAAGTTTCTTGAATCTGAATCATTGGACCAAGTACTTTTATTGGCTAAGCCTTGGTTTCCTCATTGATCCTCAGTAGAGTCAGACAGAAGGATGGAGAGGAAGGAAGTGCAGGAAGAGCTTTTAATTATTGCTCTCTGTAAAATAACAGGATTCAGCTGTATGATACAAGGAAATATTTACATACCAGCTTAGTGGTGATTCCATCTTTTAGGACAAGAATACCAGGACTCATGAAAGGACACATTTATATACATGTATATATGCTGTACTGACTGAAGAAAAGCACCGGCAATCTTGAAGGGAATGTATATAACCATAATCCTGTAGCTGATGGAGAACAAATCATTTTTGCTAGCAGAGAAAGCGTGGAGATAGACTGGTATGAGCTAGGCTGCATGATATCAAGGGAGAGATTTTCTAGCACTGGACATATAGGGTCTGATACAGCCTAAATCATACCAGCCCACAAAAGGAAGCTGCGATTGCCAGCAATAGAGCAAGCCCGGAACAGGCTCAAGGGCCAGCGAGAGGGCTTTATTTTTTATAGCATATAATACTTAATAGAAATATTAGAGCATGGTTATAAGGAAAGAACATATAAGAAATTACTTTTAAATGCCTCTAACACCTGCTGTAATATTAAAGTCCACAATATAGAAGACAGAGTTACAAACGGAGGAAAAATAACAAGGAAAATACAGACAAAAAGACCCAATACCACATAGTCAGCACTTAAGTGCCATTGGCAGTACTGGCTGGAAATTGACCTCTACATAAATAAATAAATAAATAAATAAAGATAGATTTTCAATATTAACGGAGGCTTTGTCTACCTCAGACTTTGTTATTACTGACTGATGCAGCTTATATAGGAGTCACTTGCTAGGTTTCTGTAATTACAGGTGCTAATAGTATTAACACTCAAGTTTTAATTTCATCATATACTTTTGCTGGAGGAATGATCGAGTCTAAACTGACATTCAAACATATTTTCAGAAGCTGGTAAAAACAGGAGTTACACAAATAGAAAAGTTGCTTAAGTGAATCTTCAGTCACCTAAAATACATGGGATCTTCCAGCCACTTTAATAAAGAGGTCTTCCAAGAGACATGTCAGAGACATGGTTGAAAATTGCATCCATACATTTAAGTTTAAAATGTACAAGCATAACTAATGGGCGTACATTCTGCCTTCATTTAGAATGACTTAAAATACTCGAGTACTTTTCAGACATGTGGAAGGGCATTTTGGAAAGGATGTCCAACTCAGAATATGGACGTCCATGATGATAATTTCTTATGTATTTTAGAACACGATCTGCCCACATACGCTTGAGCAGCCTTTTCTAACATACATGAGAAGTGGACATCCAAGTCATCCATTTTACAAACTGAACCATCCAAACAATGAACAGGGCAAATCAAGGGCATGGACGCCTTTGTGGCAGCACAAGAACATCCATATTACAAAATGGCCACATAGACATCCATGTGGAGAACTATTCCAGCGGTTAAAGCAGCTGAAAGAGAACAAGAGGTTGTTGGTTTAAATCTCACTGTAGCTGTTTGTAATTTTATTGTCCCTTTTTTTTAATTGTGAGCCCCCCCCCCCCCCAGGGATAGAAAAATATCGACTGTGACTTCCTCTACACCATCCAGTGGAGAATTGATCAATCAGTTCAGAGTACTATTTAGTCTATAACCTGGATTGTGCCAAGTACCAGTCTAAATATAGATATCCATCTTTTTGGACAAGGATGTCCCTTCCCCTTCTGCAATGGAGGTTAAACATCCATATTTTGGCCCCTCCATAGTCCCACCCAAAACATGCCCAGACCATGCTCCTTTGCAATATGGATGTACAACAGTTTTAGATATCCATATCCTGACTAAATACTAGCTTTCAGATGTCTAAAACATGAATAGAGCTACTAAAATAACTGCCATAATCACTTGATCTTCAAACGCAAGTTCTGAGAATTCTGTTTGAAGATTTGAGTTGCACATATAATAATGGGTTTGAAGAGGTATGATCACATTATCCTCATTACTCACATTTGCATTGGCTCCTGATTGCATTTTTTTTTTGTGAAGGTAGCTTTATTAAAAATTGGGTTACAACTTACCAAGAAATACAAAGATTGCATACAAAGAGTGCAAACCCACAGAAGTACACAAACAGCATATACCTTCAATTTTACTACCAAAAAGAAAGATAATTACCAAAACCACCAGCCCCCCACCCTAAGCACCCAATTCCAGCCAACCTCCTCCCCTCCACTCACCAACAGGATTCCTGATTGCATTTTGATTTGCCCACTAAAGATGGATAACTTGACTGGCTGCTGTGCTCAATGAGATATTCTTACTACGAGATAGCAAGCTACTATATTTTTACTCTTCGAAGGAAAAGACCTCAGAAGCTCAGCCTGTGGGGTTTATTTTCTACCACAGTAGCTGTGGACAACAAAATATATGCGATTACTCACGATACTAACTGTTACTCACGATACTAACTGAAGTATGTTCGTAGTATATATCTTGATGTGTCCTTGCAAGAAACTGTATGTGGGTAAAACCACAAGAACACTAAAGCAGAGACTAAGCGAACATAAACACAATTTACTTAATCAAAAATGGAAGCCCCGTTGCCATCCATCACAAAGAACACCAACATACATTCACTGACTATCGATGTGTAGTGATCGAGCAGATAAGACCCACCATCAGAGGTGGTGATTTAAATCGTAAGTTACTTCAATTAGAGCAACAATGGATTTACAGATTACACTCGCTCACCCCCCAAGGTCTAAATAACAGAATAGAGTGGAAAGTGTTCCTATAAGATGGAGGCAGTACAAGATAGAATACGGTCAACTAGACGTGTTCCCTTTAAAACTCATAAGATAGAGGGAACAGATGATTGGTTCACACAAATGGGCATCCTTATATAAGAGAATAGACGCCATTTTGTAATGGGTTGTCATCACGGCAGAAGGAGAAAGAGGGCACTCAAACAAAGGTAAAGATTTTACCATAGGCACAGCATGAGTTCCATGAAAGCTTTACTCATAAAAACTTTTACTCATGAAACTTTTCTCTTGATTCAGGTTCCTCTGAAACTAAAATATTGCAGGTGTGGCTCCCAACGAAGCTGAAAAGTGAAACGGAAGTGCTCTGTCGAGCTTACCGTACAAGTAGAAAGACGCATTCAGATAAGTGCCTGTTTAAATTGTATGACAACACTAGCATTAGTGAAAGTTGTAAGGAGAAAAATTCTCGAAATATATACAAAAAAAACTTAACAAAAAAATATATATAAATAAGATGTAAAGAAGGTTATTAGACCAATAAGGAGGTTTGCCCACTAAAGATGGAGCAAGACTCGAAATCAGAGGCGACTCATAGCCTGAGCTCCCGCAAGAAGGCCAAGGTTGAACGTCCAGAGCCAGAGCAATAACCAGAGACAGTTCCCAGTTCGCCATCCAGCGAGGAGAAAAGTTCGCCAGCCACAGACGGTGCAAAGCTTGATAGCGGAATCCAGCTTAAACAACCAAAACGGATCCAGATGCAAAAGGCAGAGAGGGAGCCCTGCTTGACCACCAGAAATGGGGCCAGGCTCAAGCAACAGAGACTTGACAGAATCTTGCCGACTTTAAAATGCAAGAGTCTACAACAGCACTGAGGTCATTGTCTCCCCTCCCTGGTGACTCCTCCCCCTCTTTATTTTATTACTGTAAACCATGCAGTAGCCAGTTTGGACCCTATGCAGTATATCAAGCCTATGGAATAACTAACTAAATAAATCAAATAAATTGCAGACAGGGCTACTTCAATGAGAAGAAAATCAATCTTTAGATATTTGGAATCTAGTTACCTTTGTTTCTGTAAAAGAGGACAATATGGCTCTTTGTGACTGTTCTGGGATATTTTTTATGCTTCGTCTTGTGTTTTATTCTATCTTTTATGCTGTAAACCACTGCACAGCCTGCAGTGAGAAGTAGCCAAACAGATGAAATAAATCAAATCAAACCCCTGAGGTAATCACACACCCTGAAACAAATTAGACCCCCTTTCCTCTTGCCTATGAGCAAATGACTTACACGGTAGCAGAAAGCTACCACAAGTTCAGCTTTGCGTTTACTGCAGAGTATAAGTTGTGTGTTATTGTTCGAGCAATGGCGTAAAAGGGTTGAGCACAGGTTTATCTTCCATGAAGGCATATGACTACTACTACTACTACTTATCATTTCTATAGCGCTACTAGACGTACGCAGCGCTGTACACTTGAACATGAAGAGACAGTCCCTGCTCGACAGAGCTTACAATCTAATTAGGACAGACAAACAAGGCAAACAAGAGATAAGGGAATATTAAAGTGAGGATGATAAAATAAGGGTTCTGAACAAGTGAACAAGGGTTAGGAATTAAAAGCAGCATCAAAAAGGTGGGCTTTTAGCTTAGATTTGAAGACGGCCAGAGATGGAGCTTGACGTACCGGCTCAGGAAGTCTATTCCAGGCATATGGTGCAGCAAGATAAAAGGAATGGAGTCTGGAGTTAGCGGTGGAGGAGAAGGGTGCAGATAAGAGAGATTTACCCAATATTGACTCTTATTAAGTGCATTCACTCTGCAGCTCCTCAGTACCTCAGTACCGTTCCTTTTATCTTGCTGCACCATATGCCTGGAATAGACTTTCTGAGCCGGTACGTCAAGCTCCGTCTCTGGCTGTCTTCAAATCTAAGCTAAAAGCCCACCTTTTTTGATGCTGCTTTTAACTCCTAACCCTTATTTTTATTTAGTTATTTATTTGTAGCATTTGTATCCCACATTTTCCCACCAACTTGCAGGCTCAATGTGGCTTACATTTGCCGTAATGGCGGTTGCCATTTCCGGGTAACAGAATTACAAATGGTATTGCATTAAGTTGCATACATTTATGGTAACATACATGGAACATGGGGATAGCGTGTCAAATATCCGAGTGGGTGCCCACCTGGCCAGCAGTGACCATCAAACGGTTTGGTTTGATATTACAGCTAAAGTGGAGAGCGGCCACTCAAAACTCAAAGTTCTTGATTTCAAGTGTGCTGACTTTAGTAAAATGGGGGAATACCTGAGGAAGGAGATGATGGGCTGGGAGGAAATACGAGAAGTGGAAGGACAGTGGTCCAGGCTGAAAGAAGCTATAAATAGGGCCACGAACCTTTATGTAAGGAAAGTAAATAAAAGCAAGAGAAAAAGGAAACCGATATGGTTCTCCGAGCAAGTGGCTGAGAAAATAAAGGCTAAAGAGTTGGCGTTCCAGAAATACACAAAAACTCAAGAAAAGGAACACGAGGAGGAATACAGGATGAAACTGAAAGAAGCCAAGAGAGAGATATGTCTGGCGAAAGCGCAAGCGGAAGAACAAATGGCTAGAAATGTAAGGAAGGGTGACAAAAATTTCTTCAGGTATATAAGTGAAAGGAGAATGACTAAAAAGGGAATTGTGAGACTAAAAGATACTGCAAACCGCTATGTGGATAATGATGAAGAAAAAAGCAAATTTGCTAAATAGATACTTTTGTTCTGTTTTCACAGAAGAAAATCCTAGAGAAGGACCGCGATGGACTGCAAAAAGTACAAATGAGATTGAAGTGGATAGAGCACCGTTCACGAAAGAGAGTGTGTATGAACAGCTTGAAAAGCTAAAGGTGGACAAAGCCATGGGACCGGATGGGATCCACCCCAGGATATTGAGGGAGCTCGGAGAGATTCTGGCGGGTCCTCTTAAAGATTTGTTTAATATATCCTTGCAGATGGGAGAGGTTCCGAGGGATTGGAGAACGGCGGAGGTTGTCCCTCTTCACAAGAATGGTGATAAGGAAGAAGCTGGAAACTACAGGCCGGTAAGCCTCACTTCGATTATTAGAAAAGTAATGGAAGCGATGCTGAAGGAAAGGATAGTGAATTACCTGGAAGCCAATAAGTTGCAAGATCCGAGACAACATGGTTTTACCAAAGGGAAATTGTGCCAAACGAACCTCATTGAGTTCTTTGATTGGGTGACAGGAGAATTGAATCAGGGACGAGCTATGGACGTAATCTACTTAGATTTCAGCAAAGCTTTTGACACGGTTCCCCACAGGAGGCTCTTAAACTGGATGGGCTGAAGATAGGACCCGAAGTGGTGAACTGGATTAGGAACTGGTTGACGGACAGAAGCCAGAGGGTGGTGGTGAATGGAATTCGCTCGGAGGAGGGATAGGTGAGTAGTGGTGTGCCTCAAGGATCGGTGCTAGGACCGATTCTGTTCAATATATTTGTGAGTGACATTGCCGAAGGGTTAGAAGGTAAAGTTTGCCTATTTGCGGATGATACTAAGATCTGTAACAGAGTGGACACCCAGGAGGGAGTGGAAAACATGAAAAAGGATCTGAGGAAGCTAGAAGAATGGTCTAAGGTTTGGCAATTAAAATTCAATGCGAAGAAATGCAAAGTGATGCACTTAGGGAATAGAAATCCTCGGGAGACGTATGTGTTAGGCGGGGAGAATCTGATAGGTACGGACGGGGAGAGGGATCTTGGGGTGATAGTATCTGAGGATCTGAAGGCGACGAAACAGTGTGACAAGGCGGTGGCCGTAGCTAGAAGGTTGTTAGGCTGTATAGAGAGAGGTGTGACCAGCAGAAGAAAGGAGGTGTTGATGCCCTGTATAAGTCGTTGTTGAGGCCCCACCTAGAGTATTGTGTTCAGTTTTGGAGGCCGTACCTTGCGAAGGATGTAAAAAGAGTTGAAGCGGTGCAAAGAAAAGCTACGAGAATGGTAAGGGATTTGCGTTACAAGACGTATGAGCAGAGACTTGATGACCTGAACATGTATACTCTGGAAGAAAGGAGAAACAGGGGTGATATGATACAGTCGTTCAAATATTTGAAAAGTATTAATCCGCAAATGAACCTTTTCCGGAGGTGCGAAGGCAGTAGAACGAGAGGACATGAAATGAGATTGAAGGGGGGCAGACTCAAGAAAAATGTCAGGAAGTATTTTTTCACGGAGAGAGTAGTGGATGCTTGGAATGCCCTCCCGCGGGAGGTGATGGAAATGAAAACGGTAACAGAATTCAAACACGCGTGGGATAAACATAAAGGAATCCTGTTCAGAAGGAATGGATCCTAAGGAGCTTAGTCGAGATTGGGTGCCAGAGCCGGTGGTGGGAGGCGGGGCTGGTGGTTGGGAGGCGGGGATAGTGCTGGGCAGACTTACACGGTCTGTGCCATGAAAAGGACAGGTACAAATCAAGGTAAGGTATACACAAAAGGTAGCACATATGAATTTATCTTGTAGGGCACACTCGATGGACCATGCAGGTCTTTTTCTGCCGTCATTTACTATGTTACTATATATGGAACAGATTATGGTATATACATATACCGTGTGCATACATACATGGTAAAGAAAAATAAATTATGGTATTGCATGAAGGTTGCTGAGAATAAATTGGATTGTAACATATATTAGGTCATTAGTCAATAAGAGTAAATAATGTTGTGGAAATGCAAAAAAGAGAAACAGTGTCCTCTAACATGTGCTTACCTTACCACTACATTTTTTTCAGCAGATCCAGGGAGCATAGTCCGACCTAACATCCTTGCTCCGATAGCTTTCTGCACTGGCTCCTACCAGACCTGACCCATTCACTCTTCCTCCCCCTCCACTAAAAAAAACTTTCCCTGGTGTCTAGTGTCCGATCTGACCCCTCCTCCTCACTCCCCAATCTGACCTAACCCCACCTCCACCCCACTACTTAAAAAAAAATCCCTGGTTTCTAGGGCACCCCACAACTGATATGACCCCTCTTCACTCCTTAAGACTAAAAAGGAAAGCCCATTCCCTGGTGTCTAGTGGCACCCCCACCCACCCAACCCCACCCACAGGTCCCCTTGCCCCCCTCCTCCAGGTCATACCTTAAATGGGGCAGGAGCAGTGCCCACTCACCTCTGCCTCAGGCACCATTGTCTTGGAAAAAGACGGCACCCAGTCCCATGCGGTGCATCCTGGGATGCACCAGGTGGGGTCAATCTGCCATATAAGAGAATTTTTACATTATTTTTTAGTTGGGCGGAGACTACCAAATAAGGGGAACATGGGGTGGGGTGGGTGTGCCCTAGACACTGGGGTTTTTTTCTTTATTAAGCTGGGGGAAGAGGTGTCAGGTCAGCAGGGTGGGGAGGGCGGCTAGACACCAGAGACTAGGAGTTTGGTTTAGGGAGGGAGGGGTCTAGTGCAGATGCCAGCGGCCTGTATTTTTTTTTTATGCCACTCTTCCCATCAGTGCATGAGCCAGTCACCACTCGCACACTGACAAGAAGAGAGGCATTTATCAATGAGCTGCAGTTTTTAATGCAGCAGTAATTTGCATGTTCATTGCTTACAGCATGTTGCAGTGTTTTGGGATCATTAATTTCACAGTAGATCTATGGGAAGGTGTGCTGGCTTCTCCCCCACTCCCACAGCAACTCATCCTTTGCCTCCTTCCCCACCCATTCAGAGCAACCTTTCTTTTCAGGAAGTTTCTCTTAATGGACATCAATAGAAATCAAACAAAATAAAACATGGAAAAGAAAATAAGATGATACCTTTTTTATTGGACATAACTTAATACATTTCTTGATTAGCTTTCGAAGGTTGCCCTTCTTCCTCAGATCAGAAATAAGCAAATGTGCTAGCTGACAGTGTATATAAGTGAAAACATTCAAGCATTACTATGACAGTCTGACAGGGTGGGAGGATGGGGGTGGGTAGGAGGTATGCATGGGGACATCAAAGCATATCATTGATATTCTAACAGGATGGGTGTGGATAGGTGAGGGGTGGGGTGATCAACAGAGACATACAGCTTTATGGTTTATAATGGACATAAACTAATTGGGACTTAAGAGTCGAAATATATTGGTGAAGCATGCCGGTTGAATTCACTCTGTTTATTCTTCTTAGACTGTAACCTTGCTCAAATAGCTTTTTTATTTCCTTTCTCTTGATGCTATGACTTTGTAACTGATGTCAGCTATATAGAGCCGAACAAAATATGGATTTTTGTGGGATATAAATATTAATTAAAAAAAAAAAAAAAAGAAAACCATGGACCTATACAGAGGTATGATTTTTTTTTCTTTATTAAATTTTGATAGTGTATCATGCCATTATGTAAAGCTCCATTGGCTTCCTGTGCAAGCCAGGGTCCTGTTTAAATTTTCTTGCCTTGTATACAAAATTATATATGGTTTATCCCCACTTTACTTATTGAGCCATCTTGGTTTTTTACAAACAAAACTAGTGTTACTAGAATATTTGAACTTTTTACTTTTTCTTATCTAAAAATTATGAGAAGAACTAGATTAATAGATACTCTCCTTTCATATCAAGTGGTTCGCTTGGAAAGGGCTATTAAAGATCTGTTGACATCTAAAATCTCCTTCAACTTGTTCCGTAAGCAGATCAAAACTTAGAGGTCCTTTTACTAAGGTGTGCTGAAAAATGGCCTGCGGTAGTTTAGACACGTGTTATGGGTGTGCGCAGATCCATTTTTCAGCGTGCCTGCAAAAAAAATGCCTTTTTTAAATTTTTGCCAAAAATGGACGTGCGGCAAAATCAAAATTGGCGCACATCCATTTTGGGTCTGAGACCTTACCACCAGCCATTGACCTAGTGGTAAAGACTCAAGTAGTAACCTGACAATAATGACCTGCGCGCATCAAATGCCATGCGTCAGAAAATGAAAATTATTTTTCAGACACACCTATTGGATGCGTGCCAAAAATGAAATTACCGTAAGAGCCACGTGGTAGCCGGGTGGTAACTCCATTCTGGCATGCGTTGGGCACGCATAGACACTTACGCGGTGTAGTAAAAGGGCCCCTCATTTATTTAAAAAAGTTTATGTTAAATCATGCTGAATAGAATGTGTAGTTTAGGGATATTCTATCTCTATTAAGTTACATTTTGTTACTCCTGGAAATGTCCAGTCTTCCTTAATGTGTGATCCGCATTGAACTGAAAGGTATATGGTGAAATAAAAATGTATTGTTAATGTTAATATTCTCACTTTTCTTTTCCGTTTCTTTTCAGACAATCCCTTTTTTAGCAGTGTAGAAAAACTGGGCTGAAAATTTCAAGGCCTTTTTCTTCAGTGGTGATGCCTCCATCATAACCAGCATTTTTATCTGCAGTGGTTTTATTCTTCCCTATGTGCATCACCGTGAACTTGCCCACATTAAATTTCATCTGTTGTTTAGATGTTCAGTCTTCTAGTCTGACAAGATCCTTCTACAAATCCTCCCAATCCTCTGCTGTTTTAATAAAGGGCGTTAAGCCCTAATATACCTTAGCAAGGGAAAAACAGGCTACTGCAAAACAGATGAAAGCATTTTTGGGTATTTCGTCTGTTAACATGCGCTAAGCTTGCATTAACTATTTAGTTTTAAATATTTTATTAGAGAGAGCGTGTCATAGACGGAGAATGGGTGTGGAGGGGTCAACCAACTAGCGCATTTGCATTAGCGTGTGCTAGCTGGCTAACGTTAAATTAATGTGGGAGCACTTAGCATCACCTAAATAAGAGGTGGTAAGTACTTCTGTGTTAATTTGTTGCATGTCCCATGTGATAATGGAAAAATTATTGCAGGACCTGCAAAATAAAACAAAAAATGTAAAACCCTAAATACTGCCATGTTGAATCTGGGCTTAGCGTGTAGGAAAGTCCTGCATTAAGATGCACTAAAGCCCAGATTCTAGCACCCTTTAGTAAAAAAGCCCCTCAAATGATTGGATAATTTTGTGTCATCCAAAAATGTGATCACCTCACTCATTGCTCCTTTCTCCAGTTCGTTCATGAACATGTTGAACAGACCCTTGGGGTGCTCCATTACAGACCCTTTACTATGTGGAAACAAGAAACTTCTGTTTTCTTTTTGAAAAAAATTAGCTAACTTTAGTATACACTCAGGCTAGCGAGAACTGTCACCTAACATCTAAAGTTTCTTCATGTGGCAAGTGGCCTTTGATCAAATATTTATTTTCTTTATTGACGTCAACTTAAATATCGCTTCTATCAATAGACTCAAAGCGACTTTCAATGTATTAAAACAATAAAACATATCACAGTAAAATATTGATTCAAAATCATCTTCTTTCTTTCTAATACAAATCATTCCTCTTCCTCTAGCCCCCTCCTCCTCATCATAAAATGCCCCCTAAAGCCCTCCTCCCATTAAATTAAAAGCCTGATTCTTGCCATGACTTACTGTACAGTGGAATTTTATCATCATTCCTCAGACAAAGATTGGTCCTTGATAGCCCTAGTTTTTCCCCTAACACTTTCAGATAATTGTGATGCTGATCCAAGATCTAATAATCTATAAATTGTGAAAGGGAAATCCGAGATTATAGATGTTAGGCCACCGGCAAGGACAGTTCCATGAAGAAGTTTTTAATACAGAAGAGCTGGACATAAAGGTCAAGAAATAAACTGTAGGTGAGATCTTTGGGCTAATCATGCATTTTTGATTAGCTCTCAAAGGTTATAGTCCCTTCAACAGAGAAAAATCAACCAGCGGGCCCTTTTACTAAGCAGTGATAAGCCCACCACGGGATTACTGTGCGCCAATCCAGAACTACGAACAGGCTACCACAGGAGCCCAGCGGTAGCTCCCACCCCTTTCCAGTGCTAAAAAAATATGTCCTATTTTTCTAGCGCCAGAACTTAACTGGCAGTAATCGGGCCACGCCGCATGCTGCCTGGTTACCACCGGGTTAGCGTGGGAGCCCTTACTGTCATCTCAGTGGGTGATGAAAAGGCTCCCCACTGACATGGCCATGCGGTAAGTAGTTCACTTGCCGCACAGCCATTTCTTTTTCCCCAAAAATGGACAGTCTATTACCACAGCTTAGTCAAAGGACCCTTAAATGAACCTCCACCGGTAAACTTCCTTGATTTGGGGGCCCTTTGACTAAAGTGCGGTAAGCACTAATGCAAACTTGCCGCAGATTAAAATGCACCACTATAGGGCGCATTCAGGCATCCCACTACTCAGATGCTAAAAAATAAAATGTATTTTTTAGCGCTGGGGTGGAGAGTGAGTGCAGCTATGCTAATCACTGAGGGGTCCCTTTGCAAAGGTGCACCGAAAAATGGCCTGCTCTGTTGTAGGCACGTGTATTGGACACGCACGTGTACATTTTTCAGCATGCCTGCAAAAAAGGCCTTTTTTTGGTCATAAATGGACATGTGGCAAAATAAAAATTGGCGCACGTCCATTTTGGGCCTGAGACCTTACCGCCACCCACTGACTTAGCAGTAAGTTCTCACACGTTAACTGGGCGGTAATCATCAGCACGTGTACCAGAGGAGTATCTGGACTTTGGCAGGAGGGTGGGTCAAAGCCAGAGTGAGGGGGCACATTTTAGCCCCCCCATGTCGCTGACCCCCCTGCCATTGCCGGACCCCCCGCCACCAACTTTGACCCCCCCTGCCGATGACCCTCTCCGCCCCCCCTCCCGCAGCCAACCCTCCCCCGCCGCCTTCGCCTAGCTTTGCTGGCGGGAGAGGGTCGGCCAGCCGAGGTCCTTCCGTTGCAAAGCTGTCGGGTTATTGGCAGGGGGGTCCAGGGCCAAATCTACAGGGGCCCAGGCCCCTGTGGCCCCACGCAGATGCGCCGCTGACATGTACACTGCCAATTACTGCCTGGTTAGCGCCACACAGTAGAAAATGGAAAATATTTTCTGCCATGCATCTTGGACGCATGTAAAAAATAGAATTACCACCCGGGGCGTGCGGTAGCTGGGCAGTAGTTCCAAATTGACACATGTTGGACGCACGTAGGTGCCTACGCGCCTTAGTTAAAGGGCCCCTTAATCCACTGGCATTGTCACACACTAACTGATTAGTGCAGGATTAGCCTGTAAACCCTTACCACCTACAAAATAAGTGTCGGTAAGTGCTCACACGCTAATGGGAAAATTAGTGCGTGGCCATTATTGCAGAAATAGGATAATCGGCCATTTACTGGTAGCAGCCATGGGGGACAGTAGCTGGGGGGGAAGCCAGTCGGTGCCTGTAGCGGGTGAGGGGAAGCTGTCCAAAGAAGTCAAACAATTGCAGTTTGAACTGGAGATGCTGGTGGAGACATTAGGGGAAAAGGACACATCTCTTACCAACCAGAAGACAGATTCGCTCCTCCACCACTTCAGTGACCTCTTTTCCCAAGCCTCTGAAATTTCTGCGGCCTCACTATGGCAAACTGAAAGAGATTTTTGAAAACATGGCTTCCGGATAGAACCCGGGCTGGACATAGTACAGGCCACTTTTTAGTGCTGCTTAGGGCTTCTTTTACAAAGTTGTGCGAGCGATTCTCACGTGGCAAATGAGAGGAAGCACTGAGAATCGGTAAAAGAAACCCTTAGTAAAAGGCCCCTTTATTTTTTAAACATTTTAAAAATGTTATATCTAGATATCTTGGAAGTTACTACCACTGTCAGAATTCAGAGTCTGCTCTCCCTTTGTGTTAAAAATGTACCGTTTTCAAGTTTATTCCCTGCCCATTGCCCCAAGCTTATCTCATGCAAACTGATATGTATCATTTTCTCCCAAAGTTTGTAGCATTTGTCGGGCCAGAGATTTATTTCCTTTATTTTAGCTTTCTTTTTCAGGTGTTAAGTTTAAAAAAAAATTCTTGGAGCATTCCTTTTGTTATCAGGCTCCTCAGTTTTGGCTGTCCCTCTCTCTTTTGTTCTCTGGTCATCTTTTTCTTAATAATCTTTTGGCAAGAAGGGGGGGGTGGGTAAGGGAGGGGAGTTTAAGTAAGGGTTGGGGGGAGGGACAACAAGAGAGGGGGGATACAAATATAATCTACAAAAAATGTAACAAATAAAAGAAAAAAAAAGAAGTTGTTTATCAAGATTTCATGCACAGGTTCGCTGTATGTTTTACAAGATGTTGTTTCTCTTTGTTGTACTTGATGATGCAGTATTTATCTATGCTCCACTTGTTACCAGGGGCGTAGCCAGACAGCAGATTTTGGGTGGGCCTAGGCAAGAAGTGGGTGGGCATCAAATGTTCTCTCCCCCACCCCCACATCAAAAAAATATCTCAGCTGGTGGGAAAATGCTTCTCTCCAGTCTCCACCTTGGTAGTCTGCAGCAGGCATGCACTGAAAACTGAGCATACGAAGGTGCCAGTATTGTGGAGAGCAGCATTTTCATTACCATGTGCTACTGTTGGATGGGCCTGAGCCCTAAGTGGGCGGGCCCTGGCCCACCCAGGTCCACCTGTGGCTACGCCACTGCTTGTTACCTTAATAAAGATGATTTATAAAAATAAAAAAAATAAAAAATCTTTTGGCCTCTCCACTAAGCTGCGGTAAAAAGTAGCCTGCACTAGTTTTGGCATGTGAAATTGGCATACGCTGGGCCACTTTTTACCACAGCAGAAAAAAGACCTTTTTTAAAAAAGGGGCAGTAAATGACCTTGCACTAATATTAAAACTAGCATTCAGCTATTTACTGCCTGAGCTCTTACCATCGCCTATTTAGTAGGCATTAAGGGCTCACACGCTAACCCCGCGGTACTTGGGCAGCGTTCGAAATGTGGCCGCACTGCCAATTACCATTGGTAACGCTCCCCCCCCCCCGGTAGAAAATAGAACATTTTATACAATGGGAAACTGCATGCGCTACCTGGATTTGGCACATGTTACCCATGCGGTAGCCCTACCGTGCCTTTGTAAAAGGGCCCCTTAAAGACTTATCTTTGTAAAAAAAAATTTGTGCAGTGGCATACCAAGGGGGGGGGGGGGGCAGTGGGGGCAGCCCGCCCCGGGTCTCAACGGGTGGGGGGGGGGGTGCTCTGCTGGCGAGTTCAGCTCTATCCACCCGGCAGCTGCGTGGTGCAGCGTCTCGCATTTGCGCTGCTGTAAAAGAAGAAAATCGCCTCGTCGGCCCTTCCCTTACACTCTCTGTCCCGCCCTCGAGGAAATAGGAAGTTACATCAGAGGGCGGGACAGAGAGAGTAAGGGAAGAGCTGACGGGGCGATTTTCTTCTTTTACAGCAGTGCAGAGTCAACGGAGCTGGTAAGACAGGTGGGGACTGGGACTGGGACGTGCTGTGTTGCCTGAGTCTGGGGGGGTCACGCCGTGGGGGGGGTGCCGTGTTGCCCTGCAGCCGGGGGGGGGGGGTGCACGCAGCCGTGATCCGCCCCGGGTGGAAGTGAACCACGGAAAGCCACTGAATTTGTGTTTTTTTTTCTTTACATCTTCACATTATCACATTATCTACCCGCGGGAAGTGGTGGACATGAAAACGGCAATGGAATTCAAACATGTGTGGGATAAACACAAAGGAATCCTATTTAGAAGGAATGGTTCCGTGGAATCTTAGCGGAGATTGGGTGGCGAATTGGGAAGCAAAACCAGTGCTGATCGTGACTGAATAGATATGAATGAGCTTGAGTGTAAATCTTAAGAGGCTTTGACATTAGCTTCAGAACTTTTAGTACAAGAACAGTACTGGGCAGACTTCTACGATCTGTGCCCTGAGAAAGGCAAGGACAAATCAAACTCGGGTATACATATAAAGTATCACATACCATGTAAAATGAGTTTATCTTGGTGGGCAGACTGGATGAACCGTACAGGTCCTTATCTGCCATCATTTACCATGTTACTATATGTTACATTCTACTCACTGTTTTGTTAACCACTCTAAACCACTACAGTGGGAGATGACGGGATACAAGAATCAAATGACATATTATCACATATTCTTATTTCTGCTGGTTATGCAGCTCATCCATTAATTTATTCAGCTGGGATCTGGGATACATTAAGCCAAAAAATAAAAAAGCAGTGATTCTGAAGGTTGTTTCTGATGTTACGTCAGATATAAAACATAAACATAACATAAGAACATAAATGTAGCCATACTGGGACAGACTGATGGCCCATCAAGCCCAGTATCCTGTTTCCAACAGTGGCCAATCCAGGTCACAAGTACCTGCCAAGATCCCAAAACAGTACAATACATTTTATGCTGCTTATCTTAGAAATAAGCAGTGGATTTTCACAAGTCCATTTTAATAATGACTTATGGACTTTTTTTTTAGGAAGACATCCAAACCTTTTTTAAATCCTGCTAACTGCTTTTACCACATTCTCTGGCAAAGAATTCCAGAGTTCAATTACACGTTGAGTGAAGAATTATTTTCTCTGACTTGTTTTAAATTTACTACTTTGTAGCTTCTTTGCATGCCCCCTAGTCCTAGTATTTTTGGAAATAATAAAACAGGCAAATAGTAAAACCACATACGCATGGCAGTTTTTTGGACTGGTAAATACAAGCAAACTTTCTACCCTGCACTTACATGTAAAGAAGAAAAAAAAATCAATAATCCGTGCTTAGCTTTTAAGGCATGTTGGCACAGCACAGTTTTTAAAATGTAAATGTATATACCTATTTATGAGCCTTTAAGCAGAACACATTTAAAATATTGCAGATTCTTTCTTTTCTGGAGGGTGGTTTGTCCTATTGATGTGTGCATCTGGTTTCTTTGATTCTGGTCTATGTTCCTGCTGGGATACATGCTGACACAGGGCATCCTGGGCTCAGCAAGGACACAGACCGTAGGACGTACCATCACTGTGGAACCATCAGTCCGTGCTCCTCTGCAGAGTCTGAAGATCGGTCTTGTCATTTTTTTTACATATCGATTTTAATATCATCGCCTTTCTTGCCTCTGTCTAGCTTCTTTTCTTCAGTTTTACTCAGATGTTTTATTCTGAGCCTCATTTCCCTTTTACTATATTTGTACAGTAAAAATGGCAAAGAGTAGCACAGCTATAAAATCAGTGCCTGCCCTCTTAATAGTTACAGGTTTCATTTAGAACAAGATTCTTTCCCTAAAATTGTTCTCTCATTTATAATGTTTTTGGATTTCTACTGGATTCCTTACAAAGGGGTAGATTTACTAAAAAGCGCTATTGTGCATTTATTTCAGGGGACTTGATATATCGCCATACAAAGTCTAGCAATGGCACCCACAGTTAGGCATGAGTGCATAGTTACAGCGGTTCAAAACGGTTTAAAATCTAAAAAAAAATAAATACAAGAAATTTCAAGGAAAGGAGCTACAAATATTTGACAGGAAAATGCAAACTCCATTCATGCCAGGTACGTTAAGTCTAAAGCAAAGACAAACAGAGAAAGCAGAAGGGGTGTGTGAAAAAGAAGAGAGGAAGGAACAACATTCACCCAGTAGGAAGAACCGCAGACAAAGGGGAAGTGAACGCAAGACGAAAAAGCCAAGTCTTTACAGCAGATATTTCTTAAAAGACAATTCTGCTCGAAGAGGGAGAGGCAGGGAGTTCCATAAAAATGGGACTGTAAAAAAGAAAAGCCCGATGTCTGGTGAATTCTAGTTGGGCTTGTTTAGGGCCTGTTAGAACGAGATGGTGGTCATTGAGGAGTCCTTTTATTAAGCGTCAGTAAGCCTAATGTGGGCTTACTGCTTCTGTTCCAGAACTACTGCCGGGCTACCGTAGGAGCCTGGTGGTAGTTCCCACCACCTGCGTGCGCCATTTTTGGCGCTACAAAAATATGTTCTATTTTTGTAGCGCGGTGATTACCTGGCGATGGGAGCCCTTACTAACAAAACTTGGCATGAAAGTGCTCTGCTAAATTTCAGTTACATGCAGGGCTGCCCCACTATTGAGTAAACTGTTCTTCGTACATGAGGTCCTGCAATCAGTCTCTGCACACCCTCCTCAGGACACACGAAAGACAACGTTTAATACATCACACAGAGCGGATTAATTAAGGTTGCATTAGTTTTTGTTTTAAGAGGTCTGACATATGTGTAGGATTTGGGCAAACAACAGAAAGATCCAGCGCCAAGCAGTTGAAGCCAAAGATTTGCTGAAATAAAGTACCTTTGGAAAAACGCGATTTGAAAGAGCAAAACCCCTCCGCGAAAAGGTACACTGGCTCCCAATCAAAGAACGCATTGCTTTCAAAATCTGCACCCTGGTTCACAAAATTATCTACAGTGAAGCCCAGGGATACATGACAGACCTGATTGACCTACCAACTAGAAACACATCTGCAACAACATGAACTTACCTAAATCTGTACTACCCAAGCTGCAAAGGACTCAAATACAAATCAACTTACACATCCAGTTTCTCCTACATAAGCACACAACTGTGGAACACATTACCAAAAGCCTTGAAAACTACGTACGACCACCTAAACTTCCGGAAAAAACTAAAAACTAACCTGTTTAAAAAGGCATACCCTACCAATCCAACATAAATGCCTGATCTCTGCAACACAACAAAACTAAAGTATGTAATGGACATAACACAACTCTTCCGCTGTACGATTCCATAATGTGGCTGTGTCACATGAACTTTATCTTACCACAATATCACTTTGTATTTGTTTACACTGGAGTCTGCAAACACCTCTCCGGTACTATATAAGCCACATTGAGCCTACAAATATGTGGGATACAAATGTAACAAATAAAATAAATAAATAAAATAAAATAAATCCATTTGGAGACAAGGGTTGAGTCAAGAACTCTAAGGCTAGCAAAGTGACTGTCCCAAAACAGAAAGCTTTTCTTGCAGCACTGGTGTGGGATAGATGGGGAAATGCAAGTTCCATAAACTCCTCTGTTCATTTCGAGGCCCAGCAGCTGTTTTTGCCACACGCTTTTTACCGCAGCGGGTAAAAAGGTAAAAAAAAAAAAATGGCCATGTGATAAGATTGCACTTACCGCATGGCCATGTGGGGGGAAGGGGATGGTAAGGGCTCCCATGTTAACCCCTGCTGAAACTGGCCAGCACACAGCACTGCCCAATTACCGCTGGGTATCCCTCTGCATTTCTGCTAGCACCAGAAATGCCACATGCTGGGAGTGGAACTACCACTGGCACCCGTGTTGGGCCGGCGATAGTTCCGGATTGCAATGCAGCAATCCCGCAGAGGGTTTACCGTTGCTTTGTAAAGGGGCCCCTTCATGTTGAGTATTTCAATTGTTCTCTTGTGTACCAGATGCAGAAAATACCAGATACTGTACAAATTATGCAGTAAATGTTACATACATTGGGCCAACCTTGTGACTCAGGTTTGAATCTCCTTTTTGTTGGGGAGCTGATTGATCCAGGCCTGAGAGGTAGGAAGGCAGCTGCCACTTCCACAGCAGCCAAAGAAAAAGCAACACTTTGACACATCCATCCAGCCCTCGGGCCATAAAAGATTCCCCAGAATCACCTGGTCATGTAAATTGGGGAGGAAGATTCAAAGACAGCACATTTTCTGCTGAGTAAAGTATTATTAAAGCATTATAATGTTTCTGGTTAGAGAGAGTTACTGTGATAACAACAATCATCAAAAATTAAGGGCTCCTTTTACAAAGCTGCGCTACCGCTTAGTGGCAAGCCGAATGTGAAGAAACCCAGGGGAATAGAATGGGCTTCTTCGCATTTAAGGGCCCTTTAACTAAGTGGAAGTAGGCTTACTGCGCGCCAATCCGGTGCTACCTTCGGCTCAACATGGGCGCTGGAGGTAGTTCTACCCCTAGCGCGCTGCGTTTCCGGCACTAGTGGAAATATTTAAAAACTATTGCCGCAAAAGATTACATGGCAGTAATCCGGCAGCACTGTGCACTGCCCGGTTACCTCCGGGTTAGCGCGGGAGCCCTTACCGCCAACTCAATGGGTGTCGGTAAGGGATCCCCCCTGAAATGGCCGTGCTTCACTTGCTGCATGGCCATTTCCTCAAAACAAGAAAGACCTACCTTTTACCCACTGCGGTAAAAGAGAGCCTCGGCGCGCATCAAAAACACGTGCCAACGCCAGTGCAGGCCCCCCTTTTTGCCGCAGCTTGGTAAAAGAGGCCCTTAGTGTGTGCTAATGCACATGCTAAAAATGTTTTCACATTTTTTGGGGGGGAGGGGCATTCAGGGGGTGCTCCTGCACTAATCAGCACATCTACATTACCGCATGCTAACTGGTTAGCACAGGATTACCACGTGAGCCCTGACCACCTATAAAATGGGTGGCAGAAAGTGCTCATGCAGTAATTTTTATTAATGGCCGTGTACTAATGGCAGCAGCAAAGGGTGGAAGTGAAACCAAGTCCAAATTTATTTATTTATTGCACTTGTATCCCACATTATCCCACCTCTTTACAGGCTCAATGTGGCTTACAATTCATCATGGATACTGGAAATAAGAACAGAAAGTACATTTGGTTTTACAGAGGGTTTTGGTTACATGGTAGTGAAATACACGATAGTGTTAAAGCAGAAGACATTATAAGGCAATATTGGATATATTTAGAGATTGTTAAATGTTACAGGTGCTGTTAAATGTTACAGTCCAAGAAGGAAAGAGCGCACAGTGCTTATTGTATATTGACTTTTTATGCTCCCTGTGGTACTTTTGCATTTCCAAGCATTTGACCCCTGAGGAAGGCTTGTTGCCGAAACACGGACCGTGTAGGGTCCTTTATGCCAATAAATAAACTTGTTCGATGCTCTTTCCTTCTTGGACTGGTCGTTTGGACTTGGTTTCGCTTCCACCCTTTGCTGCTGTACTTGTTCTTTTTGTGGAAAGTTTGGGCCCCCTTCGTCTGTTCGTGTGCTAATGGCAACATTACTGCATGACCATTAATACAAAAAAATGGAAAATCGGCCGTTTTAGAGCTGCAGCAAAAATGGCCTTTAGCACTCCGGAGAATTCCACGTTTTCCCGCACCTTAGTAAGAGGTCCCCTAAGACAACAGGATAATAATATATCTCTTGTTGCCACCTCAGTGGGTGGTAATAAGTGCTCCCCCCCCCCCCAATTTCCTGAAAAAAAGAAAGACCTGTCTTTTATCCACTGCGGTAAAAGGTAACCTCGGCACGCATCAAAAACATGCGGCAAAGCCAGCGCAAGCCCCCTTTTGCTACAGCTTTGTAAAAGGGGCCCAAAATGAGTTAAAAGGAAAACAGCAAAGTACTTTGGGGTCCTTTCACTAAGCCGTAGTAAAACGTGGCCTGCAGTAGTGTGGGCGCATGTTTTTGGCACACGATGGGCCATTTTTTACCAAGGCTGGGAAAATGTTTTTTTTTAATGGGGCAGTTAATTGCCGTGTACTAAAATTAGCGTGCGGCTATTTATTGCCTGAGCCCTTACGCCACCCATTGACCTAGTGGTAAGGGCTCACGTGCGGCACTCTAGCAGCATGCGCCAATGTGGGCACACTGCCAATTACCACCGGGAACACCCCCGTGGTAGAAAATAGAAAAATATTTTCTACCATGGGAAACAGCACACACCAACTTTGAAATTACTGTTGGCTTTAACTGGACAGTTGTGTCAATTTGGCATATGCTACATGCACAGTAGCCCTACTGTCACTTTGTAAAGGGCCCCTATTATTTATCTGGATTTTGCTCACACCTTTTTCAGTAGTAGCTCAAGGTGAATTACATTCAGGTACTCTGGATATTTCTCTGTCCCAGGAGGGCTCACAATCTAAGTCTGTACCTGAGGCAATGGAGGGTTAAGTGATTTGCCCAAGATCACAAGGAGCAGTAGTGGGATTTGAACCTCTACCTCTGGATTTCAAGACCAGTGCTCTAACCACTAGGCCACTCCTCCACTATGTTAGATAATGGATGGCTCCTTTATAAAATCATTTCTTGAAGAAGGAATTTTATGGTCTTTAAACAGTCTTTTGCCTAATGGAGGCACCGGCTCAACCCAACTACATAATTAGTTCTTATTCATCTTACTTCTTGCAGGTGGACATCATATTTTCTCTGTTGTTATTGAGTTCTCTGCACCCCGTGCAACACACAGAGTATTTTTAAAACGCATTTCTGCAGTGAAACACTAACTCCTATCTACTTTCTGACAGAAATGTTATTCGATACATGCTGATGATATACAATTTTTTTCCTTCCTACTTATATGACGACCATTTCAACCAGCATGACCTCTAACAAGCTTTCCATAAATCTGAAAAACTCTGAGATTGTATTGCTCGGTCATTCTTTAACAATGGATAATGTATCCACTATGGAGACATAAATACATAAATATTGCCACCCTGGGATAGACCAAAGGTCCATCAAGCCCAGCATCCTGTTTCCAACAGTGGCCAATCCAAGTCACAAAAACCTGGCAAGATCCCAAAAAAGTACAATACATTTTATACTGCTTATCCCAGAAATAGTGGATTTTCCCCAAGTCCATTTAATAATGGTCTATGGACTTTTCCTTAAGGAAGCCAGCCAAACCTTTTTTAAACTCCACTAAGCTAACCGCCTTTACCACATTCTCTGGCAACGAATTCCAGAGTTTAATTACACGTTGAGGGAAGAAACATTTTCTCTGATTCGTTTTAAATTTACTACATTGTAGCTTCATCGCATGCCCCCTAGTCCCAGTATTTTTGTAAAGCGTAAACAGACACTTCACATCTACCCTTTACACTCTCAATTCAGTCTCAGGTGCATAGTTTTTCGATACCTTGCTGGATATCAGTTTAATGATGAAGGTATATTTTAAATATGTTATTAAAAGGGGTCTCCATAAATTACAAATGTTGAAAAGGTTACAGAAAACACTTAGGGCCCTGTTTACTAAGGTGCACTAGTGTTTTTAGCACGCGCTAAACGCTTGAGACACCCATATATTCCTATGGGTGTCTCTGGCATTAGCGTGCTAAAAACACTTGCGCATCTATAGCACGGCTTAGTAAACAGGGCCCTTAACCATTTTCAAGACCATGATTTTCTCCTCTATGTAATGTTGTAATGGAGAATGCTTGAGTTTGCCTGTGTCATTTTTGGAAAACTAACAAAAATAATATACAATATTACTGTGCGGTTGTTAAATGAAAGTTCTCATTTTGATCATAGTACACTGAAACTTCACACATTAGTTCTGTGGAGGATTAAGGGGAACTTTATCAGCATGGGCTATCTTAAGACTTGTTATTTCACTTTTAAACTGGGTTATGAGTGACTAGCGTCTCCTTGCATACAATGAGACCTGTGATAAAATGGCACAATAACGGTAAAATTGCATGTTTTAATGGTAGCCCATGTTGACAACTATACCCCTAACTTTAACACTGTGATTTTGGTCTTTCATGCCTTGACAGATCTACCACCTAAATATGTGACCATGATTTCAAGGCAATATATCCTACCAGAAATTCTGCAGATATCTGATTGAATCCTCTCTGGACACTGCTTGGCTTTCAGACATAAAATTGTATGCATTTTCAGTCATGGAATTCCCTGTCTTTAGATTTGTGCAATAAATATTTTTTTATGAAGATACTTGTTTGTGCTTTGGATCTGTTTGATCAGCATTTGATATTTTTAATTCAGTTTTTATCACCTTTTATGGATGCGTGTTATATGTTTGTGTATTATTCTTTATTTTATTGTATGATGAAGTGAGGTTTGTTAGAATCTGTGAAATAAAAATGTTTCAAAAATAAATAAATACTTTATAACATGGCCACAAGCATATAAAATAAGCCATGGAATTTCTATATATTAAAAAGATGTAAATATATAGAAATACTTCCCAGGATGCACTTTCCCATTGAAAACTGGGAAAGAGGTGGTATATCAAATTAATAATAATATTAATAATAATAATAATAACCTTAAATTAAGAAAGCCTTTTACTAAGGTGCGCTAGCATATTCAGCTCACTCTAAAAATCGGATGGCGCTAAATGCTGATACACCCATAGGAATATAATTGGCATCTTAGCATTTAGCACGAGCTAAAAACGCTAGCTCACCTTAGTAAAAGACCCCCTTAATGACCTATTATAAAATAATTCAGTATGAAGATAATTTTGTAACAGACCACTTAATTTGATATTTACATGTTATATCAGTTTTCAAGGGAAAGTGCATGTATACTTTCCCTTTTAAAATTATCCCACTGAAAATACTCAGGCACAGATACACTATTTGGTACGAATGATGGGCTCGATATTCAGCTCGTGGTAGTCAGCAGTTTTTTAGCCTGGGTATTTGATGCTGGGCAATGTCTGGCTTTTGGCGAATTTACCCAGGCACCTGCTAATATTCAGGCCAGTGACTGGTTAGCTGGTGGATAACGTTTCCTGTCCTAACTTTATGAGCTACTTAGGGCTCCTTTTACAAAGCCAAGGTAGTGATTCCCAGTGCAGTAAATGCGACAAAGCCCATTCAATTCCTACGGTTTTCGTTGCATTTGCCGTGCGGGAATCACTACTGTGGCTTTGTAAAAGGAGCGCTTAACTAGTTAGCGGACTGAATTTCGCTGATACCCGTTACGTGCTGGCTGCGGCCAAGTTTCGCTCTCAGACTGCCCTCGCTCTAACTGGAAAGTGCCACCTTGGCGGTCAGAGCTGATATTCAGCAGCACGGCTCAGATAAGAACCACTGAATAGCAGCGGCCAGCCATTCCATGGGGTTTACATGGGCAGAAGCCTCTCCTGCTGCTTACACCATGTTGAATATTGAGCCCAATATTTTCTCATAAGTCCGAATTCCACTCCCAGAAAAATCTCTGCTTGCTTGGGTAAAGGTGTGCCTGAAACTACAGTTACATGATGCAGGCTCAACATTTGCAGCACCCAGGAAAAGGATCTAGGTATTATCATTGATGATACGTTGAAACCCTCTGCTCAGTGTGCGTCGGCGGCTAAGAAAACAAATAGAATGTTAGGAATTATTAGGAAAGGAATGAAAAACAAAAATGAGGACGTTATAATGCCTTTGTATCGCTCCATGGTGTGACCGCACCTCCAATACTGTGTGCAATTCTAGTCACCACATCTCAAAAAACATATAGAGGAATTAGAAAAGGTACAGAGAAGGGCGACGAAAATGATAAAGGGGATGGGACTCCCTTTGAGGAAAGCCTATGAGGCTAGAGCTCTTCAGCTTGGAGAAAAGAGGGCTGAGAGGAGATACGATAGAGGTGCATAAAATACTGAATAGAGTGGAACAGATAGAAGCGAATTGCTTGTTCACTCTTTCCAAAAATACAAGGACTAAGGGGCCCGCAATGAAGCTGCTAAGTAGTAAATTTAAAACAAATCAGAGAAAATATTTCTTCGCTCAATGTGAAATTGAGCTCTGGAATTCATTTACCAGAGAATGTGGTAAAAGCAGTTAGCTTAGCAGGGTTTAAAAATGTTTAGACACGTTCTTAAAAGAAAAGTCCGTAAATCATTATTAAGACAGGCTTGGGAACATTCACTGCTTATACCTGGGATAAGCAGCATCAAATCTGTTTTACTCTTTTGGTATATTGGCAGGTATTTGTGACCTGGATTGGCCACTGTTGGAAATAGGATACTGGGCTTGATGAACCTTCGGTCTTTCACAGTATGACGATGCTTATGTACTTATAATGGCACTATGTGCACAATTTCACCTATATGTACTCTGGGCAATTCTATAACAAGTCTTTAGCATACATAAACCTGTTTTACACATATAAATTGTTTTGTTTTGTTTTTTTAAATCATCCTCACAACCATGGATAAAGTAGTGTGGTTTCTGTATTAGTTCACATGAATGCAGAAAGATTTTTAAAAATGAATAAAGAAAAACAGAAATATAAGGTAACACTTTTTATTTGCTTAAATGCATTTCAATTATAATTTTATAACAGGAAACACACATACAAAACAATGATGCCTATGCAAAGAGTTGTAGTGTTCTCTTAGGGCCACAGTTATTAATGTGGGCTACCGTTAAGATGTTGTATTTAAACACTAACTTGTGCTGTTTTATCACAGGTCCTATTTTATGCAATGAGACCAAGTTACTAATAATTGGGGTTAACAGTAAAATAACACATCTTCAAGGTAGCCTACATTGATAACTGCCCTAAATAAAAATAGATCCCTCCAAACACCAGAACACTCAAAAAAAGGTCTTTGTTAATTTTAATTTTTTATGTACACAATTTTAATTTTTTTTTTTCAAAATGCTTAATGTCAGCAGAAAATGATTTAATATATTTTAGAGGCACCAGCAAGCAATGTGGCTCTCAACACCACATCACAAACACACTGTGGACTATGAATGGTGTTGCTAGTCCTGTCTCCAAAATATATGAAATCATTTTTTTCTGCTAACATTAAGCATTTTTGAACAAATTTAAGGGCCCTGTTGACTAAGGTGGTCTAGCGTTTTTAGCACGTGCATGAAGTGTGTGCTGTGTAGGGCGCCCATAGGAATATTGTAGGCACGTACACAATTAGCGTGCGCTAAAAAACTAACATGCCACTAGCCGTGGCTTAGTGAACAGGGCCCTAAAAGTGTATTTATAAAAGTTAGCAAAAACAGTGGCCCTTTTATAAAGGCGCATGGGTTCCTAAGTGCATCCAATGGGCATCAGATCGGCACACCTACCCACATGCTCCAGGCGGTAATTCCATCTCTGGTGTGCATCCAAAACATGCGGTAGAAAATATTTCTTCTTTTCTACCATGGAGCCCTTACCCGGCGGTAATCGGCAGTGGGCGGGGGCTGCACGCTTACTGCCCGGTTAGCGCATGAGACCTTACTGCTATATCAATGGGTGGCATTAAGGTTTCAGGCCAAAAATGGACACGTGCGCTGATTTTCATTTTGCCGCATGTCCATTTTCCAGTACGTTTTTAAAAAATCCCCTTTTTTCCAGGCATACTCAGGAAGTGGACCAGCGCGCGTCCGAAGCACATGCCTACACCAACACAGGCCACTTTTGGGTGCCATAGTTCTTATAACGAGTTTCTTTAAGAGCTTGGGTGCTTGGAAACATTTTTTTATGTTATAAAAGGCAACATATATGTATATATGACTCCTACAGTAATCTCCAGTAGCCCCCACATCCTCTGATAACGTTGTACCCGATCTGAATCAGGTGAAACTATACAGTATGCATGTATTCTATGACTCTATGCAGGTCCACAAATATTTTATTAAGTATGTGTGTTCCTCAAAATTGTGCCCAAACACTGCCTCCAAGAATGTCTACAAATAGACCATGATAAAGTACATGTACTCTTGTTGGTCCACGTACTTGTACACATGCGTATTCCTACACAATAAATAATAGTCATTTTCCATATGTAAATACTTGCTTTACATGGAGAAAATGCTTTATAAAATACACCCCCCCCCCCCCAGCTTCTTGACCTACTTTCAGGAGTTAAAACTGCCTTCAGTCCTGACCCCGGGAAGGGACAAAAACTAGAAATGACATTTATTAATTCAGTCCAGTAAAAAGGTATCTCCTTATTGTGTGTTTCTATTTATTCGTCTTTATTGCATAACTATGAATTGTACGTTATGTTTATTAAAATGTTTGAGTAATTGCAAAATTTTGGACATGCCAAATCTAAACGATTTACAAACATGAGTTAATCTTAAAAATCAATAGCAAGAAAGGAACTTTAATAATAATTCATAGAAAAGAACAGATTCATACAACTTACTAGGGCTTAAAAATTAAAAGTATATAAAATTAAAAAGACATAACCATAGGCATAGACATGTGTCATTGTGTCTGTGATTTTAAACTGTAAGATGTCTATTATAATTCAGATTATTTCTATATGACATTTTCTTGCTTTCCTGATAAAACTTGGTAATACCAGGAAAGTGTCTTGTCTTCTGTGAAATATTTCACATTCCAGTGCTGACTTTTTAATGGATGTATGCACGTTTTCAGCATCTTGCTCTTTAATGTAATTTAATTAGGGCTACAGATTAGGGTTACTATAAGAGAACAGTTACTATGGAATTTAGCTGCAGAAACGTTAATCATATCCTTTGCATAAAACATGCTCGGAATGGACTGAGATGAAAAGGGTCCACAAGCATCAGGTAACATATTGCAAACCTGGCACAAAATGATTTGAATGCAGATCAGTGAAGAAAAGGGAAGCCTTGCTTTGCACTTACAGCTGATTTCCAGACTTCCTGGAAAATCAGAAAGCTTCAAAGAGTAAACCTGTGGATTAGCACAAGTTTTATGTTTTGGAGCCCAGGACATTGTCCTGTTATGAGCAGCGAAAGCAGGTGAACCCACACCTATGCTCAACACAGACAGGAGGACCTGCAGCTGATCCAAGGTGGTCCCTTGAGACCATCCTGATGTGAGATAACACTAATATAGAAGATATCCTGAGGTGAGATAATGGTTATATAACATTAAGTAGAAAAAACCCCCCACTCAGGCTACTGAATGTTTTGAAAGATTCAAACCTTCAGAATGCAATTCTAGCTCAGTGGACTGTGATGCTGCCCAAAGAGGAGATGCAGGAGCCATAAATGGTTATATACATTTGTTCAGAATCTTTATGCGGCTGAGTGTTTTTAAAAGGCACACGGACTGATCCTAAAGAAATTGAGATTCTTTGCCGATTGTGACACCTTTCATCGGATCAATACAAGCACCAGACAAAAATGTTGGCACATATGTTTTGGGAAGACATCTAAACAAGGGACCTGTATGATAGTCCAAGAAAGGTCTCACAATCTGTGAGGAATCCTAAGCAAGATATTTCTTCCCAACTACTTTGTACGTTTCAACCAATGTTCTAGTTTCTGAAATGCTGCAGTTAAAAGCCCAGGAACAGATAAAGTTGTAGCCAGTAAGAACTTCCCATGCATGCAGGTAAACTAATGACAAAGTTCAGGTGCTGTGCAAAAGCACTTTGCAGTGTTCTCAAAGACGTCAAGCGAAAAAGGGGATCTAGAAACCCGTCCAATAAGTTGAAGAGACAGAAGAAAGCACGCGATAAGCTGCCTTCTCTTTGCTTGGATTTTCCAAATCCCAAAGTAAGTTCTAATTTAATTACAGAAGGTTTACAGTCTAAAAATTGGCGCCTGTGAATGTGAGAGGCGGGATTTGAACCCTGACTACGGTTCTAATCACTCGGGCTCCTCCTTGGTGTATTTTACGACAGAAATGAAAAAAAAAAAAAAAAAAAGCTCTGCAATTATTTCCGGTCTTTTCTTTCCCTGTTGCTGTTAGATTCTCAGCTTTGCAGAAAGTGTTGCTTCTTTTCTCTTGCAAAGTTTCCTAAGTAACCAGAACCACTACAAACACAAGTGCTAGGGCATGTCCTACCTGGGATTGCTCTTGTTCCAGTACACGGCGTGGCGATCGGATACCACTTGGCTCCGGGCAGGAGGGCAGAGCAGGGCTGTGAAAAGCAGCAGCAGCAGCGCCTCGCCAGGCTCCATTGTCCGGCTTCCCAAGTGCCACGAGTCCCGGGGCTGGTGTCGGCAGGACCTCACATGCCCTTGCCATGCTGCTGCCCTGGGGAGAGCCCGGCACGGCAGTCGGGGACAGAGAGACTGGCACAGCAGCAGCCGCGCGGCGGCTCCTCCTGCACGGGGAGGGGAGGGAGTGGAGCCCAAACCCCAGCCCCCCTCCCCAGTCCTGGCCCGCCCTCCCCAGCCCCTGCATGCTTTCACACCAGCAAGAGCTCATTCTTCCAGCACTGGAAAAGGACCTTTTCTTTTGTTTGTCCACTTTCCCTCCAAGCGGGTCTGAAAGATGTGCAGAGCCCCTTTCATCATTCAAGCCTGAGCCTTCAGAACAAACACCGAGGCCAGAATCAATTTTAGTACGGGATGGATTGGATGCAAGCGGGCTGATGCTTTGTGTAGTGCTCCAAATGTAATGCTTGTTTTATTTGAACAATTCATTCACAGAACTGGCGATTCATCACAGCTTTGGATCTACTACGCTAGCTAGGCGTCAAAATATTTCATTCTCAAAGTGATTCAAGCTGGGACCCGTCCTTAGCACAAGGCAACCTTTGACGAGCCTTCCAGTCCGCTTCTGTTACCAAAAGAACACTGCATATTAAAATCAAGAGTAATCAGCTAGGTGCATTTATCTTCGCTTTTATTAAATGCACACCCGACTTCTGCTAAACCGATAAATCAGAGCGCCCCCCCCCCCTCTCCTGAATAGTACAGTGCCCTGTCCTCTGAATACAGAACTAAGGAGGCTGGAAGGAGCAAAGTGAGAAGTAACCTAAGGAAATATTTCTTCTCTAAAAGGTTGCTAGATACAGAAACGACAACCTCTCACTGGAGGCAGCTGAATCAAAAACCAGTAATAGAGTTCAAGAAAACCTGTAACATAGGCAGCCGAGACCCCTCGGGCCTGTAGGTTGTTTGATATCACAATAATCACACAACACATGGTATTTATTTAACATGGCACAACTCGGCCGCAGCTTTATTTATATACACAACATCATAACCCTGGGAATACCCAAGCCGATCCAGCCTCTGGCTCATTATCCAACCCCCAGTTCGCCGTCCTAGCAAGACTGGCCAATCGTAAACCGTGCTCCCCGCCGCACAGCAAGGGAGCTCAACCGTAAGCACAGCTACCTCAGCTGCTTAGCTTATACCATCAGGCTTGGGTACCCCGCCAAAGCTGCGACAGTAATATACAGGTACAATTCGCATAAAAAACCGGGGAGGGGGGGCTGGGTGCAGACTGGTGCCCGGACACCAGAAGAGGTCGTCCGGGCTTCGCCCAGGGGTTTTTAACCCCTTCTACTCTCTTCCCCTATCGGCGGGGTGCCCTTGGACGGCAGGAACGTGCCCGCCCCGCTAGCACCCTGCCGGCCCCGGCGCGCATGCCCATCGGGGCACGGCGCCATGTTATCTGTGGCTCCGTGCACCCTTGGGCACTACGCCTATCTTGAATAAGCAGAAGATCCTTATCTGTAGGGAGGTGTAGGACATAAAACTTCAGTTTAAATGACATTAAAAATCACAGGAGGTCTGTGGGATTCAGCTAGGATCTTGGAAAGGGAAACTAACAGCACTTTGCAGTCTCTCTGGCATCATAGTCTAGGCTCTATGTAAATACTACATATAAATAAGATATTGCATTGCCTTTAAAATCTGCACCATGGTTCATAAAATTCTCTATGGTGATGCGCCAGGATACATGATAGACTTAATTGACCTACCAACCAAAAACGCCTCCAAATCAACACGATCATACCTATACCTACACTACCCAAGCTGCAAAGGTCTTAAATACTAATCTACTTATGCATCCAGCTTTTCCTACATAAGCACACGACTGTGGAACGTGCAACCAAGAGCAGTGAAAACGACCTATGACCACCTAAACTTCCGGAACACGCTAATAACCACCCTGTTCAAAAAGGCGTATCATCCCGATCCAACTAACCTCGGCTACACAAGAAAACCAAAGCATGTATGATCACAGCACTACTCTTCCACATTACGACTATTCTGTGGCTTTGTCATATAAACTTCATC
Source organism: Microcaecilia unicolor (assembly GCF_901765095.1). Taxonomy (NCBI): domain Eukaryota; kingdom Metazoa; phylum Chordata; class Amphibia; order Gymnophiona; family Siphonopidae; genus Microcaecilia; species Microcaecilia unicolor. Next base: position 68,720,236 of record NC_044041.1, read on the forward strand.
TTACCACAACAGCACAATGTATTTGTTCACACCGGAAACAGTAAATTCCGGTACTATGTAAGCCACATTGAGCCTGCAAAAAGGTGGGAAAATGTGGGATACAAATGTAACAAATAAAATAAATAAATATTTATGTAACATAGAGGCCTTTTACTAAAATGTGCTACAATTTGCAGTTACTTTGGCTTAACATAGGGGTCCTTTTACCAAGTTGCGGGAAAAAGGGCCCTGCTTTAGCGGGGGGGGGGGGGGGGGGGGGGTCATTTTTCCTGCTGTGGGTAAAAAGCCACCAGACAAACATAGCCATGCTGTAAGGGAACACTTATTGTGTGGCTGTGCGGCGGGGAGTCCTTACTGGCACCCACTGAGGTGGCAATAAGGGCTCCTATGGTAAACCGGGCAGCGCGGGGCAATGCCCAATTACCACTGCGCAAGCCATTTCCAGAGTTTTCTTTTTTCCCTGGAAATGTTGCGTGCTCGGGGTGGAACTACTGCCAACGGCCATGTTGGGCAGACGGTAGTCCCGGTTTAGTGTTCGCTAAGCCCATGTTGGGCTTACTGACGCTTTGTAAAAGACCCCCTCAGGATTTTACCGCACAGTAGCTGCAAATTTTATGTGGCACCTTTTGGCAGCATTCCTGCTAATTTTTATTGTAGATCATAAGTTAATGTCTCCATTAGGGCATGGTACCCGCTAAGGGCCAGATTGTAAATATGACAAGCAACAAAGCCAGTTTTGTGAAAAATTAAACAGGCCCTAGGAAGGCTCTCGTCTAAGCGATTTCTCCTCTCTCCCCTGCCCTCCCCTCCATGTCCAGCGATTCTCCCCCATCCATGTCCAGCCATTCTCCTCTGCCCTGCCCTCTCCTCCCATCCATGTCCCGCGATTCTGCCCTCCCCTCCATGTCCAGCGATTCTCCCCTCCCCTCCCCTCCCCTCCCATCCCCTCCCATCCCATCCCATCCATGTCCAGTGATTCTCCTCTGCCCTGCCCTCCCATCTGTGTTCCGCGATTCTCCCCTCCCCTCCCATCCATGCCCAGTGATTCTCCCCTCCTCTCCCATCCCATCCATGTCCAGCGATTCTCCCCTCCCTTCCATGGCCAGTGACTCTCCCCTCCCATCCATGTCCAACAATTCTCCCCTCCTCTCCCTTGCCCTCTTCTCCTTCCTCCCGCCCTGCCTTTAAGCCGTTCATGTTACCTCAGGTCGCAGCGGCGGCAGGCTCGGCTCGTGTCGCCTCCAGCCTTCCCTTGCCTTCCCTCTCAGTGTCCCACCCTCCCCTGATGTCATTTCATCTTTCCGCGAGGGTGGGACACAGAGAGGGAAGGGAACGCTGGAGGCGAGCTGACGTCAGCTCATTTGCATGCTGTTACGAACCTAGCCAGCAGCCATCCAGGGAAGCAGTGACCAATTATTATATAGATGCCTAAAAAATCCACGTGGAACAAGTTTTTGACTAAGTGTATTCTATAAGATTTAGGCGCAGTATATAGAACGCGCTTAGTTACTACCATAGCACCTAAGTCTATGTGCATTCATTTACACCAACAAAAATCTATAACTACGCACGTAAATTTTGTAATGGCCACAAAACACCCATTTCCCCACCCATAACCACACCCCTTTTGAACTGTGCACTTTAGAATGTAGGCGCACCATTACAGAATGCACTTAGCAAGTTGTGCGCATAAATTGTAATTAAAAACGCTGATTGGCTTTTTACGTGCCTAGGGCCCCTTTTACCAAGCTGTGGCAAAAGGGGGCCAGCGCTGATGTCAACATGTGTTTTACACGTGTGCTGAGGCCCCCTTTTACCGCAGCTGGTAAAAGGGAAGCCTCACTTTTCTACAGGAAATGGCCGGGCAGCAAGTAAAGCACTTGCCGAGCAGCCATTTAGGGGGAGGGGGAGCCCTTAACGCCACCCATTGAGGTGGCGGTAAGGGTTCCTGCGTTAACCCAGCGGTAACCGGGCAGCACGCAGTACTGCCTGATTACCACCGGGTACACTCCGGCGCTACAAAAATGACAGTGCGCTAGGGGTGGGAAGTACTGCCAGGCTGCTGTGGCAACCCAGAGGTACTTCCTGTATAGCGAGCAGTAAGCCCACATATGGCTTTAGTAAAAGGAGCCCCTACTTACAGAATGTGCCTGGATTTGGGGTGCGCTATATAGAATCCCTAGGTAAGTAACATACATAGTAACATAGTAGATGACAGCAGAGAAAGACCTGCACGGTCCATCCAGTCTGCCCAACAAGATAAACTCATATGTGCTACTTTTTGTGTTTACCTGACCTTGATTTGTATCTGCCATTTTCAGGGCATAGACCGTAGAAGTCTGCCCAGCACTAGCCCCGCCTACCAACCACCGGCTCCGCCACCCAATCTCCGCTAAGCTTCTGAGGATCCATTCTTTCTGAACAAGATTCTTTTATGTTTATCCCAAGCATTAACGGGTTCACTTACCACTTCCTATTCGAGAGGTGGTAAGTATCCCGCATTACGGGGTCCTTTTACCAAGTTGTGGTAAAAACGGGCCCTGCACTAGTGCCGGGGTCTGTTTTTGCAGTGACAAAGGGCACGACTCATGCCTAGTGTTTACATGCTTCAATTGTATTCCTTGTATTGTGTTTTGGCAGGTCGTTAGTGATGGGAGGAACAGCCACAGGAAAGTGAATGTGTCAGATCTCAATTGGGGCAATCCAGTTGCCTGCACACCCCTGGATTGTTGGGCCTAACGTCAACCCTCTCTAATAGCATCAGCACTTTCACTTTATGGAGAAGGGACCCCAAAATGTACGCAGATAATTGGTGGCTTGGATCTCGCGTTTCAAAGATTGGCTGATGCGATATCCATGGGCACAGGCGATGTGCAAAGAATCATATGGGGAAGAAGGAGTGCATCTGCTTGATGTAGGCAATAACCTACAATAACCTCCTACAATGATATGCAGGATGTGTGTGAGAACCTCTCCTTCAGCCACAACTGGCCGCAGTTACTTTGGGTTTTGCCCGGGGCATGTTAGATCTAACTACCTCAGGCTGGTGGCGGGAATACCCAAGCCTGGGTGAGTGGAGTAGCGCTAATTCATCAAGCTATGACTGGAGCAGATGGGTTCACTGCACCTGGGTTGGGTGCACCTTGCTGCGTGGTGGGAGCACCCTGGGTACAGTGTTTAGCGCATTGATCAGTCTTGTCAATGGCGGTGGATTGGGTGCATTTCTTGTAGCTTCTAGGAGCTTACAGTGACTTGGGTATCCAGTTTTTAGTTGTATGTGGGTTTTATTGTTTGCATGAACTTGGTGTGGCTGTTGCTTTCCTTCCTATCAGATAATAGTATTTGATGGGGCTTTGGGATGATGATACTTGTATGAGATGTAAACATAGGGTAGGCACGCTAATTCATACTTTTTTGGAATGTACCAAATTAGGTGAGTTTTGGGGGGGAGTGTTGAAAGTATTGGAGCGTATGTTGGCAATGAAAGTAGAGTGGTCCTACAGGATTCTGCTATTTGGGGATGAATCTCGAATGCTTGAGCAGGGGCTCCATCAATCGCAGATTAGGTTTGTGTGTGTAGCGCTTCTCTTAGCACGAAAAGTGATGTTGGCCCAATGGATTTTGGAAGAACCACCGGCTACCCATCACTGGCAGAATAAAATGACGCAAATGGCCAGGTGGGAAAAGGAACGGTGTAAGTCTGCTGGAAGGAGAGGACAGGCATGTGGATCCCTATGGCAGCTGTATGAGGCGTTGTATTCATTACCCCAAACGTCTCCAGGAGCAGAGGGGGGTGGAGGGGGGGGAGAGGGACGGGGGTAGGGTGGGGGAGGGTAGGTGGTTGGGGTGGAAGGTTATGTGGGGAGGGGGGAAGGGAGAAAAAAAAATTAGAAGGAATGGTAGATTGTGTTATTACTTGCTTGTGGGTAACGAGTTGTATATTTGGTTATCAATTTTGTTACTCATTCCTTGTGTGAATCAACAGTAGAGTGGTGATCTTGTAGTTATTGGAAAGGTACGAGTCAGTTGGCTCACTGTGTTGGCATGTGATGTAACATTTCCTTCAATAAAAATATTTTCAAAAAAAAAAAAAAAAAGAAATGTAAACCGCCTAGACCTACACGTTTAGATTAGACGGTATAAAAAGTTTTATTAAACATTAAACATAATGCAGCTTGATAACTTCCCCCTTAATGTTTTACTTACGTGGGTGAGGGGGAATTTGTTCACCTTGGTGACCCTAGTTTAAAGCCCTCTTCAGTAGGTTAGCAACGCTGCTATGGAAGACACTGCATTGTCTTTGATAGGTGTACACCATGTCTGCTCTGAAATCATCCCATGGTATATGATATCTGTCATATTGCATGGGCAGGAGAGGTAAAAAAAAAAAAAAAAAGAAAGAAAACAGCAGATTCAGATCTGGAGCAACAGTTCATCCCCTTCCGTTATTCTCTTTTCCTCCTCCTCTGTTTTCTGTATGGTAGTGCAGGGACAGTAACTGAAGGGAAATACATATTACAGTGCAGACCACAGTTTTCCTCAGGAAGCAGCAGCAGCAGATTCAAATTCTGTTCTGTGATCAATGACTCCAAGAGCCCCAAAGGACATTGCTTATCCACAAAGACAATTGCATACCTTGCAAATCTCACAGCAGTCAAAGTGAAAAGGTGTTGTGTATCAGCCCAAATCAGTTAAAAACATTTTATAGAGTGGGCCAGTAAACGAAGTGAGAAATGGACCATGGGCTCAATACTTCATGGACTTGACACAGGACCTATGTTTCTTGCTTCAGGAGTCTTTAGAATAAATAAATGAATGAACACAATCTTTGATGTCTTGTCTCTTAACCTTGATATTCAGACAATGCAAACTTTACCTACCATTACCAGTACCACCTCAAAGGTCTTTTGAAAGACTGATCTTTAGTGTCATAAGGTTAAAATACAAGAAATTGAAGATTTTGTTCATTCATTTATTCTAAAGACTCCTGAAGCAGGCCGTAGGCTGAAACACAGGTCCTGTGTCAAGTCCATGATCAATAAATCTTCTTGAAGAATTGAGCTTGTTTTCCTTGTCTCTGGAGTCCGTGGTCCATTTCCCACTTCATTTACTTTTGCTACACACCGTGGGATCTTTGAGTTCTCCACCTAGGTGGATTTCTTCTGGATAGAGTAGGCTAGTCCCATGGCTTGGGCCTTAGTTCTTCTGTGCAATGGCACAGAGCCTCCTTCTATCATGGCCAGTTGCATATGGGCACACAATAGCAGTAGAGTGCTCAGGCCTAGAAATGGATGGCAAATAAACTAGACAGAGATACTGAGGGCGCATCTTAGAGGAGGGCCTGATAAGGGTACCCAGAACCACCCAGGTAAGAGAGGGGAGAAGACAATAAAAACTGAAAAACTTCATAAGTCTTCCATCAGCTGAATTAAAAAATAATCCATCAATCAAACTAGTCTGGTCAAAATTCAGCCCACGGTTGTCAGAATTAGCTCCAGATATTCAATGTCTGACCCACAGAATGCAATTTAAACGGGCAGGAGCCTCTTCTGCCTGCTTCATTTTGAATATTGACTGAATTAGTTTATAATTGTCCAGTCAGTTCAAAAACTAAGCAGAACCTGTCCTCCAGTTAGCTGAATATTCATTTTTTTAAAACTGATGTATAACATTTCTTAAAGTAAGAATTGTTATTATACATCAGTTTTAAAAGTCCCCCAAAGCCTTGATCAGCAATGTGGTAGTCCCGACCTATATGAGTGTTCCTGAAATTTCCCATTCCTATCCCCGCCACACACAGATATACATAGACAACTGCAGAGACACACTCCCCACTACACATATACACAAAGCTGCACAGAGACACACTCCCTGCCACACACACATACACACGAGTGCCTAGAAATGCACTTCCAACTATGCACATCATTTCTCATCTGAAATTGCTGAAAATGCACAGGAACACACACACATACACACTCTCTCTCTCTCTTTGTTTTATTTTGAACAATCCTATCTCCAACATCCCCCGGTCTTGTGTAAGAATTTATGAAAGCCGTAAACATGTTTCTGCATCAGATAGCTGCTGGCATTGACTGCTGAGCTCTCATTAGTAGGTTCAGCTCCCTGAGGTCTTCATTAGACTGTGCAGGTGCCTTGCCTCATAGACTTATTGCTGAAGTCTGTGCCTGGATGTCTGCAGGCACACTGTGCTACCTTATATAAATAGAATATTATTTTACTGATCAGTTTCTGCTATTTTCCTGGCCCTCATCATCTTTCATAGCCAATACTACATTTCTGTTGTGTCCTTGGCTAGAATGAGTGAAGAGACACAGGAGGTATGTTCATTCAGGAGCTTAAGGCAAATGCACATTACAGCAGGATTTCTTTTTTGGTTCCTGTACTCCTTTAACTGATCAATGAAACCCTTGCACTCTCTTCCTAAGCCATGTGCTTACTAGTGATTACTGACAGCTACATATGTTGCTGTTAACCACTAACTGCTAACATGTTGCTAAAATTACTGCAGTACAAAAATCACACTTAAAGCTACATATGTAGCACATTTATGCTACATAAACTGTACACAATGTTGTTCAATAAGGGTAAATTAGATCTTACCTGCTAATTTTCTTTCCTTGAGTAGTTCCAGACTAGTCCAGATACATGGGTTATGTCCCTCTGCCAGCATGTGGAGAATGAGAATTACTGGAAATGTGATCTTATCACTCAAGAACTCTGAGCAACCCCCTGTTCATCCAGTATTTAACATAACAAAGCAGAAACTAATGCTCATGAACCCAGTGGGACTAAAAAAAACCACCTCAACGGACAAGAAAACACTACAGTGAACTTATTAATTTGATTTTTTTTAAGTTTGTATAGCTGAAGACTTATACTCCTAGACTCTTAACCCAACAACTTCTTAAATAGGTAAATGACACTGAGAAAAAATGGGAGGGGTCTGGAGGGATTCAAGGAAAGAAAATCAGCAGGAAAGCTCTAATTTACTCTTCCTTATCATCCCACAAGACCAGTCCAGACACTTGGGAAGTACCAAAGCAGTATTCAAGAAAGGTGGGACAATGCAAACCCCAGTGTCAAAACTGTAGCTTCCATTGCTGCATCTCCTGGAGCCCGTATATCCAGATGGTAGCATCCTCTAAAACAGGACAAGACCATTAACTGCACCTTCAAGGTTGCCAGGGCTAGCTTTTTTTTTCCCATATCATTCTGCAAAAAATCCAAAATATCTGGAATTGAAGAACACAGGGGAGAAATATGCTTATCTTGACACCAAGTTTTTAAAATCCTCCAAATTCTGGCATACATTAAGAAAGTAGAAGACTTCCTGGAATGTAAAAGGGTATCTGATCATCCTAGGGGAAAATCTTTTCTTCTTCAACCAAGCCCTCTCAAGAGCCAAGCCCTGCACCAAGATATGATCCAGATCCATGAATGACAAGGGATCATCCACTTTGAGTCTTATCAGATCTCTGTACCATGGTCTCCTTGGCCAATCTGGCACAATCAGCACCAGTAGACCAAAGTGCCCCTCTATCCACTGAATTCCTCTCACTATCAAGGACAAATAGCATTGTATAATATGTTTATTATTCCTAAATGGTTTTATGTATTTTAAATTTTCCCTTACAGCTTAAGATGCATGATGAGAAATGTTTAAATCGCTATCTACAACGATTACTCTGGCGAGGGATGAGAACATGCCTTCCTTTATCTTCTTTACACATTCTGGTGGAATATGGGGCCTTGGCCTTCTGAGTTTGAAACACATAATAATTGCCAGTGGAATGAGACACCTCAATGACTGGTTTCACTCAACACAGGATTTTTCAGTCACCACCTTGGAAACACAACTAACTTTGGATATTTATTTCTGTTGCCTTCTGCATATGGCAGGGAGACCCATACCCCCATGCTAAGGTATTGCCTCCTGTGGCTAAGGCGGTCTGGCAATGGATCTGTAGACATCACCATTTGTCTGCCAAAATAACCCCTTTCCAAGTCATCTGTAATAATCCGGCATTTCCTCCTGGTCAACAATATTTTGCTTTTCATAGGTGGTGCAGTTCAAGGATTGTTTATTTGCTACAAGTAGTGACAGAGGAGGAACACTCACCATCTCGCAACTAGGTCTCAGTGACAGTCAAAATGCCCAGTTTATAGGAAGAAAACAAATCATAGCATTCATGCTTACATGCACAATTTAATTGAATAGCAAGCCAATTAGTACAAATAATTGGCTTTTTAACAAGCAATTATTGGTGCTAATTGGAATCAATTAATATGAACACACCTAAATTTTATGTGTGTCCAGAAAAAGAAGTGTGGAAATGGGAGCATCGTGGGTGGTTCAGGGCAGATCATGGGTGTGGTTTTGGGTTACGCACACAATTATAGAATAAGAGGGTTCCATGTGTAGATTTAGGCAAGGGCATTTGCACCATGTTATCGTTAGTGCAAATGGATGCGCTTAAATTTACATGTGCGGCTTTTAGAATTGCGCTTAAATGAGAGTTTTCAGCGCCAATTTTTTAGGCGGGATTTATAGAATTCAATCCTTAGGGTGTATCATCCTGGTGACTAATTTTAGGAAATCTATAGTGAATTGCCCCATGTTCAAAAATTCTAGCCAACTATGTTGTAAGATTTGTGATAGAGATGTTTCTATGTATTTTCTCTCTGTTGCTCAATAAAACTTTTTTAAAATGTACAAGTCACAAGAAATTTCTAAGTAACTACATTTACAGTTGGCCGTTGACTGCTGAGGTCTCTTTTACTCCTCTCTTAAATCGTTTAAGTTTAATTACAACAGGGCATCTTTTTTCAATTTTGCTTTTAGTCAGCTGACCAGACAACGAAGGACAAACTATATTTCTTTATAAATCTCCTCTCTCCTTTCTTCTTTCTTAACATTTTAGTGGAGTTCTTTTCCTTTTAATTTGATATTTTTTTAAATATATACTGCTCTGTTATGCTTGTCAGAAAGTGCGGTATATAAACCTAAATAAATCATAAACCATAAATAAACTGGTCAATATTCAGCTGGCGGCAGTTAACGTTTTTTATGTGCTGACCAGCATCGGTTAAACTACTCAGGGGATATTCAGTGCTGGGCCACAGACAGCCACTAGAATTGGTTATCTGTGTATGACCAGGCTTCTCCTGGCTGCTGAAACGTATGTACATCTTGGCCAGTATTTAGCCTGGACCCGCATAAGAAACATGTGGGTCCTGGCTGAATGATTTCTACACCCCCCCCCCCCCCCTATTTGATCCACCTCCCAAATCAGCACAAACCTCCCAATGGCCAAAATGACCACAATAAGCCCCCTGATGCCCACCTGCTCCCCCTCTATGGCCACAAAAGACCCCTTTCATCTCCACACCTATCTGAAACCCCTCCCCTGAGAACCTCTGGGACTTACCTGGGGGCCATCCATGGTGGTATAATAGGATGGCTCTTATATGGAAGACTGATCCCTAGCAGTACTACCACAAGGCTATTGCCAGGGGGTCAGGAAGGCACCATATTATACCTGGAGCCAGACAGGGCGGGAGTGGAGGAGGACCCCTCCTGCCCGTTCCACTATACCACCATGGATGTCCCTTGGGTAAGTCCCAGAGGTTCTCAAGTTGGGGGGGGTGTCAGGTGGGCTTTGGGGACAACAGGTGGATGGGAGGAGCTCTTTGTGATCATTTTGGATATCGGGAGGGGGTTGTGGGTCAGAGAAGCATGGGGAGGGACTCTTTGTTGTCATTTTGTGCATTAGAAGGCGGTGCAGATTTGGTGAGGACAGGTATCGGAATGGGGGATATGGTGAGACTGCAACCAGGGAGATCAAGATCATCTCTACGATCCAGCAAAGTGATCCAAAGTTACGCGGGTGCCACTGATATTTAATGGCAGCACCTGCATAGCTAACCAGGCAGCTAGGACTGCTATTTATGTAGTCCCATTTATCTGGTTAGCTATGCAGGCTCTGGTATTGAATATCACTGGTAACCACATCCCGCCCAGATCCTCCCCGATTCCACCCTGAATGCCCTTTCACTGGCCGGATTTGCTTTGCGTGGCCATCCACTGATATTCAGTGGCACTTAACCAGCCAGTGCCACTGAATATCGGTGGATGGCCGTTTGAGCGTGATTTAATCAGGCAGGGGGCCTCTCGTCTGCTTAAATAGCTTTGAATATCGAGCCTGAAGTCTTTTTCCAAAGAAGTCCACCAGTTTTTCTCTTCCAGTTCTGTCACTCTATTTAAGTTTGACATTATCATCTTATTCAGTGTTACAACCCAATGTGCTCCTGCCATCAAGTGGTCATTTCTCTAAAACACAAAGTTGCACAATGAATTTCAGATACATATTTAATTCAGTGTTGCTTACTTATTATTGGATTGTTGTAATGCTATTTATCTTAAACTGCCATGAACAGATTGGTTCAGGGAGGCACTAGTTAAGCTTATAGAATTTACTAATGGACAAGTTCCTGGAGGGAAAGTCCATAGTCTGCTATTGAGATAGACTTGGGAAGCCACTGCTTGGGTCGGGATTTGGTAGCATGGAATGTTGCTATTTTGGTTTCTGCAGGTACTTGTAACCTGGATTGGCCACTGTTGGAAACAGGGTACTGGGCTTGATGGACCTTTGGCCTGACCCAATTCTTATGTTCTTAAAGTCCAATGCACTACAATGATTTCCATCCCTCTCCTTCCATCTTATCCTCCCTTTCCCTGCCCCTTACTGCTCCTCACCCCAAGGTGTCCTGAGTTCTGCAGTCCATGTCAGCCATCCACACCTTCCTTTGTCTTCCATCCTCCAATAATCTGCTTCACCAGCTCCAGCAGTCATCTCCTTTCTCTCTCCCCCCCCCCCCAAGCCAGCATTAGCTCATCTCTGTCTCTACCCTCCATCCAGCATTAGCCCATTTCTCTGTCTGTTCCTCTCCATTGAGCATCAGCTCATCTCTGTCTCTTCCCCCTATTCAGCATTGCCTCCTTTCTCTCTCTTCCCCCTCCTGCCTGCTCACTTTCTAACAGCCTTCCTAGGTTGGTGGCAGGCCAGCAACTATATCAGTGGTAAAATCAACATGAAGACAGGGAGCACTTCCCTCAGCTGCTGAGCACAGCACTGCCAGCCCTGCCCCTCCAATGCTGGAAGTTACATTCGGGGGTGGGGGGGGGGGGGGGGGGGAGGCAACGGTGTGCTCAGGGAACTGTTCCTGCATGTCTTCAAATTCTTTTTGCCACCAACTTGGGAAAGTAGTGGGAGAGAGAGGAAGGTCACAGTTTGGCCTGTGGAGATTTAAGCTTCCTAGATGGGGGTACCTATGAACTGTTGAAGGGAGGAACAGGGAGCACCTGGGAGTGACCAGCAGTGGCAGAAAATCAGCATTGCTAACATCTTGCAAACTCGTATATTGGGAACCTATGTTGTAGGGCTTGGTAAGAGGTCAGGAAAATCAAGTAGGCATATAAGGTTGAATAATCAAAAAATGCATATGTACTTTTTCCTAAAAATAATAAATACTTTATGTTCAGTAATTGTTACCAACTATATTGTAGGATGTCTGATAGAGGTTGGATGGCCTATTCCTGCTGTGCACTCCAACATGTCTTCCAATCCATCAACCACTTGTTTGTACCGGAGATGGTCACCAGCGGTGTAAATTCTGCCCATGCAGACACTATAGTGCAAAGTGCCTTAGTTAAGAAGGAGGCTCAGGGGCCCTTTTACTACGGTGCGGGAGGGCTAATGCGCAGGTAGTGCATGCCAAATCTGCACTACCGCCGGGTTACTGTGTTCACCCAGCGGTAATTCTGAGTTTGCCGTGGGGGAACATTCCTAGCGGTAACCAGCAGTTGGCACAGGATACATGGTTACCGCATGGGTAGCGTGTGAGCCCTTACCACCAGGTCAATAGATGGCGGTAAGGGCTCAGGCTGTAAATAGGTGTGCGCTAGTTTTAATTTCAGCGCAAGCCCATTTCCCGGCCCATTAAAAAAAAACTTTTTCCGAGCCACAGTAAAAAATGGCCTAGCGTGCACCCAAAACATGCGCCCAGACTACCGCAGGTAACCTTTTACCGTGGCTTAGTAAAATGGACCCCTCAATGGCACATGCACTGCAGGGATGTTGAGTGAATGTGCCAACACTGTACTTGTGTTTTTTTAACAGTGTTGCCATGCCCCTCCTTCCAACCTCTTTCTTTAGTAAGTACTATCTTCCTACCTTGGGCAGGAGAAGTGCTCAAGCACATCATTTCTATATGCCTGGATAAAAGCAGAAAGCCAAAGAGTAGGGGTGGACCAAAAAATCTTCACAGCTGAATGTAATGCAAAAAAAACATTTATTCAGCACCAAATGTGTAGTAGACTCAAAATTGGCAACACAAAATGTGAATGCTGAACAGTAACACTGGTATATGCGAGGACCACTGAATAGCAGTGTGAACGAACAAAGATGCCGTTAGGTCCACCAAAAAGGTTTTTGGGAAGTTTTTGGCAGGCTTAATGGCATCTTTGTTTGTTTCACACTGCTATTCAGCGGTCCTCACATATTCCAGTGTTACTGTGCAGCACTCACATTTATTTTGGAGTGTATGACCCCTGAAGCAGACAGGCTAGTCCCGTCAAAACACAGCCCTTTGTTGGGTCTACTACATGTATGGTGCTGAATAAAAATTTTTCCATTGCATTCAGCTGTGACGATTTCTTGGTCCACCCCTACTCTTTGGCTTTCTGTTTTCTACATAGACTTTCGGTTTTTTTTTTACCTTTACCTTTGGGTTTTGTTTTTTGCCTGGATAAAAGCCACATGGTTATGATAAGAGCTGTATGATTGTGTGGTAATTCTGAAAACACAATTGGTTAAGTGCTCCTCCTGGAGAGAGTAGATTAGCAATAGAATAGGTACAGTAGTTCAATCAATAAGCAACTCATGGTAGCAGCAGCAAAACAGCCCACTGACTTGTAAAAAGAATTGATGGTTACATACTGTTTGGAAACATTTACTAAAATCACAGTGAATACAGGTTTGCAGGAAATGTAATGTTAGCTCATGCACAGAGTAAACCTACCAAAAAAGTACAGAAAATATGAAACTATGGAAGTGAAATAAACATGTAAAATATAAAACTCAGTTAAAGATAACTTTTTTTTAGTTCAGTTTCTTTATTGAAATGATTATTATTTCAATGTATGAAACATCTCAAATTTTTAGGTGATTCACAATACAAAAGTATACAATATGAAAACATATATCACATCTAATCATTAAAAAATGCAGTAAAATTATCCAAACCAGCTGAAAAAAAAGTTCAAGTAAAAATATTTTAGGATCTGAGCAAAATTCAATCTCCAGAGGAAATGTTCTCTTTCATTTTTCCATTAACCTAATACCAGAAACAGCTGGGTTTGTAATGAACCATAAGAGTGTCCTTTAAAAAACGCTTAAAAAGCACCTTAAACTTTCCTCAAAACCATTTGGATCCTTTTTGAAATTTATTTATTTATTCATATTTGTATCCCACAATTATCCAAAAACGAGTTTTGCTTCAATGTGGCTTACATTTAACAGTTGTTGGAGAGTACATGGATTCAATTACATTTACAAGGTTCTATGATGCTGTATTTTACAGTGGTTGGCAAGATAACTATTAGTGCATATCAGCATATGGAATAGTCATTGGGTTTCTTGAGAAGATATGCCTTAGTTCATTTCTTAAATGAAAAGATGCGTTACAGTTAGAGGTTGTGGAGGTTGTGTTATGTATTGTTGTTCCAGAATGATTAGTGTATATTTTACTCATAGAATTTCCTGAAGAGGTAGGTCTTCAGGTATTTCTGAACTGGAGGTAGTTTGTGATGCTTCTTATGATTATGAGAAGAGTTCCACCATTTTGAGCACAGGTAGCTAAATCCCGCCGTGTAGATGGACTTGTATAGTACATTTTTGCAGTTGGGCAGGTGAAGTAGTAGGTAACGTCGAAGCCACTTAAAATTTACACTCCAGCCCATCCATATCCATTCAGCCATGATCAGGGAGAAGTCCATCCAGCATTGTTTTTTTTTTCCTTCACTAACATCAGACTCACTGGCCTATAGTTTTCCAGAGCAGCCTGGAGCCATTTTCAGAGCTTGGTATTGCTTCTGCTACCTTCCAATCCTCAGGTACCATAGCCAGTTTTAATGAAACACTACAGAGTACTAGTAATAGGTATGCAATATTTTTCTTTTCAGAATTCTAATATGTATACCATCCAGTTCTGATGATTTATTTTTCAGTTTTGCAATCCACATCTTCCAGGTTTACCCAGATTTTGCTTTAGTTCTTGAGTCATTGCCAAAGTACTTCCAACTTGGTTATCTCCCCAATGTCTTCAACAAAGATTAGCTCTTGGGCATTTTCAGCTGATGCCTTAGCAGTTTTAACTTCTAGCTTCCTTTTCTCTTCACTTGAATCTGCTATCCATTTTTTTTTAATATATACATGTCCTTTTAGGCTTAATAGCTCTCTCTCTTTTTTTTTAACCTTACCATTTTAATCTTGCTGCCAAATTTTGACTTTTTCTAATCCATGCAATACAGTTGGTCTGCACTTCTGAGATGGTATTTTAAACACTGTTCAAGTTGTGTGCAGACCTTTAACCTTTGCAACCACTCCTTTTAGTTTCTTTCTAAATCAGGACTTGTAGCTGTGTTGAAGCAGCTGCAACTCCTCCTACCAGAAAGCAGCCAACATGATTTGAAAATGTAACCACCACATGTGCTTCCTCCTCCCCTCCCCCCCCCCCCCCCACCTAAATAGCCTCACCCATGCTTATCTACAAGGGCAATAGTCAAACTACTATCTTACCTTTTACCAGTTTATCCTCAAAACATATGATTAGATTGGTGAAAGTAAAGGGGAGGGGAGGTTAGGGAGGAAAGAGTAAAGAGGGGTGGGGGTGGGGGTGGGGATGGAAGGTACCTGTCTTGTAGTTAATTTGTTTGCATAGGTTGTGGTTAATTGAGGGGGGGTAATGTTAGACATTGTCTATGCATTAGGGATGGTTTGGTGGGGGAGAGGGTTTGTATGGGTTTGTGATGACTGTACTTTGTAAATTGCTAATAAAACGTTATTGAAGAAAAAATAAACTGTGTTTACATAGGGGTAAAGATGTTTGCCCATCTAACACCTATTATTGTTGAGAAGAGAAAACAAGCAAAAATACAAGTGTTAAAAATCCCCCAAAACAAAACATTAAAGTATGAAAGGAAAATTCAAAATTCTGGCCGACACCCACATTTTCTAAATGTTTTTCTACTCCTATAAATTACATCTAAAAGTATAGGAGTAGCTTAGTGGTTACAGCACCAGGTGCAAATCCTACCACTACTCCTTATGATCTTGAGTAAGTCACTAAACCCTCCATTGCCTCAGGTACAAAATTAGATTAAGTTCTCTGAGGACAAGGAATTTTCAAAGCAGATGGATGTCTCAAAAAGCCCCAAAAAGACATCCATCTGCCTCAAACTTCCAAATTACAATTTTGGAATAGCAGAATTTGGACATCCTACACTTCAGTGCATCCAAACAGCAAGGGGCCTGTTGTGGGTATGCTTCAGGTGGGCCAAAAAATTAGGACATGCAATAACAATCAAATGGGAAGAAACATCCAAGTCTAAAAAGGAGGGTGTCTTTATTTTAGACCTGTTTCAATCACGTCTAGGGTACAAAAAGGTGCTCTGATTGAGCAGCTGACTACTGGATGGATTAAGGCATGACCCCTCATGAATCTCCCAGTGATTAGTCCCCCTCCCTTACCCCTGAATGTGACATCAGAAAGGGAAACTAGGCTCCCTGACATCAGGTATTATCGGCATTCTGAACACAGTAGCAAGCAGATCTGAAGGGAGTCTGGTGGTCAGTGCAGTAGACTAAACCAGGGGACCCAGGTTCAAGTACCACTTCAACTCTTTTTATCTTTAAATTGTGAGCCCTCCAGAACCAGAGATATATATATTTATTTGTTACATTTGCATCCCACATTTTCCCACCTACTAGTAGGCTCAATGTGGCTTACGTAGTACCGGAGAGGCATTTGCAGACTCCAGTGTGAACACATACAAGGTGATGTTATGGTAAGATAGAGTCCATGTGGCACAGCCACATTAGGGAATCATACAGCGGAAGAGTTGTGTTATGTCCATTACATACTTTGGTTTTGTTGTGTTGCAGAGTTCAGGCATTTAGGTTGGATTGGTGAGGTATGCCTTCTGAAACAGGTACGTTTTTAGTGTTTTCCGGAAGTTTAGGTGGTTGTACATCGTTTTCAAGGCTTTAGGTAGTGTGTTCCACAGTTGTGTGTTTATGTAGGAAAACCTGGATGCGAAGGTTGATTTGTATTTAAGTCCTTTGCAGCTTGGGTAGAACAGATTTACATATGTTTGTGTTGATTCAGATGTGTTTCTAGTTGGTAGGTCAATCAAGTGTCATGTATCCCGGGGCTTCTCCGTAGATAAAGCGAAGATACTTACCTGTAGCAGGTATTCTCTGAGGACAGCAGGCCAATTGTTCTCACACTTGGGTCGACGTCCAAAATCTAAAAAAAAAAATCTTCCAGAGTCTTCTGGTGCGCGAGTGACGCGCACTGTGCATGCGCGGACTTGTTTCCCGCCTGTCGCTTAAGTCGCTCAGTGTAGTCCAAAAGCAAGAGGAGAACAACTCCAAAGGGGAGGAAGGTGGGTTTGTGAGAACAATCAGCCTGCTGTCCTCGGAGGATACCTGCTATAGGTAAGTATCTTCACTTTCTCCGAGGACAAGCAGGCTGCTTGTTCTTCTCACATGTGGGGTATCCCTAGCTGCCAGGCTCACTCAAAACAATGAACATTGGTCAATTGAGCCTCGCAACAGCAAGGACATAACAAAGATTGACCTGAAAAGAAACACAACTAAGTGAGAGTGCAGCCTGGAACAGAACAGAAATGGGTCTAGGAGGGTGGAGATGGATTCTAAACCCCGAACAGATTCTGCAGCACCGACTGCCCAAACCGACTGTCACGTTGGGTATCCTGCTGAAGGCAGTAGTGAGTTGTGAATGTGTGGACTGATGACCACGTTGCAGCCTTGCAAATCTCTTCAATAGAAGCTGACATTATGAGCCATGACATGGCCCTCTAGAGTCAGCCCAGCTTGGGCATAAGCACTACCAGGGCTTGGAGCTCACTGACTCTACAGCCACCAAGAAAATGACCTTCTAGGTCAAGTAATTCAGATGGCAGGAATTCAGTAGCTCAAAAGGAGCTTTCATCAGCTGGGTGAGAACGACGTTGAGATCCCATGACACTGGTGGAGGTTTGATGGGGGCTTTGACAAAAGCAAACCTCTCATGAAGCGAACAACTAAAGGCTGTCCAGAGATAGGCTTACCCTCTACACGTTGATAAGCACTAATTGCACTAAGGTGAACTCTTACGGAGTTGGTTTTAAGACCAGACTCTGATAAGTGTAGACAAGAAAAAGGATCTAGGGCCTTGCTGTCACACCAGACGGCAAACATCCTCCATTTGAAAGAATAACACGTTTTCGTGGAATCTTTTCTGGAAGCAAGCAAGACTTGGGAGACACCCTCTGAAAGACCTAAAGAGGCCACTTCTAAGCTCTCAACATCCAGGCCGTGAGAGCCAGAGACTGGAGGTTGGGATGCAGAAGCGACCCCTCGTTCTGGGTGATGAGGGTCGGAAAACACTCCAATCTCCATGGTTTTTCGGAGGACAACTCCAGAAGAGGGAACCAGATCTGATGAGGCCAAAAGGGAGCAACTAGTATTATTGTTCCACGGTCTTGCTTGAGTTTCAGCAAAGTCTTCCCTACTAGAGGTATGGGAGGATACGCATATAGAAGGCCTGTCCCCCAATGCAGGAGAAGGCATCTGACGCTAGTCTGTCGTGGGCCTGAAGTCTGGAAGATCTTGTGGACAACACCTATGTTTAGTGACCACTAGTGAGGTTGCATGATCCTGCTCAACCTGTCGGCCAGACTGTTGTTTATGCCTGCCAGATACGTGGCTTGGAGAAACATGCTGTGACGGTGCACCCAAAACCACATCCGGACGGCTTCCTGACACAGAGGGCGAGATCCAGTGCCCCCCTGCTTATTGGTGTAATACATAGCAACCTGATTGTCTGTCTGAATTAGAATGATTTGGTTGGACAGCCGATTTCTGTAAGCCATGAGAGCGTTCCAAATAGCTCGTACTTCCAGGTGGCTGATCTGAAGACCCTTTTCCGGAAGACACCAAGCTCCCTGAGTGTGAAGCCAACTACATGAGCTCCCTACCCTAGGAGGAATGCATCTGTCGTCAACACTTTTTGTGGTTGAGGAATTTGGAAGGGACATCCCAAGTTCAAATTGGATTGAACGGTCCACCACTGAAGGGAACTGCAAAAGTCGGTGAAAGATGGATTACATCCTCTAGATCCCCTGTGGCCTGATACCACTGAGAAGCTAGGGTCCATTGAGCTGATCTCATATGTAGACGTGCCATGGGAGTTACATGAACTGTGGAGGCCATGTGTCCTAAGAGTCTCAACATCTGCCGAGCTGTGATCTGTTGAGATGCTCGAGCCATGGACACGAGGGCCAGGAGATTGTCTGCCCTTGTCTGGGGAAGATAAGCTCAAGACGTCCGGGTGTCCAACAGAGCTCCAATGAACTCCAATTTTTGAACCAGGACTAGATGGGACTTGGGATAATTGATCATGAACCCCAGTAGCTTTAGCACTCGAATAGTCATCCGCATGGACTGTAGAACGCCTGCCTCTGAGGTGCTCTTCACCAGCCAATCGTCGAGATAAGGGAACACATGCACTCCCAGTCTGCGTAGCGATGCTGCGACAACTGCCAGGGACTTTGTGAAAACCCTGGGCGCAGACGCGAGACCAAAGGGCAGTACACAGTACTGAAAGTGTCGAGTTCCCAACCAAAATCGAAGATACTTCCTGTGAGCTGGGAGTATCGAGATGCGGGTATAGGCATCCTTTAAGTCCAGAGAGCATAGCCAATCGTTTTCCTGAATTATGGGAAGAAGGGTGCCGAGGGAAACTGTCCTGAACTTTTCTTGGACTAGGAATTTGTTCAGGGCCCTTAGGTCTAAGGTGGGATGCATCCCCCGTTTTCTTTTGCACAAGGAAGTACCTGGAATAGAATCCCAGCCCTTCTTCCCCTGGTGGAACGGGTTCGACCGCACAGGCCTTTAGAAGGGCGGAGAGTTCCTCTGCAAGTACCTGCTTGTGCTGGGAGCTGAAGGACTGAGCTCCCGGTGGACAATTTGGAGGCGTGGATTCTAGATTGAGAGTGTATCCTAACCAGACAATTTGAAGAACCCACCGGTCGGAGGTTATGAGAGGCCACCTTTGGTGAAAATATATTAACCTCCCCCTAACCGGTAAGTCATCTGGAACAGACACTTGCACTGTGGCTATGCTGCACTGGAGCCAGTCAAAAGCCCGTCCCTTGCTTTTGCTGGGGAGCCGCAGTGCCCTTAGGCGCACGATGTTGACAAGAACGAGCGTGCTGGGAATGAGCCTGGGTAGGCTGCCGAGAAGCAGGATTGTACCTATGCCTATTATAGGAATAGGGAACACCCTTCTTCCCTCCAAAAAACCTCAAAGATGCCCGGCGGGAGAGAGAATCCATAGCATCATTGTGCTTTTTGATCTGATCGACCACATCCTCTACTTTTTCACCAAAAAGGTTATCCCCCCTGGCAAGGAACATCCGCCATCCGCTGCTGGATCTTATGATCCAGGTCAGAGATACGCAGCCATGAGAGTCTGCGCATCACTATACCTTGAGCAGCTATTCCGGATGTCACATCAAGTGTCGTAAGTACCCTTGGCCAGGAATTTTCGACATGCTTTCTGCTGCCTGACCACCTGGTGAAAAGGTTTGGTGAGCTCCGGAGGAAGCGCTTCAACCAAACTGGACAGTTGCCTCACTGAGTTCCGCAAGTGGATGCTCGTGTAGAGCTGGTATGTCTGAATCTTGGCTGCGAGCATAGCGGCCTGATACGTCTTCCTCACAAAAGAATCCAAGGTCCTAGACTCTCTGCCCGGGGGCGCCAAGGCATAGTCCCTAGTAGTCTTGGCTCTTGAGAGCAGAATCCACCACCATAGAATCATGAGGTAGCTGAAACTTCACCATCACCGGCTCTTCGTGGACTCTGTACTGGGACTCAACTTTTTTAGGGCACTGGATTAGAGAGAGGGAACGACCAGTTTCGCATAAGAACTTCCCTGAGTGTGTTATGCAAGGGAGCCATTGTAACCTCTGTAGGTGGAGAAGGATAATCCAAGACCTCGAGCATCTCGGCCCTGGGCTCATCCACAACCTCCATAGGGAAGGAAATATCGTTAGACATTTCTCGAACAAAGGAGGAAAAAGAAAGACTCTCAGGTGGAGACATCCTTCTCTCAATGGGCGGAGTAGGATCAGAGGGGACCCCATAGGAATCTTCTTCAGAAAAGTATCTGGGATCTTCCTCTTCCTCCCACGAATGCTTATCCTCGGTATCGGACAAAAGCTCTCTAAGAGCAGCCCGAACCCGAGCATGTCTCGCCGTCGAGGAAAGACGACCTCGAGGGGGATGTTGAGAAGTCGACCCCTGCCTGGACTGCGGTAAAGCTTCCTCCGCCGACGTCAAAGGGGAGTCGACCTGGGTGGCAGCCGATGCCGCAAGTGGCACCGAGGTTGGGGACCTCACCACTGGCGAAGGACCAGATGCCGCTTCAACAGATGGTGCAGAAGGTGCAAGCACCCCTGGCACCGAAGTAGATGCAGCAATCCCTCCAGAAGCTCTGGAAGAAGGGCCCTGATGCGCTCGTCGAGAGCCTCCATTGGAAAAAGTTGCAGGGCCGATGCAGGAGTCGGTGGCAGAATCTGTGGGGGGCTCGAGAGCCGGTACCAGGCTGCCAGAAGACCGATGCATCGGCACCTCCTGTATAGAGGGTGAGCGGTCCTCCCGGCACCAACGCTTCTCGGGTGCCGAATCCCTCGGCTCCCTGGAGCTCTTGGTACCGCGCATGGAAGGAGATCGATGACGGTGCTTCTTAGCCTTCGCTTGACGCCTGTCATCCAGACTCCTCGGTACCGTGGAATCCTCACGCCTCCTCGGGGCCGGGTCCGATGAAGGTCAGTCCCGGGGGGCCTGCATAGCAGTAGGCCTCGAGACAGGTGGAGACCCACTCGATGCCTCACTGCTCCCAGCGCGATGTGGTCGTTCGGCAGCCATTACCTGCACTCTCGAAGTCGATGCTTCCCTCGCCAACCTCGGTACCGATGCTGATGTCGAAGGACTGGACCGATCAGCAACACATTTTTCTCGTTGAGCCTCCTGAGATACTTGGGTCCGTTTTTTCATTAAAGGACACAGCTTACAAGCAGCTGGTAGAAGATCGGGCCCAAGGCACTGGAGACACCATGCGTGGGGGTCAGTACCCGAGATGGTCCGGTTGCACCGCGTACAATGTTTGATGCCGCTGGGAGTCCTCAATGACATGGATGGAAAAATGGCATTTGCAAAATCAAAGGATGCAATTATGCCAATTAAAAAGGCATAAAAAGGGAAGAACAAAGACAGCCGCCGCGAAAAGAAAAGAAACTTAAAACCAGTGACTAAAAACCAGGGACTAAAACTAAGAAAATAAAGGAACTACTCTACTTTTTTTTTTGTTTAAATTTTGTACAAAGACGTAATGAAAAAGAAAAGAAAAGGGAAGCAATCACGCTCAGACTCTACCTGGGCCGAGAGGAACACAGCAAAAAAAACAAAACCGTGTCACCTCAGACGCGGAGAAAAAAATACTGAGGGACTTACGTGACGGGCGGGAAACCGGTCCGCTCGCGCGCCAGAAGACTCTGTAAGATTTTTTTTTTTTTTTTTAGATTTTGTTAGCAGAATTTCCGATCCTGGGTCAACGTCCATGGACGTTGACCCAAGTGTGAGAACAAGCAGCCTGCTTGTCCTCAGAGAATTTTGTGGCCCAAGGTACAGATTTTGAAGGCAATGCGTTCTTTGATTGGGAGCCAGTGTAGTTTTTCGCGGTGGGGTTTTGCACTTTTGAATCGTGTTTTTCCAAATATAAGCCTGGCTGCCATGTTTTGAGCGGTCTGAAGTTTCTTTAAGGTTTGTTCTTTGCATCCCACATAGATTTCATTGCAGTAGTCTATGTGGCTTAGTACCATTGATTGTATCAGGTTGCGGAATGTTTCTCTCAGGAAGAACTGTTTCACGCGTTTTTGAGTTTCACATTGAGTGGAACATTTTCTTTGTTGTGGATTTCACTTGGCTCTCTAGTGTTAAGTTATGGTCCAGTATAACACCAAGGATTTTGGCGGTTCCAGCAGCGAAGCGTCAGGGAAGGAGGCGGTGCTCCCGACGTCTAGGTTTCCCTTCGCTGTATTCCGCCTTCTTTTGACGTCATCCTTGACGTTAGAAGAAGGCGGGACACAGGGAAGGGAAGGCTAGACTTCGGGAGCGCCGCCTCCTTCCCTGACACTTCGCTGCCGGATTTGTTTGTTTTTTTCCGCCCTCGACGTCATGACATTTGACGCGAGGGCGGGGCAGAGACGGCTGGCTGGCTTGAAGTCTTTGTTATTGTGGTCGCGTGCTTCCTGCCTCCCTGGTACTCGCCTCCCTGCTGGACAGTGACGTCAGGAGTTGTGTTATTCGAACGTTGGAGGAGCATGACGTTGAGGGCGGAGCGATGCGATTGGTTGAGTGTCATTGCTCCGCCCTCGACGTCATCACGTTTGATGCGTGGGCGGGGCAGACACAAAGCGATCTCACCCCCTTCACTTTTAGAATGTTGGGTAAGTGAGGCTTCATTAGAACGTTGGAGGTGCGTTTTATATAGAGAGATTATGGTTTACCATGTCGAATTGGAAGAGAAGGATGTTTTTGCCTATTGCAATTTCCAGATTGAATTTGGCTAGGAAAGTGAGTAGTACTGTTTCAGTGCTGTGGAGGGGGCAAAATCCTGACTGTGATTCATGTAATATTGATAATTTGTTTATATAATCTGTAAGTTGTTTGGTTACCATGCTTTCCAACAGTTTGACAACCAACGGGATAGGTGCCACTGGACAGTAGTTAGTGATTTCATTTGTTTTTTTCTTGGTATCTTTTGGTATCAGGGTGAGTAGGATATTGCCATTTGCCTTGGGGAAGAGGCCTTGCTGAAGCATGTAATTTAGGTGGGATGTGAGGTCTGCTATGAAGCGATCAGGGGCAGATTTCATTAAGTAGCTGGGACAAGTATCTAGTTTACAATGAGTGTTGGAGAACCTGCTAATCGCCTGGGTAACTGTTTTGAGGGTGAGGAGGGCGAAGTTTGTCCAGGTTCTGGCAGCCGGGTATTCCCCAAAGGAAGTTTTCGATGTTGGTGTTGTAATGAGATAGCATGTTGCGTAGGTTTACAATTTTTTCATTGAAATACTTAGCAAGTTTATCTGCAGATGGGATGTCTGTATTCGTTGTGGTGACCAAGTTGGTGTCTAGAAGTTTGTTCACGAGTTGGTATAGTTTCTTCATGTCTTTGTAATCTGTCCCTATTTTAGTTTTATAGTATGATCTTTTGGTCTGTCTTATTGTGTATTTGTATTTCCTGTGTGTTTCCATGCGTTGAGTGTATGCTCATCTTTTGTTTTATTCCATGCTAGTTCGAGTTTCCTGGATTGTGTTATTTGATATACCTACTGTACCTATATTAAAGACATCTGCAATACTGCACATTCAGGTACTGTAGGTATTTCCCTATCTCTGGAGGATTCACCATTTAAAATACGAGTTGCAGTGGAATATGAACCTGGGTGCCCTGGATTAAAGTCCACTACACTGACCACTAGGCTCTGCAGAGACAGCTATGGCCATTTCTGTACAAATGCTGCTAGACAGAGTTCCTTGTCCTTGGTTTTTTGGCATTCATAATTTGGACATTTTATTTTGTTCAAAACAAACAGCCACTTTCCATTCTCACATATTTTCAAACGGGAAACCCTGACATTTTTCCTGTTCAAAAACGGCTACGAGATGGACTTTTTGGACATTATGAGCAGGAAGTTGCAATTCTGACTTGGATGTTCCTTCAAAAATGCCCCTCTTAATCTACCTGAATGTAACTCACCCTGAGCTACTACTGAAAACATGTATGAGCTACAGCAAAATAAATAAATTTTTAAAAACTTTAGTTATTGGAAAACTTATTCTTAAATACATTATGTATATTATTAAATAGAAGGATCAATTTCAAAGCAATTTAACCAGTTAAATTGCTTGTATAGGGCTATCTGCTGATATTCAATGGCACTAACCACTAAAGCCATAGGCAGTGATTTTGTGGGTGGGCCAGGGGCAGAGTCAGTACTTGTGTGGTTAAGGGCTAATATTCAGCTTTTATCCATCAAAGTGAAACCGGACAAAGACAGGACTGTAGTTTATGTGATCTGATTTGGCCAGTTGACTTAGGTGGTTAAATGCTGAATATTGGCACCAACTGGACAAAACAGACCACAAACTACAGTCCTATCTACTTAGGTGGATAAGTACTGAAAAGCGGCACTTAACCAGATAAGAGAGAGCCGGCCACACTGGTATCTTAATGTCCGTGTCCAGACAGGCCCTGGCACTGAATATCTGGGTGTAATGCCACAACAGCCAAAAAACAACAGCCACCACCTGAATAGTCAGCCCAGAGAACTTAATTATGGCACTTTACCCCCAAAACTTACTCAGAAATACACAACACAATTTTTTTTAAAACTGAATTTTTATTCAAAATAAAAGATCAATGTTTTCTTGGCTTGATTCATCCATCCAGAGAACCAATATTTACCATCAGAGTTCCACCTATAGATGCAACCATCACAACAACCAAAAATGGAAATAATAAATTCTGCCTATTAAGTACCCATTTTACATCTAACAGGCATTAGCATCATCATAAACCTTACCGTTGAGCTGCACTGCTAACCTACCAGCAGGTCAGGTACCAGCAACATGGTCTCATCATACATGAATCCCAATCATAACATCTGATCAATATAAATGGCATGTCCCCAAAGCCCTGTGGTCCATGATAAGATATCTAGCACAAGGATTAAGCAACTAGCAAAGTCAACAAGAATCAAAACTGCTGGGTTCCTTTCTACGGTACCAAAGAATGGCTAACAAAAATATAGGTGATGCCTTGGTGTCTAACTCCTCTTAGACACTGGTGCACATATGCAAGCTCCTTTTGAAAGATGATTACCAAAATTAAGTACTGAGGGAGGAAAGGGAAGGAGTGGTGGGAATTACCAGCTACATTTAATTTTCCAACCTCTTTCCTAGGAATGGTATTTTAATATCTGTCATGATATAGGAACAACAAAAAAAAAAAAAAAACTTCCACGGGCAATGTTATCCCCTCTTCAGACAGGACATGCCTTGCTTTACCCCTAGGAACAACAAATCATCATATTTTGGCTGTGCTTTTTTTTCAAGAAACTTTTTAGAAGATTTTTTATTTGCAAATGTATACGCACACACACACAAAAAATGCAAACTCAGTGATCTATTGGGGACTGTAAATACTGTTGCAGATACAACATATAAAATGTAATTCAACGCCTTTCTTCCCCTTTTGTTTGTGGGATTACTAAACCCACTCAAAGAACAGGACAGAAACTGGTACTTCCATTTCTAGCAGAAAGCAGCTAAGGCAATATTGTAAAAGAACTAAAATACCAAAACCAAAGATGGATAGCTTTAAAAAAAAAAAAAAAAAATCAAAATAGAACAAAAGTAAATGAAGCCCTGCCAGCAAGAACTACAACATATAGATTTGTGGCAATTATAATACATACTGGCATAGTAAATGAGAGCAGAGAAAGACCAAACTAGCCCATCCAGTCTGCCCAGTAAGGTGGTTAGGGTTTAACTGCTGCTCTGTGCAGGTTACTCCCCATGCTTTCTACTTAGGGCTGTTAACTGTCCCAAATGTCACTGGTCCACCTAACAATAGGAATGGAGACTTCTAAAATCCCTCTGTAGTATGAAAAAGTGCTAAAGCCCATCTGTGAGGAGAATGCTCTGTAGATAACCATATATCTCCTCATTCTCTCAACATCTCTCCGTAAGGAAAAGGTGTTGCTTCCTTTTAGTAAACAGTGTACAATTAGTAGTCTTTTTGCAGTCAGAAAAATGCACACACAAATAGTATTGAAGCTTTTCTCGGTAAAACTCCTCCTTCCTTGGTTAATTCAGCAAACAGATGCTGTCACCTCTTCACCTAAAAGAAAAAATGAACACCTAGTAAATTTCTGTTTAAAAAAAGCAGATAACTAATGACCAGAAGAGTATCTGAAATGGTAAGATATATTTAAACAAAAGGTGCTGGGTAATAAATGAAAGCTGCAGAGAAAATAAGGACAAATGTATTAATTTGATTTATAAAACATATTCCACTTAAACCTAAATTGTGATGCCCTCTTCCAAAATGGTTGTCCTTTTCTTACAAATGGTGAAGCACCTCCCTACAGAATCAAAAAGACCTGACAGGTGTAGAAAGTACTGAAGAAGTTTTTGTGTAAGACAGGAAAAGGGATCTAGAGCAGTCCCAAACCTGGTCCTTGAGGCACCCCAGCCAGTCAGGTTTTCAGGATATTCACAATGAATATTCATAAGTGAGATTTAAAGCATGTAAATGTATTATGAATATTCATTGTGGATACCCTGAAAATCTGACTGACTGGAGCGCCTCCAGGACCAGGTTTGGGAACCATTGATCTAGGGCTTTACACTCACACCAAACATCTTCCATTTAAAACCATATGATCTCCTGGAAGCAAGCAGAACCTGAAAGATACCTTTAGGTAAGTTCAAGGAGTCCACTTCTAAACTCTCAACATCCAAGCTGTGAGAACTAGAGACTGGAGGTATGAATACAAAATGGACCCCTCATTCTGCAAGTCAGAAAGCATTCCAGTCTCCACAGGCTAACTCCAGAAGTAGACGGAACAAGATTTTGGTGGGAGTGGTGGTGTTTGGGGGTCTGCGTATTGCATCTTCCTCTGATGTGCTCTTGACCAGTGAATCATTTAAATAGAGAAGTGTCGTTCTCCCCCCCCCCCCCCCCCGCCAAGTATGAATAGAGACTCTGCAACTACTGCTAGGCATTTGGTGAAAACCTTGGATGCTGACAAGTATTTCCCTACTCTGAATCTCAGATATTTCCTGCGACTGGGGGGTTATCTGTATGTGGGTACAGGCATCCTTTAATTCCAAGTAGCATAGCCAATCTCCTTTCTGAATCACTGGGGGGGGGGGGGGGGGGGGAATTAGGGTTCCAAGGAAAACCATCCTGAACTTTTGTTTGTCTAGATATTTGTTCAGAGCCCTCAGGTCTTAGAATAGGACAGACTCCACCCTTCTCTGTGATCAGGAAGTACTTGAAGTAACATCACTTCTCTTTTTCCCCTGGTGGAATAGGTTCAACCTCATTCACCTGTAAAAGGGAAGAGTGTTCCTTGAAAGCAATTCCTGATGCCTAGAGCTCAGTGGTCAATATAGAGATAAGCTTTCCAAATGAAATGTTTAACCTGTCCAGACTTTTTTGGAACCCATCATCCTGAGGATAACAAGGGGGCCACCTTTTCTAAAAAACAATTCAGTCTCCCTTCTACCAGGTGATTGTCTGGGACAGTCACAGAAACTGTGGCTATGCTCTGCAGAAACCAGTCAAAGGCTCACCCCTGCTTTGACTGGGGAGCCGGCTGGGAATTTAGGTCCCCCTGCTGCCTGGTTTGGAGGGGGGGGGGGGGGAAAGAGAACCTATGCCTGAGAATAGTAGATTTTTCATTGTCCTGTCAAAAAACCTCCAGGATTCCCACGTATATGAGATGGGCTGCCCAAGGACTTTGTCAACTTGGTCAGCTCTGGGAGGATGGGCGGCTCTTGCCCCTCTCACAGTTGGGCAAGGAATACAGAATTGAACGATGAGATGAATTAAATTGCTGATTTTGTTCAGCATTGGTCAAGGAATGATTTGCTACTGGAGCCCACAATCTTGGAACAAGTGATGGAAGGGGCGAGAATATTTCTCCAGTGCTTAAGCAGTTGCACTGGCTACCAGTGCAGCAAAGAATACAATTTTTGGTACTGATGATCGAATACCAGACATTGTATGTTGCTGCACCATATTATTTGAAACAAGTTTTGTCCATCTACCAGCCAAGACGGGCATTAAGATCAGAGACTGCATGCGATTGTCAACATAGTGTGTTTACATTATGCTGACACTAGTAAAAAAAAGGCCCGTTTCTGACACAAATGAAACGGGCACTAGCAAGGTTTTCCTTGGAGTGTGTATGTTTGAGAGTGACTGTGTGAGAGAGAGAGAGTGAATGTGCGAGTGTGTGTGTGTGACAGAGAGAGAGTGAGACTGGGTGCGAGTGTGTCTGTGTGAGAATGAGAGTGTGTGCGACTGGAGCAGCCTCGGATCCCCGTACACACAGATCACCCCACAGCTTTTGAGACGCACAGCACTCGTGCAATTACAAAGGCTGACCACTACACCCATGACTTTTATACTGTAAGAGAAGTCTGACATCACATGCTAATAGCAGCATAAAAGCGTGCAAGCATTGCACTGTAAAGGCCCTATTTCCACACACGGGTCATATGGTAGGTACCCCGGCCTCTACTCCCTGCAAAGACCGGAGCACTGACAGGCTGCAGTCGGGACCTCATTCCTTACCTGCGGTCACCGAAAGCTTCCCGCTCCCATGCAGGTAGCGCCAGTGAGGTCATAAAGAACTGCACAAGGACGCCAGCGACCCGCTGCGCACAGCCCACAATTCCCAGTATTCCTGCTGTACAAAGCCGTGACGTCGCTGAAACCCGCCTACCACCTTCCCTCGCTGCTGCCTGCGTGGCGTGGTGCTGGTAGCGTGTGGTTGGTCAGTGCTGTGTGTGACGTACACGGAAGCATGTTACGTCAGTTCAGGAGATGGATACAGCAGGAGCATGAATGCTTCAAAGCTTCACTTTCTTAGCTTCAGAACGTTGGAGGTGCTTTTTATGAAATAGGACAAGGGCTTCTGCATTTGTGTCGGCAGGAATTTCATTATGGAACGCTCTCCCTGGACAGTTTCGCCTTTGTGATAGTCTTCAGCAGTTTAAAAAATTGTTGAAGACTAAGCTTTATGTGGCTGCGGTTTTTTTTGACTATTTTGCTGATATTGTGGGGACTTTGTTGTAGTGTATTCTGCCATGTATATTATTGTCCTGTGCTATAATGTGTAATGGATTATGAACGTTTCATTGAAAACCACCTAATTTTAGGTGGTCTATAAATTTTTAAAATAAATAAAAAATATCACATCTGTATAATGCACTTTTGATACAAAAAGTCCCAATAGCTAAATACATTCCCAAGTGGGAGGTGGACCTCAGAATTACGTGCACTGCCTGTGAATGGGGAAAAAATGATTTAAGCACCTCTTTTAAGGTGACGATCGCAAGCAATCTCATTGAAAATGGGTACTACTACTACTACTACTACTATTTAGCATTTCTATAGCGCTACAAGGCATACGCAGCGCTGCACAAACATAGAAGAAAGACAGTCCCTGCTCAAAGAGCTTACAATCTAATAGACAAAAAATAAATAAAGTAAGCAAATCAAATCAATTAATGTGAACGGGAAGGAAGAGAGGAGGGTAGGTGGAGGCGAGTGGTTACAAGTGGTTACGAGTCAAAAGCAATGTTAAAGAGGTGGGCTTTCAGTCTAGATTTAAAGGTGGCCAAGGATGGGGCAAGCCTGTCAGCTCAGCTTGTCACGAGCTCTCTCTGGGTCACACAGAGGTAAGGATTTTTAGCTGACAGCTTTTTAGATTCAGGACTTTGGTTCATGGAAGGCTCAGACAGGTTCATTATTATTACTGGATTTTGAGAAAGCATTTATCCTAACAAAGTCCCTCACTAGAGATTCTTCAGGAAATTAAAATGTCACAGGATAAGAGGCAATACCTTATTTTGGGTTTGGAACTGGTTAAAAATATAGGAAATAGAGTAGGCCAGTTTTCTCAATGGAGAAAGGTGAATAGTGTTATTGAGATGGACATGGGGGAAGCCACTGCTTGTCTCTGGGATTGGTAACATGGAATGTTGCTACTAATTGGGTTTCTGCCAGGTACTTGTGACCTAGATTGGCCATTGTTGGAAACAGGATACTGAGCTAGATGAACCATTGGTCTGACCCAGTATGGCTGTTCTTATGTTCTTATTCTGTGCTGGTAAATGCGGGTGCTTGTACAGTACAAAATGATGTACCGGTGGTACCAAATATCCATAAAACTCTTACAAGTTTTTCACCATGGCAAAGGGTAGTGTTGCGTGTGGAGCTATAGAGGATATGATCCAGGGTGCATCCCTTTTGGACCAAGATCAAACTGGTGTCCTCGATAACCAACACTGACAACCCAAGGAAAGCAGATTTTTGCCTACTTCACTTTAAACCTGGGGGTGTTCACAGCTAGTAAACTTTCATTGGTAGCCTGCTGGAAGCAGGCCCTGGTTCCGCCTTTGCAACGAGTATGACAAAAAGTAGCCTACGTTTATCGTATGGCAAAACTTACCACTCTCAGGTACGGCTCCATATGAAACTTGGAAGAAAGGACTGGATGGTAGAGAATGACATAGGGACGGGGAGCTGCAGTACATCCACAGTAAAAGAAAAAAAAATCCAGCCTGTTTAGCATGGGTGCGGGAGCAAAACTTTTTACCACCCTGAAGGAAAGTGAATGATACATACCTGTAGCAGGTGTTCTCCGAGGACAGCAGGCTGATTGTTCTCACGACTGGGTGACGTCCGCGGCAGCCCCCACCAACCGGAAGAAGCTTCGCGGGCGGTCCGCACGCGGGGCACGCCCACCGCGCATGCGCGGCCGTCTTCCCGCTCGTGCGTGACCGTTCCCGCCAGTTGAATGACAAGCAAGAAACAACATGAAAACGCAACTCCAAAGGGGAGGAGGGAGGGTAGGTGAGAACAATCAGCCTGCTGTCCTCGGAGAACACCTGCTACAGGTATGTATCATTCACTTTCTCCGAGGACAAGCAGGCTGCTTGTTCTCACGACTGGGGTATCCCTAGCTCTCAGGCTCACTCAAAACAAGAACCCAGGTCAATTGAACCTCGCAACGGCGAGGGTATAACAAAAATTGACCTACGAAGAACAACTAACTGAGAGTGCAGCCTGACCAGAATAAATTCGGGTCCTGGAGGGTGGAGTTGGATTTACACCCCAAACAGATTCTGCAGCACCGACTGCCCGAACCGACTGTCGCGTCGGGTATCCTGCTGGAGGCAGTAATGTGATGTGAATGTGTGGACAGATGACCACGTCGCAGCCTTGCAGATCTCTTCAATAGTGGCTGACTTCAAGTGGGCCACTGACGCTGCCATGGCTCTAACACTATGAGCCGTGACATGACCCTCAAGAGCCAGCCCAGCCTGGGCGTAAGTGAAGGAAATGCAATCTGCTAGCCAATTGGAGATGGTGCGTTTCCCGACAGCGACCCCTAGCCTGTTAGGGTCGAAAGAAACAAACAATTGGGCGGACTGTCTGTGGGGCTGTGTCCGCTCCAAGTAGAAGGCCAATGCTCTCTTGCAGTCCAATGTGTGCAACTGACGTTCAGCAGGGCGGGTATGCGGCCTGGGAAAGAATGTTGGCAAGACGTTAAGATGGAACTCCGACACCACTTCGGCAGGAACTTTGGGTGGGTGCGGAGCACTACTCTGTTGTGATGAAATTTGGTATATGGAGCATGAGCTACCAGGGCTTGAAGCTCACTGACCCTACGAGCTGAAGTAACTGCCACCAAGAAAATGACCTTCCAGGTCAAGTACTTCAGATGGCAGGTATTCAGTGGCTCAAAAGGAGGTTTCATTAGCTGGGTGAGGACGATGTTGAGATCCCATGACACTGTAGGAGGCTTGATAGGGGGCTTTGACAAAAGCAAGCCTCTCATGAATCGAACGACTAAAGGCTCTCCAGAGATGGCTTTACCTGCCACACGATAATGGTAAGCACTAATCGCACTAAGGTGATTCCTTACTGAGTTGGTCTTGAGGCCAGAGTCTGACAAGTGCAGAAGGTATTCAAGCAGGTTCTGTGCAGGGCAAGAACGAGGTTCTAGGGCCTTGCTCTCACACCAAACGACAAACCTCCTCCACTTGAAAAAGTAACTCTTTTTAGTGGAATCCTTCCTAGAGGCAAGCAAGACACGGGAGACACCCTCAGACAGACCCAACGCAGTGAAGTCTACGCCCTCAACATCCAGGCCGTGAGAGCCAGGGACTGAAGGTTGGGGTGCAGCAACGCCCCGTCGTTCTGCGAGATGAGAGTCGGAAAACACTCCAATCTCCACGGTTCTTCTGAGGACAACTCCAGAAGAAGAGGGAACCAGATCTGACGGGGCCAAAAGGGCGCTATCAGAATCATGGTGCCGTGGTCTTGCTTGAGCTTCAGTAAGGTCCCCACCAAAGGTATGGGAGGATAAGCATACAGGAGGCCGGTCCCCCAATGGAGGAGAAAGGCATCCGACGCCAGTCTGCCGTGTGCCTGTAGTCTGGAACAGAACAGAGGCAGCTTGTGGTTGGTCTGAGCGGCGAAAAGGTCCACCGAGGGGGTGCCCCACTCTCGGAAGATCCTGCGTACCACTCTGGAATGAAGCGACCACTCGTGCGGTTGCATGACTCTGCTCAGTCTGTCGGCCAGACTGTTGTTTACACCTGCCAGGTATGTGGCTTGGAGGAGCATGCCGGACTGGCAAGCCCACCGCCACATGCCGACAGCTTCCTGACACAAGGGGCGAGATCCGGTGCCCCCCTGCTTGTTGGTGTAATACATTGCAACCTGATTGTCTGTCCGAATTTGAATAATTTGGTAGGACAGCCGGTCTCTGAAAGCCTTCAGTGTGTTCCAGATCGCTCGGAGCTCCAGGAGGTTGATCTGCAGATCCTTTTCCTGGAGGGACCACAGACCCTGGGTGTGAAGCCCATCGACATGAGCTCCCCACCCCAGGCGAGATGCATCTGTCGTCAGCACTTTCGTGGGCTGCGGAATTTGGAATGGACGTCCCAGGGTCAAATTGGTCCGGATGGTCCACCAGAGCAGTGAAGTGCGGCAACTGGTGGAGAGGCGGATGACATCTTCT
The DNA here is from genome assembly GCF_901765095.1 of Microcaecilia unicolor. NCBI lineage: Eukaryota > Metazoa > Chordata > Amphibia > Gymnophiona > Siphonopidae > Microcaecilia > Microcaecilia unicolor. The sequence goes on from NC_044041.1 coordinate 68,753,501, forward strand.
AGATTCCCGGTGGCTTGAACCCACTGGGAAGCTAGGGTCCATTGAGCAGATCTCATGTGAAGACGAGCCATGGGAGTCACATGGACTGTGGAGGCCATATGACCCAGAAGTCTCAGCATCTGCCGAGCTGTGACCTGCTGAGACGCTCTGGTCTGCGAAGCCAGGGACAAGAGGTTGTTGGCCCTCGCTTCGGGAAGGAAGGCCTGAGCCGTCTGGGTATTCAGCAGAGCTCCTATGAATTCCAGAGACTGGGTTGGCTGGAGATGGGACTTTGGGTAATTTATCACAAACCCCAGCAGCTCCAGGAGTTGAGTAGTGCACTGCATGGACCGGAGGGCTCCTGCCTCCGAGGTGTTCTTGACCAGCCAATCGTCGAGATATGGGAACACGTGCACTCCCAGCTTGCGTAGATACGCCGCCACCACCACGAGGCACTTTGTAAACACTCGTGGGGCAGAGGCGAGCCCAAAGGGCAGCACACAATACTGAAAGTGCCGTGCGCCCAGGCGGAATCTGAGATACTGTCTGTGAGCTGGCAGTATCGGGATGTGAGTATATGCATCCTTTAAATCCAGGGAACATAGCCAATCGTTTTTCTGAATCATTGGCAGAAGGGTGCCCAAGGAAAGCATCCTGAACTTTTCTTTGACCAGGAATTTGTTCAGGCCTCTCAGGTCTAGGATGGGACGCATCCCCCCTGTTTTCTTTTCCACAAGGAAGTACCTGGAATAGAATCCCTGCCCTTCCTGCCCGGGTGGTACGGGCTCGACCGGATTGGCGCTGAGAAGGGTGGAGAGTTCCTCTGCAAGTACCTGCTTGTGATGGGAGCTGAAGGATTGAGCTCCCGGAGGACAATTTGGTGGCAGGGAGGCCAAATTCAGGGCGTATCCGCACCGCACTATTTGGAGAACCCACTGGTCGGAGGTTATAAGAGGCCATCTTTGGTGAAAAAATTTTAACCTCCCTCCGACCGGCAGATCGTCCGGTATGGACACTTTGAGGGCGGCTATGTTCCCGTGGATCCAGTCAAAAGCCCGTCCCCGGCTTTTGCTGTGGAGGCGCAGGGGGCTGCTTAGGCGCACGCTGTTGACGAGAACGAGCGCGCTGGGGCTGTCCCTGTGCCTGACGAGGCCTTCGGGCCGGCTGGGTGTACCTACGCCTTGCAAAGGAATAGGGCGCAGCCTGCCGGGCCCGGGAAAAACGTCCACCTGCTGAGGTGGATGCTGAAGGCGCCCGGTGGGAGAGCTTGTCGAGGGCGGTTTCCCGCTGATGCAGTTGGTCCACCAGCTGCTCGACCTTCTCACCAAAAATGTTATCCCCCCGGCAAGGGACATCGGCCAATCTCTGCTGGGTGCGGTTGTCCAGGTCAGAGGCACGCAGCCATGAGAGCCTGCGCATCACTATACCTTGGGCCGCAGCACGAGATGCCACGTCACAGGTGTCATAGATACCCCTGGACAGGAACTTTCTGCACGCCTTCAGCTGCCTGACCACCTCCTGATAAGGCCTGGACTGCTCCGGCGGGAGCTTATCGACCAGGTCCGCCAGCTGCTTCACATTGTTCCGCATGTGGATGCTCATATAGAGCTGGTATGACTGGATGCGGGTCACGAGCATAGAGGATTGGTAGGCCTTCCTCCCAAACGAGTCCAGAGTGCGAGACTCCCGCCCCGGGGGCGCCGAGGCGGTATCCCTCGAACTCCGTGCCCTCTTGAGAGCAGAATCCACGACCGCCGAGTCATGGGGCAATTGTGGCCACATTAACTCTGGGTCCGAGTGGATCCTGTACTGGGACTCTGCTTTCTTGGGGATGGTGGGATTAGATAATGGTCGCATCCAGTTCCGAAGCAGTGTCTCCTTGAGGACATTGTGCAGCGGCACTGTGGTGGACTCTCTAGGTGGTGATGGATAGTCGAGGACCTCGAGCATCTCAGCCCTCGGCTCATCCACGGAGACCACGGGAAAGGGAATGCAAATAGACATATCCCGCACAAAGGAGGCAAAAGAGAGACTCTCAGGAGGCGAGAGCTTCCTCTCAGGTGAAGGCGTGGGGTCCGAGGGAAGACCCGCAGACTCTTCTGAGGAGAAATATCTGGGGTCCTCCTCTTCCCCCCACGAGGCCTCTTCCTTGGTATCGGACATAAGCTCATGTAGCTGAGTCCTGAACCGGGCCCGGCTCGACATCGAGGCGCCGAGGCCTCGATGTCGTCGAGCGGTGGACTCCCGCGCCGGCGGGGACGAAGCTCCCTCCATCGACGTCGACTCCACCTGCGTGGCGGTCGAAACCGGCGCCGCAAGCGGCGGCGTCGTCGACAGCCTCGGCACCGGGCTAGAGCTCGCCAGCGCCACAGTCATCGGCGCAGAGGGCGCAAGCACCCCCGGCGCCGGCACAGCCTGGCGCATCAGCCCTTCCAGGATCCCCGGAAGGATGGCTCGGAGGCACTCGTCCAGGCCCGCTGTCGGGAAAGACGTGGGGGCCGGTAGAGGCATCAGTGCCGGAAGCTGCTCAGGTCCAGGAGACTGCACCGAAGTGCTGGGACCCTGACGTGGCGGTACCTCCACCACCGAGGGGGACCTCTCCTCTCGACGCGGACGCTTCGGCGTCGACTCGTCTCCGGTACCGAGAGCCGGATGCGTTGAGGGCGACCGGTGACGGTGCTTCTTTGCCTTCTTACGGTGCCCGTCACCAGTGCCGGGTGGTATGGAGGAGGAGGAGGTCGATCCCCCTCGGTCCCGAGGAACCGGGTCAGACAGGGTTCGGTCCCGAGGGCCACGGGCTGAAGGAGTGACCCGGGCCGACTGCCCACGCGGTCTCTCACCTCTACCCTCACCAGAGGACTGGCGGGCCGACGGGACCTGTTCTCCTGGGGTCGATGCCATCGGTGCCGATTTTTCGGGCATCGATACCAGTACCGAAGGACCGGGCGTCGATACCGATGCCGTCGAAGTCGACGGGCCGGCGCAAGTTCCAAAAAGGTGGTCCCGCAGAACTTGCCTCACAACCTGAGTCCGTTTCCGGAGACCGAGACACAGAGAACACGACTTGATATTGTGCTCCGGCCCGAGGCACTGGAGGCACCAAGCGTGGGTGTCGGTCTGCGAGATCGGCCGGCCGCACCGACCACACTTCTTAAATCCACTCGGGACCTTCGAGGACATCGACGGAAAAATCGCGTCGGCGAAGTTAAAGTCGTCGATGGTGGCGGAAATCACACCTCGAAAAAATAAATCGATCGCGCGGCCACAAGGCCGCAACGCGACGCCCTCGCTAGAAACGAGGGAAAAAGGAGCGCGTGCTCTTTTTTTTTTTTTTTTGAAGAAACGAAAAAACTGGAGCAGGCGGTAACCGAACAAACAAAAGTTAAACAAAATCGCGTAAACGCGACGGTCTTTCCGGGGCTGCGAAGGGAGAGCAGCGACGGCACGACTCTCCTCAGGCGCGGAAAAGAAAACACTGGCGGGAACGGTCACGCACGAGCGGGAAGACGGCCACGCATGCGCGGTGGGCGTGCCCCGCGTACGGACCGCCCGCGAAGCTTCTTCCGGTTGGTGGGGGCTGCCGCAGACGTCACCCAGTCGTGAGAACAAGCAGCCTGCTTGTCCTCGGAGAATGGTAAAAAGCTTTGCTCCCATGGTAAAGAGAAAAACAAGTTGCAGTTACTGCTCCCGTGGGTCCGGCATTTCCATGCCTGCCTTCCTCCCTTCCACCCACAGGCTTGCTCCAGGACCATCTCTCTGCCGGGTCCTGCCTTCCGATGCAACTTAATGTTTAGCGAAAACAGGAAGTTGCATCAGAAGGTGGGTTCCAGCAGGCCCAGTGGAGATCATTGTTGGCTCAGCTGGCTGCTGCATAAGAGAGCTACTGTGGTGGAAAGGGGAGAGGAAAACAAAAGTGCTGGACCCACCGGGGGGGGGGGGGGGGGGGGGCTGCTTGACCCGCAGAGAAGGGTCACTGGAAATGCAGGAGGGGGGCTGCTGGACCCACAGAAATGAGGGAGGAGGCTGTGATGAAGAGACAGGAGAAAGGCGCTGGACTATTGGGGGGAGGGAGGGCTCACTGAAGGGAAGGGAGAGAAAGGCGCTGGGCCGATGGGGTGGCTGTGAACACGGAGAGCGGCACTGGACCTGTGGTAGGGGGGGCTGCTTGAGGGAAGGGACAGAGGTGCTGGACCCTTGCCCGGCTGCTGGACGGAAGGGAGAGAGGTACTGAGCCTGTGGGGGGGGGGGGGGGGGGGGGATGAAAATGGAGAGAAAGGGACACAGAGGGGCAATGCCAGACATGGGACAGGGGTATATGGATACAGAGGGAAGACGCCAGACATGGGAGAGAATAGGAACGCAGAACAAAGATGCTGCACTTGTGTGTGTGTGTGGGGGGGGGGGGGGGGGGAGGGGGCACAGGGACACACAGGAGAGGCGCTGGACATAGGTTGTGGAGGGGATAGGGACAGAGTGATGGTGATAAAAACAGGGAGATGGACACAGAGAATATGTTAGACAGGAAAGTATATGGGACACAGAGAAGAGAAATGCAGAACATGGGGAAAGACAGGTACACAGAGATGGATGATGGATGGTGAGCATGGAGAAAGAAGAAATGTCAAATGGGCAGGAGATCTTGATGAGCGAGTTGAGAAGACAGAGGGGAAACAGAAACCAGAGCCTCGGACCAACATGATTTGAAAAGTAAAATGAACAGACAATAAAAGGTAGAAAAAAAATTATTTTCTATTTTGTGATTAGAATATGTCAGATTTGAAATGTGTATCCCACCAGAGCTGGTGTTAGACGTGGCTAGGGCCCTGGGCAGAAATCTGGGAGAGGACACCAAAGCCCACTACCAGGCCATACCTTCTTCAGCTTCCAGCAGGATTAGGGCTCTCTCTGGCCAGGGGGGCAGTTTTCCTAGTTGCACCTACCTAACACCATCTCTGACATGTGTGATCTTTATATGTTGCATAGTATAGGAGGAAATGCATATCTTTCTATTTCTGTGGTGTGGCTTCTTGTGATTTTAGGTTATTATATGCTTATCATCTTTAGTCAGCTATTATGTATTTGACATTTCTGCCCTGTGTATGTGTGTGACAGAGGAATTCTATTAGCATGAATTTTCAATGTAGCATTCCGTAGTTATTTAGCTTGTTCAGTCTTCCTGATAGTGGAGGGGATATTTGTTTGGGAGATCGGAATTTTGTTGATCCTTGTTCTGTATTGTTTGTGATTTATAAAATGGCAGTTGTACAGAATATTGTTTCTTTTTGTATTTTAACAAAATGATATATAAAATCAGAACTGTTCAAAGCTTGTGTGGATGGGATCCAATAGAATTCATGGGGACGAGGCCAAACTTTGTCCCCGCATCATTCTCTAATGGACGATCATATTTAAATATCTAAAGGACTATGTATCACATGGGAATCCTGAACTCTTTCCGCCTCTAACTGAGGGGGACCTGCTTACATTGGCACTCTTGTATTTTTTTTTTTTTTTTGGGGGGGGGGGGGGGGAGGGATTCATTTTGATGTTTTGTTCTACATGTACTAAACTTAATGTTGTATGCTGTGGAGTTATTTTCTTGAAATTCAATAAACATAACAAAAAAAAGAAAATCTCCTGGATTATTTATTAGGCTTTTTTTCCTGCAAACATAGGACGGCAGATTACAGATTTGGATTGACGAGCTAGGAGCAGGCCAGGATAGTGATTTGATGGCTTTGGAATGTTTCTTGATAAGGTCTGCCACCAAAATGATCCCTCCTAGCACAGAACATCTGCCAGCTTCTCCCAAACCACTGGTTCTAGGTCTGAGCAAAGAAGCTGGGTGAGCTTGCGCAATCCAATACCCATGGCAAAGACTCTGGACACTGTATTGAAAGCATCACAGATTGCCCAGACCATGTACTTTCTGCACTTTCACTCTTTGGCTACTAGCTGATGCATTTCCTCAGCCTTCTCCTGAGAGAGTTTCTGCGATCTCTGCTATGCTATGCACAATGTTCTGCAAGTGCATGCTCATTAAGAGCTAGTAAAGAGCTATACAGGAAATGAGCCTAGCATTCTGAAGAATTTCTTCACAGATTATTCCAAAGGTCTGAGCCACCCCTCCCCAGAGGAACAAGTCTTTGGAGCTTCTGGCTCGAGAGTGGATTCAACCAGCACAGAATGGTGAGGAAGAGGTGTAGTTTCTAGAATCGCAGAGCCTTCTATATAAATTCCAGAAGGTATTAGATTATGCAGGTTTGCCCAGACTTGACCTTCTTATTGACCTGAAGCAGTGGGAGACATCCCCTCTCTGCAAAGCATCTGCACCAGCCTAAGAATTCTATGCACGGGCACTGTCACAGCTTTCGGGGTGGGGTCAAACTAAAGGATATCCAAAGTCTCAGCCCTGAGTCCATTCTCAGTCTCTAAATCAAATGAAATGGACTTTACCATTGCAAACAAAGTCAAAAAAGGAGAGCTCCTCAGGAAGCAGCTTTTTCCTTTCGTGTGGAGGGGAAGAGTCCGATGGAGGACCAAAGGACCCCTCCTCAGAAACCCAGGAGTCAGAATAAGACTCATAAAAGTACTCCTCTGGATTCGGCTCTCTGACTGCCTCACACAACCGACACTATGGGCAGGCCTGGGGCAGGGGGCATTGGGAGTTCCTGGTATCTCAAAGGAGGCTCTCTACCCCCCCCCTCCCCAAAGGGCTGGAGATTGATACAGGTTCATGCAGATCAGCTCCAATGCCCCTTGAGATCTCAGCATCAATGTGCTCGCTTTAGGCAATATGTGGGCTTTCAGAATAGGCTGAAGCACCAGCACTGATGCCCTCCAACTACGCAAATAGGTACTCCATCTGCTCCTTGAGAGCTGCCATCAGTGAAGGCTGGGACTCAGATGGATTGGTTACATCCTTCAAAGTCATCAGGGGAGTATCAGCGACCTAGTCTTGGCTCGATCAAGGCTATTGCACCCCATTCAGTTCCCAGGAGGGTGAGCTGTCCTCACATTGAGGGCATCAAGGGCACCGATATCCTCAAAATACCCCCTCAACACCAAACTTGGAGGGGAAGCAAACCTAATGCTTCTTGGCCTCTGCCTGACACATGGCATCAAAGTCCCTCGGTATCAATGAGGATGTATGATGTCGTTGAATCCTTTTTCACCCTAGGGAGGGGATCAGAGGATGCCAGAGTCCAGCGGCTGCTATTAACAAAGAAGGCAGAGGCCCTCTAGATGTTCATCTCCAGTGTCCAATGCAGCTCCCGAAGCCATAGAAACCAATGATCTCAATGCCAAAGTTGATGGACCGGACTTCTTGGCACTAAAAATTCATTTGTGCTGTATATCTTGACTCCTATCACCTCTTCTGAGTATCTGTGGAGTTTTACAAGGGGGGGGGGGGGGGGGGGGAGATTATGACTGTGCCCCAAGCACTACAGACATCAGTTGTGGGTGTCCATGAGGAACATGGAAAATTTAGTTCTTACCTCATAATTTTCTTTCCATTAGTCCCAACAGATCAATCCAGAGACTTGTGGTTATGTCCCTCTACCAGCAGATGGAGATATAGAGAACTTCAGAGGTTTGCTATATGTGGTCATATGCAGCTAGCTTCTCCTCAGTACAGTCGATACCAAAGCAATGGAAGAATCAGAAATCCAAACAAGCCAAACACTCTCCTGCCTTCGTGAACAGAATTTGGTACCTCAATCGCTCAAGCAGGAGTCAGAAGTATACCACTGGAGTTGGACACTGAAATCTCCTCATTTTCATGTTTTTCTTTTGTTTTGTTTGTTTCAAGTACTAGGAACCAAACAGTAAACCGGAAGAAAAATCGTATTATAAAGGGCGGGCCTCTAGACTGATCTGTTAGGACTAATGGAAAGAAAATTATCAGGTAAAAGCTAAATTTTTCCTTCCATAGTGTCCTACAGATCAATCCAGAGACTTCTGGGATGTACCAAAGCAATCCTCAAGAAGGGTGAGACAGAACCACCCCAGAAGATCTGCCAAGTAGGTCAGATCAGATTCCAGGGCCAGTAGAAATCCAATGAGCTCCTCTGCCGAGGAGACCTTTTGCACCCATGAGAGGCATGCCTGGGCTGCATAAGATCCTGAAGGCTTAACGCTGCCACCTCAAAAGAAAGTTTGAGTGATGACTCTCATTGGAGTGGAGGAGTGGCCTAGTGGTTAGGGTAGTGGACTTTGGTCCTGGGGAACTGAGGAACTGAGTTTGATTCCCACTTCAGGCACAGGCAGCTCCTTATGACTCTGGGCAAAGTCACTTAACCCTCCATTGCCCCATGTAAGCCGCATTGAGCCTGCCATGAGTGGGAAAGTGCGGGGGACAAATGTAACAAAAATAAAAAAATAAAATTTACCGTTCTGAGGATCCTTAAAAGCCGTACCGCCCTCAACCGGTACCGTGGGAAGTCTTAGGGATTCCAAGTCTGATGTTGGCAGAGAGTAGAGGTGCACCATTGCCCACGCCTCCTTCAGAGCCGTGTCTGGCGTATCCCACTGCACCGAGATGAGGACCTTCATAGCCTCATGAATGTGAAACAATTTTGCGGGGCTTTTGGTCCCAGACATGATAGAAGGGGTGGGTGTTGGCCTGGCCGCGGAATCAGGCAAAGAGATATTCAAAATCTCGAGTGCCCGGGAAGTTCATACTTCTGAAATCAGTGTGCCACCGTGGGGTCCTGGAGGGGAGTCCCCAGAAAGGAGAGCATTGTCCGCGTCCGACACAAGGGAGACATTAACCAAATCCAAGGCCTCAATCCGGAGTCGCTTGGCCAAGACTGGCTTTTGCAAAGAAAGAGATCCCGGGGTGGGAAATGGGAGGTATCCTCACACTGAAGACCCCCTGCCCGTTTCAACACGAAGGTTTTGTGCATTAGAAGCGCAAACTCTGGTAAGAAAGGAGCACCATCGCCACCAGGAGCCTCCTCGGGTTCCCCCTGCAAACAAGGGTCTGACAGAACAAAAGTCTGCTCAGTCTGGGCCTTTCTCGCTGCTATGTGCTGAGCCGAATGCAGCAGGGCTGAAAAAATGGTGCCTGATGATCCTGCCAAAACGGGAATAAGCTCCTCTGCGTTGTCTCCTGAAGCTGGGTATGTCTAGCGCGCGTTGCCGAACAAGCTTCACACCCTCCAGATGCTGCTCTCCGGCTCCCACACCAGGAGCAGCATTTTGCAGCTTCCGATGGTGCCGACATAATGAATGCTGAAAGGTGAACGCTGCCGACCCCCTCCTTGCAACGCTCCCAGCGCTGCACACCGCTCCTCCGTTTTTTTTTTTAACTCCCCAGCAAGTACTTACCTGAACAGAGCCTGTTGTAGTAGTACCCTCCCCCCCCCCCCCCCCCCCCCCAAAGATGCAGGAGAGAAATAGCTAGGGCCAGACAAACCAAGGCTTATACACCTGGAAGCAAGGAGTCGTCGTCAGGGAAGGGAATTGGAACCACTAGGTATACCCCAAATATCCCAAGGCCTGGGACCTCAACCTCGATTCAGGCTCAACAGGGACCCGGGGGACAGGCTAGGAGCCGCATCAATCCACTGACCCTCCATCTGCTAGCTAGAGAGAATACTGAGGAGAAGCTAGCTGCACATGACTACATATAACAAACCTCTGAAGTTCTCTCTATCTCCATCTGCTGGTAGAGAGACAAAGTCCATAAGTCTCTGGACTGATCTGTGGGACGCTATGGAAGGTCTTGTTTAACCTGAAGTGGAGGAGTAGCCTAGTGCAGTGGACTTTGATCCTGGGGAATTGAGTTCGATCCCACTGCAGCTCCTTGTGACTCTGGGCAAGTCACTTAACCCTCCATTGCCCCTGGTACAAAAATAAGTACTTGAATATATGTAAACCGCTTTGAATGTAGTTGCAAAAACCTCAGAAAGGCGGTATATCAAGTCACAATTTCCTTCCCCCCCCCCCCTTTAAAACCACTGGGAGTTTTCTGAGACATAATCAAGAAAAACAGGCACAGAAATGGAACAGCTCAGTGGTAAAAAAAAAAAAAAAAAAGAAAGCCTCCAACTGGGTGCCCGGGGCCCAAGGAGATCTAGTGGGCAAAGGAAAAATGAAAACTTTAAAGTGTTAAAAAAAACCTGACTAGAGAAAACAGAATGGAGACTGTAGAACACTGGCCCCACGCAAGGAACTTACAATTTGCAAATGAAGAGAATACTGTGCACCACGATGGAAATGGTCACAGATGCAGGGTGTGTGGGGTGGGGGTGAAGAAGAAACTTGACCACACTGATCAGTGGAAGAAAAAACAGACTGAACCGCTCCCACACGACGATGGTGGAAGGAAGGCACACGCAAGAGATATGGGCCACTTTGAAACTTCCCACTGTACCTGAATGTAACTCACCTTGAGCTACTACTAAAAAAGGTGTGAGCAAAATCCAAATAAATTATAAAAGAATACTGGGGAGTGCTTGTCATGTCAGGCTCCATCAAGATGCCATCCAACAGTAAGAATATTGCCATCTTGCTTGCCCTTGAAGACAAAAGGTCAGCTTTTTTTTTTTTTTTTAGTGAATCGACACTCAGACAGTAAGCAGAGCCTTTTGGTTTTTTTTTTGTTTGCTGAAAGCCACCCTGTGCAGCAATTAGTACAGAACTAGTTGTGACTGGCAGGATCTAAATGATTTAGTTTATGAATTAATATGTATGCCTTTTCATTTCTTAAAAACTGCTTTATGGAACAAGAAATAGAACATTATAATACAACCTGCTCAGGGGTTAAGTCCATAGACACCAACATTTCAAAATGACTGGGGGTCCCAAACAAATCACCCCTTTCTGGACTTGTTGAAGGAGCTTACTCAATATTGCAGATGCTCAGCACCCATTGGCAACCACAGAGTTGACTCCTATGGTTAGGTTCTAATACTTTTACCCAGTGCTTTTTTTGTGCCGGTATGCAACGGTACGGCACCTTTTTTTGCCCCCCCCTTCCGGCGACCCCTCCCTCCCAGCGAGTCCTGCAGTTCCTCTGTCCCGCATCCGCAATCTTTCTCGGACCCCACTGCCCCTCCCCATCCTGTCTTATCCCAGCTCTTTCTGCCCCTTTCATTCACCCACCTTGCAGCACAATATCCCTCCCGTTCTACTTTGCATGCTCTGCGCTAATAAACAAGCATGGCAGAAGCGCGGGACCTTGGCTCTCTGCCTGCCGCTACTGCTTCTTGTGCGAGGTTAACTTCCGGGTCGGCACAGGAAGCAGTAGCGGCAGGCAGAGAGCCATGGTCCCGCGCTTCTGCCATAGGTTATTTGTTCGCGCGCTGAGCTGCAAGTTTCTTTGCTGGAACTGGAAGAATTGTGCTCCTCTCTCCCCGGACACGATGGATGTCACTATCTCGGAGCTCCTGCAGCTCTGGAAAGCCCCTTGGTGACTTGGGTGAGTCTGCTGGCAGGATGCTGCTTTTTTTTTTTCTTTTTTAATAGGAGGTTGCATTTACTCATTAGACGTCGACGAGGAGCGTGTGAGTCCTTATCTAACTTCTTCTCTCCTGACCTTCCCTCTCACCTCCTGTCCTCTCCCTGCTGCCCACTCTTCCACTGATCTCCTCTCCTGACCAACTTCTGATCTCTCTCCCCTCACCTCCTGAATCCTCTGGTTCCAGGTGCTGGTCCACATCACCCAGGATGTGAAGGAGTGTTCAAGCCTTCCTCTATGGAGCTGTCACTGCTGTCAGACACTTGCAGGCAACCAGCTGCTTCTGCAGATGATGCAACATTGGTCTACTTGATAGAGGTTGCAGGTCCTCTGCAGCTGCTCCCAGCACAGCACTCTATTCAGGCCTATGGGCACTGCCTTGGTATGGGACACACTGGCTCTCGCTCCTATGTGATCTAGATGAGACATTTTGGCATCTGGTGCCATTCTCACACCTGACATGTTTGCAGTCATGCCACCCTGGCTGATGCACGCTCCGTTGCCAGATGCTGCTGGTACTGAGGGTGGTGCGTTCTGGATTGTGCCATCCTTGGTGCTAGCTGAAGCTCAAAGGGGCCCATTGCATGGGCAGCATAGAGATCAGGGCGTCCATGGAGCCCTACATTTCCACCAACTTCTTCTCTCCTGATCTTCCACCTCCTGACCTCTCCCTGCTGCAGTGCCCACTCTTCCTCTGATCTCACTTCCTGACCAACTTCTGATCTCTCTCTCTCCCCTCTCACCTCCTCATCTAACTTCTTCCCTGCTGACTTTCCCCTCTCACCTCCTTCGCTCTGTTCCCTTTCACCTCCTGATCTTCTCTCCCACCTCACAAAGAAGTATTGGTTCCATAGGTTAGAGTACTAATTTGTTCTACACATTAAAGGGCAGACTTTTAAATGCCCAGCTGGATATATGTGGTGGTAATAATCTCATCTTTGCTAAATGTTTGACATATCCATGTACTTGCTCCCATGATATAACTGAATTCTATTATTCTGTCTTACTATATTTTCAAATGTAACTAAGCCACATTGAACCTGAGTTTGCTTGAGATAATGTGTGACACAAAAATGTACAAAAAATATATCATTTATCCTCCACCACCTTTTAAGACACTGCCTATCCAGATGGCACAATAAAAGCAAGTTTGGTCCAGTGAAAACTAACTCAAAATAAGGCAGGGGAGAGAGCAGAATCGCTGGACATCATGGGAGGGGAGGGCAGGGGAGAGAGGAGAATCACTGTACTGGGAGGGGAGGGCAGGGGAGAGAGAAGTGCTGGACATGGATGGAGGAGTGGAAAGAAAAAAGAAGATGCACATGGATGGAGATGAGGGAAAGGGAAGAGAGGAGAAAATAGGCAAAAGCTGGATCCATGTTATATTCCTCCAGTCAATTCCATGGAGGAGGACACAGCTTTTACTTATGGATGTATGGCAAGAAATTAAGAAGAAAGGAGGAAAGTAAAGAAATAAATGGAAAGGAAGCTCTGGAAACGGAGTTAAGGGAACAGATAGAGAGCAGCAGAATCAGAGACTAGGACCAATATGCATAGAAAAACAAAGTCATTAGACAACAAAGGTAAAAAAAATTATTTTAATTTTAGTGTTTGAAATATGTCCAATTTGAGAATTTACATCTGCTGTCTTATTTTTCACTGGGTATACTGGAGCTGTAACAGCTTACAGAAATTATTTCTCATGAAAGAAATCACGTTATTTTTTTCTCCTATACTAGTATAATATTTTCAATGATGTCTGTTTATATGTGCCATAGCTGGTATAAGGGGCATGGCTAATGTGGGTGTGGCTATCATAGGGGTGGAGCCATATGTGGTGACCCTGCCCATAATGAGTACCGGCACTTTTCTACAAAAAAAAGCACTGCTTTTACCCCATCTGAGCTGCAGCCTCCAGTACACTTTCCAACAACTATCACAAGATATCTGCAGGCGAAACAGGATCCAGAGAGCAGCCTACCTTCTTAGATTTCGGGCTTCAAACACTGCCTCTTCTTCACTGTCGTCTGATCTCATCTCCCTGTTGTCATCAGAATCCGAAAGTAGACCATATTTTTTCTTCTGAGGTCTCTTAAACCTGAAATTAATGTAAACCCAGTATATGAAAAGAAAAGCACTACTGGTAGTAACACTAGGAAAGAGCAACTGCAGAACGTTCCACCTTCAACAGCTTAACAAATCCTGTTAATTTCTTCTGTACAAGGAAATCTCCTACGATAGATGGCTGGGTAAAATGTGGCTCTATTCTATACCTCCTACAATCAGGTTCACACAGGATCTGGTTTCTACTTATAAGCTGCCTGCATCCTCTGCTGCTTCGAATGCAGGGCTCCAATTTGACCCGGATCTTCTGAACCTTGGCCAAATCTTGTGGCTGCCTTGGTCACCTGCTCTGTCCAGGACCTTGTGGCTCCAACTGTGTCGCCATCTTGCTTAGGAGTTTCAATATTAACAAAAAAAAAAATCCTGAAAAAGAATCCTGAAATTTGATCCAGAGGCCTCCTCCCAATCCATATTGTGAAGAAAAATAAATCCCCAAGGTGGAGACTGGAGATGTGGCCAGAGCAACCCAAGGTAGCAGCCAATCTGGGGCTGCGCTGGGCAAGTTGGAGCCCTGAGTCTGAGGAGCAGAAGATATGGGGCAGTGCATACATTTTCTAGCTTTGGGTTTTCTACTATTGCATTTTTTTTTAAGTTAACATTCAAATCCATGCTCTAATGTGCCCACTTGCTCATATAATACCTTTCCTAAAAACTTACTTTCTCTTAATTTGTTACCTTTCCAAATTACCACCGTCAACTGCTGAGCAAGATGTAAACAGGAACAACAAACATAGTTTGAAATGTCTATAGGGTCATTCCATGCCAAGTGGTCTAAACCTTCCCACCATTATGTCTCCAATTTTGTTCAAATTTTATCTGTTGCGCGAGTCAGGGGTTAAACAAAGTTTCCCAAAATTTGAGGTCTCTAACTACAATAGTTGCAGATCTAGACCCCCTTTTCTGAAAGGTTGTCAGTCCATGAGTGCGCGACATTTACCAAAATGCCATTTTGGGGGTCTAATAAAATCCAAACACATTTATAAGAATGGCTAAAAAATTCAAATCCTGTACAGTTTTTGATGTTAATTCTGATGAAATACATTTTAACATTATGGATGCAAAATCCAGTCAAACAAGTTGACTCAAAGTGTGCATCAAAGTTGGTCGCGACTCATCGGAACATATTTGGACCAATATTCAGACCGCAACAACTTCCATGCAAAGATACGGACTTGAAATTTTGAACAAGCATTATGCTTGTGCTGGACATAATACTGCCAGATTTGCAACTAACCAGCATCTATAACCGCCCTGCAGGATCTCTTCAAAGTAGGCACTGTCAGTGCAAATGGTAAAATGTACCAAAGTTCAAAGCCAATTACTAAAAAAGAGTCTGCCTGACTCAGCTTGTGAACAGTATCATCTGAAAGAGAAAATTGTGCTCTACAACACTGATATGATTTTGTTTTGCAATGCCACCATTAAGTAGCCATTTACTCAGGTCAAAGTATGTTATATTTAGTACGCTTGATGCGCTAATTTTTCTTCATTTCTAGGAAATTGAGTCTTAATAGTCGCTTAAAATTATTGATATAATTATTTATTAATTCGTATTTTATTCGTTGATTGTCCAATCGTTTATTGTGCGCTGTTATGGTGGATTGGAAACGTTTGTGAAACGTCAGTTGAACAGAAAGATGCTTTCATAAGCTTTATGCATCCTCATGGTCCCACTACTTCATTTTATTGGCCGGTAAGACGCGATACTTGCTGAATCCCAGAACAACTTATCGTTGCTGTTATTCCAGCTCCATCAGTGACATCATTTGGTCGGCAATATAGTTTCCCTGAAACCGTTCTCTTGCAGATCAATGATGCTTTCAGAATGATGAAGTAACTGAAGAAGGCAGGCTTGGGAACCTGCAGTGAAGTAACTGAAGAAGGCAGGCTTGGGAACCTGCAGTAAAAAAAAAAAACACACAATCATGCTTGGGATCCTACAGTAAAGAAACCCACAATCAGGCTTGGGATCCTGCAGTAAAGATACCCACCCGTGGCTGTTACTGCATGGCTATTGGGCTTGGCCCCTATGGCGATGGGGATGCTGGTTTCAATGTGATAACCAGTAATGGCTCAGCCATCATGGACCAATGCAATACATTGCGCACACAAAATATAACATACTCTGACCTGAGTAAATGGCTACTTAATGGTGGCATTGCAAAACAAAATCATATCAGTGTTGTAGAGCACAATTTTCTCTTTCAGATGATACTGTTCACAAGCTGATTCAGGCAGACTCTTTTTTAATAATTGACTTTGAACTTTGGTACATTTTACTATTTGCGCTGACAGTGCCAACTTTGAAGAGATCCTGCAGGGTGGTTATAGATGCTGGTTAGTTGCAAATCTGGCAGTATTATGTCCAGCACAAGCATAATGCTTGCTCAAAATTTCAAGTCCGTATCTTTATTTATTACATTTGTACCCCGCGCTTTCCCACTCATGGCAGGCTCAATGCGGCTTACATGGGGCAATGGAAGGTTAAGTGCCTTACTCAGAGTCACAAGGAGCTGCCTGAGCCTGAAGTGGGAATCGAACTCAGTTCCTCAGTTCCCCAGGACCAAAGTCCACCACCCTAACCACTAGGCCACTCCTGCCTTGACTTTGTTTGCATGGAAGTTGCTGCGGTCTGAATATTGGTCCAAATATGTTCCGATGAGTCGCCACCAATTTTGATGCACTTTGAGTCAGTACCTCTCCACTCTTCTCTCCCTACACTCCTCCCCAGGAACTCCGTTCATTGGGTAAATCTCTCTTATCTATACTCTTCTCCACTGCCAATTCCTGACTCCATTCCTTTTATCTTGTTGCATCATATGCCTGCAATAGATTTCCTGAGCCAGTGTGTCAAGCTCCATCTCTGGCCGTCTTCAAATCTAGGCTAAAAGCCCACCTTGTTGATGCTCCTTTTAACTCCTAACCCTTATTCACTTGTTCAGTACCCATGTCTGTTTTATCATTCCCAATTTAGTAATTCCCTTATTTGTCCTCATTAGATTATAAGCTCTTTTGAGCAGGTATTGTCACTTTGTGTTCAAGTACGTCTAGTAGAACTACAGAAATGATAAACAGTAGAAGTAGTTCAGCTTGGAGAAACGACAGCTGAGGGGAGATGATAGAGGTCTATAAAATAATGAGTGGAGTGGTACAGGTAGAGAAATCGCTTGTTTACTCTTTCTAAAAATACTATGAGGCAGGCAGTGAAGCCACAAAGTAGTAAATTTAAAACAAATCGGGGAAAATATTTCTTTACTCAACATGTGATTAAACTCTGGAATTCCTTGCCAGAGAACATAGTAAACACAATTAACTTAGCAGGGTTTTAAATAGGTTTAGATAGCTTCCTAAAAGAAAAGTCCATAAGCCATTATTAGGATGGACTTGGGGAAAATCCACTAGTTATTTCTAGGATAAGCAGCAGAAGATATATTGTACTATTTTTATCTTGCCAGGTACTTGTAACACAGATTGGCTACTGTTGGACAGGATGCTGGGCTTAATTGACCTTCGGTCTGTCAGTGGCAACACTTATGTTTTTATATATGTTTGAATGTTTCAGTCCTTTTAAAATATTTGACGTTCCTTTACAGTCCGCTAGTCGGACTAGGCAGTATATCACACTGACTTATGTTGAAAAGTCAGATCCTCCTGTTATATATTGAGTGGATCCGGCTTTTATCTATTTCCCTAGGATACCTCTCTACTTACAGTCCCATAAGACTTTCTAAAACCAATTAAAACACATTAGAATCACAATTTCAATATAACATTTTCACCAATATAAGTGCCTGAGATCTGCAGCACTTTCGGCTCACATCCACAGTTGCCTCACCTCAGCGCGCGGACGACGAAGTAAAGAAGCGCAAGCAAGCAGATTCCGCTCAGCACGTAGAGGGCTCGCACTAACGGGGCCGAATTATCAAGGGACTGCCCAGGAGGCATTGACGAGCTACTAGTGTTACGCGGCCCAGGAAGGGTAACGCTAGCCATTATCGAGGCCCAGAAGGCAGCACTCAGTACAAGTAGCTGGCACCTACCCACCGCCATTTTCCACACCTCTGCACACGGACACGCACACTCATACCGTGCATCAGGGAAGGATGGCAGGCACAACAAGACAGGATTCAGGAAGAAGACAGAGCCTGACACTTACGTCACTTCCGCCATCTTCCCCGCTTCAAGCAAGGTCCCTCCCTGTAACTAGCGGGTTTGTGCTTGCTTAGTAGGTTCATTCAATCTGATTCGTCTCTAGACGCGCACCGTAACATCCGCTTGGGTTACTATTTGTGGCTTTTTTTTTTTTTTGTCATTGCTGAGATGATGGCCTGGTGACATCTTTAGTAGGCAGCAAGGGCGTCGTAAAGCAGTGGCCCAACCCTTCCCCCACTTGGACTGGCAACCATGCACTACAGATGAAAAACGGGCATCCAATATACTTTGCTGTAGACTACCCGTTTTCATCTGTTGGCAAATAAGTTAATAGGTTAAAAAAATTACAATCATTATTAGAATAGTAATAATACTTTTAGAATGTACTAGCACCAAGTAGAAACGAACTGAATTTATTCCCCATAATTCTCCTGCAGTATGGCCATACACAGCACCCCCCCACACAAACCTTCAAAAATGAAGTGGCCTATCTTCCTTAAAGCTCATGCCCCAATGATTAGTTAGCCCACAATGGTACCTCACTCATTTCTGCTATTCTAGGTTAACACAGCCCCAATCTGTAAGAAATTTTCATATAATAGGCCCTAGCTAAGATGTCTCTTAAGGGAAAGCATTTTACTGTATTATAGCTGTCTGGGGGGGGGGGGGGGGGGGAGATGCACCAATCAAACGTTAAAAAAATAAAAAACGTAAAAGTGCTGAACGATTTTAAAAAAACGAGGAATGCAGTACAAAAACGCTCCAGAAATGTTCGGATCGGTATTGCAAAGTAGGATTTATCACAGAATCGTTAAACCCGTCGTTAATCAGCACCAGAGGAGGGCGGGCCCAGGAAGAAAGAAGGGACGTCTGAGGAGGCCTGCTGAATCGCCGATCAGCTGTTATTGCCCGTGCAGCAGAGGTGAGAGGCGCTGCACAGGCCGGTAAGGCAAAGGGGGGGTCGTTGGAGGGGGGGGAGCGGCGGCGATGACCTAAGGGGGGCGGGGCACGGGACCGGAGCATGGCGGGAGGCAGAGCTAATGTGGGAGAATACACAGGAAGGGAGGAGGGCCGGCCCGAGGCTGCTAAAATTGGAGATTTTTCATGCGGGGGGGGGGGGGGCAAGGCGTCCATACAGGATGCTCATGACGAGCGCCCTTGCCCCCTCCCGATTTTTTTTTCTTTTTTGGTGCTGAGGGAGAGGGGAGCAGCGGCGACCTGGGGCGTCAATAAAGGACGCCCCTGACACGTGTTTTCGCCCCCCTAGTTATTTTTTTTAATAGATTTCACTTGTAAACTTGTAGCAGACAGCCCTAACGAGAGGTACAGACCTCTCGTTAGATTTCACAGTGTTTTCATGCGTTAAACGAATCGGAAAAGTTTAGTGCATGTCATTTCAATAGGGTTTGTAGAAGAATCCCTCATTTGCATTCCATTTTCGTTAGCTGCTAGCTTCCTCGGTAAAAGCCCTTTGATGCATGCAGTGGATCAAAATTTCCTGGTTGGAGGGTCGTTAAATGCTCATTATGGTTTAGTGCATCTGCCTCTGGGTCTGGAAACAGAGGAAGGAGGGGTAAGAAGCCCCCACACTGCTGGCAGACAAGCTTTAGAAAACACATGCAGGCCCCAGAGCTGAAATAAGCCAAGGCCACATCTTTGAGATAACAGGGAACTAGGAACAAAGGGCCAGATGCACTAAACCTTAACGACCCTCTAACAACCTTTTAAGGAAGGAAATTCCTAACCATTGCATGCATTAAAGGCCTTTTTCCAACGAAGCAAGCAGCTAACGAAAACGGAATGCAAACAAGAAACTACCATTGAAATGTGGACAATTCGAAATGCACTAACCATACCGATTGCAACGAATGATCTACCGTCTGAAATTTAAGTGAGCTCAGACCTGTCGTTAAGGCCTGAGCTGTCATCTCCCCGCTGGCCCTGCACCATAAATATCCCCTGGCATGTTTAAAAAGAAAATAAAAACCACAAACAGGCTTCCCTCTGCCTAAAATAAAAAATGAAACAAACATCAAAAAAGGATCGGGAGGGGGCAAAAGGCGCTCATCAGGAGCGTCCTGTTTGGACGGTCTTGCCCCCCCCCCCCCCCCCCCCCCCCCCGAGGTCGCCGCTGCTCCCCGCTTCTGCTGGTATAAAATAAAAAATTAAAACAAAACTAAAAAGTTTAGCAGCCCCGCTCCCCCTCCCTTCCTGTCTCTGTACTGCTTCTCCCATTGCTCCGCCTCCCGGCATCCTCAGCCCCCTTTGTATAAGGAAGGCTCATAATTTCAGACCATGAAAAGCAGCACATCCTAGCTTCAGATCTGAGCTGTGCAGTGGCATAGCCAGAAAGCAATTTTTGGGTGGGCCAACAGCTCAGATGGGTGGGCACCAGGGTTGCCAACTTTTTTGAAATTGAAAAACCTGCCACCTGATTCCCCACCCCATGCTCCAGCTCTACCCCACTCCCAATAACTTCAATAAGGGTAGCAGTGCAGGCTTCAGGGGGAAGTACAAGAGATTGCACTCTTCCGCCTCCATTGAGACTCAGTTCCCTAACACACATACTTTGCCTGTATAGCAAGACCAAACACTTTTCAACATATCTTTCCAGTACACGCTATAGAAATGATCCCAGAAAGTATAGTCTAGTATTAAAGGCAAATAAACTCTGCATCCACAGAACCCCCTGTCCAGGGGTGTGCTGGTAAATTGTTAACAGGGGGCTCTCTCTCGCCAGCAAAGTAAAAGAAAATTCAGGAGGGGCCCAAGCCCACATTTTGGGATCCATCTGTTAAAGTAGCCATGGAGAACCGGCTCCCAGAATTCTTAAAAACTTAACAAACGGCTCTCGAGAGCCTGCTCCAGCACACCACTGCCCCTGTCCCTCCCCCAATGGGCAGGGCCGGTCTTAGCAAGTGCGGGGCCCTATGCAGACCAATTTGGTGGGGCCCCATCCTAGCCCCACCCCCACCATAGCCCCGCCCCCACCCTAGCTCCACCCCATTGATAAAATTATTCCATTTTTTAGAACATTTTTTTATTTATGAAATTTCAAATAAAGACAAATGAAGCTAAACTTGTACAAAAAACTGATTGAAATAATAAGCACAATGCTATCATGAAACCTCCCCTCCCCAGAAATTATTCAGTTCAAGTCCACTACAATTAGTAGTTCCAATTCTCATAACAAAGGAGAATAAAGGAAAAATATTAAGAAAAGATTCAGTACTTTCAAATTCCCCTATTACTCTGTAACCCATATATGCAATAAAATAAAAATGAAATGAAAAGATATACAATAAAATTAAGTGATATGTAAAATATAATGTACAATATAAAAACATATAGACCACCAAGGTATTAAAATTGTTTTAAAATATATACCACAATTCTCTGACTCAAGAAGACTCCGACTCTGTCATCCATAATTGTCTGACAACACACAGAAAAAAATAAGTAAAAAAAAAAAAAGTCACAATTAATACCTTATACACCAATATACCAGCCATACGGAAAATGCAGATTATCAACAATACGAAGCTAGCAAGGGATCATAATATCACAATTCTCATGTAGAGCCACAAAACACCCTTTTAGAGAGAGTGTGTCATGATTTAGGCTCTACACCCTTTCCGATGTTTGGTGCCACCTTAGTAAGGCCAACACACAATCTCTCCACTGCAAAACACTATACACAAACGTGTGCAAAAACACACTCATAACCTTAACAAACCATAAACAGCACTAATTCCAAGGACAGGACGAGCTACCACCTTATGCGTGGCGTGGAAAGGCAACTGTAATTACACCGGGCTCTAAAACACCAGTGCACAACCTAGTGAAAAAAAACAAACAAAAAGGGCTGCAAACTATACGTTAGCAGAATACTGCACCTTCCTTGATCACACCTGAAAAACACATGAATGCAAAATACTGAACTGGAAAGTTACCTCAAGAAGTCAGACTCAGTATGTAGCAATACTACAAAAATTAAAACTTACATGAAAAATATCACAGATGCACATTTCCAAAAACGAACATATTCCAATTAATAAATCCTGAATAAAATAGTTTTTTCTACCTTTGTTGTCTGGTGACTTTGTTTTTCTGATCATGCTGGCTCAGTATCCGATTGTGCTGCTATCTGTCCTCTTAACTCCGTTTCCAGGGCTTCCTTTCCATTTATTTCTTTACTTTCCGCCTTTCTTCTTCATTTCTTGCCCTACATCCGTAAGTAAAAGCTGGGTCCTCCGCAGACTTGACTGTCCAGTGGATCCAGCTTCTGCCTATTTTCTATATCCATGTGCACTTTTTCTCCTCTCTTCCTTTTCCCTCACCTCATCTCCTTCCTCACTCTTCCATCCATGTCCAGCATTTCTTCTCTCTCCTCCATCCACCCATGTCCAGCGACCCTCCTGTCCCCCCTGCCATCCACCTATGTCCAGCAACCCCCCTGTCCCCTCTGTCCTCCCCTGCCATCCACCTATGTCCAGAGACCCCCTCCCCTCCATCCACCCATGTCCAGCGACCCTCCTGTGCCCCCTGCCCTCCACCTATGTCCAGAAACCCCCTCCCCTGCCATCCACCCATGTCCAGCGACCCTCCTGCCATCCATGTCCAGCAACCCCGTCCCCTATGCCCTCCCCTGCCATCCACCCATGTCCAGCGACCCTCCGGTGCCCCCTGCCCTCCCCTGCCATCCACCTATGTCCAGAAACCCCCCTCCCCTGCCGCCCACCCATGTCCAGCGCCCCTCCTGTCCTCCCTGCCATCCACCTATGTCCAGAAACCCCCTCCCCTGCCATCCACCCATGTCCAGCGACCCTCCTGTCCCCCCTGCCATCCATGTCCAGCAACCCCCGTCCCCTATGCCCTCCCCTGCCATCCACCCATGTCCAGCGACCCTCCTGTGCCCCCCCTGCCCTCCCCTGCCATCCACCTATGTCCAGAAACCCCCCTCCCCTGTCCCCCACCCATGTCCAGCGCCCCTCCTGTCCTCCCTGCCATCCACCTATGTCCAGAAACCCCCTCCCCTGCCATCCACCCATGTCCAGCGACCCTCCTGTCCCCCCTGCCATCCATGTCCAGCAACCCCCCCTGTCCCCTATGCCCTCCCCTGCCATCCACCCATGTCCAGTGACCCTCCTGTGCCCCCTGCCCTCCCCTATGTCCAGAAGCCCTCCTCCCCTCCATCCACCCCATGTCCAGCGACCCTCCTGCCCCCCTTGCCAACTGCCATCCACCTATGTCCAGTAACCCCCCCCCGTCCCCCCTGCCCTCCACCCATGTCCCGCGACGCGAGTCTCCTCGTTCCCCTGCTGCTCCCCCTCCCTCCAGCCACCTGAGACATCTCCCGTCTGACCCCCCCTCCCCGACCCGCCAAACGACCCTCTTCTGTCGCCCGCACCTCACCTGACCCGACCCAGCATTTTAAAAAAACCTCCAAGCTTCGTTGGCCGGCCTTCCCTCAAGTCCCGCCCTCTGATGTAACTTCCGCAAGGGCGGGACTTGAGGGAAGGCCGGCCAACGACGAAGCGAGTTTTCTTCCCTCAGACGCGAGGCACCGGCACCGCCGCTTGGAGGTTTTTTTTAAATGCTGGGTCGGGTCAGGTGAGGTGGAGGGAGGCGGAGGAGCAGGGGAACGAGACTCGCGTCGCGGGACATGGGTGGAGGGCAGACGAGCGTGGTCGGCGAAGCAGAGGCGAGGCATGCCGCGCGGGGCCCCCTTAGGCGCGGGGCCCTATGCGGCCGCCTCGGTCGCCTCTGCCTAAGACCGGCCCTGCCAATGGGTACAGAGCAGAGTTAGGACATTTCCCCATAAAACTCACCGTAATCTCAACAGCCGCCATATAGTAAATAAAACAATCTTGTCACTCATAACTAAGTGCAAATCTACAATGCCAGCACTAACTTCCAAAAGAAGGATCCTACCTATGAAAAAGGCATTGCCCTACATATTACAGTGGGGCCGTAAAATATCAATATATCTATTGGGAAAACTAAACAAACCAAACTTACTACAGAAGGCTACATAGAAAATTCATGCTAACGGAATACCTCGATCACACACACAGAATAAAAATGCCAAATATAGAATAATTGACTAAAAAGTATAAACATAAATATAAACAGTAAGATAAAGGAAATCATTAGAGCCAAAAAACAATCCTTCAGAAAGTGGAGAAGAGAACCAACTGAAAGTAACAGGATAGATCATAAGGAATGCCAAGCCAAATGCAAAGCGGAGATAAGGAGGGCAAAAAAGGACTTTGAGAAGAAATTAGCGTTGGAAGCAAAAATACATAGTAAAAATTTTTTTAGATACATTAAAAGCAGGAAACCGGCCAAAGAGTCGGTTGGGCCGCTGGACGAAAATGGTGTTAAAGGGGCGATCAAGGAGGACAAAGCCGTAGCGGAGAAATTAAATGAATTCTTTGCTTCGGTCTTCACCGAGGAGGATTTGGGGGGGGACACCGGTGCCGGAAAGAATATTTGAAGCGGGGGAGTCGGAGAAACTAAACAAATTCTCTGTAACCTTGGAGGATGTAATGGGTCAGTTCAGCAAGCTGAAGAGTAGTAAATCACCGGGACCTGATGGTATTCATCCCAGAGTATTAATAGAACTAAAAAATGAACTTGCGGAGCTACTGTTAGAAATATGCAATCTGTCCCTAAAATCGAGTGTAGTACCGGAAGACTGGAGGGTAGCCAATGTTACTCCGATTTTTAAGAAGGGTTCCAGAGGAGATCCGGGAAATTATAGACCGGTGAGTCTGACGTCGGTGTCGGGCAAGATGGTGGAGGCTATTATTAAGAATAAAATTGCAGAGCATATACAAAAACATGGACTGATGAGACAAAGTCAGCACGGATTTAGTGAAGGGAAGTCTTGCCTCACCAATCTAATGCATTTTTTTGAGGGGGTAAGCAAACATGTGGACAATGGGGAGCCGGTTGATATTGTATATCTGGATTTTCAGAAGGCGTTTGACAAAGTGCCGCACGAAAGACTCCTGAAGAATGCAGAGTCATGGAATCGGAGGTAGGGTATTATTATGGATTAAGAACTGGTTGAAAGATAGGAAGCAGAGAGTAGGATTGCGTGGCCAGTATTCTCAGTGGAGGAGGGTAGTTAGTGGGGTCCCGCAGGGGTCTGTGCTGGGTCCGTTGCTTTTTAATGTATTTATAAATGACCTAGAGATGGGAATAACTAGTGAGGTAATTAAATTCGCCGATGACACAAAATTATTCAGGGTCGTCAAGTCGCAGGAGGAATGTGAACGATTACAGGAGGACCTTGCGAGACTGGGAGAATGGGCGTGCAAGTGGCAGATGAAGTTCAATGTTGACAAGTGCAAAGTGATGCATGTGGGTAAGAGGAACCCGAATTATAGCTACGTCTTACAAGGTTCCGCGTTAGGAGTTACGGATCAAGAAAGGGATCTGGGTGTCGTCGTCGATGATACGCTGAAACCTTCTGCTCAGTGTGCTGCTGCGGCTAGGAAAGCGAATAGAATGTTGGGTGTTATTAGGAAGGGTATGGAGTCCAGGTGTGCGGATGTTATAATGCCGTTGTATCGCTCCATGGTGCGACCGCACCTGGAGTATTGTGTTCAGTACTGGTCTCCGTATCTCAAAAAAGATATAGTAGAATTGGAAAAGGTACAGCGAAGGGCGACGAAAATGATAGTGGGGATGGGACGACTTTCCTATGAAGAGAGGCTGAGAAGGCTAGGGCTTTTCAGCTTGGAGAAGAGACGGCTGAGGGGAGATATGATAGAAGTGTATAAAATAATGAGTGGAATGGATCGGGTGGATGTGAAGCGACTGTTCACGCTATCCAAAAATACTAGGACTAGAGGGCATGAGTTGAAGCTACAGTGTGGTAAATTTAAAACGAATCGGAGAAAATTTTTCTTCACCCAACGTGTAATTAGACTCTGGAATTCGTTGCCGGAGAACGTGGTACGGGCGGTTAGCTTGACGGAGTTTAAAAAGGGGTTAGATAGATTCCTAAAGGACAAGTCCATAGACCGCTATTAAATGGACTTGGAAAAATTCCGCATTTTTAGGTATAACTTGTCTGGAATGTTTTTACGTTTGGGGAGCGTGCCAGGTGCCCTTGACCTGGATTGGCCACTGTCGGTGACAGGATGCTGGGCTAGATGGACCTTTGGTCTTTCCCAGTATGGCACTACTTATGTACTTATGTACTTAACCAAAACCCCAAAAAGCCAGACCTTGCATGTAATACAATACCAGAGATGCAGAAAGAAATGCATTTCCTCCTGTGCAAAATATAAACATAGTACGTGCCAGGGATGGTGTTGGAATGCAAATAGAGCGATTGCTCATGGTCCCCTGGCGGCCTGGCCAGAGAGAGCCACAAGCATGATGGAAGCTGAAGGCAGTGCAGTCTGGTGATGGGCTTTGGGGTTCAGCCATGTCTAACACCAGCTCTGGCAGGATGTACATTCCAAATGTGACATATTCTAATCACAAAATTGAAAAAAATATATTTTTTCTACCTTTTGATGTCTGACTATTTTATTTTTCAAATCAGCTTGGTTCTAGTCTCTGGTTTCTGCTTTCTTCTGTCTTCATTCACTTACCAGGGTCTCCTGTCTATTTGCCATTTCTTCTCTATGTCCACCATCCATCTCCCATCTCTGTGTCCCTATAGTTCCTTGTCCAGTATCTCCACTATGTTCAAATTCCTGCATCCATCACCACCCTTCTATCCCCTACCCCTGTGTCCCTATGCCCTCACATGCCCAGTATCTCCCTTTTGAGTTCCTATTGTCCCCTATGTCTAGTATCTCTCCCCTGTGACCATATACCCCTCCCTCCCAGTGTCCAGCATAGCCTCTCTATTCCCATATCCCCCCCTCTGTCAGGCATTACCCCTCTGTGTTCATATGTCATTCCAATACAGCATCTCACGTCTGTTTCTGTAGCTCCCCTTTCTTCCTCACTCACACCAATGTCTCACCTATCCAGCTACTCTGCTTCTCTCTTCCAGCTTTTGGCTGTTTCTCCCACTGTGGGTTAAACAATGTCTCCCTCTTCCTTCATCCCCTTGATCCGTCATCTCTCTCCCTTTCCTCTAATCTCTCCTCCTGGTACAGCACCTCTCTCCCTTCCCTCAAGCCTGCCCCCCTTGCAGGTCTAACAACTCTCTTCCTTTCCTCCACCCCCCAGCCTCTCTCCCTTGCAGGTCCAGCACCTCTTATCCTTCCCTCCATTGTCCTCCCCCCCTTTCAGGTCCAGCACCTCTCTCCCTTGCCTTTTTCCCTTGTCTCCAGCCAGCCAGCCACCCCCCCCCTATTGCAGGTCTAGAACCTCCCTTCCTTCCAGCTAGCCACCACCCCCCTTTGCAGATCCAAAACTCTCTCCCTTCCCTCCAGCCAGCAACCTCTCCCCTTGCAGGTCCCAAACCTAGCTCCCTTCTCTCTAGCCAGCCAGCCAGCCGCCCCCCCCCCCCTTTGCAGGTCCCAAGCCTCTCTCCCTTCCCTCCAGCCAGCCCCCCCCCCTTGCAGGTCCCTTCCCTCCAACCAGTTAGCCATCTCCCCCCTTTCTCCCTTTTCTCCAGCCACCCCCCCCCCTTTTGAAGGTCCAGAACCTCTCTCCCATCCCTTCCCTATGGCCTCAAGCCCCCCCCCCCCAGGTGAAGCCACTGTCTCCCAGCCTGTCCCTCTCCCACCCTGCAGGTACAGCCACTCACTCCGTTTTCCTCCCTGAGCTCCCTCACTATCACTTCGCTGCTTCTAGCTTAAATTAAGAGCACCGGCTGACAGTGATTCACAGATGAAGACCTGCTCCAGAGCCTTCCCTCCGCCACGATCCGCTCTCTTCAGCGCAACTTCCTGTTTCCGAGAGGGCAGATCGTGGTGGAGGGGAAGGCTCCAGAGTGCTCAGTGAATCACTGCTGGCCGCGCCCTTAATTTAAACTAGATGCTTTATGGCAGGGGTGAGGGACGGAGAGGAAAGAAGATTCAATTCTCAGCGGCTCCGGAGTTCTCTGAAACGCGCGCCATTAATGCTTTGCGGTGGGGGTGGGGGGTGAGGGAGGGAAAAGAAGACTCATGCGAAGTTACGGTTGCAATCGCGATCACGATCCACTATTTTTGGGTGGGCCTTGGGTGGAAATGGCTGGGCCCACCCGGGCCCACCCGTGGCTACGCCCCTGGAGCTATGTAGTGTAAATCTCTCTCTCGCTCTCTCTCTCATTGAAATCCTAGCTGCACAGAGCCACCTGACAGACTCTGCAGGCGAGGCAAGAAGAAGCTTTTCCTTTCCACTCTCTGCAGCTGCAGCTCCGACACACTGGGGGGGGGGGGGGGGGGTTGAAGGCAGTTACGTAGGTAACTTACGTCAGAGGAGGGCGGGCACAGGAAGGAGAGAGACGTTGGTGAAGGCAGAAGCGATCGCCGATCAGCTGTTCCATCCCGTGCAGCACCTTCACACAGAGGTGAGAGGCGCTGCGCGGGCCGGTAAAGCGGAGGGGGGGTCTGGTAGAGGGGGGGAGCGGCGGCGACGAACTCAGGGGTCGGGGCACGGGGGCGGAGGATGCCGGGAGGTGGAGCTATGGGAGAAGCAGTACAGAGAGAGACAGGAAGGGAGGGGGAGCGGGGCTGCTAAACCTTTTAGTTTTGTTTTAATTTTTTATTTTATATCAGCAGAAGCGGGGAGCAGCGGCGACCTCGGGGGGGGGGGGGGGGCAAGGCCTTCCATACTGGACGCTTCTGACGAGTGCCTTTGCCCCCTCCAGATCCTTTTTTGATGCATGTTTATTTTTGTATTGATGCAGGGGGAAGCCGGGGAGCCATGTGTTTGTGTTTTGTTTTTTTTTCTGTTTTGGACGTTTGTGGCATGCGCAGAGCAGCCAGCATAACGCTTGGCTGCTCTGCGCATGTTTTAGGGGCCGATTACCGACGGGGATTACGAATCTTTGATACATTGTACTTTTCAATATCGCACCGAACATGTGCGACTTTTTTTTTTGGTGCGTGCTTCGTTTTTTCAAATTCGTTAAGGACTTTAATGTTTTAGATTTTTTTACGTATGGTTGATGCATCTGGGCCAAAGAGACTGCAGAGAGGGAGGGGGAGCAGAGAGGGAGGGGGAGACATCCCAGCTGCTGTTACCCAGAACCCTAGCAGACAGGTAGACGACCATCGGCCAATGAGAAAAACTTAGGGGCAGACACTTAAATGTAACTAAAAAGTCTGTGGAATCTTATAGAAATCTGTGTGTGCATAGAGACAAGCTCCAAGTTAGAGCTGATGGAACACACACCTCATATTTGCTAGAATGATTTGTTTCATCCAACTAAATCTCACGCCATGGTTCTATCAACAACTTGGAAAGCTAAAGGTGGACAAAGCCATGGGACCGGACGGGATCCACCCCAGGATATTGAGGGAGCTCAGAGAGGTTCTGGCGGGTCCTCTTAAAGATTTGTTTAATAAATCCTTGGAGACGGGAGAGGTTCCGAGGGACTGGAGAACGGCGGAGGTGGTCCCTCTTCACAAAAGTGGTGATAGGGAAGAGGCTGGAAACTACAGGCCGGTAAGCCTCACTTCAGTTATTGGTAAAGTAATGGAAGCGATGCTGAAGGAAAGGATAGTGAATTTCCTGGAAGCAAATAAGTTGCAAGATTCGAGACAACATGGTTTCACCAAAGGGAAATCATGTCAAACGAATCTCATTGAATTCTTTGACTGGGTGATGGGAGAATTAAATCAAGGACGTGCTATGGACGTAATCTATTTAGATTTCAGCAAAGCTTTCGACACGGTTCCCCACAGGAGGCTCTTGAATAAACTAGATGGGCTGAAGATAGGACCCGAAGTGGTGAACTGGATTAGGAACTGGTTGACGGGCAGACGCCAGAGGGTGGTGGGGAATGGAGTTTGCTCGTCGGAGGGAAAGGTGAGTAGTGGAGTGCCTCAGGGATCGGTGCTAGTGCCGATTCTGTTCAATATATTTGTGAGTGACATTGCCGAAGGGTTACGAGATAAAGTTTGCCTTTTTGCGGATGACACCAAGATTTGCAACAGAGTGGACACCCCGGAGGGAGTGGAAAACATGAAAAAAGATCTGAAGAAGCTAGAAGAATGGTCTAACGTTTGGCAATTAAACTTCAATGCGAAGAAATGCAAAGTGATGCACTTAGGGAGTAGAAATCCAAGGGAGACGTATGTGTTAGGCGGGGAGAGTCTGATTGGCACGGACGGGGAGAGGGATCTTGGGGTGATAGTATCCGAGGACCTGAAGGCGACGAAACAGTGTGACAAGGCGGTGGCCGTAGCTAGAAGATTGCTAGGCTGTATAGGGAGAGGTGTGACCAGCAGAAGAAGGGAGGTTTTAATGCCCCTGTATAAGACGTTGGTGAGGCCCCACCTGGAGTACTGTGTTCAGTTTTGGAGGCCGTACCTTGCGAAGGATGTCAAAAAATGGAAGCGGTGCAAAGAAAAGCTACGAGGATGGTATGGGATTTGCGTTCCAAAACGTATGAAGAGAGATTTGCTGACCTGAACATGTATACCCTGGAGGAAAGGAGGAACAGGGGTGATATGATACAGACGTTCAAATATTTTTTTTTTTTTAATTTGTATGAAGTCTTTATTGTTCATTGAAACAACACAAAGAATGCAAAATACGATCCATCAAAACACATTTTCCTATGACTAATACAATATTCCGCTAATGCTTCATACATTATAACTCATCGTAGTTTCAACTTTCCAATATCAACATCACTGAACTTCAAAATTTTTTCAACTTTTTAATAAAGCAAAGATTACCCTCCCTCCCACCCCCCTACCCCACCCCACCAAGAGAGCACCACTGAGCACTACCTTTTTTTTTTTTTTTAAACACTCTCTTTACAGACATACTAGTTCGTCAGAGCGTCTATAGGAATGTACTTCCAAACAGAATGCCATTTCCCTATTTGTTGTGTATGCTCAGCCACCAGTCTCTCCATTTCACGCACATACCTCAACTTATTAAGCCACTTAGCTAGCGGGGGGACTCCCTCCCTCCTCCATTGTGAAGCTACAACCACCCTTGCTGTGCCAACCACATGCTTAACCAAAGTTTGTTGACAGGACAATAGGCCTGCGATCCTAGCAGAAAACAGGAACACCTCGGGGGCCCAGGGCACTGTACACCCTATCCAGGTCTGCAACCTATAGTGTACCGCCTTCCAAAAGGCACGAATTTTAACACAATTCCACCATATGTGCCCCATGGTGCCCTCTTGGCCGCATCTTCTCCAACACATGCCCGAAGCAGTCGGAAAGATCCGCCGCATCGAGCAGGTACCAACGATATAATACTTTCACAGCATTCTCCTGCAGGGGTACATGGGTCGACACCTTCACAACTGCTTTTTCTATGCTCTCCCACCCAGGGTCTCCCAAGCTCACCCCCAGCTCTCGTTCCCAGCTTCTCCTATGTACCCCGTAACCGGGCGCCTGTTTGCTTATATTATGGTACAGGGAACCTATCAGTCCCCTAGAGGAAGCATGTCGCTCACATATCTCCTCCAGGTCTAATTTCTCACGCTGCATCACCTCCCTCACCGCCTTACTTTTAAGGAGAGATACCAATTGACAGTCACCTCCCTCCACCCCTGGGTATCTGTCCAGCAATGCATCAAAAGGTACCAGGGAGTCAGCTTCAAATAATTGGCCCCAGGTTCTCACCCCTATCTCGTACCATTTGGTGAAAATCCCCGTTACAGTCCCAGGTAAAAATAAAGGATTAAAGGCTATTGGAGTATACCGGGTCAATGTACATTGTCTCTTAGGGAACAGACTATCCCAGTAGTGGAGTGTTACAGCTATGGAGGGACAAGCTCTATCAGTCATACTTCTAAAAGACTTTGGCAACCACATTAGTGCACTCAATGGTTTGTCACCCACCGAATGTTGTTCTATATGCACCCATTGGCGATCCGGGTATTCTTGATACCATTCAAGTGCTGCTTTCCCCTGCGCTGCCCTATAATACCATGCGAGATTGGGTACCCCAAGTCCTCCCCTTTTCCTTTCCTTATATAGGAGCGATCTCGCTAGCCTGGGACGTTTTCCTGCCCAGACGAATCGCACCAGCTTATCTTGTAAATTAGCTAAGAATCGCCTGGGCATTATCACAGGCAGCACCTGAAAAAGGTATAACAGTCGTGGCAAGACATTCATTTTAAGGATGGCTATTCTACCAAACCATGATGTTCCCAGATCTCCCCACCTCTCTAGATCTTCCATAATAATTTTACCCAGCCCCTTATAATTTGCATTAAAGAGCTCTGAAGGATCCCTAGTCAGATTCACCCCCAAATATTTTAATTGTTTGTGAGCCCACCGAAAGGGAGAGGAAATCTTTAAGGACTCCACCACGTCCTCCGGAAGTGTCACGTTCAGGGCCTCAGATTTTGCCATGTTGACCCTAAATCCGGACACTGCAGAGTACTGCTGTATCATTTGTTCTAGGTGCGGGAAGGTGGTCAAGGGTCGAGTGACAAACAGCAGTACATCATCTGCGAATAGGGCCATTTTGTGAGTTCTATCTGCTATCTTGGCTCCCGAGATATCAGGATCAGACCGCACACGGGCTGCAAAAGGCTCCATCACCATCGCAAATAATAAGGGAGACAGGGGGCAGCCCTGCCTAGTACCTCTATGTAGAGTGAATAATTCTGAATTTCCACCATTGACCCGGACACAAGCCTTGGGGAACTCGTAAAAGGCCCGAATCCAGCTACGAAACTGTATTCCAAACCCCATATTTTCCATCACCCTATACATGAAGGGCCAGTGAACCCAGTCAAAGGCTTTTTCCGCGTCAAGGCTTAAAAGACATAACGGCTTCTGGTTGTTTTTTGCCAAGTTCATTATATCCACCACCCTTCTAATATTGTCCATCGCCTTTCGATACTGTACAAAGCCCACTTGGTCTGGGTGAATAAGTACTGGTAGAATAGGGGCCAGACGATTTGCCAGTACCTTAGCCAATATTTTGACATCTGCGTTAAGCACAGATATAGGTCTGTAGGATCCACATTCAGAGTGATCTTTACCTGGTTTAGGCAGGACCGCTATCCATGCCTCCATCATTGACTGAGGTAATGATCCCCCTCTCCCCACCTGATTAAACAGATCTGCTAGGAGCGGAGCTATCTCAGGGGCAAACTTCCTATAGAACTCATTGGGCAATCCGTCGAGCCCGGGCGATTTATGTGAGGGGAGACTACTAATTGCCTCCTGGATTTCCCCAGGGGTGATTGGCTCATCTAACATTGTCTGCTGCTGGTGACTCAGAGAGGTAAGCTCACTATCCTGTAAGTAATGATCTATCAGGTCCATCGAAGGGCTGAGCTCCTGGGCATACAGGTCTTTATAAAATTCCCCAAATCTGTTTCGTATTTGTTCGGACGTACTTAAGGTACCTCCTCCGGCATCTCGTATCTTTAAGATGTTCCGCTCAACTTTTTGCCTGCGCAGCTTTATGGCGAGAAGGCGCCCTATTTTGTTAGCGTATGCATAGGAGCTCAACCTATTCTTTGCCTGTAGCATGCTTAGGTGCTCCGAATATATGGAGTCAAGGCGCATTCTCTGGTAACTAAGTTCTCTCAAAACCCTAGCTGATCCATTGGCCTTATGCTGTTCCTCTAGCAAGCGAATGCTTTCCAGACAATTCGCGATCTGCGCCCTACGGGCTTTCGATTGTCTACTGGCCAGTTGTAAGAAATATCCCCGGGTCACCGCCTTCATAGCATCCCATATTGTGCTAAGCGAGGGCCCTGAGCCTAGATTAAATTCAAGGTATTCTTTCAACATTTGTTTATAGCCATCCACCACTGCCCCCTCCCGCAGGAGACCAACATTCAGTGTCCATCTTTTATTTTTTTTTTTCCGCCCTAATATTTGGTAGAGTCACCCATATTGGAGCATGATCCGACAGAGTCACATTACCTATCCCTGCTTCAGGACCGTGCTCCACCAGGGTTGCATCCACAAACATGTAGTCAATGCGTGAATAAGAATTATGTACTGCAGAGTAAAATGTATAATCTCGTACCCTCTGATGTTTCACCCTCCACAGATCCACTGTGCCCAGCGAGAGCGCCAAAGACCTCAAGGCCAAAGAGTCCCTCTGACCCTCACCTCTGGGGAGCCCTGAACGATCTAGGCCTGGGTTCATCACTGTATTAAAGTCCCCTCCTATTACAAGTGAGCCCTGCGCAAAAGTGGCCAAGGAGTTTCTGACTTTCTCCAGGAACCCAGCCTGTCCTGTGTTGGGCGCATACATAGAGGCCAGGGTTAGATCCACATTGTCAATCTTGATATGCATAAAAATATAGCGTCCACCCATGTCCCTCTTTACCTTAAGAACCTGCACCCCAACCGCAGCATGAATCAAGATCGCAACTCCTCCTTTCTTTGACCCAGCTGCTGAGGCAAAATACACCACTGGGTACTCTGGGTGAGAAAGAAGCCTTTCATGCCTACCCACCAAGTGCGTCTCCTGCAGGAGAACCACATGTGGCCTGTGCTGCTTTATTTCCTTATAAAACTTTTGCCTCTTCTGGGGCATGTTCAGGCCCTTTACATTATATGAAAGAATTTTTAAGTCTGTATTCATCTCCATAGAGTGTAATAAAGCTGTTCTATCGCACCCCTTCGTGATATCTCTATACAGTGCCATAGTGCAAAGTGTGCGCCCTTCTTACCCAGCAGTGCCCCGCTCTCTCCCCTATTTCCCCACATCCCACTATCCCCCCTCCCTCCCGCCCGACCCCTCCCGCCCCCTCCATTCACACCAATTGAAAGACCAATGTCCTCCAAGTGGGACTTTAGGAAGTTATCCACCCACCACACAGTGCCCAAACCCATATCTATCCCTCCCCATCCATATCAGCTTACACACGATCCCACATACACCTATCCCTTACATGCTTCATTACTAATCCCTCCCTTCAGTTTACCATTTCAACACTCTCCAAAGCCCTATAGTATAGGGCTGTTGTCAAACCTAACATCAGTGTTCAAAGTCAATTGGCAAATACAGCTATGCCTACCCATCAAGGTAATCTCCTGGAAGCATAGCCCCAGTGTCCCGATCCAGCCTGATTCAGCGCTTCTGGTTGTTGTGCTTTGCGGGTCCCGGGATTCTCTGCCATCGCTGAAGCCTCGTCTTAGTAGCTGGCGCCACCACTCCAGGTGCAGTCTTTGCGGACACCATTTCAACAGCGTGCAAGGCTTCCCAGGCCTCTTGAAGAGTTTGCACCCGATATTTGGTGCCCTTCAGGGTGAAGTTTAATGAGAAGGGGAAGCCCCATCTATATTGTATCTGATGTTTGCTCAAAACTTCCAGCGCCGGTCTCATCTGCCGCCTCATCTGGAGCGTATATAGCGAGAGGTCCTGATAGACCTGAACCGGGGCTCCACCGTACTCCAGGCTCTTTGTCTTCCTAGCTGAAGCTAGAACTCTCTCCTTGATCTCATATTTGTGAAATCTCACAATGATGTCCCGTGTCTGCTGCTCCTTTCGCGCTCCAAGAGCTCTGTGCGCTCTATCCAGCTCACATCTCAGTTCATCTGCCTCAGGGCCCAACAAGGTAGAACATAATGTGTGCACTATCTCTGCCACGTTCTCCGTGTCTCCGCCCTCAGGAACTCCTCGGAAACGGAGATTATTTCTCCGTCCCCTGTTTTCAAGATCATCTAATTTGTATTGCAGGAGTTCATGTTTTTGTTCCATCGTCTGCAACATGTTAGTATGCTTATCTAGCATTTCGGCGTGCTCATCTATTTTTAATTCTGCCTCCTCCACTCTGCCGCCCAGTTCTCTGAGATCCGCACTGAGCGTATCCATCCGCTCTAAAATTTCGTCTTTTGACTGCTTAATCTCTGACTGGATCGTAGCAGATAACTTACGGAGCTCGACGGACAATCCTTTCTTGGAAGGAGGGGCTCGCACCTCAGACATAGATAGCGCTGAATCCGAGTCCGACGGAGATCTGCGCTCCGGGGACTCACGGTGTCTGGAGGCCTTACTCGCCGTGCTTTTCTCCGTTTTTTCCGTCTCTTTTTTCCGGGTCGAGGCCGCTTTACTCATGGCGTCTGTGGGTCAGGAGGTAAATTCTTACAATTTCGCGATGTTTATCGCCGTTTGGATCGGAGTGTTTCCAAATTTTGCAGCGTTGGGAGAGGGAGCTATGAATTCAGGCTGCCATGCTGTCGGCTGACGTCACTTCCTCCCAGACGTTCAAATATTTGAAAGGTATTAATCCGCAAACAAATCTTTTCCGGAGATGGGAAGGTGGTAGAACGAGAGGACATGAAATGAGATTGAAGGGGGGCAGACTCAGAAAAGATGTCAGGAAGTATTTTTTCACGGAGAGGGTGGTGGATGCTTGGAATGCCCTCCCGCGGGAGGTGGTGGCGATGAAAACAGTAACGGAATTCAAACATGCGTGGGATGTGCATAAAGGAATCCTGTGCAGAAGGAATGGATCCTCAGAAGCTTAGCTACAATTGGGTGGCAGAGCAGGTGGAGGGAAGAGGGGTTGGTGGTTGGGAGGCGAGGATAAGGGAGGGCAGACTTTTATACGGTCTGTGCCAGAGCCGGTGATGGAAGGCGGGACAGGTGGTTGGGAGGCAGGAAAAACTGCTGGGCAGACTTATACGGTCTGTGCCCTGAGAAAGACAGGTACAAATCAAGGTAAGGTATACACATGAGTTTATCTTGGGCAGACTGGATGGACCGTGCAGGTCTTTTTCTGCCGTCATCTACTATGTTACTATGTTACTACCCATTATTAAACAGTATCACTTGCTTGACCCTTGGAGGCTTCAGAATCCGGTAGCTAAAGATTTTACTTTCTACTCATCCTGCCATCAAAGATTACTTCTTAATTTCCAATTCACTTGCAACTTGCTTGAAACACTCAAGTATTGGTGTAATATCCATTTCTGATCATGCTCCCATCTCAGTTCAGGTACAACTTACCTCCAGCCGTCCCCCTAAGAGTCCAATGTGGAGGCTTACTCTTCACTCCTCTCTAATGTAGAAAATATAGACAGAATCCGTTCTTTTATTAAAGAGTATTTTCTCCATAATAAGCCGCAAGACACTAATCCAATTACCAACTGGGAAGCGTTTAAAGCTTCTTTAAGGGGGGAATTCATTTCTTTGCAGGCGCATCTCACCAAGGAGAGCAATGACCAGTTATTTAAGCTGGAAGCTGAGCTTAAAGAACTAGAACACCAATATACTTCCACCCAGCATCCCAAAACTCTTCAGGAAATTCTACAGAATCGATATAAATATAACAAGCTTTGGGCGGCCAAAGCGGGGCATGAGATATTTGTAACTAAACAAATTAGATACTCAGAAATGAACAAAAGTAGTCATTTACTCGCTAATTACCTGAAAAGAAAAAGGTTAAAAACACAAATCCCTTTGGTATACAATAAACATAAAGATCCCCTAACCCAAACAAATGATATTCTTCACGAGTTTCATTCCTTTATGACCTGCTTTACTCATCTGAGACGCCAACTAATGTTGAGGGGTTACAAGCTTTTCTCAGCTCTTTAAACGGTCCCAGGTTTGCCGCAGATGAGCAAAACCTCCTAGACTCTCCACTCCTAGTTAGTGAAGTAAATGAAGCAATAAAGGCGCTCACCACTGGCAAAGCCCCTGGCCCAGACGGATACCCTAGTGAATTTTACAAACTCTTTCATAAGGATTTAGTGAACCCTTTAATGCTGCTCTATAATGAGTTAGAAAACAACACCAGTTTTCCTAGTAGGTTCAATGAAGCTATTCTTACAGTCCTGCCTAAACCAAATAAAGATCCAACGCAAGTCTGTAATTACAGGCCCATTTCTCTGTTAAACGTGGACTACAAAATCTTTGCAAAAACTCTTACTAATAGGCTTACTAAAGTTATCTCCACAATTATCCACCCTAATCAAGTGGGATTTATGTCTAACAGACTTATTTCAGACAATGCCCATTTCTTTCATCACGTTTCTAACCAGGCCAAGCTCAGTCCAGACCCAGTTGTTGCTGTATCAATAGGTGCTGAAAAAGCGTTTGATAGGGTGGAATGGTGGTTTCTTTTCCATGTGCTACAGTGGTTTGGGGCCCCTTTAGACTTCATTAACAAGGTTAAAATTTTATATAATAATCCCACAGCCCGTATTCTTGTTAATAATACAGTTTCTGAAGCTGTTTTTCTTCACAGAGGTACTAGGCAAGGGTGTCCCCTATCCCCTTTATTGTTTAATATTGCTCTGGAACCTTTTTTATTAGCGGTTCGTTCTTCCCAGGCCATATCAGGAGTCAAATTTTTGTCTCTAGAATATAAAGTCTCAGCTTACGCTGATGATATTATGCTTTTTTCATCCAATCCTGAATCATCTCTACCCCATTTATTTTAAGTTGGTGGATCTGTATGCATCTTTCTCTGGATATAAAATCAATATCCAAAAAACGGAGGTTCTTCTACTGAATGTCTTAGCTATGGTCTCACCTGGTCTTCCAGTAAAATAAGATACCTAGGAATAGACCTCGATCCTTCCCTAAAAGCCACCATGGACATTAATTCAAAAAACTTGTTGGACTTGGTTCAGGCCCTTTTTAAGACCTAGTCTCCTCTTTACTTGTCCTGGTGGGGTCAGCTGGAATCAATAAAAATGATCTCCCCAAAAATTACGTTCATTTTAAGTA
Source organism: Microcaecilia unicolor (assembly GCF_901765095.1). Taxonomy (NCBI): domain Eukaryota; kingdom Metazoa; phylum Chordata; class Amphibia; order Gymnophiona; family Siphonopidae; genus Microcaecilia; species Microcaecilia unicolor. Next base: position 68,791,977 of record NC_044041.1, read on the forward strand.
TGCTACCTATCCTATTTCCCCCTTGCTTTTATAAAAGTATTGATAAAATTTTGAGTAAGTTCTTGTGGTCTGGGAAAACTTCCAAAATTGCACTTGCTACTCTTAAATCCACTAAGGAGAACTCTGAGGTTTTATTCCCAGATTTTCTCACTTATCATAGAGCCTTCATCTTACAGCAAGCCTCCAAGTGGTTAGTAAGTGATCTGGCCTATTCCCCTTCCTGGTTGCAAATTGAAAAAAGTAAGTGGTTTCCCTTGGACCTTAACACTGTTCTACCCTTAACACTCACGGACAAATTGAAGCAGGATCCCCTGATTTCTGCTGCGTTTTCTTCTCTATTAAAGCTAGACAACCTCATGCACATTCCTTCTGACACTTCATTGAAGTCCTCCTTGTGGTTCAACCCTCATATTCGCATTAACAATCACCCTCTCAAATGGAAAGAATGGTATCACAGTAATATTTGGACTGTTGAAGATGTTCTTTCAAATAATAAATTAAAGCCGTTCTCAGTACTTCAGGCACAGTTTGCTCTGCATCCTACCCAATATTTCCATTGGATCCAGCTAAAGCATTGTTTTAACTCCATTCAGACTCATTTATCATCCCTGCAACAGGCTGCTCCCTCTCTTTTTGAATTTGTTTCTTCCATCACCTCAAAGGGTCATGTTGCCTCTAAACTCTACAAGTTTATGATTACTTCTCTTTACAATGGAAAAGCTAGTCTACACTCCATATGGGAATCCGAGATGCAATGCCACCTGACGGATCAGCAGTGGAGAGCGTTCTGGACTAAAATCAGTAGACCTATAGCATCTGCAAATTATCTACAATCTCTCTTCTTTCTGCATCACAGGTCGTTCTGGACTCCTCATAAAATGAAACTTGTTGGACTTCAGGATAATAAATTGTGTTGGTCTTGTAAATCAACTATATGAACCTTCAATCACATTCTTTTTTACTGTTCTCGAACCTTCAAATTTTGGAACACTGTTTGGCGTGTGATTTCTGACATTTTACATTTGTCTGAAGCACTTTCAGTTAGTAAGGACATATTTGGTTCGCATATTATTGAAGGTGCTCTAGACAAATATTCCTCCAAACTATATGATACGTTAGTTGCTGTAGGCTTAAAAATGGTTTTAACAAACTGGAAGGATAAACTTTCTTAATTCTCACTTTAGTGGCATTCTGTTTTACAGATCCACAAATTTGAGCTATCTTTAGCCCTCAAAGTTTGAAATTCCTTATATGTTGATAAAGTGTGGCTGCCTTTAACAACCTATCTTTCTTTAAACAAGAGTTCTACATAATACTCCAGTGTAAATTGCAGATTTTGCTTTGAATGCATTCACAAACTGCTTCCCCCCTACCTCCCTCCTTTTCCTCCCTCTGTTACCCGTCCACTGAAATTCTTTGGTGTGATTACCTGATTGTTTCTTGTAATTTGTATTTCCTACCCCTGTTATTAAATTTTAATTAAAAATTTCTAAAGACAATAAATTGCTTAATTAAGCTTTGATCCATCAATCTGATTTTATGAGTCCTATTTTTGTACAGGTTCTCAGGTGATCTGGGAGCTGTTTGCAACACACTCCCTTCTGAAAATTAGTTTTTCATCATCTCCAAAATGGAGAGCACAGATTTGCATGGTTAAAGAGATGTCTAGACAAGGTGAGTTTCAGTTAGTGTTGGCCACTCTGGTTCTGAGCCTACTGCTCTAGCTATTATACTATTCCTCCACTCAATTTACAACCTTGCATGAGTCTTGTGTATAACCCTGACTATATGTGATCAAGATCGGTCCAGGCCCTCCTTTAGCATAAGATTCCACCAGAGGTAAAATATCTGTGTCCTACAAGAAGGTGATGGTTTCCTATGACTGCTTGATTTATTTATTTATTTACAGCATTTATATCCCACAGTTTCCCACCCAGGGGCAGGCCCAATGTGGCTTACTACAAAGCGAATGCTACATACCTGTAGAAGGTATTCTCCGAGGACAGCAGGCTGATTGTTCTCACTGATGGGTGACGTCCACGGCAGCCCCTCCAATCGGAAACTTCACTAGCAAAGGCCTTTGCTAGTCCTCGCGCGCTCATGCGCACCGCGCATGCGCGGCCGTCTTCCCGCCCGAACCGGCTCGTGTTCGTCAGTCCCATATGTAGCAAAACAAAGCAAGGGAAGACACAACTCCAAAGGGGAGGCGGGCGGGTTTGTGAGAACAATCAGCCTGCTGTCCTCGGAGAATACCTTCTACAGGTATGTAGCATTCGCTTTCTCCGAGGACAAGCAGGCTGCTTGTTCTCACTGATGGGGTATCCCTAGCCCCCAGGCTCACTCAAAACAACAACCATGGTCAATTGGGCCTCGCAACGGCGAGGACATAACTGAGATTGACCTAAAAAATTTACCAACTAACTGAGAGTGCAGCCTGGAACAGAACAAACAGGGCCCTCGGGGGGTGGAGTTGGATCCTAAAGCCCAAACAGGTTCTGAAGAACTGACTGCCCGAACCGACTGTCGCGTCGGGTATCCTGCTGCAGGCAGTAATGAGATGTGAATGTGTGGACAGATGACCACGTCGCAGCTTTGCAAATTTCTTCAATAGAGGCTGACTTCAAGTGGGATACCGACGCAGCCATGGCTCTAACATTATGAGCCGTGACATGACCCTCAAGAGCCAGCCCCGCCTGGGCGTAAGTGAAGGAAATGCAATCTGCTAGCCAATTGGACATGGTGCGTTTCCCCACAGCCACTCCCCTCCTATTGGGATCAAAAGAAACAAACAATTGGGCGGACTGTCTGTTGGGCTGTGTCCGCTCCAGATAGAAGGCCAATGCTCTCTTGCAGTCCAATGTGTGCAGCTGACGTTCAGCAGGGCAGGAATGAGGACGGGGAAAGAATGTTGGCAAGACAATTGACTGGTTCAGATGGAACTCCGACACGACCTTTGGCAAGAACTTAGGGTGAGTGCGGAGGACTACTCTGTTATGATGAAATTTGGTGGAAGGGGCCTGGGCTACCAGGGCCTGAAGCTCACTGACTCTACGAGCTGAAGTAACTGCCACCAAGAAAATGACCTTCCAGGTCAAGTACTTCAGATGGCAGGAATTCAGTGGCTCAAAAGGAGGTTTCATCAGCTGGGTGAGAACGACATTGAGATCCCATGACACTGTAGGAGGCTTGACAGGGGGCTTTGACAAAAGCAAACCTCTCATGAAGCGAACAACTAAAGGCTGTCCTGAGATCGGCTTACCTTCCACACGGTAATGGTATGCACTGATTGCACTAAGGTGAACCCTTACAGAGTTGGTCTTGAGACCAGACTCAGACAAGTGCAGAAGGTATTCAAGCAGGGTCTGTGTAGGACAAGAGCGAGGATCTAGGGCCTTGCTGTCACACCAGACGGCAAACCTCCTCCATAGAAAGAAGTAACTCCTCTTAGTGGAATCTTTCCTGGAAGCAAGCAAGATGCGGGAGACACCCTCTGACAGACCCAAAGAGGCAAAGTCTACGCTCTCAACATCCAGGCCGTGAGAGCCAGGGACCGGAGGTTGGGATGCAGAAGCGCCCCTTCGTCCTGTGTGATGACGGTCGGAAAACACTCCAATCTCCACGGTTCTTCGGAGGACAACTCCAGAAGAAGAGGGAACCAGATCTGACGCGGCCAAAAGGGAGCAATCAGAATCATGGTGCCTCGATCTTGCTTGAGTTTCAACAAAGTCTTCCCCACCAGAGGTATGGGAGGATAAGCATACAGCAGGCCCTCCCCCCAGTCCAGGAGGAAGGCATCCGATGCCAATCTGCCGTGGGCCTGAAGCCTGGAACAGAACTGAGGGACTTTGTGGTTGGCTCGAGATGCGAAGAGGTCTACCAAGGGGGTGCCCCACACTTGGAAGATCTGTCGCACTACACTGGAATTGAGCGACCACTCGTGAGGTTGCATAATCCTGCTCAACCTGTCGGCCAGACTGTTGTTTACGCCTGCCAGATATGTGGCTTGGAGCACCATGCCGTGACGGCGAGCCCAGAGCCACATGCTGACGGCTTCCTGACACAGGGGGCGAGATCCGGTGCCCCCCTGCTTGTTGACGTAGTACATGGCAACCTGGTTGTCTGTCTGAATTTGGATAATTTGGTGGGACAGCCGATCTCTGAAAGCCTTCAGAGCGTTCCAGATCGCTCGCAACTCCAGAAGATTGATCTGCAGATCGCGTTCCTGGAGGGACCAGCTTCCTTGGGTGTGAAGCCCATCGACATGAGCTCCCCAGCCCAGGAGAGACGCATCCGTGGTCAGCACTTTTTGTGGCTGAGGAATTTGGAAAGGACGTCCCAGAGTCAGATTGGACCAAATCGTCCACCAATACAGGGATTCGAGAAAACTCGTGGACAGGTGGATTACGTCTTCTAGATCCCCAGCAGCCTGGAACCACTGGGAAGCTAGGGTCCATTGAGCAGATCTCATGTGAAGGCGGGCCATGGGAGTCACATGGACTGTGGAGGCCATGTGGCCTAGCAATCTCAACATCTGCCGAGCTGTGATCTGCTGGGACGCTCGCACCCGGGAGACGAGGGACAACAAGTTGTTGGCTCTCGTCTCTGGGAGATAGGCGCGAGCCGTCCGAGAATCCAGCAGAGCTCCTATGAATTCGAGTCTCTGCACTGGGAGAAGATGGGACTTTGGATAATTTATCACAAACCCCAGTAGCTCCAGGAGGGGAATAGTCATCTGCATGGACTGCAGGGCTCCTGCCTCGGATGTGTTCTTCACCAGCCAATCGTCGAGATATGGGAAGACGTGCACCCCCAGCCTGCGAAGTGCCGCTGCTACTACAGCCAAGCACTTTGTGAACACCCTGGGCGCAGAGGCGAGCCCAAAGGGTAGCACACAGTACTGGAAGTGACGTGTGCCCAGCTGAAATCGCAGATACTGTCTGTGAGCTGGCAGTATCGGGATGTGTGTGTAGGCATCCTTCAAGTCCAGAGAGCATAGCCAATCGTTTTCCTGAATCATGGGAAGGAGGGTGCCCAGGGAAAGCATCCTGAACTTTTCTTTGACCAGATATTTGTTCAGGGTCCTTAGGTCTAGGATGGGACGCATCCCCCCTGTTTTCTTTTCCACAAGGAAGTACCTGGAATAGAATCCCAGCCCTTCTTGCCCGGATGGCACGGGCTCGACCGCATTGGCGCTGAGAAGGGCGGAGAGTTCCTCTGCAAGTACCTGCTTGTGCTGGAAGCTGTAAGACTGAGCTCCCGGTGGACAATTTGGAGGTTTTGAGGCCAAATTGAGGGTATATCCTTGCCGGACTATTTGGAGAACCCACTGATCGGAGGTTATGAGAGGCCACCTTTGGTGAAAAGCTTTCAACCTCACTCCGACTGGCAGGTCGCCCGGCACTGACACTTGGATGTCGGCTATGCTCTGCTGGAGCCAGTCAAAAGCTCGTCCCTTGCTTTTGCTGGGGAGCCGAGGGGCCTTGCTGAGGTGCACGCTGCTGACGAGAGCGAGCGCGCTGGGGCTTAGCCTGGGCCGCAGGCTGTCGAGAAGGAGGATTGTACCTATGCTTGCCAGAAGAGTAGGGAACAGTCTTCCTTCCCCAAAAAAATCTTCTACCTGTAGAGGTAGAGGCTGAAGGCTGCCGGCGGGAGAACTTGTCGAATGCGGTGTCCCGCTGGTGGAGCTGCTCTACCACCTGTTCAACTTTCTCTCCAAAAATGTTATCCGCACGGCAAGGCGAGTCCGCAATCCGCTGCTGGATTCTATTCTCCAGGTCGGAGGCACGCAGCCATGAGAGCCTGCGCATCACCACACCTTGAGCAGCGGCCCTGGACGCAACATCAAAGGTGTCATACACCCCTCTGGCCAGGAATTTTCTGCACGCCTTCAGCTGCTTGACCACCTCCTGAAAAGGCTTGGCTTGCTCAGGGGGGGAGCGCATCAACCAAGCCCGCCAACTGCCGCACATTGTTCCGCATGTGTATGCTCGTGTAGAGCTGGTAGGACTGAATTTTGGCCACGAGCATAGAGGAATGGTAGGCCTTCCTCCCAAAGGAGTCTAAGGTTCTAGAGTCCTTGCCCGGGGGCGCCGAAACATGCTCCCTAGAACTCTTAGCCTTCTTTAGGGCCAGATCCACAACTCCAGAATCATGAGGCAACTGAGTGCGCATCAGATCTGGGTCCCCATGGATCCGGTACTGGGACTCGATCTTCTTGGGGATGTGGGGATTAGTTAAAGGCTTGGTCCAGTTCACCAGCAATGTCTTTTTTAGGACATGGTGCATGGGTACAGTGGACGCTTCCTTAGGTGGAGAAGGATAGTCCAGGAGCTCAAACATTTCAGCCCTGGGCTCGTCCTCCACAACCACCGGGAAGGGGATGGCCGTAGACATCTCCCGGACAAAGGAAGCAAAAGACAGACTCTCGGGAGGAGAAAGCTGTCTCTCAGGAGAGGGAGTGGGATCGGAAGGAAGACCCTCAGACTCCTCGTCAGAGAAATATCCGGGGTCTTCTTCCTCTTCCCACGAGGCCTCACCCTCGGTGTCAGACACAAGTTCACGGACCTGTGTCTGCAACCGTGCCCGACTCGACTCTGTGGAGCCACGTCCACGATGGGGGCGTCGAGAGGTAGACTCCCTCGCCCGCATCGGCGAAGCTCCCTCCGCTGACGTAGTCGGGGAGCCCTCCTGGGAGGCGGCGGCAGCCGGTACCGCACGCGGCACCGACGCCGGAGACCTCACCTCGGGCGATGGGCCAGCCGGCGCCACGCTCGACGGTACCGGTGGCGCAAGCACCGCCGATACCGAGGGGTAGGGCGCAACAGCTCTCCCAGAATCTCTGGGAGAACGGCCCGGAGGCTCTCGTTCAGAGCGGCTGCAGAGAAAGGCATGGAGGTCGATGCAGGCGTCGACGTCAGAACCTGTTCCGGGCGCGGAGGCTGTTCCGGGCTGTCCAGAGTGGAGCGCATCGACACCTCCTGAACAGAGGGTGAGCGGTCCTCTCGGTGCCGATGCCTGGTGGGTGCCGACTCCCTCGGCGAACCAGAGCTCTCGGTGCCGACCCGGGAAGGAGACCGATGCTTCTTCGATTTCTTGGAACGAAGCATGTCACCGGAGCTTCCCAGCACCGATGAGGAGGACGTAGAATCCAGTCGTCGCTTCCTCTGGGCCAAGGCCGAAGGAGGTCGGTCTCGGGGGGGCTGTACCGCAGGAGCCCTCAGGGTAGGGGGAGACCCACCCGAAGGCTCACCGCCACCAGCAGGGGAATGGACAGCCCTCACCTGCACTCCAGACGAAGCACCACCGTCCGACGACATCAGCAGACGAGGTCCCGGTACCACCGACGTCGATGCAGCTATCCGATGTCTCGGCGCCGATGCAGAGGGCCGATGCCTCGATGCACTCGATGCCGAGGATGAAGCTCTGGACGCTGAAGATGTCGATGCACTCGATACCCCCGGTGCCGATGCCGACGAAGAGCCCGAGAACAAAACGTTCCACTGGGCCAATCTCACTACCTGAGTCCGCTTTTGCAAAAGGGAACACAGACTACAGGCCTGCGGGCGGTGCTCAGCCCCCAAGCACTGAAGACACGACGCGTGCCTGTCAGTGAGCGAGATGACCCGGGCGCACTGGGTGCACTTCTTGAAGCCGCTGGTAGACTTCGATGTCATGGGCGGAAAAATCACGCCGGCGAGATCAAAAGTCGAAATGGCGGAAAAGGCACCGAAAAAACAAGGGGAAGAAAAACTTCGACCCGAGGCCTAAAAGTGGCCTACCCCGACGATGAAAGAAAACTTACCGAGGCGAAAGCTGGAAATAGCGGGGAAAGAAAAGACCAAGAGTCTTTTCCCACACAGAATGGATTATTAAATTCTCTTTTTCGAAACACACGACGAACGCGCGAGGTCGACTTTGCGGGGCCCGACACGGCGAAAACACGACCGTACCGAGCGCGGACAAAAGAAGACTGACAAACACGAGCCGGTTCGGGCGGGAAGACGGCCGCGCATGCGCGGTGCGCGCATGAGCGCGCGAGGACTAGCAAAGGCCTTTGCTAGTGAAGTTTCCGATTGGAGGGGCTGCCGTGGACGTCACCCATCAGTGAGAACAAGCAGCCTGCTTGTCCTCGGAGAATCTACATAAAACACATGACAAGGCAGAGTTCAAACAATCAATGTCTTAGAAATAAAATGGTAAAAGGGTAAAAGCGAGGTAGAGAAAAAGAAAAAGAGCAGTGGTGATTAGTATGACACCAGGATAAAGAGAGTTCAGAAGTTAGAGGTGCCAGGCGGGAGTGGCGCATAAGCTTTGCCAAATAGAAAGGTCTTGAGGCGCTGTTTGAAGGTGGGGTGATCAGGAGTAAGTTTCAGCAGTTTAGGCAGATCATTCCACAGACGAGCGCTAGTGTAGGAGAAAGTTGATGAATAGATGTTTTTGTATTTAAGTCCAATATATACTGGATAATGAAGGTTTAAGTATGTTCGCACGGAGCTGTGAGAGTTCCTTGGTGGCAAGTTGATGAGGGTGTCCATATATGCTGGGGCTTCACCATAGATGATTTTATGCACCAGAGTGCAGAGTTTAAAAGTGATACAGTCCTTGACAGGAAGCCAGTGCAGTTTCTCTCGGAGCGGTCTTGTACTTTCAAATCTAGATGCACCATAAATTAGCCTGGCTGCCGTGTTCTGAGCTGTCTGTAGTTTTTTCAGGAGCACAGCCCTGCACCCTGAGTAGATGCCATTGCAATAATCAAGACGGCTAAGGACCAGTGATTGCACTAAAGTGCGAAAGACGTTTCTAGGAATATATGGTTTTATGTGCTTAAGTTTCCAGAGAGAGAAGAACATGCTTCTGATGGTAGAGGCCGTATGTTGCTCTAGTGTTAAGCATCGATCGACTATCACTCCTAGAATTTTCAGGGATTCAGAGACTGGGAGGGCAAGCTCAGGAGTAATTAATGCTGGAGGTGCGTATTTGTTATAGGGGGAGGAGAGAATAAGGCAATGGGTTTTCTCAGTGTTGAGCTTGAACTGAAAGGAGTTGGCCCAATCGAGCATAGTGTGTAATCCGAGTCTTATTTCCTTATGGACCTCGCTGAGGTCTGTTTGAAAAGGAATAGAGATAGTGATGTCGTCAGCATAAATAAATGGATTGAGACCAAGTTTGGATATGGCGGTGGCCAGAGGAGTCAACATGATGTTGAAGAGAGTCGGCGAAAGTGGGGAGCCCTATGGCACACCACTGGCAGCCTTCCAGAGAGGAGATAAACTTGAGTTGGAGTTCACTTGGTAGGTTCTTGATGTTAAAAAACCTTTCAACCATGCTAATACATTTCCACTGGCGCCAAAGTAATCAAGCAACTGCAAGAGGATGCGATGGTTCACCATGTCAAAAGCGCTGGACATGTCAAATTGTAATAGTAGAATGCTTTTCCCGACTGCTATTTCCCGTTTAAAGTTGGTCAGGAGCGTGACGAGCATGGTCTCAGTGCTGTGAAGCAGATGGAATCCCGACTGCGAGTCATGCAAAATATTGAACTTGTCCAAATACTCATTGAGTTGTTTGTTTACCATGCTCTCCATTAATTTCACGAAGAGCGGAATAGAAGCAATCGGGCGATAGTTGATGAGATCGTGGCATTTTTTCGTGGCATCTTTCGGAATCGGGGCAAGTAAGATATTTCCATAATTTTCTGGAAACTTTCCTCTGCCAAGATGAAGTTATAAAGTAATGTTAAATCTGTGAGGAAGCGATTAGGAGCACATTGGAACAAATAAGCCGGACAAATATCTAGTTTGCAAAATTTCCTGGAGAATCTGCGGAGCTCCTTCTTGACTATATCCTCAGAATGGGGTTTGAAGTCTGAGAAAGAACGGTCAGCTGGCTGTTCTACTATACCCGGATCCAGGCCACTGATGAAATCACTTACGCTAGAGGTGTTCTGAGGTAGGGAACCCTATAACATTTCAATTTTGTCCTTGAAATATTTGGCTAGGATAGCAGCAGATGGGACGTCTGTACTGGAGGATGTGAGCGCAGTAGTATCCAGTAACTTGTGAACAAAATGGAAGAGTTTATGCGTGTCTTTGTAATCCGGCCCAATTTTGGTCTTGTAGTAGAGCTTTCTAGCTCGCCGAAGTGCATATTTGTATGTTCTCTGTGACTGCTTCCATGCAGCGAGATGATGAATGTCTTGGCGCTTTCTCAATGCCCGTTCTAGCCATCTGGTAATGATTTTTAGTTTCTTAAGGTCATCATTAAACAAGGGACAGCGACGGCCCGCCGTTTGGTCCTTGCTCTGAGGGGCGCAATGGTATCCAATACTCTTCTACATCGGTCATCCCAGTACAAGAGGAAGTTTTCAGAATCCACCGGCTCCGGCCAGTCAGTCTCATAGATGGACTGCCAGAACACCTTGGGATCAATAAAGCCTCTTGTGCTGTAAGGTGGTTGGGGTTTGGCATGCTGTGAACATTTTACCTGCCATAACAAGGTACAACTGAGCTTAAAATGGTCTGACCAAGGGACAGCTGACCAAAGAACATTGGTTAATTGCAAGAATTGCATATCAGTTGACTTGAGGGAAAGGAGGTCAAGAGTGTGTCCTTTTGAGTGAGTAGCTTGATGATTCCAGCTAGCGAAGTCCCAGGAGCGTAGAAAGTCTAAGCAATCTCGTGTTTGGATAGATAAGCAGTTTTCAAGATGCAGATGTCTCCTAGGATAAGTATGTGTGAACTGGACAAACACGTGTTAGAAACGAAATCCGCGAAAATGGGCTGTGCATCGTTCCAGTTGTTAGGTGGTCTGTATAATAGAATGCAGGTAAGGAAGCCTGACAAGGTTTTGTTAGTGATTCGGACAGACACAATTTCTAGATACGGAGTTATTGAGTCTGCAATGGGCTCTACAAGGAAGTCAGAGCGATGAATAAGTGCAGTTCCTCCACCTCTCTTACCAGATCATGGCCAATGGACTAGTTTATAACCTGAGGGACATAAATCAAGTAAAATTGGGTCAGATTGGTTATGGACCCATGTCTCTGTGATGAAGATCAGGTCGAGGGCATCGGATGTGATCCAATCTGCAAGTATTGAAGTTTTGTTGACCACTGATCTGGCACTAACATAGCCAACCGAGACAGCAAATGTGGTGGGCTCCAAGGTTTGTGAAGAGTAGAGGTTGACTAGTTGTCGTTCCGCAGCTGGTATAGGTTTGACATGGAAATATTTACCATGCAGTGGCCACCTGCCCGGGTATCTGAAAGGATTATGTAGAATGGGAATATTATTGTTTTCAAGTGGTGAAATAGAGAGTGAAGTGAAATAAAGAAAGAAAACAACAGGCGAAGAAAGGCTTAAACAGGTCCATATTGATGGCAAGCACTCCTGAATTAAAATGGAGGAGAGCTGACGCTGGAGTTGTTCACAGACGCTGGATCCACAGAAGTCTAATATCCTAGACTGCAGAGGAGAACACTGAACTCCGTCCACAGGCACTGAGGTTTTTCAGCAGAGATCAGCTGTGAGGAAGTGGAAGCTGGCGGTTTCAGCTGGGACAGATGTGAGGAATTGAAAGTCAGCAAATGGGGCAGCAGAGTCAGTAGCGGTGGAGCAGGGCGGTAAGCAAAACAGCTGAGGCACTTCGAAGGGGGCGGGACATCTCGGAGAGGCCCGTAGCGCAGGAGTCGACCAGCAGTCCCTCTAAACTCTCCGTGCCCGTAGACTCTCCAGACTTCTCCCACTCTGACGGCCTCGATTCGCTGAAACACAGCAGGGAGACAGCTCCGACGATCCGATACACTGCTCACGTCGATCACATAGGGCAAGTAGTCCAGTAGGCTCCGTAAAACCAAAGCCCGCGGGAGCCTCCAATGAGCAGTACGTGAAGCGGGATTCAAACGGGCTCACCACCGGTCTCTATGGTAGGTATACTTGTAACCTTCAGACAGAGTTGTTGTCCAAGCCGGTAGAAAAGCAGAGCAGAGCACCAAGACACAGAGTGAAGTTACAATGGACAAAGACTGTGCAAAACTGCGATAAAGAACTGCTGATTAGAAGGGGAAATTAGGCCTTACCTGCTAATTTTCTTTCCTCTAGACCCTCCAAACCGGTCAAGATGCTTGTGTTATGCACTCCTACCAGCAGAGGGAGACTGAGAAAAAACTGAGCTTTGAACACTGTATATATAACCTGTGCAGACCCCCAACTAGCCAGTATAACGATAACAAAGCAGAGAAATAAACAAAATAACCTCACAGAACCCTGTACGTAGAAACTCAAATCCAATAAGAATGTGCTTCTGCCAACTGAACGCCAACAGCAGCCAGTCGCGCACCAGTCTAACACCAGAACTTATTCTGGGCAACTCAAGACTGGATGAAAGATAACTGTCAGACTCTCGTGGAAAATCTGGACTCATGAGCCCTTGGGCCACTGCCAAGGAGCGGCAGCGGCAGGAGAACCACCCAAACAAGAGACAAGGCAGAACTCAGATGGACTGGTAAAAACAGGACTGGAACCGCTGGACTGGAGCTGCAGCTGAGGCAAAGCAGGCTGGAGCAGGCAGAGCAGGAACAGCTAGGCTTCACCTGCGCTTGACCGCCGTTCTCCAGGGGCTGAGCCCCTGGGTGCGGGCGGGCGGCCGGCAGGACTACGGGACAGAAGGGAAAACAAGCACTGCAGGGTCCAGCAGGAGGCCAGCAAGCAGTCAAATAGCCCAGGAAACAAGCAGGAACAAAGGCAGGCAGTAACAGTAGAATACTCCAAGAACCAAGCAGGGTCAAAGGCAGGCAGCAAACCATAGAATACTCCAGCAAACAGGCAGGGTCAAAAGCAGGATAAGAAGTAACAGGGTAGCACTGCAACAAAACTCACCGACGAGAAGCTCATCAGATTACCTCTGTTGCAAAGGCAAAGCTAGAAGGTTCCCAGGTGCTTGATAAAGGCAGTCCCAGCTGAGGTCACGAATAAGGGTGAGGCTTGATTGCAGGAACAGCAGAGCACGGCTTGGCAAGAACAGGATCCAGGAACGGATTTGGCTTGACTGTAATGGGATTCAGGATTTTCACACAGGCTTCAGGATTTTCAAGCAGGCTTGGCTTGGCTGGAGGAACCCCAAAGTAAGTTCGGCATGGAATATAGTCACAATCGTGACAGTACCTCCCCCTCAAGGCTCCCCCGGGAGGTCTGGGCTTCCACAGATATCTTTGATGAAACCTACCGGTGAGTCTAGGCGTATGATTAGAAACCATAGTACTGGACGTTGTTAGCAAGTCTATCAGTTGTGGCCGAGGCGGGGTCTTGTCAACAGGGCTGGATCGCACAAACCGTGCTGGAGTAGTGCTACAAGTCAAGGATTGCCGTGAGTTGTTCCCAAGGTTTTTAGTTCTCCTGATAGTAGGGCGGTGCTGAACCTTGCGACCCGGGTCCTGTTTTCCTGGCGTGGTGCAAAATAACAAGTCTTGAGGAGTCTTCATAGAGCTCTCTTTGGAAAGAATCCTAGTCTTAGACGTGGTGCAGGTTTCAACCTGGAACTGACTGATCTGGGGTAAAACACAAGCGGTGGCCACAACAACTGCAGAGGCATCACAGTCCAGGGACTCTGAGTCACTAATATCCGTCCAAGCATCAGGATCTTGGTACTGCTGTTCGCCGTCAGTACTACCGGCGTCAGGGGTAAGGCAAAGTTTTCTGCAAGACTTACCCCAGTCCAAGATCGGATTGTGTCTCTGTAGTCAAGGTAGACCCAATACGATCGGTTGCACTGCTGACTGGAGGACATATAGGGAGATATCTTCCCTATGATTGCCAATACACAAGCTCACCAGACCGGTTTAGGTGCTTACATATCCTTGAATGCACCCATAAACTGAAAAGAGCAGAATGGTCTTAGGTAATTCTTGTATAGGAATGTTAAATTGATGGCCTAGGGACTCGGCTATAAAGTTCCCATCAGCCCCGGAGTCCAGAAAGACTTCAGTATGCTCCTTTCTGTGACCTAGATCAAGCACTGCTGGCACTAGGAATTGGGTACACAGAATGTCAGAGGATAGGCTTACTATAGTGCCTGAAGTCAGAACCTGATCCAAGGACCCAGGTTTAAGTGGACATTGATGGCCGACTGGGAGGACGCACTGTAAGGAGCTCCGGTCTGAGGATCGTATACCAGGTTTAAGTGTCCATTGATGGCCGACTGGGAGGACGCACTGTAAGGAGCTCCGGTCTGAGGATCGTATCCCCAGTGCTCCCGCTGCAGTGCGATCCCCCCCCGGAAGAGCCCGAGTCGTTGGTTGGCGTGGTGGCCTCTGCTGTCCCGGGTCCAGGTTCGCCCTCGGTCGTCGCACTCGCGCTCCCTGGCAGGAATTGCCCGGGACCGAGTCGGCTGGGAGTCGGAGGGAGTTTTGCCTGCGGCCTGTAGTGCGGGCCCGACCTCGTGGCGCGAGCCCGGTCCGGGCGGCACGGCGCACGGGCGGTGAGCACTCTTGCCGCTTGAAGTGGTGTCTGCGGACCTGCGTGGTCCCGGCCCAGCTGTCCGGGGGACCCACCGCACCACCGCAGCAGTCCCGGGCCCAGCAGCCCGACGCCCACGCTGCCCTTCCCGCCGCGTGGCGCAGCCTGCCTGCACCGCGAGTCTTCCAGACTGGGCTGTTGGGGTGGCGCACAGCGAGGCAGTCTCCCACAGACGCCCTGGTTGCTCTGTTGCTTGAGGGCAGCTCAGCTGCTCCGGCACTGTTGCTCTGAGAGCAGCCCAGCTGCTCCAGCCTTCCCCAGTCCACCCGAGCCAGCTTCTCTCTGCCTGCTGCCCCAATCCTACGGTCCCAGCTTGTTCCAGTCCCCCTGATTGTTCCAGTTCATCTGCTCCAGCCTGCTTGTTCCAGTCCAACTGCCCCAGCGTGTTCCAGTCCGCCTGATCTGAACTTGTTCCAGTCCGCCTGATCCCAGCTTGTTCCAGTCCGCCGAACCAGCTTCCCCCTTGCTTGTTCCAGTCCATCTGCTCCAGCCTGATGCTCCAGTCCAAATGCTCTAGTGTGTTCCAGTCCACCTCTTCCGCCTGCTTCAAACTCGTTCCAGTCTGCATTATCCCAGCCTGTTCCAGTCTGCCGATCCAGCTTGCCCTGCATGCTCCAGTGTTCCAGTCCGCTTGTTCCAGCTTCTCCCTTCTTGCTCCAGTCCATCTGCTCTAGCCTGCTTGCTCCAGTACACCTGCTCCAGCCTGCCTGCTCCAGTACATCTGCTCCAGTGTGTTCCAGTCCGCCTGAAGCTTCTCCCTGCTTGTTCCAGTCCGCCAATCCAGCTTCCCCTGCCTGCTCCATTCCGCCTGTTCCAGCTTCTCCCTGCTTGTTCCAGTCCACCTGCTCCAGCCTGCCTGCTCCAGTACACCTGCTCCAGTACATCTGCTCCAGCGTGTTCCAGTCCGCCTGAACCAGCTTCCCCCTGCTTGTTCCAGCCCACCTGCTCCAGCCTGGTTGTTCCAGTACGCCCGATCCTGGCTTGTTCCAGTCCGCCGATCCAGCTTCCCCCGCTTGCTCCAGTGTTCCAGTCCATCTGCTTCAGCCTGCTTGTTCCAGTCCATCTGCTCCAGCCTGCTTGCTCCAGTACACCTGCTCCAGCCTGCCTGCTCCAGTACATCTGCTCCAGCATTTCCAGTCCGCCTAACCAGCTTCTCACTGCTTGCTCCAGTCCATCTGCTCCAGCCTGCTTGCTCCAGCTTCTCCCTGCTCGTTCCTGTCCATCTGCACCTGCTTGCTCCAGCTTCTCCCTGCTTGTTCCTGTCCATCTGCACCAGCTTGTTCCAGCCCACCTGCTAGCTTGTCAGCCGTTGACTTACTTGCCTGCCTGATAACTTGCTAACTTGTCAGCCATTGACTTATCTGCTCTCCAGTTTCTCCCTGCTCGTTCCTGTCCATCTGCACCAGTATACTCCAGCCCGCCTGCTAGCTGTTCAGCTACTGACTTACTTGCCTACCTGCTAACTTGCCAGCCATTGACTTTGTTCCTGTCCATCTGCACCAGCCCGCCTGCAAGTTGCCTGCTGCTAACTTGTCAGCCATTGACTTACCTGCTCTCCAGTCCATCAATCCCTTCAATTCCAAGCCTCCAATCCAGCTATCTGCTCTATCTATCTGCTTCTCACCTCTATCACTACACATACACCTGTTACACCGCAATCACTACTTATGGCCCCTGTCCACATCCTATTCCTTGCCCTGTCCCTTCCTAATCTTTTTCCCCTCCCGTCCTGCTCACTACAGCATCCCTCACCACCTCACCATCTTTCTTGGCCCCCTCCTCCTTCCTCGCTCTTAACCTTCAACACCTCCTTCCTACCAGTGGCGTAGCCAGACTGCCAATTTTGGGTGGGCCTGAACCCAAAGTGGGTGGGCACAAAATTTTCTCTGTACCCCCCCCCCCCCCCCCCCCAGCATTTGTCACACAGGGTCAAGTGCTGCTTTTCAGTGCATCCGATTTCAGACAATTTATTTAATAGCCTAATCCTTTTCAGTGAGCTTTCAGAGGCCAAAACCTCCTGCCTCAGGTCAGTATAATGCTGTTACGGTATCCTCTCCTGACCTAAGGAAGGAAGTATTGGTCTCTGAAACTTTATTAACACCATATTACTTTATCCTAAATTAAAAATAAAATTATTTTCTTTACCTTTGTTGTATGGCCATTTACTTTTTCTCATTGTGTCTCTAGATTCTGCTTTCCTTCGTTTTCGCTTAACTCTTCTGCCAGGGTTTCCTGGCCATTTGTCATTTTTCTCTCCTTTTTCTTTGCTTTCTTCAATATTTTTCTGCCTCTCTGTGTCCAGATTTAATTCATTCTTACTATCCATTCTTTAATTTCCTTCATCTACTTATGGCTTTTCATCTTTTTCTCACCCTTGTTCTCCCCATGCCCCTTCCTCTTATTCTCCAATCTTTCACTACTCCCCCTTTCCATGCAGCAGCTCTCCTCTTTCTCTCCCCATCCTTCCAGTGTCTCCCCTCTCTCTCCCCATCCTTCCAATAGTCTCCCCTCTTTCTTTCTGCATCCTTCCATCCAGTGTCACCTCTTTCTCCCTACCCTTCCATCCAGCGTCTTCCCTCTTTCTCTCCCCATCCTTCTACCCATCTACCCTCTCTCCTGATCCTTCCATCTAATGTCTCTCTCCCTCCTTCTAACCAGTGTCTATCTCTCTACCCTTTTCTGTTCAGTGTCCCTTCTCTCTCCACATCCTTCCAGTCTCTCCCCTTTCTCTCTGCATCCTTTCATCCATCTCCCCTCTTTCTCTCCCCATCCTTCCATCCAGTGTCTCGCTCCCCTTCCATCCGTTTTCCCTCTTTCTCTGCCATCCTTCCATCTTCTTCCATCTCTGTACCTCTATCTTCCTCCATGTTTAGTATCTCCTTTTCTCTGTGTCCCTATATTACTCTGTCCATCTTCTCCCCTCTTTTTGTCCCCAGTGCCAATATATCTCTACCCTCTCTGACCCTACCCCACCCAGCTTCTCTCCCTCTCACTCCCTCCTCTTTCCAGCATCTGGTTTGGTTGCTTGATTTCCTGCCTCCCTCCCTCAAGCTGTAGGTTTAATATTCCCTTTTCCTTCATCTCCTTGGTCTGGTATCTCTGTTTCCCTTCCCTCCCTCCTTGTGCTGTACCAGCAGTTCTCTCCCTTCCCTCCAGTTCTCCTCCCATGTCCAGCAGCTCTCTCCCTTCCATCCAGATCCCCTCCTCCTCTTCCTCCCACATCCAACAGCTCTCTCCCTTCCACCCAGATCCCCTCCTCCTCTTCCTTCAGCAGCTCTCTCCCTTCCATCGTCCCCTCCTTCTCTTCCTCCCATGTCCAGCAGCTGTTTCCCTTCCCTCCAGTCCCTTCCTCCTCTTCCTCCCTTGTCCAGCAGCTCTCCAACCCCTTCCTCCTCTCCCTCCCATGTCCAGCAGCTCTCTCCCTTCCATCCAGTCCCCTCCTCCTCTTCCTCCCATGTCCAGGAGCTCTCCCCCTTTCCTCCACTCCCTTCTTCCTCTTCCTAGCTTGTCCAGCAGCTCTCCAGCCCCTTCCTCCTCTCCTTCCCATGTCCAGCAGCTCTCTCCCTTCCATTCAGTCCCCTCCTCCCCTTCCTTCAGCAGCTCTCTCCCTTCCATCGTCCCCTCCTTCTCTTCCTTCGATGTCCAGCAGCTCTCTCCCTTCCCTCCAGTCCCTTCCTCCTCTTCCTCCCTTGTCCAGCAGCTCTCCAACCCCTTCCTCCTCTCCCTCCCATGTCTAGCAGCTCTCTCCCTTCCATCCAGTCCCCTCCTCCTCCTCTTCCTCCCATGTCCAGGAGCTCTCCCCATTTCCTCCAGTCCCTTCCTCCTCTCCCTCCCATGTCCAGCAGCTCTCTCCCTTCCATTCAGTCCCCTCCTCCTCTTCCTCCCATGTCCAGCAGCTCTCTCCCTTCACTCCCTCTTCCTCCCTTGTCCAGAAGCTCTCCAGCCCCTTCCTCCCATGTCCAGCAGCTCTCTCCCTTCTATCTTGATCCCCTCCTCCTTTTCCTCCCATCTCCATCAGCTCTCTTCATTCCCAGTTCCCTCTAATCCCCTTCCTCCTACAAGTCTGACTCTGTCTCTGGCAAAAGTATCCTTCCCTTTCCTCTCCTCCCCCCAACCAACCAACTAACCACAAATCCAGCACTTACTCTTCCAGGCCCGCCCATCCAAATCCTTCATCGCTGTCGCTGCCTTTTCTCCCGCGGCTTCGGGGAACTGCCGTCCGGGAGGCAGCGATCAGCGTTACCTGTCAGTGCCTGCCCTGAAATTGTGCTTCTCTTCTTCCCCAGGCTTCGCCCCGCTCTTTTCTTCGCTTGTCGCACAGCGCTGCACTGCTATTCAAACAGGCAGCTCCGCTCCTCTCTGCCGCGCCCATCCGGCCCTACTAAACAGGAAGTGCATCAGAGGGCCAGGTGGACGCGGCAGAGAGAAGTGGAGCTGCCTGTTTGAATAGCAGCGCAGCGTGACGAGCGAAGAAAAGAGCGGGGCGAAGCCTGGGGAGAAGAGAAGCACAATTTCAGGGCAAACACTGACAGGCAACGCTGATCGCTGCCTCCCGGACGGCCGTTCCCCGGTGCCGCGGGAGAAAAGGCAGCGACAGCGATGAAGGATTTGGATGGGTGGGCCTGGAGGGAAAGTGGGTGGGCCTGGGCCCGTCCAGGCCCACCCGTGGCTACGCCCCTGCTTCCTACCATTAACCCATCACCATTCCTCCTCAGTGCACCCCGTCTTCGTCGCCCAACCTCCCCCACCCTCCTCCGCACTCTCTTGCTCCTCCTCCTGCTATCCGCGGAAGACATTAATCCTAATCCAGGCCCCCTAACCTGTCCTCCTCCTAGCCATGCAAACGATTCCGTGATGTCTCCAATCTCATTTCTATTCCCCCCCTCTTCCCTCCCCTTCTCATGTGCCTTGTGGAATGCCCACTCGGTCTGCAACAAACTGCCCTTCACCCACGATCTCTTCATCTCTCATTCCCTTCAACTGCTCGCCCTAACTGAAACCTGGCTCTCCCCTGACGACTCTGCCTCAGTCGCGGCCCTTTGTCATGGAGGTTATCTCTTCTCCCACACTCCCCGCCCAGCTGGCCGCGGTGGAGGCATCGGGCTACTTTTCTCGACCTCTTGTAGTTTCCAACCCCTCCTCCTACCGCAGTCTCACTGCTTCTCATCCTTTGAAGCTCACTCCATCCGGCTATTCTACCCATTACCACTCAGAGTGGCTGTCATTTACCGCCCCCCTAATAAACCCCTCTCTTCCTTCCTCACCGACTTCGATGCCTGGCTTTCCGTCTTTCTTGAACCCTCATCTCCGTCCCTTATTCTCAGAGATTTTAACATACACGTTGATGACCAGTCCGACCCTCACGCTTCTCAGTTCCTCACTCTAACATCCTCCTTCAACCTCCAGATTTGCTCCACCACCCCTACTCACCGAGACGGCCATTGTCTTGACCTCGTCCTCTCCTCTTCCAGCTCTCCCTCCAATTTCCATGTTTCAACTCTTCCTCTCTCCGATCATCACCTAATCACCTTCACACTTCTTCACCCCCCCCCTCAGCCCCGTCCAACTTTAACCACTACCTCCAGGAATCTCCAGGCTATCGACCCTCCCACCCTATCCTCTAATATTTCTAATCTCCTCCCCTCCATCATGTCCTCTGAGTCTGTCGACAAGGCTGTCTCCGCTTACAATGCCACTCTCTCCTCTGCTCTGGACACCCTCGCACCTTCCACCTCCCGTCCCACAAAGTGTACTAATCCCCAGCCCTGGCTGACCCCTTGCATCTATCACCTTCGCTCCTGCACCCGATCTGCTGAGCGCCTCTGGAGGAAATCCCGCACCCATTCAGATTTCTTTCACTACAAATTCATGTTATCCTCCTTCCACTCCTCCCTTTTCCTTGCCAAACAGGACTACTACACCCAATTGACCAATTCTCTCAGCTCCAACCCCTGTCGTCTCTTCTCCACCCTTAACTCCCTCCTCAAAGCGCCCTCCGCTCCCACCCCACCCTCGCTCTCTCCTCAATCACTGGCTGATTACTTCCGCGACAAGGTGCAAAAGATCAACCTTGAGTTCACTACCAAGCCATCTCTTCTTCACCCTGCAACCCTCTCCCTCACCCAACCAACCCAGGCCTCTTTCTCCTCCTTTCCTGTCATCACCGAGGAGGAAACCGCTCGCCTTCTTTCCTCCTCGAAATCCACCACCTGCTCCTCTGATCCCATCCCCACCAACTTACTTAACATCATCACTCATACTGTCACCCCCTCCATCTGTCATATCCTCAACCTCTCTCGCTCCACTGCAACTGTCCCTGACACCTTCAAGCACGCCGTAGTCACATCTCTCCTCAAAAAACCATCACTTGACCCTACCTGTCCCTCCAATTACCGCCCCATCTCCCTCCTACCCTTCCTCTCCAAAATACTTGAGCGTGCCGTTCACAGTCGCTGCCTTGATTTTCTCTCCTCTCATACCATCCTTGATCCACTTCAATCCGGTTTCCGCCCTCTTCACTCGACAGAAACAGCATTCTCTAAAGTCTGTAACGACCTGTTCCTTGCCAAATCCAGAGGCCACTACTCCATCCTCATCCTCCTTGATCTATCCGCCACTTTTGACACTGTGAATCATGACTTACTTCTTGCAATACTGTCCTCATTTGGGTTCCAGGGCTCTGTCCTCTCCTGGTTCTCCTCCTATCTCTCCCACCGCACCTTCAGAGTTCACTCTCATGGATCTTCCTCCACCCCTATCCCCCTATCTGTTGGTGTTCCCCAGGGATCGGTCCTTGGACCCCTTCTCTTCTCAATCTACACCTCTTCCCTGGGCGACCTGATCTCATCTCATGGTTTCCAGTATCATCTCTATGCTGATGATACCCAGCTATATCTGTCCACACCAGACATCACCGCAGAGACCCAGGCAAAGGTATCAGCCTGCCTATCTGACATTGCTGCCTGGATGTCCAACCGCCACCTGAAACTGAACATGTCCAAGACCGAGCTCATCGTCTTTCCACCAAAACCCACGTCTCCTCTTCCTCCACTTTCTATCTCAATTGATAACACCCTCATCCTCCCCATCTTATCTGCACGCAACCTCGGAGTCATCTTTGACTCCTCCCTCTCCTTCTCTGCGCATATCCAGCAGACTGCCAAGACCTGCCGCTTCTTCCTCTTTAACATCAGCAAAATTTGCCCTTTCCTCTCTGAACACACCCCCGAACTCTCGTCCATGCTCTCATTACCTCTCGCCTTGACTACTGCAATTTACTCCTCACTGGCCTCCCACTTAGCCATCTATCCCCCCTTCAATCTGTTCAGAACTCTGCGGCACGTCTCATTTTCCGCCAAAACCGATTCACTCATATCACCCCTCTCCTCAGGTCACTTCACTGGCTTCAAATCAGATACCGCATTCAATTCAAGCTTCTCCTTCTTACCTACAAATGCATTCAGTCTGCTGCCCCTCACTACCTCTCCTCCCTCATCTCCCCCTATGTTCCCGCCCGTAACCTCCGTTCACAGGACAAATCCCTCCTCTCTGTACCCTTCTCCAACCCTGCCAACTCCAGGCTCCGCTCATTCTGCCTCGCCTCACCCTATGCTTGGAACAACCTTCCTGAGCCCTTACGCCAAGCCCCCTCCCTGCCCATCTTCAAGTCTTTGCTTAAAACCCACCTCTTCAATGCTGCATTCGGCACCTAACTCTTACCGTTCACTAAATCCAGACTGCCCCAATTTGACCGCCCCTATCGGACTGTCCGTTCACTTGTCTTAGATTGTAAGCTCCTTGAGCAGGGACCGTCCCTCTATGTTAAATTGTACAGCGCTGCGTAACCCTAGTAGCGCTTTAGAAATGTTAAGTAGTAGTAGTACTTGGCTGTGTAGTGTCCAATATCACCACAATACAGGCAAAGGTTTAGGGTCCGACGCCTGTTTCTCTTGCATCGTGAGTGGAGTATGGCCTAGTTGCATGGGTTCTACGGGTGGTAGGGGAAAGACCTCCTAAGGACTAGGAGTCTGTGGCACATACTGGTGGCTAGGTGTCTTAATACCTATCTTTTCTGAGGAGCACCGTTCTCGGCTATGCTCCTGAAATCGAATATCAATCATATTACAGAGTCCAATCAGGTCGTCTAACCTGGTTGGAAGTTCACATCCGGCCAACTCATCCTTAATCTGGGGTGCCAACCCCTGCCAGAAGGTCGCGACCAGACTCTTGTTATTCCAGGCCAATTCAGAAGCCAGAGTGTGGAACCTAATAGCATAGTCACCCAAGGTCTGTGTTCCCTGCTTCAGTCTCAGGAGTGCAGAAGTTGCAGAAGTAATTTTCCCGGGCTCTTCAAAAACTTGTTTAAACTGCTCCAGGAAACTATGGAGATCATGAAGCACCGGATCATTCTTTTCCCAGAGAGGGGATGCCCAGGCTAATGCTCAATCGGACAGTAGTGACATGATATAGGCTATCCGGGTTCTATTAGTTGGAAAATCTTGGGACTGCAGCTCAAAAATTATTTCACACTGGTTGAGAAACCCTCTACAGTCTTTGGAATTACCGTCATATCTTGGTGGTGACTTGAGACGGATACTGGACATGACAGGAACTCTTGCCGGTGTGGGGTCTGAACTCGAAGCTTGAGGAGCTGCTGCTCTCAGGGACGCCACCATAAGGTTCTGCAGCTGGTCTATGCGTGCCTCCAGGCCGTGGAAGATGTTGTTTATATGTGAAAGCTGCAGAGAGTGCTCCTGAAGCGCCTGCAAGGCGGGTGATCCCTCTGAGCTCAGGGCCTTTGCAAACTGTCAGACTCGCGTGGAAAATCTGGACTCGTGAGCCCTTGGGCCACTGCCAAGGAGCGGCAGCGGCAGAAGAACCACCCAAACGAGACAAGGTAGAACTCAAACGGACTGGTAGAAACAGGACTGGAACCACTGGACTGGAGCTGCAGCTGAGGCAAAGCAGGCTGGAGCAGGCAGGGCAGAAACAGCTAGGCTTCACCTGCGCTTGACCGCCGTTCTCCAGGGGTTTAAGCCCTGGGTGCGGGTGGCCGGCAGGACTACGGGACAGAAGAGAAAACAAGCACTGCAGGGTCCAGCAGGAGGCCAGCAAACAGTCAAATAGCCCAGGAAACAAGCAGGAACAAAGGCAGGCAGTGACAGTAGAATACTCCAAGAACCAAACAGGGTCAAAGGCAGGCAGCAAACCATAGAATAGTCCAAACAGGCAGGGTCAAAAGCAGTATAAGAAGTAACAGGTTAGCACTGCAACAACACTCACCGACGAGAAGCTCATCAGACGACCTCTGTTGCAAAGACAAAGCTAGAAGGTTCCCAGGTGCTTGATAAAGGCAGTCCCAGCTGAGGTCACGAATAAGGGTGAGGCTTGATTGCAGGAACAGCAGAGCACGGCTTGGCAAGAACAGGATCCAGGAACGGATTTGGCTTGACTGTAATGGGATTCAGGATTTTCACCCAGGCTTCAGGATTTTCAAGCAGGCTTGGCTTGGCTGGAGGAACCCCAAAGTAAGTTTGGCGTGGAATATAGTCACAATCGTGACAATAACATATAATCATCAGCCATAGCAAGAAACAGGCTCCAAGAAAGACAAACACAGCAGGAACCCGCAATACTGTATGGTCTTCAATACACCCAGGGAGGGTTCTTGACCGGTCTTGGAGGGTCTAGAGGAAAGAAAATTAGCAGGTAAGGCCTAATTTCACATTCCTCAGCGACCTTCCAGACCGGTCAAGACGGTTGGGAAGTACCAAATACATCTAAGAGCGGGACCCCTGAAGGCCAGAGGTCAAAACTGCTGCCCCAAACTTCGCCTCCTCTCTTGCTTGAATGTCAATCCTATAATGCTTCACAAAAGAATGCAATGACAACCATACCACCGCTCTACAAATATCCTGCAGAGGAATTAAACTGCTTTCCGCCCAGGAGGACGCCACCCCCCCTAGTGGGAATGAGCCTTCAGAACCGGAGGCACAACATGGCCCTTCAGCAGATAGGCTGAAGCAATCATCTCCTTCAACCACCTGTGCATCGTGGTCTTAGAAGCGGCCCCACCTTTCTTAGGTCCCCCGTAGAGAACAAACAGCCGGTCTGAGGTGCGAAACTCCTGTGTTCTCCTCAGGTAGCAAAGCAAGGCCCTCCAAATATCCAGTTTAGCCAGACGACATTGCTCCTTGTTTCCTGACTTATCTCCCGGAACAGGCAAAGAAATCACCTGATTTACATGTAAACTGGAAACTACCTTGGCCAAAAAAGAAGGCACTAACCTCAACGAAACCTTCTCCTTGGAAAAAGACAAAAAGGGAGTTCTACAAGACAAAGCATGCAACTCCGAGATCCGCCGAGCTGAAGAGATGGCCACCAAAAATACTGTCTTCAATGTAAGGTCCTTTCTGGTGCACATCTCCAAGGGTTCAAAAGGAGCTCTTACCAGAGCCTCCAGAACGATATTCAAATCCCATGGAGGGACCAAAGGACGTTGTGGACGCCGAATCAATTTTACTCCTGTTTTAATTAACACTCCCCGCAAAAAAACGGATCACATCCGGCACAGAAGCTAGGGACCCCCCCTTGAACCACTCCCCTGTAATAGGACAAAGCCGCCACCTGTACCTTCAAAGTGGACAGAGCTAGAACCCTGTCCAAACCGTCCTGCAAAAATTCCAAAACCTCCGCAATAGAAGTTCGAAAAGGAAGATAAGACCGATCCTTGCACCAATGCTCAAAAAGCCGCCAGACACGCACATAAGCTAAAGAAGTGGACTGCTTTCAGGACCGCAACATCGTAGCAATTACTGTGGGAGAAAAACCTCTCTGCTTCAAACTGTACCTTTCAAGAGCCAAGCCGTAAGCGAGAACGGAGAGGGGTCCGGCATCACAATCGGACCCTGACATAATAACACTGTCTCTGTGTAATGGAAGATGTAAAGGATTGCTTTTCAACCCCGCTTTGATCAATAATGAACTCTGAAATCTTCTGTCTTTGACCAAAAGTAACTTTCCTTGTAAATACAAAAACAAGTTGGAATGCAGAAGATAAGACACAGCTCTAATTAATTTGTTATGTGAAGGGAAAGATGGTTCTTGTTTTCGGAAGTTCAGCCTGGCCACCTGGACTTCGAAAACATGTGACAGTGACCCGCTGAAAACTCCTAAAGATGAATCTCCACCCAGCGAAACAACTCCGTTGCCTCCTCGGCGACCATCCTGCTTTTCGTGCCCCCTTGTCTGTTGACATAGGCTACGGCTGTTGCATTGTGGGAGAGAACTCTGATGGCCCTGCCGACCAGGAGGCCCTGAAAGAACTGAAGGGCCAAATGGATCGCCCGCGTTTCCAATCGATTGATGGACCATCGCGCCTCTTCCAGAGACCATCGACCATAGGCTACCTGACCGAGACAATGAGCCCCCCAGCCTGCCAGGCTTGCATCCGTGGTGAGTACTATCCACTCCGGGGTTTCCAAAGGCATGCCCTTCTTCAGATTCGGTGTGTAGAGCTACCACTGCAGGCTGCAATTCCTGAGCCTGCGGAAACCAGCAACTCAGCAGAGCCCACTGCAGTTGCCGCATGTGCGCCCTGGCCTACGGAACTACCTCTATGGCCGCCAACTTCATTCCCAGCACTTGAAGGTAAGCATGAGCCATCGGCGCTCTCTGCAGCTTGGCGATCCGGGCAGACGGTAGAAACACCCGGTCCCTGGCTGTGTCGAAAAGAATTCCCAGATACTCCAGAGAGTGAGACTGAACCAAGTGACTCGACCGAATTCACTACCCACCCAAGCAACTCCAAGAATCTGACTACCTGAGCTGTCGCCGACTCGCTCTCCGCTTGCAATTTGGCCTGGATCAACCAATCATCCAGATAGGGATGCACCAAAATGCCCTGCTTCCGCAAAGCCGCAGCTACCACCACCATTATCTTGGAAAAGGTACAAGGAGCCGTCGCAAGGCCGAAAGGCAGCACACAGAACTGAAAATGCCTCCCCAAGACGGCAAATCGAAGAAACTTAGCCATCTATCCCCCCTTCAGTCCGTTCAGAACTCTGCTGCACGTCTTATCTTCCGCCTGGACCGATATACTCATATCACCCCTTTCCTCAAGTCACTGCACTGGCTTCCAATTAGGTACCGCATACAGTTCAAGCTTCTCCTACTAACCTACAAATGCACTAGATCTGCAGCCCCTCCCTACCTCTCTACCCTCATCTCCCCCTATGTGCCTACCCGTAACCTCCGCTCTCAAGACAAATCCCTCCTTTCAGTACCCTTCTCCACCACTGCCAACTCCAGGCTCCACCCTTTCTGCCTCGCCTCACCCCATGCTTGGAATAAACTCCCTGAGCCCATTCGCCAGGCCCCCTCCCTGCCCATCTTCAAATCCTTGCTCAAAGCCCACCTCTTCGATGTCGCCTTCAGCACCTAACCACCATACCATACCATATTCAGGAAATCTAGACTGCCCAACTTGACATTTTGTCCGTTAGATTGTAAGCTCCTTTGAGCAGGGACTGTCCTTCTTTGTTACACTGTACAGCGCTGCGTAACCCTAGTAGCGCTCTAGAAATGTTAAGTAGTAGTAGTGAGCTGCTTGGATGGGAATGTGCAGATGCACCTCCGTCAGGTCCAACGACGTGAGGAATGAAGAAAAGGTTAGACGAATTTCATATTCAGTATAAAATGTTTATTTACAATTATACTGCATACCTTTTAATGAGGTGTGCAGGAAGCATGTTCAGACAAAGCAGTCAGAATGCTTACTACACAGCTCTCTCATTGGTCTTGTATAGTATTTTTCATTGGCATCTGACTATACAACATTCCTGTGCAAGTCTCTGAGTACCACAAACTGTTAATCATATGCAGAACATCTGCTTTCTCTTATTGCTCCCCCTTCTTGCCCACAGACTTTCTGGAGCCGTGCCTTTGGCTGATGTTTAATGTCCGTCAATCTTTTCTCATGCCTCAGGAGGTCTTAATGTTGACACAGCTTGCTCTGCATGTTCTTTGAAGCTTTCCACTTCTATTTTTTTATGCTTTTATTCAACAGGAACTCCCCACTCCGGAGTGCCACAATGACTGAACACAGCGTTTCCATGCAGAATGAGGGAACTCTCAAGGCCCCATTGACCCTCTTGAGGTCTAAAATGGGACGAAAGGAACCCTCCTTCTTGGGCACCACAAAGTAAATTGAATAACAACCTGTTCCCTGCTGATTTCGAGGCACGGGCACAACCGCTCCAAGGTCGATCAGCTGCCATAAGGTGTTTCGAATCGCTACTGCCTTGCGACGGGAACGACACGGGGACTCCAGAAAAAACTGGGAAAGCGGACTGTCGAACTCCAACGTGTATCCATCTTGTACCACTTCAAGCACCCACTGATTTGATGTAATCTGGGCCCACCTCTGGAAAAACTGCCTCAGCCGAGCGCCTACTCGCACCAGAGGCTGGACCCCCACCCCATCATTGTGAGGCGTGTCCCGAACCAGTGCCTCCCGAGGAAGAGTCACGCCCTCCCCGGTGGCCCCCTCGAAAGGACTGGGTGCGCTGAAAAAATGATCTTTGGAAGCTCCACTAGACCTACCCAGTCTGTACCTGCGAGTGTCCCAAAAATGACCACATGTCGAATTTGCCCGGCCATCTGCTTTGGGATGAAACTCCGGAAGCCAAGGAACCTTTGCAACCCCAAGTCTGCGAACTAGCTTATCCAAATTCTCTCCAAAGAGCATGGAGCCTTTAAAGGGAAGTGAACACAACTTAGACTTGGAGGCCGCATCTGCAGCCCAACCTCGTAACCACAGTGGCCGACGGGCTGCCACCACTAGAGCCATATTCTTAGCTGGCACTCGCGGCTCTATAGCCGAAACACGGACCGTGTAGGGTCCTAATAAAGTCTACTTGGAGTTTTCATTTTGTGAGTTTTGACTGGTTTCTTAGAATGGATTTTCTTCCACTCTGCATTCATTCTCCTTGGTGCCAGAAACTGGAAACCTATGCGACCCTCAGGGGGAGGAATGCTGGCTTCGGCCTAACCCCTGGTAAGCCTTTCCTCAGCTGAGAGGTGCCCAGCTCTACCACCGGCTGCCTTTCAGGTGCTGTGGAGGACTTGCAGCTCATCTGCATATCCTTACAGCATTCTCCGGGGTGACAACCAGGTCCACTCCGATCCACTCAGGGCCTCCGCTCTAGGTGCCGCGTGCCGGGGCATTTTTCTCTTTACATCTAATCTTCTTCCCAGTTGCTAAAGTACCTCAGTCATTTATGGCCCCTATTCACATTCTCTTCCTAGCCCTGTCCCTTCCTAATCTTTTCCCTCACCCCCTACCTCTCTCCGCTACAGGAACTCACTGCCCATCCATCGACTTCATCACCTCACCTTCTCTCCTACCCTCTTCCTCCCTCTTTGCTTTTAATCTCCGCCTCTTTTGCCTTCCCCATTCCACCTAAATACCTCTCGCCTTCGACGCCTTCGTGGCTACACCTCTCCTACTCTCCTCCGCTCTCTTTTACTCCTTCTCTTACTCTCAGCCGGAGACATCAATCCCAATCCTGGCCCCCCTCACCAACTATTATCCCAACTCTACAGATCTCACCGCGACCTCTCTAACCTCATCTCTATTTCTCTACTCCTCTTCTCTGCCCTTGCGCCCTATGGAATGCCCGCTCTATCTGTAACAAACTCGCCTATATCCAGGACCTCTTTATCTCGCGTCACCTCCATCTGCTCGCCATAACAGAAACCTGGCTCTGCCCTGATGACTCTGCTTCAGTCGCAGCCCTGTGCCATGGCGGTTATCTATTTTCACATACTCCTCGCCCTGCTGGCCGTGGGGGCAGTGTTGGACTACTTCTCTCTCTCTCCTCCAGATTTCAACCCCTTCTTCCACCTCAATCTCACTGTTTTTCCTCCTTTGAAGTCCACTCTATCTGCCTTTTCTCTCCTCTGCCTCTTCGAATAGCGGTCATTTATCGTCCCCCTGATAAGTCCCTTTCATCCTTTCTCAGTGACTGACGCCTGGCTTGCCTTCTTCCATGATCCTTCCTCCCCCTCTCTCATCCTTGGTGACTTTAATATTCCTGCTAATGATCCTTCCAACTCTTATATTTCCAAGTTACTCGCTTTAACGTCCTCCTTTAATCTCCAACTATGCTCCACCTCCCCCACTCATCAAAATGGTCACTGTCTTGATCTCATCTTCTCCTCCAACTGTTCACCCTCTAGTTTCCTTACCTCTGATCTTCCCTCCTCTGATCACCATCTTATAACTTTCACACTTAAATCTCCTCCCTCCCAGTCCCGTCCTATCTTATCTAATTTATCTAGGAATCTTCACGATATTGACCCTTCATCTCTATCCTCCCATGTTTCAAACCTCCTCTCTACTGTGGCACCATCCACGTCTGTCAACGAGGCTGTTTCTTCTTACAACAATACTCTATCCTCTGCCTTAGACACTCTTGCACCTTTGATGACCCGCCCTGTAAGGCGTACAAAACCCCAACCTTGGCTGACTTCTAATATCTGCTACCTACGTTCCTGTACCCACTCCGCCGAACGCCTCTGGCGGAAATCTCGGGCCCTTGCTGATTTCCTACACTTTAAGTTCAT
Organism: Microcaecilia unicolor; assembly: GCF_901765095.1. Taxonomy (NCBI): domain Eukaryota; kingdom Metazoa; phylum Chordata; class Amphibia; order Gymnophiona; family Siphonopidae; genus Microcaecilia; species Microcaecilia unicolor. Next base: position 68,822,114 of record NC_044041.1, read on the forward strand.
GCTGACCTCCTTCCAATCTGCTCTTTTACGTGCCAAACAGGATTATTATATCCAACTGACCAACTGTCTTGGCTCTAATCCTCGACTTCTCTTCACCACATTGAACTCTCTCCTCAAGGTGCCCCCTCCCCCAACTCCCCCTTCATTATCTCCTCAGACCCTTGCTGAATTCTTTCACAACAAGGTTCAAAAGATAAACCTTGCTTTCTCTACCTCACCACCTCTCCCTCCACTAGTCCGTTCCCCTCTCTCTCCTTCCCCTCATTCCCTTTCCTCCTTTCCTGAAGTTACTATTGAGGAAACTACACTTCTCCTTTCTTCCTCAAAATGTACCTCCTGTTCCTCTGATCCCATTCCCACCCACCTTCTTAATGCCATCTCTCCTGCTCTTATTCCTTTTATCTGTCACATTCTCAACCTCTCACTTTCCACTGCGACTGTCCCTGCTGCCTTTAAACATGCTGTGGTCACACCTCTCCTTAAGAAGCCTTCACTCGACCCTACTTGTCCCTCTAATTACCGACCCATCTCCCTCCTTCCTTTTCTCTCCAAATTACTTGAGCGTGCTGTTCACCGCCGCTGCCTTGATTTTCTCTCCTCACATGCTATTCTTGACCCACTACAATCTGGTTTTCGCCCTCTCCACTCAACCGAAACTGCGCTTACTAAAGTCTCCAATGACCTATTACTGGCTAAATCCAGAGGTCAATATTCCATCCTCATTCTTCTTGATCTTTCCGCTGCTTTTGACACTGTCGATCACAGCATACTTCTCGATACCCTGTCCTCACTTGGATTCCAGGGCTCTGTCCTTTCCTGGTTCTCTTCCTTCCTCTCCCTCCACACCTTTAGTGTTCACTCTGGTGGATCCTCTTCTACTTCTATCGCTCTGCCTGTCGGCGTACCTCAGGGTTCTGTTCTTGGTCCCCTCCTCTTTTCTGTCTACACTTCTTCCCTTGGTTCATTAATCTCATCCCATGGCTTTTCCTACCATCTCTATGCTGATGACTCCCAAATCTACCTTTCTACCCCTGATATCTCACCTTGCATCCAAACCAAAGTCTCAGCGTGCTTGTCTGACATTGCTGTCTGGATGTCTCAACGCCACCTGAAATTAAACATGACCAAAACCGAGCTTCTCATTTTCCCACCCAAACCCACCTCCCCGCTCCCCCCGTTTTCTATTTCTGTTGATGGTTCTCTCATTCTCCCTGTCTCCTCAGCTCGAAACCTTGGGGTCATCTTTGACTCTTCTCTCTCCTTCTCTGCTCATATCCAGCAGATTGCCAAGACCTGTCGTTTCTTTCTTCACAACATCCGTAAAATCCGCCCCTTTCTTTCCGAGCACTCTACCAAAACCCTCATCTACACCCTTGTCACCTCTCGTTTAGACTACTGCAATCTGCTTCTTGCTGGCCTCCCACTTACTCACCTCTCCCCCCTCCAGTCGGTTCAAAACTCTGCTGCCTGTCTCGTCTTCCACCAGGGTCGCTTTACTCATACTACCCCTCTCCTCAAGACCCTTCACTGGCTCACTATCCGTTTTCGCATCCTGTTCAAACTTCTTCTACTAACCTATAAATGTACTCATTCTGCTGCTCCCCAGTATCTCTCCACACTCGTCCTTCCCTACACCCCTTCCCGTGCACTCCACTCCATGGATAAATCCTTCTTATCTGTTCCCTTCTCCACTACTGCCAACTCCAGACTTCACGCCTTCTGTCTCGCTGCACCCTATGCCTGGAATAAACTTCCTGAGCCCCTACGTCTTGCCCCATCCTTGGCCACCTTTAAATCTAGACTGAAAGCCCACCTCTTTAACATTGCTTTTGACTCGTAACCACTTGTAACCACTCGCCTCCACCTACCCTCCTCTCTTCCTTCCCGTTCACATTAATTGATTTGATTTGCTTACTTTATTTTTTTTGTCTATTAGATTGTAAGCTCTTTGAGGAGGGACTGTCTTTCTTCTATGTTTGTGCAGTGCTGCGTATGCCTTGTAGCGCTATAGAAATGCTAAATAGTAGTAGTAGTAAAACCCCTGTACATCCTCCATATTTCCACCCTAGCATCTCCTGGAGCTCTTCAGCAGGTTTGTGGTACATCTTCAGAGACAGCCACATTTGCCCTCCCTCCAACAGGAGTCAACAGCCTTGCTTCTGAGGAAATAGCCCCCCTCTCTTCTTTCTCCCTACCTTCTCCAGAGCCAGACCTCACTGATAGTGAAATACACACAAATCCAGAAGCCCATTGTGGAAGTCCAAAAACTAAGCCATGTCTTTCTCTTCAGGATCATCTGGCTTACTAGGTATTCCTTCAGACTCGGCACCTTCACTACCCCATCCTGTCTAACCTCTTGAGGATCTGACCTATCCCAAGATCCTTCAGAAGCTGACCACCACTCACTAGTACTATGTGTGACTGCAAGATGAGGTTCTTTGCATCCTCAAGTATTTAAACAACCCTAAATCAATGGTAGCAGTTCCCATGCATACAATCCTTTGACTGGGATTGACATCCACCTCTTGAAAAAAAAAAAAAAAAAAAAAGACTGAGCTTAATTGTAGCTCAACCTTTACCATAAATTGTTACTGGAGACTAGAGGTGCTCTTGTATCCCGCTAATTGAAGACAAAAAAACTCATGTCTCCCATGTTTTATGACATGGGTAGTGAAGACAGCGTACCCAAGTGGTTGACCTTTCCCCACTGTTGGGGTGTCAACTGCAGCTGGAAACATGGCAACATGGCATGGCTCAGCCTTGGCTCTCTGAAAAGATATCTATGAATTCCTGACTGATGCGCCTTGCTCAGGCAAGAACCGCTTGGTGAAAGTCAAAAGAAAGTTGATATAATCAAACACCACTGCACCACCCTGTAAACTCTCTCCAATGATTTGGACTGAGCTCCAAAAGCAACAGAACAAGAATCCAAATATTTCAGAGCTTACCTGTTTTGTACTTTTACAATTCCTACCCAAGATGGCAACTTAAATGCCAGAATCCACAATCTTACCATAGCTCTTACCAGCAAAGACCACACCCAAGGGAGTGGAGGCAGAAGAAAACCCACCCCCCTCAGCTCCCAAGGTTGCTCCTATTTATAGCATCCATACCACTAGGGGGCTAATTCATACATTTTACTGATGCCTGAAGAAAGATAACAGTGTTGAGTTGGTTGGTTATCACTTTATGACAGTTACTGAATCAGATTCTACCTCCTCCCTTACGGGGAAATGGGACTTGATATACCGCCTTTCTGTGGTATTTTGCAACTACATTCAAAGCAGTTTACATATATACAGGTACTTATTTTGTACCAGGGGCAATGGAGGGTTAAGTGAATTGCCCAGTCACAAGGAGCTGCAGTGGGAAGTCCACTGCACTAACCACTAGGCTACTCCTCCACTCAGACCACCATCATTCAAAATACCAGAAATGCTGAGCCCTCTTACCTTGTGGATATCCACTCTCTACTCGGTAGGAGCCATAGAACTGGACCCTCCTGCAGAGATCAACCAAGGTTTCTACTCTCAATTCTATCAAAGAAAACCAAAGGCTTCCAACCTAAGCTGGGGTGTACAAATCCACCACAGGTGCATTCTCAAGGAAAAATTCCAAATGTACTTCCTGAGAAACAATGACTGACTGGTCTCAGAATACCTATTTATTTATTTAGATTTTGCTCACACCTTTTTCAGTAGTAGCTCAAGGTGAGTTACATTCAGGTACTCTGGATATTTCTCTGTCCCAGGAGGGCTCACAATCTAGTTTGTACCTGAGGCAATGAAGGGATTCCGAGACCAGTCTTGAGGGGAGAGAAGACAGAAAAGCATAGGAATGGCCTAGTGGTTAGAGAACCGGTCTTGCAATCCATTGCAATCCAGAGGTGGCCGGTTCAAATCCCACTGCTGCTCCTTGTGATCTTGGACAAGTCACTTAAATCTATGCTTCTCTTTCTTCCCTTCCCCCTGCCCCCCCCCCCCCCCAATGTATGTGGCAGTTACGGCTGCACACCTCTGCAAACAAAACAGCTCATTGTAGGGACCTCTTACCCAAATCTATATTCAAACCACTGTGACACTCCTTCAGATGCAGTTTCCTTATCAACACAAGTCACATCTGATTCCTACCCAGTCTCTAAAATTCACTGAGGCAGACTCCACACAATTCTAAACAGGACGTTTCTGCTGCCGCAGAGGGTGAAGCTATTAGAGCTAAAAGAAAATCCTTCAGAAAATGGAAGAAGGAACCGACTGAAAATAATAAGAAATGGCATAAGAAATGTCAAGTCAAATGCAAAGCGCTGATAAGGAAAGCTAAAGGGACTTCGAAAAAAAGATTGCGTTGGCGGCAAAAACACAGTAAAAATTTTTTTTAGGTATATTAAAAGCAGGAAGCTGGCAAACGAATCAGTTGGACCGCTAGATGACCGAGGAGTAAAAGGGGAGGTCAGGGAAGACAAAGCTGTAGCAGAGAGATTAAATGAATTCTTTGCTTCGGTCTTCAGCGAGGAAGATTTGGGTGGGATACTGGTGCCGGAAATGGTATTCGAAGCTGACGAGTCTGAGAAACTTAATGAATTCTCTGTAAACCTGGAGGATGTAATGGGGCAGTTCTACAAACTGAAGAGTATCAAATCTCCTGGACCGGATGGTATTCATCCCAGAGTACTGATAGAACTGAAAAATGAACTTGCGGAGCTATTGTTAGAAATATGTAATTTATCCTTAAAATCGAGCGTGGCACCGGAAGATTGGACAGTGGCCAATGCAACGCCAATTTTTAAAATAGGTTCCACTGGAGATCCGGGAAATTATAGACCGGTGAGTCTGACGTTGGTGCCCGGATAAATGGTAGACTATTATTAAGAACAAAATTCCAGAGCATATTCAAAAGCATGGATTAATGAGACAAAGTCAACATGGATTTAGTGAAGGGAAATCTTGCCTCACCTATCTACTACATTTCTTTGAAGGGGTGAACAAACATGTGGATAAAGGTGAGACGGTTGATATTGTGTATCTGGATTTTCAGAAGGCGTTTGACAAAGTACCTCTTGAAAGACTCCAGAGGAAATTGTAGAGTCATGGGATAGGAGGTCGTGTTCTATTGTGGATTAAAAACTGGTTAAAAGATAAAACAGAGAGTAGGGTTAAATGGTCAGTATTCTCAATGGAGAAGGGTAGTTAGTGGGGTTCCCCAGGGTTCTGTGCTGGGACCACTGCTTTTTAACATATTTATAAATGACCTAGAGATGGGAGTAACTAGTGAGGTAATTAAATTTGTTGATGACAGAAAGTTATTCAAAGTCGTTAAATCGCAGGATTGTGAAAAATTACAAGCGGATCTTGGGAGACTGGGCGTCTTATTGTAAGATGAACTTTCCATCCTGAATACCTACTCCATTTGTCTACTCTACCTTAACTATGTATTTATTTTTTCCGGAACTGGTAATCACCATTACGGAACTATGTAAGCCATGTTGAGCCTGCAAATTGGTGGGAAAATGTGGGATACAAATGTTATAAATAAATAAATAAATGGCAGATGACATTTAATGTGAGCAAGTGCAAAGTGATGCATGTGGGAAAGAGGAACCCAAATTATAGCTATGTCATGGAAGGTTCCACGTTAGGTGTCATCGTTGATGATACATTGAAACCTTCTGCTCAGTGTGCTGCTGCAGCTAAGAAAGCAAATAGAATGTTAGGTATTATTAGGAAAGGAATGGAAAACAAAAATGAGGATGTTATAATGCCTTTGTATAGCTCCATGGTGCGACTGCACCTCAAATATTGTGTTCAATTCTGGTTGCCGCATCTCAAAAAAGATAGAGTGGAATTAGAAAAGGTGCAGAGAAGGGCGAAGAAAACAATAAAGTGGATGGGACGACTTCCCTATGAGGAAAAGCTAAAGCGGCTAGGGCTCTTCAGCTTGGAGAAAAGGCGGCTGAGGGGAGATATGATAGAGGTCTTTAAAATAATGAGTGGAGTCGAACGGGTAGATGTGAAGCGTCTGTTCACGCTTTCCAAAAATACTAGGACTAGGAGGCATGCGATGAAGCCACAATGTAGTAAATTTAAAACGAATCGGAGAAAATGTTTCTTCATTCAACGTGTAATTAAACTCTGGAATTCGTTGCCAGAGAATGTGGTAAAGGCGGTTAGCTTAGCAGAGTTTAAAAAAGGTTTGGATGGCTTCCTAAAGGAAAAGTCTATAGACCGTTATTAAATGGACTTGGGGAAAATCCACTATTTCTGGGATAAGCAGTATAAAATGTTTTGTACATTTTTAGGATCTTGCCGGTTATCTGTGACCTGGATTGGCCACTGTTGGAAACAGGATGTTGGGCTCGATGGACCTTTGGTCTTTCCCAGTATGGCAATACTTTTGTACTTATGTGAATGTGACCAGTTCTCTCACTATTGCGTGGCTTCCACAGACAAATCCCAACAAGAATATTCCTGCTGTTTCTAGAGCACCTTAGCTGCATCCATGTGATCCCACTCACAAAATTCCATGTGCATCAGCTTCAGTGCCACCTATTAAAAACTATCAACTCGCCAAAGCCTCAAACATCAACTCTTGAAGCACTCGGTGGTTGAATTAGGACAATCTCCCCAATGGCAGGTCCCTCCAGCAACCTCAGCCCCAGTTGACAATCACAACAGATGCCTCCAAATGTGGTTGAGGAGCCCACCTTAACTGTGGACCAGGGATACTTGCCCCCCCCCCCAAAAAAAAAAAAAAAAAAAAAAAAAAAAAAAACTCACCATCACTTCAACTTTCTGGAGTACAGGGCTATTGGGAATGCTCTCAGAGCAGTCAGACCCTGGATCACAGGCAAAACCACTCATCCAAATGAACAACCCAATCACCACGTTTTAATCAACAAACAAGGTGGTATGGGCTCTAGCAAACTCTACAGGGAAAGTTACAGCAGCTAGATGTTTGCCCTCTAGCATTTGCTTCCTCCACACCTCTTACCTTCTAGGGGATCATAACATGCTTGCGGACCTTAGGCAACAATTAGACCCTCATGAGAGCCCCTCAGCATAGCCATAAGGTTTAGATGGTGGAGCACTTCCTCTATGGACCTCTTCACCAATATAGTATGTCCAGAAATGTCTTTATGATACATTGGAGACAGCAGGTACACCACACATAAAGAAAGCCTCCTGCTGTTATAGAGATTATTGTTTTTCTTTGTTGGTGAAAGGTCTGATGCAGAGAGGTGTTCCAGGATTTTTTGATTGTAAGAAACAGTTGAGGAATTGTGAAAGTCTTTGGTGATGGCAATTTAGAAAAGTTGAAGATGATCCATGAGTCTGGTGAGGACAACTTTGAGAGCCTATGCTAGTGGTGAGCTCCTCACTAGTGGTTTGATATTTATAAGACCTCTCATAAAGCGGGAGACAGTGGAGTGTAGCGTGTTCCTTGATGAAGCAAGTAGTAAGCAGAGATGACCGCTAAATATGGCCAGACTACTGACATCTTTAAGTCCAAAGTCCGAGAGGTGAAGCATGTAGGAAAGAGCAATAGTTGGAGAGTATGAATAGGGGTTTTTGTTTTGTGTTTGGGCCCAAATGGGGAAATGCTGCCACTTATGACTGTGTGGCTGGTTTTCTGGATGCTGGGAGAACTTGTTCAGATAATGGGAGTGAATTAGTAGGACTACGCTCAATCTCCAAGCTGTGGCACGAGGATGTAAGATCTGCCCTTGATTCTGTCAGAAGCAGCAGGTGAACGCTTAATACTACTGGTTGATCTATTGAGAGGCTGAGATGTGGAAAACATACCATACAGTGGTGGAAATAAGTATTTGATCCCTTGCTGATTTTGTAAGTTTGCCCACTGACAAAGACATGAGCAGCCCATAATTGAAGGGTAGGTTATTGGTAACAGTGAGAGATAGCACATCACAAATTAAATCCGGAAAATCACATTGTGGAAAGTATATGAATTTATTTGCATTCTGCAGAGGGAAATAAGTATTTAATCCCTCTGGCAAACAAGACCTAATACTTGGTGGCAAAACCCTTGTTGGCAAGCACAGCGGTCAGACGTCTTCTGTAGTTGATGATGAGGTTTGCACACGTCAGGAGGAATTTTGGTCCACTCCTCTTTGCAGATCATCTCTAAATCATTAAGAGTTCTGGGCTGTCGCTTGGCAACTCGCAGCTTCAGCTCCCTCCATAAGTTTTCAATGGGATTAAGGTCTGGTGACTGGCTAGGCCACTCCATGACCCTAATGTGCTTCTTCCTGAGCCACTCCTTTGTTGCCTTGGCTGTATGTTTTGGGTCATTGTCGTGCTGGAAGACCCAGCCACGACCCATTTTTAAGGCCCTGGCGGAGGGAAGGAGGTTGTCACTCAGAATTGTACGGTACATGGCCCCATCCATTCTCCCATTGATGCGGTGAAGTAGTCCTGTGCCCTTAGCAGAGAAACACCCCCAAAACATAACATTTCCACCTCCATGCTTGACAGTGGGGACGGTGTTCTTTGGGTCATAGGCAGCATTTCTCTTCCTCCAAACACGGCGAGTTGAGTTCATGCCAAAGAGCTCAATTTTTGTCTCATCTGACCACAGCACCTTCTCCCAATCACTCTCGGCATCATCCAGGTGTTCACTGGCAAACTTCAGACGGGCCGTCACATGTGCCTTCCGGAGCAGGGGGACCTTGCGGGCACTGCAGGATTGCAATCCGTTATGTCGTAATGTGTTACCAATGGTTTTCGTGGTGACAGTGGTCCCAGCTGCCTTGAGATCATTGACAAGTTCCCCCCTTGTAGTTGTAGGCTGATTTCTAACCTTCCTCATGATCAAGGATACCCCACGAGGTGAGATTTTGCGTGGAGCCCCAGATCTTTGTCGATTGACAGTCATTTTGTACTTCTTCCATTTTCTTACTATGGCACCAACAGTTGTCTCCTTCTCGCCCAGCGTCTTACTGATGGTTTTGTAGCCCATTCCAGCCTTGTGCAGGTGTATGATCTTGTCCCTGACATCCTTAGACAGCTCCTTGCTCTTGGCCATTTTGTAGAGGTTAGAGTCTGACTGATTCACTGAGTCTGTGGACAGGTGTCTTTCATACAGGTGACCATTGCCGACAGCTGTCTGTCATGCAGGTAACGAGTTGATTTGGAGCATCTACCTGGTCTGTAGCGGCCAGATCTCTTACTGGTTGGTGGGGGATCAAATACTTATTTCCCTCTGCAGAATGCAAATAAATTCATATACTTTCCACAATGTGATTTTCCGGATTTAATTTGTGATGTGCTATCTCTCACTGTTACCAATAACCTACCCTTCAATTATGGGCTGCTCATGTCTTTGTCAGTGGGCAAACTTACAAAATCAGCAAGGGATCAAATACTTATTTCCACCACTGTATATGTTAATCCAGTGGGGAGCAATGAGGATTACTTGGGCCTTTGTATGCATAGAACTTTTGAGGACCCTGGACAGAATAAGGGTGGAAAAGCATAGAGAAGATCTTGATCTCCCCAAAATTTAAGGCAACTGCAATCTGGTTGCGACAAATGGAGCACTGCTCGTTGTTTTCAGACGTGAAGACACCATAGGAGTGCCACATTGAGTGAAGAGAGACTGAACTGTATTGGAATTTAGGGTCCATTCATGAGGATTTAACTTGCAACTGCTATCCGTGTGAGCTGGCCTAAAAAATATTTTGTTTGAAGAGAGGTATTTAATTAGACTGCAAGATTCCAGACCCTTAGATCGTCTTAGCACAAATGAAGGCATCCTGATCTCCCTTGCTTGTTTATGTAGAACACGGGTACCCAGTTGTCCGTTCTGATAAGAGCATGTGAGCGAAGCCATTATAAAATGGTTCGAAAAGCATTGTAAACTCCTCCAAAGTTTCAGTACACTGATGTGGAAGACTCACTAGTGTGAGCGGCTGAAGCCTTACATTCACCATTGAAGTAAAAGGGCCCCCCAGCTTCTTCTGGAAGCAGCCATAGTTAGTGTTAGTCAAGGTAGTGGAGTTTGAGAGCATTCTGTGGTGAGGTTGGGTTAATAAAGCCATCAGCTAAGGAGAGGTGGACTGAGTTGTAACTTAAACCTTAACTCACTTTATTTTGGCTTATTAACAGTTGCAAAACCCATAAGTGTGACACCTATAGTTGAGATACCTGTGTTTGCATAGTTCTCCAGCATAAAACAGTGGGTTGTAATTTGTCTTGCACTAAACAACTGTTTGCAGTTAGCATGTTCATAGTTGGAAAGTCTGTTCACACAGAAAATTTCCCCATTATCACACACACTGGATAATTAGGAACAGTCTTCCAAAAATCACAACTGGCATGTATAATTCTGTCCTGCCTTTAGAATCATCCTGTGACCTGCCTCTCAGTCACATTGTTGGTGGATAGTGCTTAAGGTGAAATTAGATCTTACCTGCTAATTTTCTTTCCTCTAGACCCTCCAGACCGGTCAAGACGCGTGGGTTATGTCCTCCTACCAGCAGAGGGAGACTGAGAAAACACTAAGCTTTTGAAGCCTGTATATATAACCTGTGCAGAACCTCCACTAGCCAGTATAACCCTGACAAAGCAGAGAAACAAAAACACTAACAACAACTAGCAACCCTGTACGTGGTCACAGTAAACTGCAAAAACAAGAAACATCTTCCGCTTGCTCTTGCGGAAACATGTTCCTTTGCCTTTGATAAAACAGTTGGGCTTCTACAGGTGGACTATCAAAGAAGAGCCCCACCTGTCCCGGACTCCTATCACAAAACAAAAAATAAACAGTCTGCAATTAGAGAAACAACAATCTACAGCAGCCAAGAATTATCCAACCAACACACCTCCTGGCCTCCAATACAGACAGGGCGGGCTCTTGACCGGTCTGGAGGGTCTAGAGGAAAGAAAATTAGCAGGTAAGATCTAATTTCACCTTCCTCAGCGACCCTCCAGACCGGTCAAGACGCGTGGGACGTACCAGAGCAGTAACTAACTTACGGGAGGGACCTACTAAGGCCAGAGGTCAAAACTGCTGCCCCAAAGCGCACCTCGTCCTTTGCATGCACAGGAATCCTATAATGCTTCACAAAGGAATGCAACGAAAACCAAACCGCAGCCCAACAAATATCTAACAGAGAAATCATACTATTCTCCGCCCACGAGGCTGCCATTCCCCTAGTGGAATGAGCAGACCAGCCCCTAGGCACCACAGGACCCTTCACCAAGTAAGCAGATGCAACCGCCTCCTTCAACCACCGTGCTATGGTCACCTTAGGAGCCGCTGCACCCTTCTTTGGGCCACCATGAAGAACGAACAAACGGTCAGAGGCTCTGAAGTCCTGAGTTCCAGAGAGATAACAACTCAAAACTCTCCTGACATCCAGCTTGGCAATACCACGCTGCTCCGAATCTCCAGCCATATCACCCAACACTGGCAGAGAGATGACCTGATTAACATGGAACTCGGAAACCACCTAGGGCAAAAAAAGGAAAGCACCGTCCGCAACGAAACCTTTCCCTCAGAAAGGACAAAAATGGTTCCCTACAAGACAAAGCCTGAAGCTCTGAAACACTCCGTGCTGAAGTAATCGCCACCAACAAGACCGTCTTTAAAGATAAATCCTTACAAGATGCCGATACCAGCGGCACAAACGGAGGCCTGATCAAAGCATCCAAAACTAGCTTCAAATCCCACGGAGGCACCATCCGTCACTGAGGTGGACGCAGCAACTTAACACCCTTCAAAAAACGCACTACCTCAGGCACAGACGCGAAGGACTTTCACTGAAGCTTCCCACGAAAACATGACAAAGCTGCCACCTGAACCTTCAGTGTAGACAAGGCCAGACCCCTATCAACACCATCGTGCAAAAATTCCAAAACTTCCGCCACCGAAGAGCGAAACGGCCGAACTCGATGGTCTTCACACCAGTGCTCAAAGATTCTCCAAACCCGGACATACGCCAAGGAAGTGGATCGTCTACGGCAACTCAACATCGTAGCAAAGCCACTGGACGAAAGCCCCTTCTTCAACTTGTGCCGCTCAAGAGCCAAGCCATAAGCGAAAACCGAGCCGGAACCGGCATGATTATCGGGCTTTGACACAGAACTGATCCCAACAAAGGCAGGGCCGCCGCCCCTGCCAACCGCACCAGGTCTCCGTACCATGGTCGATGCTGCCAATCCGGAGCTACCAGAATCACCCGACCGAAGTGATGTTCGATGCGCTATATTACTCGACCGACTAACAGCCACGGAGGAAACACATACAGTCACTCCCGAGGCCAAGGCAACAGAAGAGCGTCGATTCCCTCCGCTCAAGGGTCTCTTCAGCGACTGAAAAAAACAAAAAATCTCTGAACTTGCGCATAGCGAGCCGTTGCCCTAAGATCACCGAAAGTCCCCAGACCGACACAACTCACTGGAACACTGACCGAAGAAAAGACCACTCTCTGGATCTAGAGTGTGCCTGCTGAGATAATCTGCATCTATGTGACCTACCCCGGCCACATGCGCTGCCAAGAGAGCCTGAAGATGAGTTCAACTGCGCCGCCAAGGCTCTTCGTCCCCCCTTGACGGTTGACATATGCTACTGCCATGGCATTGTCACAGAGCACTCGGACAGCCTTGTGGCGAACCACCGACGTCAAGGCCTGGAGCACCACCCGAATGGCCCGAGTTTCCAGCCGGTTGATGGACCACTCTGCTTCTGCCCGAGACCACCGGCCTTGAGCTACCTGACCGAGACAATGTGCCCCCCAACCTTGCAGACTGGCATCCGTGACCATTACCAGCCCCTGTGGGGACTCCAACGGCATTCCTGTTCCCAAATTGCGCGGGTTGAGCCACCAGCGGAGACTGAGACGAGGGGCCACCGACAGCGGACAACACATTTCCAAGTCCTGCGACAGAGGGGACCAACGACTGAACAGAGCTGACTGTACCTGACGCATGTGCGCCCTGGCCCACGGAACTACCTCTATGGTCGCCGCCATCAGGCCCAGGACCTGACGATAAGTACGGGCCGTCGGCGCCTTCTCTGCAAGGAACCGACAAATCGGACCCTGTAACTTGGAACCAAAGGCTGCACGAAGGAAAGTGAAGATAAGCTTCCGTCAAATCCAGGGAAGTGAGAAACTCTCCTTTCCGGACCGCACCAGTGACCGACCGCAACGTCTCCATCCGGAAAGAGGGCACCTTGAGTGCCGCATTGACCCTTTTGAGATCTAAAATGGGACGAAAAGTGTCCTCTTTCTTGTGGACCACAAAATAGATCAAATAGCACCCTGAGCGTTGCTGATCTGAAGGAACAGGAACCACGGCTCCCAATGCGAGCAGCCACCGCAGAGTGTCCCTCACTGCTGCCCTCTTGCTCCAACAACGACAGAGGGATTCCAGAAACACTTCGGGAGAACAGCGCATATCCGCCTCGAAACACCTTGAGAACCCACTGATCTGACCTGATTTGGGCCCAGCTCTGGTAAAACAGACTCAGCCGAGCCCCAACATGCACCAGAGCCTGAGCCCGCACACCTTCATTGGGAATTGCGGCGTGAATACTAACCTCCTACGGAAAAGCCACGCCCTCCGCGACGATTCTCACGAAAGAACTGTGCGCGCTGGAAAAACCGACCCCTAGAGGTCCTACTACTATTAAACATTTCTATAGCACTATTAGACTTATACAGCGCTGTCCAAATTAACATGAAAAGACAGTCCCTGCTCAACGGAGCTCACAATCTAAATTGGACAAACAGACAGCTAGGGGTAGGTCCCACTCGATCTGCCCGGCCTATACCGCTGAGCCTCCCTAAACCGTCCCCGAGAGGAACTAGTTCTGGCCCCTGCCTTGAACCGAAAATCTGGAAGCCATAGAACCTTGGTATCACTAAGACCTCACACTAACTTGTCCAAATCTTCTCCAAAGAGCATAGCTCCCTTAAGTGGCAGAGACCCACAACCATAGCCATATTTTTTGTCTGAAGTAGGCAACAAATCATAAAAGCCTCAGACAAAAAGGATGAACCCATGTCCAAGTCGGCTAACTCCTGACCCCCAGAAGAACCAACATCTACCGAATCATCCAGGAGCTTCTCGGCCCAACGAAAACATGCCCGAGCTACCAGACCCCCACAAACCGAGGCCTGCAGGGCTAGAGCCGACAAAATAAAACTACGCTTGAGAAAAGATCCCAACTTCCCATCCTGAGGATCACGGAGGGCCATTCCTCCATCAACCGGGATAGCCGTAGCTATAATTACTGCCGTCACTACTGCATCTACCGTGGGAGCCTTAAAGGAATCCCTATCGTCCTGAGGGAGGGGATAAAGCCTCGCCATTGCCTTTGCCACCTTACACGGCAAATCCCATTCCTGACAAATCATCTCCCGGAGATCCTTGTTCATAGGGAAGGATCACGCCTGACGCTGAATGCCCTTCACCAACGGATCCTGGACAGTTTCCCCCAAAGCCACCTCAGGACCAAACTGAAGGGTGGACGACACCTGATCTATGAGTTCTGACAGCTCATCTCTATGGAAAATCCGCACTATTGAAGGATGCTCTCCAGGAATCCACCAATCCTGCTCCTGAGAGCCGTCAATTCCATCTGACTCCCCAGATCACTAAGCACAGCTTCTGCAGCTACAGGAGAAAAACATTGCCTGTCCTCTGACCACTCTAACCGTGGTCTCTCAGCCAAGACGGAAATAGCCCCCTCTTCCAATTAGGGGGGGGGGGGGTCCCGATCTCCAGGCCCGATACCGCGTCCAGACAAAATCTGGAGGAAAGCCCACCATTCCTGGACCGTCATTAGGCCCTTTTGTGCCAAAAACGGAGGCCGCAGGCCCAAAAACAGCTGGCTCCACGGGCCGCGTCAGACTCAAGATGGCGGCTGTTCCCGCCGAAACTGACAGCAGCCCTGCCTACGCTCCCGCTGACCCGGAGACTCCCGACACCATCGATCCCTCCGCGGTCAAGTCGGGGGGTGCCGCAGCCACCTTTATAGGTGCACCGCAAAGCTACACTGAGCACCCGGCGCCTCTACCCCTCGCCACGAGCGACATCGGAGGAGCTGGGCCGCCATAAACCACGAGGGAAGGGAAAAGCTGTTCCGCAAACGCGCCAAACCAAAAACTCCCTCACACTGCAAAAGCACTGAAGAAAGCGCTGCTCTCTCGTTCCAGCAAGGAATCGAAACCCCCGTTCGGTCCGCTGAAAATAAAGAAATAAATGCCCTTAAAGGCACAGTACTCCAACTCTGGCAGCTAGAAATTGTAAGGCACTCAAGGCTACAATACTGAGAAAGCAGCCGAGGCACAAAGCTGGCAAGCAAAATGAAATAGAATAACTGACCTTAAAGGCACAGTACTCTAATTCTGGCATCTGGAAATTGTAAGGCACTCAAGGCTACAATACTGAGAAAGCAGCCGAGGCACAAAACTGGCAAGCAAACAGAAATAGAGAGCAGCACAGGGGGAGGGACCCAAACATAGGTGTAACACCCCAGGGGGAAAAACTGGGCCCCACCAGACCCAGGGCCCCCAAAGCACTTTTTTTTTTTTTTTTTTTACACACACACACGTACAGGGTACTGCAACAGAATAAAGTTTGGAAGGAAAAAATCCTACGACCCAATGACAAACTACCTCACCAGATTATTGGAGACTGCACAGGCTGTCAACTGCTACCTCTGCTGAGACTGAGAAAATACTGGCTAGTGGAGGTTCTGCACAGGTTATATATACAGGCTTCAAAAGCTTAGTGTTTTCTCAGTCTCCCTCTGCTGGTAGGAGGACATAACCCACGCGTCTTGACCGGTCTGGAGGGTCGCTGAGGAAAAATGGATTTTGCCTACCTGCCCTAGGGGGTCTTTTACTAAAGATTAGCAAATCTGCAACAGCACTCAAAGGAATAAAATGGGTCGTCTTGTGGCAGATAACGAGGTAATTTTTATTAACCCCTCTATTGTGCTAATATTTCAAAATATCTAGAGTGCACTAACCCTAAAAGAAAAAAAAATAATTTGCTATCTTTCCTTCCCCCGCTGAAATGCAACTTTACCAGAACTGGTTGTCTGGTGGCAGCACAGCAGCCACACTACCAGGCTGCAGGGCAGGCATTGGTTCTGGGGGGGGGGGGTCATCCTCAGAGACACTATGACTTGCTCTGCCTGTACTGCCAGTGGGGGATTCCCAGAGCACTGACCGCTCAGGGAGAAGTGGGTCACCACCACTGAACAGGCTTCTCAGACCGCTTTCACTTCAAGTGGAGCAAATGGAAGTAAAAGCAGATGAAGCCAAAGAGCACCACTACAGACTCATGGAAGCTACATCATAGTGCAGCTCCTGGCAGAAAATCAGTTATGGGGCCACAAAAATGAATTACTGGGGTTACATGTTGGGAGACCACTGCTGTAGAGCGTACAACCTGTTCTCAGTTAGAAAGGCTTTTGCAACACTAGTATCCAGACAGGCCCCAATGAATTGCAGTGTTTGCATCAGAGTTTGGGTGGATTTCTCTGCATTAATGATGAACCCCTATTTCTGGATGATGTGATGGTGATGCTTTATGCTGTATAGTGGGCAGGTGTGGAGAAGAGCAAGTCATCTAGATATGGAAAGACAATGGCCTTGTATCTGAGGGCTATAGCTACAAGCTAGGCACCAAGTACTTGCAGGCCAAATGGGAGAACTGTGTACTGGAAGTGGCCAGTTCAGGTTCACAGTGGAAGGATAGGGTCAAGTGCATTTTGAACTTTTTTTTTTTTTATGTAATGGTTGACATCATGTAGGTCTAGAATGGGGCTCAGTAAAAGCAGATGACAAAACAATGATGCTGTATGGTCAAAAACTGTTTACTGATCAGTAAAAGTACCTCAGCAGTGACCATACAGCCTTGTTTCAGCCCATTGGCCTGCCTCAGGAGTCTTCCTGTGATGTTTGGCTGGTGCTATTGATGTCTTATGTCTAAGAAAGTGTTATTTCTCTTCAGTGTTTATCCAGGGCATGTGCTACTTAAGAGCTTCCTTCGTTTTAGTGTACTTTAGTAATACTTTAACAGGAAGTGACACCCCTAGAACTTTCTATTGGCTATATACTAGGTAGTGTTCACACCAAGCTCCCTTGGTCACCCAGATGTGAATGCGATAGCCTGCTTTCCTCAGAAAAAAAATTTCATCTGAGTGAAGGAATTAGCATAGTATTAAGGCATAATGTACTGGGCAACAGGCAAGAGTATAAACCCTGTATGAGCCAAATTCAAAGAATTTTGTATCCATATAATGTATTTATTAAGCAGCACTACATAATCCAGCTTCAAAGTACTCATCTTTGCCTTAGATATCAAAGGGATTTGGATGTGGAAACAGGTACTTTAGGGTTATTGTTAAAGCAGTATAACTTGGATATAGCTGTTAAGTATCCAAATAAGCTTTTTTTGAACATTTTTTTATTTCACTTAAAAGTTTACAGCAAAAAAATCTTAACTTGAAAAATGTTAAATGCCACAACTTCAAGTTGACTTGACCCACATCACATCAAGCAGTCATCAGAAACACCAGGACCAACTCTTGCTCAGACAGCACCTGTTCATGAGAATTTAATATCAAGTTAAACAATGGATACAAAAAAATGGAATGAGATGAATACCAATAATCAATTCTGCAGCCCCCAACTTTAGTTTATTGTTGAATCATTATTCATTTTTGATCACCAAGGAATCTCAAAACAAAGTACATAATAGTTATTTTTTCAGAGTTCTAATACTGATTGCACTAGTGTTAAAGCAGCCTATTTCTCTAAAAATGAAACTGGCCCTAGGAAGGCTCCCCTCGGTGTCCCGCAATTCTCCTCTGCCCTCCATCCGAGCAGCAGTAGGCAGGCTGGGCACACATTGCCGCCAGTGTTCCCTCAGTGTCCTGCCCTCCTCTGACATTTCGTCTATACAAGGGTGGGACAATGAGGGAAGGAAAGGTTGGAGGTGAGCTGACAGTCACCAAGATGTTACGAACCCAGCCAGCGAACCTTGAGGTACAAGTTATTATATAGATACTATAGTTGGTACATATGTAAATAAACACCTAACAAGTGCCCCCACTTAGGCTAGAACACATTTCATTAAAATTAACTTAATGCCTTCCAATACACATTTCTACAAGACAGCAAGTCTGTGAAACAAGCATCAGCATATTATCGCTTTCCTGGACCAAAGACCATCCTATGACATCCAAGGTATATAAATACACAAGAGGCAGGTCTCTTTCAAAAGGAGAGGAACGGATGTGGTAGCTAGCTGTATTAGTCCACTTTTAAAGATAATAGAAATAGAATAAAAGAACTTGAATCAAATTACTTTCAAAAGGTAGTAGCCCTTCTTCAGAACCAGTGGTCGGTAATAGTGAAAGCAGTAAACTAAGGAATCTAATGAGAAATTAGATCTTACTTGCCAATTATTTCCTTTAGTTGCAACAACTTATGCCCATCTGCCTAGAGATACAGAATCAATTGTGCCCTAATAGGCAGTGAACAGGGAAGCAGCTCAGTATTTCGATAAAGCAGTAACACAAGACTCACTTGACAAGGTCTCCTTCCTCTGAAATTATAATTCTGTTCAAGAAATTCATTTGTTTGCATAATTCCAGACCACCACCTGAACAGAAGTCTTTACACTATAAAAAGGATGAACAAAACAGCACAAATAAGACAGGGGTGGGGTTTCCTGGATTGATTTGGTCAACTAAAGGGAAATAAATTAGCAAGATCTAATTTCTCCTTTATTGTTGCTAACAGATCAATTCAGGACTTGTGGGACGTACCTAGGCAGTCCAAGTAGGGTGGGAATGAAAACTTCTACCAGGAGAAGCAAAGCTCCAAAGAATCCAACTTGGCAGCACCATCAGTCTGAATGCAGTGTTTAAAAAAAAAAAAAAAAAAAGTGTGTGTACTGAAGACCAAGTTGCTATCTACAGTTTTCTTCCAAAGGAAGCGCACGAGACCCTCAAATAGGTTGCACTTTAAAGACCGAGGGAGGATGTTTTCCTATCTTTTCTCATTTGCTACACCGTCACTAGGTGTGTATGGAATAGTTAGGGTTGCAATATAAAGCACCTTGCGTCCTAATGAGAACTTTCACTCTGAAGTCTATTGGAATCCAGTGATGTAATAAAAAGGAGTGGCTCAACAGATATACAAACTATTCAGAGCACAGTTGCTCATAACATTTTAGGCCAGTTTGTGATACCAGCGTTGATGTCACAGTAATCATATTCTGTTGTAATGTAAACATACTAGACTATGTAGGGATGCTTGATCCATAGAATTCCTGACGGAGTGCAATTGTCAAAAAATAGCTGAAAGGTAATACTATATTTTCACATCAGACAGCTGAGCAGTGTCTATAATCACACCTAGATATCTGAAAAGACAGTACCAGAATGATCAAGTAATGTTACCCAGGAAGTTGTCATCTTATCTGGATTTAATACCAGATGTTCCGAAAGCCATTTGTCAACCTCAGAGTACAGTCCTGGACTGGCTTCAGATCTATGGAGGATGGATTTACATCGTGAATAGACAGCATAGGAATATGAACTGATAAAGGACAATAAGCAAAAAGCCAATGGACTAAGATTAAACAGAAGTGATAAGACAGGATGTGGGGTGAGATTTTGAAATAGATGAGTCTTGTAGTACTTCTACCAAGGAAGAGAACCAGTTATAAAACAGTACCAGAGATACCAAGTGACTGCAAGCACCGTAGTAATAAGCTATGATCAAATCGAAAACCTCAGATAAGAGAAATAAATCAGGGCAATTCCAGGACTCATGCCTTGTTCAAGTCTTGAATGCAATTCACTTAGGAGAGCTGTTACTTCTGTTCTGTAACCCTACCTAAAGCCAGATTTGTTTTGGATGTAATGCACTAAGATTCTGAATATGAGTTTGAGAACAATAGTTTCTAGTATCTATCAGGAATGGAAGGTTTGACACTGGGCGACAGTTACTTGGAGGGGGGGGGGGGGGGGGTCAAGCAAATTTTCTTTAGGCTAGGCCTAACAGTGCTTTTTAGAGCCTTTGGAATAACTCCTTCAGTAAGACTTTTTACTATCAAAGTATGGCAACAATTCCAGTGAGTGAATTTTTTTAACCAGTCTAGCACGATTCTGCACGTGCTAGGCTCCATGGTGGCTTCACTGGCCAAAGTACACTGCCAGCAGGACCTGGACATGCAGCTACCTCTGAAAGGGGCAGCAAGGCACAGTCTACAGTGGTGGCTGTACTTGGTCAACTTGGTTCAAGGCATGAGACAAGTTTTGATTGGACGGTGGTCACAGATGCCAGTGTCAGGTTGGGAGGGCACTGCCTTGACTGTTGCGCAGGGTCTCTGGTCAGTGGAGAGTCGGTGGTCCATCAACAGACTGGAAACAGGCTATCTAGCTTGCTCTAGGCCTTTTAGGCCCTTCTGGAGGGCAAGTCAGTTAAGGTATGGCAAAATGCCATGGTACTGGCATACATGAACTGTCGAAGGGGGTACCAAGAGTACTCAGGTGACACTGGAAGCCTCAATCCCAAGGTTTACCTCCTGGAGCCCTCAGCAGCACACCTTGTGTGAATCTCTTCATAAAAGAGATCAATCCAATAAATGTGGCATGGGCCAACAATCTGCAGGCAGATCTGAGCAGGCACATGTTGGATCCTGCTGAATGGAGCCTGGGGCATGAGACCAGACACCATTAGTTCATGTATTGGGACTCCCAGTGATGACTTGATGGCAATAGCAAGTCAATGCCAAGGTGGTCCAGTTCTTCAGTTGAAGAGCCTCTTGCAGTAGGGATAGATGTGTTGAATCAGACATGGCTGCGGCAGGGTCTGTTTCCTCCTTGGCCACTGATAGGCCGGGTCAGACTAGAAAAGCATTCAGGTCAGTGATTCTATTAGCTCCATGGTATCGATGCCTGTAGTATGGAGATCTGGTTTGTCTGGCAACAGCCACCACTTCCTCTCCTCAGGATAAACAAGCCCATCTCCATTTTCACAGTTTGGCTCTTAAGTGGGAACGGTTGGAAAGACTTTTTGGAAATGCATTTTTCCCCACTGTTAGTCTCGTAGGTCTACATGAGCGTGGAGAAATTAAGCTTGGTGTCATAAGAGGATTTCTCCTCTTGAGGCTTTGGTTGCTGAGATTTTGGACTTTCCGCATGGGGTTCTAGAGAAAGGCTTGCTTTAACATCTTTGAAGGCTCAAGTGGCAGCCTTGGCTTATTTTCAGGGCACGATTTTCTTTGCAGTGTGGGACACTTCCTGAGAGGGGTGAAGATTCTTCATCCTCCTCCTTGGGCTGTTACTCTGCAGTGGGATCGCGATTTGGTTGTTGGCCTTGATTCTGCAGCTTTTGAGCCTGACTTCTCTGAAAGATCTCTTTAAAGGCAGTGTTTCTGGTCACTTGTCTGCACGCCATATTTTGGAGTTTCAGGCTGTCTTGTAGGGAGCTTTCTGCAGGTGTGCAAGGAGAAATTGGTGCTACACAGTTCCCTCCTTTCTGCCAAAGATCTATTTTTCCATGTGAAAAACTCTTCCCGTCTTGGGAGACCCCAAGGGCGATAAAGATTGGAAGAGCTGTCTGGATGTGTGGAGAGTATTGATGTACTTGAAGGGAACAGTGGAATTTCAGAGGTCAGACTTTCAGTGGACACAAGGGAGCAGCAATTGCCATAGCAGTTATAACTCATTGACTTAAGGGGGGGAAGAAATTGCATCAACCTATATTCTCAAAAGCTGCCCTCAACTGCTTAAGGCACACATTCTACAAGGGGAATGGCAGCTTCATGGCCCAAAGCCAAACTAAAAGGAAAACGCAGAATTGAAAGTGCTGCCCTAAAACAGCAAAACATGGAAAGCACAGATGGGAATTAAAAAAAATAAATAAAAAAAAAATAAAAAAAAAGTACACTTGTGTGAGCGCCAAGGCTAAACTCCCCACATGAACTGCCACTATAAATCGACAAGCATCTCCATATGGAAGCGAGGCACCTTCAAGGCTGTTCACCCACTTTAGACCAAGAATGAAACAAAAAGGTACCTTCCCTTATAGGAACCACAAAAAAAACAAACAAGTGCCAGGACCATGTTCCTGCTGAGGTACTGGAACCACTGCCTATAGCAACAGAAGTCTACAACATTTCCTTGATGGCTGCGACCAGGCACCTCAAAGACTCTTGCACTTTTCCTTTGGGTCTATCCTCTGGCAAGTGCGGAACCTTGGTCTCCCCTAAATGTTTAACCAGCTTATCTAGCTCCTCACCAAACAGCATGGAGCCCCTAAAACGTAAGGAACAGAACTAAGCTTTAGAAGCTGCATCTGCTGTCCAACCATGAAGCCAAGCAGCCCTCTGAGCAACGAAGACATGTTCTTGGCCAAAGCCCTAAGCAAATCATGAAGGGCATCAGCCAAGGAGTCCAACTCCTAGTCCACCAAGGCTCTATCTCCAGAAGGGATACACCCTAGCCACCAGACCACACAAGTCAACTGAAAGCCAGTGCCATTAAGTCAAAACTTTCAGACTCCATTTTCCTACCTTGGAGATCTAAGAGCCGCGTCATCGTCCACTGGAATAGTCTTCTTGGTGACTGCCATTACCAAGGCATCCACAGTAGGCGGCCACAAAGACTGTCAACGAGAGGAATAGGGTACAGCTTAAGTCATTGCCCTAGCTTATATAGAGAATCAGGCAAATCCCACTCAGCAGCCTTCTCGATTCATAGAAAAGGTTTTAAGTGGCTGCCTAATCCTCAACCTCCAGGCCTGGTGTAGGGCCCAAATAAACTCCAGAGAAAACTGTGGCCCCAAACACCTGCCTATCCCCTGCAGCTAAGGCCAACCTGGGGGGGGGGGGGGGGGGTCGCAGTGGCCCCTGCAGGCCAGCCACCCCAGATCCCAATCAGGCAGACCAACCAGGGAAGTATTACTTGCAATACCACACAGAACTAAATCTAAGGACCTTTCCCATGGGGTAATTCCCTTTTAGGTTCAGTTCTGCTCCTGAAGCAGGCTGCTGAAGAGCTGCTGCAGCAGGTGTGCACAGCTCTAAAATGCCCATCGTTTTCAAGCTTCAGAAGACGTGTTGAGCGAGTGGGAGCAGCTGCATCCACAAGTGCCGGGGAGCCACAATCCGAAACAGGACCCCACATTAAGAGCAGAGAGTTTTAGAGTGTCAGAAGGTGCTGCCAATCGAGGCAACCCCAGAATGCAGAAAAAACAATATACCTACTCACTGCTGAGAGCTGACCTGATAAAGAGGGCACTGAAGGCTTCTCTGCAAATGAACCAGCTTTTAAATATTTGAGGGAAAAAAAACATTTTAAATAGAGGAAGGAAACCCCTTCAGCAGGAGGGGGGAAGCAGGAAGGTATCCAGCACCACCCAAGTATTCCCTGTACTACAAAAGGCAGCTGGCAACACCCCAAAACTACTAGAGCAGGAGTAGCATTTAACAGTCAACCCATGTCTACCTGCTGGAGCTAGAGGAAGGTGAAATTAGGCCTTACCTGCTAATTTTCTTTCCTCGAGACCCTCCAGACCGGTCAAGACGCGTGGGTTATGCTCGCCTACCAGCAGAGGGAGACTGAGAACACTAACTTCAACTATGTACA
Organism: Microcaecilia unicolor; assembly: GCF_901765095.1. Lineage (NCBI taxonomy): Eukaryota > Metazoa > Chordata > Amphibia > Gymnophiona > Siphonopidae > Microcaecilia > Microcaecilia unicolor. Next base: position 68,845,754 of record NC_044041.1, read on the forward strand.
TATAACCTGTGCCCATCCCACAAAAGCCAGTATACACTTAGCAAAGCAGAGAAAACCCCCTGCAACCTGAACTCTTGAATGTAGAAAAACCCCTGTACCTGGAAAACCAATAGACAACACCAACAGTGTGCTCAGACAGACGGAACGTCAAGCGCCCCGCTCTGTCAAGTATTATGGACGAAGAAAAACTCTCCGACCCAATGAAAGATAAAAGGAATAGTCATAGCAGAACACGGCTCAAATACTTCTGATACGAACAATATCTCTGAAATCCATAGGGCGGGCTCTTGACCGGTCTGGAGGGTCTCGAGGAAAGAAAATTAGCAGGTAAGGCCTAATTTCACCTTCCTCATCGACCCTCCAGACCGGTCAAGACGCGTGGGAAGTACCAAAGCAGTAGAAACTTAAGGGTGGGACCCTCGAAACGCAGAAGACAGCACAGCCGCTCCAAAACCTGCATCCTCTTTTGCCTGAACATCAATCCTATAATGCTTAACAAAGGAATGAATGGACGACCATGCCGCTGCTTTACAAATATCCTGCGGAGGAACAAAACTACTCTCCGCCCAGGAAGCGGCAACCCCCCGAGTTGAATGCGCCTTAAGCAACGGGGGCACCGAACGCCGCCTCAACAAATACGCTGAGGCAATAGCCTCCTTCAACCACCTAGCCAGAGTCCCCTTGGAGGCCGCAGCTCCTCTCTTAGGACCTCCAAACAAAACGAACAACCTATCCGAATCCCGGAAATCTCGCGTTCTGCTCAAATAGGACCGCAAGGCGCGCCGAACATCCAACTTAGCCAACCGACGCTGAGAGGCATCCCCCGAACGATCCCCCAACACCGGTAACGAAATCACTTGATTCAGCATGGAACGCTGAAACCACCTTAGGAACAAAGGAAGGAACCGTCCTCAAAGTCACTTTCTCTTTCGCAAAGGACAGAAAAGGCTCCCTACAAGACAAGGCTTGCAACTCTGATACTCTCCGAGCGGAAGCAATGGCCACCAGAAAAACTGTTTTCAAGGTAAGATCCTTACATGTGATGGACGCCAATGGTTCAAACGGAGGACCCACCAGAGTCTCCAAGACCAAATTCAAATCCCAAGGCGGAACCATTGGACGACGGGGCGGCCGAATCAACTTCACTGCCCTCAGGAACCGCCCTACATCCGGAGAAGCTGCTAAGGAGACTCCTCCAACCTTACCTCTGAAACAAGACAAAGCCGCAACCTGCACCTTCAGGGAAGAAAGGGAGAGCCCCCTGTCCAAACCATCCTGCAAAAACTCCAAAATCTCCATCACCGAAGCCCGCAAAGGGACAACATTCCGTTCAAGACACCAACTCTCAAAGATGCGCCACACCCGCACATAAGCCAACGACGTGGACTTCTTACGCGATCGCAACATTGTATCAATGACTCTGGCCGAGAAACACTTCTTTCTCAATCTGTGCCTTTCAAGAGCCAAGCCGTAAGCAAGAATGGAGAGGGGTCGGCCATCTCGATCGGTCCCTGCACCAGTCTCACCTGAGACCCCAGGGGAAAAGGACCCTGCACTAACAACCGCATCAGATCTCCGTACCATGGCCGACGAGGCCAATTGGGCGCTATCAGAATCACTAAGCCGGGATGACGACCGATCCGCTGTACCACGCGGCCCACCAGCGGCCACGGCGGAAACACATAGAGCAACTGCTGAGTCGGCCACGGCAGAACCAACGCGTCGAGACCCTCGGCTCGAGCATCTCTTCGACGACTGAAGTACCGCGGGACCTGCGCATTGTCGGCCGATGCCATGAGATCCAACACCGGCCGACCCCACTGCAACACTATCCGTTCGAACACTGAGGGATGGAGGGCCCACTCTCCGGGATCCAACATGTGCCTGCTCAGATAATCCGCGTCCACATTGTCCACTCCTGCTACGTGGCCTGCCGAAAGAGCCTGAAGATGGGCCTCTGCCCACCCCAACAACTCCGCCGCCTCTACAGCTAATCCCGGGCTCTTCGTCCCCCCCTGCCGATTCACATAAGCGACGGCCGTGGCATTGTCGGAAAGAACTCTGACCGCCTTGCCCTCTAGCAGACTCTGGAAAGACCGAAGAGCCAACCGAATTGCTCGAGTCTCCAGGCGGTTGATGGACCACGCCACCTCTACCGACGTCCATCGCCCTTGGGCCACCTGCCCTAGACAATGCGCCCCCCAGCCTAACAGACTCGCATCCGTGGTCAGTACCACCCAATTCGGCACCTCTAGCGGCATACCCTTCGCTAGATTCGGAGTGTGAAGCCACCAGCGGAGGCTGCGCCGAACCCTCTCCGGCAGCGCTAACCGCTCCTCCAACTCCTGGGATTGAGGGGACCAACGAGTCAACAACGAACTCTGCAACTGTCTCATGTGGGCCCTGGCCCAAGGGACTACCTCTATAGACGCAGCCATCAGACCTAACACCTGAAGATATTCCCGCGCCGCAGGCGCCCTCTGAGCTCGGAGCTGATGTATCTGAATCTGCAGTTTGGAAATGCGAGGAGCCGTCAAAAAACACCCGGCCTCGCTCCGTGTCGAACCGAACTCCCAGATATTCCAGCGACTGTGACGGAACTAGGTGACTCTTGGCCAGATTGACAACCCAACCCAGCGACTGCAAAAAGGTCACCACCCGGGCGGTAGCCTCCTCGCTCTCCGCCTGCGTTTTGGCTCGAATTAACCAGTCGTCGAGATACGGATGCACCAAAATGCCCTGCAACCGTAAAGCCGCTGCCACGACCACCATCACCTTGGAGAAAGTGCGAGGAGCTGTACCCAGGCCGAACGGGAGCGCACAAAACTGAAAGTGACTCCCTAACACCACAAAACGAAGAAAGCGCTGGTGCGCCTCTAGAATGGGGATGTGTAAATAAGCTTCTGTCAAATCCAATGAAGTCAGAAATTCCCCTTCCTGAACCGCTACAATGACCGAGCGCAACGTTTCCATCCGAAAGGAAGGAATCTTTAGAGCCGCATTGACCCTCTTGAGGTCTAAAATGGGCCGAAAAGAATCCTCTTTCTTTGGCACCACGAAGTAAATGGAGTAACAACCGGTACCTCGTTCTTCTGGCGGAACCGGCACCACAGCACCTAAATCTACCAGACGTGACAGAGTGTCTCGCACTGCCCTTGCCTTGCGCCTTGAATGACAGGGAGAGACGAGAAAGAAATCGGACAGAGGACCGTCGAACTCCAGCGCGTACCCGTCTCGCACTATCTGCAGCACCCACTGGTCCAACGTGATTTGGGCCCACCTCTGGTAAAACAAGCGTAAGCGAGCCCCTACACGAACCAGAGGCTGGACCCCCAAACCATCATTGCGACCCACGGGACGTACTGGCCGCTCCAGAAAAGGCAGCTCGCCCCCCCGGCGGCCCCCACGAAAGGGCTGGGTTCTCTGAAAATAACGACCCCGGAACCCCCCCGAGGGCCTACCCGGCCGATACCGTCTAGCTTCCTGAAAACGGCCTCGCACCGCCGCGCCCCTAGACGCCTTAGGCCGAAGCTCTGGAAGCCGCGGGATCTTAGTGTCACCAAGACCCCTAACCAACTTATCCAATTCGTCTCCAAAAAGCAAAGCGCCCTTAAAGGGAAGCGAACACAACTTTGCCTTGGACGCGGCATCTGCCAGCCAGCCCCGCAACCACAGGGCCCTTCGAGCCGCCACTGCAAGGGTCATGTTCTTCGCCGATGCACGCAACAAATCATATAGCGCATCTGCCAAGAATGACGAGCCCATCTCCAACTTTGCCAAATCCTGCACTAAGGCAGCTCTATCAACCTGCGGAGCATCTAGCAGCCGCTCAGCCCAGCGGAAACATGCTCGAGCCACCAGACCTCCACAAACTGAAGCCTGCAAAGCCAGCGCCGATAAATCAAAACTGCGCTTCAGAAATGTCTCCAATTTCCTGTCCTGAGGGTCCCGCAAGGCAGCCCCTCCATCTACAGGAATTGCAGTAGCCTTGGTCACCGCCGTCACTACGGCATCCACAGTTGGAGGCTTTAAAGAGTCTCTATCTTCCTGCGGAAGGGGATAGAGCTTAGCCATGGCCCGTGCCACCTTACAAGGTGCCTCCAGCGAGAGCCATTCCTGCGTTACCATCTCTCTAAGATCCGCATTCATAGGAAAGGTCCGAGATACCCTGCGGATCCCCTTAACCAACGGGTCCTGCTTTTCAGAGGGAGCCGGATCTACTGCCGGGTCAAACTTGAGCATAGCAGACACCTGCTCAATAAGATCCGCCAATTCCTCCCTGTGAAAAATGCGGACCACCGACGGATCCTCCCCGGGCACTGTCTCTCTATCTGGTCCGGACAAGGACCCCTCCTCCTCCTCCAGGGGACTAAAGTCGCCCTCTGACTCTGGAGGAGAAAAACAGTCCAGGTCTTCAGCCCACTCAACACATGGCCTCTTAGCGCTCAAGCCCGCCCCCGGACTAAGGGGCTCCGTGCGCGATGGTCCCGCCTGCCAGGCTTGAAATAAGGACTAAACAAATTCAGGAGGGAAACCCATCCTTCCCGAAACGTCCCCTCCCGAAGCACCAGCCACCGGGCTGCCCTGAGGGCCGCTGACTAAATCCGGGATTCTCGGGCCCGAATCCAAAATGGCGGCGGTTCCTGCCAAAACCGGGACCGCCGCTGAACCGCTAGCCGAAGCCCCTGCAACCTCCTGCAAGGCTGGCGCGGGAAGTTCCGCCGCTAACACCGGCGGAGCGGAGGCCTGAGTCTTCGGTTCCCCGCAAAAGCGGCAGGAACCGCCAATCGCGTCGACCCCCCGACGAGCGCAAAAACGACAGCGAAGCGGCTTCGAGGACATCTTCGCGCCAAAAACCTCCCCCAAAGGTAAAAGAACTGGGAACTCACCCAAAGAAGCCACTCACAGCTCAACTTGAACGGCTGCCCAGCTCCGGCACTCCGGAGTGCAGCTGCACAGCTCTCCACAGCGTCTGGGTCTTTTTTTTTTTTTTTAAACTTTATTGCAGCACCATTTGAGCCCTGCTGCTATTAAATCCCTGGCACTCAAGGCTGCAATATAAAACTGCAGCCGAGGCACAAAGCTGCCCAAACTGGAGAGCTAGCTCGGGGGAGGGACCCGGCCACCCGGGTGTGACACCCCAGGGGGGACAATGGCAGGCCCCAGCGGCACCGCCAATCCCCAGCACACAGAGTAGTCCAGGCACAGGGAAGTTCCTCAGGAATGATCAATAGACCAGGCTAAAACTCTCAACTGATCCCTGACTCCTACCAGACCAGACAAGCTGCACAGGCTGCCTGTCTACCCTCTGCTGAGACTGAGAAAATACTGGCTTTTGTGGGATGGGCACAGGTTATATGTACATAGTTGAAGTTAGTGTTCTCAGTCTCCCTCTGCTGGTAGGCGAGCATAACCCACGCGTCTTGACCGGTCTGGAGGGTCGATGAGGAACACTGAGCGGTTTTCCCTGTTCATTGCCTACTAGGGAACAGCTCAACTATGCCCCTGATCTGCACCAGATGGGCATAACACACAAGTCCTGGATTAACATGTTAGCAATATTTTACAGTGAAGGTAGACATGAGAATTAAAATTCAAGAAACCATAGGGGAAGCAGAGGATCTGAGGGGGAGGAAGAAATTGTAAAACTAAGAGTTTAGTTAGTATAGATTGGAACACTACAGAAGTCATATGGACTATAGCTGTCATATGTTCTGTTTCTAAGCATGGAATCAAACATTTATATTATGCTATACATTCATGCATAGAATTTTATAGTGCAGAACGCTGTACAATAGAGGCTGATTTGGTTTCAGTTATGGTGCCAAATCATTTTTCTGCCTGGTTTCAGCCAAAAGTGGTCATGTGTAAGTGTAAGCCAAACACTAGCACTTTGACTCCTTCCCCCTCCCTGGGCTTAACTTACAATTCCTGGTGGTGTAGGTGAAATTTTGGGCAGGAGCTATCCCCAGTTATATGTGCCCATTCCAGCTCTGCTCAAAATGGCTGCCCTGACAGGCATCACTCCAACCTCAACTATACCACTAGGGATTGTAAGGAGGTCCGGGGGAGGGGGGGTGGAGGGGCTACTCTTCATATTTATTTTTTGTACTATGGTTGCAAGTAATGCAGTTATGATCTTGCACAATAATTTATATGTAAACAATACTCTAAATAAATGCTGTTACAAAATTTTAGCAGGAATTTAACGCCTAGGTTTAGGATAAGCTGCTTACGAATTAGCCTATAGAATTATGGTAACAGCTGTCCCAGTGATCAGCTACTGTGGCTTATTTTCAATTAGCAGTCCATGTGTATGGAGGTAAAATAAGGTCTGTATTTAAATTATATTCAAGCCTGGATACAGTTTAAGCAGAGGTATGCAGACTGCAAACTCTGACAATCCCCCCCAGCAGTCCTCACTGGTTCACACAACCAAATTTGAATTTTTGGTTTTGGCCAAAACCAAGTGGTGAGGTTTCAGCTAAAAGGTGAAATTAGATCTTACCTGCTAATTTTCTTTCCTCTAGACCCTCCAGACCGGTCAAGATGCATGGGTTATGTCCTCCTACCAGCAGAGGGAGACTGAGAAAACACTAAGCTTTTGAAGCCTGTATATATAACCTGTGCAGAACCTCCACTAGCCAGTATAACCCTGACAAAGCAGAGAAACAAAAAACACTAACAACAACTAGGAACCCTGTACGTGGTCACAGTAAACTGCAAAAACAAGAAACATCTTCTGCTTGCTCTTACGGAAACGTGTTCCTTTGCCTTTGATAAAACAGTTGGGTTTCTACAGGTGGACTATCAAAGAAGAGCCCCACCTGTCCCAGACTCCTATCACAAAACAGAAATAAAAACAGTCTGCAATTAGAGAAACAATCTACAGCTGCCAAGAATTATCCAACACACACACCTCCTGGCCTCCAATACAGACAGGGCGGGCTCTTGACCGGTCTGGAGGGTCTAGAGGAAAGAAAATTAGCAGGTAAGATCTAATTTCACCTTCCTCAGCGACCCTCCAGACAGGTCAAGACGCGTGGGACTTACCAGAGCAGGAACTAACTTGTGGGAGGGACCTAAGGCCAGAGGTCAAAACTGCTGCCCCAAAGCGCGCCTCGTCCTTTGCATGCACAGGAATCCTATAATGCTTCACAAAGGAATGCAACGAAAACCAAACCGCAGCCCAACAAATATCTAACGGAGAAATCATACTATTCGCCGCCCATGAGGCTGCCATTCCCCTAGTGGAATGAGCAGACCAGCCCGTAGGCACCACACGACCCTTCACCAAGTAAGCAGATGCAACCGCCTCCTTCAACCACCGTGCTATGGTCACCTTAGGAGCCGCTGCACCCTTCTTTGGGCCATCATGAAGAACCGTCAGAGGCTCTGAAGTCCTGAGTTCCAGAGAGATAACTCAAAACTCTCCTGACATCCAGCTTGACAATACCATGCTGCTCTCCAGCCATATCACCAAACACTGGCAAAGAGATGACCTGATTAACATGGAACTCTGAAACCACCTTGGGCAAAAAAGGAAAGCACCGTCACAACGAAACCTTTCCCTTAGAAAGGACAAAAATGGTTCCCTACAAGACAAAGCCTGACGCTCTGAAACCCTCCGTGCTGAAGTAATCGCCACCAACAAGACCGTCTTTAAAGATAAATCCTTACAAGATGCCGATACCAGCGGCCCAAACGGAGGCCAAAGCATCCTAGCTTCAAATCCCACGGAGGCACCATTCGTCACTGAGGCAGACGCAGCAACTTAACACCCTTCAAAAAACGCACTACCTCAGGCACAGAAGCAAAGGACTTTCCCTGAAGCTTCCCACGAAAACATGACAAAGCTGCCACCTGAACCTTCAGTGTAGACAAGGCCAAACCCCTATCAACACCATCGTGCACAAATTCCAAAACTTCCGCCACCGAAGAGCGAAACGGCCGAACTCACACCAGTGCTCAAATGTACTCCAAACCCGGACATACGCCAAGGAAGTGGATTGTCTACGGGAACTCAACATCGTAGCAAAGCCACTGGACGAAAGCCCCTTCAACTTGTACCGCTCAAGAGCCAAGCCGTAAGCGAAAACAGAGCCGGATCCGGCATGATTATCAGGCCTTGACACAGAACTGATCCCAACAAGGGCAGGGCCGCCGCCACGGTCAACGCTGCAAATCCGGAGCCACCAGAATCACCCGACCGGAGTGATGTTCGATGCGCTATATTACTCGACCGACTAACAGCCATGGAGGAAACACATACAGCCACTCCAGAGGGCGAGGCAACAGAAGAGCGTCGATTCCCTCCGCTCGAGGGTCTCCAGCGACAAAAAAAAAAAAAAACTCTGAACTTGCGCATAGCAAGCCGTTGCCCTAAGATCTATCACCGAAAGTCCCCAGACCGACAACTCGCTGAAACACTGACCGAAGAAATGACCACTCTCTGGGATCTAGAGTGTGCCTGCTGAGATAATTTGCATCTATGTGACCTACCCCAGCCACATGCACTGCCGAGAGCTTGAAGATTTCAACTGCGCCGCCAAAGCTCTTCGTCCCCCCTTGACGGTTGATACACGCTACTGCCATGGCATTGTCGCAGAGCACTCGGACTGCCTTATGGCAAACCACCAACGGCAAGGCCTGGAGCGCCACCCGAATGGCCCGAGCTTCCAGCCGGTTGATGGACCACTCTGCTTCTGCCCGAGACCACCGGCCTTGAGCTACCTGACCGAGAATGTGCCCCCCCAACCTTGCAGACTGGCATCTGTGACCATTACCAGCCCCTGTGGGGACTCCAATGGCATTCCTTTTCCCAAATTGCGCGGGTTGAGCCACCAGCAGAGAGACGAGGGGCCACAGACAGCGGAAAACACATCTCCAAGTCCTGCGACAGAGGGGACCAATGACTGAGCAGAGCTGACTGTACCTGACGCATGTGCGCCCTGGCCCACGGAACTACCTCTATGGTTGCTGCCATCAGGCCCAGGACCTGACGATAAGTACGGGCCGTCGGCCCCTTCTCTGCAAGGAACCGACGAATCGGACCCTGCAACTTGGAACCAAAAGGCCGCACGAAGGAAAGTGAAGGTAAGCTTCCGTCAAATCCAGGGAAGTGAGAAACTCTCCTCTCCAGACCGCACCAGTGACCGACCGCAACGTCTCCATCCGGAAAGAGTGCACCTTGAGTGCCGCATTGACCCTTTTGAGATCTAAAATGGGACGAAAAAGTGTCCTCTTTCTTGTGGACCACAAAATAGATCAAATAGCAGCCCGAGCGTTGTTGAAGGAACAGGAACCACGGCTCCCAACACGAGCAGCCGCCGCAGAGTGTCCCTCACTGCTGCCCTCTTGCTCCCAGAGGGATTCCAGAAACACTTCGGGAGAAGAGCTTTCGAATTCCAACGCATATCCGCCTTGAAACACCTCGAGAACCCACTGATCTGACATGATTTGGGCCCAGCTCTGGTAAAACAGACTCAGCCGAGCCCCGACATGCACCAGAGCCTGAGCCCGCACACCTTCATTGGGAATTGCAGCCCGAATACTAACCTCCTGCGGGAAAAGTCATGCCCTCCGTGATGACTCCCACGAAAGAACTGTGCGCTGGAAAAACCGACCCCTAGAGGTCCCACTCGATCTGCCCGGCCTATACCACCGAGCCTCCCTAAACCATCCTTGAGAGGAACTAGTTCTGGCCCCTGCCTTGAACCGAAAATGTGGAAGCCATAGAACCTTGGTATCACTAAGACCTCACACTAACTTGTCCAAATCTTCTCCAAACAGCATAGCTCCCTTAAATGGCAGAAAACACAACTTAGCCTTAGAAGCTGCATCCGTGACCCAACCTCGTAAACCAAGGGCCCTACGTGCTCCCACAACCATAGCCATATTTTGGCTGAAGTACGCAAATCATAAAATGCCTCAGACAAAAAGGATAAACCCATGTCCAAGTTGGCTAACTCCTGACCCCCAGAAGAACCAACATCTACCGAATCATCCAGGAGCTTCTCGGCCCAACGAAAACATGCCCGAGCTACCAGACCCCCACAAACAGAGGCCTGCAGGGCTAGAGCCGACAAAATAAAACTACGCTTGAGAAAAGATCCCAACCTCCTATCCTGAGGATCACGGAGGGCCGTTCCTCCATCAACCGGGATAGCTGTAGCTATAATTAATGCCGTCACTACTGCATCTACCGTGGGAGCCTTAAAGGAATCCCTATCTTCCTGAGGGAGGGGATAAAGCCTCGCCTTTGCCAGCTTACACGGCAAATCCCATTCCTGACAAATCTCCCGGAGATCCTTGTTCATAGGGAAGGATCACGCCTGGTGCTGAATGCCCTTCACCAACGGATCCTGGCCAGTTTCCCCCAAAGCCACCTCAGGACCAAACTGAAGGGTGAACGACACCCGATCTATGAGTTCCGACAGCTCATCTCTATGGAAAATCCGCACTACTGAATGATCCTCTCCAGGAATCCAACAATCCTGCTTCTGAGAGCCATCAATTCCATCTGATTCCCCCAGATCACTAAGCGCAGCTTCCGCAGCTACAGCAGAAAAACACTGCCTGTCCTCTGACCACTCTAACCATGGTCTCTCAGCCACGACGGAAACAGCCCGATCTCCAGGCTTGATACCGCGTCCAAACAAAATCTGGAGGAAAGCCCACCATTCCTGGACCGACATTAGGCCCTTGTGTGCCAAAAACAGAGGCCGCAGGCCCCAAACAGCTGGCTCCACAGGCCGCACCGGACTCAAGATGGCGGCCGTTCCCGCCGAAACTGTTCCCGCTGACAGCAGCCCTGCCTATGCTCCCGCTGACCCGGAGACTCCCGACACCATCGATCCCTCCACGGTCAAGTCGGGGGGAGCTGCAGCCACCTTTTTAGGCGCACCGCAAAGCTTACACTGAGTGCCCGGCGCCTCTACCCCTTGCCATGAGCGACATCGGAGAAGCTGTTCCGCAAACGTGCCAAACCAAAAACTCACTCACTGCAAAAGCACTGAAGTGCTGCTCCCTCGTTCCAGCAAGGAATCGAAACCCCCGTTCGGTCTGCTGAAAATAAAGAAATGCCCTGAAAGGCACAGTACTCCAACTCTGGCAGCTGGAAATTGTAAGGCACTCAAGGCTACAATACTGAGAAAGCAGCTGAGGCACAAAGCTGCCAAGCAAACAGAAATAGACAGCAGTACAGGGGGAGGGACCCAAACATAGGTGTAACATCCCAGGGGGAAAAACTGGGCCCCGAAGCACTTTTTTTCTCACACATACGTACAGGGTACTGCAACAGAATAAAGTATGGAAGGAAAAAATCCTACGCCCCAATGACAAACTACCTCACCAGACTATTGGAGACTGCACAGGCTGTCAACTGCTACCTCTGCTGAGACTGAGAAAATACTGGCTAGTGGAGGTTCTGCACAGGCTGTCAACTGCTACCTCTGCTGAGACTGAGAAAATACTGGCTAGTGGAGGTTCTGCACAGGCTGTCAACTGCTACCTCTGCTGAGACTGAGAAAATACTGGCTAGTGGAGGTTCTGCACAGGTTATATATACAGGCTTCAAAACCTTAGTGTTCTCAGTCTCCCTCTGCTGGTAGGAGGACATAACCCACACATCTTGACTGGTCTGGAGGGTCGCTGAGGAAGCTTTCAGTTTTGCCTTTACTGCATTCATTGTTGAACTGGATGCTTACAAGAACAAACGTCTTGTCTTAGGTTACAAATATTTTTGCTTTGTTTCACAAATCTCTATACTTAAGTTTTACACACATTTCATCTCCACAACTTTCATCTGAATGCATATCTGGGCAGGTGAGCTTCTACCAAAGAACATATCAAAAAAGTTCCTAATAGCTATTAACAATGGTTACCTGCATGAAAGTTTTGATTTCTACATTCATGTTACATCGTGTTAGACTTTATAAACCAGGATCTGTGATTCATCTTCAGTCTGTCAAAACAGAAACAGATGTTACTTAAAGGATCCACTGGATGACATCACTATACAGTGTGCCTACATCTCCCCATTTGACTGCAGACTTATTACACGGTATATCCCCTGCATAGAAATCAGCCTGTCTTCTACACAGTTCCCCCTCCCCTGCCTGTGGGAAGATGAATCCAAGTAGATTAAGGATCACCTACAGCACAGCCCAAACATCTTAAAACATACCCAAATCTGGTCTGGATACATTTGGGAGGATGCTTTATCATATAATCGTGTTAAAACTACAACTCCCTCCAGTACATTTAACAGGTTATTTACAAAATTGCTAAATTGAGAACTACAATATTGTAGCAAATGATCTATCCAGAAATATTCAGTAATCAAGTACTAAGCAGGGAGAAGAGGGGTAGGGACCCTCATGGGCCTCTGCCCCTAGTCACCAGCACAGCCCTGGAGCACAGAGGGAACCACTACTTTTAACATTTAGTACCAGCAGAAATTCACCCAAAAAAAAATTAGTTAAGACCCCAGGATCCCATTTCTAAGCCTACCAGCCTCCACTTGCTGGAGGCTGAGAAATACTGGTTCTGTAGTGGACTGCACAGGATTATACGCTCACTTTGAATTCAGTCTCCCTGGCAGGAGTGCATAACCTATCAGTCTGGGCCGGTCTGGAGACCATGGAAAGTGCTAGGATAATACACCCCCCCCCCCCCCAAAAAAAAAAAAAAAAATTCTGTATTAAACGTTATCACCCATAAATGGAATCACTAACATTCCTACAAAGAAAATACAAAACCACAGCAAGAGCCAGTCTGACCACTGGTACTCTATGCCATGAGAAAAAAAAAAATAGAATGCTTACTGCAAAGGTGAAAGAGCATTTCACAGGCACACTAGATTCAAATGAGCCCAATAGAAGGATGCGGACATGAGCAAAAGAGTTACCTCGAATTACAGGACTATTCCCACATATGAACTAGTCAAGAGCAGCTTTCGTCTCAGAGGTTTCACTGGAGGCACAACACTTCTTTTCGCCAAGGACACTGCTGTTTTCCATAAGCTAGCAGAGGATTCTTAGAAGTTTAAGGCATCAACAAACCCAACTACCCAAGACCATTCTACTTTTAAGTGTTCCTGCACAATCCCCAGTATAAAAAAGGCTGAATGCTAAGCTAGCCCCCAAATTCTATAAGTAGCGCTTTAAACTGCATGTGCAAGTTTGGCCATGTGCCCAATTTGCACATGCAACTTAAGCTAATTAGCACTGATTGGGCCCTATCAATTACACAATCAAAAAAGGGATGATAGCATGGCATTACTGCAATTTAAGCACATCATAGAATAAGGCAGTGGTTCTCAAGACTGGTCCAGGTTTTCAGGATATTCATGAGCTATTTGCATGCACTGCCTCCACTGCATGCAACTCGAATATTCACTGTGGATATCCCAAAACCTGACTGGTTGGGGTGCCTCCTGAACCAGGTTGGGGAACCACTGGGAGGGATTAGGCACAAGGATTTACACCAAAATTTTGTTGGTGTAAATGGTTATGCCTAAATGTAGACATGGTTCCTGGCGCTAAGCACTATTCTATAAACAGCATCTAAACTGAGCCCAGTTTATAGAATACAGTTTACCGCTTTTGGTGCAACATTTTCAGCGCCATTTATAGAATTCAGTCTAAGTGTTCACCCATAGGGCATCAACTTATTAAATAAGGAAGTTATGTCACCATTCTTAAACACTTCCTAGCAAGGCAGGCTTAGGGGCAAGGTTAAAGCCTATTCTATTTCACCAATTTAAATGATGATTAACAGTCCATTCTGTATGTCAATGTACTCCCATTTCTGCTTGCCTGGTCTTGTATCATTAACATTACAGCTACATACAAGATCTGCACCAACAGTGGATAGCTATGGACATGTTCAACACTCCTCTCAATGGTGCAGTCTCAGTAGTATATAATCACTCAAGATGTACCCCCACATCTGCACTATAATATGAATTAATGGGTCAAAATCTAAGGGTGAGGGAGAAAGTTGTGTGTAATGGGTTGGGGGAGGGGGAAGAACTAGCCTTGGTACCCAACTGACTTCTGAAGTGCTATTCCTGTATCTACATCTTGTCAAACCACTCATGCTGTGCAGTGAAAAGGTAATCGCCAGGAGCAAAGTTTATTTCAGACGGTCTTTTAATAGGCTTCGTGAAGCCGAAGAAAATATGAATACAGGAATTCCTTAACCACTGTGTACAGTATCAATGAATTGTTGATTTCTTGTAGTAAAGAAAAAAGGACAATACAAAAAATATTTCCAGGTCTTAAGTATGGGCTGTTTACATTGTACAGTAAAAATAGCTCATTATGCAGCCTGAACAGAATACATTTCTTTAGATATACCAAGGTGGTTTGTTTTTATAAACACTATACCAGAACCACTTTGTTACATTAAAGAAATATCAAAAAAGCTATAAACATTTAACCCACAACTGGTTCAGCTTCCAGTAAACACCAAATAAAAGTGTTTTCCAATAATCACTGAATCCAGCCCAAATGGTAACGTTTTCAAAATGTACTTAAAAAAATAAAAAGTGCCCCAAATCTTGGCTCATTAGAGCACCAAAAACAAAAAACTGCAGCGTTTTCCAAAAAAGCAAACTTAGAATAGAAACCCTTATAAAAAAACCTCCGAAAATGTATATCACATCAGAAGCTGTCAGGCTGTGTTTTTGTTTTTTTTTTTACATCAGAACAATTTACTACAAAGGGCAAGTTACAAGTAGGATGCACTACATAACGATTCAGCGCAGCTCCAAAAATCTTTATAAACACAGCCATTGGAAGGACGATCTTGAGCCAGGAAGGATTTTTACTCGTTGTGTGTAGCTGAGGACAAGAAGTAGGCAGAATTGTAAAGGCACTGAAGCACAGCAACAAGTTCCAGCATTCAACTCCCCTAAGTGTCATCTGAGAGGTAACATCCCCCTCCCAATCCATGAAAACACTGTCAGGTGTAAGGTGGTTCTTTCTACACATGCACTACAGCTAGTTTCCCAGAGAACGTAGAAGATAGCATCAGGGCCTACAATATAACACTCCCAACCTTCAAATAAAATGTGTGATCACATCCCTCCCATGATTCTCTCCCCCACTACATTTAAAGCTTACCATAACTATCATAGCTGTCTCTGTAGGAGCCTCCTGAGCGATCACTATAGCCTCCCTGACTCCTGTTAAGAAAATAAAGTACCAAAAACCTGGTTAGTGGTGTTACAAAAATCAACTGAAATAATTATAAAGCAATATTTATATTTCAGAATTTATAAGTTGAAATAGCAATGTTCTAGAGACAAATTAAAAAGCAGTAGTTTTATACTTGGTATTTACCTCCCGTAATATTCTCTGGATCCTCCGCCATATCCACCACTTCTTGAATCAAACCTACTGCTTCCATAACCTCTGTCTCCACCACCTGCCAAAGGGAATATACAAATCATGAGCAGGCAAAACCCACAACTTCATAAATTATCTGTAACTAATGAATACATAGAGTGACCAAGTGGTTCAATTTAATTTCCACTGAACCAGGACCTCGTCCTCTGCTGCCACGGAAGAATCCTCTGCCTCCTGATGAACCTCCTCTGTAGCCACGGTTCCGGTTGTCTGAAGATTTGCCAGCCTGGTCAACTCTAATTTGACGCCCATCAACAGTCTTGACGAGGTACCAGAGGAGAAAAAAAAAGTTTGTTTTATTTTTGTTTGCTGAAGAAAACTTACTTTTTCAAAAGTAAATTAAAAGCTTTATTTCCAAGATGCAAGTATGATTTGCTTTAATTTGTTAAATTTGTATCCCACATTTTCCCACCTATTAGTAGGCTCAATGTGGCTTACACAGTAACAGTTTAGCTGAATAATGCCATAAATCCTGAATCACATTAAATCTCCTTTGAAACAGATTATCCCACTCACCTTTCCATTCATAGCCATCATAGCATCCTTGGCATCCTCTGGGTTCTCATAGGTGACAAAGCCAAATCCACGTGACCTCTGTGTCTCTCGGTCTTTGACTACAACAACTAAAAGGAAAGCATGTTTGATTTACCACCTTTTTGAAGAGTTCACCCATGTACAGCAAGAACCTGGACACAGGCAATAGACAATTTCAACCAGAAAAAATATTCTAAAACTGCATATTATGGGATAGTATGCTACTTACAAACTCAACACAAAACATCTTAACCTAGGGTATAAGCAGAGATGAACATAAGACAGGTAAGTTAGAGTTAGAAAATAAGGGAACAAGGTTGCAGGTGAAATCAAGAGATGCAGGAGTGGCCTAGTGGTTAGGGTGGTGGACTTTGGTCCTGGGGAACGAACCGAGTTCGATTCCCACTTCAGGCACAAGCAGCTCCTTGTGACTCTGGGCAAGTCACTTAACCCTCCATTGCCCCATGTAAGCCGCATTGAGCGGGAAAGCGCGGGGTACAAATGTAACAAATAAAATAAATCTCAGCTTGTGTAGGAGTGGCTAAGCAAGTGCTGCTACAGCAGATGTTAACCTTTTTGCACCCTCTTCTGAACATGGTGTCCGCTAGTGGCCGATAGTTATATGTCACTGTTAGTTAACAGTGCTGCCAAACATGTTGCTAAAACTACAGTTATACTACCAATTACTGTCCTACTTACCCACCTTCTCTGCCTAGGCAGATTCAATAAGTTGCCTCAGATTTCAAGACTCTCTCTTCACCCCGTTTGACCTCTTCCCACACTCCTTTGTGTGCAAACACCACTGGTTTAAAAACACCTATGCTACAGTATATGCAGCCACTGTTGGTCTACAAAGTTCTATTCTTGAGCACCTTCCCTTAAGTCCTAGGCACCTGACACCGGCATGATCAGGGCCACCAGAGCTGCAGCATTTAATTTTGAAGAGGGAAATGTGGTAAGTTAGGAAATTTGTTATAAAAACACTAAAATTAGTTCTTGCTCTAGAAGTAGACAACTAGCATTATTTGATTTATTACCTAAGTCACAGTGATTTTTATTTGAACTAAAGTACATTAAGAAATATAACTAGACATTGGATGGAGGGGCAAAGTTCTGTCTGAACCCCCTTTGTTGGGCCAAATCTTTAAAAAAATAGGAGAAAGGAAAGTATTTAAAGCAGCACGATTAAAGTATGTTGAAAGCACCATTTATAAAAATGAAATATCAAAGTAGTAGGTATCAAGAAAGCGAACCCAATTCCCCTGGCTCCTAAATACATAATAGCACAAGCACAAGTTGTAGTGGTTACAGAGGATGGGCAGACTGGATGGGCCACTTGGCCTTTATCTAACATTATGTTTCTATGTTGTGCCAGACTGAGTACCATTAAGCCCAACAGCCTGCCTCCAAAGGTGGATTTTTTGGGGCTTTAGTTGAAGCCTTTATACTGGTAAAATAGGTTCGTTTTTTCTGATGCAACTATTTCAGGAAAAATTTTTTAGATATTTCTAAAATGTGCATAACCATTTTGTTAAGGCAAAATGCCCCTAGTGGAATACAGTATAAACTATTATAAAATTCAAAAATTTAAAATAGGTTAACAGCAAGACAAAAGCATTTACTGCAGATCAAATTACAATTTTGTAATGTTAAGTCTTTAGCAAGGAGAGTCCCAAACGTGCTAAAAATAATCTGAACCTTAGACTTCATGGCTATATACTTGCGACTAAGGTACAAGCCTTCATTGTACTTCTAGACCCATAGAGACCCTCATCAATAGCTTTCCGTAACTCCATATGGCTCATATCTAAAGCTTGTTTCTCAAAGAAGTTATTCTATCGAGCCCCACCTTATTCGCATAAGACTCACCTTCTGATATCTGACCATACTTGCAAAAAACCTGCTCCAGACTCCCCTCGTCGGTAGTGAAACTCAACCCACCAACAAAAAGCTTTCCTTCATCGGACGACATGGTGTGGCCTGGAAAAAAAAAAAAGAAAAAAAAAGGAGTACAAGAGACCGCGGGCTAGAGGGAGTTCACTACAAATCACCTAAATTCACCCCCCTCCCGTCCTTAAATCCACCAGTCTTTCCATAATACTTCCAAATAATAATTACCACCCGCCCCCCCACCAAAAAAAAAAAAAAAAATCTACCCATCCTTCCCCCTGTAATATTCCGAAAAGGATAATTACCAAGCTCCCCTCCAACAGCCTTTCACTATATTCTCAAGTAACATTAATTACCTCATTACAAAAAATTAAAAAAAAAATCCACCAATCCTTCCCCAATAATCTCAAAAGGCAGTAATTTTTTACTGTTCCCCACATGATCACCCCTATTAGTCCCCACCCCCACACAGCACAAAGACGGCGGGCTGGTAATATACTCTCCACAGGAAAATAGTCTTCCATCAACACCTGCCCATATCCAGTACTGTAAGCGAGTAAATATGAAAGAAACCTCGAGAAATAAACCTCGATTACAGAACGGCTCGCGCCGATTTCGCGCTGCGCCACTACCCACGTCTCAGGCACAGCAGAAACCGCCGCCATTTTATGCCTCATCCCCTCAGCAAGGTCCGGGAGACGCCATTTTGTAAGCAGCGCCTGGAATCGCAGTTTTTTTCTGCTTTGTGGATTACAGGATGCTCACCGCGCGTGGAAACCTCAAGCCTCACCTTTTGAGATACGAAACACATAACAGAGCCCGCGCTCGTACCCACCTCTTACCGTCTGTCGTCTTACTGCACCGAAACTACCTCCAACCGTGTGGCAAGCTGAAAAAGAAAGAACAACGCTTGAAAGGCTTCTTTTATAGACTGATTGAGCACGCCCATCTTATTAATATTAATACAGCACCGCGCCAAAAGCTTCAGCCAATCAAAGGTCGAGATCAAGTGGGCGTGCACAAGTGTTCAGAACATGGAGGTTGCTCAAGGCAGTGTCTAACCGTCTTGGTTCAGATTTACCGCGGCTGTTGTAGGCACTAGGCAGCCATAATCAGCAAATTAGGTAATGCGTTCAGAACCTGAAAAATTACCACTACCACCAGCAATCTATAGTTAAGCACGTAGTGTGGGTAACACGTTCAGATCACAAAGATAACTGCCCGAAACGCCGTTCCAATATTATTTTATGACTTACTAGCCCCTTATTTTAAATAAAATAGCTTTTAGGTAGTATATTTTATCCCTTGCGCTTCTTCTGCCAATGTAAACACTGTAGCTAGGTACAATAGCCTCCAGTTTTTGGAAAATAATCGCCACAGCAATTTAACAGCACCCATCTACAGAAGATTAACTTGATATTGAAGCTCCAACATTCTTGAATAAGAAACATGTTATCAATCAGCGTGCAATTCCAGTTCTTTCATTCACTTGCAATTGTGGATTGACGTGAAAGATGTTGAAAACTGATGTAAGAACAAAGAACACCTCCATACGCATGAGATAAACTATTAAAAAAAAAAATCACTGTATCCCAAGACACAATATTTTAAAAGCAGAAGGTTTTTGTTTTGTTTTTTTTACTTGTAACGGATGTTCTCCGTGGACAGCAGGATAAGTCAGTCACACTCTAGTGATACCCAAGCTTATGACTGGCAAGGAGTTCATATAAAACAAACATCACTACTTGGTTGTCCATCTCTACCAACAATATTTTGTCGGTGAGCTATAATCAGAAGCCTTTCAAAACATGAAGAATAGCCATTAAAATAAGTGATTCTTCTGAGTACCTACCAAAGAAGACCTTAAATGCTGATGTGAAGCATATTTTGGAGACATCTCTCAGAGACAAAGTCAATACCTTGACAGAAATTAACCTCACCCTTAAGCTAAGGTATGTAGACTATGGTCTCAACCTCTCAAAAGTACTGCTAACGCTCATTGTAGTACTTCATGCCAAAGAGAGCTTCCTTCTCAAGTTCATGAGTTGTAAGATGAAGTTACATGAAGCCATCTACATGCCCCCCCCCCCAGCCCAGGTTGGATGTATCTGTGGTAACACCTTCTGAGGTGGAAGAATTTAGAATGATAGTCCTAGAGTCCAAATTAAGTGAATTGTCCACCAGAGAAGAGAGCAAGCCAAATTAGGAGTGATTTTATTTTTGTTACATTTGTACCCCACGCTTTCCTACTCATGGCAGGCTCAATGTAGCAGGCAATGGAGGGTTAAGTGACTTGCCCAGAGTCACAGGGAGCTGCCTGTGCTGGGAATTGAACTCAGTTCCCCAGGACCAAAGTCCACCACCCTAACCACTAGGCCACTCCACTATGGATGATATCTGTTAGGTTCTCTCTGGCCTGAGAACACTGGGAAGCTAGCATCCATTGGGCTTCCTCAAGTGAAGGTGTGCCATGGGCATGATGCTAGGAATTATTAAGAAAGGGATACAAAATAAGACCAAGAATATTAGGCAGACGTATACAGTCTGTGCCCTGAAAATGACAGATACAAATCAAGGTAAGGTATACACAAAAAGTAGCACATATGAGTTTTTCTTGTTGGGCAGACTGGATGGACCGTGCAGGTCTTTTTTTCTGCCATCATCTACTATGTTACTATGTTAATATTATAATTCCTCTGTATTGCTCCCTGGTTCGGCCTCACCTTGAGTATTGCATAAAATTCTGGTTGCTGTATTTCAAAAAAGATATGGTGGAATTTGAAAAGGTTCAAAGAAGAGCAGCTAAAATGATAAAGGGAATGGAACTTCTCCCATATGAGGAAAGGCTATAGAGAATAGGGCTCTTCAGCTTGGAAAAGAGGCGGCTGAGGGGGGGATACAATTGAAGTTTATAAAATCCCAAGTGATGTAGAACAGGTAAAAGTGAATCCATTTTTCACTCTTTCAAAAAGTACAAAGACCAGAGGACACTCAATGAAATTACATGGAAATTCTTTTAAAGCAAATAGGAGGAAATATTGTTTCATTCAAAGAATAGTTAAGCTATGGAACTCACTGGCATAGGAAGTGGTAGCAGTGGTTACCTTATCTGGGTTTTAAAAAGGTTTGGACAAGTTCCTGGAGGAATGTCCTTGGTCTCTTATTCAGATGGACATGGGGGAAGCCACTGCTTGCCCCGGGATTGGTAGCATGGAATGTTCATACTGATTGGGTTTCTGCCAGTTACTTGTGACCTGGATTGACCACTATTGGAAGCAGGATAATAGGCTGGATGGACCATTGGTCTGACCCAGTATGGCTATTTTTATGTTCTTATGTGGCTCAACAGCCTCAACATTTGCCAAGCTGTGAGCTGCTGGCTGCTGCGGACCTGAGTGGTGATGACTATCAGAGCATCTGCCCATTCTTGCGGAGGTACACCTGAGCTTGCACTATATCTATCAGGGCTCCAATTAATTCCAATTGCTGTACAGGTTTAGGTGGGTCTTTGAGTAGTTGACCATGAACCCTAGAAGCTCCCGAATAGTCCTCCGTATGGACTCGAAAGCACATCGTTCAATGTGCTCTTGACCAGCCAATCATCCAAGTAGGGAAACAGATGCACCCCCAGTCTGCATAGCGACACTGCAATTACCACTAGACATTTGATGAAGACCCTGGGAGCTAACGTGAGACCAAAGGGCAGAACACGGTACTGGACATGGAATTTCCCCATGCAAAATCTGAGATAATTCCTGTGACTGAGAAGTATCTGAATATGGGTATAAGCATCCTTTAAATTCAGAGAGCATGGGGAGAAGAGTGCCTAGGGAAACCATCCTGAACTTTTCCAGATACTTGTTCAAGCACCTGAGGTCTAGGAAAAGGCGAGATTCTCCTGTTTTTTTTTTTAGCACAAGGAAGTACCTGGAATAGAATCCCTTCCCTTCTTGCCCTGGAGGAACGGGCTCAACCCTATCCGTTTTCGCATCCTGTTCAAACTTCTTCTACTAACCTATAAATGTACTCACTCTGCTGCTCCCCAGTATCTCTCCACACTCATCCTTCCCTACACCCTTTCCCATGCACTCCGCTCCATGGATAAATCCTTCTTATCTGTTTCCTTCTTCACTACTGCCAACTCCAGACTTTGTGCCTTCTGTCTCGCTGCAACCCTACGCCTGGAATAAACTTCCTGAGCCCCTACATCTTGCCCCATCCTTGGCCAACCTTTAAATCTAGACTGAAAGCCCACCTCTTTAACATTGCTTTTGACTCGTAACCACTTGTAACCACTCGCCGCCACCTACCCTCCTCTCCTCCTTCCTGTACACATTAATTGATTTGATTTGCTACTTTATTTTTTGTCTATTAGATTGTAAGCTCTTTGAGCAGGGACTGTCTTTCTTCTATGTTTGTGCAGCGCTGTGTACGCCTTGTAGCGCTATAGAAATGCTAAATAGTAGTAGTAGTAACCTCATCGGTGGAGAGTTCTTCTGCAAATACCAGTCCTTGTGCAGAGAGCTAAGATGCTCTTGGTGGGCAATTTGGAGGATGTTTTTCCCAATGGACATTGTAACTGTGGTGGACAATTTGGGAGAACCTACTGGTCAGAGGTTACAAGGGGGCAACCTTTCTTGGAAAAGATTGAGCTTCCCCCCTACCAGCAGGTCACCCAGATGGCTACTTGGATGGTGGCTATGCTCGCTTGGCCAGTCAAAAGCATGTCTCTTGCTTTGACTCGGGAGCTGGCTGGGGCTTCAGGGTGTGCTGCGGTCAGGGCAGAGAGCACTGAGGCTGGGCCTGTTGGGTAGGGTGGGTAGAAGTGACCTATGCCTGTGATAGTAGTAAGCACTCCTATGAGGTCCAGCCGAAAACTTCTGAGAGGAGGTGGCTGCAGAAGGAGGCTGCCGAGAGATGGACTTGATGATGTCAGAGTGTTTTTTAATAAGGTCTGTGACCTCCCTACCTTGTCCCCCCAATAGGTTATCTCCTGACATGGAACATCCACCACCTTCTCTTGAACCAGCTGGTTGAAGGTCCGAGATGCAAAGCTACGAGAGTCTACGCAATCCCAACACCTAAGGCAGAGAGTCTGGATACCAGTGTCAAAAAGTATCAAACATGCCCCTGACTAGTGTTCTGTGCTTCTGCTGCATAGCCAGCTAGCAAATCTCTGTAGCCTGCTCCGGTGGGAGAATGTCTGCAAAGTCTAGCACACTTCGCACCATGGACTTCAAGTACTGCCTCATGTGGTCTGCTAGCCATAATGCTGGAGATGAGCATCAAGAATCTAGTCCTGAGGACGTGACGTCATTGGAGGGTCATGGCAGCCTAAGTGCTTAGCTCCATGTGGCTTCTAATAAATTGCACTTTGTGATGAAACAGTGAGTTTCTGAGCCTATGAACTGTATTGTTTTGCTGATGACATGTATTTCTCCTGGTTGTTTTGCTGATGATATGTGTTTCTCCTGGTTGGCTAGCAGATGGTGATTGAGGTTTTTTTTTTTTTTTAAAGATCTACCATAAGTGACAGTTTTATTTTCCTGTAACTGTGAGGTAATTTGTTACTCTCAGTTGGAAGTAAAGGGAGAAAGGACTCTCTACTCAGACGCGTGATCACTTATATTCTAGAACTTGTGAGCAGCTATATTTCCTGTACTTCCAGGCACAATTTTTTCACTCAACGAATAGTTAAGCTATGGAACTCTTTCCAGAGGAGGTGGTAATAACAGTTTGCGTATCTGGGTTTAAAAAAGGTTGGAATGTTTAATGGTCTCCATGATGAGGAAAGCGCAGTACAGTATTGTATTAGAGAACTTCATTGGTTGAAGTGGGATATTAGCTTATTACGAGACACATTTGTCCCCATGACAACTGTTTGTTTGAGGTACAAAATTATTCTACTGCGTGTACTCATTCTGATAGCTCAGGGGGTAAGATAGTGGGTTGGCTATTTTGGTTCATAAGCAATGATCCTTTGTTTTACAGGACACTTTTAAGGATGCTGTTGGTCGTTGCTTGGCGGCTAGGGGTCTTTTACAGGGGCTGGAAGTTAACCTGGTGAATTTGTGTGGTCCAAATAGCAGGCAGAGTAGTTTTTTAGGGGTCTCCTCTCTCCACTAACTGATATTGATTGGGGGGGAGGGATTTTAATGTTGTTCCAGATAATAGTCTTGACCACTCTAAGGGTGGGCGAGGGAGCTCTGGGGTTGCCCATCAGAGGACTTGATGAGAGGGTTGAACTAGTAGATGATGCCTGCGTTTGCACCACCCCACTCAAATAAATTATATTTTTACTCTCATTCTAAAGATACGTACACCCGAATCGATCATTTATGGTGTCATAGGAATTTTTGGGGTCAAATAGATGATGCCCACATAGAGTCTATTCAAATATCAGATCACACCACTATTTGGTTGGAAGTGGTTCTATAGGAAGATGTTTGCTCCAGCACTTTTTGGAGGCTCAATGAAAATCTCTTAGGTGACAAAGCTGTGTGTAATTGTATTAGCAAAGTAAAACAGTTTTTGCAAGAGAATGACAATGGCTTGGTCAATGAGTTTTGTATGGGATGCCCTCAAGGGCAGTAGTAGTGAGAGGTCATTTAACTAAGTGGGGGGCCAAGAAGAAGCATCTATATGATAGAGAGGCCTATCCTTGAGAGTGCAGTTCTCTTTTTTGGAAAGTCAGAATAAAGCCTGACCTACCTGGGAACTGTTGCAGGACTTAAAGTTGTTCAGCTTGAGAAGTTGGATTTTATGAGAAAGAGGTTACAGCAACAGTTTAAAAAAAAAGTTTTTAATGTTTTTTTTTTCAAGTCAGGCACTATGCTGGCTACGTACACAAGTGGAGAATTTGCCACACTATTCAGAAGATAAAAGGTAAATGGATATTCTCTATTATTCAGATAAGGACATTGGGGAGGAATTCTTGAAGTTTTATAGGACTTATAGGGGGTGAGAGGGATGAGATGGAGGAACATATGGATATGTAATTGCAATCTAATGACCTTCCCTCTCTGTCTCAGGCTGATTGGGATCAGTTGGAGTCCCCCATAGCCCTTTTCGAAATTCACTGGGCCATTAAACAATTAAAAAGTGGAAGCCCCGGGCTAGATGGCCTCTCTCAAAATTTATAAGTTATACGTAGGGGACTTGAGTCCTCTTCTTTGTAGGATGGGTTATCATCTTCTTGTATTTTTTCACAGAGAGGGTGGTGGATATGTGGAATGCCCTCCTGCGGAGGTGGTGGAGATGAAAACGGTAATGGAATTCAAACATGCGTGGGAAAACACAAAGGAATCCTGTTTAGAAGGAATGGATCCACGGAATCTTAGCAGAGATTGGGTGGCAACGCCGGTAACTGGGAAACAAGACAGTACTGGGCAGACTTCTATGGTCTACGCCCTGATCATAACTGAATAGTATGGATGGGCTTGACTGTAAATTTTAAGGGGCTTCGACGTTAGCTTCAGAACTTTTAGTACAAGAGTGCTGGGCAGACTTCTACAGTCTGTGCCCGAGAATGGAAAGGACAAATCAAACTCGGGTATACAATAAAGTATCACATACCATGTAAAATGAGCTTATCTTGTTGGGCAGACTAGATGGATCGTACAGGTCTTTATCTGCCGTCATTTACAATGTTACTATGTTTTGTGGGTAACCCCTTGCCATCTAGTATGGCTGAAGCAGGAATTTCTTTTTGTGGAAAAGGGTAAGGATCTAGTGGCGTGTGGATCTTACAGGCCTATCCCTTTTAAATGTGAACATTAAATTACTCGCAAAGATTTTGGCCTAGAAGTTGGCACAGGTCTTACTGGCCTGATTTACCCCAACCAGTCTGGGCTTGTACCTAGATTGCAAGCAGCTGGTAATGTCCACCGCAGCCTGAATGTGTATGGCCCAGTCTAAATTGGTTTTATTAGTGTTTAATGTGGAAAAGGCCTTTGACAGGGTCAGTTGGCCATATTTATGGAAGGTCTTATGGAAGGTGGGTTTGGGTAACCATTTTTGCATGTGGTTTCATAAAACTATACCTACCAAAAGCCCATATCAAAATTAACGGGGATACTGATGCTTTTGGCATTCAATGAGGGACTCAACAAGGCTGTCCATTGTCCCCTCTAATATTTGCACTTTTATAGGGCCTGTGATTGTGTGAGCCGAGTTGGGCAGGAGGAGGCCCTCATAAACATACAGCCAGACCAGGGGAAGTGAAACAAAACCTTTTTTACTAACACGGTTACTGCAGCCTGTTATCCTACAGGTATAGTGAACAACAACTATAGGCTCTTTACTCCAGAGTCAACTGTACTGGCTTGTAAACTACTGGCTTTAACTCCACAGTATACATATACACCTTTCCTGCCAGGTTCTACCAACGGATCTGCCTCCCACAGCTCAACAGTACGTTTATGGAGTGGAGGGTGGCCTAGTGGTTAGAGTACTGGTCTTGACATCCAGAGGTGGCTTGAGTGTAAATTTGGTCAATACCGAGGTGGCCAGTTCAAATCCAACTACTGCTCTTACAATCTTGGACAAGTCACTTAACCCTTCATGTTCCGGTACAAACCTAGATTGTGAGTCCTCCATAGGGAAATACCCAGTACCTGAATTTAACTCACCTTTAGCACCTGAAAAGGGGGAGCAAAAAACAAGTATATATTATGTAGCTTAAAGTCAAGTTAAGCTTACCCTTTATCAGGTTCTCACAGCTTACTTACAAGCTGTGGAGACCCACACTCCAGAGTGGCTTCTCTCCTCCCTGGTGGAAACCTCTGTATTGGGGCCTCCCTGAACTGTTCAGGAAATTTAACACCCTCATGGCTGAGCCTCACCCTCTGACTCAGCCTCAGCAGACTAGCAAAGTGGCTGAACTGTATCAACAAGGAGGGAGTACTCTTCCATATACCATCCTTTCCTTCACAGGCCCTTGGATCAAAGGGCTGGGTAAGGTGGGGATAATTCTCACAAGATCACACTCTTTGCAGACGACATTCTTTTTTATGTCCTCTGCAGTTAATTTTGCCCAAAATATAAGGATTTGGTTTGTCTCTAGGTTTAAGGGAGAGGTGTCTTCCTTTAGAGGCCAGGGAAGGAGGGGAGGAGTTCAAAGGGATGCAGCAATTTTTTTTAATGCAGGTCCCAGCCGTTATTTAGTGCCGGGACCCACGTAGCTAAGCGGGTAAATTTAGGTCCTAAATTCACCTGCTTAGCTGTGTGGGTCCTGACACTGATATTGTAAGCAATCGCATATAACCCTGGTTTCCTCCACACAGTCCAGTTTGGGTCAGGCACCCTGACAAAAGGTTAAGTATCTTCTTGAACTGGACACAGGCTAGGGCCAAGCTTAATCCTGGTAGGCTTGGGTGGGGGGGGGGGGGGGAGGTTTCAAGCCACCATCTTATCACTTTAATTAACACAGTCCCAGAAAAATAAGCATTCTCACTCCAGAAGGGAGAGGTAATCCTGGGGCACTAGTCAGATGGAAAAACCCTGAACTTCAATCCCTTTCAGTGTTCGCTCAGTTCTCAACCCTTTGAGTGCATCCCACCCAACAGGACAATCCAGGGCTGCAGCTTTTCTGCTCTCTTGCCAGATAAGCATCCCGTTGGGCGTTTCCCCGGCTGTCAGACTGTATCCAGGACTGGACCTCCCTGTCTGTTGCTCTTCACCAGAGGTGCAGTTCCTCTCACCTACCTCTGGCCCAAACAGGCTTCTCCCTTTTCCACTCCTGAAGGAGGTAATCTCTCTCCCATCCCCGATCCTTCTTGCCACCCCCCCTGCTCTGCCAGCTGAGATTACTCTATCTCAGCAGCCCCTGCTTAATTGTGCCAGATAGGATACCCTGTTCTTCCACAGGTCCTGGCGGGGTTAGAGTAATCAAAGACCCTGTGCTCAAAATGGCAGACACTTTTATTCTACACACACCACCCCCCCCCCCAATGACATTGATCTGTGAATTATTTCAGTATCATTTTCCCTCTCACATGAATGTGCCAAACTGTGCTCTTCCACCACCACCACCACCACCACCACATATCAATTGGCTGGGTATAGTCCTTCCCCCAGCCAATAACCACTCTCATCACTCCCCCAGCCCCTGGTTAGAAGTCAGATATAATCCAATAATCTCCTGGGGGAACTCACCCAGACAACCCCATTCTGGCTTTCCCAGGAGATAACATGCATAACCCCGGCTCCTCCCCAACGCTGTTTCCTGTACAGACCCTTTTTGGACTAGTCAGAGCCAATATTCAGCGGCACTGCCCACTTAAATCACTTTGAACATCAGTACCATTTTCAATATCCTTAAGAACATCTAGGCCCCAAGACCTCCGCAACAATTTCAACAATCCTGAAGAGCAAGGGATTAGAAACCTCAGAAAATGACAAATCAGCAACAAAGTAAGCATGGACCTAGTTTGTGACTATGTTCCTGCCCAATTTGCCAGTATGAGGAAGATTGTCTTTTTTACCTAGAAAATTGGAAGTGCATTATTTTAGATCCTAGGTAGTACAGTGGGAAATAAGTATTTGATTCCCTTGCTGATTTGTAAGTTTTGCCCACTGACAAAGACATGAGCAGCCATAATTGAAGGGTAGGTTATTGTAACAGTGAGAGATAGCACATCACAAATTAAATCCGAAAATCACATTGTGGAAAGTATATGAATTTATTTGCATTCTGCAGAGGGAAATAGTATTTGATCCCCCACCAACCAGTAAGAGATCTGGCCCCTACAGACCAGGTAGATGCTCCAAATCAACTCGTTACCTGCAATGACAGACAGCTGTCGTCAATGGTCACCTGTATGAAAGACACCTGTCCACAGACTCAGTGAATCAGTCAGACTCTAACCTCTACAAAATGGCCAAGAGCAAGGAGCTGTCTAAGGATGTCAGGGACAAGATCATACACCTGCACAGGCTGGAATGGGCTACAAAACCATCAGTAAGACGCTGGGCGAGAAGGAGACAACTGTTGGTGCCATAGTAAGAAAATGGAAGAAGTACAAAATGACTGTCAATCGACAAAGATCTGGGGCTCCATGCAAAATCTCACCTCGTGGGGTATCCTTGATCATGAGGAAGGTTAGAAATCAGCCTACAACTACAAGGGGGGAACTTGTCAATGATCTCAAGGCAGCTGGGACCACTGTCACCACGAAAACCATTGGTAACACATTACGACATAACGGATTGCAATCCTGCAGTGCCCGCAAGGTCACCCTGCTCCGGAAGGCACATGTGACGGCCCGTCTGAAGTTTGCCAGTGAACACCTGGATGATGCCGAGAGTGATTGGGAGAAGGTGCTGTGGTCAGATGAGACAAAAAATTGAGCTCTTTGGCATGAACTCAACTCGCCGTGTTTGGAGGAAGAGAAATGCTGCCTATGACCCAAAGAACACCGTCCCCACTGTCAAGCATGGAGGTGGAAATGTTATGTTTTGGGGGTGTTTCTCTGCTAAGGGCACAGGACTACTTCACCGCATCAATGGGAGAATGGATGGGGCCATGTACCGTACAATTCTGAGTGACAACCTCCTTCCCTCCGCCAGGGCCTTAAAAATGGGTCGTGGCTGGGTCTTTCAGCACGACAATGACCCAAAACATACAGCCAAGGCAACAAAGGAGTGGCTCAGGAAGAAGCACATTAGGGTCATGGAGTGGCCTAGCCAGTCACCAGACCTTAATCCCATTGAAAACTTATGGAGGGAGCTGAAGCTGCGAGTTGCCAAGCGACAGCCCAGAACTCTTAATGATTTAGAGATGATCTGCAAAGAGGAGTGGACCAAAATTCCTCCTGACATGTGTGCAAACCTCATCATCAACTACAGAAGACGTCTGACCGCTGTGCTTGCCAACAAGGGTTTTGCCACCAAGTATTAGGTTCTTGTTTGCCAGAGGGATCAAATACTTATTTCCCTCTGCAGAATGCAAATAAATTCATATACTTTCACAATGTGATTTTCCGGATTTAATTTGTGATGTGCTATCTCTCACTGTTACCAATAACCTACCCTTCAATTATGGGCTGCTCATGTCTTTGTCAGTGGGCAAACTTACAAAATCAGCAAGGGATCAAATACTTATTTCCCCCACTGTATACAGTGATTCACATACTTAAAGATATATGAGATTCCTCATATACTGATCAAAGTCTTTTCTCACACACTCTCAAATGCTAGAATTCACTGGGGCTTCCCATTCAAATGCCTAATGGCCATTTTACCACAACCAAGAGCAGAACTTATCATGAGCTTAGTTCACATCTTCTCATGCAAGCAACATGCACCAGCCCAGACAAGTCCTGAAGCTGGTTAGGGATATGGCATCAAAGGTAGCATGGCCTCCACTAGCTCATTCCGCATATGACAGAGGCTCAGTGAATCCTAAAATTACAATAGAACCAATTTCTCCAATCCCTCTCCTTCCACATTCAGATGCTTTTTCAAAAATATCTGACAATTCAGTGGTGGGCCAATCCAAACAAATGGGAGGAAATATTTTTCACTCAACGAATGTTTAATCTCTGGAACTCTTTGCTGGAGGATGTAGTAACAGTGGCTTAGTATATCTGGGTTAAAAAAAAGATTTGGACAAATTCTGGAGGAAAAGTCGATAGTCTGCTATTGAGACAGACATGGAAGCAAAAGATTGCCCTGGGATTTGTAGTATGAAGTGTTGCCACGATTGGATTTCTGCCAGGTACTAGTGACCTGGCTTGACCACTGTTTGGAAAACAGAATACTGGGCTAGATGGACGATTGGTTTGACCCAGTATGGCTACGCTTATGTTCTTATGTACATGCAATCTAGCGAGAGGGAAAAATATATGCATTTTACACAGCCTCAATTAATTCTAACAACAAAGCTTTCAAAATAGGTTGAGAAAGCACATTTATTTTATTACTTTTGTTATTGGGATTTATTAACTGTCTTTATGAAAAGTTTCACCCAAAGTGGTGTACAGCAGGTGCTACTTGACATAAAAGTTACAATTTTGTTAACAGCATAACAATTGTATTATTCTTATACTTGGTCATTGTACTATTAATGAGGTATATTTGGAGATGGCAAATTGAATCCTTGTAATGGGACTAACAAGATACAGTATTACCATCATCATCAGAAATATAAACATTTAACAGAAATATAAATGTCAACAGAAGCAGCATGGAAGCATATTCTTATAACAGATACAAAACGAATGATGTCAGCACCATACAAACACCTTAGAACATTAAGGGGTCCTTTTACTAAGCTGCTTTAGGGCCGTTAACATGTGGATTAGTGTATGTGAAACCGCTAGCGCAGTGCCGGTTAGGGTTGTGTTGTAGGCACATCTATGAAAGGGCGCTAGCGCAGGTGTGCATAGGTCCTTAATGTGGGAGACAGTGCAGGAGGTTTTAGCGCCATGAAAGCAGAGTTAGGGGATTTTTGGCCATTTAGGTGTTAGATGTATAGCGCGTAGTAACGCACCAGCAAAGGAAAGAACAGGATTAATCAATGGCTCCACCTACATACACTTTCAGCCAATAAAGGCAAATAGACAGTTGCCAATCATTTTCTTCACAATGGCTTGGTTGACCCTAGCAGCAGCAGTGCATGTCCTGGGCGAAGAGGCTGAGGCCCCAGGCCAAGTTCTGCCTCAGGCTCCAGTTCAGGCAGAGGGCGGCACAAGATAATCCACAACAGCAGCACAGCTGGGGCAGAGGCAGAGTCAGCCCATAGGCGTGAACAACACCCCCAATGCCCACATCGCAATCCTTACCTGGAAGCGCTGGGGCTGTGCGTAGCAGGGCATCTGGCATCGCACGGCTTCCCAAGCACAGCTCTGAGGGAAGAGAACGCGAACTTGAGCTACTGACATCATCTGCTTTCCTCCAGCACGTCTGCTTGGCCACGCCTCTACTGCCAGCCTACCTCTTTAAATTCCCTTGACTCAGGACAATCAGAGCTTCAGCAATGGCTTGGTTTCCTCCTGTCTCCCGAAGCTGCTGAGGCTGCCTGTTTGAAGCTACAGATTTACCAGCAGTGTGTTCCTGCCTAAGCTACAGAACTTCATACAGAGTGTCTGACTACAGTCACAGAATTTCCTTGCTGAAGCTCAGTTTAAAGCCACAGAATATCATTGCTGAGACTGTTTGTAGCTACAGATTTACCAGCAGTGTCATATTGGGAAAGACCAAAGGTCCATCAAGCCCAGCATCCTTTTTCCAACAGTGGCCAATCCAGGTCACAAATACCTGCCTAAAGCTACAGAACTTCTTGCCCTGAGTGTTTGACTGCAGTTATGGTGTTTCCTAGCTGTGGCTCTTGCTTAAAGCTACAGAACTTCCAGGCTGAGATGCTTGTTTGGAGTTACGGATCTACTGGCAGTAGGCTCTTGCCTAAAGTTACAGAACTTCTTTACGGTGAATGTTTGACTGAAGTCACAGAGTTTCTTTGCTGTGGCTCTTAAAGCTGCAGAACTTCCATGCTGAAACTGTTTGTTTGGAGTTACAGATTTACCAGCAGTAAGTTCTTCCCTAAAGTTACAGAACTTTGTTGCAACCGTAAGGTGGTTTGTGATGCATACAAATCCTAAATGTGGTAGCCAGGCTTGCGTCACTCTGCCCTGTTCCAGCAGTTTGAGGGCAATATGGCCACAGCTGGCTAACAGGAAAGTTGAATGATGATTTTGTCCAAACAAGTACTACTACTATGATATATATACTCAGTGTGTCATGCCTGTCTTTTCATTCTCCCACATAACAGTGTTAGTGAAAGTGGAGAAACTCTTGAGTGTCACTCTCCTCAGTATAGGCATATGTTTGTAATGCAGTGATTATCACAGCCTAGTGTTTGTCAGGAGGTCGCTAGACCATTGAGCTACATGTCCAAGATTATGTATCACCAGAGTACAGTTCAAGCATACACCCAATTGTACACCCTTCTGCGATGAGTGAAGCGTACCTAAATGATTCTCACACAACCGGTTGTCAATTCAGCAGCTTCTCTTTATTTTCTTCACTCTAAACAGTAGTCATTAAGCATAAACAAAAACAGAGTGCAAGCAGCTACTAATACATAGAAAAGAGAAAAAAAGATTAGAATTGGGAAGAACTAGCAGATACCTGACGCCCCAGAGGCCCACCAGATCCTCCCACAGAGGCTAATGTGTTCTCTTATTATAGTGCGCGGGGGTTCAAATGTAACAAAAATAAAAGTTTTTTTTTAATTTTTTTACCCAACTATCTATCCCCTCCTTCTCATCTGCCTATTCCTTTTCACCTATCATCTCGAAACCAGATTTCATCCCTCCCATGCTCCAGAATAATCTTTACCATTTTTTATCCTGGTTCTTTGTCCTGGTTATGACAGTAGCTTCAACCAGGAAGAGATCGCCAAAAGAAATGTAAAAGTTCACCCAGGAGAGAGACCAGTTTCATTATTCACAGAACATAAACTCTCAACTCATATTAGTATAGAACCAATGTCTTCTAAGTCTGCAAAATTGTCGGAAAATTCAGAAAGATTGGAGACTATATCCCTGTTCTGTCTCTGAGAGCAGCTTCCATCTAAAGGAAAATTGTCAACGCAGCATAGAATCCCTTCAGGGATGAAGCGAAGTTAGTTACCTGTAGCAGGTATTCTCCGAGGACAGCAGGCTGATTGTTCTCACTGATTGGTGATGTCCGACGGCAGCCCCAGGATCGGAGATCTTCCTAGCAACAAAGTTTGCTAGCCCTCGCGCGCACCATGAATGCGCGACCATCTTCCCGCCCGTAATGCGAGCGTGCTCCTCAGTCAAGTAAAAAGCAAAGACAAGGGAAGACACAACTCCAAAGGGGAGGTGGGCGGGTTTGTGAGAACAATCAGCCTGCTGTCCTCGGAGAATACCTGCTACAGGTAACTAACTTTGCTTTCTCCGAGGCCAAGCAGGCTGCTTGTTTTCACTGATGGGGTATCCCTAGCCCCCTGGCTCACTCAAAAACAACAACATTGGTCAATTGGGCCTCACAACGGCGAGGACATAACTACGATTGACCTAAATAGGAACAACTGAGAGTGCAGCCTGGAACAGAATAAAAATGGGCCTAGGGGGTGGAGTTGGATTCTAAACCCCAAACAGATTCTGCAGCACCGACTGCCCGAACCGACTGTCCCGTCGGGTGTCCTGCTGCAGGCAGTAATGACATGTGAATGTGTGGACAGATGACCACGTCGCAGCCTTGCAAATCTCTTCAATAGTGGCTGACTTCAAGTGGGCCACTGACGCTGCCATGGCTCTAACACTATGAGCCGTGACATGACCCTCAAGAGTCAGCCCAGCTTGGCATAAGTGAAGGAAATGCAATCTGCTAGCCAATTAGAGATGGTGCGTTTCCCGACAGACACTCCCCTTCTGTTGGGATCAAAAGAGACAAACATTTGGGCGGACTGTCTGAATGGGCTTGTCCGCTCCAGATAGAAGGCCAATGCTTGCTTGCAGTCCAATGTGTGCAACTGATGTTCAGCAGGGCGGGTATGAGGACGGGGAAAGAATGTTGGCAAGACAATTGTCTGGTTAAGATGGAACTCTGACACCACCTTCGGCAAGAAATTAGGGTGAGTGTAGAGGACTACTCTGTTATGATGAAACTTAGTATAAAGAGTATGAGCTACCAAGGCTTGAAGTTCACTGACTCTGCGAGCTGAAGTGACTGCCACCAAGAAAATGACCTTCCAGGTCAAGTACTTCAGGTGACAGGAATTCAGTGGCTCAAAAGGAGGTTTCATTAGCTGGGTGAGAACGACATTGAGATCCCATGACACAGTAGGAGGCTTGATAGGGGGCTTTGACAAAAGCAAACCTCTCATGAAGCGAACAACTAAAGGCTGTCCCGAGATAGGCTTACCCTCTACACGATAATGAAAAGCACTAATTGCACTAAGGTGAACCCTTACAGAGTTGGTCTTGAGACCAGACTCAGACAAGGGCAGAAGATATTCAAGCAGGGTCTGTGTAGGACAAGAACAAGGATCTAGGGCCTTGCTGTCACACCAGACAGCAAACCTCTTCCATTTGAAAGAATAACACCTCTTCGTGGAATCTTTTCTAGAAGCAGACTCGGGAGACACCCTCAGAAAGAACCAAGGAGGCAAAGTCTACGCTCTCAACATCCAGGCCGTGAGAGCCAGGGACTGGAGGTTGGGATGCAGAAGCGCCCCTTCATTCTGAGTGATGAGGGTTGGAAAAACACTCCAATCTCCACGGTTCTTCTGAGGACAACTCCAGAAGAAGAGGGAACCAGATCTGACGCGGCCAGAAGGGAGCGATCAGAATCATGGTTCCACGATCCTGTTTGAGTTTCAGCAAAGTCTTCCCTACCAAGGGTATGGGAGGATACGCATACAGGAGGCCCTTCCCCCAATAAAGGAGAAAGGCATCTGACGCTAGTCTGCCATGGGCCTGAAGTCTGGAACAGAACTGAGGGACCTTGTGATTGATCTGAGTGGCAAAAAGATCTACCAAGGGGGTGCCCCACGCTTGGAAGATCTTGCATACTACTTTCGAGTTGAGAGACCACTCGTGAGGTTGCATTATCCTGCTCAACCTGTCAGCCAGACTGTTGTTTATGCCTGCCAGATACGTGGCTTGGAGAAACACATGCCGTGTTGGCGAGCCCAAAGCCACATCCTGACACAGGGGGCGAGATCCGGTGCCCCCCTGCTTGTTGATGTAGTACATAGCAACCAAACAGAAGATTGAGATAGAAAATAGAACTGGGCTGTGCCTTACATTCCCAGTCAACTAGCCCTTTTTTTTTTTTTAAACAAAGACAAGAAGTAGGAAACAACACACCATGGACATCTACAACAGCTTTATTTATTTATTTAGATTTTGCTCACACCTTTTTCAGTAGTAGCTCAAGGTGAGTTACATTCAGGCACTCTGGATATTTCTCTGTCCCAGGAGGGCTCACAATCTAAGTTTGTACCTGAGGCAATGGAGGGTTAAGTGACTTGCCCAAGATCACAAGGCACAGCAGTGGGATTTGAACTGGCCACCTCTGGATTGCAAGACCGGTGCTCTAGCCACTCCTCCACTTTAACAAACATAACAATAGTATGAACTCCATGCAGGAACCCGCCCTCTGGGATCCCCGCAGACTTGAGAGTCCCCAGCAGCTGCAATATTTCCTAACGAGTGACCGAAGGCCAGTTTACATATCCAACTCATCCTTCAGGCCTCAGAACCACGGGTGGGCTCCTGGAATAGTAGTAAGAATTAATGGAAAGAAATTATCAGGTAAGTCCAAATTTCTCCTTCCATTACATGTCTTCCCACTATTCTAGGGCTTTTGGGATGTTCAAAAGCAATCCCCAAGAAGGGTGGGACCCCGACCCTGCCACCTGCAGAAACACAGCACCAAAAACAGCAAACATTCCGCAATATCTATCCTATAGTGTTTCACAAAGGAAAGCAGTGTAGACCATGCTGCCGCCACCCTGCATATGTATGCCGTGGAAACCAAATTGGATTCCGCCCAGGAAGTCATTGTACGGCTCATAGAATGAGCCCTCAATACCAGAGGGGGTGGATCCCTGCCAGAATATAAGCTGAAGTAATCGTTTTCTTCAGCCTTTACACAATCGTGGGCTTAGAAGCCAATTTCTGCTTGCCAAAAAGCATGAATAGCCTATCCAATCTCTGAAAGTCATTGGTGATAGCGAATGATACATACCTGTAGCAGGTGTTCTCCGAGGACAGCAGGCTGATTGTTCTCACGACTGGGTTGACGTCCACGGCAGCCCCACCAACCGGAACAAATCTTCTCAGGCGGTCCCGCATGCAGGGCACGCCCACCGCGCATGCGCGGCCGTTTTCCCGCCCGTGCGCGACCATTCCCGCTCAGTTGAATGACAAGCAAAAGAATGAGTGAACGCAACTCCAAAGTGGAGGAGGGAGGGTAGATGAGAACAATCAGCCTGCTGTCCTCGGAGAACACCTGCTACAGGTATGTATCATTCGCTTTCTCAGAGGACAAGCAGACAGCTTGTTATCACGACTGGGGTATCCCTAGCTCTCAGGCTCACTCAAAACAAGAACCCAGGTCAATTTAACCTTGCAACGGCGAGGGCATAACAGAAATTGACCTACGAACAACAACTAACTGAGAGTGCAGCCTGAACCAGAACAAATCGGGTCCTGGAGGGTGGAGTTGGATTCAAACCCAAAACAGATTCTGCAGCACCGACTGCCCAAACAGACTGTCGCTTCGGGTATCCTGCTGGAGGCAGTAATGTGATGTGAATGTGTGGACAGATGACCACGTCGCAGCCTTGCAAATCTCTTCAATAGTGGCTGACTTCAAGTGGGCCACTGACGCTGCCATGGCTCTAACTCTATGAGCCGTGACATGACCCTCAAAAGCCAGCCCAGCCTGGGCGTAAGTGAAGGAAATGCAATCTGCTAGCCAATTGGAGATGGTGCGTTTCATGACAGCGATCCCTTTCCTATTGGGGTCTAAAGAAATAAACAATTGGGCGGACTGTCTGTGGGGCTGTGTCCACTCCAGATTGGACTGCAAGCGAGCGTTGGCCTATGTGTGCAACTGACGTTCAGCAGGGCGGGTATGCGGTCTGGGAAAGAATGTTGGTAAGACAATTGACTGGTTAAGATGGAACTCCGACACCACCTTTGGCAGAAACTTAGGGTGAGTGCGGCGTACTACCCTGTTATGATGAAATTTGGTATAAGGAGCATGAGCTATCAGGGCTTGCAGCTCACTGACTCTACGAGCTGAAGTAACTGCCACCAAGAAAATGACCTTCCAGGTCAAGTACTTCAGATGGCAGGAATTCAGTGGCTCAAAAGGAGGTTTCATCAGCTGGGTGAGGATGACGTTGAGATCCCATGACACTGCAGGAGGCTTGACAGGGGGCCTTGACAAAAGCAAGCCTCTCATGAATCGAACAACTAAAGGCTCTCCAGAGATGGCTTTACCCTCTACACGATGATGGTAAGCACTAATCGCACTAAGGTGATTCCTTACTGAGTTGGTCTTGAGACCAGACTCTGATAAGTGCAGAAGGTATTCAAGCAGGTTCTGTGCAGGACAAGAACGAGGTTCTAGGGCCTTGCTCTCACACCAAACGACAAACCTCCTCCACATTTTAGTGGAATCCTTTCTAGAGGCAAGACGCGGGAGACACCCTCAGACAAACCCAATGAAGCAAAATCTACGCCCTCAACATCCAGGCCGTGAGACCCAGAG
This sequence comes from Microcaecilia unicolor, assembly GCF_901765095.1. Lineage (NCBI taxonomy): Eukaryota > Metazoa > Chordata > Amphibia > Gymnophiona > Siphonopidae > Microcaecilia > Microcaecilia unicolor. The sequence continues at coordinate 68,883,850 of NC_044041.1, forward strand.
ACTGAAGGTTGGGGTGCAGAAGCGTTCCGTCGTTCTGCGAAATGAGAGTCGGAAAACACTCCAATCTCCACGGTTCTTCGGAGGACAACTCCAGAAGTAGAAGGAACCAGATCTGGCGGGGCCAAAAAGGCGCTATCAGAATCATGGTGCCGTGGTCTTGCTTGAGCTTCAGTAAGGTCTTCCCCACCAAAGGTATGGGAGGATAAGCATACAGGAGGCCGGTCCCCCAATGGAGGAGAAAGGCATCCGACACTAGTCTGCCGTGTTCCTGTAGTCTGGAACAGAACAGAGGCAGCTTGTGGTTGGTCTGAGAGGCGAAAAGGTCCACCGGAGTGCCCCACTCTCGGAAGATCTTGCGTACCACTCTGGAATGGAGCGACCACTCGTGCGGTTGCATGACTCTGCTCAGTCTGTCGGCCAGACAGGGTATGATACATACCTGTAGCAGTTGTTCTCCGAGGACAGCAGGCTGATTGTTCTCACGACTGGGTGACGTCCGCGGCAGCCCCCACCAACCGGAAATAAGCTTCGCGGGACGGTCGACACGCAGGGCACGCCCACCGCGCATGCGCGGCCGTCTTCCCGCCCGTGCGCGACCGCTCCCGCCAGTTGAATGACTAGCAAAAAATATGAAATACACAACTCCAAAGGGGAGGAGGGAGGGAAGGTGAGAACAATCAGCCTGCTGTCCTCGGAGAACAACTGCTACAGGTATGTATCATACCCTTTCTCCGAGGACAAGCAGGCTGCTTGTTCTCACGACTGGGGTATCCCTAGCTCTCAGGCTCACTCAAAACAAGAACCCAGGTCAATTGAACCTCGCAACGGCGAGGAAACAACAGAAATTGACCTACGAAGAACAACTAACTGAGAGTGCAGCCTGACCAGAATAAATTCGGGTCCTGGAGGGTGGAGTTGGATTTACACCCCAAACAGATTCTGCAGCACCGACTGCCCGAACCGACTGTCGCGTCGGGTATCCTGCTGGAGGCAGTAATGTGATGTGAATGTGTGGACAGATGACCACGTCGCAGCCTTGCAAATCTCTTCAATAGTGGCTGACTTCAAGTGGGCCACTGACGCTGCCATGGCTCTAACACTATGAGCCGTGACATGACCCTCAAGAGTCAGCCCAGCCTGGGCGTAAGTGAAGGAAATGCAATCTGCTAGCCAATTGGAGATGGTGCGTTTCCCGACAGCGACCCCTAGCCTGTTAGGGTCGAAAGAAACAAACAATTGGGCGGACTGTCTGTGGGGCTGTGTCCGCTCCAAGTAGAAGGCCAATGCTCTCTTGCAGTCCAATGTGTGCAACTGACGTTCAGCAGGGCGGGTATGCGGCCTGGGGAAGAATGTTGGCAAGACAATTGACTGGTTAAGATGGAACTCCGACACCACCTTCGGCAGGAACTTTGGGTGGGTGCGGAGCACTACTCTGTTGTGATGAAATTTGGTATATGGAGCATGAGCTACTAGGGCTTGAAGCTCACTGACCCTACGAGCTGAAGTAACTGCCACCAAGAAAATGACCTTCCAGGTCAAGTACTTCAGATGGCAGGTATTCAGTGGCTCAAAAGGAGGTTTCATCAGCTGGGTGAGGACGACGTTGAGATCCCATGACACAACAGGAGGCTTGATAGGGGGCTTGACAAAAGCAAGCCTCTCATGAATCGAACGACTAAAGGCTCTCCAGAGATGGCTTTTCCTTCCACACGATAATGGTAAGCACTAATCGCACTAAGGTGATTCCTTACTGAGTTGGTCTTGAGGCCAGACTCTGATAAGTGCAGAAGGTATTCAAGCAGGTTCTGTGCAGGGCAAGAACGAGGTTCTAGGGCCATGCTCTCACACCACACGACAAACCTCCTCCACTTGAAAAAGTAACTCTTTTAGTGGAATCCTTCCTAGAGGCAAGCAAGACCCGGGAGACACCCTCAGACAGACCCAACGCAGTGAAGTCTACGCCCTCAACATCCAGGCCGTGAGAGCCAGAGACTGGAGGTTGGGGTGCAGCAACGCTCCGTCGTTCTGCGAAATGAGAGTCGGAAAACACTCCAATCTCCACGGTTCTTCGGAGGACAACTCCAGAAGAAGAGGGAACCAGATCTGGCGGGGCCAAAAGGGCGCGATCAGAATCATGGTGCCGCGGTCTTGCTTGAGCTTCAGTAAGGTCTTCCCCACCAAAGGTATGGGAGGATAAGCATACAGGAGGCCGGTCCCCCAATGGAGGAGAAAGGCATCCGACGCTAGCCTGCCGTGTGCCTGAAGTCTGGAACAGAACAGAGGCAGCTTGTGGTTGGTCTGAGAGGCGAAAAGGTCCACCGAGGGGGTGCCCCACGCTCGGAAGATCTTGCGTACCACTCTGGCATGGAGCGACCACTCGTGCGGTTGCATGACTCTGCTCAGTCTGTCGGCCAGACTGTTGTTTACGCCTGCCAGGTACGTGGCTTGGAGGAGCATGCCGAACCGACACGCCCAACGCCACATCCCGACGGCCTCCTGGCACAGGGGGCGAGATCCGGTGCCCCCCTGCTTGTTGACGTAATACATTGCAACCTGATTGTCTGTCCGAATTTGGATAATTTGACAGGACAGCCGATCTCTGAAAGCCTTCAGTGCGTTCCAGATCGCTCGGAGCTCCAGGAGGTTGATCTGCAGATCCTTTTCCTGGAGGGACCACAGACCCTGAGTGTGGAGCCCATCGACATGGGCTCCCCACCCCAGGCGAGATGCATCCGTCGTCAGCACTTTCGTGGGCTGCGGAATTTGGAATGGACGTCCCAGGGTCAAATTGGTCCGGATGGTCCACCAGAGCAGTGAAGTGCGGCAACTGGTGGAGAGGCGGATGACATCTTCTAGATTCCCGGTGGCTTGAAACCACTGGGAAGCTAGGGTCCATTGAGCAGATCTCATGTGAAGACGAGCCATGGGAGTCACATGAACTGTGGAGGCCATATGACCCAGAAGTCTCAACATCTGCCGAGCTGTGACCTGCTGAGACGCTCTGGTCTGCGAAGCCAGGGCCAAGAGATTGGTAGCCCTCGCTTCGGGAAGGTAGGCCTGAGCCGTCTGGGTATTCAGCAGCGCTCCTATGAATTCCAGAGACTGAGTAGGCTGGAGATGGGACTTTGGGTAATTTATCACAAACCCCAGCAGCTCCAGAAGTTGAATAGTGCACTGCATGGACCGGAGGGCTCCTGCCTCCGAGGTGCTCTTGACCAGCCAATCGTCGAGATATGGGAACACGTGCACTCCCAGCTTGCGTAGATACGCCGCCACCACCACGAGGCACTTTGTAAACACTCGTGGGGCAGAGGCGAGCCCAAAGGGCAGCACACAATACTGAAAGTGCCGTGCGCCCAGGCGGAATCTGAGATACTGTCTGTGAGCTGGCAGTATCGGGATGTGAGTGTATGCGTCCTTTAAATCCAGGGAACATAGCCAATCGTTTTTCTGAATCATTGGCAGAAGGGTGCCCAAGGAAAGCATCCTGAACTTTTCTTTGACCAGGAATTTGTTCAGGCCTCTCAGGTCTAGGATGGGACGCATCCCCCCTGTTTTCTTTTCCACAAGGAAGTACCTGGAATAGAATCCCTGCCCTTCCTGCCCGGGTGGTACGGGCTCGACCGCATTGGCGCTGAGAAGGGCGGAGAGTTCCTCTGCAAGTACCTGCTTGTGAAGGGAGCTGAAAGACTGAGCTCCCGAAGGACAATTTGGAGGCAGGGAGGCCAAATTCAGGGCGTATCCGCACCGCACTATTTGGAGAACCCACTGGTCGGAGGTTATGAGAGGCCACCTTTGGTGAAAAAATTTTAACCTCCCTCCGACCGGCAGATCGTCCGGTACGGACACTTGTAGGGCGGCTATGTTCCCGTGGATCCAGTCAAAAGCCCGTCCCCGGCTTTTGCTGTGGAGGCGCAGGGGGCTGCTTAGGCGCACGCTGTTGACGAGAACGAGCGCGCTGGGGCTGTCCCTGTGCCTGGCGAGGCCTTCGGGCCGGCTGGTTGTACCTACGCTTTGCAAAAGAATAGGGTGCAGCCTGCCGTGCCCGGGAAAAACGCCCACCCGTGGGGGCGGGTGCTGAAGGCGCCCGGTGGGAGAGCTTGTCGAGAGCGGTTTCCCGCTGATGCAGTTGGTCCACCATCTGCTCGACCTTCTCACCGAAAATGTTATCCCCCCGGCAAGGGACGTCAGCCAGTCTCTGCTGGGTGCGGTTGTCCAGGTCAGAGGCACGCAGCCATGAGAGCCTGCGCATCACTATACCTTGGGCCGCAGCACGAGATGCCACGTCACAGGTGTCAAAAATCCCCCTGGACAGGAACTTTCTGCACGCCTTCAGCTGCCTGACCACCTCCTGATAAGGCCTGGACTGCTCCGGCGGGAGCTTATCGACCAGGTCCGCCAGCTGTTGCACATTGGTCCGCATGTGGATGCTCATATAGAGCAGGTAAGATTGGATGCGGGTCACGAGCATGGAGGATTGGTAGGCCTTCCTCCCAAATGAGTCCAGAGTGCGAGACTTCCGCCCCGGGGGCGCCGAGGCGGTATCCCTCGAACTCCGTGCCCTCTTGAGAGCAGAATCCACGACCGCTGAGTCATGGGGCAACTGGGGCCGCATGAGCTCTGGGTCAGAGTGGATCCTGTACTGGGACTCTGCTTTCTTGGGAATGGTGGGATTAGTTAGTGGTCGCACCCAGTTCCGGAGCAGCGTCTCCTTCAGGACATTGTGCAGCGGTACCGTGGAGGACTCTCTAGGTGGTGATGGATAGTCGAGGACCTCGAGCATCTCGGCCCTCGGCTCTTCCACAGAGACCACGGGAAAGGGAATGCTTATAGACATATCCCGCACAAAGGAGGCAAAGGAGAGACTCTCAGGAGGTGAGAGCTTCCTCTCCGGTGACGGCGTGGGGTCCGAGGGAAGGCCCGTAGACTCCTCTGAGGAGAAATATCTCGGGTCCTCCTCTTCCCCCCACGAGTCCTCATCCTCGGTATCGGACATTAGCTCATGTAGCTGCGTCCGGTACCGGGCCCGGCTCGACGTCGAGGCACCGAGGTCTCGGTGTCGTCGAGCGGTGGACTCCCGCGCCGGCGGGGACGGAGCTCCCTCCATCGACGTCGACGGGGACTCCACCTGCGTGGCTGTCGAGACCGGCACCGCAAGCGGCGGCGGTGTCGACTGCCCCGGCGCCGGGCTAGAGCTCGCCGGCGCCACAGTCATCGGCGCCGAGGGCGCAAGCACCCCCGGCGCCGGCACAGCCTGGCGCATCAGCCCTTCCAGGATCCCCGGAAGGATGGCTCTGAGGCACTCGTCCAGGCCCGCTGCCGGGAAAGGCGGGTGGGGCCGGTAAGGGTGTCGGTGCCGGAAGCTGCTGGGGGCCAGGAGACGGCACCGAGGTGCCGGAACCCCGACGCGTCGGTACCTCCACCACCGACGGAGATCTCTCCTCTCTGCGATGACGCTTCGGCGTCGACTCCTCTTCAGGGTGCACCGAGGGCTCCCGGTGACGGCGCTTCTTGCCTTTTTTCCGGTGCACGTCACCGGTGCCGGAGGGCATGGAGGAGGAGGAGGTCGATCCCCCTCGGTCTCGGGGTACCGGGTCCGACAGGGTTCGGTCCCGTGGCTCACGAGTTGAGGGAGTGACCGGGGCCGACTGCCCACGCGGTCTCTCTACCCCACTCTCGCCGGCGGACCGGCGGGCCGACGGGACCTGTTCTCCTGGGGTCGCTGCCATCGGTGCCGATGTCTCGGGCATCGATACCGGTACCGAAGAACCGGTCTTCGATACCGATGCCGTCGAGGTCGACGTCGAGGGGCCGGCGCAAGTTCCAAAAAGACGGTCCCGCAGAACTTGCCTCGCAACCTGAGTCCGTTTCCGGAGACCGAGACACAAAACACACGACTTGAGATTGTGCTCCGGCCCGAGGCACTGGAGGCACCAAGCGTGGGTGTCGGTCTGCGAGATCGGCCGGCCGCAGCGACCACACTTTTTAAATCCACTCGGGACCTTCGAGGACATCGACGGAAAAATCGCGTCGGCGAAGTCAAAGTCGGCAATGGTGGCTAAAATCACACCACGAAAACTGAAACCGACCGAGCGGCCACTAGGCCGCAACGAGGCGTCCCCGCTAGAAAGCGAGGGAAAAGAAGGAGCGCGTGCTCCACACGCGCAAAATTCTTTTTTTTTTTTTTTTTTTTTTTTTTTTAATAAAAGAGAAAGAAGAAGAAGAAGAGGCCGAACAGGCCAAAAGCGACGATCCGCGTAAACGCGGTCGAAAAAATCCGGCGGCTGAAACGAGAGAGAGGGGAAAACACAACTCTCTCAGTCGCGGAAAAAAAGTAACTGGCGGGAGCGGTCGCGCACGGGCGGGAAGACGGCCGCGCATGCGCGGTGGGCGTGCCCTGCGTGTCGACCGTCCCGCGAAGCTTATTTCCGGTTGGTGGGGGCTGCCGCGGACGTCACCCAGTCGTGAGAACAAGCAGCCTGCTTGTCCTCGGAGAATGTTATTTACACCTGCCAGGTATGTAGCTTGGAGAAGCATGCCAAACTGGCAGGCCCAACGCCACATTCCGACGGCTTCCTGACACAGGGGGCAAGAGCTGGTGCCCCCCTGCTTGTTGATGTAATACATTGCAACCTGATTGTCTGTCCGAATTTGGATGATTTGGCAGGACAACCGATCTCTGAAGGCCTTCAGTGCGTTCCAGACCGCTCGGAGCTCCAGGAGGTTGATCTGAAGATCTTGTTCCTGGAGGGACCACAGCCACCCATGTCCAGCAACTCTCCCCTGACCCCCCCCCAGCCACCCATGGTCCAGCAACCCTCCTCTGGATCAGCTGTGAGGCATGTCCCCCCCCCCCCCCCGGTTCTGAAGTTGACATCATAATGGCTACAGAGATGTCAGCCTGATCTACAGAGCCTAGCAGACCAACTCGGAATGAGCCACGGTCCCAGGCAAGTCAGAACATTGGAGATGTGGAGGAGTGGCCTAGTGGTTAGGGTGGTGGACTTTGGTCCTGGGGAACTGAGTTTGATTCCCACTTCAGGCACAGGCAGCTCCTTGTGACTCTGGGCAAGTCACTTAACCCTCCATTGCCCTATGTAAGCCGCATTGAGCCTGCCATGAGTGGGAAAGCGCGGGGTACAAATGTAATAATAATAATTATTATACAGGACTATTAAAAAAAAAAAAAAGGCCCGTTTCTGACACAAATGAAACAGGCGCTAGCAAGGTTTTCCTCGGAGTGTGTAAGTTTGTGTGTGTGTGAGTGACTGTGCGAGTGCATGTGTGTGACAGAGAGTGAGACTGGGTGCGAGTGTGTGCCAGGCCTCCTCCCTCCCTTCGAGTTCCAGGGTTCTTGTCCCCCTCTCTCCCTCCGAGTTCAAGGGGCATCCACTCCCTGCCTCCCTCCGAGTTCAAGGGGCATCCCCTCCCTCCCCTGCATTCATCCATATGCAGGCAACATCCTCTGTGCCCTGCCCCCTCCATCCATCCGCAGCATCTCTCCCCTGCCCCCTCCACCTCCCTCCGAGTTCCAGCTCCCCTTCCCTCTGTCCCTCCCTCCCAGTTCCAGGGTCCCATGGGACTGGGAGGGAGGGGGATCAGAGAACGTTGGAATGATGTCAGCAGGTGGTTACAATCCCAGTGACACACATTGGAACGTTGGAGGAGTGATGTCAGCAGGTGCTTACGATCCCAGTGAGACACAATGGAATGTTGGAGGAGCTAATTATTATATTAGATAAGTATATAAGCATTGCCATACTGGACAGATCGAAGGGCCATCAAGCCCAGCATCCTATTTCCAACAGTGACCAATCCAGGTCACAAATATCTGGCACAATCCCAAAACACTATGATACAGTTTATGCTGCTTATTCTAGAAATAAACCAGTGGATTTTCCCCAAGTCCATTTTAATAATAATGGACTTTTTTTTTTTTTTTTTTTAGGAAGCCACCCAAACCTTTTTTTAAACCCTGTTAAGCTAACCACTTTTACCACAGTCTAGCAACAAATTCCAGAATTTAAGGAAAAATACATTCTTACCTGATAGTTTTCTTTGCATTAGTCCTAACAGGTCAATCCAGAGACTTGTGGGTTGTGTCCCTCTACCAGCAGCTGGAGATAGAGAGAATGCCCGAGGTTTGCTATATGTTGACCTGTGCAGCCAAGTAAACCTCAATATGAACCTTAGCAAAGCAGTGGAATGGAAGCAATAGAAAACTCTTGACATTGTCGGACCAAATGCCCAACGAACTTCCACCACTTCAAAATGTATTATTTAATCAAACGAAGGCACATTCAGAACAACGAAACCCGAAAAAACTAACCAACCAAAACAAAACCGCAGACAGTAAATCCAGGGGGGGGGGGGGGCATCTGGATTGATCTGTTGGGACTAATGGAAAGAAAATTATCAGGTAAGAGTTTTTCCTTCCATAGCGTCCCACAGATCAATCCAGAGACTTGTAGGATGTACCCAAGCAGTCCTCAAGTAGGACGGGCCACCCCCAACCCAGCAGAAATCACTGACGAGCCAAACACTGCATGCTGCCGAGCTGTCACATCCACCCAAATGAGTGAACATATGGACCGAAGCCCATGGAGCAGGACTCTGCATAAGAGGAAGGCTGCTGAGCTCGCGTAAATGAGCACGAATTTGCACAGGGGCTTGCTTACCCAATGCCACATAGGCCAAAGTGATGGCCTCCTGCCCCCAACAGGCTATGGTGGCCTTGGAAGCCATAGGACCCTTCCAAAAAAGGACAAAGATGGTCAGAAAGATGAAATTCATTCGTCACCTCCAAATACCTGAGAAGAGCCAGTCTCACGTCGAGGCACCGAAGAGCCCGGAATCGCTCAGGGTAACCTTCCCGCCGAAAAGCCGGCAAATGCAGAGACTGCCGCAAATGGAAACGAGAAACCACCTTGGGCAAAAAGAGAGGAACTGTCCTAATCGATACCCCCCGCCTCCGTAAAACGCAGGAAGGGATTTCTGCAAGGAAGAGCCTGCAACTCTGAAATCCTCCGAAAAGATCCTTAACCGTAATCCCTGATAAGGGTTCGAAAGGAGGATGCTGAAACTCTTTGAGAACTAGATTAAAGTTCCAGGATGGCAGAACTGGCACGAGTGGAGAATGCAACTGTTTACGCCCCTCAAAAAATGAACCACATCCGGGTGGGAAGCAAGCGATGCCCCCTGAAGTTGGCCTCTAACGCATGCCATAGCAGCCACCTGCACCTTAAGAGAACTCAACGAGAGTGATTTCTGTACACCCCCTCCTGAAGAAACGCGAGGATAAGATACCGAAGCTGCTGACGATCCCGAACTCGCACACCACAAAATCGAAGGTACGCCACACCCTAGCATAAGCTATTGAAGTGGATCTTTTCCAAGCCTGAAGCATCGCAGCGATAACCGCGTCTGAATACCCTTTCCTTCTCAACTTCGCCCTTTCAAGGGCCAGGCCGTAAGACCAAAGGGGGAGGGATCCTCCATCATGACTGGTCCCTGCAGCAAGAGACCAGCCTGCGCCTGGAGAGGACGATCAAACAGGAGCCTGACAATAGCCACGTACCAGGGACTTCTGGGCCAATCCGGGGCCACCAGGATGACTGGCGAGTCAGAAACCTGCCCACCATAAGCCATGGGGGAAAGGCACAGGTTGTAGAAGAGCATTGATGCCTTCTGAACCCAGCTCTCTTCCCCTGCTGAAGAAACGGGAACCTTCATATTGAATGCGGTGGCTATTAAGTCCATCACCAGCATCCCCCAACAGGCAGCTGATCGAAGGCCAGAGGGGAAAGTGTCCACTCCCCCGGCTCCAACTGGTGTTGACTGAGAAAGTCTGCTTGCACATTCTGTGAACCGGTTATATGAGCCGCCGTCAAGAAAGAGATGATTATCTGCCCAACGGCAAATCAGGGCTGCCCGACAAATCGCTCACAACTCAAGCGGTTGATGGACCAAGACACCTCCGTCGAAGTCCAAATGCCCTGGGCCTCAAGCGGTTGATGGACCAAGACACCTCCGTCGAGGTCCAAATGCCCTGGGCCGTCTGTTGAATGAGCCCCCCAACCAGACAGTGACGCATCCCATGGTCACGCTCTTCCATTCTGGGGTTTGCAAAGGAATGTCCCGACATCAGATTCTTTTGAATGAACCACCAGTGCATGATTGCATGCAGATGGGTCAAACATGGCACCCGAACGTTGTAATCCTCCGAGAGAGGAGACCAACGGTTCAGACGGTGCCACTGCAGGGGGCACATGTGAGCACTAGCCCACTTTACGACATCCAAGATGGAGGTCATGGAACCCAGAACTTGTACATAGTCCCAAGTCCGCAGGTTCGGAGTTTGGAACAGAGCTTGCAACTGACCCTGCAACTGCTGTGCTCGAGCTGAAGGAAGAGAAACTATCCCTGTTCGGGTATCGAAGCACACTCTGGGAGGGCGTAAGGCTGCACGTTGGGAAGCTGATCACCCAACAAAGCGAGTTAAGCAACCCGACCACTCTGTCGGTTGCCCCTCAACTGTCCTTGAAAGAAGACGCCCGCACAAGCCACTCGTCTACATAAGGATGGACTTGAATCCCTTCCTGAGATAGGCTGCCACTACGACAAGGACCATGGAAAAAGTCTGAGGTGCTGTGGCTAAGCCAAAGGGCATCGCTTTGAATTGAAAATGACGACCGAGCACTGCAAAGCGAAGAAAAACACCTGTGGGGAGGCCAAATTGGAATGTGTAAATAGGCCTCTAAACTCCCCTGGCTGTACCGCTGTGATCACCGAGTGGAGGGTTTTCATGCGGAAATGCTGAACTCGTAAGGACCTGTTGACACACTTGAGATCTAGGACAGGTCGCCAAGAACCGCCCTTTTTTGGTGCCACAAAATAAATGGAGTATCGACCTCACCCTCTTTCTTCTGGGGGTACAGCTTGGACTGCTTCCAGTCATTGTAATTTGAGGAGGGTGTGACGAACTGCCCGCACCTTGGCGGGAGATTTGCAAGGAGATTCCAGAAACGAGTCTTTATCATCGGACAAGCCAATTCCAACTTGCAGCCGTCTCTGATAACCTCCAAGACCCATCCCTTGGATGTTACGCTGGTCCACTCCACCAGGAATACGGGCAGCCTGCCCTCAATAACCAGCTGGAGATGGACCAGGGCCCCATCATTGGGCAAACCTGGCAGCGGATTGGTTTCTGTTACTGGAAAGAACGGCTCGCGCCTGTCACCTTGAAATGGCTGAGGTCTCAAAGACCTTGCTCTCTGAAAAGAGGCCCTGCGACCTAGACGGTAATCATGTGTATCCCTAAACTTAGGTCTAGGTCTTGCCGGTCGCACAAATTTGGACCTGTCCTCCGGGAGGCGCTGACCCTTAGTCACCGAGGCCCTTCACAATCTGTTCTAGGTCTGTCCCAAACAAAAGCTTTCCCCTAAAAGGAAGCCTTGCCAGACTTAAGAGGCCACGTCTGCAGCCCAATGTCGCAACCGCAGCCAGCGATGCACGGTGACCACTAGGGAAACCTCTTTCGCCGAAGCCCTCAAAAGATCAAAGAAGATATGCAAGGATGGCTAAACCGGACTCTAAGGCCGGCAAAACAGCCATGAGGTCCTCCAGAGGAGGCTTTTTGTACCCACGATAAGCATGCCCTCACTGCATAGGAGCCACAAACTGAAGCTTGCAGGGAAACGGCAACTACTTCAAAGCCCAGCTTCAAGCAAGTCCCCAACTTACGATCCTGAGGGTGCTTGAGCGCCATGCCACCCTCCACAGGGAGAGTGGTTTTCTTAGTGACCGCTGTGATTAATGAATCCACCGTAGGAACCTTCAGCAAGTCTAAGTCAGCAGCAGGCAGAGCGTAAAGACGCAACATAGCTCTAGCAACCTTAAGCCCACTGTCTGGTATATCCCACTGCGCCAAAATAAGGATTTTCATGGCCTAATGGAAATGAAAGGAACGAGGTGGACATTTGGTGCCAGACATAATAGAGGGCACCGGACCTGTTCCCCCAGACGATTCAGGGGGTGAAATGGCCAAAACCTCAAAAGCCCTAATCAGGGAGAGAACATCTTCCCTGCAAAAAAGGTGGCAAGCCTTCGGGTCATTTCCCTCCTCAGAAGGCAGGGGGCCATCTGCCAAATCACATGATTTTGAGGGAGAGCCCGGAGACAAAACCGGGCCATCTGTGTCAGATAGCTCCTCGAGATCCAAAATGTCCACCCGGGGACGTTTGGGCAGGAAAGAGAGGCTGCAGCAACCGAAGTTTGCTGAGGAAGAGACAGGGCTGCCTGAAGAGAAGCTCCTGATTTCTTCAGAAAGGCATTGTGCATTAATAAAACAAAATCCCGGGGGGGGGGGGGGGGGGTAGGGAAAAGAACTGACTGAACAGGGACTACCCTGCTCCCTCTAAATTGCTTTCCTCCATTGAAGCCTGTGTTACAGAAGCACACTGTGCCTTGTCAACCCCCACGTGCAGAACGGGTCACGCCTGAGGGGAAAAAATGGCGCCCGCCAACACACGCTGCACTAACTGCCCTGAAGAAACCGCCGAAACTATCCCCTGCGCTTCCAACTCACCGGACGCCTGAGGGGAATCCCCATCACACTGAACAGCCACTGTGGGCTGACAGCGGCACGACACTCCCCCCCCCCCCCCCCCCCCCCCCGACGCTGCTCTCCAGCCCCCACAAACACCTGCCCCTCAAATACTGAGGTTTACTTGGCTGCATAGGTCCACATATAGCAAACGTCAGAGGTTCTCTATCTCTTCCTGCTGCTAGAGGGACATAACCCACAAGGTTATGGATTGATCTGGGGGACGCTATGGAATTACATATTGGGTAAAGAAATTTTCTCCAGTTTGTTTTAAATTTACAACTTTGTAGCTTCATTGTGTGCCCCCTAGTGCTAGTATTTTTAGAAAGCGTAAACAAGCGATTCACTGCTATCCATTCCACTCCACTCATTTTATATTCCAGCACCGTTTTATTATTGCTACCAAGTATTACAGGCATTTGCTTTAATTCATTTATCCAGCCCTTCCATGTACATGGTTTTGCTTTTTAAGCCCAAAGGTGAATGATAAGGGTAGTTGAATTCGGTGTAAACTGTGTTGCTTCGGACTACTTGTTTTGGAATTTGGACTGCTTTTGGTCCTGTGCTGATATGTTCATCTGTTAACTTAGTAGAGTACTGAAGAAAATGATTGTTACTTTTACTAGTATTTTTACTGCTTGTAGAATCTGGCTTTCTTGGGGTGGGGTGGGAGGGGATGTCAAGATGACTGCGCGTACAGCAAGGGCTGGGCACACTATTACTTCTGGCAGAGATGGGTTAGATTTCTGTCCCTGTGTAACTCTCTAGGTTGGACATGCGAGAGCCCCCTTGGTGCAGTGGTGAATGTCAGCTGTAAAAGTGATTTTGTTCCCTTTTTTTAAAGCCCCCCCCCCCCCCCCACGGGAAGGGGCAGCTGACCGCACTCCTCAGTGGCGAGCTTTGTTAAGCTCCTAAAGGCCTCTAGCACCTGCATTTACTAGCACAGAATGCTGAAAGCTGACAAGCACATGAAACAAGCTTGTCATGTCACAGGGCAATGATCATGTAACTGCATGCTGTCACTCCCTATTCCTCACTAATGCTCAGACAGCATGCCAAACAAGGGCACTCTTTCCACCCTCAGCACTACACCAGCTCAAAGCTGGAGTTAGGGTTGTGTAAGCCATGAAGAGGAATAGGGAAACCAGTGTTGCTGGTGGCCTCGCAGCTTGAACAGGCTTCCCTTTGGGAGAAAACCTATCCCTTACACTCAAAAGCAAAATTATAAAGTGAGTGAGTCACACACCGAAGCAGTCAGGGGACTAGCTGAGGATATGCAAATACCTATCCCAACAAAATTGCCTCAGGCTGTACTGAAACAGGAAATGTCAGGGGAGGGGTAAAGTTAGACAGAAAAATGGAACAGAACAGCTGAAATCTGGCAGACATGTAGGAGAACTACTTACAATCCACATGAGTCTGCAATACTTCCTCCGTCCCTCTGGAACACCTGCACCAGACACTACCTTCCCACCGGAACTCCCTAATGTTCAACCCTATGAGCATGCCTACATTTGCATCTCATTAGCATTAAGGATTAGACAGTTCCTTCACCCTGCTGAGCTGGTGTTATTTTTCCACTGCTATTTAGAATAGTACCAGAGTTTTGAGCATATGCCCATTAATGTGAGAATCCCCTCAACAATGAGGAATTCAAAAATAGCTAAGGGAGAGCTCCAGCACCTTAGCTCCATAAGATTGCATCACCAACTACTGTTCCTACCTTCCCCCCATTAATCTTCCAGAAAAAAAGAGCTTCTGGAAGATAATAGGGCCTGGGAGAAATCAGCCAGATGAGAATGCTTTCATGACTAGCTTTTTCTTGGCAATATGTCTGCAAGGTTGTAGTGTTTGCTGATTTGGGCACAATGACAGCTTGGGGAGAGGTTTAGGATGCAGGTAGCAGTTTGATCTAGAAGCAGGAGCTCGCATGAAAGAGCAACAGTCAGCCTACACCACTGAAGGGAGGAGACAGGGGCTTAGGCAGAAAAGATCTTTAATCTTGAAAACAGCTAAATACTTTGGATGGAATTTGGATTTATAAGCCATAACCAGGTTTAGGACAGCTTGTTTCCCTACCTTTTTCTCTAGCTCTAATATCACTACACACGTTTTCCTCTGTTGAAATTATAGCCAAACAGAACTAAGATGTCTGTCCAGCAGTATATTGTACAGATCATAATCAGGTTCCTAAGTAGATTATAAACAAGTACGAATAGTTTAATTTACTGGGGTCTATTAACCACTTTTATGAAAAGATTCACCCAAGGCAGTGTACATCAGGTAGGGTAGTTTAATAAATATAATATAACCAAGACTGAACTAAATACAATAAATGTTGAAAACAGCAAATTAAAACATTACTGTGAAATAGTATAAAAATACACATGTAATAACACTGGAATTCAAGAAATATACAGTGTTAGCATAATACTCATGCTATACCTAAAACTGCATGGTCCAAACTAAGGTTAGGAGGTAGCACACAACATTTAGATCTTAGTGCATACCTATATAAGTGTGAAAAGTAGTGATTGGCCTTTTCAAATTAGTTTATGTAGGTTTTTAACTACATATTCAGTTAAAAGCAAACATGCTAAATTATATGGCAACAAGTATAGCACAGGCATGTGCAATCCCTTAGAAAAAGGAGTTTAGTGGCTACCAAGGAGGAGCAGACTAGATGGGCCATTTGGCCCTCATCTGCCATGTTTCTATAAATTCTAACAAGTATGCATTAGAACATTCAACAGATATGCCTAAAGTTTTTAGCATAGTTTACCATATAGCTATAGCTGAGGGCCCAAGAACAGATATGATAGAACTGAGTGTTGGGATAATTTGATGGTTGGCTAAACAAGGCAAGATCTTTGTATAGTTAAGAGGAAGGAAGGAATAGTCAAACAGCGCTAGATGACAAACCTAGTACTTCATTTGTACTTAGCATGCTGTCTCTTATTCAGTGTATAGTGAATTGGGTGGCTGTTTATGTGTCATCAATAAAATTGTTTATAATTAGAAGTGGAGGAAAGGGAGGGTTAGGGGTGGGAAGGAAAAGTCAAACTGTTGATGGTATATGTTATGTTCATGTTTAGAAGATTTGGCTCTAATATGCGATTTGTAGAGCTTGTTGGCTACTTTCAAAATATCAATAAAAAAATGTTTAAACATAAGAGGAAGAAACGTATTTTACAGCATATGAGTAGCAACCTAGTCCAGGTACAGAACTCATGTATAGACAGTCACCCTATGTAATGGATTAAAGGCTTGGGAGAACAGCCAGGCTTTCGCCCAATTCCTGAAGTAGAGGTAGCTGCATTTAACAAGACCAGGATGAACTAACTGCTATATTGTCATGTTTAGAGGATGTAGGATGGTAAGTACAGAACAGTTATTAAAGGGCCAAACTCCTTACTAAAAACATGAGCAGAGGCACTAAGTGCTTGCAGACTTAAGGTAGGAGAGTACTTATGTATCAGTGTATGGCCCTTCTACTCTCCAAGACCAAAATACCCTGGGACTTTTTTTTTTATTTAATGCTTTAATTTCTTACATCCTTTAAAAGGGGGGGGGGGGGGGGGGAAGTCAGCATTACCATAAGTTGTACCTTTAGCAGCAGCAAGTCCTTATAGCTATAAACCAGCAACTGGAAAAACAAAAGCCCACTGCCTTAGATCCTTGCACCAGTTGCCAGTGCTTAAAAGATGCTATACTGGAATATGTACCTGCCACTAAGCTCACACCTGGAGGCATGTATTATACAGATAAAGATGAAGTGGGCCAGCCAGTCAGCCCCTCCTCTGAAGCCATTAACTCTTTTCCTAATCCTTTTGTTCATATAGTTTAGAATTTTTGCTTTTAACTGAATACGTAGCTAAAACCTACATAAACTATTTGAAATGTATAAAAAGTAAAAAGTAGCTTGCTTTATCCAAATAAGCACTATTATCTGAATGGTAGTGTGCGCTACACCTAATCTTAGTTTGGAACAAGCAAAGAAATAGCAAGTTATATACACACACATCCCTTTCGCCAGGCAGTTTTTTTTTTTTTTATAACAAAGCTTATATTTTGTCCAATTACCGATGAAATTCTACATAATGTTAGGAAAATTTTAGAATACTGTAATTACACAATAAATTTGCCTTGACATCTTGATGTCATCCCATTCCCATTTTGTGAATGGGAATGATAAAGTACTACAAGACTTTCTGCAGAAATTTGAACTACTCAGCAAAAGACAGATATACCAGAACCACACAATTCAAATATAAAATACTAGATCATTAATCTTTAAGACTGACATCAATAACTTGCAAACATTTTGAAACAGATGTGCATCTTCCATTGATGTCAAACCTTCCAGCAAACAGTGAACGCTCCCAAGTGCTTGTATACACACAACCTGTTAGAAAACAAAAGCACTTCATGACAAATGCAGCACAAAATCTCCTACAAAGTGGTAATTATGTTTTTCATGTTTATTGTTCAGTGATTAGCTGTACCATTTTACACAGGTAATTTTTATGAGGAAACGAATAGATCAAAAGAGCAACAGAATCAGTATGGTCCATATGATCTCTATAAAGGAATTTACCTGTAAGCCAGCTTCTTTAGCTTCAACTGACATCCCAGAGTTAGGCTTCAGACCACAGCTAGGCTTTAGACCACAATCTGCACCTATCAATCTGCCAAAACAGAAATATATTAAGCAGAGCACTGACCTCACACTTAACCCTCCCCTTGAAGATTAAGAACTTCCACTGGTACACTTCAAATTTGGGGCACTTATTTTGACTATTTGTCCCCCAGCTGATTTTTTTTTTCATACAAATTGGTAGCGTTGCTTCAAAAGAAGCAATGTTAACATTTATGCTTATTGGCTGCAGTTATCAGCTATATTAAGATTCTCTGTAGATGAGCACAAGGATAAAATTCACTCATTCTGTACACTATCCCCCAAAAAGTCTGCTAATGCTCCTACTAGAAAGATGGTAGCACAAGAATTGTTACTCTATGATGAATGGCATAATTGCATAAACCATGGTTTTAAGTCTGAATTTAGCCAAAGAGCATTTCACAGGCACACTAGACTGAAAATGAGCTCAAAAGATGTGGACATGAGCAAAAGAGTTACCTCGAATTTACAGGACTATTCCAACATATGAACTAGCCAAGAGCAGCTTTCGTCTCAGAAGTCTCACTGGAGGCACAACACTTCTTTTTTCGCCAAGGACACTGCTGTTTTCCATATGCTAGCAGAGGATTCTTAGAAGTTTAAGGCATCAACAAACCCAACTACCAATTCAGTCTTATGCTCTTACTAAGAGATTCTGAACCAAGTTAATTTGGTCCATTCCCTTAGAATACTCTATGGGCCCAATATTTAAAACAATTTAAACTGCCAGGAGCTGTTTAAATTGCTTGTCCAGGCTAACTAGAAATTTTCAGTAGCACTTAACAAGTGCCACTAAAAATGCCTGTTAGAACCCAAACTGGAACTATGTTAGCATTCCAGAGCACAGTTGGCACTCCTCTAGTCAAGGACCATCACAAAAATAGGATTGTATTTTATGTGGTCCTATTTATAGTTCTAGGAACTGGCCAAGTTTTGTCTGGTGTATGCTCAAATATTCAATGCCAAAACTCAAATGGCCCATCCTTAAATATTCAAGGATAAAGAAGTTGCCAGCAACGTGCTAACTGCTGCCAGCTGAATATTGGGTTTTACGTACTTAAAATGCTTGTGTTTTTTCATGTTTTATTTAGTCACTTGTCATTGAACAGCACTAAGGGGCAGATTTAATACTGGCCTGTCCCCACACTCCTATTACTATAAAGCTTTCAGCTGTATGCCCATAGATATGATTAAAGTTTTGGAATTTTTCCCCCTGCTTATGAGACAGGGATGGCAAAGTTTTGTTCAGTTACATAACTATTGCCATACTGGGACAGACAAAGTCCATCAAGCCCAGAATCCTGTTTCCAACAGTGGCCAATCCAGGTCACAAGTACCTGGCAAGATCCCAAAACAGTACAAACCATTTTATGCTGCTTATCCTAGAAGCAAGCAGTGGATCCTTCCCCCCCCCCCTCCTCCCAAGTCATTTTAATAATTGGGATAAACAAAAAAGGGTAAAGCTGAATTCATTCTTCCCGACTTAGAATAAGTACTAATATCTTAACTGATTATCTGGGACAAGTTACAGTTACTATGGCTAACTTCTCAGTTTCCAAGTTTAAGCATGAGAACAGTGTTGTGCATGAGATGTAATTTTCAGGAAAAAAAAGTTTTGTTTCAGATGGTCTTTTAATAGGCTTCGTGAAGCCGAAGAAAATACTGAATACAGGAATTCCTTAAATCACTTCGTTACAAACCAAATCTTTTCTTCCAGCAAAATGGACTAACATTTCAGAACTTTAATAGAAAGTCTTCAGCCTATCTCTGGGCAAGTTACACAGTAAAAAAAAGTATTTTGCAGCCTGAACATATACAAGTAATTTCTCTTTAAAATATCAAGGTGGTTTGCTTTCTCATGTACACACTCCAAATTCCACCTTGCTACACTAGAGAAATTCTATAAAAGTCAAGAGGTATAAATACTTAAAAAAAAAATCCACAGCTTGTTCAGCTTCCAGTCAACACTGAATTAATGTCCTTCAGACAAAAGGAAAAACTGAAGTGTTTTTTAAAACTAAGGTACTCAATAAGGAGCTTTCTTAAGGAAAACTCCAAAAAGTCAGAAGCTGTCAGGCTGTGCTTAACATCAGAACAGTTACTACAAACAAAGAATTACAAGTAGGATGTACTACACAACGATTCAGCGCAGCTCCAAAAATCTTTATAAACACAGCCATTGGAAGGACGATCTTGAGCCAGGAAGGATTTTTACTCGTGTGTAGCTGAGGACAAGAAGCAGGCAGAATTGTAAAGGCACCGAAGCATAGTTACAAGTTCCAGCATTCAACTCCTAGTTTTATCTGAAAAAGTTTCACTTCATTTTAGTTGTCCCCTTCCCAGCTTATTTTGCAAATTTGGACATCTTGAAATGTGTTTTGAAACAGATCTGTACTCATGCATTATAACAAGGCTTTAAATGTTTCAAGACCCTTATGGGCAGAATGCAGGCGTTTATTGAAACTTGGGTTATTCCTAGCCTTCAGTACAAGGCCAAGTTTATGGGCAAGTATCCCCAACCAAGATGCCACTTTAGCTATATACTTACCATAACTATCATAGCTGTCTCTATATGAACCTCCTGAACGATCACCATAGCCCCCTTGGTTCCTACTGGGGGAAAAAAGTCAACATTTATAAAATAAGTAGTGTAACCTCAGATTCCAAGTTTCTAGTAAAAATGATTTACTTTTAAGTTACAGCTTTAGTACAAATTACAAATTTAACTTCACCCAATTTGTAACAAAGTTGCTCTCGACTATTTTTGGAGTTATAGTACATCAAGCAATAGTGTTCACTACACAAAGTTACCTTCCATAGTATTCTCTGGATCCACCACCATAGCCTCCACTTCTAGATTCAAACCGGCTACTTCCATAACCTCTGTCTCCACCTAAGGAAAGCATTAGTACTTTGTTACTGTTAATCAAAATTGTATATAGTTACTGTAATCTTGATATTCAGAACAGCCTCAAACTCACCTCTTCCCCTACCACCACGGAAAAAGCCTCTACCTCCAGAAGAGCCACCTCTGTAACCACGATTTCTGTTGTCTGAAGACTGACCTGCCTGGTCCACTCTGATTTGACGACCATCAAGTGTCTAGAATTATAATAAATAGTTGACCTATAAGTACTGCTGCAGTAACCTAAACACAGGTAAAACAGGTAACACCCATCAGCTTTCTTATAGAAGTGGTCACACTAAACATTTACCTATACATCTGTACTTATGAAACTGGTGAAGCTAAAATTGTTTTGTGCATACATGCTAGTTTTATAAAACCACTGTTCTGTAAACTAGCACGTGTGTACACTATAAAACTAAACTGAGCTCACCAGTTCAAAAGGTCAAGAAGTTTTTAAAGTGCTCTTAAACACTATACAGCTTGAATTTTAAAATGCCACTTTAAAGTGAAATCCAGCATTCTCCATACCTTTCCATTCATAGCCATCAAAGCATCTTTTGCATCATCTGCATTTTCGTATGTGACGAAGCCAAACCCACGGGATTTCTGTGTTTCTCTATCTTTAACCACAACCACTAAAAAAAAAAAAAAAGATAAGTTAACCTAATACTTAAAAAAAAAGCCGACTTTAACTATCACTGTACAAACTTACCTTCAGAAATTTGTCCATATTTGCAGAACACCTGTTCCAACGACTGCTCATTCGTATCAAAACTCAAGCCACCTATAAAGAGTTTTCCTTCGTTTGACGCCATAGTTACCAGGCCTCTGCATTGAAAGACAAAGTAATTAGAAATGCGCATGCATAAGCCAGCGCCCATTATCCATACCACGTGACCTCCCGCCCAGTGCCATCTTAGTCCGGGATTTCCGCAAACAGGCGCCATTTTACGACTCACACACTAACCGACACAGTTTTGCAACCATCAAAATGATAAAACAAAGCTTCACCGTGAAAGAACACGGCTGCCCATTAAGAGAAATCTTTGGCTTACAAAGATGGTGGGACTCGCTCGGTGTTTACACCTTTAATATTTTTTTTCTACAACCCACGTCCTTTCCCTCCGATAAAATATTCCCGCTCCTACCCACAACCAAATCCCCCACGTCCTAACGAGGTTACCTTAGACAATGCTTGAGAACAGCAAAAACACACACTCAGCCTCGAACTGTAGATAAAAAGAGGGCGGTTAATTGTTGCGGAGTTCCTTATATAGCATTCTTCGCTCCGCCCATCTCGTCAATATGTCGCGAGACAATCTTTTCTCTTCAACCAATGAGAGACAGAAGTAGCCGCTTACTATCAATGAATACGAATAAGTGGGTGGTGGTGTGGTGTGCTGTGCTGGTAGTGAGGGGTCGGGTTCATGATGGGATGGGGGATGGGAGCTTTCTCTGGCCTTTACAGTAGACAAAAGCGAAATGCGCGCGGAGCATTTCCTTGTCATGGGTGAATAGGTAAAAGGCTGCTGGTAGCTCTTTCGGGTATCCTTCCTGCCCACGCCCACCTCGCGCTCCAAGTGCCGTTATAGAAGGCTCCACTGTCCCCTCATACCTTAAAGCTCTAGTCAAGGCGGCCGTTAAAAGTGGGGTGTTCGCGTCGATACAGCGTTTCTTACGTGGACATTGTCTTCATCCTCTGAGGATTACACAGGCCCGCCCGGTGCCCACACCCCACAGACCCACACACTGCCTTTACTACCTAGCATTACACAGACCCACATACTCCTCACCCTAGAGTGTTGCACAGACCCACATACCCCCCCCCCCTCCACAAAGTGTGTCTGTTACATAGATCCACGTACTGGCTTCACCCCCCCCCCCCCCATGAGTTACACAGACCCACTACTACTAAAAATCATTTGTATAGCGCTACCAGACAGCCTCCTTTTAGAGGGTATTACACAGAACCACATATTGCCTACACTACACAGATCCACATACTGCCTCACCCCCCATCTAACGTGTTATACAGACCCACGTATTCCCCTAAGCCCCCAGAATATGTTACACAGGCCAACAGGGTGCCCTCATGTCCCAGAGCCGGTTATATGGACCCAAACAATGCCCTCACCCTACAGACCAACAGGATACCCTTACTTATTATGCAGTAGACCCACATACTTACTTGCCTCACCACCACAGAGCATATCAACTTTTACAGTAGCTGGGAGTATAGTCATTCACCTTTCTAACTTCATGTTCAACTTTCTCTAAATTATTATTTTTATTTATTTTTTGTTACATTTGTACCCCGCGCTTTCCCACTCATGGCAGGCTCAATGCGGCTTACATGGGGCAATGGAGGGTTAAGTGACTTGCCCAGAGTCACAAGGAGCTGCCTGTGCCTGAAGTGGGAATCGAACTCAGTCCTTGTTACTCTATTTTATCTGTATGTTCCATCTTTGCTTACATCCTATCAGATTGGTTAACGAATGAAATTATTCTGATCCAAAGAGAATCATGTTAAAATCATGGCAGTGCAGCTCATTGCAAAATGACACCTTTTTTTTCAGTGCTTCAGTGGTGTATAACTTCTCACAGGGTCTCAGTGCAGAGATCTTTCTCGCTTCCCTCCCAGTCTGAGAGACTAGGGAAAAAGCTAGTACATCCTGGCTGAATTTGAGCTCCTAGGCCAATCAGAGCCCAGAACAGCAAATTTTAAAAGTAGCTGCGCACATCACTGCAGGTTACTTCTCTGTGTTCTGAGAAGGAACAGTCATTTCTCTGTAACAGCTTTAAACATAAAGATGCACCACCTGCTGGGCAGACTAGAGAAATACACTTCAAGAAATATGGAAAACCCACAGTTTCATCACAGCTATAATGTGAAGAAAATGTAAAATCCTCTTGGAAGATATTTCTGTGCTTATACTGCCTTGAAAAAGAAGAGAGAGTTTCAGGTGGCAACCGCAAAAAAGGCACAGTGAAATATAGATGGGTTTTCCCTTTCAGGTTAACCTTTACTGGTGGGACAGTGCATAAAACTGTGTGATTGGTAGAGGAGGCCTGGAGTACAATGAGGGACCTAGGCCTAGAAGGCGATGCTGAGCTAACCCATTCTCAAGAACTAGACAATTCTGCA
This sequence comes from Microcaecilia unicolor, assembly GCF_901765095.1. Lineage (NCBI taxonomy): Eukaryota > Metazoa > Chordata > Amphibia > Gymnophiona > Siphonopidae > Microcaecilia > Microcaecilia unicolor. Next base: position 68,907,185 of record NC_044041.1, read on the forward strand.
GGAGGGAAATGACAAAAGGTGAAAAAAGACCGCGCCACCAGCAGAAATGAACGGACAGTATGGAAATAGAGCACCGCTGAAGTGCAGTGACATGAAGACATGTGGAGGATGCACTAGATTGATTTTATTGCATCTAGGTCTGCTTTTACCATTATAGAGATCATAGCATGAAATAGAGTAATGGGCTTGGGGTATGAATAACAATGGGGGGGAGGGGTTCTGGGATAATGGTGAATGGACAGTGGTTGAGGAAAGAAGAAGTTGGGATAGGGGAGTATTTGGGAGTGTTTGTGGGGATCAGAAGGAGGTCTTTTCTTTCTTATTGCTTATTTCTTATTTCTTGGGAGTGCAAGGGGACTCAGGAATGGGGGGTGGTTGGTCATTGTCTTCCATTATGCTGACCTACAGGAAATCTGTTTACAAAGGACCTGAACCTTCAGCGTGGGGAAACTCGTGCAAAACTCAAATATCTCTCATCAATTAACTGCTCATATCCATAACTAACAAAGATAATTTCAGTTTCAGAATGAAAAAAATTAGGACCATCAGAGGCAGAACAACTCAAGCGTGCAGCAACAATGCTGCTTACTGCTTGCCAGTAATCATCATCAGTCCTTTTTCCAATTTTTTTTCATATATCTCAAAGCAATATCATTTATCTTCTTATGTCTCAATTGTGTTAATAATTATATTCAAATATACTTAACTTCATCAATTGAACCAATGGACCCATTGCCAACATAGCCAGTGTTTCCGTATATCATATAAGCTCAATCTTGCTTTGAGCAAAATTTGAATGAAGATTGAGCTTACATGATATATGGGCCGCTTCCCTGAAGAAGTTATGGAAACACTGTCCATGTTGGCAGTGAGTCCGTTTGTTCAATTGATGAAGTTAAGTACATTTGAATATAATTATTAGTATAGTGAAGCATAAGAGGAAGATAAATGATATTGCTTTGAGATATATGAAAAACCAAAAAAGTGGAAAAAAAAAGACTGATAATGATTACTGGCGAGCAGTAAGCTGTATTGTTGCTGCATGGTTGCATTTTTCCACCTCTGATGGTACTAATTTTTTTCCACTCTGAAATTGAAATTACTAAACTAAGAACTTGTTTGTTATGGATATGAGCAGTTAATCACTGGGAGATATTTGAGTATTGACCTACAGGATAGGCAGTATCAGAGTGGGAGGGGTGTAGGGAGGATGGGAGGACATGAGGATTGGATATATAGGGTAAGAGGAGGGAGGAGGTTGGCTCTCAGGAAGACAGGGGGGATATTTTGTGGGGCCATGGGAGATAATTTTGTAAAAGTATTATGGAATGTGAAGGGTCTTAATTCTCAGATTAAAAGGATGAGTTATCAAAGAAGCTAAAATATTACAGGTTGACATTCTGTTCTGGCAGGAGACACAACTCCAAAAGACAGATGAAAGAATCCTATAACCTAAATATTATCCCTATCAGTTCCTGGAGCAAATCATCAGACCCATAAGAGAGGGTGTGTGGGTATTTTTAAAACTGCAGGTCATAAGGTGGAAGTACAGAATGAGAGAAGGGATGATGGGGGTGAGGGGCAGGTGTTATATAATTGTGGAGGTAAAAATTGGTGGGTCCTTATGTTTATGTTATTAAAATTCTCGATACCCTGTTGTTTCTGTGCACAGGCCACAGCAGCTAACAATAACATCATTTGCAAATTTAACCCAAATTGGATTAAAACTTGTCTGTAACCAAGTTATTCACCATAACTGAGAACAATGATGTACCAGCAATGTGCTTCAATCATACTGTACATTTTTATTTTTAAAGAAACTTCCTTTTTAACAGAGAAAATAGTTGTGTTGATTTTAAGAACACGGTTTATATGGTTCTTTTTAAGAACACGGCTCATAAGGTGCTGTCTCTATGTATACAAAGTAAGATGTTTACATAGTATTAAAACTAGAAAGTTAATGCATATGGAAAGTATGAAACATCATTTGACATAATAACAAGTGTATGTGCATCAAGGAGAAAAGGAAAGGGGATGGGACTTGATATACTGCTTTTCTGAGGTTACAATCAAAGTAGTTTACATATTATATACAGGTACTTATCATAACTAAGTACATAAGTATTGCCATACTGGGAAAGACCTAAGGTCCATCGAGCCTAGCATCCTGTTTCCAAAAGTGGCCAATCCAGGTCACAAATACCCAGCAAGATCCCAAAAATGTACAAAACATTTTATACTGCTTATCCCAGAAATAGTGGATTTTCCCCAAGTCCATTTAATAACGGTCTATGGACTTTTCCTTTAGGAAGCCGTCCAACATTTTTTAAACTCCGCTAAGCTAACCGCCTTTACCATATTCTCTGGCAACAAATTCCAGAGTTTAATTACACGTTGAGTGAAGCAAAAGTTTCTCCGATTCGTTTTAAATTTACTACATTGTAGCCTCATCGCATGCCCCCTAGTCCTAGTATTTTTGGAAAACGTGAACAGACGCTTCACATCTATCCGTTCAATTCCACTCATTATTTTAAAGACCTCTATCATATCTCCCCTCAGCCGCCTTTTCTCCAAGTTGAAGAGCCCTAGCCGCTTTAGCCTTTCCTCATAGGGAAGTCGTCCCATCCCCTTTATCATTTTCGTCGCCCTTCTCTGCACCTTTTCTAATTCCACTATATCTTTTTTGAGATGCGGCGACCAGAATTGAACACAATATTTGAGGTGCGGTCGCACCATGGAGCGATACAAAGGCATTATAGCATCCTCATTTTTGGGGCAATGGAGGGTTAAGTGACTTGTCCAGAGTCATAAAGAGCTGCAGTGGGAATTGAACCCAGTTCCCAAGTCTGCTGTACTAACCACTAGGCTATTCTACAAGCACCTTTATTACACAATACATCATATGATAAACAGCAAACACTTCTGATGGAAGCGTGTATTGCATTTGACACACATGTACTTAGTGTTCTTTCCACACCTCTCTTTTCTGCAACCTCTTTCAGTTGGACCTTTCTTTAGTTGATGTTTGTGACCATCATAATGTATGTCAGGCAGTACTTGTCTAGGCATCATTTGCCACTGGTGAAACACACCTTGGAACAAACTGCAGAAAACATAGCAAAGGAAGAGGTCCATGGAACCTCTGCAGGCCAAGGGCCTGGACAAACAACTAAGAAGAACCAAACAGAGGGGTTGTGCAGACCTGTCACATAGTTTAAAACATTAAAGACATGATTAAAGACAAGGATCTTGGATAAGTATGTGTGAAGTGCAGGAGAGAATGTGAGAAATGTACAGGGGCTCAGTGCACCTTCAGCATTGCAAAAATGGTAACATTTTAAGCTCTTCTGGAAAGGGACCCACACATATGAATTACATTAGATAAAGCCTGAATGGAAATATGTACTTTAACATTTGTTCTGCTGTTTATTGCCACATCATTTTAAGCTTCTATTTAAGTAGATAAGGAAGGTACTAAGAGGGACTGACATCAGAAGAATGGGATGTAGCTAACTAACCACAGAATGTTAGGAATTTAGAAAAAAATAAGCTGTAGCTGTACATGACAGGAGCAAGATAGAGGGTGGGAAAGATTGTTCTGGAACATGGGAGAGATGAAGACTAGGTGAGAGATGATAGGAGAAAAGGATAGATAGATGAGAGGGAAGAGAAAGACAGATAAGGTAAAAGACCTATAAAATAAGGGAACACCTTAGGCTCAGGGGGAGGGGGGAATGGTGGACACTTGAAAAGTCAAGTGTCTGCTAGCCCCCACTCTAATGTTTTCTCTTATGTTCTAGTAGCAGTTGTTTCTGCTCTGCTTTTGCTTATTGGCTGCTGTTTGAAGTAAGAAAAATAAAGACAAGTTTGCTGAATTGACAACTGGTTGTGTGAGAATCATTGGGTAAGCCTTCACCCATCGCACAGGTGGTATGAAGAGGTTAAACCTCATAAGTGTGTGGAAGAGCTGAGCTCTGCCGCTATATCTCCAACTTCAATGTGCACTTTCCCGAGCCTCCAACTTCAATGTGCACTTTCCTGAGCCTCCAACTTCAATGTGCACTTTCAATACTGCAACTAGGACAGAGGATGAGCCTTCGTGTGTAGAAGCAGAACCACCATTTTGTACTCACTGAAGAATCTATCCAACAGGCGTATGCCACCCATTTTCTTATCGTAGATGCCAGTTATTTGAGAACATGGCACCATGATATGCTTTTCATGTGTACTGGAGTATCTATGTTTTGACAGTAGTATTTTGGGTGATGCCACTTAATGGCAGAGCTGCTGAGGCAGTAAAACTATAGATTATAAAAGCCAAGATTGAACACAAAGCTTAAAATGCAATGATAACATGTAATCATACGCCACCTAGAGAGAGATATGGTCTCTACCAATGATTATATAGACGCTTTGGTGACATCATCTGAAATGAGCAGTGACATGTCAGAAAATAATAGGCTACAACCATCCTACAACCATGAATAGTATGTTTAACAAAAACAACATAGCACCTCTAACAGACACAGATACATGTGAGCAGCCTTTGAAGCTGGCTGTGCCTGCTTTTTGTGGGTTTGTGTTAGCAATTTTGCATCCATCAGACAAGTGAATGTCCTGAATTGTACCTGCTGGTTCATTGTTTATCTTCTGATGCAGCCCTAAAGTTGGGCATTTAGAGAAAGTATTTATGTTTTTATTTATTTGTGGTAAATAAAATCTGTTTAACTTCACCATGCTGGTCTGCTCTACATCTTTGCTGTTTAACAAAAACAACTTAGCACTTCTTTGGACCACTGTTTGAAAAACGAACGTGGCAGGATATGTCCAAAATATGAAAGGGGCTCAGTACATACATTTCGGGTTTATATAAAGGCAAGTCATGCAACATGAGTACATTTCATCTGTTCCTTATCCCAAAATATGTAACTAAAGGATTAGCTGTAAAAGTATTTCAAATGAAGGCAGGTATATGCTTAACGTAATAACAAATAAAATAAAATAATATGACTAGAAAATAATTTATTTCACTTAAAAATGTCAAAAGATTACACTACATACAACATAAGAATGATAGAGAAGTTCACAAAATACTCATGTCATAATGTGTAAGAATTTTTGACGTTCTTAAAACAAACACTGGTCTATCTCACTTTCCAGATCATTTATAAATATATTAAATAACAACACCAGTTCCAGTACAGATCCTTGCGCCATGCCACTATTCACCCTCCTCCATTGAAAGCAGAATGTAATACAGACTGACAACAAAGCTGAGATAGTGTGCTTCGCTTTGGGTAAGCCAGAGTTGTTGAGATTGAATATGACTAGCTGCAAAGTCTGGCATAGAGGTTCAATTGGGTTGCAGGTAACAGATGACGACTCTTTTGCAGTGCAGTATGGGCAAGGCTGTCTCTGCCAGTGAAATATGAAGTGTCGGAAAGAACATTGGGAATGTGATGGATTGGATAGAACTCTGAGACAACTTTGGGGAGGAATGGAGGGTGACTGTACAAGTTCACCCTGTTTTGGAAGAAAGGGAAAGGGAAATGGGACTTGATATACCGCCTTTCTGAGGTTTTTGCAACTACATTCAAAGCTGTTTACATATATTCAGGTACTTATTTTGTACCAGGGGCAATGGAGGGTTAAGTGACTTGCCCAGAGTCACAAGGAGCTGCAGTGGGAATCAAATTCAGTTCCCCAGGATCAAAGTCCACTGCACTAACCACTAGGCTACTCCACCAGGTGTAGGGCAGGTAAGTAACTAATGCTTGGATTTCACTAACTCGTCTGGCAGAAGTGGCAGTGAGGAGAAAAACAGTTTTACAAGTAAAATGTTTGAGGGAAGACTGATCCATTGGTTCAACCAGAGTCCCATCAGCTGAGCCAGAACAATTTTGAGATCCTACACCAGTAGTGGATCACTAATGGAGGGTTTGAGAGAGCCTATAGGAAGCTATTACTTCCTGTTAATGACACTATCTTGCAGTGGTGGAACCACCTAAAAAAGTGCCACCCAGAGGGGAAAAGACACAGCAGGAGAGGAGCCAGGAGGGTGTGGTCCAGATAGATAAAAGGACACAGGTTAGAGATGCCCAGAGGGGTGCAGCAACTCCCAACTGCATAGGACTCCACCATATATCTATGAACTGCAACCATTACAGTCAGGCAGGCCAAGTTCAATTTGGGTCCTTGAAGAACTATATTTGTGATCCAGCCAGAGGCCAGTAGGTGAATGTTGTTAACCAGAGATAGTAATGCATGCTGTGGCCCTGCAGGAGCAGGACTATGGGATGTCTTTTCTTATATCTAAGGACTGACTAGTTTATGTTATTTTCTCCATTACCTGTGAAGCTAACAGTATCCCCCACCCCATACCTAGTACTGTTAATAAAGTATTATTTTCTGTTCACTTTTCCTGCTATATGGCTCTGCTTTGTTCAGGCTCCGAACTTTCATGTTACCACATATGGTTCTGGTGGTGGAATCAGCTTACCCTGCTAGAAGAAGCCAGAAAACTTAGCCTCATGAGCTCTGGGCCTGGTAGGACTACCACACAGGAGACTGGGCTAAAGGGGATAGCCCTACTCTAGTTAGGAACTGGAAGAAATATAGTTAAGTGCTGGACAGACAGACTTTATTTTCTGGTTTGTTCCTCTCACCCAGTGCAAGATGTGTATGTGTATGTGGCAGCCCCACACTTTTGCTGTTTTGTGGAGGCCCCCACACTTGGGAAGTTGAACTGTGTGCTGAAATTGAATTGAATGGGAACCTCTGCCAGGCGTTAATAGATTCTGGCAGTGTAAGGACCCTTGTTCAGAGGGGAATAGCCACCTGACTCCACGTGAATATGAACGAACTGTGAAATTGTCTTGTGTGTATGAGGACCAGAGACAATATCCCACTGCTCACGTATACCTGAAAACTCTAGTCAGACAAGCTTAGTTGAAGGTGATGATTTTGATATGGCTTCTCTACCCAGTCATTCTGGGCTGGAATTTTCCAAACTTTGGAACCCTCTGGGCCCAGCTAACTGTCAGCCTGAAGAAGAAGGAGAGTCCCAATGGGTATACAGAGCCCAAAACCGCCTAAACCCTGCCGTCATCGGCAGTTAGAGGAAATGTTCTGCCCTCTGAATTTAGGAGCTGCAGTTGACAAAGATCCTTTAGATAGTCTGCCTGAGTGGAATGGAGAAGGAACTTTTCCAGGGCAAGTGACAAAGTTAGAGAGCCTGGATTGTCTGTCAGCAATAGTGTATCACTCATGGGATGATAAGGACCTTCTCCCAGGTCAACCAATGGGAGTTGAGGACTGACCCTCAGGTCAATACAGTGAGTCAAGGAGAACTAACCACTATATTGTTGAATTGGAGGATTCAGAGCAAGCAACCAGGTGTATAAGGAGAGACTAAGAGAAGAGAAGAGAAGGCATCTCTCAACATTCAACTGACCGAAGCTCAGAGTTGGATTAGGAAACAAGCTCAAGAAATGAAGGAATATGAGGACAACCTGAGAACCCTTATACAGCAAAGTGGAAAATTTATGGCTGAACTTCAGTTTGATTTGGAAACATTCCAGATCATACTGCTCGACAACAACCATGCCCCCGATTTGCACAACAAAGTTGATAGTCTCTCCTGTTGCCCTGCCCCATCCCTGATTCTGACATTTCTCTTGTAAGTGAACATTACTTTGCTTTGTGCTTTAGGAACTTAAAGATTGGGGTTTAAATGAGGAATTGTAGGTTAGTGACAGGCAGAATAAAAATATTAAAAAGCAAACTTTATCAACTAATCTTCATACTCTTTCCCCCCTAGTTTTAAAACTTCAACTTTGTACCACAGAATTAACAGCCTCTAGCAGGCACAGCAGGACCTAGTTTAGTCTCCACACATTTACAAAGGTGGAAAGAAGAGAAAATGACAGCCACCATGGTTAAAAGGTGAAGTGAAAGAGGCTATTAGAGCCAAAAGAATGCCCTTCAAAGAATGAAAAAAGGACCCAAATGAAAATAAGAAGCAACATAAGCACTGGCAAGTTAGATGCAAAGTATTGATAAAGAAGGCTAAAAGAGAAAATGAAGAGAAACTTGCAGTGCAGAGGCAAAAACTCACAGTAACAACTTTTTCAGGTATATCTACTACTACTACTACTACTTATTTCTATAGCGCTACTAGACGTATGCAGCACTGTACACTTGAACATGAAGAGACAGTCCCTGCTCGACAGAGCTTACAATCTAATTAGGACAGACAAACAGGACAAACGAGACAAGAGAATATTAAAGTGAGGATGATAAAATAAGGGTTCTGAACAAGTGAATAAGGGTTAGTAGTTAAAAGCAGCATCAAAAGGTGGACTTTTAGCTTAGATTTGAAGACGGCCAGAGATGGAGCTTGACGTACCGGCTCAGGAAGTCTATTCCAGGCCTATGGTACAGCAAGATAAAAGGAACAGGACAAACGAGACAAGGGAATATTAAAGTGAGGATGATAAAATAAGGGTTCTGAACAAGTGAATAAGGGTTAGTAGTTAAAAGCAGCATCAAAAAGGTGGGCTTTTAGCTTAGATTTGAAGACGGCCAGAGATGGAGCTTGACGTACCGGCTCAGGAAGTCTATTCCAGGCCTATGGTACAGCAAGATAAAAGGAACGGAGTCTGGAGTTAGCGGTGGAGGAGAAGGGTGCAGAAAAGAGAGATTTACCCAGTGAACAGAGTTCTCGGTGAGGAATGTAGGGAGAGATGAGAGTGGAGAGGTACTGAGGAGCTGCAGAGTGAATGCACTTATAGGTCAATAAGAGGAGTTTGAACTGTATGCAGAAACGGATAGGAAGCCAGTGAAGTGACTTGAGGAGAGGGCTAATATGAGCATGAGTGGAGGAGTGGCCTAGTGGTTAGGGTGGTGGACTTTGGTCCTGGGAAACTGAGGAACTGAGTTCGATTCCCACTTCAGGCACAGGCAGCTCCTTGTGACTCTGGGCAAGTCACTTAACCCTCTATTGCCCCATGTAAGTCGCATTGAGCCTGCCATGAGTGGGAAAGCGTGGGGTACAAATATAACAAAAAATAAAATAAATAAAAATAAATAACGACACTGGCGGAATATTAGTCGTGCAGCAGAATGCTGAACAGATTGAAGAGGAGAGAGATGGCTAAGTGGGAGACCTGTGAGAAGCAAGTTGAAATAGTCTAAGCGAGAGGTGATAAGAGTGTGGATAAGGGTTCTGGTAGTGTGCTTAGAAAGGAAAGGGCGAATTTTGGTGATATTATAGAGAACGAAACGACAGGTTTTAGCAGTCTGCTGAATATGTGCAGAGAAGGAGAGGGAGGAGGTGGTCACACCTCTCCTTAAGAAGCCTTCACTTGACCCTACTTGTCCCTCTAATTACCGACCCATCTCCCTCCTTCCTTTTCTCTCCAAATTACTTGAGCGTGCTGTTCACCGCCGCTGCCTTGATTTTCTCTCCTCACATGCTATTCTTGACCCATTACAATCTGGTTTTCGCCCTCTCCACTCAACCAAAACTGCGCTTACTAAAGTCTCCAATGACCTATTACTGGCTAAATCCAGAGGTCAATATTCCATCCTCATTCTTCTTGATCTTTCCGCTGCTTTTGACACTGTCGATCACAGCATACTTCTCCATACCCTGTCCTCACTTGGATTCCAGGGCTCTGTCCTTTCCTGGTTCTCTTCCTACCTCTCCCTCCGCACCTTTAGTGTTCACTCTGGTGGATCCTCTTCTACTTCTATCCCTCTGCCTGTCGGCGTACCTCAGGGTTCTGTTCTTGGTCCCCTCCTCTTTTCTATCTACACTTCTTCCCTTGGTTCATTAATCTCATCCCATGGCTTTTTCTACCATCTCTATGCTGATGACTCCCAAATCTACCTTTCTACCCCTGATATCTCACCTTGCATCCAAACCAAAGTTTCAGCGTGCTTGTCTGACATTGCTGCCTGGATGTCTCAATGCCACCTGAAATTAAATATGACCAAAACCGAGCTTCTCATTTTCCCCCCCAAACCCACCTCCCCGCTCCCCCCATCTTCTATTTCTGTTGATGGCTCTCTCATTCTCCCTGTCTCCTCAGCTCGAAACCTTGGGGTCATCTTTGACTCTTCTCTCTCCTTCTCTGCTCATATCCAGCAGACCGCCAAGACCTGTCGTTTCTTTCTTTACAACATCCGTAAAATCCGCCCCTTTCTTTCCGAGCACTCTACCAAAACCCTCATCCACACCCTTGTCACCTCTCGTTTAGACTACTGCAATCTGGCCAGTATTCTCAGTGGAGGAGGGTAGTTAGTGGGGTCCCGCAGGGGTCTGTGCTGGGTCTGTTGCTTTTTAATGTATTTATAAATGACCTAGAGATGGGAATAACTAGTGAGGTAATTAAATTCGCCGATGACACAAAATTATTCAGGGTCGTCAAGTCGCAGGAGGAATGTGAACGATTACAGGAGGACCTTGTGAGACTGGGAGAATGGGCGTGCAAGTGGCAGATGAAGTTCAATGTTGACAAGTGCAAAGTGATGCATGTGGGTAAGAGGAACCCGAATTATAGCTACGTCTTGCAAGGTTCCGCGTTAGGAGTTACGGATCAAGAAAGGGATCTGGGTGTCGTCGTCGATGATACGCTGAAACCTTCTGCTCAGTGTGCTGCTGCGGCTAGGAAAGCGAATAGAATGTTGGGTGTTATTAAGAAGGGTATGGAGTCCAGGTGTGCGGATGTTATAATGCCGTTGTATCGCTCCATGGTGCGACCGCACCTGGAGTATTGTGTTCAGTACTGGTCTCCGTATCTCAAAAAAGATATAGTAGAATTGGAAAAGGTACAGCGAAGGGCGACGAAAATGATAGTGGGGATGGGACGACTTTCCTATGAAGAGAGGCTGAGAAGGCTAGGGCTTTTCAGCTTGGAGAAGAGACGGCTGAGGGGAGATATGATAGAAGTGTATAAAATAATGAGTGGAATGGATCGGGTGGATGTGAAGCGACTGTTCACGCTATCCAAAAATACTAGGACTAGAGGGCATGAGTTGAAGCTACAGTGTGGTAAATTTAAAACGAATCGGAGAAAATTTTTCTTCACCCAACGTGTAATTAGACTCTGGAATTCATTGCCGGAGAACGTGGTACGGGCGGTTAGCTTGACGGAGTTTAAAAAGGGGTTAGATAGATTCCTAAAGGACAAGTCCATAGACCGCTATTAAATGGACTGGAAAAATTCCTCATTTTTAGGTATAACTTGTCTGGAATGTTTTTACGTTTGGGGAGCGTGCCAGGTGCCCTTGACCTGGATTGGCCACTGTCGGTGACAGGATGCTGGGCTAGATGGACCTTTGGTCTTTCCCAGTATGGCACTACTTATGTACTTATTATGTACTTATGTACTTATGCTTCTTGCTGGCCTCCCACTTAATCACCTCGCCCCTCTCCAGTCGGTTCAAAACTCTGCTGCCCGTCTCATCTTCTGCCAGGGTCGCTTTACTCATACTACCCCTCTCCTCAAGACCCTTCACTGGCTCCCTATCCGTTTTCGCATCCTGTTCAAACTTCTTCTACTAACCTATAAATGTATTCACTCTGCTGCTCCCCAGTATCTCTCCACACTCGTCCTTCCCTACACCCCTTCCCGTGCACTCCACTCCATGGATAAATCCTTCTTATCTGTTCCCTTCTCCACTACTGCCAACTCCAGACTTCGCGCCTTCTGTCTCGCTGCACCCTACGCCTGGAATAAACTTCCTGAGCCCCTACGTCTTGCCCCATCCTTGGCCACCTTTAAATCTCTTTAACATTGCTTTTGACTCGTAACCACTTGTAACAACTCGCCTCCACCTACCCTCCTCTCTTCCTTCCCGTTCACATTAATTGATTTGATTTGCTTACTTTATTTATTTTTGTCTATTAGATTGTAAGCTCTTTGAGCAGGGACTGTCTTTCTTCTATGTTTGTGCAGCGCTGCGTATGCCTTGTAGCGCTATAGAAATGCTAAATAGTAGTAGTAGTATCACCAATATTCAGCACCGGTACCTGGTTGACTATCTGGGCAAGTTAGGACAACAAGCCAGCTGTCCTAAACTTGCCAGATAGTTATCTAGATATTGGTGCTGAATAACAATGATCTGCATACACTGGTTGGTGCTGAATATTCCAGTACAGATCTGAAAATGGCAGCAGGTGTTTAAATACAATGCTGACCACAGAGTTTAAATATCGGGGGAGGGGGTTGTAATTTTGTTTGATTGAGTGTTTATACTGTTACTTGCTGGAATCTTATATAGGCAAGATATAATTATAATAAATTAAAATGAAAATAAACAGCTTAAAATTGGATAGCTCAGACAAATTCTGGGGAAGCTGGTAGTCACCTGGTATTGGGTTGATTTTTCACGTATGTGATCTTCTGTTTGTAAATGAAACATCTGTTCTGTGCACAGGCTTGGGAAGGCTCTCTTGTGCATTTTGACTGATGTAAATGCTGCTTCTGATGTACGTGCCCAGAGTTACAATAAGCCTGAATGGAACAGGTAGGGTCTCTTTTCACTAGCTGAATTTCTGCTCTTGCTGCCCTTGAGGGCTTTGTGCTGCCTTTGAGCTGGACAGTGAATTATGAGGTGTCACCAGTGAACAATAGAACTTGAAAATGTCCACGAAACATCCTCTTAAGCTTTGGTTTTAAAAGATAATACTAAAAAAATATGCTCTTCAATTAATTTGATGAATGAGCCAAGACCTTCAAGGTAGTTTGTTCAGGATCTGGCAAAAACTGATCTTTGCCTGTAGATAGTACTGAACAGATCTGGTTAGGTTCTTATCAGACTGAGGGTCCCTGCTGCACTGTTCTGCACCTACCTGAAAACTGCTTGGTATTTATTTATTGAATTAATAAAACATATTTCACCTAACAAAAACTGGCAAAAAAAAGCATGGGCCTAATATTCAGCCAGCTGCTGACCAGCTAAATTGCTTGGCTGGGGCTATCCACTAATATTCAACTGGTTAAGTGCTGCTGAGTATGGCGGATAGCGCCAAACACAAAGCTGGTTAACTTGAGGGTGTTCTAGGGGCGGAGTCAGCACTTAGCCACTTAATTTCTGATATTCAGCACTTAAGCGGCCAAGGTTAGCACATAAATTGGACCGCATAAATGTCTTTCCTATCATTATGTGGTAACCCATGGCCACGTAGGTGATGAATATCAACTTAAGTGGCTCTGTGTTAGTCGGCTTAAAAATAACCAGATATTCAAAGCCGACCTGCCTCCGAATATCCAGGAATAATGCTGTTGATGGTGATGAAAACACTGATGGCTGAATATTCACCCATATAAGAATTGTATTTCTGAGTAGTCTATGTTGAAACAAGAACAAGCATTCTTACTGCTCAAAAAGGGAAGCGGTGAAAAACTCACCGGTTAATATGCAACCCACAGTGATCAGCACCATCATTGAAAATCTGGGACTAATTTGTAGTGTGCTGGCTGCCAGAGTTTATGCGGATCCCAGCCAGTATTCAGTCGGGACCCTCATAAGACTGCTTTCCTTTATAGAATACTAGCATAACTGGGTATATATGGGTATATACGGTTAGACACAAGCACTTAAACGCTAGCCATTGATCTGTAGGTGCTCATACCTAAATTCTGGAGATATGTGCATAACGTTTAGTAGTCTATAAGTTACATTTGTAAGTGTGAGTCCCACCTATGCTCTGACCAGACTCCACCCTATGTGTATGCCTACTTAGAACATAAGAATCTTGTTTGGAGTCTCAAAGGACTGTTGTCCTGTAGGTTCAGTGTTAGGTCTAGAGTGTTACATGTGGGCAAATGTTTGCCAGTGCCTGAGTGGTGTAATGATTAGTGTAGTGGCCTTAGCACTTGAGGAATCAGGTTCAATTCCAACTGCAGCTTCTGTTGACTTACCATAACTGTGAACTTTTCTTTGAACTACACACCCGCTGTTAGACTTGTGAGTCAGCTGGAGATAAACAAAAATAGCATGTAAGTTGTAACCTGTTTGGATTTGCCAGAGAGAGGTGATGAAGGAAATGTATCAACAAAAGGTATAGGCTGCTTATTTTCCACCATCTGTTTGTCAATAGCTGATCACTGTTCTATGGTCTATTTGGGCTGGTGGGGCTCAGGTGGTTAACTTTGTAAGAACAGATTAGGCTGGATACCAGCTATGAAATGGGAATTGGTTCAACATTCTTTTTCTAATAGGGAGCCTCATCATTTCAGCTTAGGTGATGATAGTCCAAAACTGAGGAACAATTGCATGTCAGGACCTCACCAATGACAAGGCAGGGAAATATCATTGATCATACCTTTACTGTGACCATTAGGATTACTATATGTGTACATATGCTTTTCATCCCACTAGGTGAAATGAGAAGTACAAGTGTGCAGTATATCACACGCTCTGTTTAATAGGGAGGTGCTTGGATCAGGTCAGCTAAAGAATGGAAGGTGAATACAACTCAGATGGTCATGTGGAAATCTGGTCACATAGGGAGCTGTGATGTACATCATGAAACACCCACCTGTTTTTAGATAGAGGTGGTTTATGGACTGTACTCAGCTTCATGAAAAGGAATGTTGTTTCTTTCTTCAGAAAGTATATCTGTTGTGTGTGATGGTACATTTGCGTTGTTATTTATCTGGTGGGGATGGTTGCTCATGTATTAATCAAGGGCCTATAGCATCAACAACTGGCCTAAGAAGCAACAATTATTTGGTACAGACTTGTTCTCACACTACTCCAACTGCTGTTGTTTCAGTAGGAGTAGAGGAGTGGCCTAGTGGTTAGGGTGGTGGACTTTGGTCCTGGGGAACTGAGGAACTGAGTTGGATTCCCACGTCAGGCACAGGCAGCTCCTTGTGACTCTGGGCAAGTCACTTAACCCTCCATTGCCCCAGGTACAAATAAGTACCTGTATATAATATGTAAGCCGCATTGAGCTTGCCATGAGTGGGAAAGCACGGGGTACAAATGTAACAAAAATAAAAATAAATAGGCTCTGAGCAGTAGAATTTCTCACATGACTCATTGTTCTAGCATTTCACACTTGTCCAGGTTGACAAATTATGTATTGGTTTTGAATCATGTGATGTATGTTATACACACTGCATGTCTGACATTCTGCATCACTGAGAGATTGTAGGCACATTGCCATGAAATTGGTAAGAGTCATGATATCAGATGGCTGTTATTCAATTATTTGGAAGACCTGGCACACATTTGGGGATGCACATTAAAAAGGTGGCCCAAGTAATGTCATAATTCTAAGCCAATAAAGTTGCAAACTAACAAAAATATATATTGTGGTCAACTATCACAAATATTCGCTTGGATACCACAATATTTTTTAATGCAACTTCAATAGTGAATTTCACTTATAATTGTAATAATAACAGGAACTTCAGCAGTGGCACCTGACAAGTAATGCTTTTTCATCAAGCTACGCCCACCAACATCTTCATTGGTTCCTTTAACCCACTTTATCTTTTGAAATTCTCTCAAATTGAATTGCTTTTTAAACAGAAAGTATTTAATAACACTTATCTGAAGGGATGTCGGCTCAGGAGGACATTATTCCAACATGATTCATGTTTCACACAAGGCTTTTTCAAGGAACCTCCTTTCAACCTGCTAGGTCCATCCGGCCAACAATAACTGATTCTTTCAGTGTTGGTGAAGTTCCACAATTTGTGCATTGATATTTATCTTTCTGTCTTTCAAATGTGCCTCTGAAGCTACAATAAAGAGGGTCAAAGGTAGCCTATTGGTTAGGGCAGCAGGTTTATTATTCCAAGGTTCTGGGTTGAAATCCCACAAATGATATCAGTGGACTGGTAAATGTACATAGACTTGACCCTGCCTTCAAGTTTCCACATTGAGATGTTGAGCCTTCTAAGGTAGCACACATTGAGGCCAATATTCAGACCACAGGAGGAAGCCCAGCTAACTCCCACAGTCAGCCCAGATACTCAATGCCTGGCCATTTCCACTGACCAGCATTGAATATATGGTTTAAAGTTAACCAGCTAAGTTGGTATTCAAAGATAGCCAGCTCACTTTAAACTAGGGAAAGGGAATGGGCCTAGATATACCACCTTTCTGTGGTTTTTGCAACTACATTCAAAGCAGTTTACATAGTATATACAGGTACTTATTTATACCTGGGGCAATGGAGGGTTAAGTGACTTGTCCAGAGTCACAAAGAGCTGCAGTGGGAATTCAACCCAGTTCCCCAGGATCAAAGTCTACTGCACTAACCACTAGGCTTGGCTGAAGAGCTTATAATATCACTATTTCTGCCATGCTCAAAGTGAACTGAACTCCCATACATTCTCATCAGCATTGCCACACAGTTTGTACACTCTGATCCAAGATCCTTGTCCTGAATTGTGTCTTTCATATTTAAACTATGTGACAGGTCTACACATCCCTCTATTAGGTTCTTCTTATTTGTCTGTCCTCTGGCCTACCTTCCTGACAGTAACAAATGTGTGCGGTAGCTGTTCCCATATGCTAATCCATGTGTTAACTTCCTAACACAGCTTAGTAAAAGGGCCTCTAATTGAAAACTGGCTATTTTGGGGCATTTGGCTGGTTAGATGCCAATATTCATCACTTAACCAGCCAAGATAACTGCATAAATGGGACCGCATAAGACATAGTCCTATCTTTATGTGGTAACCCATGGCCAGTTAAGTACTGAATATTGACTGAACAAGCTATGTGTTATCCAGCTCCGCAAAAATGGAATATTCAGTGCTGAAGCCTGGACATGACCCAGCATTAAATATTTGGGAATAATGCCAGCAGCAGTTAGCAAAATGCTCACCGCCACCAGCTGAGTATTGACCCCTAGAAGTCCTAGTTGAACTGCTGGTGCTTACGTAGCTGAGTGTCTGGTAGGCTGCACAGGGGATCCTATGAGGCAGGATATAGGAATCAGCCACACTGGCTGGCTATTTAGATTTTTATAGGGCCTTGCAGCTAGGAATGGGAAAAATGGAAAATGTGGAGAACTAAGCTGTGAACTTGTCTGTTCTTCTAACCAAGACAGTGGAATGCAAACATGGAATACAAAACAAGACTGTCCTGGCTGGGGAAAAAGTGGCTAGCAGCTGGGGATAGAATAACTGAGTAGACTGGATGGGCCAGATGGACTCTACCATCATTTAGTATGTAAATACATTACTTCTTTAAAAAAAAGACAGGTTGTAAATTGTAATAAATAGATAAATAACTTCTACTTTAGGACTAGTGGAGTTAAGGGACATGTGGGGAGGCAGAGAAAGAGTGGGAGCCTCGGGGACTTCGTGGATGAATTACTGACAGGACCACCAAGAGGGATAGGGCAGGGGGGGAAATTCCCCAGGCCCAGGTCTCCAAGGGGGGCCCAGCGCCAGGGTCTCTCTCTCTCTCTCTTGCTCCTGATGGGACCTAAGTGATCGCATCCCGACAAGAGCAGGAGAGAGAAAACTCCGGCACCGGGCCCCCCTTGGATGCTGGGGAGGACCCACAGCTTCCTCCAGTGCTGCTCTTCTGCCCATTGCTGAGCGGCTGCTTTTCCTCTCAGGTGAGCATGCTCAGTTTTGAAACTGAGCATACCCTGAGAGGAAAAGCAGCCACAGGGGCAGGCAGTCAGCGCCTGCGTCTTCTGCTGGCGGGGCCTCAGGATCCCCGCCAGTCAAGGTATTTCAATCCTGTTGTGGCAGCGATCGAGGGTGGGGGGTAGTGGCAATGATCAGAGGGGGGTGGCAGCAGGTAACGATTTGGGGTGGGCGGCAGTGGCCTGGGCACGGCGGTGGCCCTGCCCCAGGCCCAGTTCAGTCTCTCGGCAGCCCTGATTACCGAAAGATCTTGCCAGTTCCACCAATAATTCAACAATCAACAAACCTGAAGCAAAAAATTGTGAAAAGTAAGCTCTCAACAGGAGCTCAAAAAGAAGAGTGCACGAGTCCTTACAATATACCAGGCTGCCAAGCACATATCGTTGACGATATGTTGAAACCTATGTTATGTTACTCAGTGTGCAGCGGTAGCAAAGAAAGCAAATAGAATGTTAGGAAAGGAATAGAAAACAAAAATGAGGATGTTATAATGCCTTTGTATCGCTCCATGGTGCGACCGCACCTTGAATACTATGTGCAATTCTGGTCATCACATCTCAAAAAAGATATAGTGGAATTAGAAAAGGTACAGAGAAGGGCGACAAAAATGATAAAGGGGATGAGACAACTTCTCTGTGAGGAAAGGCTGAAGTAGCTTGGGCTCTTCAGCTTGGAGAAAAGATGGCTGAGGGGAGATATGATAGAGGTCTATAAAATAATGGGTGAAGTGGAACAGGTAGATGTGAGTCACTTGTTTATTTCCAAAAATACTAGGACTAGGAGGCACGCAACGACGCTATAAAGTAGTAAATTTAAAACAAATCAGAAATAATATTTCTTCACTCAACATGTAATTAAACTCTGGAATTCATTGTCAGAGAATGTGGTAAAAGCAGTTAGCTTAGCGAGTTTAAAAAAGGTTTGGATATCTTCCTAAAAGAAAAGTTCATAAGCCATTATTAAGATGGACTTGGGAAAATCCACTGCTTATTTCTAGGATAAGCAGCATTAAATGTATTGTACTGTTTTGGGATCTTGCCAGGTACTTGTGACCTGGATTGGCCACTGCTGGAAACAGGATACTGGGCTTGATGGACCTTCAGTCTGTCCCAGGCTTGATGCACCTTTGGTCTGTCCCAGTATGGCAACACTTATGTTCTTATGACCCCCACAGTTATCCACATGGGAAAACATTTATTATAAAGGGACTACTCATCCTTTTCCCCTCAGATGTTGTATATATTATTCGGTGCAGAACACATGAAGTGTGCTATACTGGGGAGAAGGGCCAGATGCTAAAGGCAAGAATCAACTCACACAGGCACCACCACAGACACTACAAACAAACCAAGGTGACAACTCTGGGTGAGCATTTTTCAGGACCAGAGCACTTCATCAATGATCTTGTGGCCACAATACTAAGATGAAATTTTAAAATAAGACAGGAACATGAGACCTATACGTCCACTTAGCTATGCACTGAATATCAGCCGGCACCTACGTAACTTACAATTCCCTTCCAGGCCCTCTGATCTCCCTTCTGATCACACACCCCAAATCTGCATCCTCCGCTTCCCTGAAACAACCCCCCCCCAAAACCCCCTGGTCCGCCATCACCATAAGTTCTCCCTGATGGTCTAGTGGGGGTGGTGGAAGCAGGAGTGAAGCTCACGTGGTGTTGCCCCTAGTAGTGGCTTCCACAAAATGGCTGCCGTGAACTTGTAGCAGCATCATGGTTCTACACATGGCCCGATATTGAATATCCCAGGCTAATTTATTATTATTATTAGTTACATTTGTATCCCACATTTTGCCACCTATTTGCAGGCTTAATGTAACTTACATAGTACCATGAAGGCGTTCGCCAACTCCGGTAGAGAAACAAATACAAAGTGATGTTGTAGTTTAATAAGGTTCATGTGTTACAGACACATTGGGAATAGCAGAGAAGCAGAGTTATATAGTGTTCATTACGAGCTTTGGTTACGTTGTGTTGCAGGGTTCAGGCACTTAAGTTGGGTCGGTAGGGTATACCTTTTCGAACAGGTTGGTCTTTAGTGATTTCCGGAAGTTAAGATGGTCGTACGTTATTTAGCCAACAGCAGTAAGTGTTTAAAACAATTCTGACCACCCTCAGCTGAATATCTATCTCTATGAAGTTAAGATGATGAAATACTGATACCAAGACATGACTTTGACTTAACAGAAATCTGTGTTTCCAATCACATTATAAAACATAAAATTATATTGCTTTGCCACCCATCCATCTCTCCATGTTTCTCACCCCTCTTTTATGTTTCTCACCCCCTCACCCCTACCTTTCACCTTGAGACTGTCATTGGAATATTTTTATGTTTCATTTATGTACTGATAATGTCATCTTTTGTTCATATTGTCCTGATCTGAAGAAGATGATTCTGGCCTTCAAAAGCTAGTCAAAATATGTATTGTTAGCCCAACAAAAAAGGTATCATCTTACTTTCTATTTTTTGTTGTTTTGTTCTTATGTATTACCTTTAAAGAAAGAAAAAAAATTTGTTTCCAATTTCTTTTTAAGCATACTACTTAGTAACTTCATAGCTGTCTCTTAGTCTTTTTGAAAGAGTAAATAATTTAACATTTATCCCTTCCACTCAACTCAGAATTTTAGAGACTATCGTATCTCCCCTCAGCCATCTTTAGATAGCCACGTAACAATTCTGTACTGCTGCACAACAAAGCCAGAAGGACCTTCCCCACCTCCCTCCCATCACCATCACCACAGCTATTGCTGATTTTCCATACCAGCAGCAGCAGCGGAAAAACACAAATCACTTGTGTGGCCGTAGTCACCATGCTTCCTGTTCCAGGGCAGAGCTGGCAGCCATGGTCTCGAAAAGCAGCAACAGCAGTGGCTGCTGGGGTGCCTGGATGGAGAAAGGAGAGAGACTGGATGGAAAGGGGGGAGAGAAAAAAGGGCAGATGTGGATAGAAAGGGCAAGAAAGGACTGATGCTGGATGGAAGAGAAGGAAAAAAGGGCAGATGCTAGATAGAAGGAAGAAGAGAAAGATGGTAGATGTTGGACAGAAAGGAAGAGAGAGATAGGGTAGATGCTGGACAGAAGGGGGAAGAGAGGAAAGATGCTGGATAGAAGGGAGGAGAGAAAGAGGACAAATTCTGCGGTAAAAAAGGGCCTCAATGTGTGTCAAAAACACCTTTTGCCGCAGCTTATTTAAAGGACCCCTAAAAACTCTGT
Source organism: Microcaecilia unicolor (assembly GCF_901765095.1). Lineage (NCBI taxonomy): Eukaryota > Metazoa > Chordata > Amphibia > Gymnophiona > Siphonopidae > Microcaecilia > Microcaecilia unicolor. Next base: position 68,928,054 of record NC_044041.1, read on the forward strand.
AGTGGATACGTAGGGCCAGATGGACGCGGCAAAGGGGAGCGGAGCTGCCTGTGCCTATGCGAACGGCAGCGCTTTGCGAAGGGCGAAGTAGTAAATGCAGCGGAGCCTGGGGAGACGAATTTTTTTAAAAGGCAGGCAGGCAGGCAACGCTGCTGAATGCTGCTTCCCGGACCTGGCGGAGCCGCGGGAAAAAAGGCAGCGACAGCAGCAGGATGTTGGATGGGCGGACCCGGAGGGAAAGTGGCTCGGCCTGGGCCCGTCTAGGCCCGCCCTTGGCTACGCCCCTGCTAGATATAATAAGTGCAGTAGAACTTTGTTTTAATGGACTGCTGGGGAGCAACAAAAATGGTCCCTTATATCCATATTTGATTTACTGTTTGTTTTGCAAGATTTATATGACTGACGGTTTCTGTCCATTTTCAATGTCATTTATTATAGCAATTTTCGCTTCCAAATCCAACGCTCTTCATTTACGTTCGTTGGACATTAAAACCAGCCATCAGTCAGTTCATTCTTAGCGCTACCAGATTGACAGTCTCATATACACATGGTACAATGAAGCCTCAGGACAGTGTAGGAAGTCTCTTATAACTGAGTCCACTATAACCAAACTGAAATACATTGGATGTTCTATTCTTTCAGCCAGGACTAACATTTTAGTCCACTCTATCCGAGTGCCCGTTATATATGAGTCCCTTATAATGAAGTTCTACTGTACACAGTGCATGTTATTAGATCAGTCATTTATGAAGTTCATAGCACAAACCACAGTGAAAAAGCGGAAGGAAACTGTAGGAGTGACTGTTTTATTGGATCAACTCAGTACGTACGTGACAAGCTCTGCTCCTCAGAAAAAGTAGAAAAACTTAAAAACGTGGACAGTGAGAACTTTACAATAAAAAAATTAGCATATTTTAAATTCTTCTTGGCAGGGGATAATTAAATGATACGCTTCTCTTTCAACTAGTTATCTGATCTTCAGAACAGCAAGATTACAGAATTTTAACATAATTCAGTAGGCAGTGAGAATAAATACAGATGTCAACATATCCTTTTTCTTTATGTGTGGTTCTGTTTAATCACCAACGCAAAACATGTACTTAACATTTTTTTTAACAGCCTCCAGTAGAGGTGGAGAAGATAAAAACAAAGACAGAATTCAAGAGAAACTGAGATAAAGACAAAGGATCTGTATGTCAAGCTTAACCTGACACAAGTCATCCAAATTCATCTCCATCAAGGACACTTTCTGGTCTGAGCTAACAGATTCCCTCACTACCGCATCGCATCTCCTACACATGGTTCGATTAGATCCCGCTGGGACACCAAGGTGAAAGTCATACTAGACAAAATTGCTCCATTTACCACTATAAAGGTCAAGACATCCAGAAATTCACCATGGTTTACAGAGAAACTATCTATCCTAAAAAAGGAATGTCGATGCCTTGAAAAGCAATGGAGAAGAACAAAGATACTACTGATAAATCCAAATGGAAGTCAGCCTTCTGATGCTACAAAAAAGAAGGTAGCAGACTCAAAACGCCAATACTATAGCAGCCTAATGGGTCAAGATGATGTGGACAACAAAAACATTTCTCCTTAGTTAAAACACTAGCTTCCACTAATAAGGATGAACATTCACAGAAAACATGTCCCACTGCCCAAGATCACCAACAAAGTCCTCCAAATTAGGTCCGAGCTATCTAAAGTTACACCAACAGAGGAAAATAGTCCAACCTGTAGCTCAGCCCTAATTGCCAGAGATCCTACAACTCAAGGACTCAAAACTGACCAAAACTGGGAATCTTTTCAACCACTAACAGTTGAGGATGTAAGATCAATGCTATTGAAATGCTCACGAGCCAACTGCTCCCTGGATTAATGCCCAAAACACCTACTCAAATCCATCCCTATGGAAGCAGTAAACTTGATAATCTCAATGAGCTGTTAAAAACTGGCTCTCTTCCTCCTGATATGGGCAAAATTGTTCTCACTCCACTACTGAAAGGATCTGGGCTAGACGTAACATTGCCTGCAAACTACCTTCCAGTGGCAACCATACCCCTTTTTACTAAAGTATTAGAAACCTACATTAGTAAACATGTCTCTTTATAGCTCGAAAAAATTCTCTGTTTTACTCTGGTCACAATTTGGCTTCAGATCGTCACATAGTACGAAATCATTGCTGCTAGTTCCAACTACATAAGTCAAACAACACATATGCAAAGGCAACTACGTAATTCTTCAACAATTCGATATATCGGCAGCATTTGTTGCGGTTGACCACACATTGCTACTCAAACATCTGGATCAGATAGGAATAACAGGGACTTTGTTCAAACAGTTCAGTGAATTCCTTTCAAATCAAAGCTATTTTGTCAAGCAAAACAACCAACTTTCCAACTTCTGGTCTCCCAAGGTCTCCCCTCTCACCTATCCTGTTCAATCTCTTTATGTAATCCCTTGCCTCAGTACACCTGGACCTTAACGAACTAATATTATCCTATGCGGATGACATATCCTATGCTTCTCTTACCAGTTCAAAGCATAAAAATTTTTATCCATCAAAAGATTTTTCTCCTTCCTCTTCTGGCATTAGATACAGAATTTGTCAGTCATTGGAGGGGACAGTGGAACACAAACTATATTAATTAGCAATGTGAAGAAATCAAACGTTCACTAAGCAGTCCTTTAGGAGGTTTATGTTCTACAGCTTTCTCCATTGCCCTTCGACAGAACCAATCTAGATGTTCTACGAGCAGAATTAAAAAAGGAAGGTGATATAGCCAATCACAGCCTGTGAAGTCTCACCCATGGTAATATGCAGAAAAAGGTCTGGAGGTTCTGTATGTGAGAGAGATCAAAATGGCGTTGAGGTGTGAGCTGCTTAGAGTGAGTAGATACTGTAAGTGTATTCTGTGTGCTGCAATGCAGGTGCCTCGGCTTTCTGCAGTACTCTCACTGTAACAGCAGAGAGCAGCCAAGCTTCATACACATCTGCAAGCATAGTCTGTTGTATTCATAGGAAACAGATGTGTGGATGAACAATTTCTATATGATCTGCTCCATTCTGTCAGTCACACTTCAAAAAGGCATATTTGCACTGACTTTCCAAGATCTTTACTGATTTATTTTATTTCCTTGGTATGCCAACAAAAATTGCCCAAATTCAATAAGAAATACAATAAGAAATTATTTTCTCATGGGACACATACAGCAAATTTACCCATGTTTCATATGTGTTAAAATATGTTTACACATTCAAAACAGCCTTCTCAATATAAGCAATGCAGCAGCTCCCATGACAGCAGAGGATCTGCATTGCTACTCTCCAGCATGCACCCCTCCCCTCCCCCACATCTCCTTGGCCATGAGCTGTAGATCCATCATGCACTGTGCTCCTGATATTGTTCCTGCAGCAGGTCATGCAGGAAAATTCATCTTCTACAGGCCAGTGCTACCACCTCCCCCCCCCCCACAATTGTTGAAGGCTCATGACTTCACAACATTCAAACTTGGATATTGATAAACCAGCTCTCCCATTTTTACCACCTGAAAACTCGTTCAGATCAAATGCAAGGCATAGACCCTCTGCTAAATGAACCATAGCCAGAGCGACACGCAGAATATTTCTCCTTCCCAATTTATTGCAGAAGGATTTCAGAGGACAAACAGGACTTCAATTCAAAAATCATAGTCAATTAAATCTCCCAGTCCATCAGATCTTCTAATATCTGCAGTTCAAAATCTGGCAAAACCTCCCAGATCTTAAGTACAGTGTCTACTCAGTACTAGAACATGAGCATCACCAGTTCCCACATCAGTCAATAGTAGTGGAAACTGCCATCAAGAGATCCAGGGGTATTCATTCTCATGACAACATTTTCCTAAGAAGGATCAAAGGATCATGACAGAAGGTGTTCCAGAGAGCAATGCTAAGCTTGTGCATTGCAGTGTATCAGCCACAGATTTTATTTGTTGCATTTGTATTCCACATTTCCCCACCTCTTTGCAGGCTCAAATATGGCTTACAAAACATTATGAATAGTGAAAATACATGAGAAAGTATAAATTTAGTATAACAGAGGATTCTGGGTAACATGATAATGATAAAACATGATAGTATTTTAACAAGCAACATAGTAAGAAACGTTTAAGTAATATATAAGAATTATATAGAAAATATACATTTAGTAATAGTAGAGGATCTTGGGTGACATGATGATGAAAAAACACGATAGTAGTTTGGTAAGCAAATATTGTAGAGGTAGTTCTGGATATGTGTACAGGGGTTCATATTTGTTAATCGTTTTTGTATGCCTTGTTGAAGAGATGAGTCTTCAGTAGAATTCGGAAGTTAGCTTGTTCATAGATCGTTTTTAGGTTGCGCGGAAGCACATTACAGAATTGTGTGCTCAGGTAGGTTGACACATGTGTTAGTTTGTATTTAAGACCTTTACAGTTTGGAAAGTGAAGATTAAGGAATGTATGGGATGATTTCTTCGCATTCCTGGGTGGTAAGTCTATCAGGTCTGACATGTAGGCTTGTGCGACTCCGTGAATGATTTTATGATGTACTACTACCACTCTATGATGCAGCAGACCCTTACCCTGTCACAATACCTGTCTACCATCTACAGATAACACCTCTGCTTCATAATCTCTCAAAATATGTCCTTAATATACCTGCTCTACATACGATGCCTATGAGGCAGTGCTCAAAACCTCTGCCATCACAAATGGGACATGCAAGACCACATGGCGCCAAGCTTCAGGTCTCCACAGGGATCTTCATGACCATCTGGCAGATTAACCATACATAGGAGATAACTTTTTTTGGGGGGAGGGGGGAGTTAAGGACACCATAATGTAAATCAAACATGACTGTCCAGTCTTTATTTAATCATTGATGTCAGAATTCAGCTTATAAAAGGAAATATTATATTCTGTATTTCCAACAGTTCTACCCTCTCAAATGTTTTCAGCCATAGTACTCCCAGCTGCCTCAGCACTGCCAAACCACCCAATCCTACATTCAATGCCTGAGAATGCAAGAAAGAAAATAGTCTGCTCCAGTGTCCATCTCCCTCAAAACTGTGCTACTTTTTGACAGCCCTCTGTTAGAAGGCTGTCTCCTATTCTTTACTTAGGTGTGGCAATTGAACATGCCAAACCCAAGATATTAAGTCAAGGCTACAAAATCAATGTTGCCTTTCCAGTGCTAAACAAGAGATTGGAAGCTATCAGGCTTATTTTCGAAAGAGAAGGACGCCCATCTTTTGACACAAATTGCAAGATGGGCGTCCTTCTCACAGGGTCGCCCAAATCGGCATAATTGAAAGCCAATTTTGGGCATCCTCAACTGCTTTCCGTCGCGGGGACGACCAAAGTTCATGGGGGCGTGTCAGAAGCATAGCGAAGGCAGGACCAAGGCATGCTTAACACATGAGCATCCTCGACTGATAATGGAAAAAAGAAGGGCATCCCTGATGAACACTTGGATGACTTTACTTGGTCCTTTTTTTTTACGACCAAGCCACAAAAATGTGCCCTAAATGACCAGATGACCACCGGAGGGAATCGGGGATGACCTCCCCTTACTCCCCCAGTGGTCACTAACCTCCTCCCACCCTAAAAAAAATTTTAAATATTTTTTCCAGCCTCTATGCCAGCCTCAAATATCATACCCAGTTCCATGACAGCAGTATGCAGGTCCCTGGAGCAGTTTTAGTGGGTACTGCAGTGCACTTCAGGCAAGCGGACCCAGGCCCATCCCCCCAGGATTTATATACAGATTCAGGCAGGAAAAAGATGGCCTCTGAGATGCAGTAAGCATAGAGCAGACCAGTGGCGTAGCCAAGGGTGGGCCTGGGTGGGCCCAGGCCAGCCCACTTTGGACTCAGGCTCACCCAGTAGTAGCACACTTATGAAGTGTCTGGCAGGGTTCCCCAAGCCCCACCAGCCGAAAATTCCCAACAACTGTCCTTCCTGCATACCAGTCTTCCCTCTAATGTATTCCCGCCTATTCGAAAACAGGAAGTTACATCAGAGGGAAGGCTGTGGGGCCAACATGAGCGGTGTGTATTATTATCTGCTCGCTTCCAGTGAAAAACTGCTATTTAAAAGGTATGGGGGGAGGGGGATGTTTGAGAGACCATATGGTATGCAGGCGAGAAAGGGAGAGACCAAATCACTTGTGGCCCAGGGCAGAGTTCTTCTGCCCACCCATCTTGGACCCAGGCCCACCCAAAATTGGGTGTCTGGCTACACCCCTGGAGCAGACTAAGGCAGCCAGTCAGGTAAGTGTAGCCTACTGACAACTGCTGGCTGAGGGTCAGAGGTTCATCCAGACAAGACTGTTCTGGGAACTGAAAGACTTGTAGGCTGGTGCTGGAACCTCGCAACACTATCTGCCTTCAAAATAACTATCTCCTCATTTTCCTGTACTTGTATAACTGACGTGTCAAGCCACTCTGTGCAGGAAGCCCACACTGCTCTATGAACAACCACACACATGCTGCAAGACCTGGGATTTCTCATCAATGAGCACCAATGCACCTTGATTCCCTAACAGCCCATACATTTCAAAGGTGCTTGGATAGACACTCATAAGCGCAAAGCATATTTTCCAGATTACATGTTCATCATGATCACAGAACTTTGCCAGCAGTTCTGCATCACTCATTTTGTCACAGCCTGCACATTCTGCATCATTTTGGAGCATATGACTGTCCCTCCAGTGATACCTCAAGTTCCAATGGAATCAGCATTGTCATCCTCTCTCCAGGACAATCAAGATAAATCCAGGCATAAAACATGCACTTTGTTGGTAGCAGAAGCCCCTTTGACACTATGGAAGGGCTGTCCCTTCTAGCTCCAACCTGTCTTCACCATGAACGCATCCATGACTGGCTGGGGAGGTGCATCTCCTATACTTCATACAAGGATTGTGGAAGTCTGAGGCAAGAGCCCTCCACATCAATCAAGTAGAACTTCCAGCCATTTACTGTGCCCTACACGCATGCAGCCCATGACCTCAGGGTTCACTGTGCTCATCCAAACTGACAATCAGAAGGCCATGTTCTATATCAACAAGCATAGAAGTTGAGCCTTCTCATTCTTTGTCATTAGGATTTGGTCAAAATATGGACTGTGATGATTTCCATAGGAACAACACTGCAAACCACCTACCTCCCAGGCAACCTGCACCACTAAGCAGATAAAATAAGCCTTTGACTGTGATTGAACTGGAAGCCTGAAGCAGAGGCTAGGAGCCTGCCTCTGAACCACCAGAGATCCAGAGTAAAGGAAATACCAAGAAATGTTTGTATACTAGGCCCTCTGTGGGTGTGCCTTGATTTGAAGCTGTATATAAGGAGTGCATAAGAGACACATTTTGAGTGGTACAGCAGACTCCTGGGATATGTCCACTGAAACCTCTTTTTCTGGCCTGCAGGTGGCTCCTTCATTCCTTCTCCACTAAGCCCTCCAGCATATAGATGCCTTTCTGTCACTTGACATATGTCTTTTTATGAAATTACCCCCACCCCCAACATGTCAAAAGCCACTGGATGGCATTGCCACATGTCCGAATGCACATTTGCCTCTCTCCTTTTGATTTAAAATTAGAAAAAGACTGGTGGAGGTATCCTGAACTTTTTTTTGGCTAAAACAATATGTTACGAGAAAATGCTGCTATAAACCTTTGCATATCTAATGACCTCAGTCTGAAATTATTTACCACCTGATATAAGATCTCAAAGCGATTATACTAGTATTTTATGGTGATTTTTATGGTTTTAATTTGTGTATGTCGACTAGGTTGTAGGCAGTGTATAAATATTTAAAATAAATAAATATTGTTATGCAGGAAATTTGAAAACCTATTTCTTTGCTAAGTTTCTAAGTAGTTGAATTTTAATTTACTGAAATGACTCACATAATATTGCTGGATTTTTATTTTCTAGAATTGCGAAGTAAAGTCTTTTGTTATCCTCAAACCAAAATGGTCATTTGCACAATATAAGTTTCACATTTGTATTTGTGGTTGCATATGACTTCCTCGCCATGTCCACTCTGCCTGCTCCAAGGAGGCTGGTTTCAAAAAGGTGAGAGAAACTCTTTTAGAGCACCTTACGCTTCTCTTAAAACCAAAATAAATTGCCAAGTAAAATGTTGTATAGGATCCCCTTTGGCTCTAGTCTAAGCCATGGGATAACTCTCATCTTACGTACCTTCACCACATATGAAACCCCTCCCTCATAGCTAGAAATGTGTCATGTCACATGAAATTATCTTCAAGTTGTTATCCTATAGTTCTTATTGCCTCATAATGTTATCTTACTTTGCCTTCTTATAATTCCTCACCATGTAACCCATAATCAAATTGTAACAAATTGTATTTCCATCATTCATGATGTATTGTAAGCCACACTGAGCCTGCAAAGAGGTGGGAAAATGTGGGATACAAATGCAATAAATAAATAAATAACTTGCTTGAAGTGGCATTACATAGAAAGGTTGTGTGACGGACAAAGAGGAAGAAAGGGAGTGGGTGTTCAGTTCTATATGAGAATTCAAGTGCACATCTACCCAAACTAATCAAAACGCTGCTGGACAGCCTGGATGGACTGTCTCGATATTTATCTGCAGTTATGTACTGTGCTCTTATGTGAGCTGATATTGTTTAAGTGGGACTATTTTACAGTGTTTGATGCTTACATAGCCTGCTTGCCCCTCGGTATAGAGTTTTTAGATGTTTTTTTATTTTCAGAAAAAGAAGAAAAGAAATCCTCATTTATTAATTTGTGGGGTGAAAAAATACTTTCTCCAATTTCTTTTAAACATGCTACCTGATAGCTTCATATAATGTTGCTAGTCCTGACTCCTGATACAGTTTGAAGGCCTAAATAACTGTTCTATATTTGTCTGTTCTACCCCATTCATGACTTTCTAAACCTCTATCATATCCTCTCTCAGTCTCTTCTTCAAGAGCTCTAATCTACTCAGCCTTTTTTAATAAGGGACTCATTTCATTCCCTTTACCATTTTTGTTCTCTGGGCCCAGAATCTTTTCAGCTTTTTTTTTATTTATTTATTATAAAATTTTGTAAGAGCTATCACAAAAAGCTGTGTTTTTACAATTTTTTTAAACTGTAAAGGGCTGCTACACAAATGCAGTTGACCTGCAAATGTGTTCCGTAGGGACACCCCAGCCACAAAGAAGGCTGATGCTCTAATCTCAGCATAATGTATTTTCATAGCAGCATCTATAGAGAGGTGTATAGTGGTCTTAGATCTCTGTGACCTTCCTGGATGATATACATTCAAAACCTGTTTGAAATAAAAGGGTGCATTAGAATAAAGAGTCTGATGACCAGGAGGTAAATGCTCACTTTTGGTCAGCTTCTGCTCATCCTTGTTGCCCATGGCCTCCTAGAGCAAGAGAAGCAGAGTGTATATTCCTTCTACTACTACTCATTTCTATAGTGCTACTAGACATATGCAGTGCTGTACATATTATATGCGGGTACTTTCTCTGTCCCTAGAGGGCTCACAATCTAGGTTTCTGTACCTGGGGCAATGGAGGGTTAGGTGACTTGCCTGAGGTCACAAGGAGCTGCAGTGGGAATTGAACCCAGGTTGCCAGGATCAAGGCTCACTGCGCTAACCATTAGGCCACTCCTCCCCCAGTCCTCCTCCAGTCCCTCACTATCCTTACACTCCCCCCCCCCCCCCCCCCCCCCGTGTACCATACTTCTCCATGATAAAGCAATGAACAAGTTAGCTGCCCCTCTGCTGGAGGTTTAATGATACACACATACATAAGCACAATAGATGTTGGGACTGAGTATGGGGCCTTAGGACTGAATGAGTATTGGGCCTTAGTAATCACTTTCCTGGGCATGCTCTTCTATTCATGGCTCTCTTACGCACCACCATAGAAAAGAAATAAAAGCCACATTCTGAGAGAATTAAGTGCACCTACTGTCTTTTACCTTCTGCAACATTCCTTGCTAGACATGTAGACACCATCTCCCAACCTTCCCTTTGCCTGCCGCTTTATTCCCTGCTGGACATACAGTGCAACTCGTAACCCCCTATTCTATGCCATTGTTCCCTGCTGGCCATACATTGCAGCCTCTGATCCCCTATTCCAGGTGGTTTCTGGCTGGATCTGGGGCCTTCCCTCAGCTGCATCCCGCCTCTGATGAAGCTTCCTGTTTTCACACAGGCGGGATGCGACTGAGGGAAGGCCCTGGATTCAGCCAGAAAACCACCTGCATGAATTGCTGTGGCTGCTAATCACCTGTCAAGATACAAGAGGGATTGGAGAGGGGGCGGGAGAGAGACACTGGATAGACCCGTGTCATACAGCAAGATGAGTGCACATTCTGATATTCTGAAAATACAATCAAGTACATGAGATATGGGGGTAATTTTCAAAAGTATTTATTCAGTAAGTGTGTGGAAGGGTTAGATGAGGGAGAGAAATTCTAGTGCATACATAATTATGTATTAAAAAAGACACATGAGACATGATGAGCATTCAGTAGTTTACAGACCTTGGGTTTCAGACAGCTGAAGTTTCTGGACCTCCACTCAAAACATTTGAGTAGCACTGCTCTAACCCCCTACTCTGTGCCATTATTCCCTCCTGGGCATAAAGTACAGTCTTTAAACTCCCTATTCTGTCACATTATCACAGCAAACAATGGGTCAATAGGTTATGGGTCAGTGGGTCACAAAATTAGATGAGTCAGATGGGTCACACTTTGAATATACAGACCCATGACCCAACTATAATGTACAGGCCTACCTATTCAACCTCAATTTCAAATATTACTTCACGGTTATCCTATTTTAGTGGCCATTTTGAGGGGGAACACATGGGAATGGCATTCCCACAGTTAGCCAGTTGGAAGAATGCTACAGAATGGCATTATCCTTGTTAAACAGTTACAAAATTAATTGTCATTGATTATAGTCAATATATTATGGGCAGGTCATGTATCTGATGTGTCTTGGGTCGCATGAATCAAATGGGTCATAGGTCAGCTTGCATGACCCATTGCATACTCTGCATGTTATTCTCTGCAGGACATACAGTGCAGCCTCTCACCCAGCTGCCCCCTCCCCACTTTCTGTGCCATCATTCCTTGTTGGTCATACAGCGCAGCCTCTGATCCCTTTTGCCCATCGCATTATTCCCTGCTAGTCATACAGTGCAGTCTCTGACACCCTTAGCTGGTCACATTATTCCCTGCTGGACATAGTGCAGCTTCTGACCCCCTTTTCTATTGCATTATTTTCTGCTGGACATACAGAACAGCCTCTGACCCCCTTAGCCACTGCATTATTCCCTGCAAGGATATGAGAAGTGAGCAGTTGTATTGATTTAGAATTATTGTTCTCCAGCCTTCTCTCTGCTGTAGTTGCTAGGTAAATAATTGTTGCCATGGACACACTGGATTTATCAATGAACACGCAGGCAGCTCATGGCAGCTAACAATGCCAGAATATGTGGTGTTTCTCCTTAGGCTCTACACTGGAATGTCCTTAGTGCAGATGCTGGGGACTGGATTAGAAAGAAAGTGACCACAGTGCTTCTTAAAATAGCAACACCAGTTCTCAAGCATTCCCATTTCTTGCCACTGTTTCATTTTCTGTTCATGCTATTCTAAATTCCCTCTTATTAGCATGTGAGAATGGCACTCTGCCTCTGTTGCGACCTATGTTTTAAGAAGTAGAGGATAGCCTGGTGGTTAGAACCAGGGAAACCAGTGTTCAAATCCTTGTTACTTCACCCTCTGTTGCCTCTGGTAGTCCTCTGGGGAAAAGGAAATAACTAGAGTACCTGAATGTAGCTCACTGTGGTAACATGAGCAATGGTAGGCCCTGAGGCCAGGTAAGACAAGCCACACACTCAGCAAAATAACTGTGGAAGCAAGTGTCAACCCCTGTTTAGAGGGGACTAGACAAATGCCTAGACACAGCCCAGAAGGTGGGAGAAGAGGCACATAAGTTATTTATTTGGTGGGAGTGGGACCAGGGCCAGAGCCAACCTTAAGGCAAGCAAGCAAGGAGCAGACTGTCTATCCACATAAGAATCAAGACCACACCATGAGGTAACTTAAAACTGGAAGCTTTACTGTACAGTCAATTGATGAAGCACAAGAACATTGAAAACAAAAGTCAATTCAAACACCAGCTTATTTACAGCAGACATCTATTTTTCCTGCTCACACTTCTTACATGTTAAGGCTACTCAGGGTAGACTGATGATATTCAGATAGTTGGTAGCACAGTTCAGTGAGATGTTATATTTAAACCTGATTGCTCAAGCAATTTAGAAAAATACTGTAGATAGAATGTATTTGGATACAGGCAGCAGATGATGTTTTGTATATTCCTGAGAATCTAGCATGTGATGTTTTTGTTCTTTCCTGAGAAAGTAGCAGAATAGCAGGTGATGTTTGTACATTCCTGAGCAGGTTCACGAGCTGTTCATGTAGAGTTGTTCTTGTAAGCAATGCATGATCATGGTTGTGTAAGCAAAATGTAACCAATAGTAATGATAATACATGTAATATCCATGAATATTCATAGAGTATATAAGAAGGGGATTGACTCCCAAATAAAGAGTTTTTTGCCCAGACACACGAGAGGAGAGTTATTTTGCAACATCTGGTGATCCCCGACGTGATCGGTGAAAACGTGACGTACTTACTACGACTGGAACAGTCAGCGCGCCATTCCTTCTACGGAACACTGTAAGTATGGGGGGAAATTTAACATCATCACATAAACAACATGCACAGGAGCTATATACTATAACGCAAAGATATGGTTCCTCCCGAAATCCAATAACTCTTAAAGATATAGAGCGTTTAATTGAGGAAATAGTTTGTCAATGTCCCTGGTATCCAGAGAAGGGATCATTCGATCCTCAAACATGGGAAAAGATAGGGCAGCAGTTTCGTTTAGAGCCTAGAGTTTCGACTCCTATATTATTGACTTGGAGAGAGATATATTCTACTATAGTAATTCTCTCTTCTGGATTGACAGGCATTACTAACGAAAATATATCCAACAAATTGCCAGGCAAGACCTGGTCTCTTTTACCTCCCGCGACTCTTGGACCTACACCTTCTCCTCCTTCTTGTCGGCTGGCCACCGATATGGGAAGGGAAGAGCAAAACAAAACTCCTGACTTTACTACTACTACCCCTAATAAACCAATTGAAAATATCCAAAACAACAACGCTAATGATAGCGTTATTATTACCAAAACACCAAAGAGCGTAGAACGACCTAGTTTAATTCAATTAGGTATACAGCAAGCACGAAAAAATGGTGAATTCATTTGGAACGATGATCTATGGGATAATTCGGAACCTAATCCTAATCTATACCCAGTTACTAGAACTACAACAATAGAGGCAGGGAACGAAACACATCATGCAGAATGGACTGCTCTACCTTATCAAGTTTTGAGAGAATTACGTAGAGCTATCGTAGAATCAGGTTTAAAAAGTTCATTTGTTCAAGGCATGATAGAAGGGATTAGTAACGGTTACTTAATGACTCCAAAAGATTGGAAAGACCTTTTCCGTATGCTGTTAACTCCTGCGCAATATGTAGTGTGGGATAATGAATATAAGCAAGCAGCACAACTTATCACTGGGACTAATTTGGTGCCTGATCAAATTTATGGATCGGGACCATTTTCAACCCTTGATATGCAAATTCAACAAAACGATACCTGTTTTCAAGCCATAGGCACTTGTATCTTGCGAGCATTTAAAAGAACACCAGAAGGGAATAAACCAACAAAATCTTTTGCATCAATTAAACAGGGTGCAACCGAATCTTACCTTCAATTTGTTAATCGATTGCAGGAAGCTGTAACTAGGCAAATTGATAATCTTGATGCGCAAACAGAGTTATTGATTAAATTAGCCCAAGAAAATGCAAATTCAGATTGCAAAAAGGCATTGCAGACTGTAGCTCATCGCCCAGGAATTACTTTAGCAGATTTATTGAGCGCATGTGCAGATGTGGGGACTCATGGTTATTCTATGAATTTGTTAGCAGGAGCTATACAAAAAGGTAATAAGCCACAGGGGACGTGTTTTAATTGTAAGAAACCAGGACATTTTCGAGCTCAGTGTAGAGCCCCAGGAGGGGGTGCCAACTTTGCAAAAGGACCTTCTCGACCTTCTCGAAAATGTCCTCGATGTCAAAAAGGATATCATTGGGCCAATCAATGTCGCTCTAATCCAATTAATTCCACACCGCCACCCCCAAAAAACTTTGCTCCGGGTTAACTCCTAACCTCGGTCCAAAGGGAGTGCAAGGGTCTTTTGCTCATAGTACTACTGCTACACAAGGTAGTGCAGGAATTGACCTTATTGCAGCGGAATGTAAAACTGCCATCTTACCTCATGAAGTTTTGGTATATAATACTACCTTTAAAGGACCCATTCCAGCGGCTACTGTAGGTTTAGTATTACCTCGCTCCTCTGCATCGAAGGCAGGTATTCATGTTATCCCTGGAGTTATTGATGCTGATTACACAGGCATTGTTAAAATTCAAGTATGGTCCTCATCACCTTTAACAATTTCTCCCGGGGACTCGTGGGCACAATTAATTATTTTACCATATTTTACAGCACCTATTCCTTCTACTGTCTCTCGTACAGGGGGCTTTGGATCTACGCGACAGGTAAGTGCAGTTTTAAAACCGGTTTCTAATGCACGACCCACTGCTCAATTTTTATTGCAACAAAAGCCCTTTGTTGGTATATTAGATACCGGGGCGGATGTTTCTGTCATAGCTTATAAACAATGGCCTGTGGAATGGCCCATTGAAGATACTTCACATGTGACAGGAATAGGGGGAACTCAGTCAGCCTCCCAAAGTTCTCAATGGTTATCTATTACATATCCTAACGATACCAAGGTTCTAGGACATATTAAGCCCTGTATTTTACAAGTACCCTTTAATTTATGGGGTCGTGACCTTTTGGAACAATTAGATGCATCATTGATCCTACCTGATTAACAGTTCATAAATATGTCTTTTTCTCTTCCTTTGGAATGGAAAACTGACAAACCTGTTTGGGTAGAGCAGTGGCCGATTACCAGAGAAAAACTGTTGATTTTACATCAATTGGTGGAAGAACAATTACAATTAAATCACATTGAGCCTACCAATTCTCCATATAATACTCCGGTATTTGTGATCAAGAAAAAATCCGGAAAATGGAGATTTTTACATGACCTACGAGCTATTAATGCGATTTTAGAACCAATGGGCCCGTTACAATGTGGTATTCCAAATCCTAATTTGATTCCTTATGATTATCAATTAGCTATTATAGATCTGAAGGATTGTTTTTTTTCAATTCCTCTCCAGGAAAAAGATTATAAATACTTTGCTTTTACTGTACCTGTTTACAATAATGCACACCCTACTACTAGGTATTGTTGGAAAGTTTTGCCCCAGGGAATGTTAAATTCACCCACTATTTGTCAATACTATGTTCATCAAGCCTTGCAACCATTTCGTGCCTATTTCCCTCAACTTTTGGTATATCATTATATGGATGATATACTAATTGCAGGGATAACTCTTCCCCCTTCTTGGAAATCTACTTTAATTTCTATCTTGGCCTCCTCAGGATTAACAATTGCCTCAGAGAAGGTTCAAGAAAAGGAACCCTATTTATATCTAGGTTTCCGTATGACTAAAGCTGCAGCCCAACCTGTCGCTCCTCATCTCAATTTACAGTCTCCCACGACATTACATCAATTACAAGAGATTTTAGGAAATCTCAATTGGTTACGTCCCTACTTGAAACTTCCTACAGAATTTTTACAACCCCTGTTTCTCGCATTAAAAGGTCATAAAACACCTGCTGAATTAATTACACTCACTGCATCGCAACAAACAATTCTGTCACAATTGGATCAAATCTTACAAACAAAATGGACAGATAGACGAGATGCATTTGCCCTTTTTTGTTTTTGCGTTCTCAAAGACCCCACCCACCGACAACCGTTTGGTGTCTTATATCAAGATACAACTCCTCCGAAATTGATAGAATGGGTCTATTTACAGAATACTCTCCATTCTACTATTACACAATGGCCCCAGCAACTAGCCTTGCTGATTACTAAAGCTCGAGAGCGAGCAACATTCATGACTGGTTTCGACATTCTTAAACTCATCATTCCTCATTCTTTGTGGCAGTGGGAAAAAATGATTCAGTTCTCCGACGACTTGCAATTTATTTTAGCCACTTATGTTGGTATTATAGATTGCCACTATCCTAAAGACCCTCGCATACAGGGCACATCCATTTTGCCAATCACTCTTCATGATCCCATTTCTTTACGTCCACTCCCTACTGCTCTCACCGTCTTTACAGATGGTAGTCCCACTCGTGGGGTGGTTACTTGGTACAATCTGAACAAATGGCATGTCAAGTTTACCTCTCCACAAACCTCTGCTCAACGTTCAGAGCTTGCTGCCATCATCCTGGCTCTTTCTTTATTTTCAGATCAACCACTGAATCTTATTGTTGACAGTCAATATTGTGCTAATCTTGTCCGTCGCATGCCCGACAGTTATGTATCATTCAAAATGGATGCCTCTTTTTATGCTTTACTGTTAACCCTCCAAGGTTACTTGGAGAATCGCCTTTCTTCTCTCTTTATAGGTCATATCCGCAGTCATCAACCTTTTCCTGGTGGTCTGTCTGAAGGGAATGCTCGAGCGGATCGCCATCTTCATTTTTTCTCCACAGCACACTGCAGTCATGAACTTCATCATCAAAATGCACCTAGCCTAGCTCGCCAGTTTCAAATTTCTTTAGAAGAAGCTAGAGCTATTATCAAAAATTGTCCACAATGTTCCTTTTCAGCTCCTACTACCTTTTTTCCTGGAGTTAATCCTCGTGGTCTGGAAGTTAATAGCCTCTGGCAAATGGACGTTACTCACTTTCCCCCTTTTGGTCAATGGTCTAAGCTTCATGTGGTTGTTGATACTCATTCTGGATTTTTGTGGGTCACTGCACAAAAAGGGGAAACTACATCTCATGTCCGCTCTCATCTTCTCCAAGCTTTTGCGGTCATGGGTGTTCCTAAAACTCTCAAGACAGACAATGCCCCTGCTTATACTTCCACCTCCTTACAGGAGTTCCTGACCCTCTGGCATATTGAGCACCTTTTTGGTATCCCCTATAACTCCACTGGTCAAGCTATTGTTGAACGTGCTAATCGCACACTGAAAACTGCTTTAAGTAATCTGACTACAAAAAAAGACGGTATTCTCCGTCATAGAGTAAGCATTGATGAATGCTTAGCACAAATCCTTTACACACTGAATCATCTCAATCTCATCAATAATCCTGCTACAAAAACTTTTTCTTCCAGATTTGAACAACATTTTCGTACTCCTGCCCCACCTTTATCTCGTCCTTTGGTCATATACCGACAACTACCTTCTGATCAGTGGAGTTCCCCTGTGCCTCTCCTTACCTGGGGTCGTGGTTACGCTGCTGTTCAAACAGATTCTGGCCCGGTGTGGATTCCAGCAAAGTGGGTGAAACCTCATGTCGTGGCATCAAGGTCTTCACAACCCAATTCCCAATTTCACACTCACCCTTCAAGGACCGCAGATGCAAACACGCAAACGGTCAGTGACTCGTCAACCTAATGCTCCTGTTACTTGGGGACAAATTAAAGCCTTGAGTCAACAAGCTACAGAGACTTTAGAAAAAGCTCATATTGAAAAGACTGATGATAACTTCGTAGTGGCTATTATTGCAGCGCTTAATGCTAATTCCATTACATTGCTTCTACTGTGTTGTTGTTTGTACATACCTTGTGGACAGTCACAATTACTTCCCACAAAAAATATTTGGGAAGCGTTTGCAATTTCACTGAACCAAACTGATTTCTGTCTTTCTCATCAAAAGGCAGTTGGAGAAGTTTTGGCAACTTGCCTGATTCCAGTATGTCATGATCCTAAAGATATGCAAAATGATACTTGGTTTTATTCACAGCTTCCTGTTAATTCATCCTATCGAAATGCTTCTTATGAATACCATAATTGGGGAACACAAACCCTGTTGCCGCCTACTTTGGCAATGCATGTGAGAACCAATCAAATAGCTAGTATCAATATGACATGTGCTCGTATGGTTAATTGTACCCGATCAAATTGTGTTAATTTTGGACCAACTTTGTTAAATTGTAGCTCCTACGAAAATGTTTCATATATTTATAAATTTACTCATTTACCCCCTGGCTGGTTTTGGTCATGTGGAATGTATACCTTTAATTATATTCCAGCTAATATATCTGATGGTACTACATGCTGTCTAAGTCGACTCACTATGGTACTTCCCAGTAAACATATTTTATTTTCTAACTCCTCACATATGCGATCCAAGCGTATGACCCTTGCTGCCAATTGCAATGATAATGTTAAATTTCTGAGTCAAACTGAATATCTGGCACTTGCATTTTCATTAATAGGTGTCCCTGCATTGGCAGCGGCAAATGCAAAAAATATTCGTGAATTAGCCTGTTGGGCAATTAAATCAATCAATGCAACCTCCACTGCTATTAGTTTACTTAATGCTGAGCAACAGCAATTACGTCATGGAGTTTTACAAAATCGAGCAGCCATTGATTATCTTTTATTACTTAACCATCATGGTTGCGAAGAGTTTCAGGACATGTGCTGTTTTAATTTATCTGACAATTCAAAGGCCATTGACAAACAATTAGCTTTCCTACGGAATTTAACTACTCATATTACTATTCATAATAACCTACTCTCTGATGTATGGGATCAATTGTGGCAATGGATCCCTTGGACCTGGCTCCGCCCTATTATCCAGTATTTAGTCATTGGTATTTTTGTTTTCACTATTTTTTGCTGTTGTATACAATGCATTCCTAACCTTTTTTCTTTATGTTTTCCTCGTCCATTCGCTCCAACACGTCACTCTGCTCAATATGTTTATAAGCTATTACAAACATCTCCACCTCCATCTCCAGCTGGCACACCACGGAGATTTCATTAAAAAAAAAAAAAAAAAAAAAAAAAAAAAAAGGTGGAGATGTAGATAGAATGTATTTGGATACAGGCAGCAGATGATGTTTTGTATATTCCTGAGAATCTAGCATGTGATGTTTTTGTTCTTTCCTGAGAAAGTAGCAGAATAGCAGGTGATGTTTGTACATTCCTGAGCAGGTTCACGAGCTGTTCATGTAGAGTTGTTCTTGTAAGCAATGCATGATCATGGTTGTGTAAGCAAAATGTAACCAATAGTAATGATAATACATGTAATATCCATGAATATTCATAGAGTATATAAGAAGGGGATTGACTCCCAAATAAAGAGTTTTTTGCCCAGACACACGAGAGGAGAGTTATTTTGCAACAAAATACCTTTTTGCTGCTGTAGCCTGTTGCAGTTAAAGATGTTTTATTGTTTTGTTTTTTAATTTCCGCCACTCTGCCTTGGATGTAGTGTACCATAGAAGTGGTGTATGGGCTGCCTGGGTGGTAAGGCTGAATGTCCTGAGATTTCCCTTACTTCTTCCAGAGAGACTGTATGAGGTGAGAAGGGTCCCCAACACCGGATTTATGATCTGTCACTTGCCCCAGTTTCTGAATCCTTGCTCTTGTAAGCAGTGTCGTAACAAGGGCAGGGCAGTGGGTGCAGTCCACCTCAGGTGCAGGCAGTAAGTGTGTGCATTGAGCAGTCACAAAGCCATAGTCTACAGGTGTCAGCTCTGCTGGTCCCCTGCCCTGGAACAGGAAGTTGAGTTGACATCAGAGGGGGCAAAGTCAGAGCTTAAATCTTCTTTGGGGGAGTAGACTACTGCCACTAGAAACACCCCTTCAGAAGGTTCAATTCCTCCCCTGCTTCTAGGCTTCTTTCCAGAAATTGCACTAATCCTCTAGCAGGATTTGGTTTCAAAAGGTCCGAGTACCTCATGCACTAAAACAGGTACAGGCACAAGCACAAACAGCAGGTCAGAAGTGAAGCCTAGAGACCCTAGGGTTACCATATTTGTGGAGACAAAAAAAGAGGACACAAAAATAGAAATATTTAAACCAGCCCCCCCCCCCCCCCCCCAAATACCTTTTAAACAGCAGTTCCAATCTGGGACTGACACATACTGCTTGTGCCAGCCCTACAGCCTTCCCATCAATGTATGCAGAATTGTGTTGGTCCCAGTCTCTTTTCCAGTTTTCTTGTGTCAATTATTTTCCAGGTTTCCCTTTCCATTTCTTCTCTTCTCTTGTGTCTTCTTTTCCTTCTCTACATCTGTCTGTCACTAATCTTTCTTTTTTTTGCTTTTTTCCCCATTTTTCTCTTTCTGCATTTATATTCGCGCATTTGATTTTACCCTAATTCTCTCACCCTTTTCTTAGTCTCCTCCTTTTCACCTCTTATCTACCTACCAACTTTCCCCATCTCCCTCTCATCCCCTCTCTAGTACTCTCCAGTGGCGTAGCTACGGGGGGGGCATGGGGGCCTGGGCACCACCAAATTGGCTCTGGGGCTCCCAGTTTGGCTGGCGAGGATCCCCAATCCCCACCAGCTAAAGCATTTGTCCTGCACTGGTCTCACATTGCCCGGCACCCTCTCCTGTTTTCATTCGCGGTGCATGCTCGTTTTAATGAAACTGAGCATGCTCACGCAGTTTCATTAAAACGAGCTTGCACAGCGACTGAAAACAGAAAAGGGTGCCAGGCAATGTGAGACCAGCATGGGACAAACGCTTTAGCTGGCAGGGATTGGGGACCCCCACCAGCCAAGGTACCTTAGCAGTGGCAGTGGGGGGGGGGGGGAAGCGGCAGTAGGAGGGCAGTGGCGGGGAGGTGGTAGTGGTGGGGAGGTGGTAGTGGCTGCGGGGGAGGGGGAAGTGGTGGCGGGAGAGCGGCGGCAGGCAGTCGGGCCAAAATGTGCCCCCCCACCTTGGGCTCTGGCCCCCCTCCTGTCAAGGTCTGGCTAAGCCCCTGGTACTCTCATTGCCCCATCTGTCTCTCTCCTTCCCCAGTCTCCTATCCCTTTCATCCACTGCCTAGTACTTCATTTCCATCCTCTGTACTTGCCCTCTCATCCCTTCACCAGCAGCTCCATCCTGGTCTCCCCTTCCTTCTTTCCTTTGCTTCTAGGCCATTCTTGTATCTTTTACCCATCTCCTATGTATGTGTTGGCGGTGAGAATCTGATAGGTACGGATGGGGAGAGGGATCTTGGGGTGATAGTATCTGAGGATTTGAAGGCGACGAAACAGTGTGACAAGTCGGTGGCTGTAGCTAGAAGGTTGTTAGGCTGTATAGAGAGAGGTGTGACCAGCAGAAGAAAGGGGGGTGTCGATGCCCCTGTATAAGTCGTTGGTGAGGCCCCACCTGGAGTATTGTGTTCAGTTTTGGAGGCCGTATATTGCTAAGGATGTAAAAAGAATTGAAGCGGTGCAAAGAAAAGCTACGAGAATGGTATGGGATTTGTGTTACAAGACATATGAGGAGAGACTTGCTGACCTGAACATGTATACTCTGGAGGAAAGGAGAAACAGGGGTGATATGATACAGACATTCAAATATTTGAAAGGTATTAATCCATAAACGAACCTTTTCCGGAGATGCGAAGGCGGTAGAATGAGAGGACATGAAATGAGATTGAAGGGGGGCAGACTCAAGAAAAATGTCAGGAAGTATTTTTTTACGGAGAGAGTAGTGGATGCTTGGAATGCCCTTCCGCAGGAGGTGATGAAGATGAAAACGGTAACGGAATTCAAACATGTGTGGCAGGGGCGTAGCCAGACAACAGATTTTGGGTGGGCCTAGGCAAGAAGTGGGTGAGCACCAAGTGTTCTCCCCCACCAGCACCAAAGAAATATCTCCGCTGGCGAGAAAATGCTTCTTTCCATCTTGGCTTACCATCAGGGGGAAGTCTTCAGCTGATATAGCTTGGGATCTTCACCAGCTACCACTAAATGTGTGCTACTGTTGGGCGGGCCTGAACCCTAAGTTGGTGGGCCCTGGCCCACCCAGGCCCACCTGTGGCTACGCCACTGATGTGTAGGATAAACATAAAGGAATCCTGTTCAGAAGGAAGGGATCCTCAGGAGCATAGCCGAGATTGGGTGGCAGAGCCGGTAGTGGGAGGCGGGGATAGTGCTAGGCAGACTTATATGGTCTGTGCCAGAGCCGGTGGTGGGAGGCGGGGCTGGTGGTTGGGAGGCGGGGATAGTGCTGGGCAGACTTATACGGTCTGTGCCAGAGCCAGTGGTGGGAGGCGGGGCTGGTGGTTGGGGGGGCGGGGATAGTGCTGGGCAGACTTATATGGTCTGTGCCCTGAAAAAGACAGGTACAAATCAAGGTAAGGTATATACAAAAAGTGGCACATATGAGTTTATCTTGTTGGGCAGACTGGATGGACCGTGCAGGTCTTTTTCTGCCATCATCTACTATGTTATTATTTCTTCTCTTTCACCATTTTAACCCCATTTCTACCCTCTCTCAACCCCTTCCTTTCCACAGTACTCCCATTCCTTTCATCCTCTCTCCAGTCTTCTAGATCATTCACATTACATTTCAACCTTTTTCCATGCTTCATCCCCTTTGTCTGTCTCCCTATTTCACACCCTTTCTCATTTTCCAACCCATCCACCCCCCATCCACCCCCCACTCATACCTACCAATTACAGGTTCTCACTATTCCCTCTTCATGTCTCCCATCAATAATTCCCTGCTCTGCCCCCCCCCCCAAACATTCTCCCATTCAGTCACCAAATCCCAGTAATTTTCTGCTCTGTTTTTCTAACCCTACCCCTGAGTCCCATCCACCTTCTGCTCTTTCTAGGGTTTCTGCTCCATTTGACATTTATTTTCTGTCCATGTCCACTATTATTCCCTCTGTGTCTCTAGCCCTATCCGTCCCCCATGTTCAACAACTGCATTATTTGTCCCCATCACTCCTGTGTGTTCTTGTCTGTCCTCTTAACCCCCTCTCTTCCCTTTCTCATGCACTAAGGCCAGCATCTCTCCCTTTCTTCCCTGCTCCTTCCCCACAGTCCAGCATCTCTCTTTGTCCCTCTCTCCATCTTTCTCTGCTGACCCCCTTCCCAGCATCTCTCTCTCTCTCTCTCATGACTCTAGTATTTCTCACCCTCTTTTCCCTATCCCCTTATCTGATCTCTCTGTTCTCTCCACTCCACCCTCCCATCTGATCTCCCTGCCAGCAGACACCCCTGTATTCACAAATCTGTTTCCTTCCTTCCCCCACCCCACCCCCACCCCACATGGTAGTGTCAGCGATTGAGGCACCCACTGCTGGGTGGCTTCTCAAGTCTTCAGTCTACTGTGTCCCGTCTGCATGTGAAGAGGAAATTATGTCACAGGAGATGGGACGCACCAGAGAAAAGACTTGAGGAGCACAGTGGGTGCCCAATCACTGACACTGTCAGCTACGTAACCAAGGATTGGAAGACCACCGGTGGTGGGGGGAGAGGAGGAAGGCACTAGAGAGGATGTGCCGGTCTGCCAGGAGGGGAGAAGAGGAAGAGAGACACATGCCAGACTTTGGGTGGGGGGAGAGAGTGTGTGGGTGGATTGCTGAGCCCAAAGTGGGTGGACCTGTGGCTATGCCACTGATGGGAATGACGGGTTTTCAAAACCTGGACAAATGATAACAAAGCTGCCTGATTTAGGAAAACTGCCAGGACACCTAGACTGTTACCTAAAAAGAGGACATGTCCAGGGAAACCCGGACACATGGTAAACCTACCCTAGGCCTGCAGATGGCTAAAAATAAAAAAAGCCACCAACCTTTCACTCTTATGGGCTGACAGCCCCATAGCTGGTTACAGACACTGATGCACTATTAGGAACAGAGATGGGTAGTAGCGAAGTACTTGTACTTTGTTACAGTACTTAAGTACAGTAGGCAGTACTTTTACTTGTACAAGTTATATTTAAGCTGTATTTTTGTACTTAGTAACAAAGTACAAATTTGGAAAGTAGTTTAAAAAAAAAAAAGTATTTTCCATCCCTCTGCTTCTCCCCATCTATAGACTTTCCAAGCGATGTCAGACGCGGCTTGCAGCTGATTGGGCCTGAACTTCTGGTTCCAAAAATAGCTGCGCTGGGACCGGATATTCGGGCTCAATCAGATGCAAGCCAGGGTCTGACATCACCTGGAAATCCATTAAGGTTCATCTGGCAGTTTTATCTCTTATACATGATCCTATGGATGATATTCCACTCATTAGACATCCAACCACAAAAAGATTTATGAGAGACTTACTTCATTCCAGACCACCAATACAACCTCCAATTACGGCTTGGGATCTCAACCTTGTTTTACAAGCACTTTGATCCTGGGAACTGAGTTCCATTCCCACTGCAGCTTCTTGTGACTCTGGGCAAGTCACTTAACCCTCCATTGCCCCTGGTACAAAATAAGTACCTGAATATATGTAAACCGCTTTGAATGTAGTTGCAAAAACCTCAGAAAGGCGGTATATCAAGTCCCATTTCCCTTTCCCTTACGAATCCTCCATTTGAACCACTGGAAACAGACCCCTTGAAATATCTTTTATGGAAGACACTCTTCTTTAGTCACAATTACTTCTGCACGTCAGATAGGTGAGTTACAAGCCCTAGTCCACTATTCGCCATACCTACAGATTCTTCATGATATAGTACTACTCAGAATTCACCCTAAGTTTTTACCAAAGGTGGTGACATCTTTTCATATCAATGAAACTATTGTACTCCCTTTTTTTATTAATCCTCCACCTCACTCCTCTGAGCAAGACAGAATATTTCACACACTTGACTGTGCTAGAGCTTTGAGCATATACCTATGCAGGACGAATTTTCCTAGCCGCCCGTCACAGCTTTTCATCTCTATACAATCAATTCAGCAACCCACATCAGTAACAAAGTCCACTTTATCTAGATGGATAGCTAATTACATTTCCTTTTGTTACCAGCAAGCTAACCAATCACTCACTACTTCCATTCCATATGTCAGAGCACACCGCCTATGGTCTGTGGCAACTTCTTCAGCAATTCTTCACCGAGCTACTCCTTTGGAAATCTGTCAAGTTGCTACATGGTCATCAGTGCACACCTTTATGAAGCAGTACTGCATAGATGATGCATCAGCAGCTGATTCGTTTGGAAAACTAGGGCTATCCTCGTCATTGTGAGGCACCAACTCTCCACCTCCACCAACTCAGGTAACAGTTCTCTTGCATTACATGTACATATCTATATGACTGCTCGTAACTATTACTCTGTAGTCTTTTTAGCTTGGGAGTCTTCAGCTGTGTGTCTAGATGATCACACTGTCCATGGAGAAAAATAAGTTGCTTACCTGTAACAGTAGTTCTCTTTGGACAGCCACACAGACCCACCCTCCCACCCTGAGTTGATGCCAGCTTGAGTATTAACTAAGTTGACAGGAATGTTTCAGGACATTTATACTATAGGATAGTGGTGGGAAGGTTGGGGCATGCACAGAGGAGCTCTTTAAATTTCTGTGTGCTATTGGAAGGCCAGGTCAGTAACGTCACCCAGACGTCACTTGAGCTGTGTGGCTAGATGATCAACTGTCCAAGAAGAACAATCGTTACCGGTAAGCAACTTATTTTTCAACAGCACCACTAGTGCTTCCTGTGCCAAGCCCGCCTCCCCTGATGTAAACTTCTGGGATTGGCACAGGAAGCACTAATTGCACTGCAGAGAGCCAAGTCCCCCCCCCCCCCCCCCCATGTTTCCCATGGTAGTTTATTACCGTGGGCCCGGAGGCGGTGCACAGGAGGGAGGGAGTGAGACTGTGCTGCAGGCCTGTAGTGGATGGGAGGAGAGAGGAAGGAGGGAGAGAGAGAAATTAGGCAAGACCGCAAGACCGAATGATGGGGATGGAGAGAGACAGTGACATAGAGAGAGGGGGAGAAAGACAGAGGCTATAGGCTGGGGGAAAGAGAAACTGGGCAAGACTGGATAAGTGGTGAGGGAGAGAGAAACAAGGCAAGGCTGGATGGGAGAGGAGAGAGAGAGACTGAATAACAGAGAGAAATGGAGTGATACTGGATAAATGGTGGGGGGGGGGGAGAAGAGACAGAGGGAAAGTTAAACTTTGTCTTGTGAATTGTTCACTCTAATGATAGATTACTTGGAAACCTCAGAGTTCTAATAAGTCATAAGTACATAAGTATTCCCATACTGGGACAGACTGAAGGTCCATCAAGTTTAGCATCCTGTTTCCAACAGTGGCCAATCCAGGTCACAAGCACCTGGCAAGATCCCAAAACAGTACAATACATCCTATGCTGCCCATCCTAGAAACAAGTAGCGGATGTTCCTCAAATCCATCCTATGGACTAAAGGAATCCAGACCATTTTTAAACCCCGCTAAGCTAACTGGTTTTTACCACATTCTATGGCACTGAATTCCGAGTTTAATTACTTGTTGAGTGAAAAAATATTTTCTCTGGTTTGTTTTAAATTTACTACTTTATAGCTTCATTGCATGCCCTCTAATCCTAGTATTTTTAGAAAGAGTAAACAAGTGATACACAACTACCTGTTACACTCCACTCATTATTTTATAGACCTCTATCACATCTCCCCTCAGCTGTCTTTTCTCCAAGCTGAAGAGCCCTAGCCGCTTTAGCCTTTCCTCAGGGAAGTCGAACATCCCCTTTATCATTTTCGTCGCCCTTCTCTACATTTTCTAATTCCATTATATCTTTTTTGAGATGCGGTGACAAGAATTGCGCATAGTATTCAAGTTGCGGTCACACTATGGAGCGATACAAAAGCATTATAATGTCCTCATTTTTGTTTTCCATTCCTTTCCTAATAATACCTAACATTCTCTTTGCTTTCTTCACCACCGCCACACACTGAGCAGAGGGTTTCAATATATCATCAATGACTCCTAATGTGGAACCTTGCATCACATAACTATAGTTTCAGTTCCTCTTTCCCACATTTATCACTTTGCACTTGCTCACATTAAACATCATCTGCCATTTGGATGTCCAGTCTCCCAGTCTCGTAAGGTCCTCTTGTAATTTTTCACAATCCTCTTGCAATTTAACAACTTTGAATAACTTTGTGTCATCAACAAATTTAATTATCTCACTAATTACTCCCATATCTAGATCATTTATAAATATGTTAAAAAGCAGCAGTCCCAGCACAGACCCCTGGGGAACCCCACTATCTACACTTCTCCATTGAGAATACTGACCATTGAACTGTACTCTCTGTTTTCTGTCTTTTAACCAGTTTTTAATTCACAATAGAACACTACCTCCTATCCCATGACTCTACAATTTCCTCTGGATTCTTTCACGAGGTACCTTGCCAAATGCCTTTTGAAAATCCAGATATACAATATCGATTGGCTCACCTTTATCCACATGTTTGTTCATCCCTTCAAAGAAATGTAGTAGACTGGTGAGGCAAGATTTCCCTTCATTAAATCCATGTTGGCTTTGTTTCAGTAATCCATGCTTTTGAATATGCCCTGTAATTTTGTTCATTATAATAGTCTCTACCATTTTTGCCCAGCACTGACGTCAGGCTCACCGGTCTATAATTTCCCAGATCACCTCTGGAACCTTTTTCAAAAATCGGTATTACATTCACCACCCTCCAATCTTCTGGTACCATCCTTGATTTTAAAGATAAATTACATATTATTAACAATAGTTCTGCAAGTTCATTTTTCAATTCTATCAGTATTCTGGGATGAACACAATCTGGTCCAGGCAATTTGCTACTCTTCATTTTGTCAAATTGCACCATTATATCTTGATTTATAGACAGTTCATTCAGTTTCTCTGACTCGTCAGCTATGAATACCATTTCTAGCACCAGTATTTCTCCCAAATCTTCTTCTGTGAAGACCGAAGCAAAGAATTAATTTAATGTCTCTGCTATGGCTTTGTCTTCCCTGAGTGCCCATTTTACCCATCAGTCATCAAGTGGTCCAACTGATTCTTTTGCCAGCTTCTTGCTTTTAATATACCTAAAAAAGTTTTAGTATGTGCTTTTGCCTCCAGCGCAATCTTTTTTTCAAAGTCCCTCTTTGCCTTCCTTATCAGCACTTTGCATTTGACTTGCCATTACTTATGCTGTTTCTTATTATTTTCAGTCAGATCCTTCTTCCATTTTCTGAAGGATTTTCTTTTAGCTCTAATAGCTTCCTTCACCTCACTTTTTAACCATGCCAGCTGTCGCTTGGCCTTTCTCCCTCCTTTTTTAATACTTGGAATATAACTGGCCTAGGCTTCCAGGATTGCATTTTTGAACAGCATCCATGCCTGATGTAAATTTTTGACCTTCTCAGCTGCTCCTCTAAGTTTATTTTTCACTGTTCTTTTTATTTTATCATAGTCTCCTTTTTGAAAGTTAAATGCTGACGTATTGGATTTCCTGTGTGTACTGACTCCAGAGCTTATATCAAATCTGATCATATTATGATTACTGTTATCAAGCAGCTCTAGCACCATTACCTCCTGCACAAAATCATGTGCTCCACTAAGAACTAGGTCTAGAATTTTTCCTCCCCTTGTTGGCTCCTGTACGAGCTGCTCCATAAAGCAATCCTTGATTTCGTCGAGAAAATTTACCTCCCTGGCATGCCCTGATGCTACATTTACCCAGTCAATATTGGGGTAATTGAAATCAGTACTCAAAGACAAAATCACCTGTCTTCTAGTCAAGGTACTTATTACTGCCTTGGGATTGCAAGGCAATGAGGTACATTGAATAGAAGAGAGGTGATTTTGTCTTTGAGTACTGATATTGTTTAATCTCTAATCCTGTCTGAATTTTCTTATTGGTAATTGAAATCACCCATTATTATTG
This sequence comes from Microcaecilia unicolor, assembly GCF_901765095.1. Lineage (NCBI taxonomy): Eukaryota > Metazoa > Chordata > Amphibia > Gymnophiona > Siphonopidae > Microcaecilia > Microcaecilia unicolor. Next base: position 68,956,986 of record NC_044041.1, read on the forward strand.
CGTTCCCTAGTTTGTTAGCCTCCCTAATTTCTGATAACATTTCTACATCACCGTGGAAAGCAGACTGTGGAGTACCACAAGGATCACTGCTATCACAGATCCTATTCAACTTAATGATGAATGCCAAGTCCTTATCTAACCATATATGCAGACGATGTCACAATATACAATCCTTACAAAACCAAACTGACAGAAATCGCCAACGAAATCAAGCTTGGCCTGAACATCATGGATTCATGGGTAAATGCATTTCAACTAAAACTCAATAAAGAAAAAAATCATTGTCTCACCCTCTCATCCCAACACAGCGCAGACATCCCCACAAGTATCAACACCCCAGATCACACCCTTCCTATCTCAGACAGCTTGAAAATCCTCGGCGTTACAATGGACCATAACTTAACACTAGAGAGCCAAGTGGCATCCACAACAAAGAAAATGTTCCGCTCAATGTGGAAACTCAAACGCGTGAAGCAATTCTTCCCCGAGAGAAACATTTCGCAACCTGATACAATCAATGGTACTAACCCACTTAGATTACTGCAATAGAATTTATGCGGGACGTAAAGAACAAACCTTAAAGAAACTTCAGACCGCTCAAAACACGGCAGCTAGGCTTATATTTGGTAAAACGCGATTTGAAAGCACAAAACCCCACCGCGAAAAACTACACTGGCTCCCAATTAAAGAACGCATCACCTTCAAAATCTGCACTCTGGTTCACAAAATCATCTACGGAGAAGCCCCGAGTTACATGACAGAGTTGATCGACTTCCAATTAGAAATACATCCGAATCAACACGATCTTATCTAAATCTGCACTACCCAAGCTGCAAAGGACTTAAATACAAAAAAACTTACGCATCTAGTTTTTCCTACATAAGTACACAACTTTGGAACACATTACCAAAAGCCTTGAAAACGACGTACGACCACCTAAACTTCCGGAAATCACTAAAAATCAACCTGTTTAAAAGGCATACCCTACTGATCCAACTTAAATGCCTAATCTCTGCAACACAACCAAACTAAAGCACGTAATGGACATAACGCAACTCTTTCATTCTCCGATTCCCTAATGTGGCTGTGCCACATGAACTTGATCTTACCACAACATCACCCTGTATTTGTTCACACCAGAGCATGCAAAGGCCTCTCCGGTACTATGTAAGCCACATTGAGCCTACAAATAGGTGGGAAAATGTGGGATACAAATGTATCAAATAAATAAATAAAATCTGTCAGTTCGTCCTGGCCGGGTGGACGGTAATACACTCCAATCACTATCCTTTTCCCCTTTACACATGGAATTTCAATCCATAGAGATTCCAAGATGTGTTTTGTGTCTTGCATTATTTTTTTGTCTATTTGATTCAAGGCCCTCCTTAACATACAATGCTACCCCTCCACCAATTCAATCCATCCTATCACTACGATATAATTCGTACCCTTGTATGACAGTGTCCCACTGATTATCCTCCTTTCACCAGGTCTCAGAGATGCCTATTATATCTAATTTTTAATTTAGTGCAATATATTCTAACTCTCCCATCTTATTTCTTAGGCTTCTGCCATTCACACATAGACATTTCAAACTATGTTTGTTGTTCCTATTTACATCTTGCTCAGCACTTGACAGTGATAATTTGCAGTATTTTGTCTGCTTTTTATTTAAAGACACCTGGTCTACTATGGTCTCTATAGCAACCTCGCTATTGGGATACCCTATCTTCCCTGTTTTGGTGATATCTTTGAAAGATACCTTGTTCCAAATCATGTGCTTTTGAATGACTGTCAGCCTTCCCCCAGTCTCTAGTTTAAAAGCTGCTCTATCTTCTTTTTAAATGCCAATGCCAGCAGCATGGCTCCCCTTTCACCAGAATGCTGCCCAGTTCCTTACAAATCTAAAACCCTCCTTCCTGCACCATCGCCTCATCCATGCATTGAAACTCCAGAGCTCTGCATGTCTCTTGGGCCCTGCCTGTGGCATGTGGAGCACTTTGGAAAATGCTACCCTAGAGGTTCTGGATTTGAGCTTTCTACCTAAGAGCCTAAATTTGGCTTCCAGAACTTCCCTCCCACATTTTCCTTTGTCATTGTTACCCACATGTACCAAGACAGCCAGCTACTCCCCAGCACTATCTAAAATCCTATCTAAGTAATGCATGAGGTCCACCACCTTCACACCAAGCCAGGCGATCCTCACATCCATCAGCCTCCCAGCTACATGCCTAATAATCAATTCACCATCTACAACAGCCATCCTAACCCTTCCCTCCAGGGCAGAATCTCCTGTAGACACATCCTTGGTGCGAGAGGATATTGCATCCTCTAGAAGGATGGTCCTGGCTTCAGGATTACTTCCAGTTTCACGAGGGTGATGCTCTCCTTTTAGAAGACCTCCCTTCTCCAAGGCAGCACAGGGGATGCCAGACTGGAGGTGGGACTTCTCTACAACGTCCCTGTAGGCCTCCTCTATGTACTTCTCTGTCTCCCTCAGCCCCTCCAAGTCTGTTACTCCAGACCTGCCAAGTCTCCTGCTTTCAGACGGAGGCTCCCACTTTGGCAGGGCATCTCCCGAACTCCCACCAAAGTGGGAAAGTCTTCTACTGAGATACAGTGCTGGGCCAGGGACTCCACTGCCAGTGCCAGTGCTTCTCCCAATGAGCAGCCGCAGCAAAAGAACAAGGAAAGGGAAGCTGACGTCAACGGGAGGCAGAGGACTGGCAGAGCCAACATCGCATGCCTGAAGACTGCTGCTGCCCCACACTTGCTTTTTGTGTTATTTTGCTGCTGTTCATCGGGAGAAGCAGCAGTGGCCAGGAAACACTGAGATACTGGGTTGAAGGGGAAGGGGGAAAGGGTATGGAGAGGGAGGCAGGAGGTGCTGAATGGAGACAGCAGAGGGGAGAAAATGAGTGGGGATGCTGGATGGAAGAGGGGTACAGAGAGAGATTAGTGGAAAGAAGGAGAGAGAAAGAGGGGACATGAAAGAGGGCAGGAGTGAGAGAAGCAGCTGGGGAGAAGGAAGGGGGGGGAGACCTTGGCTGGTCGGATGGAGAGAGAAAGAGGAGAGATGCTAGATGAAAGGAGGGAGAAAAAGAGGGAAGATGCTGGAAGGATGGGGCAGAAAGAGGGAAGACGCTGGATGGAAGGGTAGGGAGACAAATTGGAGAAACACTGGAAGGATGGGAAGACCTTGCAAGACTTCTGCAGAAGTCTCGCGAGGCTGCTGCTTGAACTCTCTGCAGCCATTTTGAATCACCACCAGGAGCAAGAGAAGTCTACAACTGCGCCAGGTAGGAATTAGGGGGCTCTTTCCTGCCCCGAAGAAGTCGCTAGACCACCAGGGCACCACACTAAGGTAAGGGAGGGGAGGATAGGACACCTCTGAGGCCCGCCCCGCCAGCCTGCCCGTTCTTCCGCAAATCTGGACAAATGGGCAGGCTGGCAAAACCTGCCCGGATGCCCATCTATGTCCTCAAAAAGAGAACATGTCTGGGTAAATCCAGATGTATGGTAACCCTGTGGAGAGGGCTGAGTTTAGGATCCAAAGTGGTGAACTAGATTGGAAAATGGTTGACTGACAAGCAACAGAGTGTGGTGGTAAATGGAATTCGCTTGGAGGAAAGGAAGGTGAGTAGTGGAGTGCCCTAGAGTTCTGTACTGGGGCCGATTCTGTTTAATATATTTGTGAGAGACATTGCTGAAGGGTTAGAAGGAAAAGTTTGCCTTTTTGCAGACGACACAAAGATATCCAATAGAGTGGAAACCCCAGAGGGAGTAGAAACTATGAGAAGAGATCTCCAAAAATTAAAAGAATGGTCAAAGGTCTGGCAGTTAAAATTCAATGTGAAAAAGTGCAGAGTAATGTAGTTGGAGTGCAGAAATCCAAAGGAGATGTACGAGTTAGGAGGCAAGAGATTGATGAAATAGCTCAGGAGAGAGACCTTGGGGTGTTGGTGTCTGAGGATCTCAAGGTGACGAAACAATGTGACAAGGCGATAGCCACAGCCAGAAGAATACTAGGCTGCTTAAAGGTATAACCAGTAGAAGAAAGGAGGTGTTGATGCTCCCTCTACAAGTCGTTGGTGAGGCCCCACTTGTAATATTGTGTTCAGTTTTGGAGGCTGTATCTTGCTAAGGACATAAGACTTGAAGTGGTTCAGAGAAAAGCGTTAAGAATGGTATGAGGTTTGCGCCACAAGACACACGAAGAGAGACTTGATGACCTGAAGATGTATACCCTGAAGGAAAGGAGAAACAAGGGTGATATGACACAGACATTCAAATATTTAAAAGGTATTCATATCCAAACAAACCTTTTCCAGAGACGAGAAGGCGGTAGAACTAGAGAACATGAATTTATGTTGCAGGGGGACTGACTCAGGAATAACGTCAGGAAGTAATTTTTCACTGAGAGGATGTTAGATACCTGGAATGCCCTCCCACAGGAGGTAGTGGAGATGAAAACGGTAATGGAATTCAAAAATGCGTGGGATAAACACAAAGGAATCCTGCATGGAAAGAATGGAACCAGATGATCTTAGCAGTGATTAGATGGCAACTCCAGTAATTGGGAAGCTAAGCCAGTGTCAATTAGACTTCTACAGTCTGTGCCCTGATCATGACTGGACTTTGGATGGGCTGGAGTGGGGCTTCAATGACAGTTTCAATAGTTGGAGAACAAGGCCAGTGTCGGGCAACCTTCTACAGTCTGTGCCCTGAAAATGGAGTATTGAGTATGCAAATGTAGTATCACATCATACCCTATGCTATGAGTTTATTTTGTTAGGAAGACTGCCGTCATCTATTATGTTACTATATTACAGGAGAATTTTACAAAACCTTTTCTATTGGCTGAGTTACTTAATTTGATTCAGAATGGTGCAGATCTCTCACCCTGTACGAAAGATGCCCGGATCTCTGTTATTTCCAAACACCAGAAAGACAAAAAGTCTTATCTCCCTATCTCAGTACTTAAGATAAATGTACACTGTCAAGGAGTTTGCTTATTATTGGGGGTGCTCAAGCACCCACAGAACTGGCTCCTTTGGGTGGTGTTGCTCTCCTTGATTCACCCTGACCAGGTGGGTTTTGTTCCCAGATGTCAGACTCCTGATAATATATGGAGAATGATAAACTTGATACATGTGACTAGAATAAGGCAAATTCCAACTTGCTTATTATGGATAGATGCTGAGAAGGCATTTGACAAGGTCCAGTGGGGTTTTGTTTGGGCAAGGTTGGGCCCCTTACTTCATGGGTTGGCTCTATGCATTATATTTTATCTTCTAAGAACCTTTGTCAGGATCAATGGGGGCAACTCATCTTTGTTCAAGTTGGGGAGGGGCACTAGGCAGGGTTGTCCCCTGTCGCCTCTGTTCTTTGCACTAACTATGGGTCTTTGGCTTCTGCTGTTAGGAGTAGTACAGATATCTCAGGCATTTAGCTGGGGAACCATGACTTTACAATGTCATTATTTATAGACAATGTTTTGCTTTCTATGACTTGACCTCTTATATCATTCCCTAACTTGTTAAAAGATAGTCAACCATATTCAGCTGTGTATGGGTACAAAGTTAATAGACATAACAAGACAGAAGCCATGGATATTTATGGGCCTCCAGTTAGGAGTATTGGATAGTCTGAAAATATAATGTCCTTTAAATGGGTTTGTAGGGGTCTATGATACTTGGGGACACTGTTCCCTCTAAGCTGTGCGGGAGTCCTTCACCTATAGTCTTGCCAGTGGGTGGCACTGTTTCACTATCACATTTTCAATAGTGAGGGACAGGCAAGTTCTGCAGAACTCCAGGGAACCTACCTGTCCCTACAATATTTAAGCACTACCTCCCACTGGCAGCAATGCAATTGGAGGACTCCTTCTTAGCTTAGAGAGAACAGTGTTTAGGGGTTAAATTTACTCCAAAATATGGAGTCCTTTTCAGGCCAATTACTCACCTCTCATTCATGATATTAAAAAAGACCTGGAATGCTGGCAATTACTGACCGGTTATGGTTCAGTAGGATTTCTACCATTATAATGTTATCTTACCTAAGATACTGTATCTTTTCCAGGTTCTTCCAGTTTTACTCTCTAAGAAATGGCTCACATCCCTACAAGTTAGGTTGGTTAAATTTATTTGGAACAAAAGACAACTGAGACTCTCCAGAAATGTACTCTATAGGGATAAGAGAAAGGACGACTGGGTGTCCCTTACTTGACACTATACTACTATGTGGCCCAGGCCAAGGCAGCAGTGGAATGGTTCCAAAATCACTGCTACAAGCTATGTCATAAGTACATAAGTATTGCCACATGGGGACAGGCCAAAGGTCCATCAAGCCCAGCATTCTGTTTCCAACAGTAGCCAATCTGGGTCACAAATACCTGGCAAGATCCTGAAAAAGTTCAATACATTTTATGCTGCTTATCCCAGAAATAGCAGTGGATTTTCCCCAAGTCAGTTTAATAATGGTCTATGGACTTTTCCTTTAGGAAGCCATCCAGACCTTTTTTAAACCCAGCTAAGCTAACTGTCTTTATCACATTCTCTGGCAACGAATTCCAGAGTTTAATTACCCGTTGCGTGAAGAAAACTTTTTTCTGATTCGTTTTAAATTTACTACTTTGTAGCTTCATCGCATGCCCCCTAGTCCTAGTATTTTTGGAAAGAGTAAACAAACGATTCACTTCTACCCGTTCCACTCCACTCATTATTTTGTAGACTATCATATCTCCCCTCAGCAATCTTTTCTCCAAGCTGAAGAGCCCTAGACGCTTCAACTTTTCCTCATAGGGAAGTCATCCCATCCCCTTTATCATTTTCATCGTCCTTCTCTGTACCTTTTCTAACTCCACTATATAAATTAGTGAATTTGTTGTGTTTACCTATGAGGTTACACCTGCTCCCTCTCGACTTATGCCCCACCATCCTACGTATTTTCCATCACTAGGATAAAATGAGTAGAGAGCAAAATTCCCTGTTATCCCATTTCACTCCTATTACATCTAACTAAGAATGAGGCCTAGTGTATTTAGGAGGTGAAAGTTGTTAGGCTTGGCATGCTGGTGACAGATGTTAGACAGTATGCAGTTTGTGCTGTTCGATTCCCTGTCTGTGAAGACCTTGTAGGTACTAATAGTTTAATTGTGGTTGTATACTACTGTTTTAGAAACAAGATCCCATATATTGTTGCAAATAGCAAAAATGGGAGGAAGAACTGGGGGTCTGTAGAGAGAACTGTAGAAAATACTGGTGGTATATAACGCCTGTCAGATTCAATCATATATTTCCCTCTACTTCACCACTTTTATGGAGAAGATGTGAGGAGAGGTGAACTATGGGTCTTATCCTGCTTATTGGAAGACAATAAACTAGACTTCAGCAGTGGGATAGATGAGTGGTCCTATGGGACGCCACAACCTTTCTTTTTTAATAAACCTGTACAGGATATAATTAAATCCTGGCAGCTGCTAATTAGCACAGTTTTAATGCAGCAAAGTTGAACATGGTGAGCTGCTGGAAATCAGTGGAGAGTCCTTCTATAGTTAAATGGATAGCCAAGATTTAAATTGTGGTGCATTTGCCAGATGGAGTGTCTTACAGCTGAACACAGTGGAGTACTTAGCCAAATGGTGAAAAATGTAGGGACCTTTTATGTCCAAATGCTTAAACTGTAATGTGTATAATAAAAGTTGGGGAGGAGGGGGACAGTTGCAGTTTTCTCCACAGCAGTAGAGCTCTGTTATCTGACTAGCTATCCATGAACTGTTTTGTGGAGGGAAGGGGTGGTGAGGGGGAATATTTGTACTTTAGAATGAGGATTAAATGGTTCCATTTATAATGGGTGGGGCAGGGAAAGAATTCAAAATTAAATCATTTAATACATATGAAGGTTTCACAGTAACAGGTCCTACTATGTAAGTTTGTCTACATCATTTATTGGGTTTTTCAATTTGTTGGTTTGACATAGATTCTTCTTTATGTGAGCATTGTACCACACTGGTGTTTTAATAAAATACCTCTGAAAAGTTTGTTTAAAATGGGAGGGGTTGGACAAATTCCTGGAGGAAAAATCAATATTACTAGCTAAGTAGACAGGAAAGCCACCATATATCTCTAGGGGAATGAGATATTCCAGATACTTAGCTACCCTATGAAGGCAGAATGCTGGTTGGACCTAACTTGGCACAGTGTATCCCCTTATGTATGCACTGTGTCAGCAAATAAGGACTGTTTACCATACCCAGTTTGCCTGGTTGCCTTGCTTACCCTGCTGTAGCTCAGGATTTCTCCAAATGGGTTAGTTTTGCGCATACCATGACAGGAATAAACCTCACTCTTAAGCCATGGTACGTAGAATATGGCACCCCAACATAATAGCCCAGACAAAATAGCCCCAACAAAATAGCCTTGTAACAAAACAGCCCTTCACAAAAATAAGTATAGTAAGAACTGTCTCCTTCCCTCTGGGGGTCCAGCATCTCTTGTCCCCATCTATTCCCTACTCATTCATCTGAGCTCTCTTTTCCTTCTACTCCCTCTCCAGTACAGCATCTTTCTCTCACCACCCCCATGTTCTGTCATCTCTGTCCAACTACCTCCTTCCCTGCATTCTGGCATCTCTCTCCCTTCCTCCCCTTCCCATAGTCTGGAAATGCATCTCTTACCCTTTCTTCCCACCTACTTCTCAACATAGTCCAGCATCTCTCCCTCTTCCTCCTGCCTGCCCTGCACAGTCCGGTATCTCTCTTGCCCCCCCTCACCCGACGATCCTCCAACGTTCCTGCCGGCAGTGTCAATAAGTTGCTTTGGCTGGCCCCGGAAGCATTGTCTCTGTTGTGTCCTGCCTATGCTGATATAGGAAGTTGTGTCAGACGAGGCAGGACACAACAGAGGGAATGCTTCCAGGGCTGGCTGAAGCAGCTTGTGTTCCTTGCTGATGCTGCTGGTAGCCCACAGGAATGTTGGAGGATCGCTGGGGGAGGGGGGAGGGCAAGAGAGATACCAGCAGTGGCGGCCCTACCATTAGGCCGACTGAGGGGGGGGGGGGGGGCCTCATGCAGCACTCTCCAGGAGTGGTACTCTCCCCTTACCTCCTCAACCCTATTCCCTACATTGACCTTATTTGTTTAATTTCCAAAAGGCAGCAGTGGTAGCAGCAGCGATTCCCATAAGCTGCCTTGCTGCCGGCACTGGCCTCTTCTCCCTACTGCGGCCTGCCTCTTGATGTAACTTCCTGATTCCTCAGAGGTGGGATGCAGTAGAGTGAAAAGGCCGGGGCCAGCGGCACCGCGGCAGGGCAGCCTATGGGAATCACTTCTGGTGCCTCATTTTGGAAAAGAAAAAAATAGGGCAAATATGGAGAAAAATGTTGAGCAGGGAAAGGGGGAGCTGCCAGACCAGGTTTGGGCAGAAACAGGAGCAGCATCTCATCCATGCCTCAGGCAAATTGACTAGGGCCGCCTCTGGATACCAGACCACACAGGGCAGGCAGGAGGGAGACATTCCGGACAGTGAGCATTGAAACTGGGGTGGCAAAGGGGAGACACACCTCGGCTCAAAGCAGCAGCGGAACTCAGAAAGACACACAGTTGCAGCAGCAGGAGCAGAGCAGGTAAAATACTCAGGGGTGAGCCCTTTTGTCGGGGGGGGGGGGGGGGGGTCATTTGTCAGCAGGCCCTTTTATGTTTCAACATTTTTATTGATGACCAACAGAAAAACAAATTCACCATAATGCATGTCAGATAAAAATAACAATAACAATATGTTCACAAAGGTTGTCTCATCACTAGTCATCAATCAATGTTTACCATTTTTTTCCCATCCCACCCCACCCTCTCCCTCTGTAACACTGCACAAGCCAACACCAATATGATGCAAAACAGAGCAGAAATTCAACAAATCTCATGTCATCATACAATAGCAAAACGATCCCCTCCCTGCCCCCCCTCCAACTCAACTGAACCCCCAGCTCACCATAAGTTGTCAGCAGGCCCTTTTGTCGGGGATTATTTGTCAGGGATTTTTTGTCTGTTTTTTTTTTGGGTGGAGGGGGGGGGTGCCTATTTTGACCAGGTACCGTTAAGTATGATCTCAGTCTCTCAAATTTACTGCTAATCTGCAGGAGATTGTGCAGGAGTTGGTCTGAAGGCCCTATCAAATACTTGGGAGTGTGCATACCAAATGACCTAACTCAACTCAACTGTATAACTGTAATGTTAATCCTCTTCTATAGGACACGATCTGCCTATTGCAGCTCTGGATCGCCTACCCTTTATCCTTGATCGGTCGGATAAATTTATTCAACACTAGTAAAAAAAGGCCCGTTTCTGGATCAAATAAAATGGACGCTAGCAAGGTTTTCCTCCCCAACACCCCCTCCCTCCCTACCCACTGGTTCGTCGTTCTGAAGCCACTGACGCCATAGGTCCGCACCTCGTGAACGCACCTTCATCAGCTTCTTGGTTGTGAAGCCACTGACGCCATTACCCCGCCCTCGATGCGTGACGCCATTGCTCCACCCTCGACGTCATCATGTTTGACGCGAGGGCGGGGCCCAGCGACTTGGTGCTTTCGGTGGCTTCACCACCACGAACCCTTCATTACGGAAGTGACGTCAGTGTCCTCAGAACGTTGAGGGTGAGTTTTATTATATTAGATGATGCTCGCCCCCCATTGGCTATATCTTTTCCAGATCTTGCCTCTGCTTTTAAAGTCACGGGATGAACAAGCACTTCACAAAGCTTTGCAATATTATTTGTGGTGGGATAAGCGGCCCAGACTTTCAATCTCTGTCCTTCAAAAACCACAGGCGCACAGAGGCCTTAACTTATTGAACGTTAGGTACCTGACAATAGCGTGTGCCATGAGACATATAAACGACTGGTACAGATGGATTAGCGATTTCTCAGCAACTCACCTGGAACTAGAATATTTAGGATCAAATAATTTCAGTTAGCAGCTACACACGATCCCAAAGCAAAACCCCTCAACCCTGAGGCACAATCTTTTTCTTTGCACTTCGCTTGCCACATGGAGGTGGCTCTGCAGGCATCATCACTTCTCAGTGGTGGCCACAACTTACGCCTCCATATACCATAATTCAGATTTTCCACCTGGCAGTTATTCTCCGGTGTTTGCATGATGGCGCTCTCAAGGACTTTGTTACCTTTATCAACTGCTGTCAGATGATGGTAAATTGCAATCATTTCAGGACTTGCAAGTTGCACATGCTCTCCCGCAATCAGATTTCTTTGCATATCTACAATTGCATCATTACGTGTGGATGAGAAGGGAAAGGGAACAGAGCCCGCAATGACAGTGCGGGAAAGGTAATAGAATCTGCGGGGAAGGGGAGAGAGCAGACGAGGTGGGAACAGGGACAGAACCCATGGGGATGGGGACCAAGCCCACGGGGACAGGGACAAATTTTGTCCCCGTGTCATTACACCAGTTTAGAAGAAGTTATAATTGTGTACAGCTGAAGTATGTGCATAGGTGTCTATTTTATAATCTATAAAGGCGTAACTAGCGCCTCATGGCGAGTTTGTTAATTAGTGGCAGAAGCATGGAAGACCAGATTATAGTAGCAAAACCATAGCATTTCTTTATAGTTAGTTAGCTCTGCGACTACTTGCAGTGGTAGATGACCTTTCTGACAGGATCAAGATGTCTAGGGGCAATGTATATACTGTTATGTTATGTGAAACTCAATAAACAAATTTCAAAATAAAAAAATAATCTATAAAGGCAATTCTGTAACTGGGCACATACAATTACATGTAACTGCATCAATCAGCACCATTTATGCACCCAAATGCACTGTGTGCCAATTGAAGCCAGCCATGGACCTGGCGTGAGTGGTCATGCCTATGTGTAGGGTTGATGATGTCCACTTGCACTAGTTCTCTCTAATGGAATCTTGGCGCCGCACCTTGAGTATTGAGTTTAGTTCTGGTCGCCATATCTCAAAAAAGATATAGCGGAATTAGAAAAGGTTCAAAGAAAAGGGATGGAACTCCTCTCGTATGTGGAAAGGCTAAAGAGGTTAGGGCTCTTCAGCTTGGAAAAAAGACGGACGAGGGGAGATATGATTGAGGTCTACAAAATCCTGAGTGGTGTAGAGCAAGTAGAAGTAAATCGATTTTTTACTCATTCCAAAAGCAGAAAGACTAGGGGACACGTGAGGAAGTTACATGGAAATACTTTTAAAACAAATAGGAGGAAATATTTTTTTCACGCAACAAATAGTTAAGCTCTGGAACTGTTTGCCAGAGGATGTGGTAACAGCAGTTAGTGTATCTGGATTTAAAAACGATTTGGACAAATCCCTGGAGGAAAAGTCCATAGTCTGCTATTGAGACAGACATGAGAAGCAACTGCTTGCCCTGGGATTTGTAGTATGGAGTGTTGCCACGATTTGGGTTTCTGCCAGGTACTTGTGACCTGGCTTGGCCACTGTTTGGAAAAGGGCTAGATGGACCATTGGTCTGACCCTGTATGGCTACTCTTATGTTCTTATTAGAGAACAGCTGCTCAGTGCATGGTATCGAAGTGCTTAACTTGAGGTGCCAAGTTATAGTGTTGCCCCATATTCCAACTACTGCAATAAAACGTTGGCAAACGCTTCAAAATACAGCAGCTCGTTTACTTTGTCATGCAAGATGTTCTGACCACGTCACTCCTTTGTTGTTGAAATTACATTGGTTGCCAATCAACTTAAGGATACAATTTAAGATTCTTACTCTGGCACATAAAGTGATTCATACTGGTTTACCTGATTATCTGGCATCACTGACTATTTCTTACACTCTGGCATGTTGTCTGCGCTCGCTCAATGACCATAGACTTGTCTTACCCAACCCTAGACAAATATATTATGAAGCCACAAGAAAAAGTGCTTTTTATTTGCTGGCCCCATTCTAGTGGAATAGACTTCCTTTGTATATGAGCCTTTGTTAAAGAACTTTAAGATAGCTATGAAGACTTATATTTTTTCAACTATTTAGTGTGTTTCTGGGTTAGCAGATCAGTTGTACCTGAAGAGAATGTAGTAGTTATGCGACTATATTTTATCTTTTTTTATGTGATTGTTTTCTTTTCTATATATTTTTTTGGCATTCTTTTCCTTTTTCCATATGTTTTTAATTATTTTGTAAATCACTTTGATTTATTTGTTAAAAAAGGCGATTCATCAAGTACAAATAAACATAAACATACAGCATGAGTCTGCCAGCACTTCCTCCCCAAACACGCTTACAAGTAGACACCCGCTTGTCATACTGCATAACTGCAAATGTGGGGTAGTCTTTTAAGAGGCTTTTCTGCACCAAAAGAAACCTTTATAAAATGAATCTCTTAATGTACAAAATATCAAGATAAGGAATCCTGAAACGGAATATTCCATACTACAAACAAACTGAAAGGTCCAGACAGACTATGCTGTGATTAATGATCTGCATCACAGGATGGGATGGTGCTCCCAAGGCTGGCACTCTGAGATTCCCAAAAATATTCAGAGGTATTTTATTTTATTTATTTTATTGCATTTGTATCCCACATTATCCCACCTATTTGCAGGCTCAATGTGGCTTACAGAGTTTTATTATGACATGGATATTACAGGGTATCGGATACAATTGGTAATGTACAAAGATTAAGTAATGGAAGAGTGAAGGAGGTGTTAGAGAGGATAGTATATAAAGGGAATTGCCATAGCTGGGTAGATTAATGGGGTAGTTTTGTAAGGCTATGGGTTCTCTTTGTGGGCTTTGTTGAAGAGATGTGTCTTTAAAGATTTGCGAAAGTCAGTTATTTCGTCAGTAGAATAATGCACAGGGTTGGCTTGACCACTGGCAGACTAGCAGGCTTATTTTCAAAAGAGAAGGGCGCCCATCTTTCGACACAAATCGGGAGATGGGCGTCCTTCTCTCAGGGTCGCCCAAATCGGCATAATCGAAAGCCGATAATGGAAAAAAGAAGGGCGTCCCTGACGAGCACTTGGGCGACTTTACTTGGTCCATTTTTTCTTACGACCAAGCCTCAAAAAGGTGCCCAAACTGACCAGATAACCACCGGAGGGAATCAGGGATGACCTCCCCTGACTCTCCCAGTGGACACTAACCACCTCCCACCCCCAAAAAAACAACTTTAAAAACTTTTTTGCCAGCCTGAAATGTCATACTCAGGTCCATCACAGCAATATGCAGGTCCCTGGGGGGGGGGGGGGGGGGGGGAGGTATGTGTGTGTCAGCGGAGGCATAGCAAAGGTGTGGACGTCCTTCTTTCAAACATTTTGGATGTCCTGAACTTCCCCCCCTCACAGGGACAGCCAAATTTCAAGGGAGTGGAGTGGAGGAGTGGCCTAGTGGTTAGAGCACTGGTCTTGCAATTCAGAGGTGGCCGGTTCAAATCCTACTGCTGCTACTTGTGATCTGAAATCCAAATAAATAAAGAGGGTGTCAAAGGCATAGCAAAGACATCTGGGGTGCACCCACTTGTGCTGCCCCTGACAGCTAACCACACACCAATTTACTTTTGCCAGTCCACATATCCATTTGGAGGAGTGGCCTAGTGGTTAGGGTGGTGGACTTTGGTCCTGGGGAACTGAGGAACTGAGTTCGATTCCCACTTCAGGCACAGGCAGCTCCTTGTGACTCTGGGCAAGTCACTTAACCCTCCATTGCCCCATGTAAGCCACATTGAGCCTGCCATGAGTGGGAAAGCGCGGGGTACAAATATAACAAAAATAAATAAAATAAAAATTTCCTTATGTGCACATGCCTTAGTCTGGTGATGATGTCAGATCAAACAATTTGCATTGTTGGATACCAGACCATGATGAGCCGCAGATCGTCCTTAATGATGTCAAGAAATCTCTTTCCTGGCCATCCATCTACTTCATTGCCACCCAGATGTATTATGAAGATGTCCAGATATTGGGGTCAGGTTCTCAAAATATACAGCACCGGTAATAGTTGACACCACCACCACATTCCATGCTTGCCCAACCAGGAAATCTGTACTCCCCTATAGCCAAGCCCACATGGATTCTTCCTGGTCTGTTCACCACATGATGGCTAGCCCAGTGTATGAGAGAGTAAGCAATTATCCATACAAAATAGGAATGGCAAGCAGCATCTGCAAAAAAAATGGCCCAATCAGGACACGAACACAGCCAAAAACAGAAGGATTGAAAAAGAACCAAATACAATCATGTCACCCAACTAAGAAGACTGAGCAACAGGCTCAAAGATAGAAAAGGAGCAACCACCCTGAGAAGTCACCCCGCCATGCTCCTAGACCCAGTAGCAGCCAACTCTTGCTCTAACAGAATACACCCAAAAAATTTCTCTGTCTACCTAGTCCATGACCTGACAATTAGGCATTGATTTGTACATCATTACCAGCCATCTAAGAATTTGTTTTTTAATTCAGAATTCTGTTCCTGACGGATGTAACCCTGGAAAACTCCCGATGACCACAGTCCAATATGCTTAATGGCCTCTGCACCCAGACATGCCCCTGTTCCGGGGCAGAGAAGAAACATAGAACAACAGAGGGCAGGCGCGTGCGGCACCCCCCCCCCTGCGGTGTGCACCCGGGGCGGACCGCCCCCACTGCCCCCCCCCTAGGAACGCCACTGGACCTATTACTGGCTAAATCCAGAGGTATCTATTCCATCCTCATTCTTCTTGATCTTTCCGCTGCTTTTGACACTGTCGATCACAGCATACTCCTCGATATCCTGTCCTCACTTGGATTCCAGGGCTCTGTCCTTTCCTGGTTCTCTTCCTGCCTCTCCCTCTGCACCTTCAGTGTTCACTCTGGTGGATCCTCTTCTACTTCTATCCCTCTGCCTGTTGGCGTACCTCAGGGTTCTGTTCTTGGTCCCCTCCTCTTTCTATCTACACTTCTTCCCTTGGTTCATTAATCTCATCCCATGGCTTTTCCTACCATCTCTATGCTGTTGACTCCCAAATCTACCTTTCTACCCCTGATATCTCACCTTGCATCCAAACCAAAGTTTCAGCGTGCTTGTTTGACATTGCTGTCTGGATATCTCAACGCCACCTGAAATTAAACATGACCAAAACCGAGCTTCTCATTTTTCCCCCCAAACCCACCTCCCCACTCCCCCCATTTTCTATTTCTGTTGATGGCTCTCTCATTCTCCCTATCTCCTCAGCTCGAAACCTTGGGGTTATCTTTGAGTCTTCTCTCTCCTTCTCTGCTCATATCCAGCACATTGCCAAGACCTGTCGTTTCCTTCTTTACAACATCCATGAAATCCGCCCCTTTCTTTCCGAGCACTCTACCAAAACCCTCATCCACACCCTTGTCACCTCTCGTTTAGACTACTGCAATCTGCTTCTTGCTGGCCTCCCACTTAATCACCTCTCCCCTCTCCAATCGGTTCAAAACTCTGCTGCCCGTCTCGTCTTCCGCCAGGGTCGCTTTATTCATACTACCCCTCTCCCATAGGCGGTCGGTGGCCCAACTGTTTGGGGAGGCTAAAGGGGGCGGGGTTAGGGGTTGGGCCATGGGTGGGGCTTAAATCCATAATTGTCTGATAACACACAGAAAAAATAAATAAATAAAAGTCACAATTAATACTTTTTATTAAATTTAGATATTAGCTATGTATCATATGTCAAAGAATAAAGTGGTTGCTCAAAGCATATACTAACCACAATCGCTCAACTGCAAAACACTATGCACAACTTTGTGCAAAAACATACACAGAACCTTACTGTACCATAAATATTACACTGGGCAGAACCTAATACACCAATATACCACCCATACGGAAAATGCAGACTGTCAACAATATGAAACAAGGGATCATAATATCACAATTCTCATGTAGAGCCACAAAACATCCTAATTCATGCTTAATGTGGGATAAAATGCCATACATAAGTAAATAAATATAAACTTTTAATGTTGAGCACCTGATTCTCAAAGTGGACATATTCCAAACACTATAATGAAAATAAAATGATTTTTTTCTACCTTTGTTGTCTGGTGACTTTGTTTTTCTGATCATGCTGGCCCAGTATCCGATTCTGCTACTATCTGTCCTCTTAACTCCGTTTCCAGGGCTTCCTTTCCATTTATTTATTTTACTTTCCGCCTTTCTTCTTCATTTCTGGCCCTCAGCTTCTGCCTATTTTCTTCATCCATGTGCAGTTTTTCTCCTCTCTTCCTTTTCCCTCATCTCATCTCCTTCCTCACTTTTCCCTCCCCTCCATCCATGTCCAGCATTTCTTCTCTCTCCCCTCCTATCCCCTGCCCTCCATCCACCCATGTCCAGCGACCCTTCTCTCCCCTGCCCTGCATGCACCCATGTCCAGTGACCCTCCTCTCCCCTGCCCTCCATCCACCCATGTCCAGCAGTGACCCTCCTCTCCCCTGCCCTACATGCACCCATGTCCAGTGACCCTCCTCTCCCCTGCTCTTCATCCACCCATGTCCAGTGACCCTCCTTCCCCTGCCCTCCATCCACCCATGTCCAGCAGTGACCCTCCCCTGCCCTGCATGAATTATTCTCCTCCCTCCCTCCGGATCCTGACTCTTCAAATTCTTTGGGGCGGGCGCTGGGCAGGCAGGCAGTTTACCTGCCCGCTGCGAGCGCTGACTCTCCCCCACTGGCGCTGCCGCTGCCAGCGTTCACGCTTCAAAATGGCCGCCGAGACTTACAGAAGTCTCGCGAGGCCGCTGGAAGTCTCAGTGGCCATTTTTAAAGCGCAAACGCCGGCAGCGCAGCGCCAGTGGGGGAATCAGCGCTGGCAGCGGGGCGGGCAGGCAGGCAAGACTGCCCCGAAGAATTAGCACACCACCGTCGCTGCGGCTGGGGAGGCTTAGCCTCCCCAAGCCTCCAATACCGGGCGCCTATGCCCTCTCCTCAAGTCGCTTCACTGGCTCCCTCTCCATTTTCGCATCCTGTTCAAACTTCTTCTACTAACCTATAAACGTATTCACTCTGCTGCTCCCCAGTATCTCTCCACACTCGTCCTTCCCTACACCCCTTCCCATGCACTCCGCTCCATGGATAAATCCTTCTTATCTGTTCCCTTCTCCACTACTGCCAACTCCAGACTTCGTGCCTTCTGTCTCGCTGCACCCTACGCCTGGAATAAACTTCCTGAGCCCCTACGTCTTGCCCCATCCTTGGCCACCTTTAAATCTAGACTGAAAGCCCACCTCTTTAACATTGCTTTTGACTCGTAACCGCTTGTAACCACTCACCTCCACCTACCCTCCTCTCCTCCTTCCTGTACACATTAATTGATTTGATTTACTTACTTCATTTTTGTCTATTAGATTGTAAGCTCTTTGAGCAGGGACTGTCTTTCTTCTATGTTTGTGCAGCGCTGCGTACGCCTTGTAGCGCTATAGAAATGCTAAATAGTAGTAGTAGTAGTAGTAGTAATATTAGTATCTGGTTAGTACTGAGCCACTGACATGAACCAGAAAACACAGACACCCCTAGTGGATGAACTGCCAAATAGCAAGCCACCTGTGATACCAGGCATGTAACCATACCTGCTTCTCGTTTTAAGACCACTATCTGACCCTGTCCCTTTTTGATTTGGCAATGCATACAGGCAAAGTATCACCCTGCAACAGAATGTGTTCCATCAACCCCCCACTCTCAGAAGTATTGCTAGACTATGGCACTAACTCGCCCACTCTCATAGCACCACTGGCTTGAAGGATGCCAGCTCCATGGAGCTGCTTGTGGCCATCCCCAGTGAGCTGGACCTCCTATCCCTCTGGCTACACTCTCTCCCATATCTCCCCTTGCTGCTGCTGTGGCCTCAACTGCTCCTTCACACCCTCCCCTCCCACTGCATGAACCATACTACCAGAGACCCACTAGGCAGCTGTCTCCCTTGCTTCACCACACCACCCTGGCCCTGCAAGCTGGTAGAAACAGCCCTTCAACCCCACTTGAATTCCCTACAACACAAGACTTGTGTAGGCTAGCCTTGCCCTTCCTCCACCCAGGCATCTTTCCTGCTGTGCCAACTTGCACTGGAAGCTACTGCTTCAACAGCCAGTGCTGATAGGGAGTTGGCCTTAGATATTCTTGTGGGGAGCACAGAAGGGGTACCAGCTGCACTGACCTGCTCAGGGCTCTCCTCATCAAAAAGGATCTCCTGTGCAAATAGAGAATTCCCTTCTGTCTTTGCAGGCAGCCTCTCTGTCTGATGAGATTCATCTTCTACCATGAAGGGCCAGCAGGCAAGCTAATATGTGACTTGAACTTTCAACCTTCAGATCTGTGTAGACTGCTTTAAGGCTTTACCAATCATTCCAAAGGCATCTGTGAGGGGGGCAGGGGAGGTGTTTTTATTTATTTATTTAGATACAATTAATTATGTGCAAAGATTAAGTAAGGAAAGAAAGATGGAGAGTGTTAGGCGGTTAAGTATAGGAGGTTCTTTTAATACACAGTCGTTGTTAAAACCACCTCCAAGGAGCAGGAAAAGCCCTGTGCCTCCTAACCTTCCTTACCCCCTCCCCTTCCAGGATCCTCCACCCCATCCAGCCAATCATCCTCTGTCAATGCCTGACTTTTACCGTTGAATGGACCAGTAGTAAACCTCCAACGTGGCGTCATTGTCTGATCTGCCTTTTAATTTTTACTACCTGCTTCTACCCTGGCCCTCATCAGCTTCCTCCTTTGAAAATTGCCCCAGGTGAGCAGGCCCCAGACTTCTGTTAAAGGCTGTTCTCAAGACAAGCTCTCAGGCTCATTACTTCTATATTTTAATTGACTTTTCTGATGTAAACTGCCTAGACTTATTTTAGCAAGTTTTCAATAAACCATAATACCCTTGCATCAGCCCTGGTTAGGAATGTGAGTGCTAGAAGAAGAGAGAAGCGCTGCTAGGAGAGATGTCCAGCGCTTGTTCCTGAAGGCTTCAGATTTCTGGATGTCTCTAATGAATATGTATGAGACATATTTGAATACAGTGCAAGTGTAGAATCATTGGGAGAGATCCTGAAAGCCTATTTGGGTTTACAGACAGGAACTGGACATCCCTGCAGAGATATGTTATACACAAGGTGAGGCCTCTCATCCTCATGTAACATCCTTAGTTTGCCTTTCCTTTCAACATATGGGGAAAATTGGATTCCACTGTCTCTTGTGCTGAACAACATGTATCCAAGCTGTCTCTGTCTGTTAGTCTCTTCCTCTCTCCATCTGTCAGTCTCCCTGGCTTTCTCCCCTCTTTCTCCCACACTGTCCCACACTTTTTCCCTTTATTTGCATGTCTGTCTGCCTCCCACACACTCTCCCTAATGTTCCCTAGCACATGCGGGTGCGCGCACGCGCATGCACACACTCTCCTACCTTCCCTTCTCCTCTCCCTCCCCCTCCCTCCCCCTTGCTTTTTCTCTGCCCACCCTGGCTCTCTCTTTCCCCCTCCTCTCTCACTTTCTTGACCTCTGTCCTCTTTGTCTCTTTTGCTTGTCCCCTCTCTAATTCTTTCCCTACCTACTGTTCTCTCTCTCTTCTGGAGCATAGCCGTTTTCCTTACTATACATGTAGTGCTGCTAAGATTCCATTAGAGGTCACTGGTTCTTAAGAAAAAGACAAAGCTTTAGAAGCTGGAAACAAAGGCAGCTCCACGAGTAAATATAGTAAAAAGCCTCTCTTTACTTCATCTTTGCTCCTAACCTGAAGTGGTCTTTCATTTAGTCAGAATAAAGCCCTGGGGTTCCTGTGCTTGTCCATTTAAATACATAGAAATCAAATCATGGGGATGAGACCTTTTACTGTAGTAACTCGATATTTGTGACACAATTTCAAGGCCTCTGCCCCCTTCATTGGTAAAGCAGTTTGCTTAATTTATCCTTAGCTTATTTTGGCTTGACCTAATGTAGGGAACAGTGAGAAAAAATGAGAGCCTGGGGAGGAATGGGGGCTACATGGAGTCTTCTTATGGCCAGTGCATGGAATTTGGCTGTCACAGATGTCATCAAATTTTGACGCCCCTTCCCCCCCAAACTGGACATCCATCACTGTTGCTTCTAAAGGCATCTATCCCTGCACATAGCGTCTGCCCACAGTCTGTGCAGCAGCCCTGTCTCCTCTTGCTCCAGTAACACATAAAGTGGTCGCCATTTTAACCCACAATGTACAGAAACAAAAATCAAAAAAACAAAAACTATACTGAACCACTTTAATACATGGAGTGGAGTAGCCTAGTGGTTAGTTAGTGCAGTGGCCTGAGAATTAGGGGAACTGCATTCAGTCCTCACTGCTGCTCTTTGCAACTCTAGGCAAGTCACTTAACCCTCCTTGCCCCAAGTACAAAATAAGTACCTTTATGTACAATATGTAAATTGCTTTGATTATAACCACAGAAAGGCTTTTGCCACTGCAGGGAAGGCTTGTGAGGACATTTCTACCACCGCCTGTACTGCCTATTAGGTTACCCCACACTACCCCTTACAAAAAAGGTACAAAAACTATCTGAAATGGAAATATGGCATCCCCATTTCCAACCCACTACTCTTTTATAACCCCTCACACTTCCTCCCCTACACCTAAGGCACACATGCCCTTTATGTTAAGGAGTCTGGATTCTGTCTTCTGAAGTGTCAGCTTCACCTCCTGAAAAGTGAGCCTGCTGTTTGCCTTACTGAATGGCTCCTCCCCTCCTCCCACACAGCCCCTGATATGCAGAGAAATAAATACCCAGGAGAGGGAGGTACCAAGAATGACATTAGCAGAACCCCACTCGCCCCTCACCACAGAATCCGTGCAGCTGCACTCACACTCTTTCTCACTCACTCTCATCACAGAATCAGGACACTCACAGGTATCCAGGGGCCTTCACTGCTGGCAGGTGATAAGCAGGGAAGTAAATACCAAGAGAGTGAGGTATCGAGAGTGACATCAGTGGAACTATTTATTTATTTATTTGTTTCATTTGTATCCCACATTTTCCCACCTATTTGCAGGCTCAATGTGGCTTACATGGTACCGCAACGGCGTTCGCCAGTTGCGGTATGAACAAATACAGGTGTTATTGTGGTTAAAGAAGGTTCGTGTTTGGTAGATATACTGGGGAAGTTAGGGAGGGGGGATGAAGGTTAAGGTATGTCCATTACAGTCTTTGGTTTTGCAGTGTCGCAGGAACTTAGGTTTTTATGTTGGGTTGGTGGGGTATGCCTTTTCGAACAGGTTTGTTTTTAGTTCTTTCCGGAAACTTAGGTGGTCATTTGTTGTTTTTAGTATCTTTGGCAGAGCGTTCCATAGTTGTGCGCCTAAGTAAGAAAAGCTGGATGCATAAGTTGATTTGTATTTGAGTCCTTTAGTACTTGGGTAGTGGAGATTTAGGTAAGTTCGTGCTGATCTTGTTGGTAGGTCTATGAGGTCTGTGAGGTCTGTCATGTATCCCGGGACAAAGGACAAAGTCACTACACCCTGCATTCACAATCACTCAGAGTATGTATGGAGCTCTAACAGACTCTACATTGCTGATAGGTGATAGGTCCCATGGTTAGATAGATGAACATCATGGGCCCCATCCTGGGTTTTTTTTTTTGTTTGTTTTTTTAATAATCAAGGCACTTTTGTGGTATGAGGTTTCGCTAAGTTTAATGTTAACATTAATTTGTACAATATATCTTATTTCATGATAGTTAGCCAGGAAATGGTGGTAGCAGGTGATGGTGGCAGTAGTGGTGGATGACCCTTCTGTGTTTTGCCCTACCATGCCCAGCCTTTTTGTGAAGGCTTTTTTTGGATCAGGTCAGAAAGCACTAGAGAGGCTGAACACCTCACCACAACACTGAAAACCAAAAGACATGAAAAGCTTTTAAGGCTACTTTATAAAGACAGATCATCAAATTTAAATAACAAATACAGAAATGACTCATTCTGGATAGTTTCTGAATTACTAGAATCATATCTTTATCTATCTACTAGAACATTTAGTTTATGTATGTATACATGTCGTGTTTGTATGTGCAACTGATAGCTTTTTCCTGAGTTGCCTGCTTTTCTGCACATTCGGATATTGTTAAGTAACTTTAGAAGTTTGCTCTTGCTATTCCAGTGCTCCTGAGACATCACACACAGCTCTGCCAGTGCACCTCATGCCTGCCATCACCCCCCACACCCACACACACACACACATAGACAGCTCTGCCAGTGCACCTTATTCCTGCCCTACAGCAAACCTCTGCCAGTGCATCTCTCATCCCTCCCCCACTGTTCCAGTACTCAGACCCTTGCACATGGCTCTGACAATGCTCCTCATACCTGCCATGTAGCACCCCTACTATTTCAATACCAAGACACACACACACACACACAGCTCTGCCAGTGCACCTCATGCCTGCCATCACCCCCCCCCCACCCCCCGCACACACACAGAGTTCTGCCAGTGCATGTCACTCCTGCCCTGCAGCAGCCCCCTTATGTTCCAGTACTGAGACCCTCCACAGGCATAACTCTGCTGATACACCTCACTCCCATCCTTCAGCACCCCCTGCCATTCCAGTACTGAGATCCCCACACATAGCTCTGCCAATGCACCTCACTGCTGCCATGTAGCACCCCCTATATTCAAGTACCAAGACCCTCACACACAGCTCTGCCAATGCACCTCATGCCTGTCGCTATTTTAGTATTGACACCCCCTTCACTCACACACACACACACACACACATATCTGCCAGTGCATGTCACTCCTGCCCTGCAGCACCTCCTGTCGTTCCAGTACTGAGACCCTCCACACACAACTCTACTAATACACCTCACTCCTGCCCTTCAACACCCCCTGCTATTCCAGTACTGAGATCCCCATACATTTCAGCAGATCTTTGGTCCAGTAAACTGAATAATGTTTAGCAAGTGGATTAGGCATATTTATCGCATATGAGTTACTATGAAGAGATGTTATAATGACTATTTATGTATATTTGCTGAGTGTTTTGTGATGGAAATTTTATTATGCATGTGAATGTTGTTATCTCCATAGGATTTTTGAGATATGCAGGCTTTAGGAGTTTTACAATAATACATAGCTCTACCAATGCACCTCACTCCTACTTTGCAGCACCCCTTGCTATTGCAGCACTGAACCCCCCCCCCCCACACACACACACAGTTCTAGCCTGCCCTTCAGTACCCCCTGCTATTCCAGTACTAAGCCCTTCAACAGTACTATGACAGTACACATCACTCATGCCCTGCAGTACCTCTCCTGCTTTTCTACTGATATCCTCACACACAGAGCTCTGTCAGTGTACATCACTCCCGGCCTATAGCACTCCTGCACTTCCAATATGAAGATCCTCACACGCACATACATGGCTCTGCCAGTACACTTCAGTCCTGAGCAGGGATTAGTTGAAAGATTCAAGGAGGTCAGATGAACCTTCAGAGTAGTACTGTGGCCTCTTCCCCCTCCCAAAGAGTTTATTTGTAGCCAGCTTTCCAGAGGTGAGGTCTTGGCCCCATTCCACTTCTGCTTGGAATTCCTTATAGGCAGTGTGCTTCTATCCTACCCTGGTACTGCAGTGCAGGACAAGGAGAATGAGAAGAAGCAGGCTCAAATAACCTGGTTTGATCCCCTGAAGTTTTGGCAGCTTTAAGTGGAATTCTCCGGCATCCCTATACTCCAGAAAGCAGAACAGCAGGGAAGAGAGAGAAAAGGGCTGTGTAGTAACCCAGAGCCAGAACAGACTGTTCCCTCCTGAGCTCTCTTCCACCTTTGAAAACAATCATTTGCACAACAGCACTGTCAAAACATTGTCCTGACCTTTTTGTATTATTCATGCAGCCCTGGAATTGCTCTGAAAGGTTAAATCAGGAAAATAAGCAGCAGTACTGGTATTATTAAATGTGTGGACTGGGAGATGGTGCTGGCTGATTCCTCCTCCTCCCCCCCCCCCCCCCCCTCCACGTTACTTAATCTAGGGGAGGAAGGTCTGTGCAACTTCCCCAAGGTGAAGGATTCCTCTATCCATCAGGTTGCTCCCTGCTCTGTTTTATGTCAGCATCCTAGGGGTTTAAAATTTCAAAGCCCCTGAGCTTGTAAGGCCGGTGCTCAAAGCTAGAGTTTCAAAGCCTACAGGGGAGATGATCGTGCAGACTGCCTGTGAGAGACACCTGTTGTTGTGTGTGGGTGCGGGTCTCTAGCTGCCCAAGAGGAAGGGGAGGATAGCTCAGTGAGCACAGTGTGGCTTGGGACTTTAGCTTTGATGGTGTGAAACTGAGGTCACTGACACCTAGCACTGCTCAAGGCCTAATCAGCAGCTTTGAGCTGGAGGGCAGATCGCACGGATCCCCAGAGATGATGGAAGAGTGGTCACGAGATGGGCGGCAAGATTGAGCGATGAGTCATGCCACTGTGCGCCAGAAGCGTGAGTCACTGCTCGGTCTGACCTTAATCCCAGGAGAAGCAGTGCCAGCTCCCTCTTTCCCTTCCTTCCCATAGCACGACTCTCACACGAAGGACAAAGGGAGACAAGACTGGCAGGGTTTCTGTCCCTCACATACACAAACATTTATAACATCTAGGTGCACTTGATATAAACCGCATAGGAGGGGAGCAGTATCTCCTGCTCCTTTGGGCTTAAAGCTCAATAGTAATTGGTAATAGTAATCAGAACATTCCAAGGATAATGTGACATTTAGCTTGACCACGCTTCAAGCCAGAGAAATATCAAGGCAATTTACAAAAAAAAAAACAACAACCATATGTTACAGAACCTGCAAGCAAGAATAATGGAGCTGATTGGTGGTGGGGGTCCTCCTTCAATATGGAGGCCAGCTGGGAAGGGTTCCTGCTGTGCCTGCTAACATGGCCTTTTGAAAACATACTTCCACTGATGTGACAGCTGTGACGTGGCATGGCACCCCAGGCATCTGCCTGTCTTTACCACCCCTTCCAGTAGCTCTGGCTCTGTCTGACATTGTGCTGCATCACAGAGTCCACATGTGGCAATCTTGATATACATGTGACCACAATATGCAGCAGATAGGCCCAGTGATACACAAAATGATGTGGCTCAACTGCTCGTTAAGTTATCTATCAACTTTAAAAATATCCTTGAAGGATAGAATTAAAGCTCACAGAGCTGTGAAGCAAAACACTTTATCTGTTGTAAATATTTAAGGTTCACCACAGAGGTTTAGCTTCCTGGCATCCTTTGTCTATGCTGCAGTAACTTAGGTCACTAGTCTGTCAGTCACCTGATTTCTGCTTGAATCAGCACAGTGCAGGAAACTGAGTTAGTCATCTGTTCTGAGCCTGCTCTTACTTATCCTCAGAACCGGTGCTGAGTCTCCCCCCTGTTCCTCTCTCTCACCTTTACAATAAACAATAAAACATAGCTTTCCCAATGCACCTCTCCTCCAATTCATGCCTGGATAGTGGATACAATTCTTTTTTTTGCTTGGACCTGCGTGCAGAACCATCACTACCCATTCTGTCTTAAAAGTTGTAGGTACTGTTATGCTCACTGCAAAAAGAAAAAAAAACCTGACATTAAATCCCAAATAATCTCACCTAACCCTTCTACACCTCATCAGACTTGATGTTCAGGTTCTAACATTGTTCACACCCTGGGGTGGACTGACAGGGATCTGAACCCCAAAGCAATAAGGGTCATGGAGCCCCCACCCCGGGTCTCTCCCTCCATGGATTCAATATCTTTCTCTCCCTCCCCATCTTTCTCCACCTCCCCCAGATGCAACATCTCTCCCTCTCAATCTTTCTCCCTCCTCTGGGTGCACCATCTCTTCTTCTCCCTCCCCCTGGGTCCATCATCTCGGCCCCTCCCCCACAACTGGGTCCAACATCTCTGCCTCCCTCCGGCCAACATCTTCCCCTCTCTCCTCCATCCCCAGGTTCATCTGTCCTTCCCCCCCCCCCCCCCACATTTACCTCAAAAGTTTCTTTCTCCGTACAGGGCCCTGGGCTGTCTGCTGCTGACCAGAACCTTCTCTGTTCCCCCTGTCCGCACTTGTGGAAGCAGGATGTTACATCAGAAAGGGGTGGGCCACAGCATAGAGAAGGTTCCGGTCAGTGGAACATAGCTTCTGCCAGGACCTTGTACAGAGAAAGGAACTTTTGAGATAAATGAGTGGGGGTGTCAGCGACAGGGGAAATGCCATAGTGGGGGAGGGGTGATAGAGATGTCAGTCATGTGGGGAGGAGGTACTGGGCATCCCAACTGCTTTGGGCCCAGTTGCCCAAATGGTCAGTCTGCCCCTGTTCACACCTTAAAGTCTTTTGCATACTTCTCTGCATTGGGCCTGATAGCTAATAGCAGAGACAGATTCCTTAATAGATCTACTGGGCCCGGGCCCAGGGGCCCAATGGTCTAGGGAGGGGCCTTCTCATTATCAAGGCAGACTTTGCATAGCAGTCTACCTGTACAGTCCAGTGGTTATGTTTTTTAGTAATGTGATAAATCTATAAACTCTGCTGAAACCCTGACATTTACCATTTATTTATGCTTGTGTCAATACCCTATAACACCAACAGTAACTTGACCAAGCAAAATATATTTTATTTTATTCTGTCTACCAATATCCATGTAGATTACGTTTCATACTCTATGCAACCTCTGTGAAGATACTATGCTGTAGGCCCTATATCTACATGAGAAATAGGCAGTGGCGTAGCAAGGGCGGGGCGGTGGGGGTGGTCCTCCCCGGGTGCACGCTGCTGGAGGGGTGCAGAGAGTAGCCACGTGCCTGTCGGCTCCGCTGGTTCCCTGCTCCCTCTGCCCCGGAACAGGTTACTTCCCGTTCCAGGGCAGAGGGAGCCAGCGGAGCCGACAGCCACGCGGCTGCTCTCTGGGTTGATGCGCCGGGGGGGGGGGGGGGTGTTGTGCTGCATCCTGGGGGGACAGACACCGCTGCACCCGGGGGGGGGGCGCAGCGGCGATCCGCCCCAGGTGGCAGCTGACCTAGGAACCCCACTGGAAATAGGCCTACTATTAATCTGTTGGACAATGATTACTAATTACATGTAGAACAGCCAGTAAGCTAAATCCTTGATGTTACACACATTTTTGTTTAACTTTAAAACATGACTTGATGCTACACATGTATATTGTGTTCCTTGTGTGATGGGTGGTAAAACTATGTGCCTGGCAGTTGCAGCCAGAAAGGAGGCAGGCAGGGGCCTTACTGTGTCTTATTTTAATATGCTGTGTGTCAGTGTCCTATGTGCAGATTTGCGTAGCGTTTCCATCTGCATGAAACACTTCTGCACCTTGCAGCCATAAAAATGCTGCATGCAGGTGTGTGTGTGTGTGTGTGTGTCTATCTATCTGCCAGGCTGTATGATCTTTATCTGCCCCTCATGCTCTGTTTTTATATGTATGTATCTCCCTCCCCCCCTTAGGCTGCCTCTAACTCTGTCTCCTCCCTTCCTTCTCATAGTTGCTGTAGGCTATCTGGTCTTTTTCTTTTCTTTTTTTTTTTCTCCTCATGCTGTCACTTGATCTCTCTCCCTCCCCCTCTCTAACTCTCATTGCACTCTTCCTCTCTTCCAGCCTCTCATCTGTTAGATGGGCTGAGAGGCACCAGTTTTGCACAAAGAGCACACAGGCATGGTTAGAGGAGCCCTCCTACGCTATCTCCATCCCAAAGCTGTAAGAAAGCAGAGCAGATCTGAGTTTTTTCATCTTGTCCCAGTTACAACTACTCAGTGCATTGCTGCTCTTAGGGACATGCAAAAGAGCCTGATAGCTGGAGGCTTGTTTAAGGTGGGTCCCTCTAAGTTCTATTACTAGATCACCTTTTCTTATTATATCTTATTTGAAATAATAGATATGCAGATCTCCTTATTATCACAAACCCATTTAGAAAAGTGTGCATACTGTACCCCTTCCTCTTTAAATCAGTGCTATACTAGCTTGGGGGTGAACAGAGCTCCCCTATTTACTTCCACCCACACGTGGGGTGTGGAGGTGGGGATTTTCACTGTGTCAGCCCTTGGCAAAGTCAACAGGTACCTTTAGCAAATTTTCTAAGGCATACTACTTGGGTAGGTTCTCTTTAAATGATTGATGTCACAGAGCCAACTACACTAAGCCCTACCTACTTTGCTTATTTCTGATCTGACAAAGAAGGGCAACCTTCAAAAGCTAATCAAGAAATGTATTAAGTTATGTCCAATAAAAAAGGTATCATCCTATTTTCTTTTCCATGTTTTATTTAGTATGGCTAAAGAGGGCCCCCCCCCCCCCCCCCCCATCACCACCACCGGTGAATCTAGGTGGAGATATATTTAAAAATGAAGTGGACCACCCATGATGGCAATGGACGAGTTTCACACAAGAAAGGTTGACAAACTCATAAAGCACAATTGAAGGATCACTTAAAGTGTTACATTGCAACCCTGAAAACTTTGAAAGAATGAGAAGAGTTTGGAAAGCACAATGAAATTTTGTTGCAACATGACAACACTAGGCCTCACACAGCATGACATACTACAGAAGCAATTGCAAAGATGGCTCTCACAGTCTTATCCCAGCCACCATACAGCTCAGGCTTAGCGCCATGCGATTTTTATGTTTTCTCCAGAATTGTACTTGGCAATTTTTCACCTTGGGGGTGTGGGGGACCTAGGTAGCCAGCTAGAACTCTTTCAAAACTACCTCCATGTGGTGGAAGCTGCTATAAAGGCGAGGCTCTCAAAACTTGTAAATTACCAGTGCTACCATGCCAGCTGGAACAAAATGGTATCTCTTGATGGTTTAACCTGTCAATACACAGCCTGCATATAAGCAAGTTTCTTTTAGATAAATCAGTTAACAGAAAACACAACTCCTTTATTCATATTTAAATGTTATTCCTGAAGAAATATTAGTGTTCAAAAGTTTAGAAAACCCTCATAGCTGGTTGTGCCCACCACGATTACAAAATAAAATAAATCAAAAGCATCGTTCTACATAGGACCGTCAAGCCTCACAGAAGCACTACACCAATATACATAAAAGAGCAGATATTCATCAGAAACCCATGCTGGAAGCATGAATACTACTACTACTGAATACAGCACAGACAGTTTAAGAGCAGTCTTCATTAGAACCTATGCAGACATCCCACTGATAATTTAAATCCTTAGCTCGGTGTCTGTGGACAAAAAAGCAAATAGAATATTTAAAAGGAATGGAGAATAAAACATAGGCTATCATAATGCCTATGTATTCCTCCATACCTTGAAAACTGTGTCCATTTCTGGTCTCCATACCTCAGAAAAGATAGAGGGGTCACTATTTAGCAATGGCAGACAGTGGTTTTTAAGCCACTTATAGCCCTGGGCTGAACTGAGCCTGTCCTCTCCTGTTTGGTTAAACCCTTTTCAATATCAACCCTAGAGTGTTTTATATTGATTTGATTGTATACTTATATTTGGAGGCAGTGCCGTAGCAAGGGCGGCTGACACCCGGGGTGGGTCGCTCTCTCTGCCCCGGAACAGGAAGTAACCTGTTCCAGGGCAGAGAGAGCAGGGAACCAGTGGAGCCGACACTCCCCCAGCGGCGTGCACCCGGGGCGGACCGCCCCCCCCCCGCCCCCCTCTTCCTATGCCACTGTTTGGAGGCCCAATATTCGGCCAGCAGCGATCAGAGTTTTGCTGACTGCCGCCGGTGCTGCTAAACTTGGAAATTCAATGCCAGGGCCATGTCCGGTCACCAGCATTGAATTTTTGGGTTTGCGGATCCGGCTAACACATAGCTGGTTAAGTGCAATATTCAGCACTCGGTGTTGTTCAAAGTACTTTTAAGTAAAAGTAAAAATTAATGCATATTTTAATACTTAAGTAAAAGTACAGTGAAGAACATATTAAAAATTTTACTTAAGTGAAAGTAAAAAAGTTATTGTCTAACAATATGTTTTGAGTAAAAAGTAAAAAATACCTTAACTACAATGAATGCAGCTATTGTTAACATTTTTATCCCAAAACTTTATTGCTCTACAATTCAATCCACTTTGCTTTTAGTAAAACTGAATTTTGAAAATGATTGACTGTCACTCATGAGTGTGCTTGTGAGTCATTAATCCAGCACAGATGAAAAGGTGTTCAGTAACTACACTGTCAGGGAGTGTTCAAGCTGTAAAAAATTCCTTTAAATCAGGCCAGGCTGCAATATTACTGATGTCTTCTGACTGGGTCTGCAGGTATTGATCAAGGGAATCTCTGTCTGAAACACTTAGGGACCCTTTTACTAAGCTGTTGTAAAAGAGGCCCTGTGCTAGCAGCGGCGGCCATTTTTGCACCAGGGCCCCTTGTACTGAAGTAAGTAAAAAGGCCGAAAACAGAAATGGCTATGCGGTAAGTTTATACTTGCCGTATGGCCATTTGGGGGGGGGGGGGTGCACTTACCGCCACCCATTGAGGTGGCGGTAAGGGCTCCTGTGTTAACCTGGAAGTAACTTGCATGATTACTGCCGGGTAACCCCCTATGGAAATATATTTTTAATATTTCTGCTAGCACTGGAAATGGTGTGCGCTGGGGGTGGAACTACCACCGACACCCACATTGGGCCAGTGGTAGTTCCGGGTTGCCATATGGCAAGCCCGTTGCCACATGGCAACCTTTAAGTAAAAGGGCCCCTGAACTTCCTTATAGCAAAGAATGCTTTATCATCATCGTTGTCATTATCAAAGCATTAGATATAGTGCTGTCTGATTCATCATTTGCATCTTCATTTTTATCTTTGTTACCACTGTCATGCTGTTCAATTACAAAGAAGGTTTTCACAAAGTTGGAACCATTGTCTCTTGTTGTGCTAACAATTTTTCACCTGATGGCACCATCTTCAGCTTCATCTTTACTTCAAAGTTACCCAACTCGCCACTGTTCAGTTTGGCTGGAGACCAGTAACCAATTCAACAAACACAGGCAATTCCACTGTTCTTATAGGCCACATTCACTAAACAACAAAACTTAAGATGAGATGATTCACTGCTTGCGTGACGAGGTTTGCAATAGCAAAATACTATTCCAAGTTTTGCTTTTTTGTTTGGTTTACTGAGAAATCGCCATTTACATCTTGCTTCCACTTTTACTTTTTACTTTTAAATGCAAGCATCAGATGTAATGGAGTAAAAGTAGTGAAAATTGGTAAAAGGTAAAAGTAACAAATGTTATCCTGTACTTCTTTACAAGTAAAAGTGACTCAACTTTTACTTAAGTACAGTACTTAGTTACTATACAACACTGTCAGCACTTAACCGGCTATGGATTACTGCATAAAGATAGGACTGACTTATGTGGTTCCATTTATTTGAATTCTGCTTACACCTAACATAGTAAGTGACAGCAGATAACATAACATACATAACATAGTAGATGACGGCAGAAAAAGACCTGAATGGTCCATCCAGTCTCCCAACAGCCTAAATTCATTATCAATTCAAGATTAAATCGACAATGAACGTGATATTATATACTGGATCATGGTCTTTCTTTGGTGTTTCTGGGACATAGACCGTAGAAGTCTGCCCGGCTCTGTTCTTATGTTCCAACTACTAGAGTTGCCGTCAAAGCTCATTCCAGCCTATCCAAATCCGTTTTGTCATTTGCGGGACACAGACAGTAAAGTCTGCCCAGTACTGTCCTCACGTTCCTAAGTACTGGAGTTTCCGTCGAAGCTTTCTCCAACCCATTCTACAACTGGATCGCCATATGCAGGACTCAGACCGTACAAGCCAGCCCAGCACCGGTCTTAGTTGACATAGCCAGAGTTACCATCTTAAGCACCAGTTGACATGCAAACACATATGCAACCCTTTAAGTTTTATGTTTTATACCAAACATTTTCTAATTAGAGATCCTCTGTGTTCAGCCCACGCCATTTTAAATTCCATCACAGGTTTTTTTTCTCTATCACCTCCCTTGGGAGCTCATCGCAAGCATCCACCACCCTCTCCATGAAAAAGAATTTTCTGACGTTACTCCTAAATCTACCACCCCGTAACCTCAGCTCATGTCCTCTAGTTTTACCAGTTTCCCTTCTCCGGAAAATGTGTTTCTATTTTAATACCTTTCAAGTATTTAAACATCTGTACCATATTTCCCCTGTCCATCCTCTCCTCCACGTTTTTCAGTAGTAGCTCAAGGTGAGTTACATTCAGGTACACTGGGTATTTATTCTGAATATCGGCACTTAACTGCCAAGTGCTGACTGCCCCCGGAAAGCCCTCCAAATAGCTGGTTTTGAGTTTGGCACTAACTGGTTATTTTCAGTGGTGCTAACTGGTTACGTGTCACTGAAAATGGTCGGTTAGCCCCGAACAGACAATTTGACTGGCCAGGAGCCATTTCTGGCAGGTTAAATTGCGTTGAATATTGACACCATAGTTATTACATTGATTTGTTTTATTTTTTTCATAGTAAACGTTTTGATACTATGTGAATGGCAGTGTAGCAGGTATTGAATTTTATGTTTCAACGTTTTTATTGAAAACAACAGTATAAAAATGAATTGCTCCAAATATGTTCCGTATTACAGGTAACAAAGTCATCAATAAAAGAAAAACTGTTGTACCATCACAAACAAGTTGTCCTTATTGTTCCCAATTATTTGTTATTTGCAACCCCTTCCCTTATCTTCCTCTTATCCTCCCACCTGAACCCTACCTTACCCATCCCCTCGTGTCCTACCCTATCCCCTCCTTCTCCCTCCCCCCTCCCCCGCTCACACTGAATGGGTACCTTCCTCTTGTCAAGTATTACAACAGGTTAAGTACCAAACTCCTCCCTCTAGGGGATAATGTATCTATGTATGCACCCCAGATTTTTAGAAAGGTATTTTTGCGCCGTATTGATCTCTTAGCTTCCCTCGCCTCCCACATCATCAGCTGGTGTACAAGGTTATGCCAGTGCCAGTACTCCGGGACCGCTTCAACCGTCCAGTATTGCACAATACATTTCGTAGCCAGCAAGCCAATTTTTCGGAACAACAGAGTTTCCTCCGCCGTGTCCCCTCTAAAGGAACCCGGGATATCCAGCAGCATCTATATCAGTGTATGACCCAGTATCCCCGACCCAGTATCCGCGATAAGTAGTTGACTATTTTCCCCCAAAAACCTCTGATCTTCCTACAGCTCCAAAAAGCATGATAGAATGTATTATCTGCTCTCCTACATTTCTGACACAAAGGTGTTTGTTGACCCCCAAATAGGTATTGAATTTTAAACCATACTAGAGAGAACGGTGACCAAAATGATAAAATGGATTGAATGACTTTCATGTGAGGAAAGGCTAAAGAGATTAGGGCTTTCAGCTTAGAGAAGAGATGTCTGAGGGGACATATGACAGAAGTCTATTAAATCCTGAGTGCAGTGGAATGGGTGAATACAATTTAATTGTTTACTCTTTCAAGAAGTACAAATTGTAGAAAATATTTTTTTTCTGAATTTTTGTAAGTCTGACAATAATAGCCACACCCAAAATACAACAGAGAGAATATTTTAGTTATCTGCTTACTTCCCTCCTCATTCCTCATGGATCTTCCCCTCAATACTCCTCTGATCACCAAGGGCCCCATTAAATATGGCAGCCTTGCAAACAGCGACCAATGCACAAAAGGGATGGCATGCAAATGAGAAGCACAGATCTCCCTTTGTGCATCAGTCGCTGTTTGTGACTTGAAGCTGTCAAATGCATTTGACACTGTTGTCAAATGCATTTCACATTAGATCACCATGGAATTTTTTGAGTTGTGAATTGGGGAGTCTCAACAGGAGGTCCTCCTCTCAAGCCACACAAATAAAAAAACTCTGTGGTGGTTTACTGACCCCCCCTTTCCCTTCCACAAAATCCCTGAAGGTCCAGTGGACCCCCAGGCCCCTTTATAAACCCCTGGTGGTCCAATGGATCCCCTCTCAAGCCTCCCTTCACTCTATTGACCCCCCCTCCCCTCTCCATACCTTAAAACATTGGAGGCAGGAGGGCAGGAGCAACAACTCCTCCCTCCTGCCTCTGGGCCTGCCCTTTGCAAAATAGCAGTGCCCACCCCATGCCCAGTGAATCCTGGGATGCACTGGGAGGAGTTAAGCACCAAATATGGAGGTTTTTCCTTGTATGATGCTTATCCCCTCCCAATGCATCCCAGGATGCACCAGGCAGTGGCTGAGCAGTGCACTGCCATTTTGCAAAAGGCAGGCCCAGAGGCAGGAGGGAGAGCACAGCTAGGTGAGGAGCACAGGCAGGCAGCCTTTGCATCTGCCTCTGTTTTCCTCCTCTCCAATAACTCCAGAGCTGCTGTAAAATCTAGCTCCTTAAAGCTAGGTGCCCCTTTCTGTCCATCAAATGGAATACTCATTATAACACTAATGAGCTTGTGGTAATACATTTGCATAGGATTCTCAGTAGCTGCTAACAGCACGTTAGAGCCACGAAAACCCCTTCGTGCATTACTCAATAGCATTTGCTTTAAACCAGTTACAATCGGTCTAAAGCAAACGTTGCAAGCTCTGTAAGCTTTGTGCATCCAGTATCCGATGTCAGAGTCATAGCTTCATCAGTAGCCCAATTGAGATCAGCCTTCATAGAGGAAAATTGAGGAGCTGCAATATGGACTTCAATTCACACATTCACCTCTCCTTACTGTCTAGAACAGGACTCCCAACATTACATCTGGTTTGCTCAGACAGTCCTTCAAAATCTAATTGGGGTCTGGAATCCAGCTCCATCCCTAGACTCTTTTGCTTTCAGTTCCAGGCTGTCTTAAAAAAAAAAAACAACTAAGTACACTTTGGTTTATACACAGTTCAAGTTTTGGCTGTTGCAGGCCTGAGTTGGATTCCCCTTTTTCTTTCAAGACAGTCTGGTCTAGGGATTCCCAGTAGTAAGAATATTCATCCTGCTTGCCCATGGAGAAAATTAACTTACCTGTAGCAGGCGTTCTTTGAGGACAATAGGATAACTATTCATAGTACCCTGCCCAGGTCCCCATGGAACAGTATTCTGTGCCACTGCATTAGACTGAGGTGGTTCTACACAATGATGGTGGCTGAGAAGGCAAGCCCATGTGTGGTAAGTTGCTGCTAAAAGCTTCTGGAAAAGATGCCGAGGAGCTTTGTAATGCCAAACTCCGTCAGATGACATCATCCTAGTTGTAAGAGTTTTCATTCTGCTGGCCTTGGAGAACATCTACTACAGGTAAGTAACTTTATTTTGTGGCCCCTTTTTGCTTTAGAAGTCTGATGCATAGTTATGTTGTTTGTTTTATATGGATGTTGTTTTGCTGATTTTATGTAAATGTATAACTTTTTTGCTCATCACTTTGGATGGGTTTGTGCCTGGAGATGTGGTATGGAAATGCTTTTAAGTACATTGCTATAATAAAATATATTAAAGGACAATGTGCATGTGTTATTTTATGATTACGTCTACTCAAGTTGAATTATTTATTGTGGTTAAGACAGGCAGCCTACAAATCCCAAAATGAAATAAAATTCAGTGTAGAGACCTGCATGGGAATGAGTTAACGGGAATCCCCTCTGGGGCTGTAGGGTTCCCGTGGGAACAGAAGCAGTTCCTGCAGGGTTCCTGTGGAAGTGTAAACTGCACCTTCACCCCACCCCCCGGAGCGCGTACTTACATCGGAAAGCGGCGAGGGACGGGCGGGAGGGCCGATCCGCCCTGACTGCACGTTGCTGGGAGCTGCGTCGGCTCCCCTGGTTCCCTGCTCTCTCTGCCCCGGAACAGGAAGTAACCTGTTCCGGGGCAGAGGGAGCATGGAACCAGCGGAGCCGACACCCCCCCAGCGGCGTGCACCCGGGGCGGACCGCCCCACCGCCCCCCCTTTCCTACGCCACTGTCTTTAAGTGCCGCCTCTTCCTCCTTGCTTTAACGGCGCAGATGTGGAAAGTCTTCCATTAACTCTCTCTGCTCCCAGGTTGATGTGCAGGCCTCAGCTCTTACACAAGCACAAACATCAGAGGTCACCTGACCTACTGGCACATGCATGTGGCAACCTCTCAGCACACAGTACCAGTGAATTGGAGAGGAGTCTTCCATGTGCACGACAGATGGTTCCAAGTTCCAGCTTCCATTCCTTCCTTGCCTGCAGTGCTGTGACTCGAACCCAGAGAGAGACAGAAAGCCGACCAGAATTTATGTTGGTACCATTAAATTCTTGCAGGGCAGGTGGGGACGGATAAGATTCCAGCAAGGACAGGTGGGAATGGGTTACATTTCTGTCCCCTGGCAACTCTCTAATTTAGTGGGGGAAAAATGGAGGTATGGTTTCATACTATGAGGAAGCTAGTCCTATACTTAGAGGCAGTGTGATATTTCACCTGTTGCTCTTAGAAAACGCAGGAAAGGCAAAAGATCTGTGATGCAAAATACCGCAGACCAACAATGTGGATATTAATGGCAAGGACTTTAAGTCAACCAAATAAAAACGTATGCCTGACGTGGCCACGTTACGCCAAAAAACTGCATCAGAGGAAGAACTAGAGGAAGAAGCATGCTTCTCTCTAGGAATCATGGTGAATTAGTCTTGCAGAAAGTCCTCAATAATTCCTCCAGCCAGGCAAAACCTGACCACGTCAGGCATAAGTTTTTATTTGGTTGAATTAAAGTCCTTGCCATTATTATCCATGTTGTTGGTCTGCTGTTTATCCTGCTGTACCTGGCGCTCTTAGTCATGTTTTAAGTATATTTCCTGAAGCTCCTAAACATCTTTGTAAGAGAGTGAGCCCCTGGGATAGAGATGTTACCCCTCCCCAGGGGGAAGGAGTGTAAACTTCTCCCCTTGTATTAT
Organism: Microcaecilia unicolor; assembly: GCF_901765095.1. Taxonomy (NCBI): domain Eukaryota; kingdom Metazoa; phylum Chordata; class Amphibia; order Gymnophiona; family Siphonopidae; genus Microcaecilia; species Microcaecilia unicolor. The sequence goes on from NC_044041.1 coordinate 68,994,774, forward strand.
TTCCAGTGGATGGGGTGGTGGTCACTGGCTCCTGGAACACTGAGCAGGAGGGAAGGACATGGGGTGGGAGCAAACCAGCCTGGAGGTTGGCTAGAGGTTTGGAATAAAAGGGGACGAGTCAGGGGGTTCAGCCTCATTTTGGTTCCTGCTCTTGCCCACCACCCTCTGGTGAAAGACTTAGGGAAAGAGTGGGGAAGGATTGGCCTGTTGCAGCTTGGGAGAGGAGAGTCTCTGAGCCAGTAACATCTATGGTACAGTGAGGGGTGCAATACCACCCCAGACCAAAGGTCAGTGCTGAGGCACAAATAACTGGGTGCGGGCTGGCTCTGGATGATCATGCCATCCTCAGTTTGGCTGGCTCTGGAGGGTGGGTGGAGGCAAGGAACTGAACATACAGCTGAGCTAATGGCTGGCTCAGTTCAGATGTATTCTAATAAAGCTGTGACCTTGTATGCCAAAATGGTTTGTGTGTGGTCACTCTAGAGATGTGGGGGAGGGAGAGTAACATACATCTGCATAGGATATAAGAGCTCCTGCTATTGAACAATCTGGCCAGCTCTGATAAATCATGCCAGACAGGAGGAGGGAAGCTGGGTAATCAGAAAGAGCAGGGACACTTAACTTTCTGCTTCCTTTACAGTATCTGATATGCAAAGAGTCTCATCACAGCTGAGCTTTACTTCTCCTTTTATCACAGTTTGCATAATCTGTTGATCTAATTCTGGGAAAAAGCAAAGAAAATAAGAGTGATGTCTGTAAGGTGTCTCCATACTGGAACAGAAAGGAGTGAGGTGCATTGGCAGAAATGTATGTAGAGGTCTCAATACAGGATTAACAATATAATTGGGAACTATTCGGTTTTGACCTGTAAACCTCAGGGATTTTCTTGACATATCTGTTTGGGTCTCTACCAGCTCCTGAAAAATCTGTGGTGCCTACATTTTCTGTCCTGTTTTATGCAGGCTGCCTGGGAGAAGAAAAAGGGGGGGGGGGGGAGCTAGAGAGCAGGGTAGCTCTGTTTCCTTCAGCCTCACCCACTCCCCTCCTGCTCTATGTACACTCCTGGGTGGGGCTTAAGCTGTTAGCAGAGGACTCTTTTCTGCTGAGTGAGGTTGCCTCCAGGAGCAGCAGGGTGTGCCCATGCCTAGTGAGAGGAAGAGCACTGGGGTCAGGGAAGGGGGAGTGTGATGGCATCATCCCTGGTGAATGGAAGATGAACAGAAGGAGTACCTTGCTATATCAGCTGTTTCTGTTAGTCTTAGATCTGAATGTTGATCAAAGTTCTCATGGTTGTGATATTATCTGTCTCTCACCCAAGAGAGTGGTACAGTATAGGTGGTGAAGTTCTTCTGTGAATGAAAGAAGAGCATGACCCGGGGATGGTCATATCTGGTGATCTTAAGACGGCAACAGCAAAAGTTACACTACTGAAGAAGGGTGCTTGAGGATAGGGAGAATAATCAACAGGTAAAAGGAGGTGAGTTCTAGAGCCTATTACCCCCAAAACATATAAACAGGATGGAGTCAGTCCAGAGTGGCTTCTAAAATGGTCAGTGGTCTTAGTCATAAATCATATTTATAGGGGCAGACTTAAATATCTCAATATGCATACTGGATGAAAAGCAGGAAAGGGGAGATATGATAGAAATATTTAAATACTTCCCTGGAATAAATACACAGGTTGCAGATGAACCAGTTCTTTGGATTGTGATAAACACAGGACATGCCCTACCCTGAGGAGGCCACCAAAGGGTGCTCTCATAGTAAAAAGCCTGTAAATACCAGGAACTGGTCACTAGAGGGAGCTCCAGTGGGGATGCCAGGGTCATGCCAGGTCACTAGGGGGGAGCGCCAATGGGGATACCAGTGTCCCCCCCTCTCGGCGGCCCTGGGTATCATTGAATATCCAGTTAATGTTTGTCTGGTTTGACATAACTGGCTAAGTTGATATTCAGACTTATGTTCGTTTTCAAATGGCCAAATATATCCTGTGTATTCACATGACCAAATATAGCCACTAAAGTGGGGCTGAAAATTGGCAGATAGCTGGTTGTATCGCCCGATAGAATTGGCTAGCTGGTGATATTCAGCAGGAGATAGGCAGCTATCCCCCGCTGAAATCGCCGGATAGCCAGTTATTAGGCATTTAACCAGCCAGGTGCCTATCCGGGTAAATGCTTTTGAATACTGGGGGGCTTAACAAGATATTTTGCACATTTTATCAGCAGCTTTATACAACACAACCAAGTGCATAGTGCAAACAAGGCATTTTGTTGAGGGGTTACAATTGCCTCAGCTTATATGAGAAGAATTAGATAAATTAAATGCTCCGATGATGACAGGGGAGATACTGCAGGCCATAGAGCAAATGGCCAAAAATAAAACCCCAGGTCCAGATGGCCTACCAGTAGAATTCTATAAAGTAGTAGGCCACCATGTTGCTGTAGCTTTGGGAGTGGTTTTTGATAAGGCAAACCAGCAGGGGAGTCTCCAACCTTCATCAAATATGACTCTAATTATAGTGTTGATGTTGAATAAGAAGGATAGAGATCCACTGAAAACAAAGTCTTATAGGCCACTCTCACTCTTAAATAGGAGTGGCCTTGTGGCTAGAGCACAGGGCTTGACATTGAGGGGTACCTGGTTCAAATCCCACTGCTGCTCCTTGTGATCTTAGGCAAGTCACTTAACCCTCCATTGCCTCAGGTACAAATTTAGATTGTGAGCCTTCCAGGGAAAGGGAAATACCTAGTGTACCTGAATATAACTCACCTTGAGCTAAGGGGGGGAGGGGAGAGAACAAAATCCAAATATTAAAAAAAAATAAATTCAGATTTAAAATCTATGCTAGCCAGTAGACTACTAGATATAGTGCCAAGGTTGAAATCATTAGGTGAGATTTGTTAATGGTCATAGTAAAGTGGTCAATGTTAGAAAAGTATTAGGAGTAAAGTGTGTGATAAGCATCTTATAGCCAAGGACCCACTTCACCCAATATTGTCTTTTACTGGGGACTCTGTCTAGATTCCAATAGATTCCAACAACTGATACCTTTAGAGACTCCTATAATATTTACTAAAACCAGTCACAAATATCTTAACAAATGATATAATTGTATCTTTATAGCCTACAGCTAATACCACAGGCTTTCTGTTAACAATAACAAACAGAAAACTAAAGTAACTGGGGAAAAAAGATCAAAGACAACTTTTAACTATATCATCTCTTATGCTCAGAGTCAAGGTTTGGGCTCCTCTTTGAACTTAGGGTGACTTCGTTCCACACCCTCTTTCAGGTCACTTTGTAAGGAAAGATAATTCTTTTTTCTCTGGTAATCACAGTGTTTCTTTTCTCTTTCAGGCTTATTCAGGTGGAAAACATTCTGATTTGGGGTTCAAGGGCATATGCAAATTAGGCACCTTACCATTCTCAGCCTTATGCAAATCCCTTACAAACAGCTTTGGCTAAACACAAATGTAGAGTCTTCATCCCCTCTTTTCCAGGTCTCTCACTCCTGGTCACTGGTTGGACTGAGTCCCTCTTCATAGAGCCTGAGAGTCTCAGTCTAACAGCCTCCTCCCCTCAGACAGGACTTTTTCTCACAATCACCTTACAGTCCTGTCCTCCACGCCATGGCTGCTGTTTAAGGTTTAGTTCTTAGGATACAGCATTACTTCCACTCCATGATCTGTTCTGTATTCAAAATAGGCAGCATTATTATAATACGAAGAAAAAAGGCCCGTTTCTGACACAAATAAAACGGGTGCTAGCAAGGTTTTTCTCGGACTGTGTATGTTTGTGAGAGTGACTGTGTGAGAAAGAAAGTGAATGTGCGAGTGTGTGTGTGTGACAGAGAGAGAGTGAGACTGGGTGCGAGTGTGTCTGTGAGAGAGAGAGTGTGTGTGTGTGAGAATGAGAGTATGTGTCATGGGCCACCCTTCCTCCCAGTTGCAGGGTCCCCCCTCCCTCTCTCCGAGTTCCAGGGTGGTCCCCCTTCCTCCCTCTGAGTTCCAGGGTCACCCCCCCTCCCTCCGAGTTCCAGGGGACCGAGTTTCAGGGTCCCCCCTCCCTCCCTCTCTCCGAGTTTCAGGGTCCCCCTCCCTCTGTCCGAGTTTCAGTGTCCCCCTCCCTCCCAGTTCCAGGGTCGTCGTCCCTCCCTTCCTCCCTCCCTTCCTTCCAGTTCCAGCACCCCTCTCCTTCCGAGTTTTAGACGTCATCTTCACTTACCAAGTCGGGGTTACGGTGGCCGTCAGCAGCGGTAAAAGGCGTGCAGGCTCGGCCCTTCTCTCTCAGCTCTGGTCCCGCCCTCATTTCCTATTTCTGCAAAGACGGGACCACAGCTGAGAGAGAGAGAAGGGTCGAGGCTACATGCCTTTTACCGCTGCTGCCGGCCGCCGTAAACCCGACTTCGTAAGTGAAGATGACTTTTAAAATTTGGAGGTAGGGGGCCTGGAACTGGAAGGGTGGGAGGGAGGGAGGGACGACGACACCCTCATGCGTGTGATGTCGTGTTCCGTTGCCTGGCAACTCTGCAGCGTTCCCTTCTAGTGATTGGTCTTTGTTGTTTGTGACAAACACGGAAGTACGTGACGTTAATTCAGGAGATGAATACAGCAGGAGCACGAATGCTTCAAGGCTTCACTTTCACTGAGTCAGCTTCAGAACATTGGAGGTACTTTTTATTATATAGGATTAAGGTAAGTAACTTATCTGTTCTTTAGAGATCCTTTTCTCCAGGTATTGGGTCCCCAGGCTTTCTAGCCTGACTTGATCCTCTTTCTCTCTCTGATGATCTTTTTTCTTGTTTTTTATGGGCTTTCTCTTTTGGATCAGATCCCTGGGTTTCAGCCCATCTTGGTCCATCTCCTGGGAGTTTGCTCACAAGTCTGTCTGCTTGCTTGGTCCCTTTCCCTTCTCTCCAGCTCCTCCTGGAAGGCACCTTTTTATAGGGCCGCTAAAAGCCACCACACCCTTCCCTGGGTTTCAGCCCATCTTGGTCCATCTCCTGGGAGTTTGCTTACTGAAAGGGTTTTAACTAGAATTATTGGGGCTGGGTGATCAAGACCCTCAGGCAGGGGCGTAGCCAGACCTTGCCAGGAGGGGGGGCCAGAGCCCGAGATGGGGGGGCACTGTTAAGCCGCCTCCCCCCCTCCGGCAACCCCCCTTCCCCCGCTCGATCGCGCCGACACTCTTAAACTCCCCCCCCCTCCCGCCACCAACCCTCCCCCACCATCGCCGCCAGCCCCGCTACCGCATGATTTACCTTGATTGCTGGCGGGGATGCCCAAACCCCGCCAGCCAAGAGTGTTCTTCAGCACTGGAGTTAGTAAACTCCGGCGCCTTCATTCAAGGAAGTTCGTCTGAAGGATCAGCTGGTTTTGACGCATTTACGTCCTGCACGGGGCTACATGCACGGTGCAGGACGTAAGGCGTCAAAACCAGCTGATCCTTCAGACGAACTTTCTTGAATGAAGGCGCCGTAGTTTACTAACTCCAGCGCTGAAGAACACTCTTGGCTGGCGGGGTTTGGGCATCCCCGCCAGCAATCAAGGTAAATCATGCGGTAGCGGGGCTGGCGGCGATGGTGGGGGAGGGTTGGTGGCGGGAGGGGGGTCGTCGGCAGGGGGCCAGGGGCGAATCTGCGGGGGCCCGGGCCCCCTCAGGCCCCACGTAGCTACGCCACTGCCCTCAGGTAAGCATAAGCCCTCAGGTAAGTGAAACATTAAATACCTCTTTACAAATGTGGGGAGGGGCAACATCTGGAAAGCAATGTATACCAGTGCTTGTAATATGGGAAATAAGTTTCTGGATCTAGAGGCTATGATGGAAGAGGCTGATTTGGATTTAGTGGTGGTCAGAGATGTGGTTCACTATGACTGAGATAGTTATACCAGGCTATAATCTGTTCAGGAAAGAGAGGGTAGAAAAAAAAAAAAAGGAGGAGCTGCATTATATGGTAAAGACAATATTAAAGGGACAGAATTTCAGGACTTATGGGGCTAAGGAAGAGGCACTGTGTGAATGGAAAATGTCTTTACATTGGTGTGATGTAGAGGCCTCCTTGACAGGCAGCGTTGTTAGCTGGATGGGAACATGTGGAAGAAGTAGGAAAGCGGTGGGGAGAACTGAAAGGAACTATTTTAAGGGCAACAAACATTTTTGTAAGGAAATTAAATAAAAGTAAGAGGAAAAGGAGTCTGCTTTGATTCTCAAAAGTAGTAACTTAAAAGGTAGGAAAAAAAGAGGTTACCCTTCATAAATTACAAGAGATGACAGGAAGAGAAAGACAGGCAGCAATATCTGGGTGTCGCATTCTCGAGGGCCTTGGCATACTGGCAGGCCCTCAAGACAGCACTGGGAATCGTGAGCCCTTGGGCCCCTGCCGTGGAGCGGCAGAGGCAGGCAAGACCGTCTTGGAACTGGACGTCCGGAAGGACCGGACCGGAAACTCTGGACTGGAAGTAGGCAACTGAACCGGCAGAACAGGAACCGCTTCACCTGTACTTAGCCACCTTTCCGCTAGAGTTGAGCTCTAGCGTGCGGGCGGCCGACAGGACTTGTAGGGCAAGGCCGGAACTGAAGATCCAGAGGACCCACCTCGGGTCTACGAACAATACTAGACTGCACTAAGCGCTGCACGCAGCCGCTAAGCCAGACACGCCAGACAGACTAGACAGACAGAAGCTTATCAGGAGCAGGGACTAGGGCAGACATGCAAGCAAGGAAGATGGGGAGACTGGGAATACCCCCTGGGCAAACCCACTAGCTAGTTCGAGGCAGGTAACAGGATAAATCCCCCAGAAGATACACACTAGCTAGACAGATACAGGAATCAGGATACATAAGCAGGGATCCGGATAAGCACACATGATATACAAGCAAGGTACGAGGTAGACACATGGGACAAAAGGTAGCTAGGCAGAGCGGGAAACCGGATAACACTAGCTAGCCAAAACCAGGACTCAGGACGAACAAGCAGGGACCAGGATGTGCACACAGGACATACAAGGTTCAGGATGTGCACACAGAATATACAAGCAGGGAGTAGGGCAGGCTGCAAACACAGACAGGGAAACCAGGGCTGAACAGCAGGCTCTAAACACAGACTAAAGGCAGAAGGCTAGCAGCCAGGATGTGCACACAGGATATACAAGGTTCAGGATGTGCACACAGAATATACAAGCAAGGAGTAGGGCAGGCTGCAAACACAGACTAAAGGCAGAAGGCTAGCCGCCCACGCAGAAGGGCAAGCATCCACAGGTACTGGGAACCGAAGGGCACTAGCCCACACAGAAGGGCAAGAAGCCCACAGGTACTAAGCAGAAGGGCAAGCCCACACAGAAGGGCAAGAAGCCCACAGGTACCGGACAGAAGGGCAAGCCCACACAGAAGACAGGCTTAGAAGCAGCACAGCAACACACTAACTAACCTGTCGGCCTCTGGGAATGACACCAGACAATGACACCATGACACCATGCGAAGGCCCTAACTGCAAGCACAGGCCTTCCTTATAAAGGAACTCACTGATGGGTCACCACCAGCAGGACAGAAGCAGGAAGTTCCTTGCCTCCAAACAGAGGCTTGACACACAGAGGAAGTGAGCCCACAGGAAGGACAAGCAGGAGCCATCTTGGATACTGGCATAGAGGAGGAGGAGGCGGCAGCCATCTTGGAAGAGGCATAGCCCACACAGGTGAGGCCCAGTAAGGCAATCAGCACATAGAGCCAGAGAGAAACTAAGACAGACACAGACACAGAGACAAGCAGAAGCCAGCACAGCCACTGACTCCCAGAAACAGGGTAAGTCTGCGGGTGGTCACGGCCACGGACGTGACACTGGGAAAGCTAAGAGAAGCTGGTAAAGTAGTCAGGAAAGCAAAGATGAAATAAGAGAAAAAATAGCCAATATAATAAAATGAGGGGGCAATGGAATTTCCCGGAGGCTGAGCTCCAAAAGGACAGCCTATGACTGAAGCTCTCCCTTGCTGGGCAGTATTTAACTCACATTTAGTTGCAGCAGCTTTCAATTGGAGCCTTTTCTAATAGGATACAGTATTGTTTCCAACTATGGCATATCTTAAACCAGCTAAACTGGATTTCAACTGTATCCCGGGACAGGGTGCAAAGCAATTCAAATTGGAACCCCCATCGCTGGCTAATCAATGACATATAAAGACTCGGAGATAATGCTATCAGCTGTGCTGGGTGAAGTCCTCCAGGTTAAGGAGCTTCTTAAAGATAACAGCACTGCTTTATCCAAAATGCATGATGAACTTAGCAAACTTAAAACTCAGCTTACTACTATTTTGGGGTGCACAGATGCACTGGAAGCCAATATGGTGGTGGACACTGAGCAACTTTGTGAGTTGCGCCAACATGAACAGAAGATATTGGTCTTAGAATGGAGCCTTGAGGAACAGAATAACAGAACATGATGGAACAACTTTCATGTGCTGGCCCTTCCGGAAGGATCCGAAAGACAGGACATGTCTGCGATTTTCGTCAAGTTTTTGCCGCAACTTTTAAACTTGCAACTGGATCAGCCCTTGGAAATAGAGTGGGCTCACAAATCTGCTCCACACGCACCATACATTCAGTGATACCTACAACCAGCTATCATTAAGCTATTCCGATACCCTCAAGTGTGGCAAATCTTTCAAGCCACCAAGGCCAAAGCCCCCTTACAATATCAAGGGCATAGAACTTTGATTTTTTTTCCCCTAACTTTAGCCCTGCGACTCAAGAGCACAGGCAACAATTGCTGGCATTCGAGATCAGCTTAAGGCGGCCAGTGCAAAGTACGTTTTTTCTACCCAGCCAGACTCCGTGACAATTTGCACAACTGCAGCAAAAAAAAAATTGAAGATCTTGAGGCAGTCCGCTGGTTTCTCAAGAAATCCATTGGTGAGACTATAGACTATAGAAACTGCCAAGTGAGTATCACATAAACTGAATTGAACCCTCTGGGGATTATTACTGCTGTTATGGCTTAAATCCATCTTAACATCAGAATTATTTATCTTCTTCAATATGATACTTTCACAATATATTGGTGACCTCAGTGGTGCTCATTGCTAAAGTTTAAGTATATAAGTCCACTAATAGCAAATTGATCTCTCCTGTGATACTTATGTATTCTTATATGTATCGAGGAAAAGGCTTCAGATACTCGGTTTAGGTAACACTGTTTAGTCCCTTAAACCGTGACGCTCAGCGCTTACTTTGGAATAATCCTATTCCTTTAGTTAAACCTGCTGGCGAGTATCCTCATGAGTCTGAAAAACCTCGGTATACTTTTTTCATTTAGAATGTTATTAATAATGTAGAATAACTGGTACTTAGCTTCTGTGTAGCCACGAATTTGCTGGGAACGCCCGACAGTGAGCTCCTGTTTTGCAGATCCTTCTTAAGGAGCTGAACCCAACCATTCTCTACATTATCTTGAAATTAAATCAATATCAAACATTAAGTTTTTCTGAGAGATTGGAGAGACCATGGGACTGGCTGCTATACTGTAAAGTTAGTATTTCTACCTAATTCGTGAGTCAGCTTGAAGTGTGTCTGACTTCAGAAAAAAATGGTGGCAGCGTTTTTAAGTATAACGCCATTAAAGCCAACCAATCAGGCTGAACAATTTTCTTAATTTTCTTAATATGTTAGTATTACAAAAAGCTTTGTGCATTGGTGTTACAAAAAAACTTTCCACTCTACTCGGTTGTTTAACCCTGTCGGGGCTAGAGATTTCAATCTGTATATCCATCGTTGTTCCTTTTGTACTAATTGTCTATCTCTATCACCTCCTCTTAATGCTTCAGGATGTGGTCAATCACTAAGCATTTATAATGCTCAAATTTATGTATTTTTTCAATACTGTGAGCGACTACCGGGGCTTCTAAACGTGAGTTCTTGAGGTTATGTCTTTGTTTAAGAGGTCTTGCCGTTTTTCCTACATAGATCTTTGGGCAAGTGCACATCAAAATATACACTACATGTGTAGTCGTGCAGTCAGTGTTAAATCTGAGTTGGTATTCCTTTGTATCTGCCGGATTGATGAATGATCTTTTTGTCATCATCGTCGGGCAAAAATTGCATTTCATACATTGTCCATGTCCTTGGATCTGGTCTGTCTGTGTGGACTGTGGCTTTTCTCGAAGGATTTTCTTTAGATTTTGATTACGGGTATAAGCTATTCTGAGTCTCTGATTCTGGAACACAGGGTGCAATTGCAACATCTTCCAGTGTTTTTTGATTATCTTCACTGCACGTGCTGTACCTTGTGTGTACCGTATTATACAGGTCTGCACAGCTTCTACATTAACCCTCTTATTATTTACGTTTAGTAATTGATCCCGGTGGTTATATTGGGCACGTGTGTATGCTGTTTTTACTATGTTATCTGGATATCCTCGGGATTTAAACTTTTGTATTACTGATCTTGATTGATTTTTAAACAAAGCTGTATCGTTGCAGATCCTACGATATCTTATGAGTTGGTTTGTGAGAGTATCGCTCTGCTTGATATTGTACGAAGGCAAGCAGATCTCCGTGCACCCTGACTGGATAGTACGATGGCGCAGCATATTGCTTCCAGCCTACAGCCGTATGCATTGTGCTACACTTCGTGACCCCTGAGGCAGGCGCTGTGCGCCGAAACACGGACCATGACGGGCCCATTCTAGGATTGTGTCATCCAACTTTTGATTAAAGTTTTTACCCCCTTTTTTTGAAGGCTCCTGGTACTTTTTGTTTTGTGGTTTGGACTTTCGTTTGGACTTTGCTCCCTCTCTTTGCTATACTGTGGGTTCTCAGGTGATGGCATGAGATAAAACTATTGCTTTCTTTTTATAGGGGAATATCCTTGAGACAGCTCGCTTCTGAGCGAAACATGCATGTCGGACCCATCATTCTCGGTGGGGATTTTAATTTGGTACAAGACTCGCTTCTAGGCTGCGGGACCATGTATGCTGCACTGCTTTATATTCGTTGCTTAAGACTTTGAGAGTAGAAGACCCCTGGCGATTGCTCCACCTGACAGATAAAAATTATACCTTCTAATTGCTATCACATGACTCACACTCCAGACTAGATTATTTCCTTGCCTCCAAAAGTCTTCTGCTCTGTTCTTAACTGGTGGGATGCCTTTAACACTGTCCTTAGAGAGCAGATTTTGGCTTATTCCATCCAACAATGTAAAACATGGGATGAAGAATTACAGCAACTAGAAGCTGAAATCTCTTCCCTGAAACAGAATCGTAGATGTCTTGATGCCATGTCCCTCCTTCAATTACAGGAATTGAGATACTGATATGGGACATTTGGAGGGTCTGGAGCCCAAAGTGGGAGGGCACAGTTTGGCCCGCCTCCTTGCCGCAACCCCTGCCCCACCACAACCCCACATAGCTTGGCTGGTGGGGGTCCCCAACCCCCACCAACTGAAGCCTTTCTCCAGCGCTGTTCTCTGCACATTGCCTGCCCTGCTTCCTCTCACGTCACGTGCATGCTCAGTTTCACTAAAGCCGAGCATGCATGTGACGTGAGAAGAAGTAGGGAAGGCAATGCGCAGAGAACAGCGCTGGAGAAAGGCTTCAGCTGGTGGGGGTTGGGGACCCCTGCCAGTCAAACCAGAGGCCCCAGATCCAATTTGGGGGGCACAGGCCCCTCTGTAACTACGCCACTGACTGATACAACCAGCACTGCAGCATGATCTTCGTTATGTACACAATCAGCCTCCTATGAGAACTCCAACAGAGCAGGTCACTTGCTGGTCCAATATCTACAACATAATAAGTACCAATGTATTCCTTTTATTTTGATAGCTGAGGGGGTATCGATGACATCTGACCCTGACATATTAGCACAGTTTTGGATCTATTCTTCTACTTTGTATAACTCTACAGCAAGTGCCCCTCCTTCTCACCTGGAAATCTTGCTCCAGATTATACTGCACTCAGCCCTCTCTGCAGGAACTCTTGGAGGGCCCCATCACTGAGGATGAGGTGTTGGCTGCCATGAAACGCTTAGCCCTAAATAAGTCCCCAGGTTCAGATGGCATCCCAGTGGAATTTTATAGGCCCCTTGAGCCCCTTTTGCTGACGATCAAGGCGAGTTCGACCATTAAGGGAGTAAATACATGACGTACACAGATGATTTGTTAATATTACTGGAAAAAGACTCGGTCTCAGCTTTGATGCAGCATATTCAATTGTTCAGCGTGCACTCCAGCTATGCAATCAACTGGCAGAAATCAGAGATAATGCCACATCATAAATATACATATCTTGATAATACTTATTTACAATCCTTTTGGGTAAAACATTACAGCATTTCAAATATTTTGGTATCTGGTTATCACCAAATTTGGAAGCTACCATATCCAGTAACATAACATAGTTAAAAAAAATGCTTGGTCACCCCTATTCCTCTCCTGGTGGGGAAGACTGGAGACGATCTGCATGGCACTGACACCTAGGATTTTATATATATTGCAGATGCTCACAGTTCTACAGCCTGACTCTTTTTACAAATTCCTAGTGTGCTTATTGACACACATTGCACTAAACCCCATGAAATTGCCTAGGTAGCAAGGAAACCTTAACTTCCCAGATTTACACATTATCACATGGCTTTTCTCAGGGGCGTAGCCAGGCAACAGATTTTGGGTGGGCCTGGGCAAGAAGTGGGAGGGCACCAAGTGTTCTCCCTCCCCCACCACCACGAAAAAAATATCTCAGCTGGTGGGAAAACACTTCTTTCCACCTTGGCCGTCTGCAGCAGGCATACGCTGAAAACAGCATATGCAGGTGCTAGTATCATGGAGAGTAGTGTTTTCATTACCATCAGGGGGAAGTCTTCAGCTGGTGGAGCTTGGGATCCCCACCAGCTACTGCTAAACATGTGCTACTCATGGGTGGGCCTGAGCCCTACCCAGGCCCACCTGTTGGCTACGCCACTGGCTTTTCTACTCAGACAGGTGGTGGTGGGGGGGGGGGGGGGGGGGGGAGGATGGCAGTGTAGTGCAATCACGACTTCCCTGACACATAGAGGGGCATAATCAAACGGGGCGCCCAAGTTTTCCTGAGCGCGTCTTCGCAGGATGTCCCCGCGAAGGGGCGGGGAAACCCGTATTATCGAAACAAGATGGGTGTCCATCTTTCGTTTGGTCCAATGAAGACTATCTCAAAATAACCTGTTCATTAGCTGGGCCCTAGTATTACCATATTGAAAATGCGACCATATCATGCCTCTGTGGTTATGCTCCACTAATAAGTTAAATGATTGACTGGCTTTCTTGAAAGGACGCCCAAATCTCAACATTTAGGTTGACCTTAGAGATGGTCGTCCTTAGAGATGGTTGTCCCAGGTTTTCGTCGATAATGGAAACCGAGGATGCCATCTCAGAAACGACCAAATCCAAGCCATTTGGTCGTGGGAGGAGCCGGCATTTGTAGTGCACTGGTCCCCCTCGCATGCCAGGACACCAACCGGGCACCCTAGGGGGCACTGCAGTGGACTTCAGAAATTGCTCCCAGGTGCGTAGCTCCCTTGTGTGCTGAGCCGCCCAACCCCCCCCCCCCCAAACCTACTCCCCACAACTGTACACCACTACCATAGCCCTTAGGGATGTGGGGGGCACCTAGATGTGGGTACAATGCGTTTCTGGTGGGTTTTGAAGGGCTCACACTTACCACCACAAGTGTAACAGGTAGGGGGTGATGGGCCTGGGTCCACCTGCCTGAAGTGCACTGCAGTACCCACTAAAACTGCTCCAGGGACCTGCATACGGCTGTAATGGAGATGGGTATGATATTTGAGGCTGGCAAAAAATGTTTTTATTTTTTTAGGGTGGGAGGTGGTTAGTGATCACTGGGGGAGTAAGGGGAGGTCATCCCTGATTCCCTCAGCTGGTCAGTTTGGGCACCTTTTTGAGGTTTGGTTGTAAAAGAAAAAAGGACCAAGTAAAGTCGCCCAAGTGTTCGTCAGGGACGCCCTTCTTTTTTCCATTATCGGCCGAGGACGCCCATGTGTTAAGCATGCTCCAGTCCCGCCTTTGCTAATGCTTCCAACACGCCCCTATGAACTTTGGCTGTCCCCACGACGGAAAGCAGTTGAGGACGCCCAAAATTGGCTTTCAATTATGCCGATTTGTGCAACCCTGGGAGAAAGACGCACCATCTTCCGATTAGTGTCAAAAGATGGGCGCCCTTCTCGTTCGAAAATAAGCCTGATAGTGGATTAGATCGTGGAGATTTGAGTAACCTCTAGCCCTTGCATCTTGCTCTTATTAAAGCCACAGCTCTCCCACATGCTGGATCCATGTTAAATAAATATTTACATTATTCCAAGAAGGCTTCCCTGGTCGGACTGAAACAGTCCTCTGGGTACACCTATCGGAGCTAGCTCCAGCTCAACTGCTGGGGGTCTGAACGCACTCCCTTCACCCCTCTGTGTACTGTTTTTCATTAGCTAAAATTTGTAAACAAAAAATATAATGCACCAACTATGCACTACTTTTGAATTTGCTGATTGTACAGTGTACTATGTTTTCATGATTTAAAATTTAGAAAAATTAGGCATTTGCTGTGGCTTTCATTGGACTTTGGGAACAACGGGGTCGATATTTAAATAGTTCGTGCGGGGCTATCTGAGGATATTCAGTGGCTGGTAACCAGATAGTGTTGCTGAATATCCTCTCTAACCAAGGAGGCTTAATAGACAGGAGTGGAAGTGAAGCCTTTGTACTCCACTGTAAGCAAGGAAGCCAATTAGGTTAATCTGTTTCCACTCCCATCATCTCTAGGACACTCAAGCAAGCAAACTTATGAGCTGCTGCATCCATGTTGTTGTTCTTTATTATTGGTCCATCTGTAACAAGTTTAAAGATGTTTCAGTTGGATAGGCAGTGACTTAAAAGGTGGATGATAAAAAGATTTTTGTTTAACTTATTGGACAGTTTTTTAATTTCTTTGAAAGCAACAGTTGAATATCTCTGAAACAGCTTTAAAATATTAAATCTGGTAGAAACAGCCATTTTAAATTCTGTATTTTGTGTTCTCTTTTTTTTCTACACTAAAATCTAAATAAATAAATAAATACATTGTATACAATACAGATGGCCAAATTTCACTGAAGATATTCTGTTTCCTGATTGGTTCATCTTAACTGTTGTTGTAATTTGCCTTGGGAAGCTTGGTGTTATAAAGATGATGGAATATATTGAAATTAAATGGAAGTAAAATTAAACTCTCCTTTCATTGGGGCACATGGACTCACATCTTCATCTGTTTTGTAGAAGTTTACCTTTTAGATACACAAATGGATTATTCTGTTTTTTTTTAACATAATTCGGGGACAAGTCAAAATAAAAAAATGTTTTGTTTCATGCAGATCTCTTTTGTTTACACATAATTAATGGGTTTTCTTATATTTTGTTCTTGTGATGACTTTTACTGTGCCAAAACTGAAAACTCTTATCTCTATCTGGTCGATAATAAAATGAGCTCATTGGGAACACTATTCACCCTAAAAGGTTGTTTGTGGCTGTTGAATAAATAAGTGTACCTCAAGCTACTAGCTGAGCTGATTCGGTCAATGGACACTCAGTTCTACATCTATGTGGATGATGTGCAACTACTCATACCCATTGAACCTGACTTACCTACAGCCTTGAATAAACTGATTACTTGTCTAACATTAATTCAAGAATGGGCTAAACACAACAAACTTTGCCTGAACCCAAGTAAAACCGAGCTTCTCTGGGTCCCTAACACAAGGGGATACATACCTGACATCAAAATCCCTTTTGGGAAGTACGACCTCCCCCTCAAATCACAAGTCAGGAACCTTGGAATACAGTTAGATTCAACACTTAATCTGATTCCCCAAATCCAAGCAACCTTCAAGAGCTGCTTCTACTATTTGCAACAGCTACGCTGCCTCTCTCCTTACATCGAGAAGGTAAATCTTGGGGTCACGTGATGGTGCTAGACTGAGTGGACGCTCGATGGCTCGGCTCCCCTCCCTTCATTGCTTAAAGTTTATTTAACTGACAAATTTTGTGTGGATTGGCTTTATAATTACCTGTGGGAGCACCTGAACACCGGTGGTAACTTTTGAGACGGTCTGGGGCTTCGGCGGGGCTCCTCTGGGATGCCGGTGAAAACTTTGAGGCAGGGGAAAGAGAAGGGCAGCGCCACGCAGAATAAAATGGTGTCACCAACCCTACCCCAACAACATCAAGCCTCCCTGTAGGACGATATGGTGCAGGTGTCTATAAGGCACCTGTCGCAACTCCTTGATGACAAATTAGCCAAATTAAATGTGGGCATGGAAGAAATTAAGGACAGTATTGCTGGCCACGCTGTAAGGATCCAGCAGGCTGAGGAGCACATCTCTGATCAGGAGGACCGCATGGCCATGACGGAGGGGCGAGAGGGGGAACTGGAAGCCCGGATAAAATCTCTCCTGGACAGAGTGGAGGATCAAGAAAACTGCAGCCACTGAAATAACCTCCGGTTCATCGGAATTCCTGAGGCTGTCACAGATGCAGAGCTGAG
Organism: Microcaecilia unicolor; assembly: GCF_901765095.1. Classification (NCBI taxonomy): domain Eukaryota; kingdom Metazoa; phylum Chordata; class Amphibia; order Gymnophiona; family Siphonopidae; genus Microcaecilia; species Microcaecilia unicolor. The sequence continues at coordinate 69,011,327 of NC_044041.1, forward strand.
GACTTTGGCAGAGCAATGGCTTCCGAGGCAATTGGGGCTTCCTGCAGAGGTTGGCCTGGTTCAAGTGGAGCAGGTGCACTGTATCGGGACGCGGAGGGACAATAACAGAAGACCATGGCCGTTTTTAGCGCGATTCCTAAACTACGCCATTAAGGGAAAGCTGCTTGAACTTTACAAGAGACAGCGTCTGGTGGAATATAATGGATCCCGGCTGATGGTGTTCCAGGACTTTTCAGTGAGAGTGATGGAACTGAGAAAGCTTCTGGCCCCATATTGTTCCCAACTATTTGAGAAAGGCATTAAGTTTCCCTTCCAGTATCCAGCCTGGGTGAGGGTCACTTTTGAGAACCGAACACTAGTTATGACAACGCCGGATGAGCTGAAAGCCATCTTGGAGAAAATCCCATCTCTCTAGAAAGGCTCGGGCTGCAGTTGGGATCAGGGCTACAGTAATCTGGAGGAGCCCGCTGCAGGATGCACTCATGCAAGTACTTAAGGCCACGCACCTTGTGTTTTGGACCTTTTGAGCATGTAGACCATGTTGGGGTGTGTAGGATCTGTTATTGAACTTGGGAGACCAGACTGTATTAGTGGCGGCCCAATGAGTGAACACTTATGCTCTGGCCTTGGTTTTGGGTGTGGAAACTGTGTGTGGTGAAAGTACGAGGAGAGCAAATCTGGACCGGATGGTATTCACCCTAGGGTACTGATAGAACTAAAAAATGAGCTGGCAGAGCTACTGTTATTGATTTGTAATTTATCCTTAAAATCGAGCATGGTACCGGAAGATTGGAGGGTGGCCAATGTAACGCCGATTTTTAAAAAAGGTTCCAGAGGAGACCCGGGAAATTATAGACCGGTGAGTCTGACGTCGGTGCCGGGCAAAATGGTAGAGACTATAATCAAGAACAAATTACAGAGCACATTCAAAAGCATGGACCAAGTAAAGTCAGCCAAATGCTCCTCAGGGCCACCCTTCTTTTTTCCATTATCGGCCGAGGACAGCCATCTCTTAACCACGCCCCTGTCCCGCCTTCGGTACACTGCCGACACACCCCCTTGAACTTTGGCCGGCCCTGCGATGGAAAGCAGTTGAGGGCAGCCAAAATCAGCTTTCGATTATACCGATTTGGCTGCCGTTAGGAGAAGGCCGCCCATCTCCCAATTTGTGTCGGAAGATAGCCGCTCTTCTCCTTCGAAAATAAGCTGGTTCATCTCCTGTCTATTAAACCTCCTTGTCTTTAACTGCCTATGCCAAAGCTAGCAAGTTTGGGGGTGGTCTGGGGGGCAGAATTGGGGCACAGCCAAAATTTAGCCAGTTAGCAGCGATTTTCAATCAGCTGTCCTAACTTTATGCGGCAAGTTAACCTGTCACCAGTCTGAATATTGGCCAGTGCCCGGTTAACTGCCAGGTTGGTGGTTATACCCGGACATTCATAGCTGGGAACCATGTATGCCCTGGAATTGAATAGCCATGGTTAGTTCCACTGGTGGCCAGAAGCAGCTTGCCAGCCACTTACTGTCGCAGGCTGAATATCGGGCCCAATGGATTTTCAAAGCAACACACTGCCTCCCTCATATAGTCCATTGCTCCAAGGATGTAGAATACATGGCCACAGCTGCATAAAAAGACCTCAGTACTGGAATATCAAGGGCGGATGCAGGTTAGGAGTGAAGTGCATGGGTAGAGCTATATATGAGGGTCTCGGAATAGCAGAGGATGCTGCAGGGTGCACTGGCAGAAGGGTTGGAGTGAGGTGCACAGGCAGAGCTATATATGGGGGGGGGTCTCAAAATTGGAATAGCAGGGGCTGCAGTAGGGTAGGAGTAAGGTGCACTGGCAGATTTGTCTTTTGGAGGGTCTCAGTACTGGAATTGTTGGTGGTGCTGCAAGGTAGGTATGAAATGCATGGACAGAGCTAAATATGGGAGTCTCAATATTGAAATAGCAGGGGATTCTGCAGAATAGGAGTAAAGTGCACTGGCAGAGCTCTGTGTATGGAGGGTCTCAGTACTGGAATTTCAGAGGGTGCTACAGAGGTGGGAGTGAGGTATACTGGCAGAGCTGTGTGTGAGGCAAGCTTAGTAGTGGAATTGTAAGGGGTGGTGCAAGGTTTGAGTGAGGTGCATGGTCAGAGCTATATAGAAGTGTCTCAGTATTGGAACAGCAGGAGGTGCTGCTGAGTAGGAGTGAGGTACATGTACATAGCTGTATATGGAATTCTCAGTGTTGGAATTGCATGGGGTGGTGCAGGTTAGGAATGAGGTACATGGACAAAGATGTGTATGGGGGTCTCAGTATTGCAGTGGCGTTCCTAGGCGGCTGACACCCGGGGCCGATCGCCAATGCGAAACGAACCCCCGGCGAAACGAACCCCCCCGAGTGCATTTTTACCTGCTGGGGGGGGGGGGGGGGGGTGCTGCGCGCCTGTCTGCTTCGCTCATTCCATGCTCCCTCTGCCCTGGAACAGGAAGTAAACCTGTTCCGGGGCAGAGGGAGCACGGAACGAGCGGAGCCGACAGGCACGTGGCACCCCCCCAGCGGCGTGCACCCAGGGCGGACCGCACCCACCGCCCCCCCCCTAGGAATGCCACTGCAGTATTGGAATAGCAGGGGGTGCTGCAGGAGTTCCTCAGGGATCTGTCCTTGGACCCCTTCTTTTTTCAATCTACACCTCTTCCCTGGGCTCCCTGATCTTATCTCATGGTTTCCAATATCATCTCTATGCCGACGACACCCAGCTTTATCTCTCCACACCAGACATCACTGCAGAAACCCAGGCCAAAGTATTGGCCTGCTTATCCGACATTGCTGCCTGAATGTCCAACCGCCACCTGAAACTGAACATGGCCAAGACAGAGCTTATTGTCTTTCCACCCAAACCCACTTCTCCTCTCCCTCCACTTTCTATCTCAGTCGATGGCACCCTCATCCTCCCCGTCTCATCTGCCCCCAACCTCGGAGTCATCTTTGACTCCTCCCTCTCCTTCTCTGTGCATATCTAGATTGTAAGCTCTTTGAGCAGGGACTGTCCCTCTATGTAAATTGTACAGCGCTGCGTAACCCTAGTAGCGCTTTAGAAATGTTAAGTAGTAGTAGTATATCCAGCAGATAGCCAAGACCTGTCGCTTCTTTCTCTATAACATCAGCAAAATTCGCCCTTTCCTCTCTGAGCACACCACCCGAACTCTCGTCCACTCTCTCATTACCTCTCGCCTTGACTACTGCAACATACTCCTCACTGGCCTCCCATGTAGCCATCTATCCCCCCTTCAATCCTTTCAGAACTCTGCTGCACGTTTTATCTTCCACCTGGACCGATATGCTCATATCACCCCTCTCCTCAAGTCACTTCACTGGCTTCCGATCGGGTACCGCATCCAGTTTAAGCTTTTCCTACTAACCTACAAATGCACTCAATCTGCAGCCCCTCATGACCTCTCTACCCTTATCTCCCCTTTCGCTCCTACCCGAAACCTCCGCTCACAGGACAAATCCCTCCTCTCTGCACCCTTCTCCACCACCGCCAATTCCAGGCTCCGCCTTTTCTGCCTCGCCTCTCCCTATGCTTGGAATAAACTTCCTAAGCCCATACGCCAAGCCCCCTCCCTGCCCATCTTCAAATCCTTGCTCAAAGCCATAGGCGTAGTTTGACTGTTTCATTTGGGGGGGGGGGGGGGCAAAGAATGTGCGGAGCATATTAGCATATCATTTGCATATATACATATGCAAATGAATATGCTAATATGGAGGAAGGAAATGAAATTTACAGGCAAAATATCACAGATGCACATTTCAAAAAGCTGACACATTTCAATTAATAAATTATGAATAAAATACTTTTATTTACCTTTGTTGTCTGATCATTTAGTTTTTCTATTCGCTTTGATCCCAGTGTCTTCTTTCCAGTAGGCTTCCCTCTGCTCCCCACCCTCCCAGTCCCATCCATCTCTTGCTCCTTCCCTCTGCTCCCCACCCCTCCCAGACTAGTTCCATCCATCTTCTGTTCCTTCCCTCTGCTCACCATCCCTCCGTCCCATCCATCTTCTGCTCCTTCCCTCTGCTGTGCCTGACCTCTCCCAATCCCATCCATCTCCTGGTCCATCCCTCTGCTCCCCACCCCTCGCAGTCCCATCCATCTCTTGCTCCTTCCCTCTGCTCACCTCCTCTCCCAGTCCCATCCATCTCCTGCTCCTTTCCTCTGCTTCCCACCCCTCCCAGTCCCATCCATCTGATCCTTCCCTCTGCTTCCCACCCCACCCAGTCCCATTCATCTCCTGCTCCTTCCCTCTGCTTCCCACCCCTCCCAGTCCCATCCATCTCTTGCTCCTTCCCTCTGCTCCCCACCCCTCCCAGTCCCATCCATCTTCCCTCTGCTCCCCCCCCCCCCGCGAGGTCCAAGATGGTGACTCCGTTTACCCCCTCTCTTCCTCCCTCCCTCCCTCCGGTGCAGGCAACAGTCTTCAGCTTTTTCAGCGTTCCTGGCAGCGGTAGCGATGTACACGCTGCCTTCGGTCTGCCCCGGAAGCCTTCTCTTCAAGTTCCTGTTCCCACCTATGCGGGAACAGGAACTTGAAGAGAAGGCTTCGGGGCAGAGCCAAAGGCAGCGTGTACAACGCTACCGCTGCCAGGAACGCTGGAAAAGACTGCTGCCTGCGTCGCGGAGGGAGGGAGGAAGAGAGATGGGTAGACGGACAACAGCTCCTCTCCGTCCGCTTGGCTTCCCTGCCCTCTCTGTCTGCGTCCCGCCTTCCTCTGACGTCAGAGGAAGGCGGGACGCAAACAGAGAGGGCAGGGAAGCCAAGCGGATGGAGAGGAGCGCGTGCCTGCATGTGTTTTTTTTTTTTAACTAATGGCGCGGCGGTGCCTCGCGTCGTTTGGGGGGGCATTGCCCCCCCTCGCCCCCCCCCAGTCTACGCCTATGCTCAAAGCCCACCTCTTCAATGTTGCCTTCGGCACCTAACCATTATACCTCTATTCAGGAAATCTAGACTGCCCCAATTTGATTGTCTGCACATTTTGTCCATTAGATTGTAAGCTCCTTCGAGCAGGGACTGTCCTTCTTTGTTAAACTGTACAGCACTGCATAACCCTAGTAGCGCTTTAGAAATGTTAACTAGTAGTAGTAGTAATTGAGAAGCATTGGAATCTCCTCTTCTCTGTTTTTATAGATCTCCCCCACACCTTCTCTCTCATATCAGATTATTTTCCCAGTTCTCAACTGCATGTTTTATTCCTGGTACTGCCAATGAACTTGTTCCAAGGATTTAAATGCCAAGTGACTATCGGCAGCTGGTATTACCTTTCACCCGCTGGCCTCTTTAGTAGCCTGACTTCGCAAAGTGGAAGGAAGGAAGAAGAAGGAGGAGGAGGGAAGCGTGTTCTGCAAAGTGGAAGGAAGGAAGGAAGGAGAAGGGAAGCGTGTTCTGCCTGCGAGATGTGGACATAATGGCCTCAGTGTTCTGCTGGGCCTTTAGTAGCCCTCTCAGTGGCTGCAAGCCCAGCAGAGTTTCCAGCCATTCCCATGGCAACCAGGTTTATGGGAATGAATGAATATCTGTACTCAGACAAGGAGAGGTCCGAGGTGGGGGGTGGGAATGCAGCTAAGATTGGTGCCAGATTTTCTGCAGACTTATGTACTGAGCTACAGTAATGGTTGAGGGTCTTGCTGATCTGTTACCCCAGGGAGACAGGAATCATGATGGTTGCTGGGGAAAGCCTGGGAACAGTGGTGTACCAAGGGGGGGGGGGGCGGTGGGGGCGGTCCGCCCCGGGTGCACGCCACTGGGGGGGTGCCATGGCGCTCGCCTGTTGCCCTGTTTCAGTCTGATTTCGCAATTCGCATGTGTTCACTGCTCCCTCTGAGTCTGCCCCGGAACAGGAAATTCCGGGGCAGACTCAGAGGGAGCAGTGAACACATGCGAATTGCGAAATCGGATTGAAACAGGCAACAGGCGCGCGCCGCAGCACCCCCCCAGCGGCGTGCACCCAGGGGGGGTGTCATTTCGCCGGAGGGGGGTCGCGCAGCATCAGGGGGGTGCATCGGCGATCCGCCCCGGGTGTCAGCTAGGGTCGGAACGCCACTGCCTGGGAATAATCTCCATGAAGGAAGAGAGGCACCCAAAACAACAATCTGGTTGCAGCTCCTGTTTATGTTGTCCCTGCTGGGGTGGTGAGAATTAAGCTCAACTGGTGGAGTGGAGGAGTTCGCTAATGGTTAGAGCAGCAGCTGCAAAGCAGAGAAGCCAGGGTTCAAGTCCCACTGTAAATCCTTATAAACTTAGGCAAGTCATTTCATCCTTCAATGCTTCAATACAATCTTAAGGCCTGACACAGTAATGCATACATCACCTTTTCCCTTCTCTTCCCCCACCCAAGCTTGAACTCTCTCCATCCTGCTCCTTGTGTCTCCTCTCCCTCTCCCCATCCCCACACTGATCACCACAAGAGGAAAAGGAGAGCATCAGACCACATATTTATGTTTATTCGTTTCTATATCCCCTTTTTAAGGCTATCTAGGGAAGGAAGGTTACTTACCTGTAATGGGGGCTCTGCGTGGACAGCAGAATAAATCGGCCAAACCTAGGTGAATAAGAAGAGGGATGACCAGCAGGAAAAAAAAGAGGTGATAGTGCCTTTATACAAGTCTCTGGTGAGGCCCCATGTAGAATACTGTGTACAATTCTGGAGACCGCAATTATGGAAGGATATAAGCAGGATGGAGTCACTCCAGAGGGCAGCTACAAAACTGGTCAGTGGTCTCAGTCATAAAACATATAGGGACAGGCTCATGAACCTCAACATGTATATGCTGGAAGAGAAGCGGGAGAGAGGGGATATGGTAGAGATGTTTAAATACCTCAGTGGTGTTACTGTACAGGAGGTGAGCCTTTTTCAAATGATGGAAACCTCTGGAACAAGAGGAACTAGGCTTAGGACGAATCTGAAGAAACACTTTTTCACGGAAAGGTTGTTGGATGCGTGGAGACGAAGACTGTGTCAAAGTTTAAGAAGGCACGAGACAGACAAGTGGGATCTCTTAGGAAAAGGAGTTAGTGGTTACTGAGTAAGTGCAGACTAGATGGGCCATACAGCCCTTATCTGCCGTCATGTTTCTATTGTCCGATGGTGCTAGGGACAGAACACCTTCCTACAACTCAGAAAAGCCTGATTTAAGCCATCCTGAGCATTCATCAGCTTCCCTTTTCTTAGGACAGCCTGCCCATTTCCGGCTCAGTACATCCTCAAGCTGGTAAGTGGGTACATCCTGTTGGGGAGCATGGTGTGTATGTGTGGCTAACTTATCCTGCTGTCTACAACCTCCATTACAGGTAAGTAACCTCACTTTCTCCATTAAAAAGCAGGATGAGTCAGCCACAGACTCCTTAGCCAGGAGTGTGTGGGGTTAATGCTCTATATGGCACATCTGTACAGATATGTGCCTGACCTTTGTGTAGGACTCCTTCATAGCACATGCTCATGCTGCAGTAGAATGTGCCCATTTACCATGGTTGAGTCAGCCATTACTAGAGAAAAGACTAATTGAGAGATTCAGTTCATGCAGAAAGATTAGAGCATATAGTTTCTTCTTTCACACATGCAACAAACAAATGGGAACTGAACAATGAATAGAACCATGTGATCAACACTATCGAACCATGTAACAAACACTGGCTATAACACAGTGTGGATAGACCATGAGGAAGTACCATTAAAAGGAAGTAACATGCTGGAATTTGTTAAGGACCATGCATTGGGGGTGTCAGGCTGTGAGGGTCTAGCCCAGCCAAAATCTGTTGATTGAGGCAGTAGTGTCTTGTGAAAGTTTGTATGGAAGACCACGTCATGGCCTTGCAAATGTTCTCTACAGGGATGAAATGAAGGTTGGCCATGGAGGTCACCACAGTCCTGAGCAGAGATGTAGCTAGAACAGGCACAAGGGAAGCAACTGCTCCCCCAAATGGGCTTCCTATGAAAATGGCACCTATGTGATTTTATATACCTACTCGTACTGGAGCCTATTTTTTTACATTGTTTGCTCCTCCAACGCCAAAACTTGGCTGTGCTTCTGGTCCCGAGATGATGGGCATGGACCTTGCCAGTGAGTTGTAGGTCAGCTTGCTTGTAGAAATTGTGAATAGCATTGTTTTTAATAAAGGACTTTCGTAAGGACTTTGAGTTGCACACTGTTGGTTCTTGCTAAATTGATAGTTTAGTTATCTCCATTGGGTTTTTTTTTCTGAGGTACCCCCTAGGATGCCCCACTGCTCTGCTGGGAAGTCTGTGTGGCCAGTCTACTAAGAATGCTGGCTCCTCCTAGATCCCAATGGCTTGATTTTGTGCTTTTTCACTTGGACGTTTTGATCCATTCTTGAAAAAAAAAAAACAAGAACATCAAATCTAACTCATGAATGTTCATTGCAGATATCCTGAAAACCTTACTGGATGCCATAGAGCATAGGGTTTATTTTATGAAAAAGCATCTATATGAAATGTTCAAAAAAACACTTATTTTATAAAGGCAACATAAGCACATATATGGCTTTATAAAATAGAACCACCCCAAGCAGTGCAAAAATCCTCATTCACAAATTTACACCTCAATGGATAAGGGTTGACAGTGGGGTTCCCCAGGGGTCTGTGCTGGGACCACTGCTTTTTAATATATTTATACATTTTTTATTTATTTATTTATTTGTTACATTTGTACCCCACATTTTCCCACCTATTTGCAGGCTTAATGTGGCTTACATAGTACCGTAAAGGCATTTGCCAATTCGGTTGATAACAAATACAAGGTTCTATTGTGGTCAAATGAGGTAAGTGTGAATCGAGCATTATGAGGGTCGAAGGGAATGAAGATTGTAGATTGTCCAGTACGATCATTGGTTATGCTGTGTTGCTGGGTGTGGGAATTTAAGTTGGATCGGTGGGATAGGCCTTCTTGAAGGGGTGGGTTTTTAGTGATTTCCTGAAGTTTAGGTGGTCTAGAGATGGGAGTAACAAATGAGATAATTAAATTTGCTGATGACACAAAGTTATTCAAAGTTGTTAAATTGCAAGAGGACCTTATGAGACTGGGCAGCCAAATGGCAGATGACATTTAATGTGAGCAAGTGCAAAGTGATGCATGCGGGAAAGAGGAACCCAAACTATAGCTATGTGATGCAAGGTTCCACATTAGCAGTCACTGACCAGGAAAAGGATCTAGGTGTCATCGTTGATGATACGTTGAAACCCTCTACTCAGTGTGCAGCAGTGGCTAAGAAAGCAAATAGAATGTTAGGTATTATTAGGAAAGGAACAGAAAACAAAAACCAGGATGTTATAATGCCTTTGTATCCTGGAGTGGAATGAGTAGACGTGAATCACTTGTTTACTCTTTCCAAAAATACTAGGGGGCACACAATGAAGCTACAAAGTAGTAAATTTAAAACAAATCAGAGAAAATATTTCTTCATTCAATGTGTATTTAAACTCTGGAATTCATTGCCAGAGAATGTGGTAAAAGCAGTTAGCCAAATCTTTTTTAAACCCCGTTAAGCTATCTTCCTAAAAGAAAAGTCCATAAGCCATTATTAAGATCTACTTGGGGAAAATCCACTGCTTATTTCTAGGCTAAGTAGCATAAAATGTATTGTACTGTTTTGGGATCTTGCCTGGTACTTGTGACCTGGATTGGCCACTGTTGGAAACAGGATACTGGGCTTGATGAACCTTCAGTCTGTCCCAGTATGGGAACCCTTATGTTCTTAAGAAGATGAGAATGTGTGAACCCATGTCTTTTATAAAATGCTTGCGTATATTTGCAACTCCACCCACAGGAATGCCTACTTGTGATCTTGTCAACAGATATCTTATGCCCGTATTTGGCCACACAATTAACAGAAAAGCCATTTTCTTCATGTAAAACATACTTTACAAGTGAAAAATCTTGTATAAAATCAACTGCCTTATAATCAAGATAATTTGAAGCACTATTCGCCTCTGGAGTAAAGGGGTACATTAATAAATTTTGTGACTCTGGAAATTCGTTCTTGCCAAGAAAGGATAGGGGTTGGCAGCCAAGTAGAAGGATGTGAAAGCACCAGAACCTCTAAAATTGCTCTGAGATATCTGAACAAGAACAATAAAAATCTCTCTCTGAAGGATCCCTGCTTGCTATGCAGACTTAAGGAGCATTGATGCACCAGAAAACTCCTATAACCTGCACCTCTTAGCTCAGTCTTCTCTACCTAAATTTTGACTACTTATGTGTTGTGTTTATAAACAAAAAAGAATAAAGAGTGGACAAATGTAAGATGAAGAATAAGCTCATTTAAATGTGTATTATTAACTGAGTTTTAATTGAGTCCAAACTTAGAGCCTACCTCTTTACCACTGCTTTTGACTCCTAACCTCTACTCACTTGCCCTGTCCTTTATACTCACCTATTTCTTCCCTTACCCTTAATTGTTCTGTCTGTTTACCTGTCTTATCTAGATTGTAAGCTCTTTGAGCAGGGACTGTCTTTTTTGTGTATGGTGTACAGCGCTGCGTATGCCTTGTAGCGCTATAGAAATGTTAAATAGTAGTAGTAGTAGTTTTAGAAACTTGCCGTCTTATTCAGGAATGTATCAGAAATATGAATGTTTCTGTGGAAGGTGAGCACAGAATTGTTCTGTTTGGTTTTTTTTTTCTCTTATATTAGAAATGTGATGGCATCATGGCCCATCCAGTCTGCCCATCCTCAGTAACCACTAACTCCTCCTTTTCCTAAGAGATCCCACGTCTGTCCCACGCTTTCTTAAATTCCAGCACAGTCCTCGTCTCCATAGTCACTGGGAGACTATTCCATTCTGTGAAAAAGTATTTTCTTAGGTTACTCCTGAACCTTTAACCTGTTAACTTCATCCTATGCCCTCTCATTCCAGAGTTTCCCTTCATTTGAAAAAGGCTCACCTCCTGTACATTAATGCCATGGAAGTATTTAAAAGTCTCTATCATATCCCCTCTCTCTCACCTTTCTTCCAGAGTACACCTGTTGAGGTCTATAAGTCTGTCCCCATACACTTTATGACAGAGACTACTGACCAATTTTGTAGCCGCCCTCTGGACTGACTCCATCCTGTTTATATCTTTTTGTAGGTGTGGTCTCCAGAATTGCACACAGTATTCAAAATGGGGCCGAGACTTATACAAGGGCACTATCATCTCTCTTTTTTTTTTTCCTGCTGGCCATTCCTCTCCCTGTGCACCTGAGCATCCTTCTGGCTTTGCCCATCACCTTTTCTACTTGTTTGGCCACCTTAAAATCATCAAATAAAATCGCCCCAGAAGTATTTCACTCCTTAAACTATACCGTTCCCTTGGATTTTTGTAACCCAAGTGCATGACCCTGCATTTTTTAGCATTAAATCTTAGTTGCTGATAATTGGACCATTCTTTAAGCTTTGCTAGATCCTTCCTCATGCCATCCACACCCTCCGAGGTGTCCACCCTATTACAGAGTTTGGTATCATCCGCAAAGAGGCAAACCTTACCAGACAGCCCTTCCACACTATCATGATATATATATATATATATATATATATGTATATAAAATATTTTATATATATTTTTGAAGCGTCTTCCAAAAAATTATTTATTTATATAAGTGCATCAGTGACCAACATTGCATCACTGATCCAGTGTTCCATGGTTTCTCTGTGAAGAACCATTGTTTGTTCCTCACTCTTCTAGTTTTCTCCAGATGGCAGTGCGACAGGTCTACAGCCTGAGACCTGAGAAAAGAAGTGTCACAGAGGATGGTCTGAGCTAGCCCGACTTCTCACTTAATGCCAGTACAAATGCTTTAGAGAAGGCTGGTAAGTGGAGGACTGGCTAGCAATGTCCCTTAGGGTTCAAGGAGCAAGGGGACAATGCATAAACACACAAGCCCTCTGCAATGAGCGAAAGAGACAGGATGGCACAGAGCCTTCCTTGATACTTGTAGGATATCTTGCAGTGTTAGCATTTCTGTAATAACAGATTTCAAATGTAGGGAAACGTTAAGGTTTGGTGGCATCTGGCTAGCTGTAAATCACCCAGGTTAATCAACAGCATTTTGTGACCTCCAGGCTTCTGGCAACAACTGGACAAAACTGATACCAATCACTGACTTCGCCCACCCCCACCACCCTGGGAGGCATAAGGGCTGAGGAGTCACATCCTAATTATGGGAGGAGAGAACCTGATGTGCCAGATAAAGCTATAGTCAAAGCACACACCCAAGACATACACTGGCAGCTAGCCCTGAGCAGGATGGGGCCAAGTGTCAATGATAGAATTCATGGGATTTATGCCCCTCCTCAACTATTCTGGGATTAGTGCTCACATTTTTTTTTCTGTTCTGTTTCTCCTACCAAGCAAGCTAGGACCACAAGTTCAAGAGTTCCTTGTATGGGCCTTTCCTTATTGGCTAGAATAGGACACCTGGTGCTCTTTGATTGGTGAATCAAGCTTCCTCTTTGCTTCTTGTTCAGGTGAAGAATGAGTGAGATTACGTACCTGTAATGGAGGTTCTCCATGGACAGCTGGAGGAAAGCTTCACCACTATTCCTTCCGCTCTCCCAGATAATCTCTTTTCCAGCTATATTATGAACTGAAGGGAAGGATGTGGTTGCTGGTGCAAGAAGCCCTCACACAGGCTCTCCCGAGCTTGTAGAGGAAAGACTGTCTAGCTCAGGAGCCATCGTAGATGGCACCATCCATAAGTATGGCTGCTTTCCATGAAGAATCAAAATTTCCTTCCCAGACATTTCCTGCAGATTTCTCATTCTTATTTAAGCATTCATTAGCAGCTTCTAACCAGGGGACTGCTGAAGTGGCTTAAACAGCTTTGGAGGTAGCATTATGACAAAACAACAATAATAAATTAACAGAAATAGGAATTCCACCCCAAACTTAAACACGCACTTTCTGGGATGTATACGTATGGATCTGAGGACAAAACCCACCCTTATCAGTCCTCAAGCCCCCCCCCCCCCCCCCCCATATCCTGTTGACAGGTTCCTTACTGCATTAGAGGAAACTAGCAGGGCCGCCGAGAGGGGGGGGGGCAGGGGGGACAAAATTCCCCAGGCCCAGGCCTCCAAGGGGGGCCTGGTACCACAGCCCCCGGTCTCACCCGCCCGCCCTTGGCTCAGTCGACAGCCCCTCTCTGTCCGCCACCGGGCCCCTGCATTCAAATTGGCAGCGCCTCACTTCCATGTAAAAGTGCAGCGGCAGATCGCCTCCCTTCGGGCCTTCCCTCCCTGTGTCCCACCCTCGTCTGATGTAACTTCCTGTGTCCACGAGGGCGGGACACAGGGAGGGAAGGGCCGAAGGGAGGCGATCTGCTGCTGCGCTTTCACACGGAGGTGAGGTGCTGCCGATTTGAATGCAGGGGGCTCGGTGACGGACGGAGAGGGGCTGTCGACGAGGCTGGGATTGGGCAGGTGGAGACTGGGGACTGCAGCGCCGGCGGCCTGTGTAGCGATTGGGGGGTGGGTGGCGGCAGCCCCGGGCCCGGCTCAGTCTCTCAGTGGCCCTGGAGACTAGAACAGAAGTAACTGTTGCAGACACTAGCAGAAGTGAAATTCTTAACAATCATAGACAACACCAACCATTTATAGCCAGAAGTAGTGTCTCCCTCTGCATCTAATACAGAGAGATGTCGTTTCAGGCCACTTTCCATGTCTTCTTTTTAAAATATCATAATCCAAGCATACCCAAAGAATGCAGCCCAGCTATTTTGAATGTTTTTCTCTGGCTCCTATTCAAGGCAGCCTTGGTCCTGCATATGTCATGTGCTGTTTGTTCCAGTTTTGGCACCCCAAGACTTAGAAGAGCATTGTAACTAGTAATTTCAGAATGATAGTATGATTTTAGATCTGTTTGTGGAAGTGACTCAGTACCTCTGTCAGCACGTGGGGCACATCACATATAGAATGGATCCTCCTAGGGTTATCATTACCACCAGTATGTCTGCCCTCATCATTGTAGAAAAGTAACGCAGTGAATGTCAGCAGATAAAGATCTGCATGGTCCATCCACTCTGCCCAACAAGATGGCCAGAGCTGAATCTAACATTCTGCACAGGTTCCACTTCTTCATGAATAAACACTGGTATACTTAATCTTTATCACTTCCTGCCAATTTTGAGACACAAACTGTTGAAGTCTGCCTGGTACCAGTCCTACTTCCCCAACTACTGAGGTTGAAATTGAAGCCCACTCCAGCCTAAATCCTGATCTGTTTTTGCCATTTACGGGACCCAGACCGTAGAAGTCTGCCCATCATTGGTCTTACTTCCCAACCTCTGAGCTATGAGATCATTTAAGTTTTGCTTTAATTGGATTTCATCCTTTTTCTATATAGTGATCCCTCTGTGTTTATCCCACGCATTCTTGAATTGATAAGTACATAAGTATTGCCATACTGGGAAAGACCAAAGGTCCATCAAGCCCAACATCCTGTTTCCAACAGTGGCCAAATCCAGGTCACAAATACCTGGCAAGATTCCAAAAAAGTACAAAACATTATATACTAATTATACCAGAAATAGTGGATTTTCCCCATTTAATAATGGTCTGTGGACTTTTCCTTTAGGAAGCCGTCCAAACCTTTTTTAAACTCCGCTACGCTAACTGCCTTTACCACATTTAATTACATGTTGAGTGAAGAAGCACTTTCTCTGATTCGTTTTAAATTTACTACATTGTATCTTCATCGCATGCCCCCCTAGTCCTAGTATTTTCAGAAAGTGTAAACAGACACTTCACATCTACCCATTCAACTGCACTCATTATTTTATAGACCTCTATCATATTTCCTCTCAGCCGCCTTTTCTCCAAGCTGAAGAGCTCTAGCCGCTTTAGCCTTTCCTCATAGGGAAGTCGTCCCATCCCCTTTATCATTTTCGTCGCCCTTCTCTGTACCTTTTCTAATTCCACTATTTTTTTTTTGAGATGCAGCGACCAGAATTGAACACAATATTCAAGGTGCAGTCGCACCATGGAGCGATACAAAGGCAATTCATTGAAAAACATCACTGTTTTTGTCTTCACAGCCTCTCATGGGAGGGCATTCCAGTTTGTCCACCACCCTTTCTGAGAAAAAGTACTTCTTCATATTGCTCCTAAGTCTCCCACCCTCCTTCTTCCTGCCGCATTCCGCCTATGTGGAAACAGGAAATTACTTCATAGGAGGTGGGACGTGTCAGGATGAAGGACTCGTGGCCAGCAGAGTAGTGTCTCTTGATCACTGCTGCCTGCCATTCAATGACTCCAGGCAAGTAGAGAACGGGGGGGGGGGGGGGGGGGGGGGGGGGGGAGACGAATTGGAAGGGAGGGAAAGATGCTGGATCTCACCTGGACTGTCAGTGCTGTGCCCCCTTGGAGGCCGAGCCTGGAAGAATCCTGTCCCCTCTACCTACTGGAGATAACTTCGGCCCCAGCCTGCACCCTGAACTGAAACAAATTTTGTGTGGCCTGACCCTGTACATGCTGTGCCAGGAAAGGGACTGGCACCTGGGACATTATTCCACATGGGCCAGGGTTACATATATTTTTATGATATATGATCTGCCTTCATGGTGGTGACTGTGCTGTTTTAGGGTGCCCATCTAATATGGGCAGGGATATGCCTCAGACCTACAGGATCGTTGTTCTTTCTGCCTATATTTCTGTGCCAGTGCCCCTCTCCCCACCCTTCATGGAAGAGGGGAAGAAAAAAGCAAAGCAGTCATTTTGTCTCAGGGCTTTTGCTTCCAGACAGTTCCATATTTGTACAGGCTCTGTCTGCTTATAGTGAATTGCTCCAGAGAGTTAACGGCAAGAATTTGTAAACATCTCTTCTATAAACACTGAAAGCAGAGCACAAGGCAATCTCTGGGTGAGATATTAGGTGTTTCCGGGATCATTGTTCCTGAATGTTCACAATTTTGGAGTCCCTTTCCCATGCTAGGTTACTGGACTATGACAGCAGAAGGATACCAAAGGACCAAACAAGATCCCCACAGAATCCAGACCTATACAGCAATATTTCCAGTAGCAAAAAATATCACTAGAGCTGGAAAGTGAAAAATAACAATATTTTGGGCCAAAAAATGAGGAATACAGGGCCGGCTCAAGGCATGGACCAGGTGAGCACTGGTTCAGGACATAAAAAGCCTGCTTCACCCGGTTTCTTGCAGTGGCCAATTCATTGCTCCCTCAGCATTTCTCTTTGTCCCCAGGTCCAGCAAACCCTCCCCCCCCCATGATCCAGCAGCTCCCCTGGTGTACCTTTGAATGCTTTTCACTCTGCCCCAGCACTGGCAGTGGTAGCATTCTATATGATGCTGCCTGTGCCAACTCTGCCTTCTCCCATCTGCGGAAACAGGAAGTTTTACCAAAGGGGGTGGGGAAGATACCAGAGCCAGCACAGGCAACATTATGTAGAACGCTACTGCTGTTGTTGGTGGGGCAGAATAAAAAGAATTAAAAGGTACACTGGGGGAGCTGGTGAATCACGGGGAGGGGGGAGGGGATGGAGGAGCAGCTGCAAAGGTCAAAAATTTACATCAGGTGTGGATACTGTTCAAAAATACCATCCTGGAAGCCCACGCCAGTTATATTCCATGTATTAAAATAGACGAAAGGAAAGACAAATGACAGCAGGCATGGTTAAAAAGTGAAGAGAAGGAAGCTATTAGAGCTAAAAGAAAATCCTTCAGAAAATGGAAGAAAGATCTGACTGAAAATAATAAGAAACAGCATAAGGAATGGCAAGTCAAACGCAAAGCGCAGATAAGGAAGGCAAAAAGGGACTTTGAAAAAAAAATTGCGTTGGAGGCAAAACACAAAGTAAAACCTTTTTTTAGGTATATTAGAAGTAAAAAGCCGACAAAAGAATCAGTTGGACTGCTAGATGATGGAGGAGTAAAAGGGGCATTCAGGGAAGACAAAGCCATAGCGGAGAGATTAAATTAATTCTTTGCTTCAGTCTTCATTGAGGAAGATTTGGGAGAGATACTGGTACCAGAAATTATATTCAAAGCTGACGAGTCAGAGAAACTGAATGAAATCTCTGTAAACTTGGAAGATGTATTAGCACAATTTGACAAATTGAAGAGAAGCAAATTACCTGGACCAGATGGTATTCATCCCGGAGTACAAAAAGAATTGAAAAATGAACTTACAGAACTATTGTTAGTAATACGTAATTTATTTTTAAAATCAAGCATGGTTCTGGAAGATTGGAGGGTGGCCATTGTAATGCCAATGTTTAAAAAAGGTTCCAGAGGTGATCCAGGAAAACAAAGTTACTTACCTGAGACAGGAGTTTTCCCGTGGACAGCAGGATAAGTCAGCCACAGATAAGTCAGCCACATATGGGTGATGTCATCCGACAGCCCATTGGACGGAAATGCTCTCCAATAGCTCAGAGAGATTTTTTTTTAATCCCTCTGAGCATGTGCAGTATGTGCCCCTACTGGGCGAGTCCCCTCACTCCCACTTCCTGCCTCAGTCAGTCCCTAGCAAGGGCCGATCCTCCTAAGGGGAGGTGGGTGGGTTGTGTGGCTGACTTATCCTGCTGTCCAGGGAGAACTCCTGTTACTGGTAAGTAACTTCGTTTTCTCCTAGAACAAGCAGAATGCGTCAGCCACATATGGGTGACTCCCGAGCCAAGGAGCATAAGGAGGGTTAGGTGCTCCGGTAGGTTTTTGGTCTTTACGGCCCTTGATGTGCTGTGGTAGGAGGGTCCGGCCCCAGTTAGAGGAGCAGGGAGTGAAAAAGGGAGTCGATCATACCAGGTTTGTTGGCAGTAAATGGTCATGAAGGTTTGCAGTAAACATGGTGCAGTAAGTACACTGGAGTGTCAATGGTTTGTGGAAAAAACAAACAGCCTGACTGTAGGTACATAGTTCATATTATGGTGACCGCCATTGGTAGTGTACGCATGGTCCGTATCACGGCGACTGGCAGTGATAGTGTAACATGTAGAAGTGAAACAGGGATAACACTGCATTGTGGAACAGGAATACAACATGTTATTATTCTTATTCCTATGTGACCGCTAGTGGTAGTGTAGGCACGAAGTCCATATCAGGGCGACCGGCATTGATAGTGTAACATGTAGAAGTGGAACAGGAAGAACGTGGCATTGTGGGACAGGAATACCATGGGTCATTCTTCTTCATCGCCTTAATTTTATTAATTTATTTATTTGGATGAATGCTGGTGATCTGCAATGATGAGTACCAGAACCGTTAGACCGGAATACCCACGACACCTCAGTGTGAGGACCACCGGGATGGGTGGTGGTAATGAACTCTGGAGGAGAAGGTCGGGGAACCACAGAGCTCTGGGCGGCATGGTATGCAGTTGATTTGGTCATGAAGAGTTGAAAGTTGATTTTGCGGTACATAAGTAATGCCACACTGGGAAAAGACCAAGGGTCCATCGAGCCCAGCATCCTGTCCACGACAGCGGCCAATCCAGGCCAAGGGCACCTGGCAAGCTTCCCAAACATACAAACATTCTATACATGTTATTCCTGGAATTGTGGGTTTTATCTTTTTCTTTTTTTTTCTGGAGATAGTCCTGAACTCTCATTAGTCAATATGAGAGCAGATGGAGCATGTACGAAGTGCCTAGGACATAGCACAAAAAGCTTTGGGGCATATGGAACCCAGCACGATGATTGTGTCCACATCCAAAGATGTGGGGGCTATGCTGTTTCGTGATCGCGGTATAGGAGGTAGTGTTCTATTGTGGATTAAAAACTGATTAAAAGAAAACAGAGAGTAGGGCTAAATGGTCAGTATTCTCAATGGAGAATAGTGGGGTTCCACAGAGGTCTGAGCTGGGACCGCACATTATAACATATTTATAAATGATCTAGAGGTGGGAGTAACTAGTGAGATAATTAAAATTGCTGATGGCACAAAGTTATTCAAAGTTGTTAAATCGAAAGAGGACCTTACGAGACTGTGAGGCTGAGCATCCAAATGGCAGATGACAATTCATGTGAGCAAGTGCAAAGTGATGTATGTGGGAAAGAGGAACCCAAACTATAGCTGCATGATGCAAGGTTCTACATTAGGAGTCACCGACCAGGGAAGCGATCTAGGTGTCATTGTTAATGATTCGTTGAAACCTTCTACTCAATGTGCGGCGGTGGATAAGAAAGCAAATAGAATGTTAGGTATTATTAAGAAAGGAATGGAAAACAAAAATGAGAATATTATAATGCCTTTGTATCACTCCATGGTGCTACCGCACTTCAAATACTGTGTGCAATTCTGGTCACCAAATCTCAAAAAAGATATGGTGGAATCAGAAAAGGTACAGAGAAGGGTGACAAAAATGATAAAGGGGGTGGGACAGCTTCTCTTTGAGGAAAGGCTAAAGTGGCTAGGGCTCTTCAGCTTGGAGAAAAGATGGCTCTTGAGAGATATGATAGAGGTCTATAAAATAAGGAGTGGAGCGGAATGGGTAGGCATGAATCGCTTGTTTACTCTTTCCAAAAATACTAGGACTAGGAAGCATGCAATGAAGCTAAAAGTAGTAAATTTAAAACAAATTGGAGAAAATAGTTATTCACTCAATGTGTAAATAAATTCTGGAATTCATTGCCAGAGAATGTGGTAAAAGCAGTTAGTTTAGTGGGTATAAAAAAAGTTTGGATAACTTCCTGAAAGAAAAGTCCATAAGTCATTATTAAGATAGTCTTGGAGAAAATCTACTGCTTATTTCTAGGATAAACAGCATAAAATATACTGTTGTGGGATCTTGCCAGGTACTTGTAACCTGGATTGGCCACTGTTGGAAACAGGATACTGGGCTTGATGGACTTTCGGTCTGTCCCAATATAACAATGCTAATGTTTCTATGGGAGTAGGGAGTTGGCTGGGGGAGGGGGGGAGATACCCAACCCAGGTATGGAGGTTAGGAGAGAGAAGGAGGATACCCAACCCAGGGACAATGGGGTTAAGAGAAAGGAGGGATACCTGATCAGGGCATGAAGGAGGGGTTAAGAAAGAGATAAGGAGATATACCCGACCTGAGCATGGGGGCCTTAAGAGAGAGAGAGAGAGAGAGGGGGGGAAAACATACCTGACCTAGGCACAGAGAAGGGGGTTGAGAGAGAGAGAGGGGGGGGGTTAATACCCAACCCAGTCACAGAGGAGGGTTTAAGAGAAAGAGATGGAGAGATATTCAACCTGAAGAGGGTTAAAAGAGAGAGGGGGGAGGGAGATACCTGACCCAGACATGGAGGGGAGGGTGAAAGACATGCTGGACAATAGGGAGGGGAGGAAAGAGATAGGATATGGTGGTCCTAGACCTAGAGGTGGAAGAGAGGGAGATGGAGAGATGCTGAAAATGGGAGGGAGGGAGAGAGGAAGGAGAGATGGAGGAATGTTGGACCCCAGGGTGGAGGGGAGGGAGAGAGAGATTTTGGACCCAGAGGTAGAGGGGAGGAAGAGATGCAGGACACTGGGAGGAACATCTGCCCTCTTCTTTCTCTCTTCCACAGAAGGAATATTGGCCGGGAGTTGGGACCCAGATAACTATATTTTAGCTGGGAAGTACCCTTGATCCCCTTCCTAGCCCCCAAAATAGTCCTCCTTTCTTACCCCCTTAGACCACCAGACACCCTAGAGGGAGTGGAAAACATGAAAAAGGATCTGCAAAAGTTAGAAGAATAGCCCAATGTTTGGCAGTTAAAATTTAATACAAAGAACTGCAGAGTGATACATTTGGGAAGTAGAAATCCAAGAGAGCTGTATGTTCTAGGAGGTGAGATCCTGATATGCACAAACAGGGAGAGGGACTTTGGGGTGATAGTGTCTGAGGATCTTAAAATAACAAAACAGTGTGACAAGGCAGTGGTGGTAGCCAGAAGGATTCTGGGCTGCATCGAGAGAGGTGTAACCAGCAGGAGATGTTAATGCCCCACTTAGAGTATTATGTTCAGTTTTGGAGGCTTTATCTTGCCAAGGATGTAAAAAGAGTAGAAGCGTCCAGAGGAAGGCAACAAAAATGGTATGGGGTTTGTGCCAAAAGACGTATGAGAAGAGACTGGAAGACCTGGATATGTATACCTAGAGAAAAGAAGGGACAGGGGAGACATGATACAGACATTTAAATGCTTGAAAGGTATTAATATAGAAACAAATCTTTTCCAGAGAAGGGGAAACGGTAAAACTAGAGGACATGAATTAAGGTTGCGGGGCAGTAGACTTAAGAATAATGTCAGGAAATTCTTTTTCACAGAGAGGGTGGTCGAAGCCTGGAATGCCCTCCCAAGGGAGGTGGTAGAGACAAAAGCGGTAACAGAATTCAAAATGGTGTGGGATGAACACAGAGGATCTCTAATTAGAAAATGGATGGTATAAAAAAAACCTAAACTTAAATGACTGCATGGGTACGGATGTGTTGAGTGATGCTTATATGGTGACTCTGGCTGTGATGTTGCCAGGCGTTTGTGACCTGGATTGGCCACTGTTGGAAACAGGATGCTGGGCTTGATGGACCTTTGGTCTTTCCCAGAATGGCAATACTTATGTACTTATGTATGTACTTATGAACTAGGGATAGGGCTGGGCAGACTTGTACGGTCTGTGTCCTATATATGGCAAATTCAGAGGAAATACAAATACGCAATAAGACAGACCAAAAGGTCATATTACAAAATTAAAATAGGGCCTGATTACAAAGACACTAAGAAACTATATCAAATCGTAAATAAACTGCTAGACACCACCTCAGTCACCACAACCAACACAGACATCCCATCCGCAGACAAACTTGCGAAATACTTCAATGAAAAAATTGAAAACCTAAGCAATACGCTCCTTCACAACAATACTGACATTGAAAACTTCAACAACGGTATGGACTCAACCTCTGGAGAATACCCAGCGGACCAAACCTGGTCAAATTTTGCTCTCCTCACCACCGAAACAGTTACCCAAGCGATTCATAGATTCTCCGATACTCACTGCAAACTGGATACGTGCCCCAGCTACCTAATAAAATCCGCCCCCAACCGCTTCATACTAGACCTCACATCCCACCTAAACTACCTGCTCCAACAAGATCTCTTCCCCAAGGAAAAGGGCAACATCCTACTCACCCCAATATCAAAAGTTCCCCCCCCCCAAAAAAAAAAAAAAACAAGTGAACTTACCAACTACCGCCCAGTAGCATCGATCCCACTAGTAGTCAAACTAATGGAAAGCATGGTAACCAAACAACTCACCGAGTATATAAACAAATTCTCAATATTGCATGAATCACAATCAGGATTTCGCTCCCTCCACAGCACTGAAACAGTACTAGTTACCCTCCTGGTCAAATTCAAGCAGGAAATAGCAACAGGTAAAAGTATACTTCTCCTTCAATTTGACATGTCCAGTGCATTCGACATGGTAAACCATAATATACTACTAAAACTCCTAGGCTACTTCGGCATCAGTAGAAACATACTAAGATAGATCAAGGGCTTCCTAACTACCAGAACATACCAAGTGAAATCAAATTCTAACATATCATCACCGTGGAAAGCAAATTGCGGAGTACCTCAAGGATCATCACTATCTCCAACCCTTTTCAACCTAATGATGACCCCACTAGCCAAGTCCTTATCTGATCAAAGTCTCAACCAATTCATCTACGCAGACGACATTACAATATACATACCCTACAAACATGAACACATGGGCAAACACATTTCAACTAAAACTTAATACAGAAAAAACCCACTGCCTCATTCTTTCATCCCATCACAATACGTACAAACCCACAAATATAAACATCCCAGACCACACCCTTCCTATATCAGATAGCCTGAAAATCCTTGGCGTTACAATAGACCATAACCTCACACTCGAGAGCCAAGTGAACTCTACTACCAAGAAAATGTTCTACTCAATGTGGAAACTTAAACGTGTGAAACCATTCTTCCTGAGGGAAATATTTTGCAACCTGATACAATCAATGGTACAAAGTCATGCAGATTATTGCAATGGAATTTATGTAGGTTGCAAAGAACAACTCACAGAGAAACTTCAGACCGCTCAAAACACAGCAGCCAGGCTTATATTTGGAAAAACGAGATTCGAAAGCGCCAAACTGCTGCGGGAAAAACTACATTGGCTCCCAATCAAAGAATGCATTGCCTTCAAAATCTGCACCCTGGTCCACAAAATTATCTACGGCGAAGCCCCAGGATACATGACAGACCTCATAGACCTACCACCAAGAAACACAATCGGATCAGCACGATCATATTTAAATCTCCACTGCCCAAGCTGCAAATGACTCAAATACAAATTAACCTATGCATCCAGCTTCTCCTACATAAGCACACAATTGTGGAATGCACTACCAAAAGCCGTGAAAACAACATATGACCACCTAAACTTCTGGAAATCATTAAAAACCAACTTGTTCAAAAAGGCATACCCCACTGATCCTACCTAACTGCCTAAACCCTGCTACACAACGAAACCAAAGATTGTATGAACATTACATAACTCATCCTAACTGTGATTCCCCTATGTGTCTATAACACATGAACCCTATTCGACCACAACATCACTTTGTATCTGTTTCTTTACTGGAGATGGTGAACGCCATAATGGTACTATGTAAGCCACATTGAGCCTGCAAATAGGTGGGAAAACATGGGATACAAATGAAGCAAATAAATAAATAAATAAAGGATGGGCTGGAAAGGGCTTTGACAGCAACTTCAGTGGCCAGAATCTGAGGAAAGTGTTGGGCAGACTTTTACTGTCTGTGTCCCGCAAATGACAAGACAGATAGGCTGGAGTGGGCTTCAACAGCAACTCCAGTAGTTGGAACATAAGGCCAGGGTCGGGCAGACTTCTGTGGTCTATGTCCCAGAAAGCCAAAGAAAGACCAGGATCAAGTATTTTCCATCACATTAATTGTTGATTTAATCATGAGTGTGACAGGTGGGCAGACTGGATGGACCATTCAGGTCTTTATCTGCTGTCACTTACTATGTTACTATGCTACTAATAACCCTCTGGTCTACTGGCAGGGCCACTGACTGGCCTCCTGTACCGCCTCTGACCTGCCCACTTCTTCTGGGGCCAGTCAGAAACAATATTTAGCGGCACTGCCCACTTTAATGCCGCTGAATATTGGGAGTTAGGTGGCAACAGGAGATTTAAGCAGGCAAGAGCTTTTGCTTCCCGCTTAAATCGCTTTGAATATCAGCCACAATGAGCATATGTGTACATATATGTATATATATATATACTGTATATATATTCGCACAATATATTACTACTGGATACCAATAATTTCAATATAGTCACTATAATAACATCAAATATTTTAGGCAACTATCAATAGATAGGACAAACAGATGAAGAGTACAAGAGATAAAGAGGTCATGGATGTAGGAAAGTTTGTTGCAGACAGAGCTGGCATTCCACAGAGCACATGAGAAAGGCAGAGAAAAAGGGGACAGGAACAGAAATTAGATTGGAGACATCACTGTGTGACCTGCATGAATAGGGTGAAAGCTGATGTGGAGAACCAGGATTGGGATTGATATCCCCAGCGGAGAGCAGGATAAGGAGCAAGAGAGTACAGAGAAGAGTAGGAGAGGCATGACGACAGCGATGAAGATGAGATGTACTCAGACAGAATGGAGATGGTTGAATGAAAGGAAGGAAACATTGAAGGCTAAGAGCTGAGAAGAAGGGAGAAGACAAAAGGGATGATGAGATGATGATGAAAGCAGAAGGTAGGCAATGTGTTCCTGCAGTATACAGTGGTTTCAGATAAAGAAAGAGATTGAGAAGGGAAAGTGCCAAGAAGAGGAACTGTACTGGAGCAAAGAGAAAAAACAAACAATTTGAGAAGATGTTTCCTGGAGCAAAGGTCCTGGAAGGATTAAGGTGGACCTGGGAGTCACCCTGCACTAGGATGTGAGGATATGCAAGTACCTGAAATGGGGTATGTGATTTCTGGGGTTAATTACTTTTTTATTGATAAACGTTTCTCATTTTAAAAGACATAATTAGTCCATACCCAAGGCTGAAATTTTGCAGGATTAGATATGATGCAATCTTGGAAAAGTGGTTTTAGACTTTCAACTACAGCATAGTCACTTTCATTATCAATACTTGATTAAGCCAACACTCCAATGATGTTGCTAATGAACAACATCTTACTAGCAATTTCAACCTTAAGATGTGTTCCTGTCCCCTATTGAGATACACATAATTCATAGTATACCATGGGACTTACTTGTATGAATTTAAGAAACTTACAAATGTTACAAAATACAGTTTGGTTGTTAGGGAGAGCTCATAGATTTGAGCATGTCTCACCTTTGCATATGTGCTATTTCACTTAAATTGATGGTGGTTACCCACAGGCCCTCAAATTCTATATATGGTGGTCATATTCTGCACACAACTTAACTGATTAACAAGCCAATCAGCACCAATACTTGGTACTTAACAAGCAATTAGCAGCACTAATTGGCTTTAATTAGAATTTACACGCACAACTTTATAAGCGTATTCTATAATGAGGTGCACGTTAATTCTAATGTGTGCTGCCAAAAAGGGGGTGTGGAATGGGTGGGTCGTGGGTGTTTCACAAAACTATGCGTACTGTTATGGAACACACACAATCTGTGCCTAAGTTAGGCGCAGGTATTTAGACCTGGTTTTAGGTAGCCTAAATGGGTGCACCTAAATTTTAGGCGCAAGAATGACACATGCGCACATTCTATAAAGCGCACATAACTGTAGGCGTAGCTTATAGAATAGCGTAAAGCACGTGGGTTTTTTTAGCGCTGATTTTTCAGGTACCATATATTTGGCCCAGGGCGAATAATGAAAAAGTTCCTCAAACTCTTTCTGGATTGATTCAGCCCAGTGGCGTAGAAAGGGGGGGCGGTGTGACGGTCCGCCCCGGGTGCACGCCACTGGGGGAGTGTCGGCTCCGCTGGTTCACTGCTCTCTCTGCCCCGGAACAGGTTACTTCCTGTTCTGAGGCAGAGAGAGCAGGGAACCAGCAGAGCCGACGCAGCTCCCAGCAATGTGCACTCGAGGTGGAGCGGCCCTCCCGCCCGTCCCCTTTGGTAAGAATGCGCTCCGGGGGGTGCGTGCATGCACTGAGGGGGGGGGGGGGGTGCGCCGTGCTGCACCCGGGGGGGGGATACTACTACTACTACTACTACTTGACATTTCTAAAGCGCTACTAGGGTTACGCAGCGCTGTACAATTTAACATAGAAGGACAGTCCCTGCTCAAAGGAGCTTACAATCTAAAGGATGCGCAGCGGCGAACCGCCCAGGGTGTCAGCCGCCCTCACTACGGCACTGATTCAGCCATATATATCACAAAAGACATTGCGCTCTCAAGATGGGCTATTGCTGGCTAGTAGCTCAAATTCCCTTAATGACTACGAGAGAGGGGGCTTATTTTTATTTAGCACCGTTTTTGTGGAATGCACTTCCTCTGACATTATGGGCAGAGACGTCCTTGCAGCGTTTTAAACAATTACTTAAGGCTCATTATTATATTTTGTTTTGGCATTTGGAAGTGATCTCACTGAGACATGAGTGGAATAGGGCTCTGGGTACCTGCAGTGTTTTTCTGTGTGTTTGATCTTGTGTGAATGATGCTTTCCTATTTGATTTTTTGTTTTGTTTTGTTACATTTGTACCCCGCGCTTTCCCACTCATGGCAGGCTCAATGCGGTGGGCAATGGAGGGTTAAGTGACTTGCCCAGAGTCACAAGGAGCTGCCTGTGCTGGGAATCAAACTCAGTTCCTCAGTTCCCCAGGACCAAAGTCCATCACCCTAACCACTAGGCCACTCCTCCACTCCCCCACTTTTTCTGATTTGTTATTTTAATATTGTACACCACTGTGATCTTTTTGTTTCATAAAAAGCCTAGCAGTATAGCAAATGAGCATATGTGTACATATATGTATATATATATATATACTGTATATATATATTCACACAATATATTACTACTGGATACCAATAATTTCAATATAGTCACTATAATAACATCAAATATTTTAGGCAACTATCAATAGATAGGACAAACAGATGAAGAGTACAAGAGATAAAGAGGTCATGGATGTAGGAAAGTTTGTTGCAGACAGAGCTGGCATTCCACAGAGCACATGAGAAAGGCAGAGAAAAAGGGGACAGGAACAGATGTAATCAACTGTAAGTGTATGAATGCGATATAAAATCCACATAGTTGATCCTGATTTGTCTTTCCCATTTTTGGACACAGATCCCAACGAACCTGTCCTATATAAATAGAATATGGGCAACATATATATCATAAAATATTGGCAAAGTTGTGGAAAATGGATGATTTCCACAACTTTACCAGTATTTTATGATATATGTTGCATGGTTCCTGGTCAAAATGGCCCCCGACAAAAAGCTCCCGACATAATAGCCCCTGACATAACAGCTACTGTCAAAATGGCCTACCCACAATATAGGACCTTTCACTCAACTGGAGACTAAATAACAATACTACAGTATATAGAAAAGTTATTAGGTATGCCAAAGTGGTTTATAAATAATGTAGTAATCGATCTTTATGTATGATGGAGGAAAAAGCCTCTGTGACCCCGGTCAAAATTTATGATCTTATGACTCACGGGGTGAATTCTTCATCAACTTGGAAAAACCTCCAAAGTTTAAGTTTTCATTTGCAATTCAACTTTATAAGTTATACGTGTGCCATTATTGTATGGAAGCGTAAAGCGTAAAGCAGTTATCTTAGTCGTCCGACGGGGTCCCGTTTTGCCGTTTGGGATTTGTCTCACCCACAATATAGCCCTTGACAAATTAGCCCCCCGACAAAAGGGCCCGATCAGGTTGTCCGGAATATGGCACTGCATTTGTTTCCTAATAATCTTACCTTGCCAAACAGGATAAGATTGGTAAAACTATGAAAATGATGACAATATTGTTGTTTTTTTTTAATTAGCATGTTGATGGAAGAATAGTTTCCTTAAACAGCAGAACAGATCATGAATACCAGTTGGTAGCTATAGAATTTTGTTTATTTATATATGCTTTATACAATGCAATGCTGATAGGAGCTTTTATCAGTGAAGATTTCACTTGCAGTGTATCATCTTTT
Source organism: Microcaecilia unicolor (assembly GCF_901765095.1). NCBI lineage: Eukaryota > Metazoa > Chordata > Amphibia > Gymnophiona > Siphonopidae > Microcaecilia > Microcaecilia unicolor. The sequence goes on from NC_044041.1 coordinate 69,039,494, forward strand.
TTTTGTGATGTGTTATTTTTTTCTAGGGGGCTATTTTGTTAGGGGCTGATTTGCCAAGGGCTATTTTGTTACAAGGCTGTTATGTCAGGGCTATTATGTCGGGGTGCCATGTTGCACACATTCTGTCTATTTATATAGGGCAGGTTCATTGGGATCTGTGTTCATTATTACCTCCCCTTTGGTTTTGGTGTTTTGTCTTTCCCATTTTGGGGGCACAGACGTCTGCCCAGTACTGGCCCTTACCTTCCCAACTATTGGAGCTGCTGTCAAAGCCCTGTCCAGCCCATCCAGATCTGTGTTGCCTATTCCAGACACAGCACATAGAAGTATGTCCTGTCTTGTCATATTTGGGACACAGATTGTAGAAGTCTGCCTGGCACGGGACTTAAACTTCCCCACTACTGGAGTTGCAGTTTAACACCACTCACTTTTGTTTTGATTCCATCCTTTTTCTCTATAGGGATCCTCTGTGTTAATCCTACACATTTTTGTATTCTGCCACTGGGAGGGCAATCCAGGCATTCCCCACCTTTTCCATGAAAAAATAGTTCCTGATGTTACTCCTAAGTCTAACACCCTTAACACCCTGTAACCTCAATTCATGTCCTCTGGTTCTACTTCTTCCCTATCTCGGGAAAAGTATGTAAACATCTGTATCATATCTCCCCTCTCCTCCTTTCCTCTCTCTATATATATATTCAGATGATCAAATCAGGGCCGCCAAGAGGGGGGGGGCAGGGGGGCAAAATCCCCGGGGACTTGGCCTCCAAGGGGGGCCTGGCGCTGGGGTCTATCTATCTCTCTCTCCTGCTCCTGCCGGGACCCGAGTGATCACGTCCCGACAGGAACAGGAGAGAGAAAACTCTGGCGCTGCAGCTGGGTCCCCTCTTTGGAGGCTGGGGAGGACCCGGAGGAGCAAGTCCAGCACTGCTCTTCTGCCCAGCTGAGCGGCTGCTCTTCCTCTCAGGGTGCATGCCCCGAGAGAAAAAGCAGCCACAGAGGCAGGCAAACATCAGAAGAGCAGCGCTGGAAGACGTCTTCTGCTGGCATGACCCCGAGATCCCCTCCAGCCAATATGGTATTTTGTGGCAGCGATCTGGGTAGGGGGCGACCGCAATCCAGGGGGAGCAGCGGCGGCCCTGCCCCAGTTCAGTCTCTCGGCGACCTTGCAACAAATCTCTTCTCACATGTCTTTTGGCACAAAAACCATACCATTATGGTCAACTTTCTCTAAAGTGCTTCATGTCTTTTTATGTCCTTAGCGAGATACAGCATACAAAACTGAACTCAAAACTCCAAGTGGGGGCCTCATGAATGACCTGTACAGGGGAATTAACACCTCTTTTCTTCTGCTGGTTATATCTCTCTCTATGTAGCTTACCATCTTTCTGGCTGTGGTCACCATCTTTTCACATTATTTCTGCATCTTGAGATCCTCAGACCAGGGGTGTAGCCAGACTTTGGCAGGAGGGGGGGTCCAGAGCCCGAGGTGAGGAGGCACATTTTAGCCACACACCCCCGGTGCTACTGCCCCTCCCCTGTCCCTTTCGACCCCCCCTCCAGCCAACCCTTCCCCGCCACCGCCAGTTATTTTTGCTGGCGGGGATCCCCAACCCCCACCAGTCAAAGTCCCCTTCAGTGCCGGTCTCAGAGTCCGGTGCGTTCGCTGATCTGGATTCTGTTTCTGTGAGTCCTGACGTCACCGCTCCCCCTCACCTCCTCGTCGCTCCCCCTGCAAAAGCAAATACCTTTGCTGGTGGGGGTCCCCAACCCCCGCCAGCCAAAGCCTTCTTCAGTGCCAGTCTCCGGCGCAGCCACGTTCGCTGCCCGGCTCTTTCTTCTTGCTGACATCTTGTGCACGCTCCTTCACATGAAACTGAGGAGCGTGCACAGGACATGAGCATGGTCAGATATGTGCCTGCTGCTGACCTGTATGCTATAGGGTACATGGGTAGGTGAGGTGGTGTTTGGTCAGATGTGCACATGAGTACATTGGTCACACTTCACCACATGCTCAAATACAGACACAGCCCCCATCAATATGTGAACAAGTGTTAGCTAGTGAGTGTGTGTGTGTGTATGTACTCATATCTGAACTCAGTGAAGCAGATCTGATGCCTCACTATACAACCTACAGAACAGCATACATGGATGGATGCTCTAGTTCCACAGATTACTATATTTGTCCTTGGTTTGGGCATTAAACTGACAGCGATGTGCAGAAAGGGCTTCTTTCATAATGCAATGGAAGTGAAAGCACAAAGGCAACTGTCTATATCCTATTTCATACTGTAACTGCTTCGAGAGGATTATGTGAGATGGAATTTGAATTTCATATTAAAAGGGAGGTTAAGATGTTTTATCTTAACCACTTCAGAAACTAAAGCCTGTTCACTCCTCAGATCAATGAAGCGGTGCTTCCGCGTGCAGGCTAGCTCATCACATTGTCTTGTCCCTACCCTGTCCTTGGGCAGGACAAGAGCAGCTGGGGGGGGGGGGGGGGGTTCCTGCTCAGCCTGTGGAAGATGCTCCTGCCTCCATGACAGCGCCGGATATTAAGTATGCCACTTGGCATTGGCTGTCTGCTGGGCTTGTGTCTCCATCCAGCTGCAGACAGACTTGATTTCTCCTGGAGCTGGACTGTGGCCCAAGCCTTTCTTGCTGAGGGCTGTAGATGCAGCAGGCCTTGTGAGCTGCGGCAGTGGGAGCAGGTGTTCACAGCTCCCAGTAATGTGCACCCGGGCTGATTCTTTGCCAAATCCTGTCTGGGATGGAAGTGAGAACACAGAGGCAGCCCCACACGCACATATGACGTGTAACCCTGCACTCAATATCAAATCTTAATGCTGCTGCTGCTGCCGGAAGATATTTAGAAACACTGACAGAAGATATTTAGAAATAGCAGGGACAGAATGTTCCAAACCACATTCAAGGTTTGGAAGAGCTGTATCAAAACCAGTCACAGATCTGTAACCCACAGACAATTCCAAGAACACAGAAATCTGCAGTTCAGGGTCTCATGGTGATTTCACGTGGGGTCAGGCCATTTGGGAGAATCACACATTCTTACACCTTGTGGTGACATCACATGTGGTTTTAGGCCTTGTGGAAATATCGTATATTGAGGTTGATTCACTATAGCTAGTTACTGCACATTTTTAGTGAACTGGCCCTATAGAGAAAATGGGTGGTAAAGGAAAAGTTTGCCTTTTTACAGATGCCATGAAGGTTTGCAACAGAGTGAACATCCCAGAGGGACTAGACGATAAAAGTGACCTACAAAAGTTAGAAGAATGGCCTAAAGTCCGATAGTTAAAATTTAACATTGAGAAGTATTGAGTTGGGGGTGTAGAAATCCAAAGGAGGTGTATAAGACAGGGGATGAGAGGCTGACAAGTACAATTCAGAACAGAGAACTTGTGATAGGGTCTGAGGCAGGGACGTAGCTAGGTGGAGTCACGGGGTCATGGGCCCCCACAGATTTAGCCCTGACCCCCCCCTGCTGCCGACCCTCCCCCGCCACATTCGACCCAACCCTCCCCTGCCGTGGGGGAGTGAGGCGGCGGAGCAGCAGACTAAAATGTGCCCCCCCCACCACCACCATGGGCTCTGGCCCCCTCTCACTGTGAGGTCTGGCTACGCCCCTGGTTAGGATGGTGGATGATCAGTCAGAGGCTGTGTGCAGTGGTGGTTCCTTGCACAGATATCCACATGCTCCCATATACCATTCACACACCACTAACCTGGGTACTTAGATGGGGTGATGTATAATAGGACACAGAGAACCACCACTGCACTGTGCATATATAGTGATATGTGCATAGAGCTACATCTGCCTCTTGGGTATTTGCTTTCCTCAGTACCGTTTCACTCAGAAAATATTTTGCATCAATATTTTCTTTGTGGATTGTATGTTTGAAAACTGAAAGCAGGGTTTGTGGCTGTGTAACTGAGCAGCACTTTCTGCGCAGCAGCAATATGTACTGTATCTGTGTCTCGTCGTGAGTTACTGGGCAAAGTGCCAGAACTGGGGTTCATGTGTGCTGGTACAGAGCTTATCATGGCCCAACCGCTACCTCCTTCACCCTCTGAGGTTGGAGTCCAAGTATGCCCTTCTTATATTTAGGATTACCACTCCCTGCTACAATACAGACCCTGCACGGGGGAGAAGAGGGGGGTAGGGGCACATTTTAATCAGCAAACTCCAAGAAAATATAGTACAGTCTTGATTATCCAATCTTCACTAAACCGACCATCCAGCATAACTGACAGATCCCCCCCCCCCATGACGTCATCACATTTATTTCTATTAAAAATCTTTGGTTTGGAACAGTTTTTGAAAATCGGGAACTCTGTACCTTTGTTTATGCATTGTTTGAGGGGTCTCTGCAGTGTTTTCCGTATTATCTGACTTTTTACTTATCCGACAATGGGTCGGTCCTGTTTACGTTGGATAATCAAGACTGTACTGTAATGGCGGACATTTTCCATCTTTGTCATTAAAACCAAAGTCATATTCTAGAGATGAAATAGAATTGGGGATAAAATGAACTGGAATTTTTGGGTCTGCAAGCATACAGCTGAGGTCAGCAGTGAAAGGCCTCAAAATCTGAATAAGGAGACATGGGAAGGCTAGTATCAAAGAGGATTATCCCATCAGGGCTGCTAGAGTACGACTTCCGTTGCTGCTATGGAGTCGGACATCTGTGCAGACCGGATGCTTTTAGATAAGTTTGTATACTTTTTATCATGTTCTTTATTTTTATATTTTTCCCTTCTACAGTTTTTGTTGTGATTTTATGTACTTATTTATTGCACCTTTATTTACTGTGTTGAGCATCTCAGTAAAAAGGCAAGTTAAACCTGGTGCATAACAGACCAATACTGAGTAGCTCTTACCTGGTTAAGGAGCCCTTTTACCAAAATGCGGTAAAAAGCATCTGTAGTGCGTCTTTAAGAAGGCCATCCCAAATACTAAGGACATTTTTTCCCCAGGCTGATTTTTCTATTTTCACTATTAATGGCCATGTACTAATTTTCCCATTAGTGTGTGAGTCTCTACTGCCACCTATTTTGTAGGCGGTAAGGGCTCATGCGCTAATCAGTAACGAGTGGCACTGTAGTTGTGCTGACCAATTAGTGCAGAACAGGGGCTTAGCCAGACTTCGGCGGGAGGGGGGTCCAGAGCCCGAGGTGAGAGGGTACATTTTAGCCACCCCGGCACCGCCGACCCCCTCCCCCGTCATTGCCGACCCACCACCGCCACTGCCGCCACCACCACCAACAACTTTGACCCCCCCTGCCGACGACCCTCTCAAACCCCCCTCCCGCCGCCAACCCTCCCCCGCCATCGCAGTCGCCTACCTTTGCTGGCGGGGGACCCCAACCCCCGCCAGCCAAGGTCCTCTTCTTCCTTTGTTCTGTTTCTGATTCTGACGTCCTGCACGTTGTACGTGCAGGACATCAGACTCAGAAACAGAACAAAGGAAGAAGAGGACCTCGGCTGGCGGGGGTTGGAGTCCCCCGCCAGCAAAGGTAGCAGATGGCGACGGCGGGTTGGCGGCAGGAGGGGGGTCAAGAGGGTCATCGGCAGGGGTTCCAGGGCCAAATCTACGGGGGCCTAGGCCCAATGGCTCCACATAGCTACGCCCATGGTGCAGAACACACCCACTCTCCACCTCCAGATCTGCCCCCAGAGCTTTAAAAAAAAATAATTTTTTAGCACGTGGATAGCAAGCGCACATCCAAAAATTACCGCGGGATGCCTCAGCATGCCCTGCGGTATGGCATTGTTGGCTGCGGTAAGCATGCGTTAGGGCTTATTGCAGCTTAGTAAAAAGACACTTAAGCAGCTAAAGTTATCTGGACAACTTCATGGCTGCTATTCCTGTGGCTGATTTAGCTGGAGAGTGCTGAATATCAGAACCTTGGCCCCAGCACGTCCCCCTGGGCTCCTCTGCTTAACCAGACAAAACTGAGCTGATCAGCAGGGTATTTTATTTATTTATTTATTTATTGTTCATTTATATCCCACATTTTCCCACTCATGCAGGCACAATGTGGCTTACAAAAATTAGGCAAATATACAACCAAACAGAAATACAGTGCAGAGGAGACAGAGGATAGACAGTGGGAAAAAAAATAACTAGCAACAGAAAGCTGAGCAGGAAATGATTTTCAAAAAGACTGATATGTCTTTGACTTATCTGGATAAAACTTTTGAATAGCAACAGAGGCAAACTGACAAAGGTCTGCGCCTCCCCCCCCCCCCCCCCCCCCCCCCCCCGCAATAAGGATCATGGGCCCTTAACCACCTATCAAAAGTGATTAAACTAAACGGAGGCTAGGGGAGAGTGGGCCCCAACTGCTGCGGGCCCTCAGAGACTGCCCTATTGTCCCAGTAGTCAGTCCACCTGTGGTATCAACCTTTAAATAAACAAACCCTGAATGGTATTTTCATGAATATTTTGGTTTCCATTATTAGGATATGAAGTGGTCTTGGATCCTTGAACAACAAAGTGTCTTGTGTCCTTCAATCCTCACTGGCTGCTGAGATTGCATAGTCTGGTGACAGCAGAAAATCTTGGCCTTCTCTCAATAGAAAAACCTGGCAACTGAAACCACAAATCCATTGGTCTCTGTCCAGCTGCACAGGGCAGTGAGTGTGCTTGCCTATGATCAGGTGGCAAACTCATGAGGGCCCTTTATTATTTTATTTACTTGGATTTATTTACCACCTTTTTGAAAAAAATTCACCCAAAGTGCAGTACGTTTTGCATACACCATGTTTTAATTGCAAATAGTAACACATGATAAGTGCAAAAGCTGATTGTACACTAGGGTCAATATTCAAAGCGATTTAAGCAACTAGGAGAGGCTCCTGGCCATTTAAATCGCTTGTCCAGGGATACCCATGAGAGTGGAGGGGAAGTGGAGTGAAGTGGAGGAGTAGCCTAGTGGTTAGAGCAGTGGTCTTAATGCCCAGAGGTGGCTGGTTCAAATCCCACTACAGTTCCTTGTGATCTTGGGCAAGTCACTTAATCCTCATTGCCTCAGGTACAAACTTAGATTGTGAGCCCTCCAGGGACAGGGAAAATACCCAAAATACCTGAATGTAACTCATCTTCAGCTACCACTGGAAAGGTGTGAGCCAGTGGCGTACCAAGGGGGTGGGGGTGGTCCGCCCCGGGTGCACGCCGCTGGGGGGGTGCCGCGCGCCGGTCAGCGTCATTGGTTTCCATGCTCCCTCTGCCCCAGAACAGGAAGTAACCTGTTCCGGGGCAGAGGGAGCATGGAAACCAACGACGCTGACCGGCGTGCGGCACCCCCCCAGTGGCGTGCACCCAGGGGGGGGTTCTTTCACCGGGGTGGGGGGGGGTCATGCTGCACGGGGGGGCGCTGCACCCAGGGGGCAGGGCGCATCGGCGATCCGCCCCGGGTGTCAGCGCCCCTCGGAACGCCACTGGTGTTAGCAAATCTAAGTAAACAGATATTCAGCAGCTGCTGAAACCCATGGTTAGTACCTAAGCTGAAACCAGCTAATCTGAGTCAGCACTTACACAGTTATGCATTCACCTTACACAGTTAAGTGCTGAATATTGCACTTAACTGCTGCATATGCCCAGCAGCCAAATAAAATGCTGATTGTCACTAGCTGAATATTTACCCCTGTTGGGTGGGTGGGGGGGGGGGTTGTTGCACCAAAGCATTCTTCACCACACATTACAATTAGTGCAGATGCATTTAACACCTCCTCTTCAGGGGTCCTTTCACCAAGCCACGTTAAAAAATGGCCGGCGCTGGTGTCAGTACGTGGGCTTTCCACATGCTGTGGCCACTTTTAGTACGGTGGTAAAATGGCCACCTTCCCCATTAGTGCATGGCCATTACCACATGAGCCCTTACTACCACCTATTTAGGAGGTGGTAAAGGCCCTCATGCTAATCGGGTAGCACACAGAAATGTGCCCGTGCTACCTAAGTAGCGCAGGCATGCCTACTCTCTGCCCATGGGCACGCTTCCTGCACTGGAAAATTAAATAAATATATTTTCCAGTGTGAGATTAGCACATGCTAAATGGAAAACTGCCATGGGATGCCTCAGTGTGTCCGACGGTAGTAACCTAACGCACGGTAGGCCTGTGTTAGGCCTACCATGCCTTAGTAAAAGGGCCCCTAACTGCACAAGTGACAGCATGCAATAAGGACCATGTGTTAATTGCTCAAATCTTGTCTAATTTATTACTTATATAGATTTAGAGCTTCTATTTAATGTACATTTCTTGTCAGCATGTTTGTTGGTTAGGTATATAAAAGGAGAAATTATTGTTATAGACATTGAATGTTGCTCTTGAAGAAACTTTGCTTTTCAAGGTTTTTATGTGGGTAAAACTCTATTTACCAATTACCCCAGCAGAAAAATAGGTTTGAAAATTCACCTCTCCCCCCCCCCCCCCCCCCCCCCCCGTGCAGTTAAAGTGAATGGCATTTCCCAATACTTTGCATTTTGAGCAGCAAGGGGAGATGTTCCCAGGGGGTGTTTTTCTTTTCACCTGGAATATGTTTCATATACAGAAAATGGTTCTTATAACATTTCACAGAAGTGCACCTGCTGACAAGAATACGCAAACCGTTAAATGGGCCCTGCATAGGTGTTCCCAGCACACACGGATGATGTAAAATCCTATATAATAAAACGCACCTCCAACATTCTGAAGCTGACTGCATGGCTGAGGCATTCCTGCTCTCTGTATCCATCTCCTGGATTGACATCACGTACTTCCAGGTTCGTCACAAGCAGAAGTGACCAACCACACGAGATTTCTCGGCTTCAGAATGTTGGAGGTGCATTCTATTAAATAGGATTGGTCAGTTCCTTGAAGCACAGCCAGAGCTCAGCGTCCTGCACAGTAACACTCAGACACCAGAGAGTGAGGGGGGGGGGGGGGCCTGACACCAGAGAGAGGGAGGGAGGGAGGGGAGGCTTGACACCAGAGAGGGGGGGGGGAGGTATCTCTGTCACACACACACACACTCTCTCTCTCTCATAGTCAATGTCTTTGTCTCTCTCACTCTCACACACTGTCTCTCACACACTATCACATTCACTCTCTATGTGTCACAGTCACACACACTCTCTTGGTCTCATACACTCAGTCTCACAGAGAGTCTGTGTCTCACACACACTCTCTCGCACACACTGTATCTGTGTGAAACACACTCTCTCTCTCTCACACTGTGTCTCACATACGCACTTGCACACACTCTCATTCTCACACACACTGTCTCTCACAGACACACTCGCACCCAGACTCACTCTCTCTCACACACACACACACTCGCACATTCACTCTCTCTCACACACACTCTCACATACACTCTCTCAAACATACACACTCCGAGGAAAACCTTGCTAGCGCCCATTTAATTTGTGTCAGAAACAGGCCTTTTTTACTAGTATATACATAAACCATAGCTGCACCTGCCTCAGAATAGATGTAAACTTGTGCAGAAGCATTTCTGTGCTACTGAAGCTGGTTCTCAGAGCTTATTTTACAAAGGCACAGGGCGCTTATGTTGCTTTATACAATAGATGCTTTTTAAAACTTTATTCTAGGTGCCATGTTATACATCCTTTAAAATTGTATTTGAAATCCAAACACATTGTTTTTCATAGAAGTTTTAACCACACACAAATCAGATGCAAAGTCCATAATAAGTATGTTCCCTTTCAGAATGAGCTACATGGTCGGAGGGTTCAAAGGATTGGCAGACTTTGACCGCTCAGCATTCAATAAAGCATATGGGGGCTGCAGCAGGTGGTGGGAAGGAAGGAAATTCACAGAAATGCCAAAAAGAAATCCCAAGTGCTATTCAGTACCTCAGGTCCTTCCTACTTTGGGGAAGAAGAGAAGGAAAACTAGAGCAAACAATGTTCTTTCTTTGTCTTCTTTTCCTCATGGGGGGCACAGAGAAATATTTAATACCCTCCTGCAGGGTTCTCCCCTCTTCTGGCACAGCTCTGTGGGCAGGAAGACCAGGCACAGGGCAGAGATGCAGGGAGCCAGTTACTGTGTGTAGGTCGGAAAGAATGTTAAAAGCAGGATAGTGAAAAAACTAAAGAGAAAGGATCTGACAGTGAGTGTGAAATCAGCGCCCACACACCGCACAAAGCAGCAGCAGCCACTGCAGCTTGTCTGTGCGCAAACCTCCATTCAGCCACCCACACACCTTACAGACACCGAGGAGATCTCAGCAATTCCCAGGCACCTGCTTACAGGAAAGCAACCTAACCAGGCCAGCTCAGCTCCCTCACACAGACTCTGCTGATCAGAGCTGTGGGCTAAACCCATTAAGATAGTGCTCCAGTCCCATTCCCTACAGCACCTCCTGCTGGGAGAAGATGGGCCTCCATGAGCTGTGAGCTCCCCTCTAGCCATTCCCTGCAGCAACCCTTGCTGTAAAAGATTAGAACTCCATGAGCTGTGAACTCCCCTAAAGTACACCCAGCACTCCTCTCTTGTTCCATTCCCTATAGCAACTCCTGCTGGAAGAGACTGGAACTGCAGGAGCTGTAAGCTCCCCTAAACCTAGTTCTATTACTCTACACCCAGCATTCCCTATAGCAAGTCCTGCTGGAAGAGACTGGGATTGCAAGAGCCTTTGTTCCATTCCTTATAGCAACTCCTGTTGGGAGAAACTGGAACTGCAGCAGCTGTGAGCTCCCCTACACTCAGGACACCTGTACTATTCCTTACAGCAACTCTTGCTGGAAAAGACTGGAACTGCAGGCGCTGTGAGCTCCCCACCCCAGGCACTTGTGCCCTGTTCCCTACAGCACTCCCTGCTGGAAAAGACTAGACTGCAGCAGGAGCTGTGAACTCCCCTACACCCAGAACTCTGACCATTCCTCTTGGTGTTTCCTGCTTTGAGATGATGGGATTGCAGTAGCTGTGAACTTCCCTATACCCAGTATTCCTGTCCCAATTGCCTTAACACATCCTGGAAGAGACTGGGACTACAGGAGCTGTGAGCTCCCCACACCAAACACATCTGTTCCATTCCCTGCAGCAACTCTATCTAGAAGAGGCTGTCTATATATGAAATATATTAATTCTTTGTTAAATGTTTTGCTCTAACTCTCTGTACTGAGGGTCTCTCTTCAACAAGAGGTTTGTGCATGAAGCTGTGATCCTGGTAGGTGGCACCCCATCTACTATTTGGTAAATTACTACATGTCCCTTTTCAGAAATGGTAAGCTCTTTGGGGAAGGGAGATTGTCAGGGCTAGTCTGCCTAGGGTAGCACAATTTAGAGGGTGGCACCAGCACGGTCTCCAGCATTTCTCCCCCCCTCATCCAATCATGGTAGCCAGCATCCCTCTCCTTCCTTCCTTCCTTCCACCCCGAAGTGTTCAGCACCTTGCCAGGGAAGCAATGTGGTAGTCAACATCTATAGAAGATATATCATGCCTAGCACGGGACCTTGAACATTTGTGCATGCTCAAGGCCTGCCAGCTCCCACCCCCTGAGAAATAGGAAGTTCAGAGGGGGCAGGAGCCTGCAGGTTTTGAACATGTATAGATGCTCAAGGCTCCATGCCAGCCACAATGTATCTTCTATAGATGCTGACTGCCACATTGCTGCCCCACAGGAAGGGAAGTAAGCCGCTGAACACCTTGTGGGGGAGATGGAAGGAGGGAGAGAAGAAACGAACGAATGAGAGAGATGCCGGACACCTTCAAGGGGGGAAGGATAGAGAAGGAGAGAGAGGCTGGACACCACAGAAAGAGTGAGAGGTAGGGACAGAAAGAGATGCTGGTGGGAACTTGAATACGCGTTGGTTAGTTGCGCAAGTGTTCATGGCCAGTAAATTAGTATTGGTGGTGGCATGGAAGCAGCGGTCTTTATCTGGCCTTCCTGTAATACTACATAAGCTGGATTATATCCATTTGATGTCTAAGCTTACAGCTATGTGTATGGGCAGTATATTGTCCTATCACCGCATTTGGGATCCATATGTTTTGTGAATGTCAGTTATCTGCCTATATTATCTTTGTTCATTATTGTGAACTTAACCTGCGGTTGTTTCTGCTGTTGTATTTACTAAGCTTTATTATATTTCAATAAAATAAAAAATAAAAAAAAAAGGAAATAGTAGTTTGGACATTGGTGATTCTGTTGATGTTGCATAAGACTTTCTCTCTGCCGAGGTGGCTACCCTCCAGAATAAGATTTGCTGCTTTGGCCCTTCCTGTCTCCTTGTTTAAATGTACAGAATTGCAAATAAACTGGCATGTTACAATTGGGGCGAATGGTAGCAGCAAGTTTTTCTTACTTTCTTTCCTATCTCAGCTTCTCACTGCTGGCCCTGAGGAAACGCACCTGGTACTTGGTGTAACAGCTATTTGAGGCACATTCCATTTCTGATCTTTCTCTCCCCATCTTACTGTCTTTTCTGGTTCTCTGTTTTTGGTTTTTTTTTGCCATTATCTCTGTGTCCCTGACCTCTCTCCCACACCCCACCCCCATAGTTCAAGGTTAGATCCTCTCAGTCTGAGGTGAGGTGGGTTCAGAGCTACCCTCTTTGGGACTTCTGGCCCCTGAAGAAGAGAAGTTAAAGGTCTTGTAATTGCTCAAGCTCATTTGCAGTGCAACTGAGGTATCATGCCTCACATGTAGGGCCTGTCAGAGGCAGAGCCCAGGAGAATCACAGGAACCCTGCCTGGCACAGGGCTCAGGTATTTCACGCCAACATGAGATCAGTGGAGTGATTGCAAACAAAGGAGGCTTGTAGTGCACCATGGGGGTGGCTGGAGGTCAGGGAGGTAGGACCACAAGGTCTAAAGGAAAAGCAAAAGAAGAAGCTCTTTTAAAGTCTTTGTTTTGTGTGTGGCAGTGAATAATGGACCCTAACTAAAGGAGCACAGGTGTGTGGTGTGCTGGAGCCGGCTCACAAGAGCCGGTTGTTAAATTTTCTAAGATCTTGCGAGCCGGTTGTTCTGCACGGTGAGCCGGCTTCAGTAAACGAGGTAAGCATGGCAGGAGGGCGCCACAAGCCATGCTTACCCCACTTACCTCACCTCCCACAGCCTTCGTTTGCCTGCGCCACCCTGGGGGGTTTAAATCTTTTATTTACTTTCGTTGCAGCGGCTGCATCATTGAAAGCCCTGCCCTTCTCTAGCCTTCCCTTTGTGAGTTCATTCCTTCAAAGCCCCACCTTCTTCTGACATCATTTCCTCTTTCCGAAAGGGCGGGACTCTGAGGGAACGAACTCACGAAGGGAAGGCTAGAGACAGGCAGGGCTTTCAATGACGCAGCCGCTGCGATGGAGGTAATAAAAAAGATTTAAACCACGCAGGGTGGCAGAGGCGGGCAGGTGGACATGAATGGGAGGGGAGGATGGGGGTGAAAGAGAATCGCTGGACATGGATGGGAGTGGGAGGGGAGGGCAGGGGAGAGAGGAGAATCGCTGGGTATGGATGGATGGAGGGGGCAGGGGAGAGAAGAGAATTGCTGGATATGGATGGATAGTTTGATGGAGGGCAGGGGAGAGGAGAGTTGCTGGACATGGGTGGATGGAGGGGAGGGCAGGAGAGAGGAGAGTTGCTGGACATGGGTGGGTGGATGGATGGGAGGGGAGGGTAGAGGAGGGTTGATGAACATAGGTGGATGGAGGGGAGAGGAGAGTTGCTGGACATGGGTGAATGGAGGGGAGAGCAGGGAAGAGAGGAGGGATGCTGGACATGAATGGATGGAGGGGGGCAGGGGAGAGGAGAGTTTCTGGACATAGGTGGATGGAGGGGAGAGGAGAGTTGCTGGACATGGGTGGATGGAGGGGAGGGCAGAGAGAGAGGAGAATTGTTGGACATGGATGGAGGGGAGGGCAGGGAAGACAGGAAGGAGATGCACATGGATGGAGGGGAGAAAAAAGAAATTCTGGGCACGAATGGAGGGGAAGGAAGACAGAGAAAGGAAATGCACATGGATGGAGGGAAAGAGATAGAGAAGAAATGCTGGACATGGATGGAGGGGAGGGAAGAGAAGAGAGAGGAAGTGAGATGAACATGGATGAAGGGGGGAGAGGAAAAATGCTGGACATGGATGGAGGAGAGGGAAGGGAGAGAGAAGAAATGCTGGACATGGAGGGAAGAGAGAGGAAGGAGATGAGGGAAAAGGAATACAGGAGAAAAACTGCACATGGATGGAGAAAATAGGCAGAAGCTGGATCCACTGGACAGTCAAGTCTGAGGAGGACCCAGCTTTTACTTATGGATGTAGGGCAAGAAATGAAGAAAAAAGGAGGATAGTAAAGAAATAAATGGAAAGGAAGCCCTGGAAATGGAGTTAAGGGGACAGATAGCAGCAGAATCAGATACTGGACCAGCATGATCAGAAAAACAAAGTTACCAGACAACAAAGGTAGAAAAAAATCATTTTATTTTCGTTATAGTGTTTGGAATATGTCCACTTTGAGAATCAGGTGCCCAATGTTAAAAGTTTATATTTATGTACTTATTTATGGCATTTTATCCCACATTAAACATGAATTAGATTGGAACCTGGGAGCATTTAATTTTTTTTTTCCTAGAGAGAGTAACGCATTGCCACCCCCCCCCCCCCCCAGGCTCTCTCCCCGGCTATAGCCAGCTCTGCAATTTTGGGGGGAGGGGTGTGCAGAGGTGGGCGGGGTGGACAGGGGCACAGCAGAGGTAGACCGGGGAGAAAGCCTGTTGCTAAACATTTACCAGCACACCACTGGACATACTTCTCTCCTATGTAAGAGCTGTGTTCATGTTTCCTGCTCCTCTAGTAGACAGGTGTAGCCACCATACAAAGACTTCTTTTGTAGATCCCCTATGAACCTCTGCTCCCCTTCCAGTTCTTCCTCTTGAGATTTTAGCTTACTGATTGTCTGTCTATTTCCTGCAGCTAAGAAAGCCCTTATTGTGCTGCCTGGATCTGACCCCTTTCCTAAACTGTAGTGCAACCTGAGAACTAGCTCCCACACAGCTCTGCCCTCTGGCTAGTTCCTGGGGCCACCAAGCACTCTCCCTTCCTGTCATTGCCCCTTTCAGATTGGCTTTCCTGCAGTCAGAGGTGCAGATTAGATTCTCCTTCTGTTCTCACTTACCCAGCCTAGTCTATGCTGCATGTGTACTTGTATTGCACGTATTCACAATAGTTATTTTAAGCGTGTAAATCATGCAGAAAATGCATTATAAGATTTTCCCCTAAGGCAGCAATTTTCAGAGAGCCCAGGCAGCTTACAAGTCTATGGGAACTTTGTATTTGGGGACTTGGGACTGTGTGGTGTTGTTCCCAGCGCACACTCTGTGGGTACAAAATACTTGTAGATGTTGCACCAGAACATGAGAGCTGTGGGCACTTGCTCGCCTATGACCAAATTCCAGGGCAGGGTTGGCTCAAGGTATGGGCCAGGTGAGGCACTGGCTCAGGGTGCCAAAGCTCAAAGGCACTACAAGCCTGCCTCACTAGTGGGCCGATGCTAACAACTCCCGCGGTAAAGCCAACAGCGCAGAACCCATAGCGCCAGAACAGTGCAGAAAACTATCTCACCAATGCTCAAAGGAAATAGTATTCAAATTATACGTGCACTGTAAAAGCAAAAGCAACGGGAGAATGTGCTTGGTGCATGCGCAGAAGAGTTTCGCAGTAAGCTCAGCTCTTGTGCACATGCGCCAGGCAAACCCAAAAGTGATACACACATTAGCACCTATTTTCTGCACCTTTAAATATAAGCTTTTCAACTTTTTTTTTTTTACTTGGAAAGCTTATATGTAAGCGCAGAAAACAGGCGCCAAATGTGTGCGTTCACTTTCGGGTTTGCTTGGACTCACACACATTTATTTCTTTGTACCGACACTTACAGACTTGCACAGGCTTTCTTCCACTTCCAAAAGAAATCAAAGCCAGCACATTTTAAAGGAAGAATCGTGAGAAATTTCTCTCTTCAAACACCCTAACGCCTGCTCCGAGCTGGCATTAGGTTTTCAGCGGTAAGGGCAGCTTTGTTTTGTGCACTGTTCTCTGAGCATTGGGAGGGAATAGGAAATGACCTCATTAACATCCTTTTGACTACATTTGCATGCTTTTTGCACTAATCTTTGGCGCACATTGTCTCCATGCTAGAGCCCTCTGAGCATTCTGTGCTCACTAACCAGGGGCATAGCTAGGTGGGGCCACCGGGGCATGGGCCCCTGCAGATTTGGGCCTGGCCCCCCCGCCGCCAACCCCTTTGACCCCCCTCCCACCGCCGGGTACCTTTGCTGCACATAACGTACAGAACGTCAGACTCACAGAAACAGAAGCCTTGCAGATCAGCAACGCAGCCGCACCAGAGAAGAGTACTTCGGCTGGTGGGGGTTGGGGACCCCCGTCAGCAAAGGTGCCCAACGGCGGCGGGGGGAGGGTTGGCGGCAGCAGGAAGGGGGGTCAAAAGGGTTGGTGCTGGGGGGGTCAAAGGAGGTGGTGGCAGTGAGGGGGATCAAAATGGCAGGGGGGGGTTGGCGCCACCGGGGGGGGGGGGCTAAAATGTGCCCCCTCTCACCTCGGGCTCTGGACCCCCCCTCCCGCTGAAGTCTGGCTACGCCCCAGTCACTAACACTGGTGCTAGTCCGGTACTAATCTCCTCTAGTGCTAGCGTTACATTTTGAGCATTGGCCTGTAACTCTGCCTTTGGCGTGACAAGAGCATGCTTTGCTCACACTGCTGTACTCTCTTCTCTGCACAACCACCAGCATTGCCTCAGGTGTAAACTCGAGAACAGCTGCCTTCTGTTCTCCATTTAAATCTGGGATGGTGTTGGCAGCTGAGCATTAAGAGAGCACAATGGGGACAGCAAAGTGACATGCTCTGCGTCTGTAAAGAGGAAGTAGAGTCAATGCCGGCAGGAAAGGGGGGGAGGGCACCAATGCAAATGAGGGCAGGGCAAGGAGACATAGATGCAGAAAACGGGAGGGTCAGGGTGAATCACAACAGCAGCAGGGCACCACAACCCGTTGAGTCAGCACTGCCCAGGGGTACAAGCAATGTGAAGCCATGTCACACAGGCAAACATGTATTTACACTCTGAAAATGGTCTTAGGAAGATCACTGTTTATTTACATTCATTTTTTAAAGAGGTTTAAGCAGAAACCACCCCGAGCATGTTGAGATGAAGCGGCGAGCACAGCTGTCTTAGCTCAAGAAGTGTACAGCAGGTCAGAAGGCTTAAAGGCTACGGGGTCATCGGTGATTTTTCCCTTCCCCTGAAGGGGGGCCTCTGTTTCCAGCCAACCTCAGTCTACTAGAGAAGAGCAAGATACAGCAAGAGCACTTTGCCTGCCACCCACAGGAGCTCCAGCAAAGCCAGTTCCGTGGGCGAGCTCCTTAAAGAACTCTGCAGCACTCCACACAGCTCAAGACCAGAAAAGAGAAATCTCTTTCTCCTCCCTCCAAAGTACACCTTCCTCCTTTAATATTCTTCTTGAGTTGGGGTGCTCTCGTCCTCCTCCTCAAGCTCCCTCCCAGTCCCAAGGTCAGTTGTTTAACATGCAAATCTCTAAATGCTTCCCCATTTAAGATTTTAGCACCTCCTACTTCCTGAGCAGCTGCTAAGTGAAAGGAAACCTCACCTTGGGAGCATGGTCACAGCGGGCAGAAAAGGGTATCTCACGGCGATGGTTAGTAGTACACTGCCCATCTCAGATCTACAAAGTGACATGGAACCAGGGGCACTGTTTTTAGGTAACCTCGACCAGGTTAAACTAGAAGGAAGTTATGGATTTTAGGAGTCAAACTTCAGGTAACTTGTAGACTGCAGTTTTCTCATTTCAGACCGCTGATTTTAATTATGCATTCAATCAAGAGGGAGAAAATAACTACCCTCATTCCAAACATTCCTATAATTTTAGAGAATAAGAACAGGAGAAACAGAAGGGACATAGGAGAGGATAGAAAGGTGAGGGCAGAGCCTTGGTTTGACATTAAGATATAGAAACAGAGAAAATGCTGGCAGATAAAGACCATCCTTTAGAGGCCCTACCTATACCATCCACTGTCTCTTCCTCGCCCTTAGATCCTATGTATTTGTGTCATGCTTTCTTGAATTCAGAAACAGTCTTTGCTCATTCCTCACAATGACCACCTTTTCCATAAGGTAATATTTCCCTAGATTACTTCTAGTCTATCCCCTTTTACTTTCATCCATTGCCCTCTCATTCCCAATATTCCTTTCATTTGAAAGAGATTTGTCTCCTGTGCATTTTTATTTTTCTTACATTCTCACTCATGGCAGGCTCAATGCGGCTTACATATTGTATGCAGGTACTTATTTGTACCTTGGGCAATGGAGGGTTAAGTGACTTGCCCAGAGTCACAAGGAGCTGCCTGTGCCTGAAGTGGGAATCCAACTCAGTTCCTCACTTCACCACCCTAACCACTAGGCCACACCTGCACCCTCTGTTACATTTCCCCTCTGCCACCTTTCTTCCAAAATACACATGTTGAGATCTTTAAGTCTGTCCCCATACACTTTATGACAAGCACCACCTGAGTAGCTGACCTCTGGACTGACTCCATCATGTTTATATAGTTTTGAAGGTATGATCTTCAACACTTGCACATAGTCCTTAGGTCTCACCAGAGACTTACACAAAGGCACAGCCACTTATTTTTTTTTCCTGCTGGCCATTCCTCTCCCTATGTACCCGAGCATCCTTCTGGCTTTTGCTGTCGCCTTTTCTACTTGTTTAGCCACTTTAAATCTTGCTCCATTTTTGTGCACAGAAGTACTTCACGCCCCCCCCCCCCCCCCCCCCCCATACAGTACTGCTCCTTCAGGTTTTTTTCAGCCCAGCTGCGTGCCCTGCATTTTTTAGCATTAAATTTTAGCTGCCAAATACTAGACCACTCTTCAAGCTTTGCTAGATCCCTCTTCATGCTATGTACACCCTCGGGTTTCTACCCTATTGCAGATTTTGGTATCATCCACAAAGAGGTAGTGGAATTAGAAAAGGTGCAGAGAAGGGCGACGAAAATGATAAAGGGGATGGGACGACTTCCCTATGAGGAAAGGCTAAAGTGGCTGGGGCTCTTCAGCTTGGAGAAAAGACGGCTGAGGGGAGATATGATAGAGGTCTATAAAATAGTGAGTGGAGTGGAACAGGTAGACGTGAAGCATCTGTTTACGTTTTCCAAAATACTAGGACTAGGGGGCATGCGATTAAGTTACAAAGTAGTAAATTTTAAACGAATCGGAGAAAATTTTTCTTCACTCAACGTGTAATTCAACTCTGTAATTTGTTGCCAGAGAATGTGGTAAAGACGGTTAGCTTAGCAGAGTTTTAAATAGGTTTGGACGGCTTCCTAAAGGAAAAGTCCATTGACCATTATTAAATTGGGGACAATATTTGTGGGATAAGCAGCATAAAATGTTTTGCGCTTTTTTGGGGATCTTGCCAGGTATTTGTGACCTGGATTGGCCACTGTTGGAAACAGGATGCTGGGCTTGATGGACCTTTGCTCTGTCCCAGTATGGCAATACTTATGTACTTATGACCTTCCACAATGTTACTCATGAAAATGTTAAGAAGAGCCAGACCAAAGACCAATCCCTGGAGCACACCACTGATAACATCCTTCCCCCCCCCCCCCCCCCCCCCCACCACCCAAGTGAAAGAGAATTTAGATCTTACCTGCTAATTTTCTTGCCTTTAGTCACACCAGATAAGGCCAGAACTTATGGGTTTGCATCCATCTACCAGTAGGTGGAGATAGTACAGACTGTGAAGCTCAGACAATTCAGTATTAGATAACAAAACAGTGGAAAACAGTTGTTGAACTAATGCAAAAACCTTTGCTGAATGCAATGCTGATGTAATGTGAAAATGGTTGCTCAACAAGAGAAATGGGAAGTTAGCAAAAATAAAAACTCTGCTTTAATGATATGTAGAAACAAATAAGGGCAGATAGCTGGGCAAGTCTTGTGTAACTAAGGGAAAGAGAATTAGCAGATAAGATCTAATTTCTCCTTCCTTGTCATGCACACCAAACACATCCAGGATTTGTGGGATGTAAAAAAGCAGTCCTCAAGATGAGAGGGGTACAATTGCCTTCTTGATACATCAGGACAGTTCTCCACTTATATTATTCCAGTTCACAGCAGTATTATGCAAATGTTTGCAAAGGGCAGGATACAACCCTAACAACTTTGGGACACATTCATTCAGAATAGGCACCGCTACCAATACGATAGCAGAGGGGCTTTCTCCTGTGGCGATAAAGAGAATAGGTAGATGGAAGTCAGAGGTGTATAAGACTTATGTGAGAGCTGAGCTCCCTGATGGCTCCCAAGCCTCTGTTAATGTAACCTTGTTTGTTTTATTGCAGGGATTGCCTTTGAGGCAAAAACTGTACAGATTGTTGGGCATTCTTTTGTCAAATGGGCTACCTGCTGAGCTGAAGCAAGACCTTATGGCCCTCACCTTGGTCTGGCTCCCAAGGGTATGAGAATACACAGGATGGGGATTGGGGGGATGAGATGGGCTTACCTCAGCCCATTCCTCCAGCGCAGATTGGCTAAGCTGCCCTCCCCGAGTGTCATTGTCATACATCTAGGTGATAAGGACTTGGAAGCCCAGTCTTGCAGACATGTCAAGCCCAGTCTGGCTAGACATGACTTGTCCTTCATTTCACAGCTTTTCAACTGCACCCTGATTGTGCCACAAACAGTTAAGGCTATGAGGGAGAGGAAGAACGAAAGTTAATAGACAGATTGAAACATGGGTTCTCCAGTTTGGGGGGCCTACACATATCATATAGATGGGGCTGAGGAGCTCTGCAAAGGTTTTTACTGGAAGAATAGTGTTCATCTTTCTGACACTGGGAATGATTTATTTAACAATGATTTGCAAAACATACTTGAGGATGTATTCTTGGCCACAACTGACCGCAGCTGATGGGTAGTTGACCCGGGGCAAGTGGCGGATGTATCCAAGCCTAAATTGAGAGGAAGTTTGTAGCTGAGATAATTGTGCCTATGTTGAAGCTGAGAAGCTTTTAGTTGGCTCGGGTGCCCTATCTTCATAAACAGATTGTTTTAAATAAAGCTGCAGCCAAGTTGTTGACATTTCAATCACATGAGTTTGTGTGCTTGTTTATACAAATATATAGAGGTATTGGGACAAGGTTGAGGAGTCACATTTGCCTATGTTAGTAACAAACAAAAACCAAAAAATGTAGTAGAGGATTCTCTCGGAGTAACTCTTTAACTTGATTGTATGTAGGGTAGAGTCTCATGAACACCACGGTTGGTTTCACTTTACTCCCTTGGTGAACCTCTGTCCGTGTATATTTCTAATCATAGACTCTTCCCCCAACCTGCCTTTACTGAAATAATTTGCACTGTTACTATCTTATTTATTCTTATCATTGCATTGGCAGATAACATTAGTGGCTGCGTGACACTTATCTTTGTAAACCGGTGTGCTCATAACCCCCGACAGGTGCCTGTTTCGCAATTTAAGCTTTGTTAAGGGGGAGTCATAGCACTGGATCTGTAGAAAACAAGGCAAAGTGCACTTAGGGTGTCGTGCACCCAATGAGCCTATTCCGGGAGGGTCAGCCGGGGTGGGTGCTGAATGGCAGGGGAGTTTTCCCACTGCACACTAGCACTTCATGGAGGGGGCAGAGAAAGAGAGAAGGGGCTATTAAAGCCCAAGGGAAGACCCAAATGCCATGTTCCATTGGCGTTCAGGACAGCACATAGCTCCCTCCCCAATTACTTTGATACAACCTTCTTTCTATAATGTCACAGCTTCAGAGGCAATCACCTTTTTTAAGTTCCCAGCCCAAACCCTTCCTTGTATGCAGAGGGAAGGCTCTTGTTGGAGGAGTCCTCCCACTGCAAGTTTTAAAAAAACATCCTGTTCAATTGGACAAAGGCAGGGCAGGAGGCAGGAGAAAATTCCCAAGCCTTTCATCTGCTCAAACTTCCCCCCCCCCCACCCCCGCTGGCCTTTGCAGCAAGGCTCACATAAAGCCCACCACTATCACCAAGACCCTAACCTCAGGGGTGAAGCTCACCCCCGCCCTCCTTTTACCAGTTGGGTTCTGTACACGCCGGTCACTCTTGCAATCTAACAAGGAATATGAGACAATGTACCTCCCTTGCTCACCATCCCTCATATCATTCTCAATACACAACTGCAATAATTTTAATTACTTAAGAAGAACAGTCAGACAACTGAGTGTAGTGAAAACAGGCCATAGCTTTGTTTATTGGTGAAGATTAAGTAACTCGAGCAACAGTGTAAACTTTATTTAATACAAAACCAAGGGGCTTGCCTGCAATTATCAGCAAGGTGTCCATGTAAGCAATAAAAAAAAAAAAGCATGCCCCACCATAAATAGCTACAACAAAGCCAAGCCTGGACCTGCAGGACAACATTGTGAGCTTAGGCCTAACATTCAGTGCCTTGGAAAAACTCTTACTTGGCAAACAAAATATACTGGGTCAATCGTGAGTCTAAGGTTTCAGACTCCAACCCTTCCGAACCCTGCAGGAAAGCCTCCACATTATCAAGCCAGTGTACAGCACTGCGTACGTCTAGTAGCACTATAGAAATGATAAGTAGTAGTAGTATAAGACCTCCAAATAGATGGTGTAATAGATTTCTTCAACATTTGCCAGACTGCACCATTCCCAAACTCCACAAATCAAGAAAGCATCAGGGTTCACTCCTGGTCTGTATTCGGTGCCAACAACCGGAACTGCTGAAATTGGAAACGAGACAGCAATGAGATTATGAACACTCAGCACTTGGCGAGCTTTAAATGATATATTCAAGGTCAAAAATCTAAAGATGATCTCTCTTTTTAAGGAGTTATCCCTCAATCAATGGGCAGCTTGCCTATTCTCTACCTCGACCACTCCCTGTCACACCAAAAAAGTACTTGCTTATTTTTTGATCTGTCAAGCCATAGCTCACATGCAACCAAAATGGGAAACAATTCAAGGAATGTGATTTTTTTTTTTTTTGTCAAACCCTCCACAGCCCACTTGGGTTGCCATTGAGTAGCATACCGCCTTGGCAAAATATCCCAAAACCCACACCACCATCTGCATCAGAGAAAAGTTCTAAATCAACATTTGAAATTTCAGCCTCCTTGAAAGACTGAACACAGGAATCGGACCCAAATATCCAGATCCTGATGAATTCCCACCGACAATCTTATGAAATAAGGTCTAGAAACTCTAGAAGTAGCTGCAGACAACCAGTGAGTAAAAGCACACCCCATGGGAATCACTCTACAGGCAAAATTTAAACTACTTCTTAGCAGCCCATACATGAGAATCTAGCTGTAAAAGACCAACAACTTTGTCTTCAGGTAATCTGGTATCATATGGATCGTATCAATCTCAGTACCTAAGAACGTCAGGACCCTCAGTTTTTAATTTCAAGAGTGCAATACCAAATTTTTCAGTGACTCCCATAAAGACAGCCATCAGCCTATTGCAATCCTCTGAAGCCTTGGGACAGACAAAAAGGAAATTGAGGTAATGCAACAAGGTGATAATGCCCAACCTACACTCCATTACCCAATGCATGAATGTACTAAAACACTCAAAGTAGGCACAGGAAACAGAGCATTTATCAAAATAGAAGAGACCTGAAAATGAAATCCCAGAAGCAGAAATTACTCAGGGTGGACAGGTAATAAACGAAAGGCAGATTCCGCATCAACTTTTGCCAATAAAGCACCCTGACCACACCTATGGACCAGCACCACAGCCTGGGCGAAAGACGCGTACTGAACCATACAACATTCCCACAGGATGATAAAGGGGATGGGACGGCTTCCCTATGAGAAAAGGCTAAAGCAGCTAGGGCTCTTCAGCTTAGAGAAAACGGCTGAGGGAAGATATGATAAGAGGTCTATAAAATAATGAGTGGAGTGTAACAGGTAGACGTGAATTGCTTGTTTAATCTTTCTAAAAATACTACGACTAGGGGCAAGTAATGAAGCCACAGAGTAGTACATTTAAAACAAATCAGAGAACATATTTATTCACTCGGTGTGTAATTAAACTCTGGAATTTGTTGCCAGAGAATGTGGTAAAAGCAGCTTAGTAGGGGTTAAAAAAGGTTTGGATAACTTCCTAAAAGAAAAGCCCATAAGCCATTATTGAGATGGACTTGGGAAAATCCACTGCTTATTTCTAGGATAAGCAGCATAAAATGTATTGTACTGTTTTGGGATTTTGGCACGTAGTTGTAACCTGGATTGGCCACTATTGGAAACAGGATGCTGGGCTTGATGGCCCTTTGGTCTGTCCCAGTATGGCAGCGCTTATGTTCTTTTGTTATTAACTGAGGCATGTGGAGGATGGGATTAATTATGGATAAGGCAAAACTTCCCAGGATCTTTCTTAGGAATGACCGCCAAGGGAGAAAGTATCATGGCAAGGAAAGGTCGGGCCACAAAAGGGCCAGTAATATAGCCCAGCGCAATTTCCTTGTGCAGCTTCTTGAGGACGACCTCAGCCAAATTAGTGGTAGAAGGAGAATTCCAAACCATGTTGGTAGAAATGGAATGAGAAAGCCAAGAGAAAAAACAGACAACAGCATACCAGAAGAAGAGGAAGAAGACACTCTACCTTTATGCCCCCTCACTTTCCTTGACTTAGTGGAAGACTTAGGCTTTTTACTTTTTTGCTTTATTAATGGACAGCGCAAGGGAAACATCCTCCACAGGAATGGCCAAAGCCGCCACTCCAACCTCAACTAGAATTCCAGCTGTCTTAGGAGTCACAGTAGATATAGAAGCAACTGTCACCATGGAAGGGCCTACTGCCATGGGATGTCCTGCTGTAGAAGAATGGCCCGCTGGAGATGAAGGATGACTGGTGTCAAAGAGCCTAGTAAAGAGCATCTACAGGGCCATCCAGTGGAACGCTGCACAGCATCATCTTGGTCTTCTGCCTCAGACTAGAGAGAAAGAAGTGGGAACAGGATCCTGGTACAAGCAAGGCTGCCGTCCCAACCTACCACCAAAACAATGCCCACGCAGCCCCCAACGTTCCCAAGGAGGAGGGGGTAGTCCCACTCCAATCTCAATACTGCCCTGGTCTAGGGTAGTCCCACCATGAAAGCACTGGACCCCAGGGACAGGAACCCCAACCATGGCCCCAAGAACATGGAGTCATGTAGTTCTGATGAACGCCTTCTCACTTATTTTATTTATTTATTAGGACTTATTTACCGCCTTTTTGAAGGAATTCACTCAAGGCGGTGTACAGTAAGAACAGATCAAACATGAGCAATAGACAATTACAGAAGTAACAATATTCAAAAACAATACAAAGTATGGCATTGTATACTATTTACAATGTCAACACAATACATAATAGAACATTATAAGTGATAGTGAAGGGTAAAGCAAAGATGTAACATATAGAAGGGTAAGAAATTAGGAAGAGTTAGAAAATAAGGTGATTGATTTAAAGAAAGTTGCACATGAGGTCAGAGAAATGGTTAAATGTTATCTCAGCAAGAGTAGGAGTGGATAAACATGTCCTGCTGCAGTATATGCAGCCTGAGTACTCCTTGTGTGTGTGAGTGAGACTAATGAGTTAGTTACTTCTTCTAGTAAAGGCCTGGTTGAAGAGCCAAGCTTTCACCTGCTTCCTGAAGTAGAGATAGTCTTGTGTTAAGCACAGCCTTTCAGGCAGTGCATTCCAGAGTGTGGGGGCTACTCCGGAGAAGGCTTACTTGTGGGCAGAGCCTTAGCGAGGGGAGCTGACACCTGGGGCGGGTCACCGCTGCGCACCCCCCCCCCGGGTGCAGCACTGCGCACCCTCTTCCCGCTGGAGCGCACCCTCCCCCCTGGAGCGCATACCCCCCCCCCGGAGCGCATACCTGCGGCGAGGAACGGGCGGGAGGGCCGATCCGCCCCGACTGCACGTTGCTGGGGTGTGTCGGCTCCGCGCTGGTTCACTGCTCTCTCTGTCCCAGAACAGGAAGTAACCTGTTCCGGGGCAGAGAGGGCAGTGCACCAGCGCAGAGCCAACACCCCCCAGCGGCCCCCCGCCCCCCCTTCCTACGCCACTGCTTGCGGGTATCGTATCCTGTAATGTCTTTTGGAGAGGGTGTGGTTAGTGAAAGTCCTTGGGAGGATCTTTGTCCTTGGCGGTGTGTGGAGGATCATCCTATTTTTCAGGTACTCAGGGCCATTTCCTTTCAGGTCCTTGAAGATCAGATACAGAGTTTTAAATTTAGCCAATGAAGTTTTTGCAAAAATGGTGTGATATGGTCACATTGCTTGCAACCTTCTTTGAGTCTTGCTGCTACATTCTGAATCAACTGGAGCTGGTGCAGGCCTTGCCCATCCATAACAAGGATAGGTTGAGGAAGCAGACTCTGAAGCACCATGACTTTATGCAGGTCTATTAAAATCCTGTGGCCTAACTGCAGTATCAGGCCTAGAGGGAACCTTCCCCACATTAGAAGCAACAGGCCCAGAAGCTGATGTCAAAGAAAGCCCCTCCCCCCCACCAGGAGAATCGTACCTGGCAGGCCACGCGATGCAGAGGAAGCATGGCCAGGGAAGGATAAGCGCTGTGGGTCATGTGGAGGAGCAGGTTCCGGGGGACGTTTTAGTTTTCTTTCGTTGCTGGCTGAGGAGCAATGTCCACAGCTAGTGCTGCACGCTCAGCCTCTTTAAAGAGGCGGGAGGGAACCGGAGCTAATGGGAAGGCTGGGTTGGGAATAAGAGAATCCCTTACCCGGTCAGAGGAATCATTGAGTGAATCGCTAGCAAGCAGAGACAACTCATGGGGATCCTTCACACCACTTTCCACTATAGTAAGCCAATGCTGAACAGTTTGCTGGCTGCCTCCGAAGAGCAAAAAGGAATCCTGAGCTTCAGTTGCCTTTTAAGCCAAGGCTCAAGCTCCTCCTTACAGGCAGAGGGAAGGCTCTTGGAGGAGTCCTTCCCACTGCAAGTTTTAAAAACTTATCCTCTCATAGAGTCTGCCACTATTGCCATGGCTCCAACTTTGGGGGTGAAGCTCACCCCTGCCCCCCCCCCCCCCCACTCTAGTTAATAGTCAGCCTCCATACATGCCAGTTGCCCTTGGGATTTAAGCAATTGCAATTTATCCTTATCAGCTTCTACATATTCCCCCCCTTCACAATGCCACTTTTGCACTTCATCCTATCACTAGCATATCTAAAAAAAAAAATGTCTTATCTGTCCATTTTACCATATTGGCTGTTTTTAATTCCATTGTTTTCCCGACTACTTTACCACTTTCTTTTAGCTTTTCCAAATATTGCTGCTTGTCTTCCTTTTTCTGTGATCTCTTGTAGTTTGTAAAAGTTAACCTTTGTGTCCTTATCTTTTCAGCTATAATTTTTGAGAATCAACGTGGCCTCCTTTTCCTTTTATTTACTTTCCTAAAAAAAAAAGTGTTGCCTTTAAAATAGCTCCTTTCAATTTTGCCCACTACTTTATTTATTATGACATTTGTATCCTGCATTATCCCAAACAGAGTTCATTGTGGCTTACAATCAAATTATAAACAGGTACTATCTCTGTCTCTAGAGGGCTCATAATCTCGGTTTTTGTACCTGAGGCAATGGAGAGTTAGGTAACTTGCCCAGGGTCACAGGGAGCTGCAGTGGGAATCAAACCCTGGATGCTGGGATCAAAGTCTGCTGCACTAACCATTAGGCCACTCCTCCATGCCACTTCACTTTTCTACTTTCCCTAGATATTCCCATCTTTGAGGTCAGTAGCGCAGCCACAGGTGGAGCTGGGTGTGCCGGGGCCCACCCAATTTGGACTCAGGCCCACCCAAAATCATGGCACTCTTGCTATGGCTGGCAAGGATCCATAAACCCTGCCAACTGAAGACTTCCTCCTCTTCAGGCAAACAGCGCAGCACTTCCCTCAAGCTGATGCCGACACTGGCCCCTCTGCAGATGCTCAAGTCTCGCGCATGCACGGCCTGCCTGCAGCAGCGTTAGTTTGAGGCAAGTGCTGCCGGCTGCTGTTTGGAAGAGTCCTGGCTGCCCAAGGAACAGGATGTCTTCAGCTGGCAGTGGTTGGGAATCCCTGCCAGCTGAGGACAGGTATTTAATATTTTGGGTTGGTGGGGGGAGGTAGAGTAGAATGGGGTCGGGAGGACAAATTCTGTGCCCACCCTACTTGGACAGGCCCACCCAAAATCAGCCATCTGGCTACATCCCTGCTTTGAACATAGAGTAGCCATACTGGGTCAGACCAATGGTCCATCTGGCCCAGTATCCTGTTTTCTAAACAGTGGCCAAGCCAGGTCACAAGTACCTGGCACAAACCCAAATCGTGGCTACACTCCATACTACAAATCCCAGGGCAAACGGTTGCTTCCCATTTCTGCCTCAATAGCAGACTATGGACTTTTCCTCCAAGAATTTGTCCAACCCTTCTTTAAACCCAGATACACTAACCGCTGTTAGAGGTATTCCCCCATCTTGTCAGAGTTAGTTTTTTTGAAGTCTAAAACTTTCACATGATTAAATCCTCTCCACATGAGTCCTAATATCTTATTTTATTTTATTGCATTTTTATCCCACATTTTCCCACCTATTTGCAGGCTCAATGTGGCTTACATAGTTTTGTTATGACATTGACATTCCAGGATATCAGATACAATAAGTGATGTGCAGAGATTAAGTAAGGAAAGAAAGAAGGAAGGAAGTGATTAGGGGTGTAGAGGTGGACTTTCAATGCTGGGTGGGTTGGTGAAGTGGATTAATGAGGTTATAGGTTCTCTTTGTAGGCCTTGTTGAATAAATATGTCTTCAGAGATTTGCGAAAATTAGTTATTTCATCGATTGTTTTCAGGTCTGTAGGTAGTGTGTTCCATAGCTGCGTGCTCGTGTATGAGAAGTGTTTTAATTACCCCTCTCCAGACCTCCGCTGGACCCTTGCCCACGGAGGTGAAGAGAGGGTTTCAGAAAGCTCAAAATAATACACCTTTTTGAAGGAGTTCACTCAAGGCGGTGTACAGTAAGAATAGATCAAACATGAGCAATAGGCAATTACAGCAGTAAAAATATTCGAAAATAATACAAAGTATGGCATAGTATACTAGCAATGTCAACACAATACATAATAGAACATTATAATTGGTAGTGAAGGGTAAGGCAAAATTTTAACATATAGATGGGGAAGAAAGTAGGAAGAATTAGAAAGTAAGGTGACTGATTTGAAGAAAGTTGCACATGGAGGAGTGGATAAACATGTCCCGCTGCAGTATGTGCAGCCCCAGTCACTCCTTGTGTGTGTGAGTGAGACTAACAAGTTAGTTACTTCTTCCATTAAAGGCTTGGTTGAAGAGCCAAGCTTTCACCTGCTTCCTGAAATAGAGATAGTCTTGTGTTAAGAGGAGCCTTTCAGGCAGTGCATTCCACAGTGTGGGGGCTACTCCGGAGAAGGCTCGCTTGCGGGTATCACATGTGTAATGTGTTTTGGAGAGGGTGTAGTTAGTGAAAGTCCTTGGTGGTGTGTGGAGGATCATGCTATTCTTCAGTTATAGCTGAGAAAGTAATAGAGCCCTTCTTGGGAGCTTGACACAGCTGTATAAGTAGGTTTTGTTTTCTTTCATCATTTTAGATAGATGAGTAGGCGGTTTCTATAGGGAAACCAAAATACAGGTGTCTATTTCTTTAGCCCTGCTCTTACCACTGTTACCCTTTCAGTCTGTGTCATGTAGGCTTAGACTTTGTCCGCGGTTTTGGTTACAGCTGTACCAGGAATCGACCACCACTTTGTCCATAAAGAAACATTTTCTCTGAGTCTTTTCAACTTTACAACAGACCAGTTGCTATTTATGATGCAGGTTTCTGTGAGGTGTGCTTACTGCTAGACTGTCTTTCTGCAGTACTGCAGTGTCCATCAGAATCCTAATGCGTGATATTGGCAGGCAGTTGCCTGACCCTGCTAGAAATGGGACAAACACTGCTGCTTTTGGCAGTGGCTTACAATTGATACTGTCCTGGACGTAGGAAAAGGATGATAAAGATACCCTGTCTGAAGCCCCAGCACATTCTGCCACTTGCATAGATAGCCCCCCCCCCCCCCCCCCCCCCCCCCGGATGAGCTGCCCTGTTTAGCTCTCATCACTCTTATGTTTTTTCATTTGGCTGAGGGCCCCGTACCTCTCTCCACATTTACAGCATATTTCTAGTTTAGTTATTTGAAAAGGTAAATGGATTCATCCTTCCTTCAGCATACTGAAGAGAAACGCTGCCCAAGGGAATAAATATTCAGAGGAACTGATAATGTGTTGTGTTTGAACTCCTTCCTCCCCTGACTACTAAAAGAAAGCAATCTCCTTTCAGCATCCAGGCCTAGTCCTCTCATCCTCTGATTTTTCATTTTACTTTCATGTGACACTAGATGTTTAATATCTTCCTAATAATCAGAACAGAGGGTACCACCACCCTTTCAGATCTCATATTTCTCCTCATATGCGCACGCAGACACACACACACACACACCACCCCCTTCTTTAAGCCCCCTTCCTCTGTTATGATTCTAGTCAACCTCTCCCTTGCAGCCTCCAGCAATCGCTGCTGGAGTCCAGAGCTATTTGTCATTGTCTTGAAGCTGCTGTCACCCTATGCCTCTGCAGGGAAGCAGACTCCCCAGGGAAGTGAAAAGGTTACACAGGCATCACTCAGCTAATTAAAGCTTCCTTGGAAAACAGGCCCTCTTGCTCCAGATAGACTGAAATTAAGCAGAAGCAGAGACCCCCATCTTGGCTTCCAGACAGGGTCTTGCATACACATAGGATATGCAGTCCTTCCATCCGTCTCAGTACTTCTTCAGCCAGGCCCCTTTCAGAGAACAATCCTTGTTAGCTAGATCAAAATTCAGTTAAAAGTACTTCTCCAGCTTTGTAGAACAAAGTCCGAAATTCAAAGCCAGCTGCTACTATCCAGATAAGCAGCCCTATCTGTGGATTTTCAACAGCACTATAGAGATGATGCTGCTGAAATCTTTTACAGACTGGGATCAAGGAGTGGACATTCCATCCAACAACTATTTATTTATTGGGATTTATTAACCGCCTTTATGAAGAGACTCACCCATGTTTAGCTTTTTTTTTTTTTTTTTGTTACATTTGTACCCCACGCTTTCCCACTCATGGCAGGCTCAATGTGGCTTACATGGGGCAATGGAGGGTTAAGTGACTTACCCAGAGTCACAAGGAGCTGCCTGTGCCTGAAGTGGGAATTGAACTCAGTTCCTCAGGACCAAAGTCCACCACTCTAACCAGTAGGCCACTCCTCCACTCCTGTTTGACATAAAACTTACAATTTTGTTAACAGCATAACAATAGTGAAATCACCAAATATAAGCATAAATACAATCAATGAGGTAAACTTGGAGATGACGAATTGAATCCCAGTAATAGGACTAATGAAGGATGGTAATATTCAGTCTATTATGGATAAAACTATCTGGATAAATTTAGGCCAGAAAAAAGGCTGCCCAAAATTTATCCAGATAACTATGGGGCTCATTTTTTGAACCGAAAAACATCCAAAAGTAGTATAAAGTAGCAGATGGAAGTTTTTCTTGGAAAAACATCCAAATAGCGATTTTCGAAATTCATATTTGGGATGTTTTTCTTTGCAGTTCATCTAAATTGCAAGGGTGCATGTTGGAGATGTGTTTTGGGCAGGAGGGTAGGCTTATGATTTGGATGTTTTTCTGCAATAATGGAATATGGACAAAACATCCAGGCAAAAAAAAAAAAAAAAGGACATTTTTGTCCAGATCAGTTTCAGTAACAACTAAGTGCTAAAAAGGTATCCAAACTGACCCGGATGACAATTGGAGGGATGATGGCACCTTTATCTCTCAGTGGTCACTGACCCCCTCCCACATTAAGAGGAGAAAGTGACAGTATATACCAGGCTGTATGATAGCAGTAGCTATAATGGTCATTCCTCTTAGAGCAGCAAGCAGGTCCCTGGTACAGTGGACCAACCCCATTCTAAATGGTACACTTGTGGTGGAAAGTGTGAGCCCTCCAAAAACCACAAAATACCTACTGTACCTACATATACCCAGTGTAGCTGAATGTAACTCACCTTGAGCTACTACTGAAAAGGTGTGAGCAAAATCCAAATAAATAAAATAAATAAATATAGGTGACACCTGCAGGCTTAAGGCTATTGTACAGTTTGAGTACAGTGCTTTTTTTTTGCTATTCCTGGTGGACTCACCATACAATATAAGGGGGTTGTAAGATGTGTAGCTAGGACTTTTGATGTGAAGTCCACTCCAGTCCCCTCCATACTGCCACACTGCTCTGCTGGGATGTCTGTGTCGTCAGTTTACTACAAATCCTGGCCCCCAAACATGCCCATGGCTTATTTTTGAACATTTTTCCCTAGGACTTTTTTTTTTTTCAAGAATGGTACCAAAAGACAGATGCACTGAGCACCAACACATCTACAAAACAGCTGTTTTTGAAATAAAAAGATTGCGATTTTCGAACCAGAAAGACATCTATGGGGCCATTTTACTAAGCCGCTTAAGTGTCTACTTGCGCCCAACGCATTCCAAAATGGAGTTGCCACACGGCTACTGCGTGGCTCTTGCGGTAATTTCATTTTTGCCACACGTCTGATACGTGCGGCTGAAAAATAATTTTTATTTTCTGCTGCGCGTATCGGACGCGTGCCAAGTTGCATTTGGCACGCGTAGGCTCATTACTGCCCAGTTACCGCTTGAGACTTTACCCACTAGGTCAATGGCTGATGGTAAGGTCTCAGACCCAAAATGGATGCAACATCAATTTCATTTTGCCGCACGTCGATTTTCTGCAAAAATTTTAAAAAGGCCTTTTTTACAGAGTTTGCGCTAAAAATGATTCTGTGCGCACCCAAAACCCACACCTACATAAGTAATGCCACACTGGGAAAAGACCAAGGGTCCATTGGGCCCAGCATTCTGTCCACAACAGCGGCCAATCCAAGCCAAGGGCACTGGCGAGCTTCCAAACGTACAAACATTCTATACATGTTATTCCTGGAATTGTGGATTTTTTCCCAAGTCCATTTAGTAGTGGTTTATGGACTTGTCCTTTAGGAAACCCGTCCAACCCCTTTTTAAACTCTGCTAAGCTAACCACCTTCACCACGTTCTCCGGCAACGAATTCCAGAGTTTAATTATGCGTTGGGTGAAGAAACGTTTCTCTGATTTGTTTTTAAATTTACTACACTGTAGTTTCATCGCATGCCCCCTAGTACTAGTATTTTTGGAAAGCGGTGAACAGACGCTTCACATCCACCTGTTCCACTCCACTCATTATTTTATATACCTCTATCATGTCTCCCCTCAGCCGTCTCTTCTCCAACCTGAAAAGCCCTAGCCTCCTTAATCTTTCTTCATAGGGAAGTCATCCCATCCCCGCTATCATTTTAGTCGCCCTTTGCTGCACCTTTTCCAATTCTACTATATCTTTCTTGAGATGCGGCGACCAGAATTGAACACAATACTCAAGGTGCGGTCGCACCATGGAGCGATACAACGGCATTATAACGTCCTCACACCTGTTTTCCATACCTTTCCTAATAATACTCAATATTCTATTTGATTTCCTAGCCCTAGCAGCACACTGAGCAGAAGGTTTCAGTATATTATCAACGACGACACCCAGATCCCTTTCTTGGTCCGTAACTCCTAACGTGGAACCTTGCATGACGTAGCTATAATTCAGGTTCTTTTTTTCCACATGCATCACCTTGCACTTGCTCACATTAAACGTCATCTGCCATTTAGCCGCCCAGTCTCCCAGTCTCGTAAGGTCCTCTTGTAATTTTTCACAATCCTGTCGCGAGTTAACGACTTTGAATAACTTTGTGTCATCAGCAAATTTAATTACCTCGCTAGTTACTCCCATCTCTAAATCATTTATAAATACATTAAAAAGCAGCGGTCCTAGCACTGACCCCTGAAGAACCCCACTAGCTATCCTTCTCCATTTTTCAGCACACCTTAGTAAAAGAACCCCTATGTTTGCCACTCGATTTTTGAGTATTTTCAGCAAAATGTCCTAAATCAGACTTAGACGTCATATCGAAAATGCCCCTGCTCTCAAGGATAGTGGACTGAATACTGCCACTGGCGTTCACCACTATTTACGTTTTTATTTTATTTATATTCTGCCTAGCCCCATTCAGTGCCATGCACTATCCAGGTAATAGCACTGATATATATGAATAATTGAAACACTGTCAACTCCAGCGTTTAAATATCCAGCCACCAGTCTCCATAAGTTCTGAGGAAAAGTATAGTATAAGAAGAGAGTGAAAATTTGGCTTTTCTATTGTGTTAGGTGCTTGATGTTGAGATGCAGAAATTGGATTTTCTTTTAGGATTATTGTATTTTAGATTATTGTGATTTTTGTGGTTTTTGTATTTTATTTTTTCTGCCTATACATCACTTTGGGTGATCCTTTTAAATCAGTACGGTAGTTTATAAATAAATAAATTGTGTGTGTGTAGTGGTTCCTCTGATACTGTAACTTCAGGGTGGCATCAGAGAGAGGGAGGGCAAATTGTTCTGGGTACCATAGGTGCCACTTCAGTGCATGCCCTGGCTGCTTGAGCACCCCCAGAATTGAGGAATTGAGTAAACTCCTTCTGTCAGTCCAGAAAGGGATCACGTGTGTTGAGTTTAGTACCAGCAAACATTTTGAAAATATGGTTTGTGTGCTGGGTGCTCATGCATTCTAGCAACTGTCGCATAATTTATATGATTCAATGATTGTTTTTATAAGACTTGATTGATGCTTTTCATCACAGAGTTTTGAGAACTATGGGTGAGAGACTATGAGGCCAATATTCAGACCGTCGGGCTGCCTCCCGCGGTCAGCAGCAAACCTGAAAATTCAGTGCCAGGCTGTATCCCATGATTGGCATTGAATTTCCTTTTTTCTTTATGGTCTGAACATAGCCGGGTCTAAATGGCCGCTAAACTTAGTTGGTCAGCCAATGAATACTGATGCTAACCGGCTATGTCACATAACATAGCCGGTGACCGGGCTAGCTACTAAGCGCCAATATTCAGACAAGATAGCCGGCTATCTGATGCTGAATATTAACGCTTAGCCGGCTTTAGGCTACTTAACTGGCCAGAAGCCATTCCTGGCCAGTTAAATAGCGCTGAAAATCAGACAGTATGTTTTCAAAGTGTTTTTAAAAAAATATTTGGCTAATGGTTTTAAGGGTACAGAGGTCTATTTTTATGCACCTTATTCCTCTAAATATAAATGTTATAAAGTTAGATGGACTATCATAACTTGGGGATTGGTGGAGTGATTCATGATCCTTTGATCAAACCTACATCTGATTTTGTTATTTATCTATATAGAATGTAATATAGAAATGTGATTGAAATATGAAGTCACACAGAGATGGTTCTTCACGGACCATCGAGTGCCCCAGGTAGGCACAATGTGTGCTGCCCACTAAAGGAATTTAAGTTTAAGTTTAATTTGCAAAATTGTTAGACTACTCTCTGGGGGGGGAAAAAAACAACAACATTCACATCAAAGTGGTTTACTTATGTCTAACAAGTAAACAATGAGAACATAAGTGTTGCCATACTGGGACAGACTGAAGGTTCATCAAGCCCAGCTTCCTGTTTCCAGCAGTGGCCAATCCAGGTCACAAGTACCTGGCAAGATCCAAGAACAGCAAAACAAATTTTATGCTTCTTATCCTAGAAATGAGCAGTGGATTTTCCCAAGTCCACCTCAATAATGGTTTATAGACTTTTAAGAAATTATACAAACATTTTTTTTAAACCTGCCAAGCTAACTGCTTTTACCACATTCTCTGGCAACGAATTCCAGAGTTTAATTACTCGTTGAGTGAAGAAATATTTTCTCAAATTTGTTTTAAATTTACAACTTAGTAGCTTCTTTGCGTGCCCCCTAGTCCTAGTATTTTTGGAAAGAGTAAACAAGCAATTCACATCTATCTGTTCCACTCCACTCAGTATTTTATAAACTCTGTCGTATCTCCCTTCAACTGTCTCTTCTCCAATCTGAAGAGCCCAAGCCGCTTTAGCCTTTCCTCATTGGGAAGTTGTCCCATTGCCTTTATCATTTTTGTTGCCCTTCTCTGTACCTTTTCTAATTCCACTCTATCTTTTGGGAACCAGATAGAAACATTAGAGAAAGATTGGGAACAAACTCCTCACATTAGGAATTCTATCTCCTATGCTCCCCTATCAAAGATAGTGGAAAAGCAAATTTATACAGTAAATGCAGCTTTGAATGTAACTTAGGATGTCTCAGTTCAAAGGAATAAGGGATGCTATTGCCAGAGCCCAGGGGCCAAAATTACAAAAGCGATCTGGCTTGCACATTTTTGTCTTCTCAACGAAAGAGGATGGACAATAAATATTGTTGGGAGGGCCTAAGTAAGCAAACAGGAAGATGAGGAGCCAGCCATTCTGCTAAACAGTTTGGCTAATCAGTGAGAAAAGCTGAAAAAGTGGAAAGGAGAATTTTAAAATACGTCTGTAGGCCATGGGAAGCCAGTGAGAGGGGCCAAAAGTGGAAATACAGGAGTCAACTTGGTTCACAATGTTTATGCCTGGTATATCAAGTACTGTACCATTAATAAATAAAATAATTAAAGTAGCCAAATGGCTTTATTCTGAACAAGCTGCAGGCATTTCATATGAGGAAAGGATTATCCTTAAAATCAAGCATGATACCAGACGATTGGAGGGTGGCCAATCTAACACCAATTTTTAAAAAAGGTTCCAGTGATAATCCTGGAAATTATAAACCGGTGAGCCTGATGTCAGTGCTGGGCAAAATGGTAGAGACAATTATAAAGAACAAAATTACAGAGTCTGTTCAAAAGCATGGATTAATAAGACAAAGCCAACATGGATTTAGTGAAGGGAAATCTTGCCTCACCAATCTATTACATTTATTTAAAGGGGTGAAAAAACATGTGGATAAAGGTGAGTCGGTCAATATTGTGTATCTGGATTTTCAAAAGGCATTTGCCAAAGTACCTCATGAAAGACTCCAGAGGAAATTGGAGAGTCATAGGATAGGAGGTA
This sequence comes from Microcaecilia unicolor, assembly GCF_901765095.1. NCBI lineage: Eukaryota > Metazoa > Chordata > Amphibia > Gymnophiona > Siphonopidae > Microcaecilia > Microcaecilia unicolor. The sequence goes on from NC_044041.1 coordinate 69,076,648, forward strand.
GTGTCCTATTGTAGATTAAAAACTGGTTAAAAGATAGAAAACAGAGAGTAGGGTTAAATGGTCAGTATTCTTAATGGAGAAGGGTTGATAGAGGGGGGTTCCCCAGGGGTCTGTGTTGGGACTGTTGCTTTTTAACATATTTATAAATGATCTAGAGATGGGAGTAACTAGTGAGGTGACTATATTTGCTGATGAAACAAAGTTGTTCAAAGTTGTTAAATCACAAGATGATTGTGAAAAATTACAAGAGGACCTTACGAGACTGGAAGACTGGGCATCCAAATGACAGATGGCGTATAATGTGAGCAAGTGCAAAGTGATACATGTGGGAAAGAGGACACGTAATACAAGGATCCACATTAGGAGTCACCAACCTGTAAAGGGATCTAGGTGTCATCGTTAATGATACATTGAAACCCTCTGCTTAGTGTGCGGCTGCGGCTAAGAAAGTGACTGGAATGTTAGGTATTATTAGGAAAGGAATGGAAAACAAAAATGAGGACTTTATAATGCCTTTGTATCGTTCCATAGTGCCACTGCACCTCAAATATTGTGTGTAATTCTGGTCACGTCATCTAAAAAAAAAGATATAGTGGAATTAGAAAAGGTACAGAGAAGAGCAACGAAAATGATAAAGGGAATGGGACAACTTCCCTATAAGGAAAGGCTAAAGCGGCTAGGGCTCTTCAGCTTGGAGAAGAGAAGGCTGAGGGGAGATATGATAGAGGTCTATAAAATAATGAGTGGAATGGAACAGGTAAACGTGAATCGCTTGTTTACTCTTTCCAAAAATACTAGGACTAGGAGGCACGCAATGTATCTACAAAGTAGTAAATTTAAAACGAATCAGAGAAATATTTCTTCACACAATGTGTAAATAAACTCTGAATTCGTTGCCAGAGAATGTAGTAAAGCAGTTTGCTTAGCGGGGTTTAAAAAAGGTTTGGCTAGCTTCCTAAAAGAAAAGTCCATAAGCCATTATTAAAATGACTTGGGGAAACCCACTGCTTATTTCTACGATATGCAGCATAAAATGTATTGTACTGTTTTGGGATCTTGCCAGGTACTTATGACCTGGATTGGCCACTGTTGGAAACAGGATGCTGGAGTTTATTGATCTTCCTTCTGTCCCAGCATGGCAATACTTATGTACTTATGTACTTATAACCTCAGGAGTTGGTAGCTGGCTTTGACTCTCACTTCTTAACAGAAGGAAACAAAAGAAGGGGGAGGTGGAAGGCCCTATGGATGGAGTGGTGACTATGTTCTGCCTCAGGTGAGCGTGTTCTCAAAAGTCTCTGTCTCAAGTTACATTATTATGGGGGAGGTGAGGGACAGCAGAAAGGGACACTAAGGGAAGTAGAGAAAGGGGGTGAACTCCCGAGTGCTTATATTAGAGTTTCTTCATATGTAGTATCTATCCTTTTGTTCCCTTACTGGAGGGCCCTCCACAATCAGGTAGAAAGAAGGCCAACCAAAACAATAAAAGGGATGGAACAATTCTCCTATGGGGAAAGGCTAAAGATATTGGGGCTCTTCATCTTGAAAAAGAAATGACTGAGGGGGATATATTAGAGGTCTATTAAATCCTGAGTGGGGCGGAACAGGTATAGGGAACAGCTGTTCAGAGTTGAAGCATGCCTAGGTAAGACAAGACAGAGACACTAGCAGAGGAAACAGAGAAATGTGAAGTAATCTAAAAGCCTGACATCTAAGTTTCAGCACTAGAACAAATTAACATCCATTTTGCATACAGAAATTTGAGGGAGCTAATAGGTAGCACATTCAAAACAAACTGAAGAGAGTATTTTTTTCACTCAATGTACAGTTAAGCTGCACAATTTGTCGCAGTGTGGTCATGATAGCATAACTGGATTTTAAAAGGATTTAGGCAATTTCCTGGAGGCCAAATCCATAAACCATGTTTAGCCCTGTAAGTTTGGGAAAACCACCACTTTTTCTGGGAGTGGGCATCAAGGACTGGACCTGCTGTTTGGGATCTGGATTGGCCATTGTCAGAAACAGGATGCTGGGCTTGATGGACCTTTGATCTTACCTAATATGGCACATCTTATGCTCAGCCACAAAGCCAGGGAAGTGTAAGGAGGCATACAGAGAATTCAAGCTTGCATTCTCTTTCTGGAGGGGAACGCTACAGAGAAGCTTGAAGAAGTAACCCCATGAAAGAGACGGGGAAGACACACATGGAAGACTGCAGTTTGTGTCTTGGTTACAAAGTGGTGACCAGCTGTTCTGATTCCTTCATCTTAGGACACAGAACCAGTTTCATGATATTCACTATTGTAAAGTGAGCGTTAGGAGTGTGTGGGATGCTTGACACCTCTGCCATCACCTCTTCCTTTCCATCCTGTGTTCAGAGGTTGCTAGGAGACACTTATTCAATGTTCCTGAAGCCAGATACTCTTGTGTTCTTATTACATTACCTGGTAATGAGACTGAATGTGGGAAGGGGACAAGGGGTGGCTCTTCCTTTGAAGTCATAAAGAAGCAGTGAGTGTTCCTCTATTCTGTGTTTAAAATTGGGAAAAATGCAGAAAGATAGCTCTCAGATGGAAGAGCGAGTTCAGAGAACGTAGTTTGGTTGCAAAAAGGCTGCAAGGTGTATCCGTGTCTACATTCTGCTGTCTGCTCTACTTGTCCATTGCCACCTCCTAACCCATGCACTGCCAGATCTGAATGGTGGGGACAGGCATTTGGCTATTCCGGCTCACCCCCTGCACATCAGGCATGCAGATGGCCATCCCATCTTATGCCCAGCATATTGGGGACAGGAAGCTGGCTATCCTCCCTCACCTGTTGCTCATCGGGACACAGAGCTGGCTGTCCTCAATCATCCCTTGCACATTAGAGACAGGCAGCTTGCTATCCCCCTTACCGCCAGCGTGGCAGGGACAAGAAACTGGCTATCCCCACTTACCCTATACATAGTGGGGACAAGAAGCTGGCTTCCTCCCTTACCTCCAGCATGGCAGGAAGGCAACTGGCTATCACTGCTCACCCCCTAGATAGCAGAACCAGCAACTGCCTATCCCTTCTCAGAGCTTGTAAAATCCAGCCAAAGAAAGGGATTTTTAGTGTTCCCATTACTTGTAAAGGTCTCATTGTGCCAAAGGAAAGAAGGGCATTGATTAAGGCATTAGATCACAGCTTCTTCATGTTTCTTTGACTGGGCTGCGTGTGATGCAAGGAGCAGCTTTTGATTCCAATTTGGACACTGCAGTGTGCACTGGGACTCCAAGGAAAAATGTTGCAATGCAAAAAAAAAAAAAAGAGAGACCCCTAGACTGCTAAATGGAAGAGGCAGGTAGGGGTGATACAGCCAAATTAGGGGACTGCGAGGATTTCCATGTAACACTTATTCTTCTACATCTCATTCCTGGGGACCAAGCACTCCTACCCTGCCCGTTCTGTGAGAAAGTCCTCAGCACTGAGTCCCAATAAAAACACGTTGGGAGGAATTTTCAATAACCAGCTATGTATAAAGCACGCCTGCGCTTTTGTATACAAAGGTACAATAGCTGTATGCACAGTCTTATACAAAAAAACTTTCATTTGATATTCATAAGATTGGGAGGATATCATCATATGATTTGAATCTCGGGAGCCAGCAGAAGGTAACGCTGTCAATTTGGAGTTTGGTTTACTGTACATACAAATGAGACATACTTTGCACTTGGTGTTCCTATAGGTGGTGGTTCGAGGATAAAATAACACCCATACAATGGCAAAGTACATGGCCTAGTGGTTAGAGCACCGGTCTTGCAATCCACAGGTGGCCGGTTCAAATCCCACTGCTGCTGCTTGTGATCTTGGGCAAGTCACTTAACCCTCCATTGCCTCAGGTACAGACTTAGATTGTGAGCTCTCCTGGGACAGAGAAATATCCAGTGTACCTGAATGTAACTCACCTTGAGCTACTACTGAAAAAGGTGTGAGCAAAATATAAATAAATAAAAAGTATGCAATGTATACATGGTTACCCTCCTCCCCCCCCCAAAAAATATCTCTTTTTAACCTGGCGAAATGAAATGTAGGTGCACATATCTTCAGCCAATGTGCTCAGATAAATGCTTTTCAAAGCTGAACACTTCAGTTCTAAAGGCACATGAAAAAGTTTCCATTGGCAAGGGAGATGGTTCAGCAGACACTCCCCTGTGCATCAGTCCTTTGGACTCAGAACTAGGGTCTCTACTGCCAAAGAAGTTGCTGGCTCACTAGAGGGTCCTGTACCATTAAATATCCCAATATGCACTGGAATGGAAGCTGCTTGGCCAGCTGTTTAAAACAGGATCAGGGAGGGATTAGGTGCTGCTTCAAACTCTAGAGGCATCTACAGGGAGGGATAGAGCTGAGAACACTTCCTACCCTTTTATCTAGAGTGATGCTAGCACTGTACATAAGCACTGCCATACTGGGGCAGACTGAAGGTCCGTCCAGTCCAGTACCCTGTTTCTAACAGTGGCCAATCCAAGTCACAAGCACTTGGCAGAATCCCCAAAGAGTAATAGATTCCATGTTGCTTATCCCAAGAAAAAAGCAATGGGGTTTCTCCATGTCCCACCATTTTGGAGGAGACAATTACTGTCTCCTGATAACTGTAGGGAAGGTTACATCAGTGATAGATATGGAATTTATTTGTATTTTTTAAAAAGAGTAGAATAATACTTTCAGCAAGCTACAGCCCACTGGGGTTGTGGAACTTCAGTTACCATGATGGCATTGTCAGGGAGAGGAGGTATGCAGCCTCTACACTAATTGACACTTTGGTCTTCACTTGCATCCAGCTGCCTCTATTTACACCTCCTTCTGGATTTATGATTCCAAATTCCATTACCAAGGGCTGTGTAATGATAGCTGTGTAACCATACGCTGGAATGGGCTGCCCTGCGGGTCTATGGCACATTACATAAGTGGGATGTACCTGACTTCCTCATACAGCTGCAGGATGGGGATCTGTCAGTAGTTCACGTTTGTAGCAGAATAGAGGACCCTGAAGAGCGTCTAACACAAGGGTTGGGAATTACCCTTGAAGGGGTAGGTAAATGAGACATGATGCAAGAAAACCAGGCAGCCAAGTTTCAACACTATGAAAAATGCAGAAATCCAATGGAGCGGTGCACGAGAGGGTGTGAATACTGATATCCACAAAGCATGAGAGATCTTAGGGTAATATGGTCCAATGGTTTCAAAGTAGTGAAACAGTGTGATGAGGCACTGGTCAGAAGCAGAGGGATGCGAGAGTGCACTGGGAGAGAGAGAGAGAATTAGTAGAAATGAGAAAGGTTAACAATGCCATTGCAAAGGATGTTGATGTGACCTTGAGGGCGTACCTTAGGAAGGAAATTCTCAAATTCAGTCCAACACCAGCTCTTCCCATGAACTGTCAACCCCTTTTCCTCCATAATATTAGTGCCGCCTGTGCACATGGAAGAAATTCTATAAAGTAACATAGTAGTAGTAGATGACGGCAGAAAAAGACCTGCACAGTCCATCCAGTCTGCCCAACAAGATAACTCATATGTGCTACTTTTTGTGTATACCTTACCTTTGATTTGTATCTGCCATTTTCAGGGCACAGACCATGGAAGTCTGCCCAGCACTAGCCCCGCCTCCCAACCACCAGCCCCACCTCCCACCACCTCCCACCACCCGGCTCTGCCACCCAAGTGGGTACCAACATCTAGAACATCTCCTCACATGCTATTCTTGACCCATTACAATCTGGTTTTCGCCCTCTCCACTCAACCGAAACTGCGCTTACTAAAGTCTCCAATGACCTATTACTGGCTAAATCCAGAGGTCAATATTCCATCCTCATTCTTCTTGATCTTTCCGCTGCTTTTGACACTGTCAATCACAGCATACTTCTCCATACCCTGTCCTCACTTGGATTCCAGGGCTCTGTCCTTTCCTGGTTCTCTTCCTACCTCTCCCTCCGCACCTTTAGTGTTCACTCTGGTGGATCCTCTTCTACTTCTATCCCTCTGCCTGTCGGCGTACCTCAGGGTTCTGTTCTTGGGTCCCC